>NC_142250.1:13679648-14953219 GCF_052056855.1 Sturnus vulgaris
GCCGATGCCAGCACCAGCAAAGGATGCCCAGAGCCTGGAGAGGGATTGCAAATCTGCAAAAGAGAATGTGAAGTGCTGTGCAAAGGAATTCCAGCCTTTCCTGGCAGGAAGTCTGCTCCATCAGGGGCCCAACTTAAATGCCTTTATGCAAATGCACATAGTATGAGGGATAAACAAGAGCACTAGGAGACTGTGCACAGCTGCAGGGCTGTGAACTTACTGGCATCAGGTATGTGGTAGGATGGCTCCTATGGCTGGAGTGTTGGAGTGGAAGGATACAGGCCCTTTGGGAAGGACAGGCAGGGAACAGGAGAAAGGGGTGTTGCCCTCTATGTCCATGACCATGGAGTGTTTGGAGCTGTACTGGGGTTGGATGAGGAGTTTATGGGTCAGGATTAAAGGCAGGGCAAGGACAAGTGACATTATAGTGGGGGTCTAAGGCCACCCAACTAGGAGATGAGACCCAAGCAGGTAAGACCCTCTAGAGACAGACAGGAGCTGCCTCACATTCACAAGCCCTGGTTCTCCTGGGGGACTTCAACTACCCCAACATCCATTGGAGGGCCAACACAGCAGGGCATGAGCAATCCAGGAGATTCTTGGAATACATGGATAACTTCCTTCTCCAAGTGACAGAGGAGTAAACGAGGAGAGTTGCTATGTTGGACCTTGTTCTTTCCAACAAGGAGAGGCTGGTGGGGAAGGTGAACCTCAAGGGCAGCCTTGGCTGCAGTGACCATGAAAAGGTGCACTTCAAGATCCTCAGGCCAGTGAGAAGGTGTACAGCGAGCTCACTAACCTGGACATCAGGAGGGCCCACCTTGGCCTCTTCAGGGATCTTCTAGGTAGAGTACCATGGGATAAAGCCCTGAAAGGAAGAGTGACCCAAGAAAGCTGGTTAATATTCAAGGATCACCTCTTGCAAGGTCAGGAGCATTGCAACAAAGACGAAGTCAGGAAAAACGTCAGAAGACCTGCATGGATGAACAAGGAGATCCTGTACAAACTCAAACACAAAAAGGAAGCCTATGCTTCCCCCACAGAAAAAGGTGGAAGCAAGGACAGATAACCTGAGAGGAATACAGAGAAATTGTCCAAGCAGCTAGGGATCAGATTAGGAAAGCTAAAGCCCTCATGGAATTCTATGTGGCCAGGGACATCGAGGGCAACAAAAAAAGCTTCTACAGGTACATCGGTGAAAATGTGAGCCCTCTCTGGAAAAAATGGGAGATTTGGTTGCCTGGGACATGGAGAAGGCTGAGGTACTCAATGACATTTTTGCCAGAAAATTCTTCAGCCACCAAGGCCCAAGTTTGCATGAGCCCGTTTGCTGAGGTGGCAAAAAGGCAGGGACTGTGAAAATAAAGAACCACCCACCATAGGGGAAGATCAGGTTCTGAACCAGCTAAGGAACCTGAGGATCCACAAGTCCATGGAACCTGATGACAAAATATGGAAAATAGGGTGATTTGTGACAGCCCACATGGCATCACTAAGGGCAAACCCTACAAATATCCTTCTATGACAGGATTACAGTGCTGGTGGATAAGAGAAGAGTGATTGATGCCATCTACCTGGACTTGTGCAGAGCATTTGACACCATCTTACATGACATCCTTGTCTTGAAACTGGAGAGGCATGGATTTGATGGATGGAAAGTGTGGTGGATAATGACCTGGCTGGATGGTAACAGTCAGAGTCGCTGTCAACAGTTCCATGTCCAAGTGGAGACAGGGATGAGTGCTGCTCCTCAGGGGTCAGTACTGGGACTGGCATTGTTTGAGACCTTTGCTGGCGACATTGACAGCAGGATCGAGGGCACCCTCAGCAAGTTTTTCAATGACAGCAAGCTGTGTGGTGCAGCTGACACACTGGACAGAAGGGATGCCATCCACAGGGACCTTGAAAGGCTTGAGAGGTGGGCCTACACAAACGTCATGAAGTTCAACAAGGCAAGACAAGGTCCTGCACCTGGGTCAAGGCAATCCCAAGCACAGAGACAGGCTGCTTGGAGAAAGGACTGAGAGCAGCCCTAGGGAAAGGGACTTGGGGGTGTTGGTTGATGAGATTCTCAGTATGACAGGCAATGTGTTTTTACAGCCCAGCAAGCCAACTGTGTCCCAGGCTACATCAAAAGCAGCGTGGGCAGCAGGAGAGGCTTCTCCCCATCTGCTCCACTCTTGTGAGAGCCAGCCTGGAGTGCTGCATCAGCTCTGTGGTCCCCAGCATAAGGAGTTCATGGACCTGTTGGACCCAGTCCAGATGAGGGTCACAGAGACTGTAAGAGGGCTGAGTACCTCTCCTATAAAGACAAGCTGAGAGAATTTGAAATGTTCAGCCTGGAGAAGAGAAGGCTCTGGGGAGACCTTAGAGCAGCCTTTCAGTACCTAAAGGGAATCTACAGGAATGCTGGACAGGGAGTTTTTTACAGGGGCATGTAATGTTAGGATAACAGGAACAGCTTTACACTGAAAAAAGGCAAGTTTAGGTTAGATATTAAGAAGAAATTATTTACTGTGAAGGTGGTGAGGTACTGGAACATGTTGCCCAGAGAAGCTGTGGATGTCACATCCCCGGCAGTGTTCAAATCCAGGCTGGATGGGAATTTGAGCAACCTGGTTTAGTGGAAGGTGTCCCCACAATGGAGGAGCAGGCAGGGGGGGCAGGGAGTTGGAACTAGATGACCTCCAAGTTCCCTTCCAACACAAACCATTCTAATGATGTATTGATGTATTCTATTCTATGAATTCAGACTAAAAATCCTGTATAGGCTATTTTTAACTCATAAAAGAAACTATGATTGTACAAGACCGTATGTTTTAACATTACTATGTTGGTGATGGAAAGTAAATGTGTCAGACGAACACTCTTGATTGCCATCAGTCTATATAGCTTATCTTGTATCAAATTTATCTCCATTGTGCTAAAGGTAAGAGAAGTTAAGACTAATAAAACAAATTATCTTCTCATTAAGACAAGACAATACATTTTACAAGACTTCAAATGTTGAATCTCAAGTCCTCTATTGACTTACTAAATGTTTGCTTCCAAACCAAGATATTGGCTTTGTTAGTGCCAACATCATTCTAACACTTGTCATTTGATAGCAAGCTCAGTAATCTGGGAGCCTGTTTCCCTCCTCCCTTCTCTATACTGTTTGTGCTTCCTGCTTAGATCAAGTGGTTGTATGCTAGCAGCCACTATAAAAGTAGCAGTTCAAGTACATTTTACCATCCCAGAACGCTGTAACACAGGATGGTTAGTCTAAAAAACACTGAGAATGAAGTGCAAGGCCATTTACACTAAGAAGTTGCCAAATGGAACCATATGCAAACTGGCAACTTAGAAAGAAGTACCAGAACTACAACTCTTATCCAGCTTGATATGTTTTCTGAAAGGGGAGAGTATCAATTATAGTCTTCAGCATAAATAACATACTTTAAAAACTACCAATGAAGGGGCTTGCCAATTTAAAAGTTAGTTGTTGATTGTACAAAGAACGAGCCAATGGACTTCTCACTCTTTGCCTCCTTGTTTTCCTCAGGAGTCCATTACCTTTCACAAAGAAAATTTTAGCTATCAAACTTGTCCATAAATTTTGCCGCTGAGTGTGAAACCATCCAGTTAGCATATACACTATCATTTGCATATCTTGAAAACACAGAGTTAGTGCCATCGAATCTTGTGAGTGGAACGGGGCTCTCCTCAGGCCAGTTCGGGTATGACATGCCTAAAAATGAAAACAGATAATTTTTTCTGCACTGAAGAACCATAACTTCATGTGCAGACAGTAAGGCCCTTGGCAAAACTCCCTTCAATACTTTAAGCCAGTCCACTGGATTTTGTCCCAAATCAATTAATATAAATGATGTTTTGAAATCCCTGAAGCAGAAATTGAGATGCAGGCAAAAAACCCTGGATAAATTAAAGTGCTTACTCAATAAAAAATTGTGTGCATGCATGCACACGTGCATAGTAAAAAGCTAAGAATTGTTCTTCTCATAAGCTTCCAACTTTTCATACTTTTATATTTTAACAATCATGTTGCAATATATTGCTTTGCAAGAGAAAGTTCTTGCTGTACAGGAAATGCTCCAAGAATTAATAAACCTATTTGGGACAGGATCCAAAGTCCATTTCAATGCTAGAGTATTTCCATTTACTTAAATGGGCGCTTTTCCTTTGGATTCAGGGAGGTTCTGGGGACACTTCCCCACCCCCACCAGGGATCCCCTGCTTAATTTCAGGAAATCCCAGGAGCGCAACTGAGTAAAGTCCAACAAAGTGCTGAGCACTCCTGTCTTGATTCAGCATTTAAAGTTGTATTTCAGGCCTGTAATTATTTACACTGAGTGCAGTAACTGTTTCTGTGTTTAGGCACAAGTGATCACCACAATGGATGCAGAGTGCTTAGCACCATGTTGATTCAGCTGTGCAAGCACAGAACCATAGCAGTGTTGAGATTTTCAAAAACAGAAATCTGACTCTGTTGCTTATTAAGCATTCAGCATCTGCCATCAACCTCGTGGCAAGTTTTTTCTGCTACTTCATTCTTTTAACAGTCTAACCACTAAGTGCCCCAAAATCAACATGAGTTGAGAAAACCTAATGAAGAAAATAATAGCTAAGGTATAGATCAAAAATAGACCCAAAGCCATGTATTAATGGCAACTTTTAAACTAAAAGATCCAACTTTTCGAAAGTCATACTGCTTGAAGAATGAAAACAGTATCTGTGATGTTAGTAAGTATCTAAAACCATGTAGAATATTTAATCAGAAGACAAAATATAGGAGTTTTGGCAAGAACCATTTTTACTGTCCATCTCACCATCACAATATGAAAGCATATGTTCTTTTTAAAAACACTTGCTACATCATTCAGTCAAGGTTTAGTACTAACATGTTCATAACAAATCAAAGGACGTGAAAACAGCTGATATTTTCAAAATGCCCATTGTTAATTAAGTTTTCAAAGGATTTTACATGTCAGTTTAGTCTGTATATAATATTTATATACAGTATTTCTACCTTCTGTATATAATAATCTGTTTTCATCCTATGATACATTAAATACATTTCAGCTTATAGATCCAAAATGTACTAATAGCAGCTGAAATTTAGACATCCTTTTTAATAAATGAAAAATGTTGCAGATGAGTCTTATCAATGAGTTATGGCAAAAAACAGTATTAAAAAAAAAAGTCTATTGCTTAAATTAGAGGTGCAGAATCTAACGTATTTTAAATGTTGTAGCCTCCCCCAACAGGATAATTGAATTAGATACTCATTAGCATTTTATATTTCCCCTGAGAATACTTCCCTGATCTTTTTTTTTTGCTTTTATTGTATATCTAGTCATTTTACTTATTTTCACATCCTTTTAAAATGTTTCTTTTAGACACAGCTGCAAAATGACTAAAGGATGATCCTGATGCAAACTTTGACATTTACCAAAAGAAAAAAAACAACAAACAAACCAACAAAAAAAACCCAAAAGAAGCTTCCAAGCAAATTCTGATTGGCTTCATTCAGACAAGAAACACTGTAATGGGGTTACAGAGTCTGAGAACAGTGCAGAAGAAAAATCAACTTTTTTTGTGTGTTGCTAGAATCTAGTAAATGCATGTGAAATTCTACCATAGAGTTTGTTTTCAATCCATGTGGAAGGGAGGGTTCGAGGGAGGGGAGCATTATTACAGTCCACGAGAGGTGTCTCCTCTTCTGAGAGCCCATCATCGTACAGTAAGGAGTCGGAGGGAGTGGAAGCTGCAAGGTCTAAGTAGTCCTGAGAAATGGATACACAAAAAGCTCTGTTAATGCACGTGGCAGTGTTGCTGTCTGGGTAAAAAGCATAAATGTGCACCTGCTTTCTTTACAGCAAGGAACTACAGACCCACTGCATTTACCTTTCTCTAGAACCTCTGGCACCTGAGAAGGCTCTGCCTTCCAGCAGCCACGGCAGCTCTGGTAGCATCTGATGTGCTTAACACTGCCCCTGCTAGAGACTTTGAATACTTCCCCTACTTAATTCTGCACATCAGCAAAACACACAATAAATTAAAAGCTGTTCTAACTGCTTTGTTTGACCTTCACCTTCTGGTATGCCTGATCCATGTGTATGCCTGAAATATATATATGGAGATACATATGCATGCTTAAGGGACAAGGTGCTCAGATCTCATAATCATTTTACAAAAGCTATTACATAACAATGCATAAAATAAATATGTAAACATTGTCAAATAAAGCTTTGGCTACTGTTCTGAGACTAAAGATTTAGGTCACTGATAAGAATTCATTGGTTTTTATTTATGTTGCTGAATTGCTTTGATGTAAAAAAAAAAAGAATGCGAAGCACTTTCAACTAATTTAAAATGCATGAAATACCACATTCTTCTAGTTCTGGCTCTCTAACGTTATTTATTCAGGAGTGAAATTTGGGAGTAACTTTCCACAACAGTTTTTAAATTATTACTATTATTTAAAGAAAATAGACAGTTTAAAGGATAATCCATCCACATTTCAGGTTGAAGTCACCAAAGCTATTAGAAGAGGTAGTACTGCTTTCAAAAAGCTGCATGCATGTGGAAGGAACTAGATATGTAAATGCTTCAAGATTTGCTAAAAATAACTTACTTTGCTTTCAAATAAAATTTAAAAGTAACTATTTCTGCACATTCAAACTCAGAAGACCACAAAAACTTTCAAAATCCATGCTTTCCACACTTACCCTACTCTTCACCATCATTTTCTCTAGTTCCTTGCTGATCTCAGTAAATGTTGGTCTTTTATCAGGTTCTTGTTTCCAACAGCGCAACATGAGGTTGTACCTGGGACCATCACAGGGTGAAAAAAACCCCCAAACTGTTAGAAATAGGTCATGCTTGTGCTCGAATGATTTATAGTACTGAACTTAACTGTGCCACAAAGGCCATCCACAAGTACATCAATCTCTGTTGTGAGTTCTGTTAAACGTCCCTTGGAATTAACAACTGACACTCACAACAATGGGCTTTTCTTTTCACAAGTCTCCATGAGTTTAAATGATGATGCACTTGGAGAACTGAAGAAGAAATTGAAGAACTGGAGTCTTAAGTTTCACTTTCTCGAGGGACCACCTCAAGTATAGGGCAGCATGCCAGATTTCTAATTCACTTTGTATATAACACTGAAAAAATTTGTGTATCAAGCTGAAAAACTCTGCTGTTATACCAAAAAGCAGAATTTTGTTTTTCATTTGTTCAAATTCTGAAGTTTCTGTAAATTTTTCTTCAAAGCAAAGCCTAGCCTAAGACTATTTGCAGAAACTAATGTTCTTTTGATTACTTCTATTATTGTTCTTTTGGTTAAACTTATATTTATTCTCTCTTTAACTGCCTTCTATAGCATAGAGTGTGGAAAGGAAAGGGAATAGAAATAAAGTTTTATAGTTGAGTGACTATCAGACAGACATTGGCAAGTCCTGGAAGTGTAACTCTCCGACCTGTGCCATTCATGCTGTTTTTCTAGCTCAGCTGTTCTAAGGACTGAGATCTGTCCATGTAACTGCTCTAATGGTGGAAACAGTGGGCTATGAGAACCATAGGGAGCTATGGAAAAGCTCTGCATTTTATGCCTTCATCCATGGTCCCTCTCGAACTTGACTGGGTACAGGAGAGAATGCAATTTGAGAAAAATGGTCCTTAAAGTGGGCTTTCACAAGCTGTCAGAAAAACTGAGTAAAACAGAAGAAAATCTGAAAAAAGTCAGAAAACCATGATTTAGCTTCAATTAAAAAAGTCCCAGGAACTCAGATTAGCTGGCCTAAACTAATAATTATCGATGACATAATATGTTTGCGGACCGAGTATTCCTCACTGAGATCAAACAAATAAAAAATTTGGTATTATACATTTCTTAGAGGATATTTGCCAATCGTTCTTGTAAACTTCTACACTGCCCTAAATTTGGAAATACTTAATATTTTTCTCTGTATGTTAAAAAAAATTATTATTTTTATTATCATTTACTTAAATCTTTTTTTCTCATCCCAGATGTGGTCAAAGCATCCTTCCAACAGAAAATCAGTCAAAAGAGTGGTCACAATGATTAAAGCTTGGGAACTTTCAAAAACTGCAACCACCATCAAATTTGCAGGCTGAACAAAAAATCATGCTTCATCACCAAATGCCATGGAAGATCACAGACAAAAGGTATTTCACATTGAATGTGTTTTAATACATCAGCCAACAAATTATGAACTGTCTCCAAAGCCATGGGCTTATCAAGTCACAGAAAACGTTCATCTTCAAGGGTGTAGCTTTCTGGGCCAAGGTATCCTTTTTCCTCTGGAATGTCCTGGCAACTAATAGACAATGACTGTGCATGGAATATCTGCTTCATCTGCAGAAAATACTGAATATTCGGTATTTTCAGTATTGAATATTTCAGCTACTACTGTGTTTTATGGACATTTCCTCCTCCCCCTTACCCTCAGAAGTTTTGAATTTACAAACTCTTTTAATTGTTTAGCAAGCATGTTACTCAATACCCTACAAATGGTTTGGATATAGCTGTAGGCGTTCTGTGGGTAATTTTTTCCCCTTGCTTTACTGTTCACTAATTTCATGACATTCTTTAAAGCACAACATATTCTGATTATATCTCTAAGAAATACAGAATAGTATTTATGAGGTATTTATTTAAATCTTTTTTCAAGTATATTTATTAATGTTTTCTGAATCTAATCAGACCAAGAGTTACTTACATTTCCTCACTGCAGTTTTCTGGTCTCTCCATTCTGTAGCCTGTTTTTAGGAGGTTAAAGAGTCTTTCAGGAGCAATACCTGGGTAAGGATTGCCTCCTAAAGTAACAATCTCCCACAGCAGAACTCCAAATGACCATCTGAAAAAGAAAAAACGAGCCTTTACATAGACTGGTAGGTTTCAGGAGCTTAGTGTCGCATTTACACAACCAATTTCCTCCTAGTATTTTCAGAACCCAACAAAATTCAAGACACCTCAAGCCAGAGAGGCCATACAGATGCAAATAGGGCCATCCTTGTTCCTAAATACTGTTCATTGAAAAGGTCAGCTACTAAGACAGTAGAGAAAACAGAAAACTCTCTTTTACCTCTTTACAAAAACTAATTATACCCTGGGAAGGTCCATCTTCTCTGGACAGCAGAAGGACAAAGTCCTTCCTCTGGTGGCCCAGCCCAAAGACTTGTTCCTCTGCTGCACAGTGCTCCTGTAGCAGTCTAACCTCCCTAATTAGCCCCTGTATTCAGAAATAACTGTAAATTAAATTTACAGAGTTGCCAGATGATCGGTTTGCTGTCTCAACTATGAGACAACACAATTTATTTATTTCAATCATAAGTAACACCTTTGATTTCAGCTGGTCTGTTGGGCCATTTCAGTGATTCAGGCCTTAATTTTCTTCTTAGAGTTGATGAAAGAAGAGGAAAGAATTTCCTCTGGAAATACCAAATGCCTAAGATGAACTTTGACACAGAATAGATGAAACAATTTTCTGAAATGAACAGAAGAAATACTAAAATTTTAAACCTACTTTACTGCTGAGCTCAAACAAAAAGATCTTGCACAATGGGTGAGAAATATTTAGATAAATTAGTCCATTTCTCGAGAGCAAGCCAGGAGAAAAGAGGCAAAAATGTTTTTCTTTTCTTAGTGAAATGCTTTTTGAGACACAAAGAAGCTACAAATCACTCTGAATCTGCTCTACTGACAACCGACAAAATCTGGATGTTCGAAAGGAAGGAAGCCAGCCAACACTGGGGCTGCTCAATGGGATGCATCTGGAAGCAAAATTGCATACAATTTATGAAAAATGCTAGCTTTGGGCAATTTCACTGTAAACTCCATTTTAAAGAAAATTTTAGGAAGTGTTAGACACCTACTGCCAAACCAAACAGCCGTGTCTAATTCCCTATGAAAATTCCATCTCCAAGTGCTAGCCAAACACCTCACCTCCTGTCTGACTCCCTTCCACCTGCACTTCACACGTTTCAAAGTACAACAGTAACCCCAAAGGCACAGCAATAAAACTCCCCAAACTGTCAGAGAAGTCAATGTGACTCTCACATGGTCCCAAGTGGTATGCTGCCATTCTTCTCCCTAATGCCATTCACTGAATTAAATTTTAATCACTCAGCACATTCTTGAAAGCTTATGAATATTTATAGCATTTTCATATACTTTATTAATATTTCTCCTCATACCCTTTTTGAAGCCAGTTATGCTCTGCCATCAGGTTACAATTCTATCCATGATTAATTCAAATAAACTTTGGAGCACGGCAGGTTTTATTTTTAAAGTCTACTTCTGCTTAAGAGGAATTTTATGGAATATGGAGGGAGGGATCAGATGAACAATTTATTAACTAAACTTGTTTAGTAAGTGAATATATTAGAATAGAATGCTGTAAAATGCTGCAGTACTTTCAGACTGTTATACAAATTAAGTACCGCAGGAGGAGAAATGAGAGATGAAGAATTTCCCACTGTGTTATGTTTATTGCTGAATAAAAATATGATCACAAAAAGCCAGGAAAGAAAAGTATGTGTAGAGGAAGATAGTAGGTTAGCTTTCCACTGATGTCATCAACCCCTGTAGCAAAAATGGGGGTTTTGCAAATGCTGGCAAGTGGTACTGTTATTAAGCTCTGCTAACCACTAACTATACAGAACAGCTTGAGAAGGAAGAGGGTGGAAAACAGAAACATAGAATATCAGAAAAAAGAGCATATTGGAATGGTTGAGTAATATGTTCACCTAAAATATAACTGCATCACCACAAACAACGAAGAATATCCATAAAATAATATTTTCAGTGAGTGCAATGATCTAAAAATATCAATCAACACTGCAAAAGGAGTACTTCATTGATCAGTCTGCTGCTGCTGAAATGCCATCGTGGAATCTGGTGCTGCAGAGGATTTGCTCTGCAACTCTGTGTGTGTGTGTGTGTGTGTGTGTGTGTCTGAGTCCTGTTCTGCAGAACCATGGCTATACAGCACTGCTGGATTATTTCATGTACAGTGACACAGCAAAGGTGAGCCAGCAGTGAGACAAAGGCACAGGGTAAGCACAGCAGACACCTGGACCCTTTCAGGCACTGCACAGGAGCAGATGTGCACAGCACAGTGCCGTGCTCCCTAGGAACAGGCAGCTCCAGGAAAGCTGGGCCAGCAGCACAGCTCTGCATGGAGATCCCGAGCCAGCCCTGGGAAGCAGGGGTGACAGCACCAGCACATCGTGCTGCCCAGGGCTCTGGGCTGGCTTGCTGGATGCCAGCTGGGCAATCTCTGCATGGTGGTGGATCCCATGGACAAGAAAAGCACTCCTGGGCTTACTTCATAGCAGCCCATCAGGGAACGAAATGGGAGGAATGCTATTGGATCCAGATGATCAATGAGCAATCAAAGAAGAGGCAGTTACACGACAACACAACCTGTTCTGGCCCCAAACCATAGTGACAAAACTGTTTTGAAGAAAATGAAGAAATTAAAAATATGCTAAGAAATTTTTAAAGGAATTTTAAGGATTCTTTGGGTAAAGCAATTTTAGAGAAGCAAGTCAGGACAACGAGTGCTCTAAGGAGAACAAAGAGAGATCCAGAAAAACCTATAAGCTGACCTAAATATAAGTGACAGTCTCACCAGAATTATCCCTATATTTTTCTTTCCTTACTCCAATGGAAACAAAGTAAAGGAAAATACTTTGGAAATTCATTTTGTAAGGAATTTCCAAGGCATGCGAAATATTTTATTTCACTAAAACTGCTCTGATCCGCAGAGAGAGAAGTAAAAAGTTAATAGTAATTTGAGAAGTGCAAATCTAAAGGTAAATATTTTGACATCCTGCTATTATCAAAATGCTTTTCCTCTCAAAGTTCAATGCCACCCAAACTGGCACTTTACTCCATTTGAGTGTAACAAAAACATTACTTTAGTCAGATTCTCTCTTTCAAGACAAACTTAGAAGATATAAAGATGCTACCTAGCAGAAAATCAGGCCTAAGTACTGCTGCTTTTACAATCCTTTAAAGGTTTTTTCTCCTAAATAAATAATCTTTAGCTTTAGAGTCTGCCTGGTGACTGGTCACAAGCATTGTTCACCCCAGAAGGAAATGAAAGTATCTGATCCTGAATTAAAAATTTCTACAAACTCTTCTGCCTGACCCCATGCTTATCACACATGGGAATAGCTTAGATGTGGTTGCTTTGCCCCCTCTCATCACAGGTGGAGACTCCAGCATATCCATCTTCAGGGTCTCTGTTTCCCTAACCACAAAAAAAACCTTGTATCTTGGCACTGAAACTGGACTGAGCTGACTGGAGTTCTGTCACTGATTTCAACAGGAGAGAGGTCAGGCCTTAAATTCCCCTTCCCTTCCTCCCCTCCATCCCTCACCTGCCACTCAGTGTACAGACAAGTGATGAACAGAACCGAGAAGTTCAGGTATGACCATTACAACTCATGTCTCTATAGTCAAAGTCAATCCTGTCACATGAACAGATCCAACCCTTGCTGATTTCAACAAGAATTATGTACATAAAGACCTCTGATAAACTTTTATTCAGATTTAATTCAACAGCAAAAATCTTGGGCATCATTGCCAGTTAATGGTGCCATCCATACTTCCTTCATGTTTCTTTGCAAGAGTAATGGCTTTGACTCCTACACACCTTGCTGTGCTTCCTCCCCAGGCACACAAACCAGAAAGTATTAAAGAATTTACACTTACACATCACTTTGTGTTGTGTAGATATGGTCAAATAGTGACTCTATGGCCATCCACTTCACAGGGATTCGACCCTAGGAGGTAAAAAAGCAGTAATGATCAGAAAAGTAAGTTTCCAAGTGAATAAACAAGGTGTTTATCTTCAGAATGGTAAAACACAGTCAGCCATTTTACAGCATTTACCAATGCACTTATGATTTGGCATTTCATAAGAAAAACAGTGAGGAGAATAATTGTAAGAGCATTTTTAAAAACTACTTCATGTCTTTTCACACACTTCAGCAATCTAATTAAGTGCAATAAGCTGGTGTGGCTTTTTGCAGGTGGTCACCAGTTTAAGTCAGATAAACTCAACTCTTAACAAAGAACTTTGAAAATGTGAAAATGCAAAAATTATGAGGAATGATGATTAAAGAGGAAGAGCTGTTTTATTTATACCAGGAATGAAGCATAAGAAGAAGCACCTGGATTGTTTCAGAACTGAAGCTGGACAGTCATATTTGGTTAATAGCTTCTAAGTGGAATCTACAAGTTGCTATTTTTCACTGGCAGAAATTCACTGAGAAAATTTGAGAAATCCACCACAAATATTCATGCAAATCTAGGCTTGCAAAATTTCCAAGATGTTTTATAATCTTCACAGCATGATTAACATTCATATGCCTTACTTCTCATTCTCATGAAATCCATATATATCCATGCAAAAAGTATTTCAGTAGGATTTGAAACTTCTTCTTCCTTCTCAACTGCTTCTTTTCCCTGTCTCCCCATCCAAGCAGACAGATGCTTGTTAGGCTCTGAATAATACTACAGTGATGAGTGTCTCAGAAATAAAGAGCAAATATCCACTCAGTACATCATGCCCCACCAAATGAAACTAAACTGCCAAACTGCCTTTATGTAAATGCATGACTCTCAAAATATAGAGCAATTGGTGTAAATCAATGTAAAAACACATCCATCAGAAGACAGCTAAATGAACATGGCAATGCCCTTTTACATAAGATCATGTCTTCTGGAAGTCTTTTTTTCTTCACAGCTTGTTTTGATTTATGAAACAGTCACACAAACTGGCCTTTAAAAACAGGGAAAGCAAAACTAAAAATTCACAGTATTTATGGAAATCTTCTCATAAAATTTTAAAATTTTCACAAGCAAAAAAATCCTGTTGGCAACTCTTTCATATTAAGCCATAGAGGGAACTGAAGCACCACTGCTCATTTGACACAGTCAGTGGGAAGCTGTGCTCATGAACATCACAGGACTGACTTGTGGAAGCTGTGCAGAACTTGATATAAATTGTCCATATCTTTTTCAACTCTTTGCTATTTTTAGTTTATATTTTTAATTATAAATAGGAATAGAGAAAGAAAAAAGATATTTTTTTTGTTTGTGTTTTCATGTAGTTTGATGAGGAACTGGATAAATAAGGAGTGGAATGAGAGGACTGGATAAATGAGGAGTGGAAGAGGTAATAGTTACTTAAAGATTATACATATTTTATACACACACACACATATATATATGTATTTCATATGTATACATATGTATATATGTATATATGTATATATGTATATATGTATATATGTATATATGTATATATGTATATAT
This sequence comes from Sturnus vulgaris, assembly GCF_052056855.1. Lineage (NCBI taxonomy): Eukaryota > Metazoa > Chordata > Aves > Passeriformes > Sturnidae > Sturnus > Sturnus vulgaris. Next base: position 13,694,008 of record NC_142250.1, read on the forward strand.
GTCCCACTGGTTAAGCTCATGGTGTTGCTTCACTGTCATTTTTATTTCCTTAAAATAATTATCTTAAGTTAATAAAAATAGCCATTTTCCATTTTATCCATGCTCAAGTCCCATAGCATAAATTCCTTTTCATGATCAGGCAATAATTTCCACTACTGCTTTTAATGCACACTGTACCTTGCTCCTCTTTACATACGAATCTTCTTCATACACATCACGTGAGAGGCCAAAATCAGAAATCTTCATTTTGCGCCCTTCTGCCACCAGCACATTCCTGGCTGCTAAATCCCGATGCACGAGCTTTTGGAAGGAAACAACAGGAATGTTTATTCTTTTTTTGGAGGAACCAGCTGCTCCACATGTATCACACCCTGGGACCACTGCTGCCCTCCCTACCTTCATCTCTGCGAGGTACTGCATCCCCCGGGAGATCTGCCATGCAAACGAGATCAGGTCTCCCATGGTTAAGGCTCTCTCATCAGGGTTATCCAGGTAACTGGAGTTCCTGTTGCCATCACTGCCCATGTAGCTCGGGCCCACCTTCCGGCTTTCCCTGAGGAAACTGCGCAAGGAGCCGTACTTGGCGTATTCCACAATTAAATACAGTGGGCCTGGAATAAACAAACACACAGCTCAGTGAACAATTCATACATAACCATTGCAGGGGCTTTCTTCAAACAAGTCTCTTCTTACCAGCACATTGTTTTGAACAGTCAGAGGCTCCAGACACCTCTGCCCTTTATGTAAAAAGCACTGAGTCAGCCATGAAATAAGACTATTTTTAGCTTTTAGATCCTCTATGCAAAGAGAATGAGTTTCAGGCTAAATCAAAGCAGAATGCTGGCTCTTGCCTATAATCCCTTATCTAGATAATCTGAGATCAAAAAAAACAGACAATCTTCATACAAATTTGATCTGTGAAACAGCCTAACTTAGAGAAACTTTAAAATAAAAATAATCTTCTTGTGACACTGAGCTCAAATCATCTGCTAATTCCAGCACTGTGTTTAAGGTGCCTTTCGAGAGCACTTAGAAACATTCTGGCATTACAATCCATTAATTTCTCCTCCCCATTACCTCCATGAATAATACCTACTCTTAGTGTTGTAATGCTAAATACATTTGTCTGCTGTATCAAAGCCCTCCTACCTCATACCCTAATGAATTAACTTGTTATTTATTAAAAGCCTGTGACTCAGAAACATTTCACTTCCTTTGGGATGAAAAACACATTGTACTGAAGAGGAAAAAAAACTAACCCGCCCCACTGGTTCATTACCTTACTAAGACTCAGAGATGACTCACTCCTGAATTACATTCTCTGTCTACAACTAAAAGTGACAACTGCAACAGAACTGGGTGGGCAAAGAAGGCAGAACAAGGTGAGCAAAGAGGTTGCAGAATCCATGCTGCGATTTGAGGGTGCACAACTTCAGATGCAAAACGATGATGAATACTACCCCACTTAAAATGAGCAATTCCTATGCACAACAAAATTTGCTTCATTGGCAATTTATAATACATGTGTCTGCAGATTTTTCCCCTTGAAATATACTTGTTGATGATTGTGGCTTTTAGAAACCATTTCATAACCACAAGGAGACAATAGTTTTATGACAGTGGAGGAAAACACTGAGTATCAACCTAACTATCCAGTTTTATTTGCCTATATATGGCTGTAGTTGTCCATTTACATTGTCTTAGTATAAATAATAACAATCATAATGAAAACTCAAACTTGAAATATAACTCATATTTGAAAACACTGGTTATTAACCTAATATAAAAATACATATTGATTGAAAGAGAATTTGTAGGAGACTTGTTAATTTAAAATAGCTTCAGAATCAAAATGTGCATTGAGGAAAACTCCAGGAAGTTAGTTACACCAAATTAGTATTTCCCTTTCCTTTCAGATACTTTTTTTTTTAGTTTAGCCCTCTTCTTTCAGCCAACAGCAAATTTAAAAGATGCTCAGCAATTATTAAGCAGTTGTTGAAATCCATCAATGAACTGTATTTTATTTTCTTTCTGGATGGTTTCATCTTAGTAACAAGCTTTTAGTATTTACCATCTTGACTGCAGGCTCCATAAAGTTTGATGACATGAGGATGGTTGACTTGTTTCAGAAGGTTGAACTCTGACAGGAGATCTCGCAGCTCACTCTGGGAAGCATTTTCTGCAGAAATGACCAAATACACAGTGTTGGTTAGGAAAGCATCACTCAAGAGTGCTCTACACTCTGAAATGTGAGATCTACCATCTCTCCTGGAGTTAGCAAGAGGGTGGAAAACTCCATGCTTCCCCATAGGAGAGAAATTTTCCCATCTCCAGTGTCCTGCAGTTATTCACATCAGAACCAAGTGAATGTGACTGCTGCTGCTCTGGCTTGGTACCAGCCCTCCCTAAGCATTGCTCTGCCCTGATACAAATGACTGCAGAACAAGGAGGTCAGGCAAGAATCAGAAGCAGAGACTGTGATGTCTTAGAGATGCCATGAAATTATTACAAACCTTTTCTAGTTTTCTAAAGCAACTTCTTAGGGTGAATCAGTGCAATAAAAGCTTCAGAAGCACATGAAAGCCATGATCTCATGTTGATCCAACAAAAAATCTCACTCACTCCTTCTCCAAAATACATTTTCCAACACAGTAAAAATCCACTAATCTACTGGCTTACTCTTGTAGCCCACATCCAGATTTAGAGCTCAGAAGCCAAATGTACAGTTCAGACTGATTTTACCAGGGGACATGTATGCAGACCACTGGTGCCAGAGAGAATCACGTGGCCCCCACAGGCTTTCTTAGCCTTTCAAGTGTTTTCCCTTTTTGCAGAATTCTTCAGACTGACAAGCTTCCTCTTTGAGTGCACCGGGGCTTGAAGGAGATCCCTAGTCATAAAGACACCAAAGGTCAGAGATAACCCTTCATCTTCCTCATCTTAATCTCTCTGACACACAGAACCAGCCTGGATAGTTCCTCCAGTGTCATTACAGGGCATTGACAAGGATGTGTTCATCCTGATTTAAGGGTAGTAAAAAAAACAAGTTTGGCTTCTGCTCTTTGGTACTGTACCCCGTGTTTTTTTCATAAAGGCTGTGAGCACCAAAGGATTTATTTGCCAATTCACATGCGACCAGTTTGCCCTTCTTATAAAAACAGTTATTGTGTTCTACTGCTACGTTTGTATCAGAACTCTCTTTGTATCTGCCTTATGTTATCTTGAAGTCTGAATCTGCACTCAGAGTAGAGAATCTTCTACTGCAGGAAGCATAATATCAGTTGGCCTCTCACTACTGATAAAGACTACAAAAAATTATGTAAAGCAAAAATTAAGATGTCAACTTAATGCCTGTAAGAAAAGTTCTATTTTTTAGCTCTGGAGCTGTGTGATGTGAACAAACAGAATAAAGCAAAGTTCCCCATGTACCATGCCTGTTCTTCTGCCAAAAAAACTAACTACAAATGGAGACATTTAGCTCTAAAGCTATAAGTCATTTGTTTTAATAAACTATGAATACTTGGTATTTATGTACTGGTTGGTGTTTCTCCCTTTGATTTTACTGTAATGAGGGCATTCGTATCAGGCAGGAGGTCAAATTTCATTTGTATGAGAAAATTGGCAATAAAGGGCTGAAAAAAAGTTATCCACCTGTTCCTTTAAACTTTCATCCATAGCTCCAAGACTATTTTGGCTCAGCTAATTGCTCCCTGTTCCCTCCACAGTACTTAATGGCAAGTTGTCACAGTAGGGAGAGCCCTGCCCTGATCTGCTCCTAAGCAGATTGTGCCCATCTACCCAGCTCGGGCAGCAGGAGATCTCTTTCATGCAGTAAGAGGCAATGCCACACCGTGTGCCTTTTAAAGATCAGCCACTGTGTAACAGTCCCAAACACTTGGACAAATCATCTGCTCTGCATCTGGTACAGGGAAAGCATGGGTGGTGTTGGCCTGATCCAAAATAACTGTTCTTTGTCCTCCTGGCAGCACTGCAAAGGCCACTGAAGCTAATGCACCAATCCTTATGCTTCAACTGCCATGTGTGAACAGCAAAGTTAAGCCAATAAAAGCACATAAATATTTGCAGAATGACAAATGCTCTCCACAATCAAGACGGAAAATGGAATTTCAGGTGACTATCTGCAATTTAATTTACATTACAGAGGGATTCATTAGAGCCTGAAGAATTACTGTAAATGTCAGATCAATTTATTTCAGTAAGGTGCTTAAAATAAAAGTTTACTCCTTCGCATTGTTAATTCTGTCAATTTTTTCCTTGAGAGGGAAGACTGAATGTCAAACCATCTGCAAGTAAAAGCAACATTTTTACCATTATGTCTTGAAATCTGAATTCAGTCACACATTGATGAAAATGTGCTAGAAAAAGCAGTGTCACTAAGTGTACAAATAAACATGAGATGAAATAGTGACTACTGTATTGACAATGTAATACAATACAGGCCATTACTTGAGTATTACAAGTAATAGTTAATTAATCTCTGCTTCTGAAAAATCTTAGTTCTTAGACTTCCTCCTGCAATGAAGGCAAGCACTGCATAATGCATTTACTTCTTAGGTCAAGTGGTGGGATATACAGCATCTTTCCTCTCCAGGAGCAGCAAATGTGCTTTGAATGTAACAGAAATGGTAATAAGAGTATAACATTTTCCTGTAACGACATGCTTTTACTTATAAGCAGCAATGAATGGTTCAGTGCAAGGTCTCATACTGTCATCTTAACATTATCCAGGCATACAGGTTTAAAGTCTTAGGGAAAACTGAAGACAGCAGGAGACAGCACTGGGTTATTCAAGCCATTTTGACAGAGCTCCTAGTGATTGGAAAGCAAATCAGAAAGTATAAAACTAGACAGAATTCTCAATCAGGAGAGTAAGTTCACAGGTCTGTTCCGTCTCTTCACATGATTATAACATGATTTATTTAAAAAGCTTTGTCCAAGAAAACTGGAGAGATGAAAAGAATCAGAAACCTTTAACAAACCCTTGCAACATTTCCATCAATGCCAAACAAAATTGAATACATTTGCTATGTTGAGACAGAGGCTCCTTGCACATCATGATTTAGAATTACTTACTTGGATCAATGTGATGCTAACTGCTAAATTCACAAATCTGCAGATTGTGACTGTCAGAATATATCAGAATGCTGGAAGGAAGAGAGGCTGTGACACTGCTGGGTTTTTAGCTGACCTGCTTTCAAACTAGCCCCTCTAAAAATCCATTCAGAGGTTACCACAGATAGTTTGTAGATCATTTCAAGGCCTGATGGGAAGGTACCTTTTAACATTTTCACTGCCACAGTGGTATAGCCAGCCCTCCCCTTGAGTCGGAACGCTGTCGCCTTGACAACCTTTCCGAATTCTCCTTCTCCGAGAGTCTTGCCCAGAACTAGGTTCTTCCGAGGGAATTCCCACTTTGGATCTTCCTGCAGGAGAGAAAAGAAACCCTGTAAGATCAAGTAAGGAAAGGAGTGACTATTCCTCCTATTCAGTATACAGTGTTTGGTTGCTCTTTTTATCAGTATCAGTGCATTCTTAAAAAAGCTTCTGGAGATGGAGGAATTTTGAAAATGTATTTTCCCTTACCTGAAAACAACTCCTTCAAAACAGGCTGTACATGTGGTCTATGGATAATGGATTATATTTACAGGTTTGGGAAACTGGGTACAAATGAAAAATGAAGTAAAACATCATAAATGCTTGCTTTCAGAATAACTACGAATATGTGACTTTCACGGGAAAGCACAACAGTTCTACTTGCAGAACAAGGCTTTCTCTTAAGGACTGATCAGAGGGAGAATTGATCCTCTTAGAAAATTACTGCTAATAAGCCTCAAGGTTGCAAAATGATGACATATGTACAAACCAGTTACGAAACTAACTCAAACGGAGCACAAGGTCTATGAAGACCTCACTACCTAACACTGAAATGGATTTGATGTTGCCATATAAAGTGGCAGTGTTTCTTTACACCGTTGGTTCATTAAATGCCCCATCTGACAGGAATCCTGGGCAGTGTGTCATTCAAAGCAGGAAAAAAGATTAAAGGTATGACAGCATGACTGGGCAAAAGTCCTTAAATGTGGGTAAAACTCTCCCACCAGCTGAGACCTACCATCTGTGTATCAGAAATCAGGAAGAGATCTCAGGAGAGATTTTTTTGTAATGTTTCAAGCTTAGCCTTGTTCTAAGTGTGGACACACACATTCAGAGAGCGAGGAAATTACAGCTTAGAAATTCTTTTCAGGCCTGGATTTCTCCTGACTCTCAGGTCCATTCCCAGGCTGACAAGCTGACTACAGCTCCAGTTAGGGAGGCAGTCTCCCAGGGTGATAACATGGTGAAAAACAGAGTGGAATTCATAATAAAGATTAACACCTCGTGTCTTTCATGTGGGATACATCCTGAGGTACTGTCCCAAGGATGTTTTTCCCAATTGTCCAATTAACTACTGTCCTGTCCTAACTACACGTAACACACTTTAAATACAGGTTGTCCATACAATAAAGTTGGCCTTTTTTCCCCAAAAGAAGTCTGGGCGTGCTGCTGTCCTTTCTCTCTCTTTGCAGTGCAGTAACCACATTCTAGTACTTTGGCACATCACAGAGAGTACAAACCTGCTGATCATTAGTACTTAACTGGACAATGTTAAAAGCAAAACCACAGCACTGTCACAAGCAGTTACAGTAACAAAAATCATCGGCTTAAATTAGACCTAAAGTGTTACAGTGCATCACAGCACAACAAAAGAGGAAGAACATACCGGCCTTATAGAGCAAATTAAAATGTTTATCCAACTACTCAAGAAGTATCTTCAGTGCAGCTGACTCCCAATGCTGTCATTTGAAGGTTTGGCTGTTTCCATTCCTGTAACATCGTCTGCACGCATAACCAAGGCTGACATCGAAACAGAGCATGCAAACCGGCACCAGGCTTACCGGTATTTTGAAGGTGTCCACGGACACCTGGTTCTCCATGGAGTCCAGGGAAGGCCGGCGGACGTTGCTGGAGGAGTAGCTGATGGGGTAGGGCTGCGCCGGGCGCCGGAACGTCATCTCGGCAGAGGCGATGGGCGCCTTCGGGGAGCTCTTGTGGTACCGGTGGATGCAGTAGTAAGAAACCAGCACGGAGATGACAAAGCACAGCACCACGGCCCCCGTGATCACTGTCTTGCACAAGTCATCGCACAGTTGCTCTGTGGACCAACAAGAGCGTCTTAGAACTTTCCTTGTGGTCTCTTACTTCTGCATAATAATTCAGTTCTAAAGATGAAAACTATTTCATGCTCTGTTTATTATTAGCCGAAATAAAAACAATTTAAAATAACCATTATCTGTTTCAAACAACTGCACGAAGCTTTTCTGTTTAAACAAAGGTCAAGGAAAAAAGTAATGCACTCCTCCTGCTAACACCACGGGTGATGGTTATCTCTGACATTTTGAAGTTGAGATTTTCCAGAAATTATCAGGAAGCTGGAATTACTTGAAAGTAATAAAAATCATTATTCTAATACTCCAAGCTGCCTCTGCAAATATCAGGTAAGTCTCACTGAAATGCAAATGCTGCTGGAAATCAAACCGAGTTGTTTCTCAAGTAGTAATGAATAAAAAAGAATCCTTAGCCAAGGCTATAAATAACCCACTCTGGAAATGTTCAGGCTCCATAGTGGATGTCAAGGTGCCAGTTCCTCACTAGTTTTGTATTAGCAGTCTCTGACCAAAGCTATGGCTTATTAACATGGCCACAAGTGTAGACTGTTCTGTATGTATCCATAACATGTACAGAGAAAAATATTACCATGAGAACAGCAGATAGACTTACCTTTGATATCATCTTTCTCACAGTAACAGTTCTGTCTTGGGAAGCAGTAACAAATCCCATGTCCTGACTTAATTCCAAGATTTCCAATGCCCTTCCCATGGCCACCAATAATGTTTCCACCTAATCAAATACAGACAACAGCTTAAGATTCTTACATGTAGATAAAGGAAAAAAAAAAGGCTCAGTTTTCCATGGGTTTACCCCAGTATGAATCTGAAATATGACCGTAGAGCACACTGCAGGCACAATTACAGGGACTCCTGAGGGAGATGGAAGACTAAATTCAGAAATTTCTGAGGCCTTGAAATGAGGGGACCTTGCACTGTTTAGACATTAGTCCTCATTAGCAGTTATTGAGTTCTGTTCCTGCTTCTGATGCCAATTTCCCCTTACCTTGGAAAAGTCAGCCTACTGTTCTGGTATCATTTGTTCCACTGTCAAATGGAGATTACAACACTTAACCACCTCTATAAAATGCCACGTGACAGTCTAGTCAAAACACTAAGAGTAAAGTGTCAAGTGCAAGTGATAAAAAAATGAATCTCACTATCTAAATGCATCTAAAAATGCATTATTTAATATAAGAAAAAGAAGAGCAGAAACTCATACTCTTGATTTCAAGTAGTTCTTCATGCAGAGTAACAGCAACTGCATTTCCAAGTAAGTATTTTTTTCTGTATATTTTATAAAAATGACCAATAGTGACATTTTTATCTCTCAACTGCCTTAATCACAAACAGCATTTTACAGACAGCTCAGGTGGTTAATTTGGGAAGAGAGTGCCGAGTCACTGCCCTCTGAGCTGACACTTAAAAGTATAGGTGTTCCCAAAAACACCTCATTATCTTCCCTGTCTCCCCCCAGACAATTTCCTCCATCATGAAGAAGTGATGAAATAAAGTTTCCATTTGCCACAGAAAATCCTCTGTATTTATCTGTATCTGCCTATGTTTGAAGACCTGGGAGAAGAGGGAAGCAGGGAATGAGGCAGTCCTACCTAACCTCTTCTTGAGCAGTTGCTTACCACATGAGAATCTCTTGCTCAGAATGCAATTAGGTTGCCTCTATTTGATAGGCACAGCCATAGCAGGAGCTGCTTCAGCTGAGTGCCCTTGAATGGAATATTCATAGTGCTGCTGTGAGAAAGCAATTTTGGGACTCAAGGACATAGCCATCATAATGACAAATGAATTACAAAAATAAGTATTTTCACAACTGTCTGTACTTAAAAGAATGTCCTTGATCCTAGTATCTTGGCCTATTTACTGTTTGCCATTCCCAAAGAAATGCCCCCTGCCAGTAAAAGCTGATAAAATGGCACTCCTGCAGCTCTGAGCTCCCAGAACACACTCATTTTTTTGTCTGCAAGTATACTGCTTTTGGGCACCAGCCCAGGTTCTCAATTTTGTCAAGTCATGTACACAATTATTCAACTCAGGTGTTAAAAGGGCATGCATAACATCCTGAAAACTTGTCTTACTTGCCTGCTTATTATCCAGTAAGACAACATTTCTTTCAGGCTTCTGTTGAGCAAAACGTTTGATGCTGCATATGTAGTACATATTTTAGCAATGGAGCCCCTGGCACAAACATTTCCACTTTCAAAATGACAAATTATGCAATTATTGTCAATAAAGAATTCTTTTCAGATGATTAGAGAAGTTACTTGCATTTCCTTCAAGCATTTCTGCCACTTAAGGGATTGTTTTTATGCACTCTGATGAAATAATTATCTGATAACACCAATTTACAATACACAATGCATTCTTGCATATAAGAAATACTAAGAAGCCTCTTTAGTAATTAATTTTAAAGAAGAACAATAAGTCCCAACCCGTAAGAAAATGCTAGTTTCTCTAAGACGCCATTTTAATATCTAAACTTGGAGTTCATGATGTCAGAGTCAGAAGAAGTACTGAAGAAACATGTATGTCTTTATTCCTGACTGTCAGATAAAAAGATCCACCTAAAAACTACCATCTCAGAGAAGATGGAAATTGCTCAAGGGAATTACATTGTTTTTTCTACCCTGTATATCTTCAGGGTGAGTTGTAAACTTGCAGGTATTCACAGGTATATGAGTGGAGTGTAGAAATACATGTTCTAGTAAAAAGGACCAACACAAATGCATTTTTAATTCTTCCTTCATAAATTCTGCTCATATGAGTCTCTGCCTGGATCTTCATATAGGTAAGGCATTGGATCATCCTGATGGCCACTTGTCAAAAAAGGGCAGGTACATTTCCCCAGATGATCTTTTGTAAACACATTTATTTTAAATGGAATTTTTTTTCTTCTCTACTTTTTTACCCAGGAGTTCAAACAGGCAGAGTTCCTATCATACAGTACTTGGGTCAGGAAGTGGGGCATTAACATGCCTAGAACCTGTACCTCTTCAGCAAGTACCTCCACTGAAACACACCACCTGGGAATTAACAGGGAGCAGAATGGGAATTACTGAGAAAACATCCCTCCATCAGTCAGCCAATGGGTGTCACCTGCCTGGCCCAAAAAATGTCAAGATTAATCCCCATAACCTTATGATTCAAATGCAGGTGAGACAATGCAGATATGTTGAGCCTGTAAAGGTATTTGCACTTGGGAAAGGGACATTTGAGAAGTGATCAGAGGTGAAACAGAAAAGCCCATCCTAAAATATTCCCTACTTGTGCAGTCTTGGGGGCACACAGCCGGGTCTCTGCCCTCCACCACATCACAGATGCCATCTGGACAGGTCTTGATGCTCGGGGTGCACGTGGAATAGTTTGTGGTGATCCCTGTAAACAGAAACAGCTGCACTAATACCACGAGGAAGGAAAGTTCCTTGCATCTTCTCAGGGCACACTAACACTCCAAAGCACAGGTTATGGTGCCTTTTAAAATGAACATCTATGACTACAAACACCTGCTAAAGTAACAGGCAAGACAACAGATAGAGGCAACTGGAAGAAGCAATTCTTTGCTATCTTTTCTGCTTTTGACAGCCCACTGGTCATGTCACCTGCAGTTACTGTGAACACTGCTTGAAAAAGAGCTGGCTGACCACTCTTGAGACTGAAGAGCAACTTTCACAACTGAGGACTTCTCTACACAATTTCACCCACTTGAATCCAAGGGTTACAAGTGGTGGTAGAGAATGTATGACACTTATGCAGTTTGAAGGGATCAAGCACCGACACAGAATCATTGTTCTGGAAGAGCTGAGTGCTGTCAAATCTGTGCTACAGACCACAGAAAGAGACTCTGCTTTGTGCTCACTGTCTGCTGGGTGCACCTGCTCCAGTCACATGCTGCAAGCTCACTTCACTACCTGCTGCTGTATGTATCATGTTCAGCATCACCAGGGACAAGATGAAGAACAGCCCTTCCAACTTCACCTCATTTTCCTTTTAAGTGCATACTTCATATGGGTATTAGGATTTTTTTTTTTTTTTAGCCCCAGCTTCTCTGTAGTTTACCATACCATGATTCCAGCCAGAATAAATCAGTTTGGAAGTCAAATGCACAATTACAACAAACAGAAGTTTGACTTCACACAACATAAACATACCTTTCCCACTCCCCTGTCTCCACTGGCATCTTCCTGTCAGCACTCCCAGGCCACCACACTCTTCACATTCAGCACGGTGCTTACTTATAGCACAAGAGTCAGGGCAGTCCTCTTCTTTTTTTAAAACTGTTGGAAAAAATTCAGGACAAGGAAATGAACACACAAGCAGGTCAGTTCAAAACAGGAAAAATTCGTTTTTAGGGATAGATAGGAAGGAAAGAAAGATAAAGAAAGCAGTGAAAGACTGAAAACTGATTGGCCTAATTATCAGTAAACTTCGAGAATAATTAAAGAAAAGCCCAGGTGGTCCTTTTCTGTGAAATAAAAGATAAACAGCAAGATCATGAAGGCATGGTTATGTCTGCTTGACAGCACAACTGTCATTGCCTAGAACTATAGATATGTGCAAACATACTGATAACAGAAGAATGGAGAGCATAAATACTTATAGCTTCATACAGAATGTCTAATTAGGGGAAAAATACTTAGTTCTTGGGCTAACACAGTAGTAACCCAAGGAGCACCAGCTAGAAATGTATGTTTTCAGATAATATGAGGCTTATACAAAAAGAAAAGTCCACTGCATGCTTTTGTTTCTTTTTGTTCAACCATTTGCTCTCAGCATAGGAGTTCTGATCTGATAAAATGTAACAGAGGTGTTTATCAGGTACCATTGTACGGTTTTGCCTAAAATGCAATATAGTTTGTAGAGAAATGAGTATGTTTCCAGTGAAATCCTCCTCTGTTAGTGTCACAGGATATTTCTAACTTCCTTCCCCATAAGGGTGGGTCATCACACTGCCCTTATGAACTTGAATTCAGTGTGATTGCTACATGAATACTAAGAAAACTATTTAAAAATTTGTAGATAGAAGGGAAGAGAAAAATCAGTGAACGAACAGACCATATAGTTCTTTCTTCAAATAGACAGATATACACACACACATACGTATAGACACCTTTTCTTCTTCCAAAGGAATATGTGAAATAAAAAATAAAGGTCACACACATACACACACACACAAAAGATTCTTCTAAAACAAAGGTCATCATGAACATTATGAATTGCATATAATATCCCACCTTTCTGTGCATTAGTTCTTCAAACAAATAGCTACTACAAGAAGGCACAAATCAAAACTCAAAATCCAAACTCTGTGATCCATATCTTGTAGCTGAGACTCACTTTCATTGTTAATGCCATCAATTTAGAGATCACCCTGCTAATGCATCACCTCATAGTGGTAACGCTTGTTACTAAAGAAATAAACAAATAAATAGTTCTGACTGGGTTACTTACGAGTCCCTTCCAGGACTACAGTGAGGAGGGTTTTGGTGTGTTTCCTGCTCTGCCTGTCTGTAGCTTGAACAGTGTACTGTATTTCCTTGCATTCAGGTCTGTGCAGAGCAGAGGAATCGTTCACATACAGGCTCCCGTATTTGTCTTCTCGGCCCTGCAGGATGCTGACGGGATAGCAGCTCGCATTGGGGGACAGCAGCTTGTAGGTGATGTTCACACCACGGAATTTCATGCAGTTTTCAATGCAGATCTTTCCTATCTAGGCTCAAACACCAACAAACAAATCACAGAGAGGAACAAAACTCTACACAAAAAAAATATTTAATGCTTCTAAAAAATATCTGAAATAAAATGGAGCATACTATACCTTGCCAAATTCAGTGTTTATAGGTTTGTTATTTTCCTACAAATGCCGTATGCAAACGTTTTAAATGCAATTTATTCTCAGTAAAAATGAGACATAAAACATTACTGTCTAGCAGTGGAAATGCAAAAAAAGCCTTGACACAGACTCAGTGGTATTTGGTGCCTATTGCTGGTGGTCAACAGTGTGCAGTGAGAACAAGACTTCGTGATTTGGGAAATTCTGAGTTCAATCTCTGCTCTGTCCCAGGCTGACCATTGAAAAAAACTTTTGTTGTCTTTTAGAAATCAAAGAGCTCAGCATGAACAAAGCTGAGACGCTCTCCAAACAACACAGAAATTGCTATTACATAATTTTTATAATATTACAGTCAAAAAGTTGCTGGCCAGAAGAGCTCTCTGAAAGCCTTAAAAGGAATAAGAACCTCATTGTTTCCCATCGGCAATTTTAAAACATTTTAATCTAAAAATGAAAATATGTTGGTTTGCCATATTTGAACTTCTGTGTGCCAGAGTATCTAGGCTAGAACACTCCTCAGTCTAAAACACATCATCTAAGAAGCACAGGAATGTAAAGCCCCATCTCCTGTCCAGCTCTTATAGGAACTGATCCAAAGCTCACTTTGCTTTTTCCATTTACAAGAGTGGGATTTCCATCAGGCCCAGAGGCATTGGCTTTCTTTGCAGGGAAAACCACAATGTGAAGGGTGGGGTGTTATTGAAAGGAACTTGGTGATGGATTATTTTCAAATGCTGCAGTTAAGAAATGTTTTCAAGAACCACCACTGCTGGTAAAAGCATATCTGTACATCTTGGTTTCAGCATTTTCACTAAAGAATGTTATAAAACAAAGAAGTTTTTGTGTACTAAGACCTCTTCCCATGAACCTGGACTATTTTAAGTCAGTGAGGAAATCTTTGCAGTTCTAGAAGCATGTTTTGTTATAGGATAATCCCACTTCATCTAACTTATTCTCATTCACATCACTGATGGCTCATTTGGCACCATTCCTGTTGGGATTTTAGGTGGCAGAATAGCATAGAAAGACTACTAAAGTCATCAGAAGCAAGGGCATTTCTTTCTGGCTGTCTCCTCTCCACAACATGCTGGGACTGGCAGGAAGCAGAAGAAGAGAAGATTTCCAGTGTTCATAAACTCTGTCTAGACACAAGGTCTAGACATGTCCCTTCCAGAAGCACATCACCACAGCTTTGGTGCTGCAGCACAAGCGGCAGTGCTCTGCAACTGCTGGGATGGTGCTGCTTCCAGGCAGGGGAGAGCACAGTGAAGATCCACGGCATTAACCTCTAACTACATCAAACTGCCCCTTCTGCCTGCTCTGTCATAACTGCTCTTTCCAGGCACCTTTTTGATCTCAGCAATTTCCTTCCATGGGGTTGGAGAAGACTCCATAAATTCAGGGTGCCTGAAGGGCAGGGTATCCTTAGATTGTCCCGGCACATTGGCCAGTTTTGCTTTCTCTCTAATTTGAGAAGATATAAAGGCCTCCCTCAAGAAATTTCTATGGGAAAGACAAGACTTTCTCTTTCTGCCTGATTCCACTAAGGAAAGCCCAACCTTGAAACTGTGCTCTGCTCCACAAGTTCTGGAGCCAGCTCAGCTCTCAGGTGCAGCAGAGCACAACTCCAGGGGAAAAAGGTAAAGGCAGCTACCCCCCTCTTCTTGTGAAGGTGAAAAATCAAGTGATCAGGGTAAAGGGGAGTCAGGTTTAACATCAGCTTACAGGGAAGGAACCTACAAATTTGCAAGACTCTCAACAGTTAACACAGAAATACCATCATTAGAAATAAGAACAGAAAAATCCATCTTTCAAGTTCCAGTGTTTAATAACGCCTGGATAATGATACTGTTCCTCTTCACTGAATTCCAGGAACATTTGGACATATAACCTCTCTAAAAATCTCAGCCAATATTATTCATCATTTGTCTCAGTAAATGTCAATAGAGCTTTAAGTCCTTTGATAAGTTAAATGCCACTGGGCAAGCCTGCACCGTCAGGCCGTGCTCCTGTTATTCAATTCATTTAGCTGCTCAAACAGACAAATGGCATCAGCCCAGCAGTTAATAATTTCTTCACGCTCCTGTGTTTTCCTTAGGGCAAGAGACAGTTCAGCCTTCATATTGATTTGGCCCAGTACTTTCCCTGACTACTCTGGCACATCAAGGCTAATTATGCAGCCAACTTTAATAATGTGAAGTGCTGAGGACTAAGCTGCTTACACTGACTTGTGCTCCAAGCTGAGCACACTGTAAATTCAAACCCAGTTACAGAAGTAAGTGGATGACACTTTAACTAACTGAGAACACCATCTCCAGAGCCAGGATGAGTTTTGCACTTCACTGCTCAAGAATCAGAACAAAATCTCTTTGTGAATTTGTGTTTAGGCAGCACAAAGAAAAAGATCTGTTCCCAGAGACTTGGAGCTCTTGCCAGGAACAGTTTTCCCTGCTGCTACTGCCACCCAGTGAAACTGCACAATTAGTGGGAAATGCAACTGTTTTCAAAGATCCTAAAACTCCTTTTCAGATGTTTGACTCTCATGACAATATTCAACACCAGCAGCTTTAAAAGTCAACTGGCCTTTTTGGTTTTGCACCCTGAAACTAAAAAAATTCCCAGATTTTAAAACTAAAGCGTTCAAGCAATCTAGGGTATGCAGAGATAACCATGGTCATCCAAATTTAATCTGGAACTCATTCATTCATACTAATATTGTATACATTTGTTTCAATTATCAAACATTTGTTTCAATTACAGTCACGTCGTGACACAGATACACGAGTTCTAGATGCAAAGGTTAGACTACGAGTATCTTACATACCTGTGCTATTATTCCTTTTTAGGGGGAAACCCAGGTTTTACCCTATCCCCAGGCAACAGGTGAGGGTAAAGTTTGCACAGTCTGGTGCTACAAAGCCTCAAACCTAACATCAAAAATAATTTGATCTGCACAAAAAGAAAAGATTATCCTCTGAAGTTTCTAACAGTTTCTACAAACTGAAAAACTGTAGCTACAAGGCATCATTAAATGTCATAAAGGAGCAGCTTTTGTGGCTGAGGCTGCAACGCATTTGGTACCTTTTTCTTATTTAGGATATTCAGTGCAGACTATGGACAAAATGTCCCTTGTCAGAGCAGCAGAATTTTTATTGTTCACTTACAGCCTGTTCTGTACCCTGAAGAGCTATAAAGCTGCAATGCATTTCATCAGATTAGATGTAAGAACATTCATTATATCTAACTTCTCTTTTTCTTTCTTTTTAAAATCAGCCAGAGGCTTAAAGATTAATAGAACTTAATTCTTCCTTAAAATTCTTCTAATGAATTGATTTTCTCTGCAATTGGGATGTACATATTTTAATCTCAGTCCTCCTCTCTGATACAATAGTTACAAGGCATGCTTTCCAGCAGCTCTCCCAAAAGGGTTCATCACCAATGTTTTTAATATTCACTTTCGTAATATTAATTATATTGAACTAGTTCCTTATTACTGTACATGTTCCATTGGAATTATATTTTAATTTTCACCTGATTAATGTCAACCTGTTAGAAAGTGTCTCTGGAAGCATTATTAATGGCAATGGTGGTGATTAAGCTAAAACAAGGGTTAAATTAGGAAACACATTAATTACTAACTAGCCATTACCTACAGAAAAACCATTAATATACCGAGACTGCAATAGCTGGACAAATTCCTTTTTTTTGCCCTTGACATTGTTGCAGTTATTCATACCTAAGCCACTCATGACTGCAAGTCCTCCTATCCAGAACACATTTTTTCTCTCCATTAGTACTGCCATGTGTGGCCCCTCCTCTGTTATTACGTGGTGGGAGAGGTAGTGCCCAGCCTAGCTGCTACCTCCTACATCCAGCAACAACCACACTTTTTTCAGTGATTCTGCTTAAAGCAATTAAAACCAGTGAGGACTGTAACACATCTGGCCCAGTGACCCAGCTCTTAAGCTCCACCAGACAGGGGATGTATAATGAACAATGTTCTTACTTGTGCAAAGCGTTCAGCATTTCTGTTCACTGTGAACTGGTAAGTTATGTTTGAAAACTGAATGCTGACAGGGAGGATGGAGACATTGAAATGAAGCATCACCGATCTTTCTGGGCCATGAAATTCTGTGTCATTCACCAAAACATCCAGCTGGAAGGAACGATGCTCTGTGACTGAAATGCTTTTATTCAGTACCAGTTCTGTGAAGGAAAAGATTAGTCTATTAGCAATCCATATTATCTGCAAATGTATCTTTTAATACTGCAAGCCCAACAAAAACAGATGTACCAAATTTAATTATACACATCCAAGTTTCCTAACAGGAAATAGAAAGCAAGTTAAATATGAAGTATTTTCTTATGGAGTTATGCTCTCTGGCATTCAAGATGTTTGGGAGGCCTTCTTCCCTTCTACCTACCAAGCTGAGAATCCTACAACCAAAACCTCTTGCCTATCAGTTTATACATCATCATCCCATACACCCCCTATCTCAGATATGTCGCAGATACTTTCAGTACATATTTAAAATTCAGAGTTTTCTTTATTTGAAATTTCTCAGCTTTCCTTGGTTCAATAGTTAGAAAATGCTCAGAAAAATTCTAGAGCTTATTGGTCAACTACTAACAAGCAACTTGTCCTTTATTTGAAGAAAGAGTCCTTACTGTACTCGTGCCGAGTTCCCCTCACTTGGCTGCCATTTGGGCTGAAGTGGATTTCATCAAAGATGTGCTCTACACGAAATGTTTCACTTATCCAGGGATCGTCAGTGATGATGGTTCCTGTGTATTTCTTTCTGCTGCTTTCAAGGGGATAAATAGGTGTGGTGTCTGCATCGTACACAGTCAGCGTGGAAAGAACAGTGCCCTGGTAGGAAACAACAAATGGCACTGCTGAAGGACCTGAAGCTTTCTTCTTCTGATAACTGCTTTGGAAATTGAAATACAGATCAAACAAGACCTCACAGCTTTCACTGAAACCCAGGCAAATATATTCACAGGTGTCTTGTCAAGACTTGTTCCAGTCAAGAGATGGCAGCAAACTCCTAAAATCAGTCTTTTCCCTTCCAGACAAAAATATGATCAAAATGTACTTTGAAGGAAAAACTGACCACCAAAAAATCTTGGTTTGATGAAACAGAAGCTCTCTCGTGAAACACACATCATTTATGCCCCCCCCAAAAAACGTCTTCTCTATACTATTGACTTATTATGGGTCATTGCTCCCATAGAAGAGCCCACATGTATACTGCTCTACTGAAGCAAGGGGGGTGTGTGCAGGGGGGCACCAAAGACACTCAGGGATTCAGACCTCTACAAAGATCAGCTTAACACGGTAAGGGAAAAATGGGAGGACACCATTGAAACAAGGTCCTGGAGCTTGCCATTAACAGCCTGGAAACTTCACAGGTGCAGGGTTTGTCTGTAGAAGTCAACCACTACTTCTACAGCTTCCTAGTAAATGTTCTGAACATAGTCCTCATACATTACACAGATTTGCATGTATGGGACAGATACACACACACTTGCTCTAACAACACAATTTTAATACTCTGGATGAAGTAACCCTGTAACAAACAGAGCAAACTCAGTATGGAGAGATTCAGAGCAATCCTGACCACGGACTCATCAACTGTCCATCCCAACCTTGGGAACTGCTCAAATTTTTTCACAGTCTTTAATCACCAACTCGAACTCCTCTTTCTTTGGGATCTAAGTAAGACATAACTTGGGGCAGAGGAATCTGACAAACAGCATTTTATAATCACAGATCTGCAGAGTGTGGTGTGGTGATGGGCTTGCTGCCAAGATCCATTACCCAGGCAGAACATGGTGCTTCCCAGGAGTCCTGCCTCCCACTGCTGAGCTCATACTTGAGGGACTAGGTAAAGGAGAACATTACCAACATTACCTCTTTCCTGTTGAACTCCACGACAGCATCTGCAGTATCAGTGCCATTGGGAAGGAAGGGAGGAGAGTCATCTTCATCTAACACGTTCACCAGGAAAGGCACCTCCACCTGCATTTCCCGGAATCCCTCCCTGACCGTGCACTTGGCAATGAGCTCGTATCTCTCCCTCTCCTCCCGATCCAGGCGCTGTGTCACCCGCACGGCCGTGGAGTTCTCGTTGTACCGAAAGGGAACACCTTCAGCTGCAAAACAGCCACAACACACAGGCACAATCACTTCCCACTACAGGGCTCTGATGGCTGTAACACTCGTCTGCAGCTCAGTAAATCCATTTGGACATCATGACTGCACAACAGAATACAGACTTAGAAGTGAAACAGAAGGAATTTGTGTGGTTATACTAGGGTAGGGAGAAAGCATGAATATATGGGAACATTCTAGAGTTCAGAAGCAGCACAATTTAAAGCTCAGGATATTCTGAGTCTACTTTTAGGAGATATAAAATTCTAAAACTGATCTATTCTGTAGGGAAGGGGATAGTCCTCCTTCCCATTTCTCCTGTATATCTCAAAGACAAAATCTTCAGACTCAGCTTAGGTGTGCAAAGGAATTTCCTTTATAGAATCAAATCTAGAGGATCTTCTACAAAAGCGATCTGTTAACAGTGCAGCTGTTTCAATCTATTGCTAATACATGAGTTGCTCAGATTCAGTTTTACCTGCAAGCAATTTGTAGGAAATGCTGAGATTCTGACACAGATGATGAACTGAGGGTAACCGGAGCTGATGAAAAGTACCAGGTGGTTTATTCTCCTTGATGTGAAAGGAGAGATCCATTTCTGTGAAGCAAAGCTGCCTTGCTGTCAGGGAACTGCAAGCTGGTGCAGAAGCATTGATCAAAGAGAGGAAAATCGTGGTGCGTATAGTGGAGTCACATTCCTTCTCTTGGAAAGGGTGGACATACAGCATCACCTTGGGTAATGGCTTCCAGTTTCCAACAGCTTCAGGAGGAAGAAATCACCATATGAAATATTTTACAGAAGACAAGCCAACATTTCTTTTCCTTATCTTCTACCATATCTAGTCCATTATTCCAGAAATGCTCATTTAATCCTATTATGTGGCAAAGCAACTCTTCAATATGCCAGATGCTGATGGGAAGACCTTAAACCTTAATAATCCAAATAAGCCTAAAACTATAGAGCTCGGCACCAACTTTTCATTATAGAATCTCAAAACCAGTATCAGTGTCTGCAAGACACTGACATAAAAACACGTCAAGTGGCAGTAATCAGCTCTTTGAGAGGACTGCTTTTAGCAGAGAGGGGTGGAAACAAGAAAAATAATGCATGAGAAAACGGCAACAGATTCTCAGAACAAACCCGTAACAGGAGTAATATTTCAGTCACAGTATTCCAACAGTACAGATCAAATTGTCTAGGTTCAGAGAAGAGATTGCTTCATCATTTTGAAATATAAAGAGGTGGACAAAAGATAAAACAGAAGTTAAAATCAACCTGTGGCATCTACTAATACATCCTCAAGCCTTGTTTTGATTCCCTTGGCTTGACTACAGATAGCACAGTAATACCTCTGTAATAGATCTAACTCACTTGAAAAGAAGTTCTAGGTCACTTTGATCTGTATGAACAAAACAAGGCTCTCGAGTGTTAAGTATCTATTCCTCCTCTGTTCAGCACAAGTATTTGATATACATGAATGCCAAGTATCAAAAATGGATGAACTATCAAACACTCAGCACTTCAAAAATAAAGCATTAAATGTCTGAAGTTGAAAATTTCAACATCAAGGCACCTAAGTCCGAAGGTAGTGTTGATAGATGGATCTTACAAACTGAAGACAGTTACTACAGACTCTCTTTAACAGTAAAATTTCTGCAACTGATCACAGTGGTATGCCATTAACTCCTCATCCATTTCCTCCTCCACCATCTAATGATACCTAATTTCCTCATAGATCAAAATCACCAAAACCAATTTACTGCAAGAGCATAAAAGAGGAGAAAAAAACCTGAGATAATGAATTTTTGTAGTTCAGTGGTAAGCTTCTTTAACTAAAGCCAAATCTCGAGAGAAGGAGAGAAGTACAATTAACCATTTCTTCTAAGAGCTCTTTGGTGTTACATGCAAATGTAATTAGTGAATCCACATCACCAGAATTCAAGGACCATTTGCATAAGAATTTGAACCACTCTCAAAGCATCTGTCTGGGAACCCCTAACACAATGGACCTGGTCTCGCTTGCATCAGTAGATAAAACAAACTGCAAATCTCAGTGTAAAGCTGTGACCTATACAGCTGTGAAATGCAGAAAAAATATTTCCAGTAATGCAACTGTCCAACCCTACTGGAGTTCCCAGCGTGACCAACAAGATCTGTCCCAGGTCAGCATTTGTTTTGGCATACTGCTGTGGGTTTCATTGGATCTAGTTCCTCATTTTAAAAGGCCAGATGTGTTTTTGCTCATCTTCCAATGGAGAAATCTCATTGTCTGAACATATTTTGTATTAAGAACAGGTAACAAGAAGAAAATCTGGTCTCCTCGTACTTACACAGCATGTTAAAGTCCTCTCTATCCAGGCTTTTGCTGAGGTAGAGGAGTCCTGTTTTTTCTTCGATTTGGAACCAATTATTTTCATGTCTTCCTCGAGAAATGATGAGATTCTGGCACAGATGGAAGTGGGCCACTTCCTCACGTGAATCCCTCAGAGCATGGATGCGCAGGAGAGGCATTCCCGCTGGCTCATCGATGTAGACATTCTCCAGGTACTCCTTCCTGGGGAAGTACAGACCCGAGGCCACTGCAAAGAAAGGCACACAACAGAAAAGGTAAGCCCAGTCAAATGATTTCTGCACTGGTGTTTCCCTAATAGATGCGTTTCCAAAGAGACAATGCATTCTCTAAGTAGTAAAGAAGCATTAAAAGCATCCTCATCTGGTGTAAATAAATACAGTTTTACTTCACTGAAGCCAAGGACACAGCCACCAAAAATATGACCCATTGTTCATGTTCAATTACAAAATTATCTGCTTTCTGAAAGCTAAACTGCTTTGCTGTAGCCAAGGTCCAGTTTAAGATGAACACTTAAGGAAGCTCTGCTTGCCAAATTTTACTTAAGTTCCTATCTGGCACTCTCAGTTGTAATTCCATCACCTCACAGATGAATTTCAAAGAATATCACACACTTTCAAAGCCTTTAAACATGCTCTCTGTTGAGAGAAAACACAAACATTTAGCAATGGCTGGCACACTTTTCCTCAGGTACATAAAACCCCTCTTATAGAGTCGCTTTGGCTCCCCCCTTTCTAAACAGGCCAGCATGATACTTTTGGTACAGAAAATAGGAGTTGTTTAAAAAAATAATGGAAGTGTTTTAAGTATTTTAAATATGACAGATGGGGAAGTTGGGAAGTGAGTGAGAAGGGAAACAAACATTTCTTTTTTAGCACAATGGCTGTGACTGACCTGATCATTTCCCACCCTGGGACTGAAGGCATTTACATTTAGCAGGGCTCCACTGCCCCTTGGTGCCTGTTTCTTCAGCTGATCTCACCTCACCAGGTCACTGTGCAATGGCCTCTCCACCTGATTGCAGGGCTTCACTTCCAATTTCACTTCTTGCAAATGTGATCACAGTGGAAGGATTGATTTGCAAGGAGGGGACAAAGTGATGCTCACTGTGCTCACACAGACTGAAATACTGGAACTGTCACTCCTGCACTTTATGTGCACTGACAGTCAGTACTTGTTCTCATCCAAGAGAATACTTGAATACTGCAGAATTATGCATCATTTAATCCAACAGATAAGGAGTCAGGCATATAAAGAGCTCACACATCTGCTGAACAAATGCAAACAATAACAGCTTCCATATGTCACTAATACAAAGCTCTCTCAGCTTAAATCACGCCAGATACAACTGGAAATGATGGTAATGCAGCAGTAAAATTAGGGATACAATGCCAAAACACCTTCAAAATAGCATCAGGCTATAGCACATATTTATGCATTAGTATGGGATCCATACACTGTTCTACTGAATGGAGTGCATCACAAACAAACTGTAAACAAGAGACCTCTAATTTCATTTGGAAATACCACAGAAACCATTGTACCTTGCAATGATTCATGACATCATCTGTATCCCTGGATGCAATTACATCCATCAGCTTTTCAGAGACCCATTATTTTTTTCTACATAGACCTTGCAATATATGAATAAAGTGGCAAAGTAACATGGTAGGTGAATTCGTTCCAAAGGAATTAATCCAAAGAGAAGCCAACCAGAGTCTTTTTGAGATTTCTAGAAAAGCACTAACTCTTGACATTCTCTGCCCAGAAAAACATTATTACTTTTGATTCTGGTGCTATCACCCTCTCTTCTTTGTAAGTGCTATTAAATTTCAAATTTTTTTTCAGTCCCTCCATCTTTTTTGAAGTGCAGGAATGTGCTGCTAGAACTCCTAATAAATGGGCTCAGTAACAAGAGGAATAAGGTGATATCCAAATACAAAGCCCAGTTCCAGTGCAAGTAAACAGGCTCCTTTTTGGTGTTTTGTGTAAAAACCTGATTTTAAAACAATGAAAATTTCTTCGTGAAAAATTCCATACTGAAAATTCACTACTCAAGACTAAAAAATTACTCACAAATGCATACAAATGAGGCTTACACAACAGTAGCTGTTATTTCCTTATTTCCAAGACTGGGGTGAACAGTCCTGTGTGCTCACATCATGCAGTACAAGAACCAGCACCACTGGTGCTCCAGAAGAAGGAGCATACATAGAGTATACATAAACAACATCAGTGTGTAACACGGGAAGTTGGAAAGGGAGAAAAATGGAATATTTTGAGTTGCAATTATTTGCTTCCTTATCTTAAACAAGTGTCCTAATGTTTTTGTGCTTTGCTCTACAAATGAGGGCTGACACTGCACAGACCAAGCACACAAAAAATGATGACAGACATGGCCACGTGAATGCCTGAAACCTGGCATGGAACTGCATCTCAGCAGAGTCAGCATCCCAACCTCTCTGCATTTGAAAGAAAAGGTTAATATTGATGCTGCAGACTCTCTGAAGTTCTTTGGCATCAGCTCACA
The DNA here is from genome assembly GCF_052056855.1 of Sturnus vulgaris. NCBI lineage: Eukaryota > Metazoa > Chordata > Aves > Passeriformes > Sturnidae > Sturnus > Sturnus vulgaris. The sequence continues at coordinate 13,718,114 of NC_142250.1, forward strand.
GGAGGAGTCTTCTCCATTGTCAGAAATAAAGGGAAAAAAATCCTGTAATATAAAAAATCTGATTTCTCTGTAAGTAACAGAAATGCAAAGCAACGCTTTGTATTTTGAAGAGAGGAGGACTCCTTAATAAAATAACTTAGCATTTATACACCAATTAGCTGGAAATGTATTTCACAAGTTTCAAAGTCACTTCAAGAAATCAGAAAGAGTTGCTGTAAGAGATTTAAGTAGACACATGGCATTTTTCTACTCAATTCAAATCTAAAACTTATTAAACTAAATTCTGTCCATCAAAAGTGTTAGTTTTTAGTACAGTGCAGACTTCTGTATTGAGGACAATACCCAAGGATAGTTTTAAGTGACACCAGTGAATATGTCAAATTTTCATAGTTTACTTAGAAAACAAATATTGGAAGTTAAGAGACTTTAACAATAAATTAAAAAATACATATTAAAATTTGATTTAGCCAAGTAGCAAGATTTAGCCAATGTTGCAAATTGACTGGGATTTTTAAAGTGGTTTGTGTCGCTCTGACTCAAGCACTGAAAGAGATGAGAGATATGCAACAGACTGCCCAGGTCACAACCACACTGCATATAAATCTTTGAGGGCTAATTTTAAAGGACACCTTTGAAGCAGAAATGTAGCACCCACTTCTCAGAGCTGTGTTCATTCCTTCAAGTCTTAGTGAGTTTAAACCAGATTCAACAAACTTGCCATCTGGCAAGTATGCTGCAGGAGGAAGAGGTTCTGATCCTGGCCACAGTTCCTTGTGTCCCCAGAAAAAATTTAAAAAAAATCCATTTCCAAGGACTTGTGCAAGCTTCCTATGGAAGCCAGATGGAGTTTTTAATGAATCTGCCATTTATATAAAGAGGAATTGAGATGGCTACATTCAAAATTGATTGTTAAAGTGCTTATGCTTAGGAATTAAAAACAGAGAAAAATTTTGCATTACAAGCTTGAAATGCACCACAAGAAGGTTGTGCTCTGTAACATGACAGAATCACAAAAATATTCAGGCATCTCTGAACATTTTTTAGAGGAAGCTTCAGCTCTCTGTACTACAGTGAGCACAGGAAACATGGCAACCTCTGATGGATGAGCAATATTATGGGATAATAGCATATCAGTAACACACAGAAGAGAAAAGTGATCACGTTTAAACGGATGTAATGCTACTAACTAATAGCTCCTACAGGAAATAGATACAGTTATGACAGCAGTTTTCCAGTTCAGGGAGAGAAAGCAGGTAAAATGAGAGTACAGAAATGAGATTATGTGTACTTTGAAGCCTTCATGATTGCCTTTTGAAATGAGACAATTTTTCATGTGGCTTTTTTCAGTCATGAATGATTAGGTAAATAATGCCTTTTTCTGATACAAATTGATTTTTTCTGTACACAATATGCTGTACAAAATTTCAGATGTTTTCAGTGCTTTTTATGCGTGCCACTATCGTCTTTAGTAGCACTTGGGGATGGCTCTTGATGAAAACTGTCCAAGTGACTACAGCAACATTATATTCTTATTATCAACCTCGATGACAGAAAATACAGTTTAACTTTTTAGTCACAAAATAAAGGAATAGGAAATTTTTTTTCAGATACAGAGGAAGACTTGACTGTAAGGCATTCTCCCAAACAATGCCTGTAATCATCCTTCAAGGTACAACTACAGACTTCAAACAGTTCTGAAGTAGGAAATGTCTTATGGAGTTCACAGTCAAAATTCAAAGTCTGAATGACCACTACTTGGTTTAAGTTACACTACACATTTGAACAAAAGGTTCAATCTTGATTTAGAACATCCAAATGGCTGAAACACAACGTTACTTGCTAAAGTTATTTTGGGTTTCATTATTCATGTAATTGAAAAGTGTCTCTCGAGCCTGAGTGTCTGTTACCTTCAAACTTCTCACTAGTTCATGTTGGTACCCTTTTGTCCAGTAAATGAAAATCTTCACAGATCTCAAGATGCCTACTGGATGAACATGCATTTAAAAACACTAGGATCAGTTTCTTTTTAAAAAAAAAAGATAAAAGGGGAAAAAAAATCAGCAAAATGGAAATTATGGTTGGTTTTCATTCACCAGGTAGTATAAACCTATATAACCCACATCTGACAAAATTTACTTAGAGCTTCTCAGCATTTCGGAGGACAACAAAACAATTTATTTAGAACAGAACAGCCCCACACAATCAAAATCTTTAATTCAGAAATGACATGCATCTCCAAGAAAAGGGAGATGCTTTTAATGCAGTGATGGCCCTGTCAATGTAACATACAGGATTTAATGATATAACAGATGAACATGGGAGTCTGTTGTTAATAATCCTCCATTTGTTGCATAGCATCAGATTTCAACAGGCAATTATCTGTCAAGGTTAGTTTTGTGTTCCTGAAATAATTATCTTTACTTCTGACAAGTAGCCATTATGTTCCATTACTAGTATTAATACACCTAATGTTCCATTCATCAGAGAACAAGGCCAGTAATACACTTTTATATTTTAAATTAAAGGACTTGCCCACTTAATTCCCTTCTAGTCTCTACACAATTAGGAAATAAACTTGCCCTCATAAACCAAAAAGTCTGTAATTTGGGAAAAACACTGTTTCTTGACAGAAAAGGAGTATGGAGCAGCAGAGCTGGAACCAGCACTTTGGATTCAGCTATCAGCAGAGCAGGTGGTCAGGCACAAGGCAGCCACTAACACAGCTCAGCAGCATGATGCTATTGACTTTTTCATGTGTCATTTTTAAGCTGATCACTACAGAAATGGTAACAGATATGGTATGAACCCAATAATGCAAGAAACCGTACTAAAGTGAAAATTAATGTTTTTCCATTTTTTCACAAACAGTATTTTCCATTTTTTCACTCTGGAGCCTAGGTTAGAGTGGATCAGGGCAAGATCACTGTAGGGATTCATACCAGGATTTTCTAACAGTGGCTGTAGTCAAACTTATGGAGCTGGATAATTGCAAAATTACCTGTTGTGTATATTGACATGTAGCACAATTGTTGCAGAACAACAGAATAAATTTCAGTACCAGCAGCCTCAGTGAAATACATGTGCTTTACAGAACATGATACCTCCAGGGAGAACAGGTCCTTATGAAGTGATGCTAAGCAGAAACAGTCCTTAACTGGAATATACTCCAGACCTGTTAAACTGCTCTGCTTTAACTTAATTGCCTCTCCTGCGATTTTCCTCACCAGATTCCCACGCTCATATTGAAAATAACCCTGAATTTTAGACTAAAAATAGAGAAACTAGGTAGAAAGAAATATTATATATTATATTAAATATAATATTACATAACATGTAATTATAAAATATACATATATAGAACTAGATATAGTAGTAAATATTCCATTACTCAACAAAATGAGAAAGATTTTCTGGTACAGGAAACTAAGACAGACATGGTAAAGCATAAGGATGGATCTGACAAAAAGGAAGTTTGTTTCCTGTATCAGGCATATTGAACATAAATATAAAAATGCCCAGGTCAAAGACAGACCCTAAATTTATCAAAAATAAACGAATTTTGATTTGTGAGAATCATTTTTGTCTCAATTCCAAACTAGAAAATCTGTGCAGCTCAGGATCTACCAGAGAACACGACAACACCTCTGCTGAAGCTTCACCTGTGAGTTCAGATCGAGGTCAAACCTGTGCCTACACTTTCCTCCCAGAGCCTGCACCTCTAGGTAAGTTTGAGAAAATTCTCCTTTAAGTGCTACACAGGCTTAAAGTTTCCTTTCTCTTGCATTCTTATGATCTGTTGATTGTTTTGGAGTTTTTTATTACTTCAGCAAAAAGACAGATTTTTGATGTTTCATTGCTCTAAATACCAGTGCTAGTAGAACTTAAACTATCCCTTGTAGAAATTAATATGCATGGAAAGCTTCTGTGAGAGATTGCAGGGGTTTCTGAAAATTTTTCGGATCCTGATTCTGCCATTTCTCCTTATTTGTGTGATTAAATATTTCTTCTTTATAGTATAGCTTAATTGTTTGAGAATACCTGGATGTAATTTTGCTCTGTAGGAATACAGAGCTGAAATGTAAGACAAGAAAACTCTCTATTGCAGTACAAATTACATTAATAAATACTTAATAGAATTTATTTATGTATTATGTACATGTAAGGATTGCAATAATGAGAAGCTAGAGAAGACCAGTGACGTGTCCCACTGTTCTGTGCTAAAACTGCCACACTACTCGTATCAAAACCATAAAATCCTCAATTAATAAAGTAGTGGCATACAAGTGCTCTACATCCTTGTTATACTTTAATTAGCTTTCACATATATTTACTGTAACAGTGCTGAGCTCATACAGAAGGTAAACATTGTAGTAGCAATTTGGAGAACAAAGTACTGACAACCAAATATATTTGTTTCATAAAAACATAAAAATAAATCACAGGACACTTATCTGCAGAAATTGTTCAACATACTTTATGAGATGAAAAGATCCTTAAAGCCAAAGACAAATAAGTTTACATTAATTATCTTAGTTAAAAGGATATCAGCATCACAGTACATTTCCTAATTTAAGATACAGATCTAGATAACTGTGCTGATTCCTTAATAAATATAGAGTACAACATTTTCACAATCTCAAGTCATGAAAATGAATGAAAACCAATTAACTGTTGATTTATGACAAAGATTTGTATATGCACAAACTCCTGCATTCCATTACTACTTAAGCTCGAATTTCCCCATTTCTCTTCCTCCAGCTGCACTTGATTCTGCATCACCAAAATGAACACAAGTCTTCCTGTCAATTATAAATAGATGAAGTCAGACATAAGGGATCCTTTCTGACAGCTCAGTGCAGTTCACAAACACCTCCATCCATTTCCTCTGCCTAAGCCACCTTCAGAGAGAAAGCACACTCACGTGAAATAAGTACCAGTATTTCTCACAAATAACTTCCTTCCCCCTCAGCATCACTGGACTGCAACAATTAACAGAACCATGACCAAATGTAACAGTACCAATCTGGGATAATTGCACAATGTTTAATTGCTCTTGATCAACACCAGTGACCCTGCACCTGGGTTGTGGCAAGAGGAGTCTGATTTTCAGAGAAAAGTTGCATGCAGTACCTTCTCATTTTCTAGGGAGTGGATGACTTTACAGCATCTGGATCAAATTTTTACTTTGGATTCTCCACTGTTGCACTGCAAAACTTATTTTCTATATGTAGTGCAGATGTGTAAAAATTAGCCTGCTAGAGATCTTACAGTAACATAGGAAACAGCTCAGCCTGAATTGTGTTTAAACCCATCTAGTATCTCTAGCTTCCCTTATTTTCTCCAATTCCTGCAGCTCATGAAAGAGAGAGACAGAGCAGTGTAATTACTGCCGTACAGCAGGAGGCAATCAATGAAAACTTTTGCTGCTGGTGGTTGAAAAGTTGCCAGAAAAATGGTAATGACATGAACATCCACCCTTCACAGCAAAGTGCTCTGCTATTAAGAGCTGCTATTCTCTTTCCAAACACTCAAGGGAGCTATGAGCCTGCAGTTCAATTTTTCAGTCCAGGAAGTGAAAACTCACTGCAACTGCGAGCTTATTTGTTTATTGATTTATTTAAAGTTTTGTCTTGAATTAACAGAGCATTTTGGTTTAATCACTATGTTTTAGGCCATCTGTGAAATCAAATGCAGAACATAAGCTCTTATCCTATTGTTGTTTTTATTTTTTATTATCTCATCCTAATGCACAAACATATAAGAACTAAAATACTGTTTAGACACACCTTCACTTCTTGAATCTCTAATTCCTTAAGACACTCTGGCAGAGAATACATATTCTTAAGTGCTCTTACAAGGCACACTGCTTCTAAAATAGTTTCATAAAAATCTATATCATATCTGACATCATTAAAAAAATATAAAAATAGAAAAAAATAAAAAAGATAAGAACCTCCACTATCCCAAGTGTGAACATCCCTGTTTTAATAAAAGAGAACTTTTCCTTTGGGGACTTTCAGTCATTACTGCACAGCAGCTACTCATTATGCTGTTGTCTTAAAGCATAACTGCTGTCAGCAGAAGGGCAGAATTGTATTGACAAGGCTCGGGAAGGGGCCGACAGAACACTCCTGATGTGTGCTGGGCACTGCAGCCTGCTCCACACAGCTCTTCTCTACTGACACAGTCCCCAGCTACATCACATCACTGACAAGGATATCAACGAACTAGAGAAGTCTAAAAGAAACAATAGGAAAAGCAGAGTAAAATCTGGAATAGCAGGGGGCTTTACAGGATTTTACTTTATTTTCCTTTAAGTGAACTCCTAGGTTCCAGCCCAGTCCCTTGCTAGAGTGCATGCCAAACCACCACAGACTGCCAAGAGAGCCCATGCACAAAACAATCCTCCTCTGATTATTAAAGAATGAATTTGATTAATGTATTTCATAACCATTTCAATGCCTTATTTTACTTTACAAACATTTTCACTGTAACAGCTAAAACTTTGCCCCATGTTTACAGCCTCCACTGCCAACAGAAGTGAAGCAATTCTTTGTATCTCTGATACATACAGTCACTTTTAATAAAGATTTTGCTAATGCTGCTAGGCTGCAGTTTCTCTGTTGGGCAACTTCTTACTGTCTTTAATTATTAGATATTTCTTCTACATCAAGGTCTGCACCGAGTCCTGGCTTGCACTGATGCACACAAATAGTCCTTGATGCTGACATTTATTCTGAACTCAGACTACCAGAGCAGTCATTCTGATCACACATTTTTGATGTATAAACAAACTGTAAGTGACAGACCCAGAGTCAAAGAAAGTGCTATCATCCTTCAGCGATTAGCTCCTGGGCAGCCCGACCCAAAAAGAATATTGAAACACAAAGTTTATACATTTACATTTTCTTCAGATGGTGAAACTGATGCTTTCTGCTCTGTCCGTGAGCTGAAAACACCTCCAGTGGCATCTCCTGTCACAAAGAAGTAATCAGGTTTTGTTACAGCACAGTATCTCCATACACTCTTCACCAAGGCATTTTGATTTTTCAACTCCTCTGCAAAGGTGCTTGCTGCACTATTTCAACAAGAGCTCATGTTTTAAATGTAAGTGTCAGTAAAAAACCTCATTTCCTCTGCTTCCCCCCTTTCCTGATCAAGGCAGCAATATTCACAGGCTAGTAGACTGTAACATATAATGAAAACACAAGTTCAGATTTCAACTGAATACCACAGAAATGCAAATTAAAAACTTGGGTGACTCTGTTAAGAAGTGCCTTTCTCTACCTGTGCCTTAAACATCTCCCCAAACATCACAAACATTGTCATCAACAAACCAAGCTGGGTTTTGAAGTCATGGTACGTGATTCAAGTGCGTTCACGTTTTTGTGAATGCTTCTCATGAAACAGTTTCCCCACATCAATAATAAAAAGCTGCCTGGCTTGATGCTTTTTTATTATAAAAACATAACAAAGCTTAAGTTTATAGCATACATTTATTTATTTCCATTTTATCACCAATGACACCTGTTACATTTCATGCCAAAAGGAGGTGACAACATACAAACCTTTACAACTCCCAGATTTCTTCTATGCCACAGCTACCATGAATGTGCTCACAGTAGGGTGGATTCTTCCTTTCATAAATCTCCTCTGCCAACAGGTTCAGGAGTCAAGGCCAAAGCTAAATCTAAATCATCCTAGAATTTGTGAACTCAGTGTGACAAAAAGACAATGGGGAAAACAACCCAAAAACCTGCTGGACTAAACTTCTGGGATTCTCATGCTGTATGGGATTAAAAAAAGCTGGTTTAGAATATTTCAGGTCGAAGTTCCAACTTGCAGGTACAATTAGAAAAACTGAGAAAGAGAAGAAGGAAATGCAGCATGATCTCTATAATATAATTAATTGTCCATAAAAAAACATTATCTGTATAAATCTTTATATTCAAAAACTCAGTTTCAGTTTTAACATGGACCTGCATTGATTCTAGACTCTACCACTACATGTATGATGCAAAACGCACACCACAATCAAGCCAGACACGTAGGAAATTTCTGGAATAGTTTCAGGCTATAGAATAAAAGGTCCAGGGTATAACTCAATCCTCAGGTCACAGAGGTCCCTGATGAGCATTAAAGCCACTTCCCAACCACAGGTGTATGTTTTTACATTTTTGGTGCACATTTCTTTTGCTGGCGTGCTAATATTTTTCTGAGGACAGTAAAATCCATTGGGCAAGTGCTCACTGTGCTAACCAGACTTCAGTGTGAGATAAGTGAGGACAGAGTTGCTTAAAAGTATTTTGGGGCTTTCCAATTGCTCTGCTCTGGAATGAACATTGACAAGTTCTGCTGGCCCTCCCTGGAAGTTCCCACACACCGGCTGGCAGAGATGAAAGCAGTCGGAAGCAAAAGAAATGTCATTCCTTTCCATATTTCTCCAATTTAAAGCAATTATCAATTTAATAAACACTGGTTTCAAGGAAAGAGAAGATTCTGGCTTTAGGTTTGCATGAATCATTTCAAAGGCAATGCTGTTTCCAGTGACTATTCCCTCATTTTTGTATGTTATTAGAAAGGGCTTGACCTCCCATATTTTTCCCTGCACTGGAGAAGACTTTGCTCAGCTAGCTAACCCAATTGCTAACCCATTTGGAGGACAATGTGGAAAAGGGAAAAGACTCCAACTTTGTTTCTGGGACAAAAGGACTTCCAGTGAAGCCTGACCCACTCATGCCACTTTGAACATTCCTTGGGAGGTTCTCTGCATAGATCTGCCTCCAAGAACCTCAACATATCAGTTCCAGTAATGCTGCAGATCCAGTAGCCCACTGAGAGACAAAACAATTGCAGGAAGCAATTTAGACAAACCCTATATTTAGGACTGGCATCACACGTTTTAATGCTATGCAAAAAATAAAATGTCAAGAGCACTGAAAGCACTGACCACTGTGTGGCCTTCTGCACGAGCTTACAGATTTGCATATAGAATTAAGTGCTTCAGAAAGATGGAAAACAATCAGCAGGCATCAGATGCTTGGTTACATGGATTACAGTTGCTGTCAAAGAGAAGACAGAAGTCTGAGGAGCAACATAATAGGGCAGATTCATGGAAACAAACCTACTGTTTCCCAGCACTTCTGGCTAACTTTCAAGCTCACCATCTGACTGGTCCTTCTGAAAGAGAAAAATCTTCATAGACTGACAACTGTCTCACTTAAGGATGCACAGTGGGCTCAAAAGTTTCCTTAAATGCTCCACAGTTGTAAGGACTAGGTGTTTTTCAGCAGCAATCTTGTCTCCTAGATTGAAAACAAGTTGGGAAGAGCTAGGCAGGAGATACAGGTAAGATGGATGGAAGTTTGACCTCAGCATGAGGAAGAGCTTCTTTCCACTGAGCAATGGAACAGGCAGCCAGAGGCATCATGGATCCTCCTCTCTGGAGACATACCAAACCCACCTGGACATGTCCCTGTGTCACCTGCTCCAGGTGACCCTGTCTTGGCCAGAGGGTGAGACTGGATGATGTCCAGAGGTCCCTTCCAGCCAGACCAGCTCTGTGATACCACAGCTGGCACCACTGTGCTAAGCCTACCCCCATTCACAGAGCAGCACCTGGATGTGCAGCACTGCACACATTAGGAGCACATGAAATATGTGATTTAATAGAGCTCATGCTCCTGAACAGCAGTTCATGCTGCTGCTTAAGTAGTGCACCAGGCTACAGGCTCAGAACAGCTGACAACTGCAGGCACGTCTCAAGAAAATACCTACTTTTAATACAATCACAACCTCACCCAAACTTACTGAGGTCAAGAACTCTGTAAGACTTCACCAGCTTTGAGTCTACGAGCAACATTTTGCAAATACTTGCTGACAGGATAAGAAGACAAATTTTATCATATCCACAGTGACATAAATGTGTGAGAGTATGGGTTACACCTAAGGAGAGAAAGATGTATGCTTGGGGACTATTGCATAAAAATCTTTAGTCAAAAAGAATGAGAAAGTGCTATGTTTCAAGAACTTATGCTAAGGAAAACATATTTAAAAGTCTCAGCTACAATTCCCTGGGTAATGGTGTATGTTGTTTTAAACTTCTTTGTCCAGAATTTAGGTCCAAAATAGTATTTGGACAATTAGCACTATTCTAAGAGTTTAATGTGGTTTTCTGCAGCTTTAATTCAGCAATATTTTGTTTTTAAGGTTGGACAATATTCCCTTTTAAACCAAAATTAACGTAGCACATCAACTGTAATTTTTCAATGATCCCCATCCATCTGAATGAATGCTACTTCACCAAAAAGCCCAGTGGAGTCAGTCAGTCTATATATCATTAAACCCACTATTTTTTATTGGATGCCATAAGGACTTTGTGGACCTACTCAAAGCTTTTTGGCTGACCCAATTTTTGCTGAAATACTACTTTTTACAAAGATCACATTGCTCTGACTCTGCAAATGGGAATGCCTAGCTGCAGAGATTTTATTTTGTTTTGTCTTTGCACATTTGATTGGCAAACCTCAGAAAGGGTTTCACATGTTGCTGCAGTGAAGATCAACAATGTAATTTTAAAATTAGATTTATTCATTACGGGTTTAATCCACTTTTCTCTGAAAAAAGGCAGAGCAAATCAACTTATACACTGTATGAGCAAAATATAACTCTCTTCTGGAGCAGGAGGCAGAGTAGAGTGATACAACAGGCTTCTGTGGTTGGAAGGCTGAAGTCCAGAATAGACTGGGCCACCTCCATGGCTCTATGTCTTGGATCCATTGTAAATTGGATCAACCTGCTCACCTGCAGACAGCATTTCCATTTCCTCAGCACTACCCTAATCATGGGATGTTAGCTCATTTCTGACATACCTTGGCTATCTCTCAAGCATATATAGCTACCAGTAGCTTTTCCACTTCTAAAGGAAAATTGAGAAGGCACAAACAGATGGTATTTGATCAGAAACAGTGGTCTGGTGCTATAGATTTTTTTAAAAGCAGCATATCACAGAATCACAGAATTCTTGAGGTTGGCAGGGACCTCTGGTCTAATGCTCCTACTCAAGCAACACCACCTAAAGCCACTTGTCCTGTTACTCAAGACAACCTTTTTATGCCAAGCCCAGAAGCAGGCCAGCCAAAAGACATTTTGATCACACAGAGACATTTACAGTCAATAGTATTTCATACACTTCACCTTTGATTCAAGAAAACTACATTGTACACAAGTGAAAGATGACTTTCCTAGAAATATTTCCTTTTACAAAATAAGAGCTGTCTGCCAAGGATTAAGCACAATGATAAAAGATTAACAGCAGCTACATTAAAAAGTTGCTATGGATTTGATATTTATAAAAGTAAACAAAATCAATATACATAGAATCCACACTTAATAATCTATATATGCTAATAAAAACTGCACTGCCTAGACCTTAATTACAATCACAAAAAAATTCAAATTGCTTCTTTAACCCGTAATCATGTTTTTTTTCTGGAGCAATTTGGATTAAATCTGTCTCTTCTTAAGTATGGAGAAAACCCTGTCTCTAAAACAATTAATTTCCCCGAGAAAGCTCATAAATGAAGCTGTTAGCTAACATTCAGCACATCTTCATTACACAGTCCAATGTTTCAAATATAGAAACAAAGCAAGAACAAGATTAATACTGCTCATATTTCTCTTCTGATTTAAACAATTTACATATCAACACTTAAATTTCATATTGGTTATGCACAAACTAAACTACATACTAGTAGATGCTCATTCATAAGCATGAATACACATCTGTGAAAATCCAATGAAAGCAGTAATACAGATACACATACACACACTTTGAACCCTAACCTTTTAGACAGTCAAGAACTGCTCAGCATAAATGCTCATATGCTCTTTTTCTAGATAGGATATTAAGTGTGCATGGATTTTATATCTGAACACATTACTACTTCCAGTAGACCTTATAGAATTGTAATTAGCTTTTCCAGTGTTAACTTACAAAAGTTTGTTGGAACAAACACTGTTTGTTCTTATAGTTTCATATCCCTCCTAACCTCTTCCACAACTCTATTTCCCAGGTTTTCCTTCCATCATCACACAATTGGCACCCACAGCCTCCAGAGCAAACCAAAAGCCTTCTATTTTATCAGCTTCTAGCTATAGGCAGAGAAAAGTGAGTGAAACTGGACTGTTTCCTCAAATAATGCACCACAATGAAGTTCCCAGTCCGGGAAATACGGTTCCTGTGGCTGTAAAAGCACACCAGTGGTTCCTGGGAGGCAAAGGTACTCATGCAGTCTGTGCTGAGCTTGTGCCTCGAGGCTCTGGGACCTTCATGCCACCACCTCTGCTGTTCTGGCAATGCCAGCAGAAACTGCTCTCACCCACATTTCATCTCTTCCTCTCCAATGGCCTCTGCTGTGTCACCCACTGTGGAACTGTGTGTGACTAAAGGAGCAAGCTGGGCATAAACCAGCTGTGCTCAGAAGGAAAGACGTACAGACAGCCCAGGACATGGAGCCTCACCTGTCCAAAGGCTCTCTGAGCAAAGAAGAGTGGTTCCATTCCTTCCCCTCTGACAGAGGATGTCAGCCAAAGCAAGGAAGACTTATCTGCTCTTTAAAAGCTGTTGTTAAAATCCAGTTAATGATAATTATCCAAAATATCCCCACTTGAAGATAATGCTTCAAGTGGATTTTCCAGAATTTTTTCACTTGCCCTTAAGGTGCCACATGTTCCCCAGGGGAGGAAGGGCTGACAGGGGACACAGGGAGGACACCATGAGGCACTGTCAGCTGAGTTAAAGCTTTAGACTTTCACTGAATCAAGCTCTGAGGGTAGGACCTCACCCGGACTGCAACCAAGAGACTCCATTTCACTGACAGGATTTTGAGATAGCAGCACCGAGTTATTTGTTTGGGAGGCACGTGTGACTTGTCCATCTGCATGGAAAACGTATGCTAAGGTCTTTTAACGAGGACTACATGCAATGTCTGATAAGAGAACAGATTGCTGCATTACCTCTTCCACCATAATCCAGACAGATTGTCAGGCAGACTGGGTCGGTCACCATGTGTTTTTATTTTCTTTTTTTTTTTTTTTTTTTTTTTTTTTTTTTTTTTTTTTTTTTTTGCAATTCCTCGGAAAACTGACAAAAGAAACATAGAAAAGCCCCAATGAAAGAGTTGATGGTTTTTGTATTTTGGCATTACTTTACTCTGCCTTTGGGATGATGAACTTTCTCACACATTTGATTGATGTAACCAGCTTAACTGATTAATCACTTTGCCTCCTAGCAGTTCCTTCCTGCTTATAGCCAAGGAAACAGTCAATTAGGGCTATAATTAATTCTTCCTTTCATGATGGGGTAAATTTGGAAGGTTGTGACCACATGAATGCAGTCAGTGCAGCTGGTTAATCTGCAACCCTGAACCTCATGCTCCTAATGAACAAACTACAGCTCTTATAGTTCAAACAACAGACAGAACATCCAAATCCTCTACAGTCTATTTGGATACCTACAAAATTGCACATGGAGGAAACACATTTATCCAGGCACTGAAAAAATCTGTTAATATGCTTTTATGTCAAACAGATAAAGAAAACCATCAAAAACTACAAGACAAAACAAAATATTGAAAACTAGTAAACCAAAGTGAAGCACATTCAACAACTGGGCACAGCTAGTAAAACAGATTTTTAGCACAAACAATGGAAAACATTATCTCGATATAATGGATAAAGATTTCTCCATCATGTTTTAACAACTAAACTAGTTGCTCTTCTAAAAATGAACTCCACCACAACAGACCTCGAGAGGCAGAAATTAAATCAGGAAAGTGCATCTTGAACAGACTGTTCAAATGTCAGTCTACACAGCTACCTCACACCTTTCTCACCTTAAGGCAGCAGTTTTCAGCAAATATCTAAGGATGAATTCAGAGAATATTTTAGCAGCTGAAAGCACTCTTAAAAGTTTCATCTCTTTATCTGCATTACACTTCAATAACATTGACTCTAGAAAATACAGAGATCTCCTTCTTGGAGGTACCATGACTTTGGAGACTGTTAGATTATTTTTATGAAGTAGTTTTGGAAAACATGTTCTAAGTATCTAAAAAATATTCTGGCTGGTCAGACCATGTGAATTCTATAATACTTTAAATGATTTAATGTATCTTTATATTGAACATAATTGGCTACATAAATCTGGTAAAAGTAAGATACAGAGGCAGATGAGCAAACTAATGGGAATAAGCTTCTGAAATTACAAGTGAGCCAAAAAAGATGCCTTAATTAAAATTTTTTGAATGAGTGAAGAGGTGATACTGAGTTCCACGTTCACAAATTTGCTCTCAGAGTTACAGATCTGGATCAGACTGCAGACTGAGAAGTTTGGTTTCCTGCCCAGATCAGCTTCAGAGTAATAATTTCATGAAATTATTACAATTCAATAGAGAGACATGAAAAAAACCTTAACTTCTGTTTTGCTTCAGCCTTGAAAACTGCTGAATTCACATACAGTTTAATTTAGGTCTGTACTTTGAACACTCCAAATGGAAATATCATTATTAACTTAATCCAAATCATCATTGCCTTCAGACTCAGCTCCTACCTCTCCCTCCCCCTTTTTTATTAAAGCCCTATCAAAAGGAAAAATTGCTAATGAACATGCTAAGTAATGTAGCATTTCCCTACTGCTCATCATTATTTATATGGAAACAGAAAATGGGTACTTAAAATAATAATAGTTGGTAATTTGATCACAGATTCCAGATGATTTCCAATCTTTAAGGCATTAACCACAATAAAGTTTATTATTACATTTTCTCTACTTATTCTTCCATGAATGGAATAAAACTGTGTCACAAAGGAACAGCTAAATAAGACAACGATTTTTATTCCTCTGCATGTATATAAACATGTGCACCCAGAAAAGCACTGGATATACCTTTAATTAAAATCCAAAATATTTATTTTCAACTAAATAATATTTGAAATAACCACTCTGAAGAAGATCATGCCAATTTTTTTCCAAATAAACAAACAGATGTCCCAATGAAATTTGCCATTATTCTTTCCAGGAGGAGAGCCTCCATGACTTTTCCAGTAACTTTAACAGAATTCACTCCAATTCTGTTTTCCTGGACAACATACTAGGAAAAAATGGGAAACTGGTGCTCTGAACTCTTCTTATGAGGAAAATACCATTAAATCAATCTTCATTGATATTAAAACACCAGCTTGCAAAGGAAAGTGCTGTATTCTGCACACTAATCTATTCAATTGGGGTTGTTGTTTTTTTTTTCTTAAAACCTGTGGGTAATTACAAGGATTACAGTTTTAGCGAGGTGTTATCCAAAAGACACTGATGTATTGTTAGGTGGCCACAGACACAAATCATCAATGAGTATGCCTGCATAGAAAAATGCCTCTGTCTTATCAGTATATACTGCTTGGGTACAACTTGTCCCTGATTCTTCTGTCTGTACTTTTCTATACATTCTTAAAACATGGGAAGCATATTGCTGAACAACTCCCTTTTATTAGGGTTTGCTCTCTGAACTATTTGTAACGACTAGAAATTTGCCTGTTTTCCATGTAAAGACAGCTACTGCAACTGTTCAAAGAACTAGAGGGAAAAACTTCAAAGCAAAACAAAAGCAAACAACCAACCGTGAAACTGAAGTATTAAGACAATTTGTTGGTATTGGCTTGGCATTACTCATGAGAAAAAAAGAGGGCTAAAATAAATGAGTAGTTCATTAGAACCGTTGTCAGTAATTGTACTGTGAGGTGCACTGGGGATGTCTGGTATCAATCTGCACACCTTAGAAAACAAAGGTATCCTGCTAATACACAGCTGACGTGAATGTAGACAAGGGAGCCTCACAACTGAGTTCTGATTTTATCAAGTCTTAGAAATAAAAGAAGTCTACCTCCGGTCAGGAAACCATGCAAATGAGAAACCTGCTGCACTGATCACTGTTCCAAGTCACTGATCTGACAGAGAAGGCTTCAATGGCTCAGGAAGCAAAGCCTAGATTGGGAGCTCTAACAAGTGGTTGAAAAAAGCCACTTAAGAGTGGCCTCCTGGATCACACCACTGTCAGCTACATCACTTCTGTGTACACTGTCAAGGGGTTGGAAAAAAGGCAAACCTGATCTTAAATGTCATTCCATCCTCTGTAAATACTCAGTGTGTTAGCTCTGCTCTCAAAGTAACATCCACTGAAAGATGATTAAGGTTACTGAAAAACTAAGGCTGTTGAGAAGTGTCTGATGGGGACTGCTGCTTTGAGGAACAAAATACCCACAAACAATCTCCATGTCCAAAGTCTCCCAGTCCACATCTCCTCCTGCCCAAACCACAACAGCACAAAATGATGGAATACTTTTTGTACTGACTGGGTAAATACCCATTTGGTTTAAAATCACATGAACAGGGAGAAAAAAAGAAGTAATGTTTGTTTACATATTCATGGTTGTTTGCTGGCAGAAACAAAGTTTTTCAATCATCAGCATATTTCTTTCATCCTTTTCACAGACCTTATGCTCTTTTCACAGTACCTGACTTAGGACAAGAAAAAGAAGTTCCAACATTAGGGTGAGAAATATTTACTGGCCCAAACAGGAAAGCACAGTTTGAATATGAAGGTCTGCAATAGCTCTAAGCTATTCTAAGATGCAAAAGATTCCATCTTTGCAGCAGGTTTTCACAGAATAATGGACACAAATTTGTGGTGTAGTTTCTGTGCTAAGTATTGCCAAGCCCTTAAAAACATAAATGTGAAATCGTATCACCTCATTAGCGAGCTCTTCCCCATCACCGTAGTACTAAGTGGTCTCACCATGTTTAATGTATTTCCACTTCTCTGAGTTCTCAGGAATCTTATCCCTGTTTCACACCTGGGGAACTGGGGCACAGAAAGGTTAAGAATATATCTAAATGGCAAAACTATGTCCATCGGGTAAAATCTCTAACACAGATGTGTCTTTAGTACAGATCTAATCCACTTACAATCAGCTTTTAAGGATACAATTTCCTTTGCAAAGAGAAGCTGGAAGTAGGGTAATGTCCAAATAGAAATAGAAAGTTCACTCTTTAAGAGTGCTTTGCATTGCCAGTTCTGATACACTGCATACCAGGGACCCAGGGGACATGACCAAAACCACGCACCCTACTTTGTCACAGGCACCTCATTGAACTGAGGTCTAATAAATAATAGATTAAAGCCCCGGCCACGATATCATCTCTTTACTTGCTGTGATTCTTGTAAAATCGTACAAAAAGAGACTTTCAAAAACAACTTTAAAAGAGCCAGAAGGTCTCTTTATGAAGGCATCTACAAAGACTTAAAGATGACAACAAAAAAATCAAAGCGTTGGAGCAGGACTCCGCTGAGATGGGACCCGCTGATGGCCAAGGCAAGCTCGGCACCCAGCGCCGCAGGCACGGCCCGAGCAGCACAGGGAGCTGAGCCGGGCTCTGCAGGGGCTGAGCGACTCCAGAGCCTCCTCCGGGCTGACTGGCATGAGACCAGGGCTGCAGCAGGGGATACTCAAGGACAAGGACTGCAGGGAATACTGCCACAAACTCCCCGAGAGAATATCATTCAATGTCGGTTTAAATTAACCGGATTAAGGCAATGCAACAGTAGTGTTACTGAAATGGCTTTGATTTTGGCTCGTAGGTGTCCTTGAGTTCCAAGATTTTAACTAATTATTTTGAGGCTTATCCACCAAAATAAGAAGGGCCTGATAGGAAATGATCACAAACATCAGCAGCTGCTATGCATAGATGCTACTGATACAGAGACAGCTGGGTACACATTTCTGCGGTCATTTCCTTGATGAATAGAGAGTGCACTGTTGCACATAAAAATGGCATTGTCAGCCTCTCTCAAAACACTATAGGTTCAGTCCTGATCTGAATGACTAAGACTTGTCTTTAAGCGACAGAAAGACTCCAAAATCAGTCAGTCCTTGTCCTGCTGGCATTCCAGCCTAGGAAGACAATAGCTTTCACCAGCAGCTCTCAAACCTGCAAGGCATGCATCTGATTCTGCAAAAGGTTACAATGGACATGTCCCTTAAGTGCACAGAGAACAGAGGTTTTTAAAAGGATACTCATTCAGCCAGCTAGGTTCATGCTCCAGCAGGAGCCAGAAAAATATGTCACAAGGCCTCTGGGGAAACAGAACTCAGCGCTGCAGGCGGGCAGCCCAGGACAGTTGGCAGAACAATGAAAGAGTAAAAGAGGAAATCTCCTCTTCAAAGGCTAACAGGGGAAGGGGCAAAACATGGGCATGTTGAAGCCTGTTCCTAAGTGTCATTATTCAAGGGGAAGTTAATGACTCTTCCCTCATACACAGGATGTGCTCTTCCCCCATAAGCTATCATTTAAAGAATCAACTAGTACTAACTAAGCACGCTATTAGCTGTTGATATTTAATAATACAAGAACAGAAGCCACAGCTCTGGCCTTGCCAGGCCTCTTGATTAAGGGCAGCATGGTAACTAACAGTGCCTTCGGCACTTTGACAGGTTCAGGAGGTTAGTGCAAATTTCTGACAGGATTTGCACATCACTGCTTTACTCAATCACTCACTGACCAACCTTTCTGGACCACAAAAACAAAACAAAACAAATCTTGTGGCCTTAGGAAAAAAAACACACCAGAATTATAACATTTTCTCACAGGGTATTGTTCCAGACCTTTGGATGTGGTAAAGAGCAGAGCAGCATCTATAAACCTTGAATTGAATTTCTCCATTGTATCAGCAAAATGATTATTCAGTAATTGATATACTGGTGCCCCAGTAAACAAAACTGCCCAAGAGTTACTGATATGCCAGTACCTCAGGGCATGAAAAAGGAAATCATCAGTAATACAGAGAGTTGTTGAAGAAAAACTCTGAGGTGCTTCTATATTAAACCAAGCTAGATCAGTAAATAGCAAAACCTCAGAGCAGGGACACAGCACTTTATTTCTGTAGAGTCCACATTTGCACCCTGAATACTTGAATCAGTTATGGATGTCTTAGCCCCCAGAGAACAAATCAAAACACAAAAAACCCAAACAGCCAACCAAAAAAATTACACCAAAATCCCCTAAAAAATCCAAACCAAAAAAGAAACAAATAAATAAACAGTAAAAATAAAAAGGAAAAAAACCTAAACACACAAAAAAACCCATGCAGAACCTTACTAAACCACTTCCACAAAAGCAACAATCCAAGCTAAACAAATTTTGGAAGAAGATATTATCTGTGTTAACCAGCTACAAAGCTTTAAAAGGCTATAAAAATACAAGAGCTAATATACAAGGAAATGTATAAGCAAATGCAAAAAAGTAAGACCAAAACCTAGGAAAATCATTTTCCAAGCTTCCTTCTCATGAGCTGAATTAGGCCATGGAACAGTCCCCATTGCTTGGGCAGGCTGAAGTTGGATGGAACACTGGAAATGCACACTGCAGGGAAACTTGGAAGCCAGACACTTTCTAAAGTCCTTTCCATCTTTAGCCTCTCTTACTCTACAACTAACAGGTCTGAACTGTTATAGAGGTTCCAGGTTTTCACTAAAACAAGGATGAGATATTTGTCATTGCAAAGCTGCCTCTAACAGGCAAGCCAGAGTGACTCAAAGGAACGAGATAAAAACAGAGATGTCAGAGCTCTCCCGCTGAGTGCTTTAGTCCGAGGGCTCAGTTTAGCAACATGAAGATGTTTATGCTGCCTGCAAGAGGACTTCAAATGGCCTTGTCTACAGAAATTACTTTAGAGGAATATTTTACATGACATCATCCAACTACATTAAGTCAGTTCAATTACTGGTAATCAACTTAGAATATATCTGTGTAGTTATTTTTAGAGGTTTTACTGAGGTTTATTAGGAGAACATATTCTGGCACTCCCTTTATTAAGATGCCATAATGCTCAGCTATTTTGGAAAGGACAATTTTATTTTTATGTCTTTTGTGTAACATTTAAGGTTTTGAACAGTTTTATCCTTTCTTACACTCCTCAGATGAGTTACTTCTGAAGACAAATGTCCATTGATTAACAATGAAAACACACAGGTTGCAGAGAATTTAATTAAGGGATAGACTACAGAGCACCGGCTCTAACTATCCAGGAATTTGCTTCACCCTTCTCAATGAAGCTCAAGGAAAACACTCAAAGTCCTGACAGCCTCAGAGAAGTTACATTTCTCATTTTCAGAGTTCAAAGTGACACACAGCATGCGAAGGACAGCAGAGTTCCCATTAAACACACGGGTATAGCCAGTTTCACATTTTGGATGCTGGCTGCTGCTGGGATGTGCTAACTCATTGGCAGGGGGCTCTGCAGCCCTGCCCTTGCTGCGGGGGCAGCACTACAGTTTCCTGCATAATAAAAAAGAGTTTCAGTAGCACATAGGTAGGGCAGGCTCTTACGTGGTACCACCACCATACAGGGAAAATTCTCACTCCTCTGGGAGCTGGGAAAGGGAGTAAATGTATTTTAAAATCTTCTTCTATTTACCTATTTCACATGGACGTTGCCTTACCTCTCATGCCGTAATAGATCAGGATGGAATCCATAAAAATAATATTAAGCTAACATGAGTGGAGTGAGGATAAGACAACGCAAGTTGAAAAAATAAAAAAAGTCTCCCTCCCACTCTATTTCCACCCTTTCTTTAGACCAGCTTTTATTACTTGACCAACATTTTTTAAGGGTCTGTTTTGTTTTCTATACACATGTAACTCCCATTACTGTCAGTGGAAATTATGTATGCACATCAGTAGCAAACCAGACTGCAGGATATTTAGCTCTCTAAGGTATCCATGTCCCTGTTACAGTCATGATTCAGGAGAAAAGCCAACAAATATATTTGGAATCCTGCCTTTAAATAAACGCCATATTACAACAGGCTAAAGTACTGCCTGATTCTTCCAAATGGAGGAAATACACAAGAGAGAATCCTACTTAAACCAACAAAAGCCTGGATTAACAGCATTTATCGGTTTCCACCATTCCTTCACTGTTGCAGTGTCTCACATGATGAAATTGATCAGAAATATCTCTTTAGAGAAACAAAGATGATTTTTCACTAACCTTTATACTGAAATAGTTAAAAAATTACAGTAAGATTTGAGAATAGCAAACAAGAAGACTGTAATATTTAGTTACTAGAACTAAGAGTACTTTTCCATTCACAGACCACAAAGAGCTTTTACAATATTGGATCTCCACTGCCATAAATCGGAGGGGGAAATAACGGGTAAAGTGGAAGAAATTTGGCCAAAAACTGACATGAAAAGGAAACCATTTTTCCTAACTCCTCATCTGACATTTTGTCCTCTGTAGCTGTCAAGCTCTTCTTGACAAGCCAGTGTGTTGCCCTCTCAGAAGCCAAAATCCCATGAGATCGTGGAGGTTATTCTTTCCCACATGAAGAATCCTGATAGCAGCAGCTCTGACAAGAACCTGTTCATTCAACTTGCCATTATTCTCCCAAGTATGAGCAAACCTCCCTTCAGATACCTACACCAGTTTAATTCCTCAGGCTTTTATATTCACGCCTCTTCAGTGTTCCTTGACTTCCAAGGCTAAGAGTGAAAACCACACATTAGCAGCAGCATATTCATCACTATGCCTTAAAATCAGAGGAAGGCACTTGAATTCCAGTAAGAGCACGTCTCTTCATTCCACCACTAATCATCTCACTGCAACATTTTCCCTAAACCACACTCAATGTTTTTATTAAGAAATTAAATCTAATCATCAGTTCAGGGATATGAACTACAGAGTCTCTGGGCACAGACACTTGTCCTGTCAGGCTACACACCACTAGACTGTAAAAGCAATCATGCTTTTTAAAACTCTCTATTTCTTCAATGAACTCACTGCTCTTCTGTGCCAAATGCAATTCTGACAGGGTCTCAAAACCAACACAAAAGGTGAAATAAAACTTAATGAGAGTTTTGCAGCTGAAATCCACAAAGCTTGATTCTACCCAAAGTTATTTCACTTCTGTCACAGGAGGAAAACTCATAATAGACCTTAAGCTCCCTCTGAACACCTTTGTTTGAAAAAACAGACCCATATTAGCAGTGTATTAGCAGTTACAAATGCTAGTCTAGACATTACAGCTACAGCCGCCTCCTTTAATCCTCTCTGGCTCGTATGTATCTGCACGCACTAGACTGTGCTCATCCACATGGTTTTCTTGGCAATTTGGATCTCTCAAGGAACCTGGCCTGAATATTGCACTAGAAATACCCAGTGCAGTTTTACTTATAAAAGTGATTAATTGAAGACTGTAAGCTGTTACTACCTTGAATAGGAAATAAAATGTCACTCAGCAAGCCACAAATCATGAAAGCTGCCAATAAAAGCACCTGAACCGTACAAGTCAGAATCATGGAAGCCTACTAGCTGGAGAAAAAAGTGCATCCTTGCAAGAAAATAATACCAATTACTTGTTTTATTAAACAGCTATAAACTTTTCAGACAATAGCTGAATTTGTGCAAGATAACCTTCCCTAATTTATCATGGATAATAAGCCCGTGGATGCAAACATTCAGGCATTTTTAATTTTATTCTTTTTTTCTTCAGGGTGTGAGTCATTAGGATTGATCCAAGCCCTATGAAGGCAGTAGTGCTTGTCAATGTTTGACAAAATTTAAACTCTTTGGTGGATGCCTATCTTATCTCCTACTAGTTCATTTATTTATCTACTTTCCCCCTCGTCCTTAATAATTTAACACACAGACAGCAAAGAATTGCTTAATTCTCAAGTAATATATTGACTTTGTAAGGAGTAAATGAACCAAATTAATTCATTTAGTAAAACTTACCTGGAACGACAATACATCTATCATAACGAGATTAATTTTATCAAGTGCACCGTCTATTAGCTTGTAAAGAAATACTGTAAAATAAAAGCAGTCTTGCTGGCACATTGTATTGTCTTCCATAAGGTGTTTGCTAAACAGTGCAGCTATATTGTGATAGTGGCTTTCACTGTAAATCTGTTTCTCTCATCAGTGTTGTTTTCTCTATTTTCTATAAATCTCTTTTGCATGTGGCAGCGTAGGAAGAAAAAACGCTTCAGTAAGGCAACTCCTACTCTCCTTTACAATGATTGTGGAGGGATAGCATTGAGTATTTGGTTTATTTATGTCTGAAAGACCTTATATAGAAATATAAAATGTATGTAGCATGTATAAGATATACTGTATGTAGCATGTTAAAACATGCATCAGGAATATAAAAGTGCTTCCACTTTTTCAGAGCAGGAATAGTACACAAGAACCACTAACAAAGTCTGCACTACAAAGATCTTGCACTTTTCTAATACATCAAATGGCCTGGTGAAGAAAGATATCTTAAGTTACATTGTTCTCAGGAAATTAAAAATGCTTCACAGTACATGACACCTATCAAAAGTTGTGAATAAGTATAATCATAGTCTAACAAAACCAATCTACTTCATAATTTTTTACAGTGCTTTTGACTGCCATACCTAAATGCTGCCTAAGTAAATTATTTCTATACTCAAAAGATTAAGAATAGCTGTAACAGAAGAATCTGGTCTTTTTCCTCCATCTCCAGAGCTCCCCAGAGCACAAGCATGTCTTTAAATCCATCTTGGACACAGTGTTTCCTAAGGTTTTTCAGAATATTTAAAAAGTGGGTTGCTCCTGTTTCCACTCAGTCTTTTCACTGTCCAAGTTTCCTCATGAGCAAACAGTCTGATCCAGAATTTTCATGTGTTTTGCTGAAGGTCTTACAAGATGCCTTGCTCCAGAAGAACACAGTAAATGAAAAGGTAATGCTCTTGACTTAGCATGCATGTTTTCTTGATCCCACACCTCCATCTGCAGAAAATAATGTCACTTCTTCGAAGCAGCTAATGACAGGAGCAACAATCTTGCTGTCAATCACAAATGCAAGATTTCACTTAGCAGAAGCAACCCCAGGTGATGAACAGGAAGCATGGATGGAACTGCCGTGTGAAGAGAGCCAGATACAGCTTATTTCTGAAAAAAGTAACTCTCTGAAACATCCTCCCATGCCTTGTTATTACATTAGATTTTTCTTGTTCCCTTGCTGCAGCTGTCTTTAACAAGAAAATTTTGAAAAAGCAAACACAGGTGTTTACCCAGGGATCAATTCACCTGCTGTTGCTCTGCTCCACCTGGCCCTGTCGCTCAGTACCTGGCCCAGCCGTACAGCTGGGATGACTCATCTCTGCACGAGATTTTTAAATGATCTATTTTCAGGGGTTTGGTGCTGCAAAAGGAAAAGGAGGGATAAAGACCTTTCTTTAATACCACATCATTTATCTACTTTGCATCACGCTTTTACCTTTTTTGAAGCAGCAAAAGCTCAGTGGCTGAAACCTCCAGGCCTCTGAATGCCAGTCTAATGTGCAATTCACCCCCTTGTAATGAAAGGCATCATAATTCACGGGCATCTGCATCATCCTCCCCCAGATAACAATTTACTGAAGCAGCGAAAAGGAAAGAGCTTTCCAAGTTTGTTGCACAATTTCAGATCTGTGTTTGAATGGAGTTGATGGATTTCCAGAAGCAGAGTGGAGTGCTCTGCTTTGAATTAGCCATTATCTTTTACATCCCTCCATGTTTCCTGTCATCACAAAAGAAGATGAGTTACCCTTTAACTTACTGTAGAATAATCTCTGACTACCAGCAAAGGGGTAGTTAATGCTATTGGCAAGGATGATTTAGGAGACAATTTCAAAGTCCAGCTAACTATAAAAACAGAAGTCATACTAAAACAGCCTCATTCATTCTGTATACCGAGTGTGAGGGAAGCAGGGCTTAATACCACAAGTGCTGGGAGATGTGACAGTATGAAGCAAGACGGCAGTTTCTCACTTTCTCCCTTGACAAATGCATCCAGCTTTGCTGACAGGAATTGCTGTTCATCAGCCACTGCTAAAATACAATCTATTAAGTATGACATCAGTGCCCAGACCAGACCTGACAGGCCTAAGTGTACAAAGAGGAAATCCTTACCTTACAGATCCAGCAGAAGAGTCCCGACTTTACAACTTTCATATTTAAACAAACCAAGTAACCTAACAGCTGCAGACAGGATATATTCTGACAAAGAGCTGATTCTGAACTTATTTTTAAACCTATTTTTAAGCCTTCTATAATGAAAATGTCCATTGTTTCTGCAAGTTACAAGTCCTTTCCTGTGCCTTAAGAATAGCAGCAAATCCCCTCAAGCTATTTGACAGTCAGAAGCTTTTCTACCTGGACTTTTTTGTTCAACTTGTTATTTTTACATGCACCACACACGCATATACATATAAATATATGCATAGAATTGAGTTTTTCCACAAAAAAAGCTCTCTTAAAAAAAAAAAAAAAGAGGAAGGAGTTGTTGCGTATTCAAAATTGTTTAACAAACATTCTGTTATGGAAGATTGCCACAAGAGGGGTTCCCAGCATTTTGTATCAATGTATGTCTCTCAATCCTCGTCCCCTTCTTATGACCAAATACATGTTTATTATCAAGGCTTTAATTGCAAGCACTACTAAACAGCTGTTTAATAAGGCATCTCTGATCTTGACCATGGCTGACAGTCCATCAGAAACCTACAGTTCAATAACCAGTGATCAAAAGGTAACACATTTTCCCATGGATATTCAGCTGCCAGAGGCACAATACAGAAACACTGACACTGAGACAAAGACCACCACCATCTGTCAGTCATGTACTGAAGGAAACCATAGTTTGAGAAGTACCACTCCAGAAAGAGCAAACCCAAATAAACTTGTGCATATTTATCTGTGTACGTAATGGTAAGGAGACTCTTAATTTCATAATGAGAAACACAGACTCCTGAAAATGCAAAGTGCTTTCAATGCACCTGATTCTCCAACGGCACTTGCAAAATAACTGAAACATTATTTAGGGAGATAAAATCAGCAAAACAGTCCATGTGGCTTATTTACTTTCCAGGGTACTCATTTTATGTCACTCTGCAACTCCACACTTCATATATCATCATACAACATTTATAATAAAAAAAACACCCATGGATACTTAAAACAGGGAGCCCATGCAAAATTTCTGGGTGATACTCCGTTGGTAGGATTGCTAGGTGACTTTTGACTAAGGCTTGAAGACCCTGTTAAATACTGACCCAACCCTGGCAGAGATGATGATGCCCACCAATGGCCATTTGTTCCCACAATAATCCAAAATCGTTTACCCAGACAGCTCTGCAAAAACATCAGTAGTGAGAAAGCTGCCAATGACCACACTTCAATGACTTTAAGATTTCAGTGTAAATGTCTCCTGAGATAAACGGAAAATCCCTCATTCTTACAGTTTTTCTTCCAAAGTCATTGGCAAACTCTGGAAGTTGTCACCAAATGTGTTTTTCATAACTTGATGTTGGGAAAAGTCACGGTGGCAAAAGGAATACAAAGTAAGTCCCACTGTGCTTTCCAGAAGCAAGTATAGCATCTTTAAAAGGAAAAAAATCCCCACTATTAATAATAGTGATAATTGCATTCTTGTTTTAATCATTGTGCAGCCCACAGGTTACCTGAAATCTAGGTGAGAAATCCATCTTCATTAAGTAATGCTAAAAAAACCTATGACCCCACTAAACATACAGGCAAACCATTATCTGAAAATCTTGCCCATTCTGCTTGTGACAGTATTTTTGCATTGACAGTTTCCTGTATTTTCCTAAGCTTCAGTCTGTTTTCCCTCATCCAATAAAACTGGTATAAAGAACAGAAAAGAAACAAGCATTTTAACACCCACTTTGTTGAAATTTCCCCAGGCAAGTAAAACAGTTACAGAAACTGGAATGTAGCAGCTGAATTAATTTCACTGTGGTGTTTTATTATTTTAATTTCTTATCTCATTGACAATTTTTTAAAGCTCATTCTTTCTAAACAGGGTTATATTTTGGAACTGTGGTCAACCCTGAATCTATACGGACATTTAACCAAAAAGGTACAGGCAAGCCTTTGCACAAAAGGCTTTGGTGTTGTCACCATTCTGGCAATATACTCCCTAATCCAGGGGTATATCCACACCCATTATCTGGCAGTATCTAAGGGCAGTTGTAATTAAAGCTGTCAGAAAGAGGTGTCTGGTGTGAAAAGGGAAAAATGAGGATCTGCAGTTTCTCGGAATCACCTCTGCCATGACAATGTTCCTTCCTATCTTTCTAATGAATAAAGAAAAAGTTAAGACTCAATGTTTTCATTCTATTGCAAGACAGACTGGACTCAAGCTTTTCAAAAGTTAAATGTGGAAAAAAATCCAAATAAAACATTCCTCCCAGACAAAATCACATATCTAAACAATCACAGATGCTGTGACAGTGTCTGCACTCTCTTATCAGGACATTTGGAAAGGTAATCACGCACCCAGTGCAATTTCATTTTCAATGGCAGTTCCACACATTTGTAGGTTTCTGTCCAAATGCCAGAAAAGGTGACAAGGTAACAATTCTGCTTCAAATCAAGACCAGCTAGGACTGAGTTTAGTCCTTGGAAGGAAGAACAATAATCTTTTCTCTTCTTAGTGATTTCCTCTGTCTTTCTTGCATTCAGAGTGGGATAATGTCACACTGGCACGTATAGGGTAAACAAAAATCTTCTAAGAATGGGAAATAGGATAACACTATAGGACTGCACCACATTCCCCTGGAGTTTTGTAAAACCCCTTATCATCAGCTCCTTCCATGAGACCAATGCTGCCAACCAACAGTAGTTAAGTAGCTCATGTCCCAAACCCCATTTTACATTAAGCACATTTAAACGTAAACATTTAAATTGAAAATGAGAAACTATAATGAATGCAGCGGAAGATGCTAATTGTGAAACAGAACCAACAGTAGAAAAATACAAGCAGCAGTTCTTCAAAGACCAAATTCTAACAAAGCATTGCATTGAAAAAGGGAGAGTTCTCAGCAGCTGATGTCAAAGTCAGATAAATGGTCCTGGGAATTGCAATTTAGGATTCAGAGTGGAAAATATTGACAGAAGAGTTACAACCCCAGTGCTAATTTTTTTCATGGTCTCTCTGCTATCATTAAATTCTCATTTAACAAGAACTGCCTACCAAATCATAAATCCAGTTCAACTCTTAAGAAAATGGATCCTCAAATCCTGTGTGTACTTCAACAAACATCATCACTCCAATGCATTTCATTTTTTATCTGAAGAAAACAGCCCTCTCTGTACTTCTGGGTGACAAGGTTAGGCCATATGTATACAGACTTTTTCAAGGCCTTAATTGAAAATGCTCAGTGCCAGGGTGAGGTCCCCAACTCACTGCCTGGGATTTGAGAATGCTGAGCATGGAATTAGAAATTGATTTTTGAGAAGACAAAGACCACTATATATCAAATATATCCCTGGGGATATTCTGAAAACCAGAAACTCCAGAAGCTCGTCTTGACATCAAAGGCATCTATCCTGTCTATTCAGCTGTTGATGATTAACAATGTAAGTATTTTGATATTAACTCTCAAGTTGCATTAACTGCAGACTAAGTTACCATGATCTCATAAGGAGCTCTGATTGACCAAACACCAGACATTAGCTTCAGCAGACATACAAAGGTGCATCTGTGCTGTTTTTAACACCCCAAGTACAAAACCGTAAGAATTTGAAGGCAAAAGTTTCCAAGAGAAACTCATCCAAGGTTGGATTGATTATATACAACCAACAGTAATACACTGCTGTCCCACCTGCTCTTAAGATACTCTCAGTTAACAGAAACCCCACAATGACTGCAAACAACAGATCCTTGTAACTCCCTGCTACCAAAATGTTTCCTTATATCACTGGTTATGTCCCAAGTGATTGTTTCCACCATTACTGAACTTCCACCAGTACACCCACCTTTGTAATAGTTCTGCTTAAACTGAAAAATTTGAACTCTGTGCTTTCTCAGTTGTCTTTGTGAATAAAAATTGCCACTCATTTCTATTTTTCCTCAAAAACAGAATTTCCTAAATTTCTTGTTATTATCCTTTGCATTTCAAGAAGTATGAAGACCAAAATGCACCATTCAAACCTGGATACTGCCAGGCATCACCAGGAAATAAACTTCTCTGTCAGGTATGACTCTATGTAGTAATTCTTACATTATCTTAGATACCATTAGCAGGGTTTACCAGGGAAAGGAGAAAAAAAAAATCTTTTGTTATAAGGACTCTTTAGCAGTAGAACATTTTTATAAAATAAGTAAAAGTCCTTGTTACTAGTCTTATTACACTGACAAACGTAACTACTATAATCAATCTAAGCTGAGTTTTTCATGACCGATCTAAATATTTAAATAATGTACATTTCCTTTATTGTCCCCTGGAAGTTGTGTTGTGGACAAACACATTCTTAAAGGCCAAAGTAGAGACTTGTACAGATTCATCCTCTTTGCTTTCTAATTGCCAGGTATTAAGGATGACTCCTCCATGATGCCAAAATTGCCTGTGCAAGGATAGAGGACAAAATTTTTCCAATGAACTAAAAATTTGACACCCAACTGCATGATGCTAAGAAAACAAGCATTTACGAAATTGTTGGAAAAATTATAAAAACACAAATATAAATAATCTACAACAGCTAGACTGAAAAAAAATAAGGTGGAGGGCCAACATCAAAAGGTAAGTAAAACCTTGGGCTTTCTATTATTGTGTATTTTCTTTAGACATTTACTGCCCTAAAACCATTGGTCCAACCTTCATTTCAAATTTTATTAGACTAGAATTTAAGAAAACAAATAGTTAAAAAACCCTTTTTCCAACAACAGGATCACTTTAATGCCTCAGTAAGAAAAATTTTTTTTATAAATGTTTCTGGTTCTCACAGAGCTTTTAAGGGTCATCTGCCACAGTCTCTTAAGATGATGCTGTTTGTTGTTAAATATACAGAATCTAAGTTTTAAAGGTTTGGCTTTTGTCTCCTTTTTGAATAAAAAAATTCTGGAAAATGCATGTTGTAAATTCTCTCACTAGCCACAAAGTCCTCAGCAAAGCAATTTAAGACAACTTTTCTAATCTTCACAAAGGCAAAAGTTTACTAAAGCAATAAAATTCTTTAAAATGCCTTCTCATCTAGAGCATGTCAGCAATGCTGAATTGAAATGTGCAATAAAATTTATATTGCAGCCATATTGTTTCCCCTCATTACTTTAAAATGTGTATGTTCAAACCCAAAATCTAAACACTCCCATTGCTTTTTTTTGTTTCATAATAGCAATTGGGATGAGCCATTTTACACAAATCATCTTCCTCAATCCTTTTTACTTCATTAGCATCCACAAGCTCAGCTAGAGAAAGCTCTACCCAGAACTTCTGAAAAGCAGTAACAGACAATCATAATTTTTTAAAAATATCTGTTTCTGTATTTCTCTCCAAAGACACTGTGACTATCAAAATACAAATGGGGCACCCAGTACATAACTCAGTTCAAAGGTAGCAGAAGCAAGCCAAGGTAGCACCAGAAACCATTGCCAAAAATCTACAGCCCAGGGAAACAACAGTCCTACAGAAAGGTTTAAGGGCACCTCCCCTGATATAACTGAGGAAAGTTGGACTATTAAGGCTACTCATTAAACCTATCCAGTCTAAAGAGCCACTCTTGCTACATGCACACACACAGAACTTGGCTCATGCTGGCAGTGAGCAGTATCTCAGATGTACCTCAGCCTAGTCATAGTGACCAGGTGGTCAGGAACATGGTACCTAAACCTCAGGTGGCAAGGGAGGGCAAAGACACCAAAGCAGCTCTAAACAAACTGGCCCTGGTATTGTCAACCAAGGCAATAGAGAGCTCTGGGCAAGCCAACCTCACCTACATGCCTGAGTAATTACACATGCAGCAGCTTCCAAACTACATTAATCTTTGTATTATCCACGCAGCAAAAGAATTTGAGATGTTATTTTGACTGTTGGTGTGTTGGTCCCACAATAGGGAATCCTCCACCTCAGAGCCATTTCAATGGCTAGACAGCACACACCAGGAAAGGGGAATTTGAGATCAAATGGGAGCAAAGAGAAATTTGGCACCTGAATGTGCTGCCAGAGAGTTTTAACTTTGGCAACTGTGCAATTCTTTACAGGACTTTGATGCAGCAGCCCCAGTCTAAAATGCTTTGGTGATAAGGGATAAACTAAGTACTTCAGAGATATGAGAAGGTTGCACTCAAGTGTTTTACAAAATTATGACTTCTCAGTGCAGGTGCTAAAGCAGCACTCTGTTTTGTTATTAATCAGCGTTGGACACTTTCTCCAAAGGTCCTGTCAGAACTTCCCAGCCATCACAATGCAATTTCACATAGCAGCCAATGCCCTCTACTCAAATCCACTCTCTTCCACTACTCCCAATTTTAATTTTTGCAGTTTTTTTCCTCTGGAAAATGAACTCCTTTTCCTATTAAAATAGAAACTTCAAGCCTTTTCTTGACGAGAATTCTTTGGATTCCTTCCTTTCCCCTCGCTGTTATTCAGATTTCATGAACAGCACACTTTTGACTTACAGTCTTGCACACCACAATCCAGCAATATAAATGTGTTCATATAATTTCCTAGTGTGTCCTTTTATGCTGTGTAAAAGAAAGCCTGATTGCTGCCCTAGAGTAAATATAGATTTCAAACCCTCTGGTCTTCTGAGATAACTGACTACCATAAACATATGTATTAATCATTCTATGATTAATCTCTGGGTATTCCCATCCAAATAGATATAACTAATTATTATTTTAATCAGCTTTTTAAAGTCACAGACTGTTATGGCCTAAATTTCAGTAAACAATAGCTTTTCTTGGACTTTATGCTACATTTTATTTGCATTAATCCAAATTATTACTCTCCTTGACCAGGCAGCAGGAGCACTGGTGGTCAGTACTTTCCTCCCAAAGGCACAGCAGCAACACACAGAGCTACTTTTAACAGGAGAGGTAAGTTTTAAGCAACACAGTGGAAGGGGGTGGAAAGAGAACCTAGAGAATCAAATCCATTCTCATCACCTTGTGAACCATTGGTTCTTTACACCCTTACTTCTCTTTGCACAGAAAAATTTTTCAGTGTCTGCTTTAAGACAACAGGGCATGGAAGGCACCTCATCAACAAAGACAAAAAATCTCCAGAAGCCAACCAGTGCAGAAGTGTCACCTCTTACGGGAGTCAAAGGAAGCTGCTCCTACATCATCCTTTTCAGGGGCCAAACTCAAAGTGTCAGCGGGAATGGTAAAGAACTACCCCCCAAAATAACACTTCTACTCTTCCCAAATCCAGAGAAACAATTACTAGTGTCTTTAAGCCACGAGGAGATTTAAGTCTCATCTCTAAGGCACCTTCAGAATGGCACTGACAGGACCACAGGATGCCTGCCCTAATTCAGTGGCAAAACTAGCCTTTAAGGGGCTTCAGAGATATATGAAATTCTGGTCTACTCATGTCAATATGAGTCTTTCCATTTCACGAGTGAAAAGAACAGATAATGGAATTGTCCATATAAAAACGTGGTGCCTCTGAATTAGGAGAAAAAGCTAGATTTAATTTTATTATCTGAGATTGAAACTTGTCTCACTTAGAAAAAAGCCATAATGGACACAAAAAAAAAACCAAACAAAACAAAACAAAAAAACCCCAAAAACCAACCACCCATTACAGCAACACAAGCAACTTCGTTATATCAGTTAAATATATTGTTTAATTAGTTTTCTAAATGCATACACTGAAAAGCCATTAGACAGCCATTAGGAGTAGTATATCCATTTTCTTTTTACAATCACCTGATTTACAATCAGCCAAACTTCTAAACTAATTCAGTCAAACAACATTTCTGGCACTATTACCCCAGCAAAGTTTCCAATTCCCTTTTTTGACTGCGATCACTGTAATTTTCCCTTAGGCTCTAAAGCGCTGATGATCATCTTCATTTCAGCAGATTTACAGAGCATCTCTTAGGTTAAAATGTTCCTAGTATGTTTATGGTCTCATTTCAAGATCCAGAAATCTGAAACTATTTAGCCGTTTTTATGAAGTAATCTTTAAGAAAACCAGCTTTGTCTTCTTCTTATGTGGGGAAAAAAAGCGATCACTTTAGATCAATTTTTTAAAAACCCTGAGCTCACAAAGGAGCAAAATCCATCTGGTTATTCACACCTCAGCTGACTTACTATTTTGTTATCAAAAGCTTTCTTAATAACTTTATTAACTAGGAACATATCTACATGAAAACTTGTCAAAAGGCTCACAATGACTTTGCCAAAACATTGTGAAATATCTCATTATATCTCCCCAATAAAAGAAAAAACCACATTGTAAAAATAAAGCCTTTGAATAGATTTGATTCTACAGCTTCTCCAATGCTGTTTTTCATTGATGCATTATCACTCTAGAGATTCTCTAAGGTTTCCCATTGTGTTTTCCCTACTTTGCATCAGCTCCAATACAGCCCAGTTTGGAACTGTGTTAGTCAATCAACAATGCACATGATAGTCTAAGGATAAAGTAAATTATGGTGGTACTTTGCAGAAAACTGAGAGTGTGAGACAACAAGCAAATGTGTAGCACAGCTGTCAACTGAATTTTAATCCTGATCTAACCAAACTAATATGCAAACCTCAAATCTGTCTTTCTCCCGCAGTAATTGCTGTATTTATCCTTGCAATGCTTCACTTGCTTGCTTTCCAAAATATAAGACAGTTACAAAAAAAAAAAATTCATCTGGAGAATAAACAATTCCAAAGCTTCTTAAGAATATTTTGGTGAATTTTTAAGCTTTGATTCTGCCAAACCAAACAAAAGTAGAAAGTAAGAGCTAAGAACAGACTGCAGCATCAATGTGCCTCAATCTTGGAAGAAGATGCTCTTAACATTCCCCTTGCTCCCATAGGGAGCTGCCACCTGTGTTCAGGTAAGTTTTGCAATGTTCCTGATACAAATACTCACACTCAATAAGCACTGTCAGGCAATTTTTTACATTTCAAAACCAAGAGATAATTGCAGTCCATCACCAGCTGGCACCACTTAGGGCTCAGCCGGAAAGCTGAAGGATGCCAATGTCTGAACAGAGCAAACCCTCTCCTCACCGCAGACAGGCTCTAAATGACCTTTACACAGCAAGGCTCTCCAGAAAACACCAAGCTTCTATAGCATGGATTTCTTCCAACCCATGGCATATTTGTTTGCTAGGCTGCTTTATGGGAGACAAAGCAGCCTGGAGGAGCAGGACCAGCAGTGCCAAGCCAAGCATGAAAGTACAGCAACAAGTGAACAAATCCTTTCCCTCTTGCCAAGGGCCAAACTGGGGAAGAGGGAAGAAATGAAAATTAACAAAATAAATGTCTTTTCACCAGCCGTGTCTGTCATTTCAGTAGAAAAACCGAAAATGTAAGGGACTGTGACATGACATACAGATGGAAAACTGATGGTGAGCATGCTACTGAAAATGCATCTTGCATTCAGGTGCCTAACCCAAACTCATACAGACTGACTGCTGATGACAATGCTATGAGAAATCTTGTCTGTTAATCAAAGACTAACAAATGAGCTTTAAGCATTAAAATGCTGGCTTTTTGTTATCTTCATATTCATTTCCTTTATACTGTCTCTATGATAGTAACAAAACCCTTGAAGGAAGCCAAAGACCAAGACTCCAACTAACTGACTGGAAGAAATAATCAAGCCAGTAGCACACATTGCCCTGACTGACACCTCGAGAAGGCAGCACAAAACAATGAGAACTAAATATTACACAAATATGGATCCAATTAGCATGAATTTTAAAAAATCCAACACAGTAAATTACTTTCTATGAAAGGCAAAATGCTGCAGGAGGTGAACTTCACTGCAAAATTTAATTTGTGAAGAAACTGGAAGATGAAGGACGTGACAATGGGAGTAAAATGAGGGGAGACATGAAGCCTAGAGGGCCACAGAGGGCCCAGGCTCCTTCCTGGTAGGAATGCTGGGATGAATCCCAGTGAGTGCTGTGTGAGTGAAGCAGCAGTTTCATGATCCAATGCAGGCAGCAGCAGGTGACAGAGAGAGGGCAAGTGCCACCTGGGGAAGAGCCAGAAGGTAAGATGATGAACCTCTGGGTAGAGACAAACAACAAAGTAGGAAAGAACCAAAGTGTTGTGATTAATACTCTTTTTCCTATCGAAAAAGTTTGAAATTCCCACATAACTCTTTGATCTGTCCTGATTAAGACATGTAAGATCTAATTAAGTGCTTCTCGTGGTCCTCCACAGATTCCCTTTGCCCACAGTCAAGGTTATAATAAAATAGAAGAATTTTTACTTTACAATGTAAAATCCTGATCATATATTATATGACCAGATAACTGTTAAAAAAAAAAACAAAAAGAAAAGAACAGGCATACAAATTATGCATTATGAGTTCCTGGCTCAAGTCAATGGTCTATGCACCACCATTTGATCTGATCAGCACTGGTTTGATCTAAAGGCATGAGTGCACAGGAGAGCTTTTATTTGGCAGAATCACATAGGTATTCTTTTCCCAGAGAAAGCACCCATTTTCTATCATGAAATACAAATATTATTTGAAATATCCACACTCGGGGGAGAAAAATGTCAATATTTGCAGTTAGTTTCTGAAGTTGGTCTGTCCTTGATCTGGATGCATGAGTTGAGCCTGGACTTGCTGTAAATTGTAACCAGTCAAAACATTAGCAGCAATCCTAGCAGCAGGGAAATGCACTGTAAGAATCGATCCCAAACAGTCCATAAATGAGTATGAGAACTAGTACATTCATCAGTAGTTTTATATCAGTCAATAAAATAGATAAAAAAGTTTGAATAATCTGCATTCAAGAGTACATTGTTGAAGTAGGATTCCTATTATTTCCATGAGTAGGTTTCCCTTCCAATTTTACAAAATTTGCATAGTGTAATGCTTACAAACTGGGTTTTACTCATTGAAAAGAAATATTTCATCAAAAGTATTCCTTTTAATAACAAAAATTACTTTCCAGACAAGACAATCCTTACAAGTCTTTCCCACAGGCACTCTTTTCTACATTTAACTGAACAAGGCCTTCCTTTGATACCAATGAGCTTTCAAAATCAAAACTCCAGCACCAAACAGCCAGACAGTGTAATACACAAGTAAACACCCTGAAGTCCTACAACTGACAAGATGTAAAACTTTTGAAAAAGACGTGTGCGCACTCCAGAATAAAACCCTGCATTTCTTTTAATTGGTAGAAGAGACAGAAGCCTTAATTTGGGAGGAAACACTCCTTTTATTTTTCCTATTTCTAGGCTACTGCATGTTAAGACCAGTGCCTACAGGAGACTCACATTGCCTGTGGTGCAAAAGCGCCAAGGCTGCACCCTTCTGCTTCAGAACAAATGGTCCAGTGTGCTTTTTGAAGGCCAACAATACAACATAACCAAAGCTAATCCTTTCTACTAACAGCATGCTCACCACATTGATTGCAGCAGCTCACTCGGTAAAATGCCTTTGGGTTTGTTGTGAGCACGTTTTATGAGCTGTGGCAGTTTTAAGCTTTCCAAAACCTCACACTTAGATAAACCAAAGACGTACCAATAGCAACTGAGTGCAAGGGTATGCCTGCAGGTAAACTTCAGCTGGGAATCCTCTATGATGAGGTGTTGCCCAGCTCAAAGAGATTCCTTCACAACACGTGGCAAGAGCATGACAGTTACCACTGAAGAACCCCTGGCTTTCCCCTAGGATGGAGCCCACTGAAGTTTCACTGCGTTCCCCACGAGGGGAATGCATCATCACTCCTAAGACAGCTGTGTTTCTAAACGGGAACTCTGTGCATGCACGGGTTTTGCTAGTACCTCCAAGACATAACACTTCATCTCACCCCTGTTGCAAACTCAGCTCCTATTGCATAAAAGCTAATTAGTGTCACACACCTAAGCAATGTGAAGCAGTGCTTCTCTACCAACAGACAGCCATAGAACATTGCTAACAGCTGGACTTCTTGAAATAACGATGAATACAAGTACTCTAAAGTGTGGGCATAAATGTATACAACTTTTCTTTCTCATAGTTTTAGTAGAAACTAAGGGGAACCAAGTATTAAGCCTCAGTGGTCAAAGCTGAGAACATAAGCAAAATATTTGTAATTTTAAGTATAAGCAAGCAGTATACAAAAAAAAAATCTACTTAGCAGCCTAGTCTAGTCAAATAAATTAGCTCCTAGAATATTCCTCCTAACCATGGGCAGATCCAAAAGTTAACAGTTTCTGGCTACATTTAATAATGAAAAGTATTTGAAACTATTACCAACTGCTGAGGTCTGAGTAGAGAGAACATCTTTCCCATTTGTGAGTTTCAGAATGTAATTCATGTAAAGTTGTACAACTGAAAGTAAAATCAAATGGTGGTCCAACTTAAAGGGAAATGCTTCAGGAAAAAAAAAAGCCATATGAGAAAGCAGCTCCGTAGTTCCTAACACCAGCTACTTCAGGATGTGCAATAATCTGGGGATATCACAGCATGAATCAAAGTCAGCTCATCTGCCCAGCTTAAACAGAAAACACTGAAAATCGTCTTCAAATGCAAGCAAATGCCTATGAATCATTTTGGCTAATGAAAACATACCCCTCAAGCTGAAGAACTTACGTAAATTACATTTCTCCTAATTCTGCCAAAAACATTAAAGAAAATGGATTTGCCAAAGATAAAAGCAAAGTAGGCATGATAGATCATCCATTAGCAATACAAGTATGGCTAATTCTTCTTGACAGTGAAATGTCTTGGGATACAACCCACTTTATTTTTTTTTACTAGATGTGTTTAGATGCAGTATATCCTACACATTTTTATTTCCTTATATCCTAGATTTCACTACCAGTGAGATTTTACAAAGATCAGGCCTTAATAATAATGTATTAAGAAGAGAAAAAATAAGGGCAACTGCAACTTACAGCATACTAAAGAAAAAGAAAGAAAAAATTAAATAGAAGCTCTATAATCTCTGCAAGTCCAGAAAGTAGTTTAAAATGGTGCAAATTAATACAGTTAATCCGAATTAATAAAAAGGAACAAGTCACACACTTATGGGGAATCACAAGGGCAGAATTAATATTGCACTCTACTCACTGTCAGACCAACTAGTGAACTACTGGGCTGGTTTGGGCTTTACTTTTTTCCATAAACGCATTTTTGCTGTGCAAGGTTGTACTGCATTCTCTAGCATACAACTCTGATTTATTCATGTAAACGTCAGAAATCCATCAGCAAACAAAGCCATATGGAAGAAAAAGAGATATAATGGATTTTCTGTTTGCTTTAGAAACTTGACATCTGTGGATAGCATCATCTAAGTTACAATCCAATCACTATGCATATTCTGGTCATTTTCATTTACCAATCCAAAACGTATTTTACCTGATGATGCAAAAAGCTCTAGGAGTGGGATAACAGAGAAGAAATCATGTTTTAAAAACTTAAAATGGGAATATACTTTAATATTTTCCCTTTCACATCATAAATTCAGAGAAAAGCAAACTCACATCTGTTCTAACTTAAGCTTTTAAAAATCGAAGAAAACCTATCCGGATTATTTGCGGCAAGATTTTCGGAGCCGGACCGAGCGGCTGGTGGCACCTGAGCTCCGCGAAGTTGCGGGGGGCCGGGCTCGGCGGTACTTACCCCCGCAGAGCAGGAGGAAGCCGGCTGTCCGCGCCGCCGAGCGCATCTTCCTTCCCCGCGCTGCTCGGCCCCGCCTCGGCGCTCCGGGAGCACCGCCCGGGCTGCCGGACGCTCCGCGGGCTCTCAGTCGGGCCGGCCCATGGCCCGGGCCGGCGGCAGCGGGCCGCGATGGGACGCACGGAGCCGGGCAGGGACGGGACGGCCCGCGCCGGGATGCTTCTCCGCCGGTCCTTCCCTCGCTCCTCCTGGGTCCGGTGCCGCCTCGCCGCCACCGGCCGGGAAAAAAAGCGCCTCGTCCCCTCGGCGGTGCCGCCGCGTCTCGGGCTCTGCGGGGAGAAGCGAAGTCACGAGCGAAGCCCCCCGCTCCGCCGCCGAGCCCCCCGCACTGCCCGGGCGGCGGCACCGCCCGGCTCCGGCCAGCCCCCGGCCCCTCCTCCGCGGCCGCCGGGCCGCTCTGCCCGGGCCGCCCCGCCCGGCGGGCAGCCCCCGCCCCGCCCCGCCCGCGGAGCCCCCGCCGAGGGGCGCAGCGCCGGCCCCGCCCCGCGCATCCCCGCGGACAAGGTGTGGGGCCGGGCGGCGTCCCGGGGCACCGCCCGCCTGCCCCGGCCCCGCGGGCGGGAGGAGCGGGAGGCGGCGGCTCGGGGGGAGGAAGACGGGCGAGCCGCGCAAACACACCAGGTGCGAGACAAAGCGGGGACAGGCGCTGCGGCACCAGGATGTACCCGAGTGGCCGCCTTCCCCGTCAGCCGAAACACATTAAACGTGTTGAATAATTAATCCTTGGGAGAGGAGACAATTTTTGCTTGATGGTAGGAGGATGCTGTAAAAGATGTGCGCTACCTGGCAGGCAACCAAAGTAGCCCGGAACGCACGCGTCCCGCTGAGCGGCGAAACGCCACTTTTAAACCGCAGGCGAGGGGAGGGGTGGGAGATGTAACCGAGCCAAAGCAGAAATACGCTTTAACAGGTCGGGCTCGCCGAGAAAAGCACTCCGAAAAAGCCGCCGCTCACAAACACCGCCCAGAGCCCCCGCTGCGCCGCTGCCGGCGCTGCCTCCGCCCGGCGGCCCCGCCGCAGCGCCCGGCCCGCCCTCGCCCTGCCCCGGCTGCCGCAGCCGCGCCGGGAAGCCCCGGGACGGGCGGGCACAGCCCCCGGGACGGGCGGGCATAGCCCCCGGGACGGGCGGGCACAGCCCCCGGGACGGGCGGGCATAGCCCCCGGGACGGGTGGGCACAGTCCCCGGGACGGGCGGGCACAGCCCCCGGCACCCCCGGGCACCGCGGCCGCAGCGATGCCGGCTGAAACAAGCCCTGCCCTCTCCCAGCGCCTCTCCTGTCAGGGCATCTTCAACCTGCCGAGGAGATGTTTTCTACTCCTCTCCCGAAAGCTGATGCTGCTTCCACACAGCCGCGCTGCTCCAGAGATGTGGTCGTCAGGATTCAGACACAGATGAGCAGCTACAGCGCTCGGCTTCCCCAGCCTTCACACTCTGAAACGCTCAAGCAAGGTCAAGTAGACACACACAGTGGATTGATACTCAGTGCTGTTGCACCTAGAAAGAAATTACTATGGATTATTTAAATAGAAGTCAAATAGGAAATTCTCCCTCTAGATTAGTAAGGAC
Organism: Sturnus vulgaris; assembly: GCF_052056855.1. Lineage (NCBI taxonomy): Eukaryota > Metazoa > Chordata > Aves > Passeriformes > Sturnidae > Sturnus > Sturnus vulgaris. Next base: position 13,758,403 of record NC_142250.1, read on the forward strand.
TCTGCTTACAATACCCAGCACTTTAAGAGGCAAAGTACGAGAAATTGCCCTAAAGGAATGCTAAACGAATGAACCTATTTTGACTTTTCTGTTAGATCTTCATCAAGTTAGATCTTCTTCCCATAAGGCTTGGGAAAACAATACGCCAAGTCGGAGCAACTAGAACTGTAATAATGAATTTGAGATGAACAGTAATGACCACCATTAAGTAATTGCTTTTGAAGCTGCCTGTCAAATAGTATAAATTAAACTTTTGAATGCTTACTCACGTGTCAAGTGTTTGTGGGGCTTTTGCAAGTGCCTGAAAGAGGGAACTGAGAAGGATACTTGGGAAGTCTCCGTGAACCAAAGGAAAGTCTGTAGCAAAGAAAGCAACATATAAAACATTAACATTAAATCAATGCTTTGTGGAGAAATGTCTTACGTTAAGCTAAGCTTTATCTTAAATCATATTTAAAAGCTCGTGCAGTATACAAATCAATATTGATGCCATCTAAAATACACCACTATCATCCACACTGATAAATGCCAGTTTTCATCCAGGACAAAGTGACTTCTTGGAAGAATTTCAAGGACTTACAATCTCTTCTGGCATCTCAGCAACTGAAGCCAAAGCTGTACTCTTCTGCCAGCTTCAGGCTCTGCTCCAGCACACTAAAACTGGTTTTAGATGCCATCATGTTCGTCATACAAGGAACAGAACTAAGGTCACCAGAATAATTTTTTCATTTGATTTCCAGGCTTTTAAGCTAAGCAGTTTTATGTGTTTTCAGAGGATTGTAGCTTACATACAACACACCTGGAAAAAACTGGCCAAGCTGGATGAGAACAGGACTAAATATGGGTGTCTTCTGTGATCCAGCTACTGTGATCATGTCTTTCGTGCTAATGTAGTCACCATTCTTCCTGGAGTTGTTGTCCTTTATGGTCAGCAACGGTATATTGAGGAAACATAGTTCATCCAGGAAACATAGCCTACCATATGGAAGACAAAAATAACATAACTGCAGCATCTCTCAAACCCTGCAAAAGCCTATCAAAATGGAGGCATTTTAAATTTTCCACTTGAAATTCAAACTTCAGGAGAAAAAACTTAAACCCTTCCTGCCCAGCCTGGTTTCCACATCCCTGAAGAGGCCCAACACAGGCTGTGAACCATCTGCCCTTGAGTTTACAGGAGCGATGCAAGCCTATAGCAACCATCTCCTTCCAACAGCTAACTTCTGCTCCACTATGCATAAAATACACATTCACGTCATTCACTTGGTTTCTTTGTCTGAAGACCTTTTGAGAACTGAATGAAAATCAGTGCTTGTAAATGGAGAATTAAAAAAGCAAGGTGTCCTTAATTTCCCAGACAAGCTCAAGCTTTACAGTGACATCTCCCATCACTCTCCTAGCAGAAAAACTTTGGAAGTAAATCAACACTTTCCTGAAGGCTAGTGCAATTGTGGAACTATGGCTCATACTCCTTCTCTTTTTTTCCCCCTCCTGCTTTGACTCATTTATTTGGCAGAGTAGGCTGAGCTATTAAATTATTGTAGGTTTTTCTTTTATAAAGGCACCCTGAGATGTCTCGATACAATAATGCTTCCTGAAACTGATGTTAATTGATAACTGTTTCTTGGTTTCATCAGAAGTCTTAGATCATGTTCATTTAGCATTCAGGGCATGACACTTGAGAACTGTTCCACCTTTCCATGTTTTCCAAACACTCATGCATGAACACTGAAATATTTTCAGGTAAAACTCCTCCTAGAATATTGTATTTAAAATCCAATTATTGATCAGTTCAGGACTTAAATACTTTTTTCCCTTCATGCTATGATGGCTGCTGTAAAAACTCAGTCTGTTGTCATGTTGTCACTCAAAGGTGCTGCTGTTGATCATGCAGAAAAAAAAACTATTTTAAAACTACAAAACCAGGTTATTAACATTATTCAACACTATTATTCAATAGTGTTATTCAATATTATTTTGTGATCAAACTGTCAAGTCTTTCATACAGTTACAACTAGGGTGGCACTGAACAGATACTCTTCCTGAGGTAAATAGTAATAATAAAAGGACAGATCAAATTTTGATCCTGACAGTGACAAAGAATTTATCTACATGTCACACTTAATTGACGTTCTTATATACATGTTTTTCCACAGACCCTAGGCTTTGTTTTCTTATCCTTCTGTCAATTTTTTCTTTTCTACTTGTTAGATACAGCTAACATATAAACTGCACAGTATCCACATTATCTATTTTAATTTTTGTTCACTTGAGAGCACTGAAAGAGCTCAAAGCAGTGTGTTTTCCCAAAATACTCATCCAAAAGTGCTATGAATTGGTCAGAAACAATGATTACCATAAGGAAGCAGCAAACCTGTTCTAGGAGATATCTCCATGGTGGCACCTAGAGAAGGGAACCAAGAAGCTATTTCTTTCAAGTCAGGGGAAAGAAATCATTATTGTGGAGAAAGTTCTACAAACTGTCCTGATAACAAGAAGTTTAAGCAAGAGCTTAGGATTGTCCAATAAATAGATTTCAAGGCAAAACCAGGATTCCTGTGAAAACAATGACAAGGGACTGGCATAACTGAAGATGCTGTATGAGGGGAAGCAGAATAGACCATGAGCCTGGGCTAGGACCATGACCAGGAAGAACCAGTGTCCTTTGGTGACCTGACAAAGCTGTCCCTCCTGGAAGCTGGCTGCACCAGGACTGCCCTTACCTGACCTCGCTTCTTCTTCTTGGCAATAAAATTATAAGTTCCTCCAACTATAGCAGTTTGTGTCACTGTAAATGTAATATAGAGCCTTTCTGAAAATACATTAATCCACAAAAATTACCTGATTCCTGGCCATCAGATTGTTTCACTGAAAGCATAAACTTAACTATCAAAACCATCATGAAATCATAAATCACAGGCTCAGTGTCTGGTGCCATCAGAAGTCAGTACCAAGTCAGGCATTGATTTATCTGAAATTTTCACCTGCTTGCCTTTATTGCTGCAGGTTTCCATAGAGTGCAGAATGACAATGCTGGAGCATTTCCATGTGAGGAGGAAATAAATTCTCCCAATATTTGCAAACAACAGGTGTTTTCTTCTTTCAATTCTACACAGAATTTCATGTCATCTTGCATTTGTGTTCTTACAGCCCTCTAAACTGACAGGAAATAAAAGCTCAGTTTTCATGTCTCTGTTCTAAGGATTGTATGGAAGTGCCATGGATGCATCTATTATGTCAGAAAAAGGCATCTGGAGCGAGGGTCACTGTGATACACACTGGCCCTCGACTGTTGTACTTTCAGTAATGTAAATTCCACAAGTCAGTGAAATCCAAAGTTATGGTTTCTGTACTCTTGTGGGCCAGCAGGATTTCAGGAGTGTGAGTGAAGGAGGATGTAAACCTCTTGCTGTGATGATGAACACTGCCTCGTTGAGAGAGCCTGCAACCCTGGTGTGCCTGTAGCAGGACATCCAGCAGAGCTGTGCTGGCGGCTGTCATTCCACCGCCGCAGGAATATCCCCAGCTAGCATCAGGGACAGAAACAGGGCTGGTGACTCATGGTTATCTCATTTGCAGAGACAATCTCTTTTGCCTGGAACCATACTATAACATAAACCCAACAGTTGTAACCCACGGGCACCTTGGCATTGAGGCTCAACATTTATCCCATTACTCAAGAGACATTAATTTCCCTGAGGTATTAACAGATATTGGAGTGATAAATCTCTTCGCATCAGTATGAGCAGTAAAGTTCTTCTGAACTTTGAAGGCTGGATTTTTCTGGCTTTTAAACAAACATTTGGGATGTGCCTGGAAATGTTATGAACACGCACAAGGATATTCACATATCCTCCATCAGAATCTGAATGGTAGGGGGTAGATATTTTTCCAAAAACTAGTTAGAGAAATACATTGAAACTGGCAGCTGATAAATTAAAACCAGCTAACAAAATAGAAAACATCCTTTGTTGACTCTTCTCCAGGTCCATTTCCAGCAGATAATACACTACTATGATCATAACAATAAAAATATTATTTTCATCCTAGTTTCTTAGAATTTGGTGTCAAATATAACAGCCCTCATGAGAGACGTGTAACCCCAATTCCCTACTTGTTCATAAAGTTCATGAAGAACTTCCAGCCTGGGTTATGACCAAGGCAAGCTTCCAGCTCCCTGCCAGCTGCAGTACTTCTGTAGTGACCTGAGGAAGGTGAATGTTGGAGAGTGATTCTGTCCAAGGTGCAGTCAGCTTTACCCACTCAACTATTTCTGAAGTTTGTAGGTTACCTTAAAAAATACTCCATTACGAACTTAATTAAAAATAGTAACAGCCAGATAAAGCTGTGACACATCCTAAATGACCAGTAAATGTTTGTGAACCTGAACTTTCATTTTATTTTTTCATTCCTTAATACTCTTGGCTGCAGAGAACTTGAAAACATAACCACAGTATATCCTAGAGGTTTCAAACCTGAAAAGGTAGTTTGCAAATGTAGAAAAGACGTTTCAAATATTATAATTTTAGAAATAACTAGTAAGGTAGAGAAAGTAACTCAAAATATATAAATATTTGGGTTTCAGTGTGAAAACCAGTTGAATTGGAGTGAAAAAAGTCTATCTTCCATGAGCAGTGTCAAATCTTGTATGCTTTAAGTTCAGCAACTAAGCTCCAAAATCTTGTCAGGTCTAACTTTGCCTCAGTGCTCCTTGGAAGAGGCACAGCCAGCTTTGCATGAAGGAGCCAAGAAAGACTCCCCAGCAGTGCTACTCTTCCTGCTGGCTCCTGCCACTCACAGCAGGGTTCAGTACATGCTGTAGTGGCAACGAGAGGGCCTTGGTTGTTTCAAACTTTCATAGGGTCGGAATAGAGGCACTATAACTAATGTCACTGGTGGGTCAGCCCCAGTGCCATCAGGGGAAATGGTGACCTGAGAGTTTTCAGTCTCCAAAATCATCAAGTCAAATTCTGTCAGGGAAGAGCTGACAAAATCATTATTCAGTTATGAATATAAGCATGAAGGCACACCAAAGTTAATGAAGAGAAGATCACATTCAATGGAATAACAATTAATTTTGTCATTATAGGAATTAGTATAAAAATATCAGAATCAGGACTTATAAGGGACTTCACCTCTAAGTTAACCTGTATTGGGTTAAATGATCTACATAATCTGATTTACTTTCAGCACCATGTGTTACTAAATCGTTATCACTAGAAACCAGGAAATATGATCCTGGCTAATTCAAGAGATCTGGATTCACACTGTACTGTAACTTTAAATATATGATATCATGGCCATAAAAGAGAGCACTCAGATAGTCAGGTCACACATCTTCATTTGCGCCATGCTTTATAGAGGCACGTTTGCCCCTGTATTCCATCGATCTAACAGGATGTGTTTTTCTATTACACATGCACACGGTCTCTACATTTAAAGAGCATTACATTAAAAATGAAATCAAGAGCTTGCCTGTGAGGAAATGTTAGGACTGAGATTGCCCCATGCATTTTTTATTTGCTCACTGATATGCCTGACAAGTCTCATTCAGGAACAGCTAGGAATGAGTGTCAGAGCTAGTGCTGGAACTTGTAACTTCCTAGGATTCAACCCAATGATGTAACCTCAAAATAACATACCTGAGACTAACGAAGGACTCTGTTTTTCCTGTGCATTGACTAAGCCCAGAGTCCAGTAAATGCAAGAATACACAATTGCATGTACAAACACTCTGAACAAAGGGGATGAATTCAGACTGAAAAGGTAAACCTTGTTCGTGTTGAGTGCCTAATATTATGATACTGTTCTTTAATGTAGGCTTTTCCAGTGTGTACTTTCCTAAAACATTTTGAAATTAAAATTTCAGAATTATACCACATGGAGCCACACTGAGTGCTGCATAAGTTACAACAAGATTTTAAATGGCCAAAAGCAACTATTTAAAAGGAAAATAGTCTATTGTACTTGTAACTGTAGGTAGCCATAACCAAGATGGCAAGCATGTTAGTACAACCTGGTTTTCCTAAAAAAGCAAAAAACAGAAAACAAGCCTCAAAAGAAGAATAACGTACAGCAGAAAATGTGCCATAACTCATATCTGTTCTTTAACTTTGGAATTTAATCATAATTTGAACTTTAAAAGGACTAGAAAGTTCTCAAAATCATCATGGCAAACAAAAAGCAAAATGAAGGATGCTAAGTCTTGGCCAGCCCACTAGGGATTCACCCAGTAGCACAAGGTCCCTGACCCTCTAACATCCTGCACGGCCCTGAGGCTCCATACAGTGGAGAACGTGTTGGTCAAACGGACCACGCTGGAGATTTAGCAGAAAGTCTTCACAAAGTGCTGAGGGTGCAAGTTCCTTTAGTTAGAGGCTTAATGCACAGGGAGATGTGGATTGATTTTCTCAAGGAAATGGGAACAACCCTCTCTTCCCTGAGGTCCCCGTTCAAAATGCCAGGTCATGACAGCTTTCCAAAGTATACATTGACACCATTTCTTTTCTAAAAGATACACAACTATATGAAACTGCAAAATATTTCAGAAGGTTTATTTGAGAATAAGAGGCAGGGCCTCTGTCCAGTTACCCATTACGTGGCACAAGGCTCTGACTTGCACTTTCCTTAATAAAAACAGCAACAACAGCACGAGATAACAGTAAATGGAATTCTGCCTGTACAAAATAGGTATTTAAAAGGTTATAAAAGTAAAAGGGGTTTTTTTCATGTTAGTGTTGCAAATCAAATCACCGAGGACAGTTTCATATTTATTTTTCTCATTTTCATGTAAAAGGAATGATAGATTTCTGTTTTAGCGAAATTATGCCTACCTTTACACACACTCATAGAAATAATATAAATCCTTAAAAGTATATTCTGCTATTCCTTTGTGCCTTGACTTCCATGAACTTACAAAGCAGGAATCAGAGCCCAGGGGAGAAAGATAAGAGAAACTTTAAGTACCTAAAGCAGTTAACCAAAAGTAGGTTACCATCGTATTTTTAATTTATGCGTGTTACAAGATGAGCTGACAGTCATATACGTCTCCTATTATCAACGGCTAGGTAGTTTCTCTTTTAAGTTACCAAGGTCAGTTCAGCTACTCAGTGTCTGTTTCTGTTTTTTGGGCTGTGGAGCATCTTGTATCTTAGCTCAGAGAAATTTGTCTTGCTTGGAGTTTCTCTGAAGCAGCATGAAGGAAACACTTCTTGTTTCTAACTCCCCCAACTCAGAGCAATTCAAAGCAGCTGTTTCAGTTTTGCTAGCACATATAGCAGCATTTAACTAAAAGTAAGAGCTCAGTGAATACAAGTGAGGCCACACAAAGTGGTGTTGGATGCAGGGCAATAGCTGTGGAGCAGGCTCAGCATGCAATAATTGGAAGAGAAAGGTTGGAAGTATTTGCCTTTGTCCCTTAGATTCTGACAAACAAAATTCATGAGATACAATCTGAAATGGCCTTTTCTTCCATTACACTTTCTACACTGAAACACTGGTCAGTTAACACCTGGGAGAAACTGGTTTGGCTGATCCAGGTAAACAGGAATCAGGTAAATCAATGCTTTATCAACCTGCAATCATCAGTTTTACAGCTCCAATATTTCTAAGTTAAACCAGACCTTTTCAGACCTCCTATATCATAGCTCATGTAAACTAGGCACAGCTGGTCTCTCCACCAATAAATCAACCACTGAAGGAGTAACAAAATATATACAGCTAAGGTACAGACAGAACAAAAGATTTGATTGAAAGAGAAACCGTGCAGTGAACCTAAGAAGTCAATTTAGAGAGTCTTGACATATTTCATCAACAAGTACTGAGAAAGTGCTCCCATGGGGAAGGTGGTTTTGCCTTAAGTTTTTTCTACTGATTCTGCAGCAAATGCTTTGCATAAGGCATGTCTGAATGAAAGGGATGTCTGGTGTGTTAAAAGGCAGCAATGCCTCTAACTAACAGTCATGGAGACTGTAAGAAATAAGGTCCTAGAGCAGAGACTTGTAGGGGTGTGGACATATGAGATGTTGGCTTATGCAGGCAGTGCAGTCCCCAGCCACACTGGCAGGCTGGTAACCTAAAGGTGCCCCCACAACTTGTGGGGGTATCACAGAAACAGCCTAAAGTAATAAGGGATCCCTGCATAATACAGTGTGTCCCCCCTATGTAATAGTAACTACTTACATCTTATTTTGTAGGGAATTTATCTATACTCTACTGACCACAATCCCAGCTCTCTTGGGATCTATTGTAGAGATGTTGTATGCACTTTTTCTGAGGCTGCTGTATGTCTACATGGAAAATATGCTTAATGCCAAAACAAATTAAACAAAAAATTGCCTGTTTGAAGCAAAGCATACATAGCTTTCTATGCCACTGGCCAGGAAACAAGAGAAAAGCACAGGTTAAAAGTACCTGAGACTGGCTCAATGGAGTCTTCCAAGAAGCTAAGCAGGCACTGCCTTTGGTCAATCTACTTTATTTTGCATGCCTAACACAATAATTTTTAACAAGATTCCACAGGTTAGAGGACATGAAATGAAGCAGTCTACATTGAAGTACTGTGTTAGACATTAAGCTGACAGTCCTCAATACCCACCACCTAAGATGCTAGTGGGAAACATTGTCAGAATAGTAAAACACTCACAACAAAGGGCCATGGATTAAGTCCTTTGAATCTTGTTAACTATATTAAGGAAACACTGGTTGTCACCTGCTGACATCTTATTCTGTAGAAGACTAGAAACAAGAATGCCTGCTCTGTCACAACTGATTTTCAAGTCACTGGGGACTTGAAGTTTAAATAGACAGAGAGTAGTGACAGGAGGCTCTAGCACAAACCAACTGGAACCACATTATCAGAGCGTGAAGTTAAGAGTAATAGCTTCTTCTAAGCTATTAAACAAAAAACCTCAAATCACAACCCAGAAGTAATCTTAAAGCACCTACTGCCTTCAACATCTTCCATTTTGGGTGTCAAAGATTTAACCTTAGCTAAGTGTCCCACAGATGGCAAATTTGTGGCTGTTAGCATAGGAGTCTTGCTCTACAATAGTAATCAAACTATTTTTGCTGGATGTTATCAGACAAAGTTAATTTGCTCTGTGCACTCATTCTGAATCTAATTCAGTCTTTTCAACTACATCCTGAAATGCCATTGTACCTGTCCTCTTCAAACTTCCTGTGACTACGCACGAGAGAGAACTCCTGAAAATAGTTTTCCCTCCAAGAAATGAAATAAGACCGAAAAGAAGTTTTTATTGATTATTGCCATAAGAAACCTGCAATGACTTCATAAAGATGACTCAGAATTTAACTTAAGCAAGGTGACTTAATGTCACTACACAATCCTACATGAGTTGGAATTCAAAATGTCTCCACTATGAGATCACACTAAAGATTTGTCCTCTGAACTTTTTTGTTTGTACTTCCAACTTCCTCCCTGAACTCTGAAATTCACATTCTTCTTGCCTACATCTTACTGTACTTCTCTGTGTAATTCCTCTGTCTGCTAATGAGCCTTTTGCCACCAAGTGTTCAAGTGCTTCCCTGAAGACTCTGTAATACAGACATAAAAGCACAAGGGCTGGCATGAGGCACAGGGAAAGGACCTGAACTAAGGACATGAATCACTGCATGGGAGCAGTGAATGCTCTTCAGGAGGACACCCTCAGGGCAGGACAAGCTCAACGTCAATGTCCTGTCCAGCACAAACGTTCAGTGAAATGTCAGGATTGACTTAAGGTGTCTTACCTGTATAGGGGTCACCAGGATCCTCTTCCTGAGGAAATTAGGGTCCCAGGCCCACATTATTTCCAGACTTCGGTACTGGATGTTACAGACTGGCTGCAATCACAGAGCAGAGTGGCAGACAGAGTGGCCCAGAGCCACTGTTGACAGAGCCCACAGGAGTGGCCTCATTGCTCCAAGCTGTGCATTGAACCTGGGAAAGTTGCTTTGCTGCCATCCATGACCCAGTACAAATCAGCAAGCAGCTCACATATGGCTCAGCCTGCAATCTCCTTAGTCAGCATCTAAAGGCAGTCCCATGTGTCAGAGATTGCAACATTTGGGACAGGACTCTTGACTGAGTTTAAAGGCAAAGGCAATAGAGTAAATTTTTTTCCCAAATAGAATGTGCCACCTGTTCAACGTTTTCCCCCTGCATAGTGTAAAAATGCTGACTCCAGAGTTATTAGTAGAGGGTTTCATCAGCTGCACTGGCTCCAGTGAATAAACGCAGTGATTTTGTCATCAGCCAGCTCAGCTCAGAGCCTGACTGAGGCAGCTGCTCAGTGTCTCCAGTGTGTGAGTGGACATGCTCTGAAACACAGGATCTGGCAGTGACAGTTTTCCCTCTTGCACATCATCTGCTTCACTGCTTTTGTATAAGGGTGATCCAAAGCTTAGCAAAGACTGGTAGCTGGAAATATTGCACACATATTAGAATTACGGTAATGCTCTCCATTTGCAAAAAGCAATTCATTAGCTACTGGCTCAAGAACCTTTGGCTAACAATAGACATTTAAACCATCAGGTACCAAAAAGCAGAGCTATGATGCCTTAGCAGACACGGAGTATTTCTAATCTGCACAGTTGCTGCAGCAAAAGCACTTCAATTACTTCCTACCTAGATGCCAGAAAAAAATTCACTCCAAGTATTAGAACACAGTTTACTTTTGTTGCTCCAGTGCAAAATAAGCTTATGATTTATCTTTCTGTAATAGAAATACAGTGTTGTTCATGGAAATAACTCATGTCTGTTTCTCTTAGTGTTGCATGAACATTAACCACATGCTCTCCATTATCATCATTATTATTATTCATCTCAAAAGGGAGTAATTGAAAAGCACATTTGCTATTAGAGACCCCAAAGGTGGTCTGTGATACAAAGTGAGTTGCCCCAAGTCACTAGCTGGAAACGGAGCTCAGAGTCAGTGCACAGAGACCAGGACAAATACCACAGCATTTGACAAGCAGGAAGAGACAAAGGAAAGTTTTACCTGTCTGCTGGAAGTTGGCAGGAAGCCCCAGGTAAGCTTAGCTGTGTGCATTCCTCATTCCCTGCACTGTGCAGTCCTCACTAAACACCCATTGCCTGACCTGGCTGAAAATCACTTACCGGGCTGCTACATCTTAAGTCAGTTTGATGTTTTCTCATTAAATCTCTATCCATTGGAAATCATAAATGTGTAATTCACTCTGATCCTGCAGGTGTTAATCCGACTTCTAGGCCTGTAGATGAACCCACAATAGTCTTTGAAGACTTCAATCACATTACTGTGTTGGTGCTCTGGGTCACTAGTCCAATAAATTTTTTTTTCTCAAGACAGAAACAAGCAAGCCAGAACATTTTCTTAGTCAAGGGAAACAGCCAACATGGCCAATGACAGATACTGGAACATAAAGTTATTTAATGCTAGAAGAGTATAAAGCCACTGAGATGAAGAAAAATAAAACTAGATCCTGGTCCATATGCCAGGAGATTGCTTTGCTTAGACTCTTTTTCAAGGCTCACACTTTTCAGCTAGCATTTCAAAGTCCCACAACCCAACATGTACTATACAACTCAGTCCATTTCCCCTGGAAGTCCTGGTATAACAACTTACTCAGGATGCTCTTCCAGTGTTTCCAGACATTCTACAAACTCATTACTGTGACACACACAATGTATTTGCCACTCCAGAGATACTGTCACGAGCTATAATGACATACATGTGTGGATTAGGATCTCACGAGCCAAGTCAATGCCACCACTTGTTTACTGTGATGGGATCTGCTAATCACAGCAAAGCTTGCCTCGGGCTTATGATGAGCAAATTCATATGCACATAACTAGCCATGATAACAGTTTGACTTTTCAGGAGGTCAAGCAGCATTCAGTCAATGCTCTCAGGCACATGGTGTGACTCTTAGGGATGGTCCTGTGCAGGACTCAGTTGGATTTGATGATCCTTGTGGGCTCCTTCCAATTCAGGATAGTCTCTGATTCTATGATGTGTATATATATATATATATACACAACTGTGTTGGAGTTGAGGTGTTAAGAAAACTGTAAATACGCATTAGATTTATTGTTTATTAAATATAAGAGTATTTACAAATTATGCAATCAACATTCTCACAAAGCATAGGAGAAGTGTTAAAGTATTTATAATATTAAACCAAATACTTTTCATCATTGATAAAGGTTGATTTTTTGCAAATGGCAGTAGACTTCAAAAAAATATGGGGACCCTCACAACTATTTCACAGAGCCTTCAAATATTTTTTATCAGACTAACACGGATCAGTAGTACCTTTAATATCTTTTTTCCTGACAGATGTCAGTATTCCTTTGCCTCTGCACACTTACTCCTCCACTCCCTCAGAAGTGATAAAAGCCTTCTGCACTTTGATAATAAAGTATTTATTTCAAATGAAAAATCACCTTGTAATAAAGCAAGTGTAAACCAAATCAGGAAAAAAAAAATCTGTTAATCAGGGAGAATTTTTATTAGTCAATTATGTAAATAATTAAAACCATTGATTGATAAACATAACACAACAACAAAGTTATCTTACTCCTAACCCAGCAAAATGGTCTGCCTGCTGCACATGCAGATAGTATGGGATGACCTGCTTACAGATAAGTCTGCAACTGCTGACCAATCTATTTTTACTTAGTGGTAGTGTTTCCCCAGCTCAGCAGTTCTGACAGATCACAGCTTTGAGTCTGAGACATTTGTGAACCATCTCTTTGTTAGTCACAAATAGCAAAGTGCACATCGATAAATCACACCCTTTGTCTCTTCCCTCCCCCCACACAGTTGATGCTTTTTCTTGTGAAACCAGCCCAGGCTGAACACTATTAACCTGGAAGAAATTCTAAAGAACAGAGCCTATGTAATAGAAAATGACCTCAAATAATTAACATTTTTGAAGTGGTTTTTACCTGAATTTTGTCCAAGGTACATAAATCATCATTCAACTTTCCTCTTCCTGGCAGTGCACTTAGACATAGCCAGCCTTAAAATGATGACATCACCATCCTGCGATCCTTCATTATAAGTAATTAAAGCAGTAATGTGGCTTCTCTCATGTAGTAGTCATCAAGCAGACTCACTCACATGAAATCTCAGGCATAGTGCACCTGAGGTGAAACAAAAGAGCACAGGACTCAATGTTTTTGGTGAACTGCCGGTACCTTTGTGTGAATTTATTGCTGCTGAGAGAGTAGTGCATGTTAACATGCAGGAGACTAAATTCTGCTATTAATCCATAAGACAGGCACTGCAGAGGTAATAATAGGTTTCCTATCCACATGCAGTATCAAGGCCATAACAAGGAAGGAAGGAAGGACTTCGTTTAGTCTGTGCCTCTTCAGATTTTGGCCTTTCTCATAAACACACTGGCAAAGCTATCAACATTAATGTCTGGATAATATGTTCAATGACAGGGACAGTACCCAACAGGAACTCTGTTAGACACTCAAACACCTTTCTGCAAAGACTAATGATGATGAAAACTTTCTTATGCTTTGGTCCAAAATCAGCAAGCTGACTCAGCTACCCAATAGCAGTTTACCCATCTAACCATGAAGGCATTAGAGGGTTTTAAGCTGTTATTACATGAATTCCAGACTGTTATTTTAACTCATTACAAAGTTTCAAAATATGCACTGCTATTTTCTACATGGCAAACAATAAAGCATTTTTCTTCCATGGGCAATTACAACACAATGTATCACATTATATTTTAATTCACAACCCACTTGGTGATCTCTTCTATATCTTTTTCTTTAATAGATTCTGCAAAATATGGTTCAGTTTATGGGACTACTTGCAAAGCCCCATTCCAGACTTAGCTGCTTCCATGTAAAAGGCAGTTGATAGGCTCCATTATGACTGTTCTATGTATCTGTTTTTTCTGTCCCATTCTGGACTCCACTGTCCTGGCATGATCAACACTATTTATGCTGCTGAGCTTAGTTAGGACACTACCATGCAAAGAACAAAACTTTTTGCAAGTATACCAACCTGCACTGATCATGCAGTAAGTATGATAGATATGCAACAAAAAAAGGCATTTAGGAAAGGAGAAGAGTACTTACAAAGAATTCTTCTTAAATCTATAGTTTTGCTTGTGACAAATTCTGGATTACAACTATGTATTTTTATTGCATCCACAGTTAACTAGATTGAATGATGCTCATTATTCAAGAAATCATGGAGGACTGGCTATTCAGAACCTGATAACCATTTCTTTGGCTGTGGTGATTCAAACTACCTGCATACCTACCCCACACCTGTATTTGTCTTTCAAGCCAATTTTCTGCCTCCACCCATCTTGAATCCACACGATGGCACTACACCACACCTGTGTCTAAAAAACACCAAAAAAACCCCAGAGCTTAGAGCTGAGCATATAAGAGAGGAGAAGCCTTGCCAAAACAAGATGTCAGTTAGGATTAACCTTGCATTACTAAGTATAAATCTTCTTTTTAACTTTATCTTCAGTCGGACAATTCAAATGGGGGCAAATCTGAGAGCACAGAGAGGATGCAGAAGATGTGGTGACGGTTCTGCAGGCATGATCAACTTTGACAACATCCATAGAATGATAGAATCTAGGAAACCCTGTTCCATTTCATCTGGAAACAATGAGAAGAAGGAAAGAAAGAAAGAAAAAAAGGCAGAAACCATTTCATATAGTGGAAAATGATGAAGTGCATACTGACTTTCTCATCAGTCTTTTTAGATAGGTGATGCATGATTCCTTCCACACTCATTCTTCTATAAAGGTTACACAGTCGATCCCCAGTTCCAGAGAAGGATCAGACATGACTGTCATTCCTAATATTTGTTTTACCAGTTCTTGAAAATAATAAAAATTACGGAGTCTAGCCAAGCTTTCTGTTCCAATGCTTCATCTCCTCCATAGTTAAGAGTGGATGTTTTACCTCATACCAAATGTAAGTTTTCCTTGCTGCAATTGAACCCATCTTGCTTTACCAACTGTATTCTCACCTCTCTGCAGTGCACAAAACATACAGTTTTCCTGTCTTTCAACCTTCTTTCAAGTGATTAGGAGCTATTTAATTATATTAACCTTATTTAGGTTAATATAATTTTGGGCTAGGTAAGTAGCCCAAAGAAAACTTACTACGTTTTTTTTAAAATATTGAAAGAAATGTTATAAGAATAACAAGCAAACAGACTGGCTTGTCAGCTGGTTTTCATATTATTTTAAAAATAACTTTCACCAAAAAACAACACAAAAAAACCCTCCCACAGCCCCTTCTAGAACAGTATCATGGGAATTACACTAACCGGAAAGATAATTAGTTATATCTAATATAGAATTCAGGATACAATAGTGGGATCTTTTAAGACCAGTTTCAGTCTCATCATCCAGTGTGCAGAAAAATACATTTCCATGCTGTATTTCACCAAGACCTGAAAGAAGATTGGCTAAAGACCATTTTATATTTCTGACCAAAAATATAAATGATTGGCCCTTCGCTTTATACAAAAATTATCATCTTTTCTCTCCTGTCATTATCATCTCTCAATTAGCCCTATACCAAGGTTGCTTAATTAGGGCATTCTTCTATTTATTTAATCTGTTTACCAAGAAAAAAATTTTCGCTAAAAAATAAGTACTGCAAGCCTGAAGTGCAATCATCTCTTTTAAGATTAGTGTATAATGTATATTCAGTTGAGTTATGAAATTTATAGATAATATTTCTAAAAGATACATTTTCTAATTAGAATTCTAATCCATTTTCTCTCTGTGTGAAGAACATTAATAAAAAAGGGGTTTATATTTCTTTGTTTGAATGAACACTCAGTTACAATTCTGGTTTATTTGTTCAGACTGCTGACATTTTCATGGTCTTTTATTAAAGACCTGATTAACCTGCAGAAAGAGCACGGTGTTTGTACAGAGCTTAGGTTCTCTAAGCCCACTTCACACCCACATATTGCCTTCTGTTAGGGGAGCCCTGGTAATGTCAGCATCCCCTATCATATGACAGCACCTTCAGAGGACTGACCCCTCTGCCAACGCAGGGGGATTTATAAAGGCAGAAACCAGAATACGAGTAACATAGAGTGCTCACCTGAGCCTTTGGCCAGCTACAGGGCTGCTCCTGCACCCTGGGAATGAAGAAAATACCTGGCCGTGCTGCTCTGCTAACACCTTTATCCACATTGCTGTCCACTGCCATCCACTGCCCATAATAATCAACTTCCTCATGGCAGGTTTACTACTTCTAGACAAAAGTATTGGCTTAAAATAACTGAGGCCCTTTGCATGTGACTCTCTCTGATATGCTGAGGATATTATTCTTCACAAGTTGATCACTCTTTCCATAGTTTAAGAGTCTTAGAAAGTTAAAGCACGGACTGGAAAGACATGGGGAAAATGAATATGGCTAAGAAAATTTACTTATATGCATTTTGAAGTAAGCCATCTGAAGGCTTTACCTCAAATAATTAAAAAAACTCAGAGATATCGAAGATATTTAATGAAACCAAATTCTTTACAGCCTCAGTGTGTTTCCCTATTACATGTCGACTTGGGGTTATGATGTTCATAAACAACCAACAGACCAGAAATGCCACTTTTATGTATCAAACAGTTAGAGGTCTAAATTTGAAGGGAATTTATTAACATTACACGGTATCATGAGGTCCACACCAGAGATGCAAAATAGGAAACAGGTTATAAAATGCAAGATACGACCCTAGCGAAGTCATTATCAACTAATTTAAGATATGATGTTGTGACGCTAAGGGAAATAAAGTAATTGTGAGAGGATGCGATGGGTAGAAAGGATCCAGAGTTACATAATTACTGAGTCAAAGATAATTGCAAACCTGAACTGATCAAGCTTCTGCTGAACAACGACTTTTCTATTTATTGATCTGTTTTGCACAGGCTGAACCACTACAAATATGTCAATTTTAAAAAGTTCTCATGGTCAGGAGTTTCATTTTTCTGTACTGGCTGCATACTGCCTGCTTTTCCAATGTGTGTGATGCTTAGATTATTTTCCATCTTCCTGTATTTTCTGAAAAAATAAAGTGGGCTACATTCTCAACACCAAAGTAAAATTTGCAGATGCAGAAAATACATACCTAGGCTTATGTGTCTCTGTGCATCTTCTCTCAGTGCCTCCATGTACACACACAAGATTTAATATTCAGTAACTCAGCCAGGTACACAATGAAGCTGTGACTTGCATACCCTGTGCAAGACTTTCCTGTGTGAGAAATCTCTGCTGAATGCAATAAAATCTCTATGAAAAATCTCTCTCACACAATGGGAATATAAACAAGAAATTCTGCTTGTATACCCATGCTTCCCCTTTTAGGTACGCTGCAAATTCATGCTCCACTAAACTGGCTCTTTGACTCAGATAAATTGACATTATGCCTTTCCTCTTGCCAGAGAGCTATAGGTTCCACTAAAGGGCCTGCCAAATCTCTGCAGCAAAGGCTCCACATGACACAAATATATGACTTGGAGGGTAATATTTTCATGCATTTTCTATCTCTCCATTCTCTCTTTCAGCTCCTTGCCTTGCATTTCCTCTGTGTCCGTGAGTGCTTCAGCTCAGCCGGCTTCCTGAGTGTTAGCAGTCCCAGGAGTCTGGAGACAGCATTTTCCAACCAGCAAGGTACATATTGACAATCCGAACCTCCAGAGTGTTCTGAGTGTGAGGATCATACACATAGAAAATATCAGGCTATAAGGAGAAGGTTTGTATTTCAGGATCAGCAGGATTGCAACCTGTAATACCATGCAATAGTTTACAGACTAGTGAATATTGGGGTTGTTTGCAGCAGAATTTTTACAGGTGTTGTAAGAGTTTTCAACTTACAGTGAATACATACATCTAACTATATCTCAAAAGCTGGTGCCTAGATCTTCAAGAGGACACAACACAAAAAAAAGTCAGTGAAAATTACATAGCATTTTTTTTAAAGCTTTAACATAGAAAATGCTGAATGTAAGATAAATCAGATACTAAACCAGAGCAAAATTTGATCTTAGCCAAAAGGGCATTTGCCTGTGTTCAGTTTTGAATAACATCTATATCAGATTGGCACTTATAGCCCAAACAATGACCTTTTTAAAATTCATTTTTAACATTTGGTTTTATATAAGCAGGAAAAAACTTCGGCACAGATGCTGCCTTTAAAGGAGTGCATTTGTACTGGAGAAGGGAGGAAGATGGGAGGAAGCACCTCACAAGACCATAGTAGTTATTCCAAAGAAAACAGAGCATCTCTGTTACTCAAAAGGTATAAAAGTCTCTCTAGGATATCAAAAGCAAGTTCTGTTCACAGAGAATTAACCTTAGAGAAACATCTGGATGAAAACTAGGACATTATGGTATGTTGTCTAAATGTGGAATTTGGGATAAAAATGTAGTTTATAATAGAGTTATTTGCTGAAAATGTTTCTATTTTTATTACAGAAAGAACATGTGTTCCTAGTCCTGGCTGGCAACTGAAAAGTATAGAAATAGCAGAGTAGCTATCAGTGATGTCTAGAAAAGGGCAGAATATTTTGTGGCATGTTGAAAATGCTTTACTTGCCCAGCTGGTTTTAAACGATACCAGCTACAAAGTCCTCTGGACTTTAATCATTCCAGCAAAGGAGAGAGAGTTGGAAGAGCTTAATACTTAACTCCTAATCTGGTTGCTCTCTGTTCCAAGGATGCAGGGAAATGTCTCTTTCAATCTAATAACTTTTTCATTTTGGAATTCTGCCTCTCAGGGCAACAGAACAACAGCGTTGTTCAGTCGGTCACACAATGAAACTTTAAGAAATGCAATAGCAGATCTTGGAGGGTGAATATTAAAGTTACCACCTTCTCTGTTCAGCCTGAGCTGCAGTCAAATACACGAGTTCTGCTGGCAGTGTCTTCATGCTGGCTCCAAGTGACAGCAAGCAAAATAAAGGGAGAAATATCTGTAGGCTTGTCATGTACTAATATCCTTTTGATAATGCAGACTGTTAATCCTAACCCAGGTAAAGAGAAGAAAAGAAATTGGGTTCTTATCTTAAAGAGTCCACATTGGCCAGATGAACACTTGAAGGTCATTCAGTATTGCTATAAACAAAACAAATGTATCAGGTCTATTATGCTGCTAAAATCCCATCTGACTGACAACATTTCCACCAAACATAACCAATTTATTTTTGTTTAAAGCTCTAATTAAGTATTATAGATTGGAGTGAAGTAATTAATAACTTGAACATACACTGACCCACAGAGAGCAAATACCTCAATCAGGTGAAGCCTGGGGAAAGGAAATGCATGAACTACAATAAAACAATTCTGTCCCCTCAGTCTCTCCTTGTAAATCAAAGAAAGGAATTTTTATATTAATTGGCAAAGAGTCTATGTCTAGTCTGACTGCTGACACAGTTAGTCATAATAATAAAAAACATGTCTGTGGGATGCGAAAATGCAGTTTGAATGTTAACAATGTCTTCATTTTCTGTTCTGATTGATTAGTTTGAATAAAATTCAAGCAGCAAAGTCCCTGCTCCAATTTCTTATCTTGGGAAAATCTCAAAAATCATGTAACACGAGTTAGTAATGCATATAAGTGACTGCCTGTATAGGGAGTTCCATTTCAGACAGTTCTCAAAAAAACATAATGATGATTATGTGGGAAATCATTGCAGAACAAGTTTCAAATTCCGAATTTTTTTCCATCCCTCACTGCTTACATTTATCACAGGTAGAATTTGCTTAGCAAACATAGTATGGAAAACACTTCTTAGAACAATGTGGATGGTAAAATTATAATCACCTGCCCTATGTCTTACAAAATTTAAGTACTCAGACCACATTTTAAAATAATATTGTAACTCTTTTCCTGAAACCAACCCTCAAAAGCTCAAGAGAATAAGCATAAAGTTAAATGCCTCCAAAATCTGACTCAGCTTGATGATACATACAAAGGCCAATGTTGGTGAACCAAGCCTGTATATTAGGTTTGCATTTCATTGTAACGTTTTGGCATCACATCTTTTAAATATGTTTAGTGTATTTACATGTCCATTTTCCAAACTGATGAGGAGATATTATGTTATTAAAAGCATTATTCTTAATCTTCTGACATTGGAACCCCAAATTTCAATGTTTTTGTCATGTGTTAATTGTGAATGACTGCTCCTCATGAAGTTCAGTGAATTAAACTTATGCTTATACATTTGTTAAAGATATCATTGGTCATTTTATTTCTTATTAATACAGAATAAAAAGAGCTTAACATCATCCATAATTCATTAATAATTCCAGTTAAATTACCTGAGTCATTGTTCCCAGATAACAAATATCTTCAAACACTGGAGCTCAAGGGGCAAAAGAAATAATTGGCTATTTGCTGTTTATTCTCCTCTATATGAAGAAGTAGTTCTTCAAAATATAACTGCATTTGAGAGAGATGTACCCAGTAGGTCTGGAAAGAGGAACTGAACACGTAAACTTTGGGAATTTCATTTCCTAGTTAAAAGGGAAGTAGATGCCCCAAAATGACAACATTAATACCTTAAAAACTATCAAAATCAAACACTTTGCTCTTTCTTGGGATTAAATAATACTGCATATAGAAACCTAATAGATGAAAAATCTGGCAGAAAAAAATCTTTAGAAGTGAAAACATGAAAGGATGGCATACAGTAATATGCAGAAAAAAACCCGATTTCCCATATAGAAAAGAGGAATAAAGAGGGAAGCAATCTTTGTTGTAAAAGATATTAAAGCTCATAGTTTATTTACATTTTCCTTTGCTGAAGTCAATCCTGGAAATCAGATTCACATATTTTGCCCACCCCCTCTCTTGGGGCTGAGCATCAACAGCTCGCTGGTGTGTACTGAGAATGTTGAATTATGACCTACTGCAGAAACAGTACATTTGGCATCACAGCTTCATAAACTGCAAATTGATATCCATGAAGTAGAGCTTTTCCAAATGTGTCCAGAGGAGATTTTGAGTTACGCAAAAATGATGATCAGAAATGATCTTGATTTCCCTTGGAAATATACACTCTATTTTCTGAGTGGTTCATGTTCAAAGGAACAGTCTTTTCACTTATTTGGATGAAGAACAGGGCTTCATTCACACAGCAGTTACTTTTCAGTAGGACAGACTGCTTTGGGAACAAGCTTACAGTCCTCACTGCTGAGCAGCTCCTGCACAATTCCTTTACTTCAGCAACCGAGTCATGATTTAGTTCCAATGTCCTCCCTGAGATAAATGGACGACTGGCCTCTCTGCCAGTTCTTCAAATGAACATCACATAACATTACTCTCAGAAGGACAGAAAAGAAACAAATCACTGTAGTCACAGAGGGCAGAGATGTGACAAATAAAAAATCCCCCATCAGACAGAGTGGAGAATGTTGAAAGTCACATTTAGATTTACACCTCCCACTGCAGGAGAGAAAAGTGCAGGAAACAATCAAAGTGCACAGTAGCAATATCTTGGTTTGTTGTCATTGAGAAGACCAGCAAAATCCATGGAAGTGGATTTTCGAGCACATGTACCACAGCATTGCTGCAGTTGGGCAAACAGAGTTGTGTGCCTTCCCCACTGGCTAAGAAGTTTTTCTTAGAGCTGAACGCTTCAACTTTAGGGAAAAATATACAGTCAGCTGTAACTTGTGCCATTAACAGCGACCAGTGAGGCAAATATAAGCACAAAATTCAGGCAACTAGCTGAAAAAACTATTTTGAGACAAGAGAAGTTACACATTTTCCATGCTAACAGGGACACCATGAGCAAAAATATTCATACAACTTTACTAGAAGCAGAAATACTAAAATATTTTCTCCTAAATTATGTAATTCAAAAGAAAGTGATATAAAGGGCTCCAAACATGTTACAAAATAATCTTGCATGTTTGAGTGCCTATTCCAAGCATACCAGCTCTTTCAGCTCTTTCTAAGTCCATCATTTTAAAAACACTTATAATAAAACAAATGTCACAGTAAAGACTTCAGCACATTAAAGTTTGGATAGACTTTTAAGTATCCAGCAGAGACAGAAGGGCAAGAAAAACAGTTTGAATCTTCCTGACTGTCATGCAGGATTAATGTGTTTGACTCAGAGGTATCACAGTATTGGAAGGACAGAGCTGAAATTGTAGCTGGCCATTCTGTAATAGCATCATCTCAGTTTAAAGGTCTTATGATGAATTGTTCCCAACAATAAATTTTAAAAACCAAAAATCAAACAGAAACAACAAACCACCCCAACTTATAAACAAAACTAACCAAAAACCTCCAGCATTTTGAGTTGGGGCTTGCATAATAAAAGTGCTCTGGACACAGCACAACTTTTGAGTGACATTTGGGAGACATCAGGCCTGAAAAACTGGAATCTTTAGTGCTCCCTGAGGTCATGGTGCAGTAAATGACTGCAAGGATTTAAAAAGACACCAAGGTGTGTTCTTGGATCTGATCTGATCTCAGGCATCTTACATCACCATAGCCTTTTTTTTTTTCCCTTTGTGTACTAAGGTTGCTTGCTAAAAGATTTTTTTTTTCTGGGTAAAGATCAAGGTATGAAATCATGCATTCTTTAGAAAGTTACAATTATCTAAAAATGAGATATTAAAACTGTTCTGAATATTTAAATGAGAGCAGATGAAATCGCTTATGTTGCAATGAAGTGTCAATATTCATTATGTTTTTAATTAAAATGACATTCAGTTCCACTTTTTCCCACTACTGTGGGAAATACATAGTTATAACATGTAGAAATGGGTAAACAGCAAAAACATTTAGCAGTTACATTTTCATAAAAGTGAACATATTTACTGTTTCTTTACTTATTATTAATCTAGATGACAGTCAGAAGGTTCGGATGGGATGTACTTCTCTAGGAATCAAAACAAGATGCGTACTCTTGAGATCACTGCTTCCCATACTTATACTGTTTGGTTTTTTACTCTAATTCCAATATTTATCCTTAGATTTTCTAGCTATGCCTTTAAAACTGAAATGGTGACATTACCAGAACACACAGAATTTTCTCCAAGGGAAACTAATTCATGTTATTATAAGCAGAGGTTGATTTCTCATCTGATTTTGCTGGTGGACCTGAGGAGTAAGAAAGCAAGGGCAGGGAAAAGCACTTTCCCACCCAATTGAAACCCAACATCATACATGTACTCCAAGTTACAGCGAGGGGGGCCACAACTAGAAGGATTCTAAGAGCTTTCTGAAGCCAATTTCTAGCAACTAGTTCAGGGACCAGGACTTATTTTAAAACTGGTTTGACTGACCCAAACTGGCCAGTCTCCAGCATTGTATTAATGCTCAGACAGGAAAAGACAGGAAAAACTCAGTAGGACAACTCTCAGATGCTCCCCAGAAACAAGAAACCAGGAGTTTGGCACAGTATTAATTATACCTTCCAGACACAGGTGTGAGGACAAATGATGACCTGAAGTTCTCCAAAGAGTTGCCCAAGAACTTTCTAGAAGCCAGCCTTCCCAGCAAACCTAGCAATTTGACAGAAGTATTTGTCTTTTACATCTGGAATTACTCTTTCAGCCACACTTAGTGCTTGGCAAGTCTGATGGCTAGATCATTGTCACTACTGCATTTTAGAAAGCTGAATGAATAGCCAGGTATGCAATGAATTATTTTTTGAGGCATAAGGAGTAGGCACTTAAAACTCTTACACTTCACCACATCCTTTCTTTAGTGTAACCAATAACTTACTCATGCCTTCAGCACTCATAAGTGTAATGCAGTTGTCCAGGACACATGCCAATATAATCCTTGTAGCATACATTTAAGAAGCTATGATTCACAAAATACCTCAAATCTTTTACACTGAAATATTTACAACATGTGAAATACTTTTTTGCATACAGGCATTTAAATTCTACACAACTGAAAACAAATCCTATGATTCTCTTCATGCACCTTGTGGAAATGAAGCCTTTCTAAACATGTTGGTTTTGTAGTGGTGGAAGGCTGCATCTCACACAAATAAGCCACATCAGATCCATGTCTTTTTTCTGAAGCAGTTACTACTAAGAATTAGTTTGCAAAGTATTTGAACACTGTAAATTACTCAAGCAGGCTCTTGTCAACATGCATTAACACCATTTACAGCTCTGTTTATAAGAGACATTTCCCCACTCTCCCTCTATAGCATTTGTATTGAAGTTCATTGTTCTACAAGTTGTATTGATGTTGCTGTGCAAAGTTCAGACTTAGCAAAGCTGCTTATCTGCATACTGCAATACTCTAAGTAGCTGCCTATTGATTTTTTCCTTCTCCTTTAAAACCATTATGCCTTCTTCCAATATTTTCCTTAAATACTCAGTGTATAGGACTGGAAGATAGTACATGGATATTTCAAAGAAACTTATAAAGTCTTAAGACTAGTTAACTCTCCATCAAGAGAAACACATTTCTTTGTGTTTCATGAAAAGTATAAAATAAATTAAATATCTTAAATTAAATTCCCTTTATTCATTAAAGAAATAAAAATTCAGAAGGACACTGTGAATTAATACATCATGTTATAATCAATATCACATTAAAATAGTTGATTTTTTTTCACATGCAAGGAACTTGTAGAGCTATAGTAACCTTAGTACAATTTCTGGGCTTAAGCATTTTAAAAGGCACATGTTAGAGCCATTCAATTATGAAGACAGACAGCAGTATTTTTAGCAAGACCTTTCTAGGAAGTCATTTAAGATATATTACATATAGGTGCCCAGAGTCCTGTCATATATCTTGAGCATGGACAATATGTCTGCAAGAATGCTTCAGTTTCATGACAATTTCTCAAATTCTATTCATGGGTTTAATAATCTCCCCATTTTTAAACGTTATCAGCTATTTTGGCCTTCAGAGTCCTGTCATTTTCTTTAAAAGTTAATTTTAAAAAATGGCAGCATACCTCTTAACAGAGAGAAGTCTTTAGAATTATGCTTTCTTTAATGCTCCTCTCAATACCAATCAAAAGGCCATGAATGTTGGACAGAGGAACTCCAGCCTTTATGGCTTCTGCTAATTCTATAGGCAGGGAGTTCTCCAACACATAACATTAGCCTGCTGTCTTCTTTAGGTTCACAGACAGCTGCCCTTGGTTTGATAGCTTATGGTGCATTTATTACCTTCTCATGGACCTTTTACAGTATAAGATCAGTGCTGTGTTTGGTTAACTTTCTGGAAGTTCTTAGTCTAGCTGCCAAAATCCTAATCTGGAGCACCACTAAATGACTTGTTCTGTCCAAAAACGAAGACCAGTGGTGAATATTACTAGCATTTTGTTCCATTATCAGCAGGCAAAATTCATGTCCTTCTGGTGACAGCATGACTCAGTTTGATTGGTGTTTTGGCCAGTTGCTCGAGCATGTTTTTGTAAAAGAACTGTACAAATTGTTCGTAATGAAATCTAAACCTGCTGACAGGTTAATTATGAAACCTCCATTTGGGCCCTTTAAAATTTTCTCCGTGATCCTAAGGGTGAGTGACTGTGAGCAGATTTATGATTTCAAGTTGAAATTGTGCTGAACACAGAGGTTTTGTATCATTTAATGTGAAACCAAGCAAATCTTAGCAATTTGGGATGAATTTTATTATGTACTCTTCCAAAGGTTCGAATATGAAAGTCAAAGAAAAGCCAGTAAGAGTAAAAAGAGACAGGAGATCACATAAATCTCTGGAGACAAAGTGGTGGTGTTTTTGACAAACAAGAAGAGTCACAAAACTGTAATATTCAAGAGTTGCCAATATTATGTATTTCACAATTTTCACAGCATTTACTCTTGATTTTGGTTAGAGGGTGTTTTTGCTCATGATCTGTTCATCTGCTTCAAATAACCAAAATACTCACTGAATTCTTCTTGTTATTGATGTGATGCCTGGAGTCCTTTTGCTTAAGTGCAGCATGCTTACAGCCTAGGCAAGCACACAGAAGGATATTTCTATTTCACATGGCTACAGACCATTAAAGCTGTTCTTTTTCTCAGGAAAGATGATGGCCCCTTCACCACTGATATATAACCAGCTATGGAATTAAAAACCCTGACACGAGAGATGAGATTTTTGAAGGCAGAATGAAAATGTAGTGATCACACAGTGCAGAGGCAAACACTGAAGAGAAAGGATATGGGGCATAAAATGCAGGAGGAGTCAGAAGACAGCCATAAAGAGTATGAGAGTCAGGAAAATTCTAGGAGTGGAAAAAGAAATCTGCCCGAGTGGTGAGGACACTCAAAAATGGTGTCTGTCAAGAGATAAGTACTGCTAAAAAAGGCACACTAGAGAGCTCAAATAGTGATCTTAGCTTCACTTCAGAGGAGTCTGGCAAGAAGTTGCACAGTATGCACACATTGTGTCATTTACTTCATCTTGGAAGGTGTTCCTTGACTAAGGTCTTAATCTGCTACCTAATGAGATGCTAACCCTCATGAATGAACAGTGATTTCAAATATTTTCTGATTCTCACTAATATTCACTGCACTGATTCTAGAAATTTTTCTTAGCTATAATCTAACCTTTTGCTGGGATAGCTACACTAATAGTCTTTTTTGAAGTGGGAGCAATTTTCTATTCCTTTCCAATCAAACAGCAAGTAATGAACCCAATAAAGAAATCTTTGAACAAGATTTTTTCTCTATAAGCTCCTCTAGTGGTTTAGTGTAAAAAAAATTTGAATCTGTAAACATGTCTAACAGAGAACATTTTGATTTGTTCACAAAATATCTCAACATTATTTTGTATCATGTAGGCAAAGATAAATCAAACTTTGCTTCTTCTCTCTTTTTCTGGCTAGGGCCAATAGTATATTTCCCACCATTGCTTCATTAAGCAGATCATTTCCAGTTTGAAGAAGACATCTCAGATGACTACTACTTGGAAAAGAACATTAATAATAATGCTTGTTACTGACCAAAGGATTGCACTGAGACTATTTTTAAATGTGGATTTGTTAGACCTGTGATGGATTAGCTTGTTGTCCTGCTTGATCTCCCAGGCTCAGACATGCTTCTCTAATTAAAAAGTGGATATGAAAGTCGAACATTCTGCATTTGACAAGAGGGGATGATTTTTTGTTAGCTTCTTAATAATGTTGAGAGAAGCCATATGGAGATCAGACTTGTGATTGAGAAGCATTTCATTTTCACTTCCTAGACAAACCACAGTTCAGTCTGGAAGTGATGCAAGTGGTGCTAGTTTTCAAGTTGAACATTAACAGGAAGAAGAAAAGGAAAAAGTAAAACTGACAAAAATTTCAAACACAGCCCTGAAAGAATCTGCCAAATGTGATATGTTCATAAAAATCAACACCTCATTCAAAAATAATAGATAAAATTTTGGGCTAAACATAGTATTTTCTACTATATTTCCCCCTAAATACCAACTCACATGATGCTGCTTCAGATTTGAAAGCACTTACCAGAGATTGCTTTTACAAGGAGGAATCCTTGATTTCACATGTACTCAGCTAGGGCAGCCTAAATAATCCCCTCAGAGAGAGGAACCAGGACATGGGTCCATGACAAACAATATCTACTGTAGAAATCACAGAAAATAAAGAGTGCAATGGAGGGAGGCAGCAGCATCCATGCCAAGCCTTTTGTATTGATTGGAGAACCAAAAGGTGAATTGCTCAATAAGAACAGCAGTTAATCTGTGCAGTAGTGACAGAGAATCAACTCTGATTTTAGACATGGGTCTGTTGCAACATGAGGATTACACAAACTCCTGGTGGGGGAAGGGGGAAGAAGAATTTTATTAACTCAGATAAGCTATACTGATAGAGAAGGCAAATCTGATTTGATTGTGACACAAACATCCACTTTTAGCTGTAGACACATGGTAAAAAATAATTAGAAATTGATATTATTACAAAAATAGATCTTCTGTGTAATTTATTCATACCTTATGATTCTGTGCTACTGAACACACTACGCTGTTTTCTCCCTCTCATCTCCACCTTTTGATTAATAAACTTCCAAAAAGTCTGAGTCATTATCTCAATGACATTCTCAACTTCTAATTACTCTGATCATCCCCAAAATTAAGATTTAGCTCCTACACTGTTTTGACTCATTTTTTTTCAAACTACCACATGATGACTTTTTTTGTGATTATCTAACACAAGAAATTATTAGGTTGTTCATCAATTTTATTTGCTGAATGCTGCTTAGAGTTCTAGGGTCACAATTCTAATTCTAGCATTGTGGAAGCAAGCCTAGTTTCTGTAATAATCCTTTTCCCTTTGTACTGATTTTATCCAATATTGTGAAATTAGAACAGCCAACAGAATTTCGAAGCTTTTCAGATGCAGCACATGCATTTTAACTGAACTTTTATTTTACAGTTTTGCTACTAGCAAAAACCCATTTTATTTCTGTGCTCTCATTCCACAGAAATAATGTATGTTCTTAGTAAATATTAATTTACAGGAGAATAAACCAGCAAAATACAGTTTAAAAGGCTGATTATTTTTCAGGACTATGAAAAACAAAGCAAGACAAATGAAAGTGAAACACAGAAGATATTTCCATCATTTCTGGCTCCATAAAGTAGGGGTACAAAAAAGATGCCAGGACCACTTCTCTGTACACATTCTAATAAGTATCCAGTCCCTTTTTGATTGTTTTCGGTCTCTTTTCCACTAAAAATAATTGATTTTATTTCCTTATATATGAGAATCATTGAATTCTTATGGCTCATAACTGCAGCATGATCAATACTACAAAAAAAGTGTTACAAATGTAGATATTTTGCATTAACTCAGTTAAACCATTGTTGGTATTTTTCTGGGTTTTACTCAGCTAGCCCTTGCCCTCATTCAAAGTGAGCACTGGAGATATACTAAGACAAATATTTTGAAAACCAGCTTTCTCTGGTTTATCAGAGTGTGTCCACCCAGCCAAGAAGTGTAATTAAACACCTGATTCTCGCTCTCTGGCACACACATACAGAGATATAAATGTATACTGGAGTTGGTTTAATTAGGAATACTTCTATTATCTCACCTATTTGATATGAAGTTTTCCAGCACAGAGATCATGACTTCCTGGGCCTGAATATAGCTGCTGCCAAAACCTGTGCCTTGATTTCCCCATATCTGCATTATATAGTAGCATTCTATGAATATACTATGAATTATTGAAACCATCACAGGAAAGAGTCCCTCATTTTTGCAACCAGCATGTCACCAAATCACAACTGTGGATTTATAATACTACTGTTTTTATCTATTAACACCTATAGATTTTGTTGTTCTACAGAAACAAAGTAAAAGAGTGCATCCTATGCCATTTCAGGATTATATCCAAGAAGGGTATTAAAGAAGCATATCCTAAAATTGTTAACACCCCAAGGAACCACTTGGCCCCAGGGTGCATCTGATTTTCTACATGAAACACTGTGCACGTTCAGGAGTCACTAGGGATACAACAAGGTGATATTTTTTGGTGGAGAGAACAAATATAGGTGAATATATGGATGTTTTAATTCTAACATCACAACACAAGATTCAAGTTGCCAGTTCTGCTCCATGGCAGCACTGTTAGTTAAGCAGCTTTAGGGCCAACCAGCTATTTTGAACTCTCCCCTGGCTGCAGCTTGAAAAGCACAAGGGAGGATACAGTGAGGCAGAGGATACTCAAAATAAATCTTGGCTGGTGTGGTGGCTGAGGAAAGAGTTACACCACTTTATCACATACCCTTTGTACAATGTTAAATCTAAATTAATTAAATAAATCAGTTGATGAAATCACCCTATAAATGTGACAGCACATCATAATTCAATGCAGCTGCAAGATCAGGGAGCAGATGGAAGACGTTGGATTTTTCTTTGAGCTGAAGTGCCATTTTGCTGGTCCCATTCTATTTCTTTTAAGATTACTACAAATGCATGTGTACAAAGGGCCTGATTCTGCAGCTGCTTCTTGCACAGTACTTCACTGTCAGGAAACTTTCCACAGAAACAAAGCAGCTGCAGAACTATACCTTTCATATTTTGTTCAGCCATAGGAGGAGAATCCTGGCCTGTGTTACACTGGTGAAAATGAGGACAAAAGTTTGCTTTAAGTTTAATTCTAGTCCATTAAATAGTGAAATGATCCTCCCTGTTGTCCTCTCATTATGCACTGTACATTAAACAGAGTTCTTTTAACAAGGGTAATTGTTTCCTCTGAAGTTCAAGCTTCAGTAGTAACAAGCAATCTGGATTTTTCTCATGATGAGCAGCACCTCAAACAGAAAACAACATGCTTTTGGCTGGCTAGAGCTTTATATTCTCAACTCACCTTTGCACCATTCAAAGGAGTCAAGGAGAAAGGGAAAACATGAAATTAAAATATTTTCAAATAGTCAATATGTCCCAAATGAAAACAAAAGTGACTTAGAAATTGTTTTTGGAGCAATTTATAGCTGTGTGTAAGTCCCAGAGCAGGCTGACCATCTCAGCCATGGGCCCATGCAAGTGGATTTAGTGACATGGGAGAACAGGAGGGTGCTATGCAGCACTTGGTCTTTATTTTCATCTTCAGATTCTCAAGTTAAAAAGAGACAGTGCAGAGTGATGGACTTGCCTCATCAAAGGAAACAAGCAGGAGTGTCATTCCTTGTCCTGGCAGGGGACAGCAAGTCTGAAGAATCAAATAGGATTCCTTTGCAGTGACTTATAGTCTCACCCAAAAGCATGCCAAACACAGTACAAATCTTTCCATATTGCTGGATTTGAGTTTATGTTGTTTTGTTTTTCTTTTTTAATTCTCTCTCCAAATTGTATGAAGCTTTCATGAATAGCAAAGGTAATCTTGAAAACATGAATCAAATGGGAGAGGAAGACAAGGACACCTGAAAAATGCCTATGTACCATGCTCCAAAAAATGGGAACAATTACTGTAGAGTACAGGCTAAAACCACTAGAAGATAGATTGGGATTGATCTCCCCTTCTCACTCAAAGCTAGTCTCAGAAATGAGGATTAACAGTGGTTAATATATTAACAGTGGTTAATGTATTAAACATTCTCAGGAGCATCTGCCCAAACAGTAACTACTAAAGGCACAGAAAACTCCCCTTGTTTTACTGAGAGCACTGCTTGATGGTGCTGATGAGCATGGATGCCGTTTAAGCTGTAGGGGAAGAGATGGGAATTTCTTTCCCCACTGGGGTCCCTGGGCACAGTGACTAAATGGTGCTTCCCAGTTTCCCAGCCTGCAAAGAGAGGCAGTGCATCTATCCTGAGGTGAACATTTATGATCAGAGTCAGGCTTAAAATTTGAGGATTTCCAGAAGCCAGTCCAATAGAACAGGGTCGGTACAGAACTGAGCAAGTTACATCATGTTACTCTAGCTTCACATTTCCTCCTACTCTTCTTAAAGCTTATTCTGAAAGTTTTAGGGCTCTGTAGACCATTATGTCACTTGAATTACCATTCTGTCTTTCTACTCAGTTATTCATTAAGCATATTTGAAAGCTTAAACTTCTAAACCAATCCTTAAACACTTAAAGATCAAGAATGACTTCTAATGAACACCATCATTACAAGTCCAGAACCATAAACCACAGATCCAGAACATTTTCTTTAGTATCAATTTTCAGATCTCAGACTTACTAGGTAATTACAGCCTCTTTATATAAGAAGCTAAATAGTTACTGTTTGTCTTAATCATGGTAATCAACTGCGTGTTTGACAAGACCATAGTACATTGGAGAGAAAATGAAACTGCTTAACAAGAGCACCTTTGTCACGACCTAGATAAAATGTCTTGATGGTTGCTTCCATATGAGAATTCTAAACTTTATGAGTTCCAGGAAGAAAAAGAGAATTTTCCTTCCCAGAATATTTTCTTTTATTTTTTATAGAGGGTTGAAACTAATGCTAATTTTTTTGTTTGCAACAATAACCTGAAAATAAGAAGGGGTTGGGATTGAAATAGTTAATATTGACCTCTCAAAATAATGCCCTTTCATTTTTGATAATGGTTACAAAGGTTTTGAAATTAAACCTTTGATTGAGGTACAACAGAAAGAAAGAATGGAAATGCTGTAATCAGAGAATGAACAGAAGCAATTTCTTCCAACAGTTCATTTCAGTCACAAACTGCAAATGAGAAAAAGCACAAGGATGGAATACAGAGGGGACAAATTTAATGAAGAGGAAAAATTAGAGGCTTTGTTGCTGTTGAGTTGATATTGGGTGTTTATTTTGGGGAGGTTGTTTGTTTGTAGATTTTTTTGATGTGGTGGTTTTCTTTGGTGTTTTTTTTTTGCTTACTCGCTTGTTTGTTTATTGGAGGTTTTGCTTGCCTTTTTGTGGGTGTGTTTGCTGTCTGTAACCTGACCTATTTATGTGCCAAACCATTCCATATTAGGGTCAGAAGTGTAGATAATAAACAAAAACCAAAATGAACCATAAATAATACTACATAGAATCAATAAGGTCATCATATTCAAGAAAAAAAAAAGCGGCCAAAATGGATCTGCTACCATTAGAGAATAATCCAAGCAGTCTAATTTAGGTTTGAGTTCAAGACTAGTCCTCAAAAAGCACCAGTGAAAGAACGGGGAGATTCAGATTTGATTTGATTATATTATTATTTATTTATTTCATTTATCTGAAGTGTTCAATGCTAACACAACTGTCATGCAGCATGTGAGAGCAAGTTTTGCACAGAAAAAGGAAGTCTTTCCCATGTAGATTAATTACTGAAAAGAAAAGTTGATGGTCAGCTGTGACTGTGGGATCAGGGGAGAGGCAGCTCATTTTTAACATTCTGTCCCTCTATACTATAACATAGTAATTCACCCATTGATGATAGGAGATTTCAGAAATTAATAAACTACCTCAAGAACTGAGGGATAAATTCCCTTTATCACATTTCAATGATGATTTTCTCAGAGTGGATGTGATATCTTTATCTTTAAACCTTTCAGTTGCTTGTGTTGCCACTGTGACATATGGTAATCATAGAGCACCCTGTCTTTCTTTTATAAAAGTACTGAAAAAGTAACTGAAGGGTACTGATAAATCCTGTGCATGACTTTAGTTCCAGAGCTGTCCTCCTACTCTGGTGTAGGAAAGCTTTATAGTAGGCTTCCTTCATGATTCATGAGATTGATTTTAGGTTTTTAAATATCTAATCCAACAGTTTCAAATTAAGCAAAGAACACTCCACCTGATTTGTGAACTATCTTAATATGATGAATAGCTAGAAATCTCTCTCTTGGCCCATTCATATAAACTCCAAGCTTTACACGACACAGTTTGGACTCTTTCTTCCCTATCACTGCTAGAAAGGCTACCTTATTAACATTACATACATCTACTCATCATTGTGACAGAAAAACAGCATGATCATATTTACAGCAAGAGTCACAGCTGTGGGTGTCCCTTACAAAATGAAATTAGTTTTGATTTTGTGTCATGCCAATGTTCATTAATGACATGGGCCCTAAGAAGGCAAGATCAGACAGAATGATGAATCATTGCAACAATAAATGAATATCTTAGCCAGGGTCCCCACACCTCTCTCTGCTATCTGACATATATTAGATGGTCTTCTTGTAAGGCTGTTGGAATTTGACTCTCTGTCCTTCAAAGACGAAACTCATGGATTATAAGGATGAAATAATAAATATATATATATATAGGTATCAAAAAATCTCAACAGGCCCTGTTGACCACCTGAATAAAAGTGCAATGCCAATGGATATGATAACAAGACAACCCCCAAAAAACTGCACATGGCCCTGTGCATTGCCATTTTTGTTTGAACTCATGCTAGAAATAATTTTACTATCAGAACTCAGCTAGCACTGAGAAAGTCTTTAGCTGAATTTGTGAAACAAGCTTGAAATGTTTTATTTTGGAAAAATTACTTCAATATTTTCTGAGAAGCTTAAAACTGAAAATAACATAGCCTAAGCTATCCATAAAGGATTTGAGGCAAGGAGCAGTTTTACTCTGCATTTGCAGAATGTCTCATATGTTATTGGAAAAGGGATAAATAATAGAAATTAGTATTATTGCTTAACTTCTCAAGCAAAACCGAACATTTTAAAATGCAGGCAAATCTACTTATTTATAAGAGGCTAATAACAAAAATGATGTAATTTATGAAGAACATAATTTCCTTCATGAACCAGCAATACTGGAAACACTGTGATAGTATTAAAATGAATATTTACAGAAGCACTGAAGTCTATGGGCTAGAGATGTGCACAAATAAGCTTCAGCTTGGCTGCATATGTAAAAAAACTTACAAGATAAAGTTTAAATAAAATTAAAAAGAACTCCATTGGTGTCTTGTTGATTTTCTATCTAGATTATAATTGCAGTAAATATCTTTTTGTTTGGAAGCACAGCTTTTCTCTCTCCATGTGCTAAAGAGTACAAGTACTGCTGGTACACAATTAAGGAAATGTCAAAACTTTTCTCAGCAAAGGTTCTTTCTCCTATTATTTATCCTTAATTTAATAGATATTAGAAGTTCACTATTTGAATGAGTAAGTGTATTTAGAGGCTATCTCGTTGACATTTTTCTTCTCTTTTTAAAATAAATTTACTAACCTTAATTGAACAGTAATATTTGCTCTTCAGAGCAAACTTTAGACTCAAATTGGATTGGTCTAATTCTTGTGAAACTGGCTTTAATGTGCTTTGGATAAGCAATAAAGTGGGACATTAGGTCATAACTTTCTAGATTTCTCTAGTTAATTAGTTTGCTGCCAAGAATAGAATATTTACAGGACTACCAGTTAAAAAAATGTGCCCTCAGCAACCAAAACTAGGGAAACTAATAAGAGATGGTAGGAAAAGCCTACACTTATGATCTGATTCACTTTTTAATTCTTACCAAAATAGCAACACAGTTCATTAGTTTCCTCTTACATTGGCCAACTCTTTAAACCACCAGGTGACTTAGAACTCTAGTTTGTTTCTCATCTCAAAGACAAATGGAAGGTCTTTAACTGTACTTTCTTCTCAAATCTGTGTAAAAGTTAATGGGCCCTGCAGGAATGATCTGTTTATTCTTTAGCAAAGCTCATGGAAAAACTTTCATTTTAAAAATCCTGTGCAATGCCGTTACTGACACGAAACATGTAGCAAAGGGTTTTTTCCTTAAGAGAGAGATGATACTAAATAGTAGTTTGTGAAACATTGGTTCACATTTATTTCATATCTATAATATAGAAACACTTCTTCAATTGTGCATAGCTTAAAACAGAAAATTATAGGTAGGGTTCCTCGCCTTAATTTTATTCTGAGAAAGAATAAAATTGCTGAATTTTGTATGTTGAAGGGTTTTGGCAGAAGATTGGAACATAGCACAAAAGATAATCTCCCAAACTTGAAGAGGTTTGCAAACATTAAAACACAGTCAATGCCCAAACAGCATTCACTTCTCTTCCTCCACAGGTAGAGATGTCAATATTCCAGTTTCTGAATAGTTATATTCTCTTCATACCGAATAAGACAAAAAGCTTCATGCAAGAGGTAATTGCTACTGCTCAGTAAGAGTGGAAAGACTAAACAAGAGGGTAGCTGTGCTGAAAGGTGCTGTCCCAGCCTAGCCACTTTATTTCATATATTCTTTTGGCAAATGAGACAGAAAAATCCATTCACAGAATGAGAAACTACTTCAAGCAGGAGTGCTGCAGATTCCAACAAACTTTTCACAGCTACTAGGAAACTTCTGTTAGGAACTACAGAACTGGTACAGTAATAACCCTCCAAAAAGAGGGAAAACTGACAAAAGAGGAACATATGACAGCCTCTAGGATGGTTTCACATACATGCTAATCAGAAATAATTCCACTGAAGCCAAGAGATACTTGCAAGCATAGGTAAGAAAGCAAGTAGGAAGAGATTAGACTTCTCCTAAGGATGCAGTTACACATTCATTTATTTTGGTGACATTGCATGTTAAATAGGTCTCAGAGCTCTTTCTTCTCCTGCCAGGTCTTTGGTTCTACCATCCAGAAATATAATGCAAAATGCTTCTCAGTGCTGGCCTCTGAAAACCACTTATGTAAACAACTGTGTATGTATAGGTGCTCACACAAAGCTCTGTGACATGAAAGAGAAGCTGGTCTACTAAAATGAATTTTAAAGGAAATCATACAATCATTACCTGTAGAAAATAATTGTAATAAACAAAACAACTAACAAAACTCCCCTGACCAAAACAATCAATCCCTCCAAACAACAACAACAAAGAACCAAAACTCCCCTCAAAACAGTCTTCAGAAAAAAGAAACAAAGACTGTTTTCTACGGAGCAATGGTTAAAGGTAGTGGGTTTTTTTAAGATAATCTAAAAATATATGGCTAGTTTCTTCTGATAGGCTACATTTCCAGTTTCACACATTATGTGGGCTTGTGGATCAATGACTCAGAAATTTCCGTGTTCACTGCAGTCAATTGTGCCCTGCAGCCTTGTTATGCTATGGCTGGGCAGGCACCCAATTCCCAGCTTGCCATCTCCCTGACAGATGTTATTTCCAGGCATGTTGATAGCTTCTAAAGAAAGTGTCAAATTAAAAGAACTCGCTAGTGGTCATCTTGTCCAAGAGCAGTTTGAAGGAAACAGAAACTGAAGTGATCTAGCAGTCACCCTACAACCAAGAAAGCCCATGAGAGCAGGGAGAAGCTTTTCCTGGCAGGGTGAGAGACATCCTAGAGAATCCATGTCCTATAGGGTGCACCTCAGCAGCAGCTCCTCACAGCTCTTCTGAGCCAAGGATCACTCCCCAATCCAAGGACTGTTTTAAAGGGAAAAGTCCTCCAGGCAAAATTACAGCTTCCTTCTTGCTCCAGATAGCTGTGCCAAGGCAGGAAGCCTTCGGCCTTGGAAGCACATGAGGCTCTCAAGTAAAAGATGAATACTTATGACATGTATGACAGAATCTTGTGAGGCTGAGCCATTCATGAGCCATTCACTCAGAACCTTATACCACTGTGCTTGTAAATCACTGATGAATAGAAGAAATAAAGATATAATTTTCTGGAGAAAAAATAACAACTGATTCATACAGAGAACCAAACACAACTTCATCTTAAACAGTAACTTAAACTATAACTAAGGGCCAAAGAGGTTTAGGATTTTTATTCACTGCTGTTAAATTCACCAAAAATTAGACTTTGACTTTAAAGTACCAAGACTGTTATGGCAAATGACTGGTATTCAACTAATTTTTCTAAATTGATACATTGATTAATTGAGTGCCCTTTCACTAAATTACCTGAAAGGCATTGTCATCTTCCTCATAAATCATCTGAAGTTCAGGAGGAAAAGCTTTTTAAAAGTTTGTCTTCTCTCTGACACCAGTGAAAGAAGGAAAGTCAATTTTTCCACAAGGAGGTAGAGCAGAATCTCTAGCATGGCAGTGAAAGCATACAGTCATAGTGTATCACGTACTGAGGAGGAGCCACACTGCAATTTTAAATCCAGGATGAGAAGCCCACAGTCTGAGACCCTTTCTGATAGCACTGTAAACCTCACTGCATTAAACAAATTCATCAAATTGTTGTTGGCAAATCACTTCAAACACAGTATAAAAATGCAGCAGACAAGACCTGAATGGTGGCAGCAGAGAAAATACAACTGTTGGTTTTGGAGACACAACCAGAGTTACA
This sequence comes from Sturnus vulgaris, assembly GCF_052056855.1. Classification (NCBI taxonomy): domain Eukaryota; kingdom Metazoa; phylum Chordata; class Aves; order Passeriformes; family Sturnidae; genus Sturnus; species Sturnus vulgaris. The sequence goes on from NC_142250.1 coordinate 13,796,052, forward strand.
GGCTCTTCAAAACTTCTTTCAGATCCTGTCCAGCTCTTTATAGAGAGCTGGCACCATATGTGCCAGTTCATTTTTTTTCTGCTGAGGTGACTCCTACGTTTGCCAGCTTGCAAAGATGCAGTGAAATTGATTTTAGTTTCATGCTTAATGGCTGTGATGCAAGTGGCACCTGCACACTGAGGAGCAGAGCTCCCCCAGCACTGACCTTTGGCCATAGCACTCACAGCTCTAAATGGATCTTGGCAACCCACTATTTTGTGGAACAGATTATTACATGATTACTATGGAAATACAGGACACTAGCAGAATATTAGCAAAATAAAATATAAGCCAATAAATACAGCAGTTGCTTGTTGAAATATAATTTCCAGTCAGGGAAATATATGGCAGTGCTAACAAAACAAAACCCAGGCAGTTTCTGTCCCCTTTTAAATATTTAGTCTTTAAATCTTCTGGAAAGTTACATTAGTGCTTTTGGATTTAGGTTTTTGGTACTTTTTTTTTCCCCTAGAATATTGCCAGCTCTTTTCCCCCCCTGCACCACTCCAGGCTCAAAGCTCTTATTTCTCCCTGACAGACTACTAGCTGAAATCAAACAATCAGTGTTGATTAAGTTTATAAAAATGGAGTTCTTCATCTTCTAATCAATATTTTTGTTGAATTGCAACACTATAAATTTTCTTGGCCATTTACTTTAGCCCCCTTCCCATAAGAAGTAACCCTTCCCAAGTAGTAGTTAGGGATGTAACCTATTCATACATTAAAATGATCTATTACCCAAGTCCCCAGGGTGCTGTTTTCTGTAATAGATGTTTAAGTACCATACCTTATATGCACACACACACAGTATGGATAGATAAATCACTGGTACCTTTTTGAGGTTCATCTCATGGAAACTGTGTGTACCCCTTAATCTCTCCCCAAATACTGACTTTTAATTAACCTGAGCCACAAATAAATTTGTAAATCTGTATTTAAATTGCTTCTGAAATAAAGATGCACCTAAAATCACCTCAGCTGGATGGGAAAAAATGCAGAAACAAAGGAATGGGAAAATCGTCATGCACTGAACGTCTTTTCTCTGATTAATATTGTTTGTGGTCTCTACTCTTTTCTAGTAATTTTTTCTGTTTACAATAAAGAATGAATTTTTATAAAACTTCACCTTGGCGTGATTTTATTCAGCTGTGATATGAATGGGAACGCTGCAGAAGTCACTGTGGCTGTTTTCCCAAAAAGATGCATCACATGAAGTACTAAGATTTTAATTACTCTCCCTGCTCCTCCCTTCACCATGTAAATGAACTTGTCTATATTCCATATCACCAGCCTTCCTTACAAATGCAGGATTTCAGTTGTGCTCACAGGAGCATGGCTGTGCACTGTGGAGTGCAAGACAGCTAATGACAGATCTAGTCTTGAATACTGTGACGAGTACATCAACAGGCCACCAGTTTTAGCACATGGTTAACTGGACAAAGATTGATTCACCATATGTCTTTTGTCCTATGCCAAACCTATACTTCAAAGGTGTTTATATTGCTGTCTTTATTGCCACATCTGCCCAATGCCATGACCTGTTTGCAAGTACATCAGTCAGGAAAAGCGATGTTAACTCTCCTTCTGAATGTGTTTTGAGATCCGTATATTAAAAAATAAATTAAAAAGAAAAATGTATTTATCTTGCACAGCTACAATACTCACAAAAATTTTCTCTGTGAGCAAATACTGGTTTTGTATTGACTCCATTTGATTCAGTCACCTGGACAGCATGTACTAAGGAACCCCGGGATGGAGAGCCAAGAGTCAGAGGGATCAGCTATTGCAGAAAACACCACCGACTCCCAGTGGAAAAATTTTTTTTGACCTAAAGTGACGTGCTACTCTCCTAGGCTATCACTACAGAGAAGACTGTTTTTACACTTACCAGGAGCCTCACAGGTTTCCTCTATCACAGAAGTCACCTCACATCCCATCAGCAGAGTAAAAGGAGAAATGAGAGGGAAGGAGTCCATGTGTATGCAACAATTGAAATCAGGACTAAAAGGCTAAGGTTTGAGTACTCTGCCACTCATTATATCTTTAAGTATTCTTAAGAATATACTCTCTCCATCCTCACAGAGCCCTCTTCCCCTGCCCCTCCCCCTAATATTTTGGAAGAATTTTTGATGTCTTTTGATCAGTTTTGGTGTACATACAATATATCAGCAACAGCTCTGTTAAAATATACCAGACAGTATAAGGAATATGTTGGGAATATGCAAAATAGGTGTTTAAACAGCTTAGACAAAATCATGAATCAACTTTTACAGGGTGTTTCTGAATGTTAAGATTAATTCATACACGAGTAACTATAATATTCTAAATTACAGAGTACAATCACATGAGAAAGTGCCATATTTCACGTCTATGGATGAAGAAAGTACTCTAAAATACATACAACACTAAGATTCTTATCACAGGACTCAATCCTTCACAAACACCTGTAACAACTGTGATAGCAGAGTAACTGTAGGCACTGGATAAGTTATTACTGCAAAGAATGCTTTATACCATGTAGGAAAGCATTCTGAAGAACTTTATAAATCCTTTAAAACATTCCAAAAAAGGAGGTAGTGGGAGGCGCAGGAACAGGTGCCTTCAAATATATATTTCCATACATTTTCCTCCTTGAGACCTGCCTAAATTAGACTGTGGGTATGTTAGATTGTACATTATCCTGAGAAAAAAAGAATGGAGAAACTTTGTTAAGAAGAAGTTGAATGTGCCTTGAAATTTTACAGGTTCTGCATATTTCAGTTCTAAAACTACTTTCTCCTTTGCACTCCACACACATACACTGACCACACATATGACTGGCATAAAAGTAAGCATAATAACATTGTGATATAGTTACTTGTACTTCAGTTCCCGTGAGGGTAATGGTCACTTTGGTTTTATGGTTTTAAGCTCCTTTATGATAGAGTATTACTGAAAACTGCATCTGCCTTCAGAATATACATTTGAGGAAATATGAAATTCAAAATTGACAAAATAGCCTGTCAAAGTGAAAAAAACAGAAACTGCATATTTAAAAAATGGCATGCACAAGTGTCAGCAGAAGACTAGAGCCAAAGAAAGTTACATTGTTCTGAGTTTATACATTTGCTGCTATGAGGAATGTTTGGATGACCAGCTACAATACATAAGTAAAAGAGTTAAGGATTAGAATTATATTTAAATACAAAACATGGCCTTCGAGTCACAACAACTAAACTACAACAAAATTATTTGGAAAGATGTAGCAGTGAGTGTGCCCTTGCTGGCTTCACTGTTCAGATTGACTTCCATACACTGGCAACAGGATTAGGCTTCTCCCAGTAATCTCTTTATTGCCCACCAGAGAAAGGCTTCTGATTTCCATATAAAAACACTCACATGCATAAACAAGTGTGCAAACACCCATCCACACACACTTGTTTATGAAAAACATAATGAAGGTAAGACTTCTCTTGCTGCCATAAACTAGCACAGACATACAGATATTGAATACTTTCAAGGCATGAATGTTTGGACTAGAACCACATTATCATCCTGGAAAGTACATCTTATGGAAACTGCTATTGCATGATTAACTAGTGCCTAAATCCCTACAGAGAAGCAAAACAATTATATTCAACCATAGCACAGTTACTGTATTTATATTAATGGGAGGGAAGAAGAGGAGGATCTGCAGTCTTCTAATGGGCAGCCACAATAAAAAATACCCCAACAAATTTAGTAAGTGCATTTTTGTTGCTCTCTCAAAAGTTGCAAAATTCCTGCTCTGGACACTGCAAGACACGAAAACAAGACTAACTCTACTTTTTCTTTTAGCACTGCATTCACAAGGCAGCAGCACAAAATCGAGGGCAGTCAGAACACTGAGGCACACACTGCTGGGTAGCTGAAGGAGCAGAGCAGATACTTGCAGGATGAAAAGAAACTACCAAGGAATGGTATTTGTACTGTTTGTATCCATGTCCATGAAAGGTTAGTTTACAAACCAAAAGGAGCCAGTGAAAACCATGGCCCAGAGCACTGGTCCCCAGTCTCTCTGGGTTGTGACTGGAAAATTCAATGGCAGTTTCAGAGCTATTTAAAGCATACAGTCCATACAAATAAAAGACAAATAGCATTTCAGCATAGCAGGTGGTCCACTACCAACTCTGACGTATAGCTGTCTCAACACAGCTGCTTATTGCTCCTTTGTAAAGAAATACCTTATTAATAGAGAATGAAAATAATGGATAAAGATATGCATATAAATTTAGCCTACATGAAGCTAGGTTGCTACAATTTAAAACCACATTTGATGTAATTCAATTAGAAATATTGATTAAAATGAAGCCAGCTCACTGGAAGGATGATGATAATAGGCTAATAATAACAATTGATTTGGTTTGATAAATGAACCAAAAAGCGAGCTGAAGGTACTTAGATTTTGACCTATTTAAGGCCTGCATTCCCTTTTCTTCTTTGCTTTATTGAATTTCTGAGATTTGTTCAAAATATTATTAGAACTATACATCTGAAAAACACATAATTCACAGAAAGATTTGACAACTGCTGCTTCTGATGGCCCATTTTCAAATGCAGAGTTGTTGGGTCCCCCCCTCACTCCACTCCAGCTTTACTGAATTACGTGTAGTGTGTGAGCAGCAGCAATAGTAATTAAAAATAATGAGGCCTGCTAGGTCTCCTAATTCTATTATCTTTATAGCATCAGGCTTCAAGCAACTCACCAGCAAAACAGCCCAGATGAGAAATCTCTTCTGAAGGTTCAGTGGTTGTTTACAATGCAACAGGATAACCTTTTCAGCCTGGAAATAAATAAATAAAATCAGAAGTCTAAAGCAGACATTAGTGGACATGATTCAAGAAAAAGTAAGGGTTAACTAATTGGTACTTGGCATAAAAGTATGCTTTTTTTTCTTCACACAAGAAAACATGAGGTAACTGAATAAAGTCCTGTAACATTCATTTTATTTTCTCATTTCTTTGCAGAAACTCTTATTTCTTCATGGAATAAAATGAAGAGCAGAATGTTACATATACTGACTTTCTGTGCCCTATTAATTCCGTGTAAAACCCACAAAAGCTACCTTCAGCTTCAGTGGAACTGACATTATCCTAACGCACAGAGTGCTAAAAAGTGGAACTTAAACATAGGTCTAAACTAGGACTGTAACACAGTAGGTCCTTTGTCTCTCCAAAGCTATTAAACGCAGAATTCTATTTTATTGCTCTTACACTCGATACTGACTCTGAGCAGTAGGAGATGTTTTTTGCAGCTCACTAACACCTAATTCCTTACTCGACAAATGAGGCAGCAGAATTTTGGTTCCTAGGTTTAACATTTGCAAAACAACTTTCAGAAGATGATTAAATGTTGTGCAATCTCCCTGTTTCTGCAGGCAATCAAAATCAGCAGCCTCCTGGAAAAGTGGGAATAGGTACCCTCCCACTCCAGAGCCTCATTCAACAGCTCGTTTGTGCTCACTCCATCACCAGCTCTCAGTAACATCTTGTTCCACTGAGACTGGGGGCACACTGACAGTGTTAGAGGTGAAATACTCACTTGGGTGTGCACACGGCGGGCTGGGGGGAAGAGCTTAAAGTACCAATATTTTTTTGTATCCTGTATCACTTGACCACACTACAAACATCCTCAAATCTCCTTTGAATCACAGAGGTGACCGATGTCACTAAGACACTAGAAAAGGAGCTAGTTAAGTTGATGATCACAGTGAGTCACAGTTTAAGCCCATGGAAACCACTCATTATTTCCCCAAATATTTCCCAAAAACTTGATTCTGTTGCAGCAGAATTTAGAAGGTAATCCAAACTGGCAGGCACTGTTGTAGCAGATATTACTTGCAGATTTAGGGTGAGTAATAAAATTAAAGTTAAAAACATTGAAGAAACTGAACCTGTATTTTGCATAAAAATATAAGGAGTATAATTTTTTTAACTTGTTTCAAATCGAATTGAGAATAGAAATACAAAAAGATAATTTCTCTCGTGTATATATTCATGTTTTGCAACATTATATAAAATAATGCCATTGATACTAAGTACCTTTTATTTTTGCAATTTAAATGGCAAAATAAATCCCCAAAATGTACTATAAAACAGATGTTGGGGGTTTTTTTTCTAATTTTGTGACACCTCTCTCATTTAATTGAAATATTTCAACCAGCTTCAGGTCTTTCCACAAATCACTCTAAAAATATTTTAGGACTTGGGCTTTTTAAAAGATGCATTTCTTAACAATAAGGAGTTTGTAGGTTTACTCTTTTTATTGTAATTTTTCTTCTAAGGTTTAAGATAACAACAGAGCATACCTAACAATTCTGAAAATCATGCTCTTATTTCAACAGCCAAAAATACAGAGAACTTATTTTTCAGGGGCATATTTGTACTCCTGGATCAAGAAGATATGCAGCTAAATTGAGTATGAGGTTAATTAAGGGATTAGAAACAATTAAATGACTGCAACCCTATCCATTTCAATACAATAAAAAACGTAAAAGAAACAAAAAATAAGATCAAGATCTAAAACTTTGCATGAGAAATAATTAAAAAAAGAAAACCACACACTTTACTGTTCAAGATAGGACTTTTCCCACATTTCTTTTTTTGCATTTCAAACAAAACAGCAACAGAAATATCCAAATAATAATGCAAATCATATTTATTTCAAGAAACAATGGCCTTTGCATTGCTTGTTTTCTCCATAATTTGCTACTATTCTTTCAATGTACATACCTTATAATTCCAGTATTTCTATAAAATCAGCAGATTCTATACCCCATCTGTTTGGCACATACAGTATATGCACAAACTCTTCAGAAAATATGCCTATTTACCTCAGTTGTGTTGCCTTCCACTTGTGGACTCCTCATGAAAAGGTAACAGCAAGAGCAAAGGTCAGAGACAAAAGAAACTGAGAAACCTCTTTTACATATTTCTATTAAATAGATAAGCAAAATTGTGAAATTCAGCACAAATGGAAGCAAGAAGGAGTACTGACTCTATGAGATTGGTAATTAATCCTCTGAGATCTGTGCATCCCTTGCTAGAAACAGCTGGAGCTGAAGGGGACCTGCAGGAGATGCTCTCAAATAACTTTGGCATCCAGCAAACTCAGTATCATGAGATTTCCAGACTCCTGACCTCTTTCTTTAGGAAGTACAAAACCATGTTTTCCTGGGGCCTCGGCAGAAATCCACCACCTCTTCTCTTCTATCCCCAGTTATCAAATGTGGATGTTATTTTAGGACATATTCACACAAAAACCTTCACATGGCTCTCCACACATCTTTATATAAATGTGGACTTAGTTTCCATCTGTTGAGGAAAAACCCAGGCTGGCCTTGGTTGTCACGTGCAAAAGAGCAAAGACAACTCAGAACTATGTGTTTCAAATATCTTAGCAGAGCTGAGCCAAGTTCAAACACAGAATTAATAACTAAAGAAGAAAGATCAAAGCATTGGACGTGCAAGCAGAATCCTCAATGATTTTAGTGGCAGTTTTGAAGACAGTCTAAGTTGATGCTTGCTATGCATTTGGCTTAGCAGTGGTTGTTGTTTACCATCTCGTTTTTTCATCCTCAATACCCTATTCCAGCTGTCTCATATATCATGCTCATAATTGCTGTGGATTGGAGAACACCGTTCTGTGGCCTGAGTGGAAATGGAAAGCTTAGGAGGAAAGTCACAGATAATTACACTGGTTAGCATTAGTCAGAGTCCAGGGTAGTGCTGGCAGAGAAATGCAAGGAAATATGAAATTGTTTTTCAGCTGAATGCTGGAGAGTTCTGTATGGAATCACAGGGAAGACACTCAGGGAAAAATGCATTAAAAAACAATCAACATGTTCCGAAGAGAAGCAGCCCATCACTGCTTCCTTTCTGGGACTCACAATGAAGCAAGCACTGGAACTCATAAAGGAAAAATTCAGTAACTTCAGATATAACCACTGAATAAACACATAAACAACCTCAGTGGAATTAAAAAAAAAAAAAAAAGAAAATAGGGGAGGGGGGAAGAAATAGCCCCATCTGAATATGTAGATTTAAGTATCAGAAGAAATCAAATATCACTAGTGCAAGAAAAGAGCATGAAGAAAATGTATGACTCCAGTGAAACACATCATATATCCACTCTCATTCGGAAGTTTCATAGCAATCACCTGCATAAGTGTTGTTTTTAATTAAACACATATTAACACAGAGATAATAAAAGGCTTCTGTGAGATAGAAGCAAAATAACAGAGTACTCAACATGGTTAGTATTTAAGGAAAGTGTAAAAGTAATCATTAGGAAGTTGATTATAAAGTTATCTTAATCAAACACCATTATAAGCTGCCATGCAGAATGTGGCCTCACCATCTGTTCCCAGTTCTTTGCTCCTACTTTGGGCTGACACCCACACCACCATAACGTGGCTGGAATCAGGAGCCTGCTTCAACCCTGAGCTGGCCAAGTAAGAAGGGCTGGTTCCCAGGCTGGATGAGTCCCTTGTTCTGTGTTCAGGCCATGATCACCCAGACACACCCACAAACCAGGAGGAACAGTGTGAGCAGCTGGCAGTGACACGGACTGTGGATGGAGTGTGGGATGGGACTGTCTCTTGCAACAACACTACAGAGCTCCATCAAATGGAGCTGGCTGTGGAACCTCAGCCTAGGCACCCCGTCTTCCCCAAGGTACAGCCAGACAAACAGCACTGTGAAACAGGTCCTGACAAACAGAACGTGCTCCAACACACATGCATCAACTCTACATCCTAAAACACTTCTCAAACCCACAGGGACAACTACCTCTGTCTCTATTAGCACAAAAGGCCAAACCAGTCTTTTCAAATTTGTGATAGAATTATGGACAGAGGAAATGGCTAGAAATTTCTCAATTATGCCCTGATAGAAGTTCATTCCCTCTACATACTATCTACTTACTTTCCAGATGGAAATAGATTAAATTAATTGGGTTAAGCATGTTTTACTAATGGTGCTACAGAAAGGGTACCCACAGACCTACAGTGAGCAGGTACAACAGCAATGCAAGTGAAGCACCTTGGCAAAGAACTACAGGAAGATGCATTTTTATAGACACTGATTACTTACAGCTCTTTCGTGTAAAGAGCAGAAAGGGAATATTTTCCTAAATGGCAACATCTTTTCATAATCTCCTGTCTTACACTATAGCCAAACTTTTTCTATTATTATCAGCCTCACAAAATCACAATTTGTCTCTTTGATATGGAGAGTCTCAGCTTTGCAAACAGACTGCTATTATAATTGTTTTCTGGTTCTTATTAGTGAAAATTTTAATCTTGCTGAAATTACATATACCAGAAATGGTAATTCTTGTAAAAGTAATTGTATAGATATTGCCCAAATCCTATACCAATAGACAGCTCAGAAATATATGCAGTTACGGGAGTCATACTTGAAGACAAAGATAGAAGAGCCAGATTCCAGTTTAGTCTTCAGCATTGCCCAAAAATACTTAGCAAGGATCCTTTCAAGTGGGTCATCAGGAGGCATTCATAAAGTGGAAAATAAATCTAAACATAAAGTGGAAAATAAATCAAAATATCATTGACAAGTATTTCCTATTGGCTCTAAGACTAGGAGCAGGATTTCTCTGAACATGTGCCTGAAATGTTTTCTTTTAACACTGAGGAGATTGGAATTGGCTTCTTTACATCTGATGGGAGTATCTGCATGCCTCGGAGTTTGAAGTCTGTTTAACAGAATTAAAGCTTATTTGTTTAATCTAAATGACTACCTTGTTGAAATAGCTTTGCCACTGAGAAAAGCAGATGCTGGAGCTGGCCTTTCTAAACTCAAGGCAGAGTTTGCAGTGAAATGAAATGACTATTTTGTCATGTCTTTGTGTCCTGGTGTCCTAAATCTATACTATTTGCTAAATAAAAGTAGTATCACAAATGTATTTGCTATACTGATTGATAAAAATTATGTGCTGTATCTCAAACTAAACACTTTAATCTGTCTTCAGCAAAAACATGGAAATCATAAAAGCCTCTACTCATGTCCTTTGCCTTAGCACACCTTTCAAATCTTACAGAATCTTACAAGATTCTATATCTGAACAAGTAGACCAAACACTGCCATTCATGTACAGTGTGCTACTGCAGGATGGGAGATGAAAGCCCTGCTGAAGGTCACCTGCACAAATGGCAACAAAATTCCACGGATCACCGGGTGAGTCTGCACTGCTGAGGGCACCGTTCTGGCTCTGGCTTGGCGTGGCTGGGTCCTGACCATGCCAGTCATTTCCTCCTCCTTCCTGGTCCCTCCCTCCCTCCTACTTTTCCCATTTGCTGCCACTAGCACACACATAACCATGCCAAGAGCCTGATTCAGCTGAAAATATTGCCGGGGAGGAAGAGAAGCAGGGACAATGAGGGTCAACAGGAGCTGTCTGCAATTAGATTGCCTTAAACTAATCTTGAAACAACACCCTTAGAACCCAAAGAGGCTATTCCTCTTTGTATCTATCAAGATGTGCAGAGCATCAGCTACCCCCATTTAATTGCACAGGCGTAGCTGAAAGCTATGAATGAGAAAGGAAGGAGATAGCCTTGTCTGAAACTTTATAATGCAACCTGGTGCACTGTAGACGTAATAAAATTATTTGCTAAGCCAGTCCACACATTAGAAGACCAGCTGCCTAGTGTCTAACTATGAAATTACTCTGCAAATGAAAAGCAGGAATAAAGAGTAGCCAAATGGAAAAATACTTCCTGACCCAGCCAAAGAAAATAATTTATAACAGTTTCCCAGCACAGAGAAAGTAAAAAGGGTACATGCAGAGCGGTAGGATGTAGGAACTAAACTTCAGGGTAGTCAGCAAATAATCAGATTTTTGAATGGGTGTTTCGAAGACCCATCCAAAGTTACCTGGGGAAAATAGAGCTAGACCTGTTACATAGTTTAATGACAGAGAATATTCAGTTTCTAAAGTCTGACATGTAAGAACAAGCAACTGACATGGTATCAATATTTATATGAAAGTAAAATCATCTGCTTCTCAGTATCACTTTTCATTCTGTGGTCCTCAAGTTCCTTACATATTATGTATAACTGTTGCAAATCTAGATTATTTCTCCAATGTCAGTAAAAGGACTATTTCATAATGGAACTTAGGGCACTTTATAGACATGGAAATAGCCACAGATTTGCCCCATCACATATCAAAGACAGACCCTGAGTTATCATTCCTTCCCCAGTGAAATGAATCACACAAAATTGTGTTTGCCTTCCCTCATGTTTTTCACCATAGGAGTTACATTCTCAGCAAGTTTAAATTACCTTAACTTCAATTAACTTAATGGATCTATATCAATTTATTCCCACAAATAATGTGCCTTGAGTATTCTCGTGTACCATTTAGCTGTAACTAAGGGAATTCAATTCTAATTATTGCACTCCTTTTCTTCCCCAAAAAAAACCCTCAGCTTTATACTTTTGCCCAAAACAGCTGTGGGACTATGGTAAGTAAAAAGAAGTGGCTGCCTTCTTAATCTTGTCATCACGTAGCTAATTAAAAACATATATCCTTTTTGGAGGCCCAGGCCCTGGAAAAACACAAGTTTTGGCAGCCTCGTCCTGGTTGCTAGTATATGTTTTTTTCATGTTATGCAGTCTTGGATTGAAAGTGTTCTGCACACAAGAGCACCAAGAGACATATTTTCTGCAGATACACAGAGAGAGTTGAGAGTGTAATTTGCTCTGAACTGCTTGCACTGTGCTCCTATTAAGAAAAATGCTGTTAATATAAAAATTTTATTTCTAGCTACTGTCAGGTTTTCCATGGTTTTTTTTTCAAAAGTTCTAAGAATTTAATAGAAGGCTCCTTCTTTCAGATGCACCCTAAATATATATATAGATTGACATAAACAGATTAGGGACCACAGATGTCTGGTGACCCACTGACTCTCTTGGATACTGCAACAGAAATAAGCATTACTGAGCATCATCCCAGAGTCACCACGGGAAATCAAGAAAAAATTCGATATTTTAAGATCATAGCAGAGTTCAGAATGGAAGACAATTCCCCAAAACTTCTATTCTGCATCTCCAGCCTTGCAGAGAGCTGTGCATTTTTAAGAAGAGATGTGGAGTTTCAAAGGAGTTGCTACACTGGAATTGGTGATTGCTTCTTCAGATAAGGATCCAGCTCTCTCTAACTTTCAGTTACTCGATTTGTCAGGCTTTTTCATTGCTTAAGTTTCACCAGATGTGTAAAGTTCAAGCCTTGGCTTTTAATGTGAGCACTGAAAATTTATACCTCAAGAGAAAGGTGATTTCAGTCACTTGGTAGGTGGTAATCTTTTCTCTGGTACAATTCATGAAGAATTTCATTCACAGGAATAAAAATAGAAGCCTTTACTACATTTTAAATGTGATAAAGAAAAGTACAAGCACACTGAAGTATTAAACTCATTCTTACTTGTGCTTTTTTTGTCAGAATTAAGAGCATTAAGCCCTCTTATCTACACAAATTATAGGATTGTAGAATTTGCCTGTGACAGTTACATGCCACCTATCATTTTGCAACATAAACCAATTCAGCAGGTTATTTGGATTTTCTGTGTAACAAAAAAATTATGTCAGAGCACTCTTGGTAATGAAATAGCTGGTATTATCAAAGACATTCCCAGGACTAGACAGAATACTGAGAAGCAATAAACGAACTATTTAGAAGGCAGTGATAAAAATTGCTTTATATTTGCTAATACAAGCAGGTGATATCCATTTCCCATGGCATATAGTGATTTTTTTCTCTCTTCCACTTGTAAGGCAGGGAAAACATAGACAAAAAAAAAAAAAAGCCATATTAAAAAAAAAGTGCAGCTGTGCACAAGAAAAAATATATTCTTACACATGTATATATAGAGACATTCACCTTTTGACTATTTGAGACGTCATCCTGAACATTTGGTAACCACATCTACTGTGAAGCAGGAAACAGGGAAAAAATATTTTCCTACAAAGTGAAATGGAATGAAAATGACCTCTCTAAGCTCAGTTGCAGGTTGCACAATCCAAAACCGATTCAATTTATTTCTACATTTAACAAATGTAATCAACACCCTGTCACCAACTGACTTTTTGAGAAGACTTCTGAGATTTAATGAGCACAACTTGAAACTGTCATTGGACAATATGGACATGGGAATTAGTCAAGACTTCTGCAAAACAAAAAATTACAGAAAATGGTGTTTGGCAAAAAATGAACTCAAATTTATCTTAGAATATATTGCTGTCTGAATACAAAGCAATAAAGAAAGCATTGAAATTTGCCGGTCCTAATGAAAAATTTCCAAGTAAAGATATTAATGTAAATCATTTATATAAGTTTTAAAAGAAAATAAAATCTTTAGAATTTATTCCTTAATTTCTATTAATATTCGCTAAAATTCTAACACAAAATACAAAACAAAACACAGAAAAAACCTTCCAGACAAAAAAGGACATTTTATGCAACAAGACCAGAGGAGAGGTGGAGGGAATTTCACAAACAAATTTACGGCTGTCTCCTTAGGAACATATTTTTATACACCAGAAATGTTCTACTTGTTAATGAACTCAAAATTTAAACTTTTCTGAAATGCTTCCAAGTACATCAGATTTTTTGCAATGTTGATTCAAAAGAATAAATAACTCTTGTTATTTTTATTCAGAGAAAAGACAGAGCATCACATCTGAGAAGATTCTATTCTTAAAAAATGAAACAACTGAAAAATGCAACAATAGAATATTCCATCAGGAAATTTTTACTTGGATAGAAGTGATTATGGACCTTCAGCAGGAGGACAATTAGTATTATATTAATATTATATATTTTCTAGAGAAATTTAAAGAAAAGAGCCTGAAAAATTGAAACATATTGAAATGAGGATGACTGGTGCAGAATATAATATCCAATTTCCAAGTTAAAAAATAAGAAATGTGACCCTTTTAAGAGCTGCCTGTTTGCATTACCACAGAATGTGGGAATCCCATCACAAAACCAGCCCTGCTATAAACTGGGGAAACTCTTAAACAGAGGAAGAGTCACCTAGCCAGAGTGTTTAGTGTAAACAGAAGAGGTTGGAAACAGAAGGACCAATATAGAGCTTTAAGGCATTTTAGTACTCTCATGCTTTATAAAAGAAATTATTACAGTAATCTTTGGTTGTTTTGTTAATATTACTGAATTAAATTTTGCAGTACTTGGCTAATTTTTACTCATCTGAGCTGCCAATTGCCTGTATGGTAGTCATCCAGTATTAATGCAGTTTTGGCTCAGGGCTTTCATGTCTGAATTTCTGTTTGGATAGTCTCAGATGTGGTGAGAATGTCAGTATGCTGAAGTTTCTGTTGAAAGGCTTGTTATACACATATATGGGAGCTGGAGTGTTTGTGACTTCAAGCAGAGTGTAATTCAGTGCCACACTGACACAGATAAAATGCATGACTTGAAAAGTTCAGAAATTTTTTTTCCTTCTCATCTTTCTTATCCTTCTTAATAACAGGATTTCATATTTCTGGAAAAACTTGCATTAAAGCCAAGCAGGCAGAACTACAGCATCACTCACCTGTGTCCAGCACACAGTTGTCACTGTTGTCACTCCCACCACGCTGGGAGCACGTGCACCAGTTTGTCACTCTGTACTGGGCTCCCCTGAAGGCCAAACCCCAAATCACCAGGCAGTGGGAGCCTTTTGGCACTCTGTGAAACCCTAGGAGCAATCGATACAGCTGTTGGGCTTTTTAGTACAAGTGTGCTGAATGACAGTTTTCAGCCTGCTTTCACCTCCTCTCCCCTGCTTTCCTCATGTCCTAGAAAAAGGAAACAGAAGAAAAAGAGGAAAACAGTAAGGTTCAGCACATGGTAGCTGATATTCCACCCCTGACACCAAACTGGGACTTCAAAATTGTGCCTCTGCTTTTTACCTGCAAAGTCCCTGCAAAACTTCCAAGGCGTGAAACTAATGCCAACCTGAAAATGCAACATTTTCCCCTTCCTTTTCTAATTCTAAATAACTACTAAGCCAAGCTGCACCTGGAATTATTAGATAAAATTGACACATACATCTACAAGAGCAGCTTTTGTTTAAAAAGGTTGGTTTTTAACACAAATTGTCACTTTCTTGAATGTATTCTAGGCAAGCTTTATAGTATCTTTGAGAGATGGATTAGAGATTTATTTTCCTGATCCCTTCAAAGCACACATTCCAGAATACTGGCAACAAACATTACAATAATTTGATTCAAGAGGGCAAAACCTGTATATACCAAAATTGATCCTTCTAAGAAAATGAAAGAGGCAGCTTTGTTTTAAACAGTAGAAAACTTCCTCCTGCGGGCTCTTTTCTGCAGATGTTAGGTAACAGATTTTCCATTTTACAGCTCACAATAATTTTTGTCTCATTGACATTGTAAAGGGAAAATCACCACAAAATCAAATCCACAGCAATGGGCAGCAAGAGGAGACTGTTTTCATCCTCTCTTGGTTTATTTCTCCATTAATCTACAGTTTTATTCACCCTCCGTGTAACACTGAAGGAAAACATTCAATTTCTAGTGAGGGCATTAACTGCTTTCCATCTTCAAGGTGATTATGTTGGTTGAGAGAGCAATTGGGAGGATTTAAAGACTTGCTCTAAACTGCAGAAATGGTGAAGGGCTAGTGGCCAGAAGCTGATACAAACTCAGCAAGTTAGGTAGGAGCAGGCTCAGCTCAGATATCTGGGAAGTAACTTAAATGACAGGGATGTGGCCCCTGCTTCTGGGTCTTCAGAAGACCTGTGCTTTTCCAGGGAGGTGGTTTCACTGTGCACCCAACACAGGGTGAGTTTTTCAATTGCATCTTTTCAAACACTGTGTGTTTGCATTGTAAATGACTGATATTTCTTCCTTGCATCAGTAAAAAGAGAACATGCATTGTTTTCACAAGAATAGTGATTGGACACAAAAAGACCACAGTTAGAAGAAAAATGTGAGCAAATATGTACAGATTCGAGGTTCACAATGACCTGAAGACTTCAGATGACTAAGGTTTTAACAGTGGACTTAATACCTTCCTAAAACTGTAAGAAGAAACCTTGTAAATATATCTGATACAGATGGAATGGAAAACAGAGCCAGTCTCAATGATTAGCAAGCAAGTCAAAAACCAGTCAGAAATAAAACTAGTACAGGGTGAAATTATTTTAGGAGAAAGTTTAATAGATTTATTACTTAGTCACTCAACATGAGGCTGAGCACTGTCCAAGGGAAACAAGGCAGAGGCATAAACTGCTGCTTCAATTTAAGGGCAAATCCTAACCATCCCTCTGGCTAATGCTTTGCACATATGTTGATGTCAATAATAAATTTCAAAACAAATCCTCTATTGAGTTACAAAAATGCTGTGAAGACAGTACACAATCAGCCGTTCTTCCTACTAGAGCAACAAAACCAGTAAGAGTGACTGAACTAATTTAAAATCTCATTCAGCACTATAGTGCTCATATATATAACAAAATAAATTTCTGGGTTTTTTATCAACTGTGACTAAACAAGGTAATATTGAAAGATATAGGAACAGGGAATCCTTTCTCAAAAATGGAGCCACAAAATAATTTGTATTCACATTAATATCAGTTTATAAAATATCATTAAATTAATTTCAATTCAATTATATGCAATTAAAACTTTAAACCAATTGGCCAAATCATTAGCAAGGAGTAAGTTAAATCAAAACAAGTGTTGCAGAAACAGTTCAGAATGATAAAGATATGTGAATAACTTAAATATTTACCATGAAAAGTAACACAATCAAAGAGGAAGCTACTTGAGTAAACAAACAAGATTAGGAACACAATCCTGTAATAAACATTTCTTTAAAAAGTGAAACAGCAACACTCCAGGCTTTTATACTCTGGAGGAAGGAAAACAGTTTTCTAATTCACAGGTTTTAGGAGAAGTTATTTTGCTTTCTCAAATGAAAGAGATGGGCAAAACAAGAGCTTAACACTTTAAAGTTAATTCATCTCCCTGGTAGAACTGATACCGAAAGTTCTGAAATGTTTTCATTGAAAACAAAATAAAAAACACCCTTCTACTGATATTCAAAGTATAAACTATTCAGAGTGTTGACAAACACCTCTGCATGACTTACAGCTGCATTGCCCCAAGAAGTGTTACTGCACGAATAAAACTAGTAGAAGAAATAGATTTCTCAATAAATTCTTTTAAAATTCTGAAAAAAAATATGGCATATCTCTGTCCTAATGATGCCATGGTGTGCAGCTTAGGGACTCTCATCAGACTATCTGTTTTTCCAAATGGACCAAATACACATGAATCAATCATGTCCAGTCCAAAATAGGAGCATTCTCCCTGGTTTCCTCTACTAAAATTGGTATACTGTACTACTAATGGCTATGAACAATGCTGACAGGCACCTGCAGTAGGGTGTAAAGTTAGTTTTAAATCTGTGTCTCTGGTCCCTTACAGTAAGTTGCAGAGGGCAAATTGTGTTTAATGTCTCACCTATCAATGACAGCTCAGCCTGAGCAGTGTCAGAGAGCCACTGCTAAACTGTTCATCATTAAACCCTTGTGCTCCGGTCTCCGCTTGCAAAATAGAAATGTTCTTCCATACAGGGAGGAGGACAACAAAATATTGACAGCACTAGCAGGTCCTTTAACACTTATGAATGAGAGAAAACACTCATTTAAAATAAGTTCTGAAAAATTAATCCACTTGGCTGAAGATATAACACCAAAAAAGAAAAAGAGTTGTAGGGAGTAGACAGACTGCCACTAGAGCAAACTCTGGATAACCTTGCTTTAAAGCTGATTTGTCCAAATAATCTTACACTAAGCTTTCTCTTGCTGATTAGTATAAATGTCTAAAGCACTGGGAAGAAGCATGAAACCATAAATAAATGATATTTAACCAATAAGACACGACACACAAATAATTTCTGGACCATTAATGAACGTTTCAGGTGTATTGTAAAGCATGGGGTCAAAGGTCTAGATTGTCTTATCTTTCTCATAAAACAGAAATAATGAAAAATGTGAGGAGGACTTCAGGGAAGAGTCATACTCCTGTGTTTCCAGATGGATACCATGGTTAAAATATGTCTCCAAGCCAAGATGAGAGCTGCATTTTTGGTCAAAGACTGATTAATTTCTACAGTAGGAAAAGTGACTGTATTTTGGATTAGGTTTAAATGTAAAGATTTACCTTTCACCAGTCACTAAGTTAATTTATATTTTATGCACTCTGGCACAGGAATTTGAAAGCTTTGCACTCTCAAATTTACCAACAAATTAGGGAGCAACATAAACTATTTGGAGAGACATTTATGGGAACTAGGAGTTGACAATCTTTTAAAAGCTGTGCCAAGTTTCTTGGGAAAACAAGGAGCAGGAAGATGCCAGTCCCCAACAGCAGAACTTTCTGGAGCCCCATGAGGCTTTTTGAATAACTGTATAGTCACTATCTGCATCTTTTTTCTCAAAAGACATCTGTCACCGGGTTTTGTGAGCTGCTCTTTTTGATTGTATTTCCCAAGAGTGTGTTCCCTCTGCATGCTCCCTACCTGCAGGGACGACTTTCACACCTGCCCCTGGGAGTTAAAGCACAAAGGCAGAGTGTTTGCATTACATCATTACAGCAGGTTGAAGCTTCAACACTACAATCAAAGTCTAAAAGAGATCTTAAGACTATCCTCCAGTTTCCAAAACCTCAGGCAGCTTGACTCTTATTTCGGTGGTGCAAACTAACAGTAAGTGCAGGGAGGGGAAAAAAGATAATTTTTTCCTTTTATTTGAACATCATGATAATTTTCCCATCTCAATGTCCATATTACAAACTGTCTATCTTACACAATTTTTATTTACCATTCTACTATGGATAGTGACCGGATATAAACAGAATTATCAATTTGCCTTAAAAAAATAATTACAGCTTTTACTAACTTTTTTCATTAAAAAAGTAGAAACCTTTACATATAATTCAGTCCATAGAGCATTCAAATTCCTGAGATGCTCTGTTAGAGCACTATGATGTACATTTTATCTAGAAGGTAATGTAGTTTGACAGCAATAATGTTTAATTTCTGGTAAGTAACTTGTTTCTCCTAACTGTGTAGCAATAAAAGCTGTGAGAAAACCCTCAAAGTAAAAAGTATTCTTATATGTTTTTCTTTAGCTTCAGGTGCAACAAATTACCCAAAGGATTTTATCAGACACTTTAATCTCAATATTGATTAGGGGAGATTAAGGAATTTGTTGAACTTGTTGGTTTTTAATTGATTTTCTACAACATGGACATTATGACTTCCCATTTGTTGGATGGCACAGATGCTGATCAACAAAGGAATACTTAGATGTAATGAAACAACCAACCTCCACAGGCACAGGGAAAAAGCCACAGTTAGCCTCAGTCCTCAGACAATTCTTAGGGTAACCTGTAAGCATTATTGAATAGCTGAGTGAAAGAAAAGGTGAATAATCCTTATGCTGATCTCATTGTAGTTAGCAATTCTTGTATTATCAAACATGCACATTCCAGAAGAATAGAAAACAAACAAAAAAACCCCACTTGTGTTCTTTCAATTCTACATTTCCTTCAGTTTCACATTGAAGCAATAGTTTGCTACTAACCAGTAACTCAGCTTCACATAAAATATTGCTGGTGTATCTCGGAGAGTATCACACTGGTAAAGCAGCTTGGAAAAATGTTAAGAGTCATCAGAGGTTTCTTCATCTACTAAATTAATATTTCATATTTCTAAACATTTGCTAGCTTTTAAAGCATCAAAATGGTTAAAAGTGCAGTGTTGAAGCACGGCTGGGCTGACAAGTTTCCCAGCAGAGGAGGCAGCAGTGGAGTGCAGGGGTTTGTAGCACACCGTGATGTCTCACACAGCAGCCCTGGGAAGGGAGCTCTGCTGAAAGGCCACTGACAGCACACGACACACGCTGGGGAGGTTTTTTCTGACTTGCTCGCTAATCCTCCTCCTCCCAGCTGACAGCCCTGACACCTCAGACAAGGGTGAAAATTAACTGTCCTTATAAAACAAATGAACAAGAGTCTCGTAAAGTTGAACAGGCTTTGCGCTTATGAATTCTGCTGGCTGGCAGCTCATCTTTGAGTAAAAGTCTCAAGAACTTTCTTTAAAACAGCTTTTCTAAGAACTTGTGTCCTTTTTCTGAATTTTTCAGAGGTTACAAGCCTTTTGTTTCCCATTCTCATGAAACAAGTCATCTGCTAAACAGCTTAGGTCTTGAAATGCCTGAAAACAGAATGAACACGCACATTTTTCTTCTTAAAGCCCCAACTCATTTTAGGATTATTTTAATTTATGTTGAATTTTCCTGTTTTGAAAAAGAAAAAAATATTTCCAAACAGTGTTCACAGACTGAAAGTAACTGCATCATTGTCAGAGTTCTTTAAAATTAAAAAAAAGGAGAAGCAGCAGAAGTCTGGGTAGACAAGTGACCTCATAAGAAGGGTGGTTGGTGAGTATTCTGCCACAGAACAAAAGCTACACATTTTGTAAGAAATGCATTTTTACAAATTGCCTGGAAGTTGTCCTGGATGTACCAGAGGGCAGAGGAAAGAGGTTGCTGGCTAATGAACCATGGAATTACGAAAGGTGAAAATGAAAGAGGCATATCAGGTTAATAATGAATTGTGCAATATCTGTACAGAGTTACCATTTTTCTGACATTTTTCTCACTGTTTTAAATGTCTGAACCTAGTGGGTTCCTATGTCTTTCCTTGAGATTCAGTTCCACTGTGTAATAAAACTTCCTGTCAGGAAATTTTTCATGATGTTCAGCCTAAATTTCTCTTTTCTCAATAGCAATACATTATTCCATGTTATAAGCTCTTCTTTTGCAAGAAGATAAATTACTCTTAATTTTTAATGTTTATCCTTTACAAAAAGTTATTAACCATTACGTTCTTAACTCTCTGTCAGTTGGCCAAGCTTTAAACACACAGATCACATAAATCAAATATAATGCTAGATTTTTTTCTCTGCAGTCCCTGAAATTACATTGCATTATTTAATGCTGAGATTCTGATATAAGGGGGAAGGTAAGCAGGTGGCTTGTAGACGACTTTCCCCCCAAATAATATTATTTGTTCCTTAAGCAAAAATTGGTGTTTGGCTAGAAAAAAAGAAAAAAATTCCACAGCTGCTCTATCAGGATTCTGGTTTCTCAATTCTGCTTTAAACCTAAGAAATACTCAACTTCCTCCTAGTTTATAGTATTAATTAAATTGCAATGGCCCTTCCACTGGACGACATAAATAGCAATTGCCTGCTAGCATTTCAGGGCTTAGTCCTTCTGAGCTTTCCTGGTGTTGCTGGCATAACTGGAATACAAATACCTGTAGTATGTTGTTTGTATGAACACTTCATAAACACTCAAAACAACTATTATTACTGTAGTGAGTATATATGCAAATCTTGGCAGGGGCTAAAATTCCAGCACACAAACACGGGCTTAATGGAAAATCTTTCAGAACTGATCCACCACTGCAACTGAAGTTTCATGGGACTAGATTTGTGTATTTTTGTATATTCTTTTCCAGTATTCATTCAAACCTCCATTCAAATCACATTCTATCACAATATTTAAGTGCCTAATTCCTGACATAATTTGTGGCCAGGTTGAGATATATAATTTTGAAGCAGCAAATAAAAATGCATTTAATTTGCAAAGCAAATTTCTTCACCAGTTTCATTAATATCTTTAAAAGAGACTGATAGATATCTTGCTTTTTTATATTTTTCTTCTAATATATTTGGTGAAAGTCAAGACAAAATATGAGGGCGGGCAAAACACCAGCAAAAGCTGTATGCATTTATTATTGCTCAGTAATAGCCACATAGAAGACCAATAGACGAAAATTTGGAATAAGATTGACCCAGCTGGAAAGAGAGAGAATCTTTGCTCTACAGTCCAGGTGCATTACAGGATGGCTGTGGGATTTATTTTCTTTTTTAGTGCTGCAAACAGGATACTTGACCATCAGTATTTTTCAGTATGACTCTTTCTATGCCTGTTTTCCAAATCTTTTCCTTATTTCCCTGTAGACTTACAGTATTACATAGCAATTTCATATTGTATATAGGACTATGGAAGTAAAGCATTTCTGCAATTACCTAAAAAAGGGTTCTGAATAGGAGTGACAATGACAAAGGCAATGGGTTCCTTCACCTGCCATGAAAACTCACTCAACTCTACCTAAAACACTTTCAGGGTCAAAAGGCTCTGCAGTTTTAGTCAGTTCCCACAATGAGGAAGAATAAAAAGCACATTGCTTGCATTAAGTCAAGATAACAATGAATTTGCAGTTGAAATCTGAAACAATGACTAAAGAAGATGTTAGGAAATATTTTGCTTGGTCACATTTACAGGAGAAATCTATATAGAGACTTAAAATGAAGTGGATTAAATGGAAGTTTATTTAAGGTCTCTTTCTGACAACAACATTGCCTCAATATATACTTTCCTTCTTCTTCACTCTCTTATCTCATAGAGATTTCACTAATTTCACTACTTTAATGGGCCACAAACACATTCTAATTTACATTTAGGTAACATTAACTTTCTTGCTAGTTTGAAGCATTAATGCAGCAGAGAGGAAACAGAAAGCATATGCAAGCATCTGAAGAGTTTCCAGTTCCTTTACCTTCTAGACTTCATGCTCTTTCTATATGAACACACATTTAAATATGAACTTACCTTCTGCACCTCCTGCACTCTCTGCACACACTTGTATATCATCTTTTTACAATTAACAATAAGCTCTGGTTTAAACCCCTCATGTCATTACAAAGGCCAAATTATTACAGCAGAAACTAGAGCCAATTTGGATCAGGCTTAGGTGAATTTAGAATAAACGAGTTTTAATGATAGGTAAAAAATACCTCAGAGTCTGAATACATATTATCTAGTGATATCAACATGTGTAATGGAGAAATGCACACAATAATATAAATATATATAAAATTTAAGTTCAATCTTTAACTGAATGTGGGAGAAAATGTGCTATTATTGTTATTTTAAAAGGATAGGATTGTTCCCTCTACCAGATTACATGTACATGAAACTGTGAAAATTGGCAGTGGAATACCAAGGCCATGTTTACTACATTTCTTCAATAGGTCTGTAGGGTCCCATTTCTGTCTCTGGGAGAGTTCAGGCCAAGGCTGAATGCTGGCCATCCTATAGCTGCATCCTCAGAAGCAAGGCAAGCTGGCAGCCAGCAAAAGTTCACAATCTTACAGGACAGACAGGCTAAATTTCTCCCTCTCAGGACAAGTAAGTTCATTGCTGTTATTGGCTATTAGTGTACCAGTGACTACCACTGCCCTTTTAAATAAGAACACAAGAATTATCTCAGACAAATGTCTGAAGAGCAAAGCAGGGGCCAGAAAAATAATTCTAACCACGCTTAACCCCAAATTCAATAGTAATTAAGACCTAACTCTGGGGTTTTATCCTTCTTTTTGACACAGTCTATTGACCAATATTTATCTTCATGGCTCACTGAAAGAACTCAGTGGGCTGCTGAGTAAAGCTGGAGGACCATTCTTTGCTTCCAGTCCTGCAGCATTGAAAGTGTCATTGCACACAGTTAAAAGTTATATGCTGTTATTTTTTGCTCTGGAGAACACAATGCAAAGGCCTGCTCCAAGCCCCATTGTACTTTCTGGATTTGTATTCATTTGACATTGTGCTACTTTGGAATGAGGCTTTACCTTCATAAATACCAGAAAGCACTGCTGAAGAAGTAATGCATGTCAAGTGGCCTGCAATCCGTGAACAAAGCAGACCTTGCTCTCCCCATCATCATTATTCACCAGACATGGCAGAATGAAAGGCTGAAAGGATCAAAGAGCAGAGCACCAGCAATATCTACTAATAATTGACAGTGTAAGCAACACCACTAATCAAGGCCAAAATACAGGACATCATAAAGGACAGACATTCAGCTTCTCTGGCTTAGCTGACATCATTTATACTGGGATCAGTTGAGCAAAATTAAAGAAGGTACTTGAAATATAAGGAAAGTTTTAAGTAAAATGAGCAAAAGCAAAATTGCACCTGATAAAATTAAAAATAAAACTAAACATGAATTGATTACAGCTAACATCAGTCTCTACTGAAATTTTCTGATCCTTCTTACATAGCAGGTAACTGTTACTCATACATAGAAATATATAGCTTGAGCAAATTAACACTGCCTTACGAATTTTACATTTTAGATTTTTGCATTCCTTTATGTTTCCTTTAAATACAACATGATAAAATAGCAGCTCTCGTCTCCCCAAAAAATTAAGGAGAAAATGAAAGAAATCTACTGATACTGTCCTAAATTGTCAAAGAAAATGGCTGAGAGAAAAAGTTCTGGCTGCTTGTCCTATCCAGTACTGACTTTCATAACCTCTTTTTCTAGAATTTGTGTGTTTGTCAATACAACCATTTATACAGAAGGAAAATCTCACTACATTTTACCTTCTAGTTACTTTATATCCTAAGACAAAAATTCATTTACTTTCATTGTAGTCAGCATTCATTGCCTGTAATGCCAAACAAAGAAAATAGCTAAGTGACCAGAACTGTCTGATAATAAATAGCAAAAGGCAACTATGAAAAATTGTGTTCACTTTTCCAAGAAACAAGCAAGTCATTTAGATGTACTAACATTCTTTGAACTTGACCCAGAAAGTTTAGCTCTAGTGCAGAAATAATTTAGTTTCACTGGCTCATTCAAGCACTGACTTTACCTGCAGTGCCAAGGTTTCCCAGTGATGAGTTCTAGGCTGTCTGGTTACACCCTTTGAACCTGGTGCTTCTTACCTAGCAGCTCACACATAGAGGTTAGCAGAAACCTGTATACTGAGTAAAGCCTTTAACTATCATCAAAATACCCACATTTTGCAGTAAACCTTCTGAATAATACAGTCCATTTTCCACAAGTACAGCCAGTGTCCCTGAAGTCAGTTCTCACAACTGCAAAGCACTTGCAGATACAATTTCAGCATTCTTACTAAATAAACTACAGTGGGTTAATTTGCTTTTCTGATAAGCACCTCAAAGGAATTTCAGCTGAATGAACCAAAGAAAAATATTCTATGGTTTCAGTTTCAACAATATTCGAGTATTTAATTATTTTGAACAAATAAAATATAATTAAAGTAGCAAATATCTGAAGTCTTTAGACTACTACTTTTCACAGCCAGGGACTATAGACAGAGAATAATCTGTCATTTTCATGTTTGACATGAAGACTTTGTAGGAAGCTGTGCTTACAGTTTGGAACTTAGTTGAGATCAATAATGGCTTATAATTTTTCTATTCAAGATAGTGGAATATACTTTGATACAAAAAAAGCCCCTGTAAAACAGAAGACAATGAAAAATGTTTAGGCAAAAGCCAAACTGCCTGTTTCAGATGAACCTGACAGAAATGCTTTGACCTGATAGCAACAGGAAGTATAAACCCTCAAGGACTGTCTTACAATTAAATATTTAGAATGATAAATGAATTATCATAATAAACACTTAGAATTCAGGTAGAAAATTACTAAGAAAACCACTTTTGCCCATTTGTGGTTTTTTAAAAGAAGGTCAGCTTCTCTTTCAATGTAAGACAAAACTCATTCTTTATAGAATTCATTATCCATTGACAAAGAGGTTGATTGCATCAGGAATAAATGTGACCCATTTCCTTCAGAATCCCTTCAACTCCTTTGTTTTTTTATTCAGAATACAACAAAATAGCTTTCCAAACAGAAAAATGGTAGCAGTAGTGTTACAATTTTACTAATTAGAGATCTATTTCAAATGAAAGGATTGTCACAAAAGTACACATTTCTCTGAGTAAACATCACAGCATCAATAACAAATATTTTTGTGTTTCTACTTCAATTGGATCTGTGAAATCAAAGACAACTTAACCCCTTTCCTTATAATTCTAAGGCTATCCAAGTCATTGATGTACAATCAGTGTTAATTGTACCAGTTAACATTATATCCTCTAATTACTTTCCTGACAGGACTTAGCCAAGTGAATTCCTACTATTCTGTTTTCTCTGCCAGACTGTAGTTTGCAATAAAATACTACTTCACTTTGCATTATTATATCTAAAGTGTTCAGTGTGATTTAGGGAAAACTATATTCTACATGACAGCAGCTTTGGGTCAAATGAAACGGAAGGAAATGTACCTCCATTATTCAGTTTTGTGGTCCTTGTACTATTTCTTTTGCAAAATAAGAAACATAAGTTAATATTTTCATATTTTACTGCTGTTCTCTTCATCATAGTGTGCCTGGCACATCTGGTAAATTACCTAATAAGTTTTACTATAACAACAAGTTCTTTTCTAAAAGCTAGAGGCAAGACAAATCACATCTTGTAATGCTCACAGTTCTACATCCAGCTGCCCTTCATGCAAGGCAGTGGCTGATACTGTCACCTGCAACCTGCTGCTTCTCCTGCTCAATTCTTGTGTGTTCCATCATCCCTTCACATCCCGGGTAACTTCTGGGCAAATCAAACTAAATTAAGTTCACTTGTCAAGTTCCAGTCCTTAGCCTATTTTGTTACATCATCATATTGATATTTCAGTGGGAAAGAATTAAATAGAATAAGCAGCTTTGTTTGCCATTCATGTTACTGCTTAATAGTAGTACATTACTATTTCGTGCAATACCCAGCCTGATGATAAAAGAACCAGAAAAAATCCTTTGTTTTGTTATGTTTGATCTTCCACTCGAACTGAATTTAATTTAAAAGTATAATAAGCCAACAGAAAATATTTTTCCCTAATTGAGATGTACCATCTGCTCCAGTAATCAGCAAAACACATCTCAACTCATTTGGATGTTTGATGCACTGCTTTTGTACAACTGACAACAGGAAATATGAACATGATTAGAATACAAAGTAATTTTTGTCCTAGCAATATTTGTTTTACATATGCACTCAGTGGAGCTACTTCCGTGAAAACTAGTTGGTCCTCCTATTCTTCTCCCTAAATAAATTTTACAGGTGTTTCATTCTCAGGGAATCTAAAATAGAAATTTTATCTGCTAGCCAGTGACAAAAAATTAATTTAAATGCATTTTATACTGGGAAATATCTGAAACCAGTTATTTTTCACATACAATTGTCACACAGATTACCTCTGCTGAAGACTTACAGAAAACTGCATTGTAAATTACTCCTCTGTAGTTTGAAACTTCTTCCAATTTTTATAAACTCAAATGCTATGATTCCATAAAACATTTAAATTTTGGAAGGAAATTTGACAGCTTGAAATGGGATTCTCTCCATGTACTAAACCAAATGTGGTTTAAAGGTGTAAGTTTGAGGTCCATACTACTTTAGCTTGCATTAACCTATCAATATTGAGAGTATTTTAGTCCATGAAGAGCACAGGATTTGTTCCAGAAAGATAGTCTGCACCATGGTGTGTTAGTTGTAAGAGGACTAAGTTTACAGAACAACCTGAATTTAAGATAGACAGGGACTTCTCTGCCAGAGAATCATTTTAAAACTCAAGGCAAACCAACTGAAAGAATAACATTAAAGAAGCAAATAAACCTTCCTTTGTAGGAGGATTAACCTGCAGTGAATCAAAGCATTTTGTCTTAATCCCCTTGTGTACCTCTTACAAGAAAAGGATTCTGTCGTGTAGGACAAGGATAAGACAGAGATACTTAAATGTCATACAAAGAGAGTTTTCCCTTTGATGTTCTGTGAGCTACACATGGAACTTCCTCTTAAACAATTCAGGACCACTGTCCATCAAGACAATCAATAAGGATTTTCTGGTTTATAAGACAGTTACAAAGCTTAAGGCCACTTTCTCTGGGAAATAGACGTTTTAGCTCAATTGATTCACTTAATTATTTGAACTAGTTTGAGTGTAAAGTTCTTATTTTAAATGTTATTTCACTTCATGTGAGATTGTTCCATATTTACATTGAGAAAGGTTTTGTGTTTGTACAGTTGATTTTCATGTTCTCAACATGAAAGAGGGACCAAAGGATGATGCTGTTTCTAAGATTGAAAACTGAATGAAATTATTGTTTTTGAAGCACCACAAAAGCTATATAATGACAAAAATTATGTTTTAATTCTTCTATAAAAAAGATTACCAAGATAAAGTTAAAAGGTTATATACACATTTCCTTCTTCTCATGTTTTAGAATCTGTGCAAAGGAAACAGGATTTCAGAGCTCTGGTCCCTTAGGTTCTCACTTCCTTTCTCCCAGTGTTCTTTTTTATTTAAATTATCATAATTTTAATAAGAGGGGGTTTTAAAAAAATTTTTTAGGAGATATATGTAGAAAAAATTAATAAGTCTTCAAGAGGAAGAAAGATGGTGTGAGGAGGCTTGAAGAGGTGCACAAAGGCTCATCTATTCTTGTAATATCTTAGCATCTTTCAGTAATAATAATTCTCAGTACTGTGCTTTTTCACCTCAGAGCTCAAATCTGGTGAAAAGATTCCATCTATTTTAGATGCAACAAAAGTACTAAAAGCCAAGGAGTTTAGGAGCAGGGCTCAAAAGAGAATCAAGTGATTCCGTTATCCCACTGAGTATGCCACCAAATTATTCCAATTAACATTAATCAAGTGTAGTTAGTTGCTAAGATAACAACTGGGATGAGTCGAGCACTTTTCAGCCCATCAAGTGATAGATTTCAGAGGTTTTGTATCTTAACTGACAGCACTGCTATAAAGTTTAGCATCCATCAAGCACTTTGTTTCAGTTCCATTTTAGTTTTTTTTGTAGTAACATATTTCATCTTCTAAATTTTTCAGTGAGGATGTACTAAAATTTCCAGTTTCTGTAAAATATCTTCTTTGCTTGGTATTATTTAGCTCTGAATATTTAGTAATTTTTATTGATTTTTGAAGAATGATTACATTTTTTATGGAACCAAATTCTTAACTTGAGAAATACAATGACTAAAAACCCCAAGCAAATGATGTTTGCTATATTTCAGTATTTTTAATTTGTTTGAAAAAAAATTCAGCCCATATTTTGCAAGTTTTTGACAAGCTCTAAGTTCCAACGCAAACAAAGGCATAAATAAATAAACCTGTACCAGAAGGAAAGGTTTTGTTTCTCAATTTTCTACTGTAATTGAAAGAAAGCAAAGATGCTTCATACTAACTAGATGTTTATATGGAAATATAAACAAAAAAATTAATTAGAAAAACAGTATCTGATAGCTGGACCTCTTCTGCCTTTCCATCAATGAAAATATTAGTGTGCCAGCTGTGCATAACCACTTGCACATTGTCATCACATGAGATACTTAATTTTCCTTAAAACAAGGCTATTCATTTTCTCCCACCATTGAGGTAATTCTAGAGACAATAAGTCAGCCTAATCTCCTTCCTAGTTATGCAGCTCAAAATGCCCAGAGATTATGAGTATATTTATCTCACACTTTTTGATCTGCTCTTCTCAGTCTGGATTCCTTCAACTTTTATCTCTGAGAAGAAAGACTAAAATGAGTATTTTGTTTCAGCTTATATGTGATCTTATGTCACACAAGGCTTTCATATAAAAAAGCGCATTTTCTCAGTCAGTAAGGCTGGGCAAAGGAAGAGTCAGAAGAGAAAGAGAGAGGCACAATGACAATGTCTCATGCATGATCTCCAGCTTTAAAATCTTCTGTGCCAGCATGGAAACCTAACCATACAACACACAATAATCCCAGTTCTACACTTATGTAGGTTATATGGGTCTAAATAATGGATGTGAGTTAAACTGTACGAAAACATCACATCTTCCATAATTTTCCTATTAATCTTTACATATAAGTAACTAACAAGCAGGCTACAAATCTGCTGTACTTGCAATATGTTGAGTTCTCAGCTGTCTCCCCTGACAATGTGTGAATACAGGCTATGCAAAAGTCATTGTCACCCACAGGGAGGTGAGTGCTAGCCTTCTTTTCAGCATTTCAGGGTCCTACCTTGGGGCCTATTAGCAAGAAGGCAGACTGCTTTATTATTTGAAAAGCTGTTCACTGTGATTTATGGCCTTGTATTAGCCTCCTCATCTTGAGATATTAGACAATCATACTTTGTCATGGACAATCTGAGGTGGGGAAAACACAGAGCATTCATCTTCTCTTGCCATCCAGGACACTTCTTTTCATCTATTGTTTTTTCCCCTGGCATATCATTTCCTTGTAATCAATTTAAATTGAAAACTTTCATGACCTTCCCTGAGCGTTACAGTCTTTTCACCTACTCTGAGGGTTTTTCTGCTAAGAAATCAAAACCCCAAAGCCTTTTAAAGATAACAGAATTTTCCCTACCAAAAAAGCATACAAGCCTCATTTGTGATTATGAAAGGATTTTAGAAAATCACCAATTAAGCAGACCCAAAATACCCAGAAAATACCCAGTATAAATATTTCCACATTTTAAGTTTGTGTTTTAACTTCAGTTGGTAAATAAGCAGCATGTAGCCACTCACTCATTCCCCCTTTCCCAGCCAGAGAAATGGGGAGTAGAATTGGAAAAAGGTAAAACCCGTGAGCTATGAATTGTTGAAAAATTGAAATAAAGTAAAATAATAATAATAATAATAATAATAATAATTAGTAGTAGTAGTAGTAGTAGTAGTAGTAGTAGTAGTAGTAGTAGTAGTAGTATGAGAGTCAGAGAGAAATAAAAGCCAGGGAAGACAAGTGATGCACAATACAACTGGTCATCACCAGCTGACTGATACCCAATCCTTCCCCAAGTACTGATTGACACCTCCAGGCCAACTCCCCCAGTTTGCACACTGGACAGGACACTGTGGTATGGAATATCCCTTTGAACTGTTCAGGGCAGCTGTTCTGCCTTTCCTCCCTCCCAGCTTCCTGTGCACCTCCTCACTGGCAGGGCAGGGAAAACTGAAAAGTCTACCTAAGGTCTATTAAAACAGTGTATTATCAACATTATTCTCATAGTGAACTCAAAATACAGCACTGTAATAGCTACAAGGAAGAAAATTAATCCTATCCCAGCCAAAACCAGGACAGTACCCACTCCTCATTCCATACCATTTATGCCATGCCTAGGTCCCACATTTTGCAATGCATCAGAGTTAGCCACCATCATTCTTCGTGGTCCTTTGATATACAGACCCACATATATATAGGTATCATTCCCTGAGGCTATGCACCATGCCTGTGAGAGTCCATTGAGTTAATTTACTCCATGACTTTGGGCTCCACCTGTCTAATAATTGTTCAGGGCAGAAAAATTGGTGTGGTTTTGGGTTGCTTCATCATGAAGCCAGTTCTGGTCCCATCACTGCTGGGTTTGTCCCATTAATTTTTCATTAATCTGGGTGATTTTTGCTAGTGTCCCAGATATTACCTATAGTCACCATAGAAGGGATTATATAGAGTGTTACATAGCAATTAACACCATGCAATTTACTTCATTAGCTAGCCTTACCTAAAAATCCAATTCCCTTGAGGTACTAATCAGTCTTCCCCATCTCCACCTAAGCTAACAAACAAGTACATGCAAAATAGGTGCAGAAGGAAAATAGATACTGACATTTGGAACCACTGTGCCACAAAGCAACTGCACGCCTTAGGCAGAGTCTGCTGCAGGTCATTTGAAATGATAAACCAAAAGGTCACAGAGGATATAATAACTGATCTTTACCACTGCCTTTCTGAAGAATGTATCACCTGAGGACACACAAAATTGTTCAACAGCATTAGTGGCGTCACAGCAATGCAAGCTCAATGAAAAAGTGATGTTGGAATACAAAAGTATAAAGACGTTATAGATGTTTTTATGAAACCTTGGAAACAAAAGAGTTTGGCTTTGCTCTGTGGGGGGTAGATGAACATGGCTTAATCTTTCGTCTTTTTACCCTTAAAGTACAACAGGCCTTTCACTGGGAACCCCAATGTATTCCTTTATACTAGAAGGAGAATAGGGAGAAAAAAAGCTGGTATTTATAGATTTAAAAATAAATAAATAAACAAAAAAAACCCCTACCTCACTACCATAAAAGGCCAAGGACTTATTTTTGTCCTCCCAATCACAAACAACCAAAACAAAATGGAACAAAAACAATCTGTTAGAAAGACAGATCCCAAATTAAGTGTTTTGTGATGAAAATCTTTCCCCACAACATTAGGAAAGCTGTGCTGGGCTGCTTGCCTCGAGGAAGAGCATCTGATTGAACTGAGGACTCTCATTTCCATTCGAGTATCCTAATACCAGGCCAGCAACAATTCCAAAGAGCCCTCGTTTATTTTCATCAAAAATTTCTCTTTTGATACCTCAGAAACCATTTATTCCTCAGACACCTCTCCAACAGTATCTGAAGGAAAGTATCCCTTTTTCCAAAAAGTTTACATTTCAAGCACTCTGTACCACACTAACTCTGCATGGGAACAGGTCTTAGGTTCTCACATCTAAAATGCCTGAGCTGAATTTGGAGCAAAGGAGGGAAATATTACCAAGCATTCAAGTGTCCTACAAGTTCAAGTACCAATGACTCAGAAAACCTGGGCATTTAGAACCCAGAGTTTGAGTGAAATATCAGTAATATTCAAGTCTCAAAGTTCCTCTGATACTTTTGAAATTATACTTCTGCTTTTTTACCCTTACTTTTGCCAGTTATACCAAACAGCACAAAATCATGTAGCAAATCTTCAAGCTGTGTTAAGCAGCATCACATGAAGCTGTCAAATTTACTCCAAAGACCAAAAAAGCTGCACTGAAAACGAGTGTGAAAATTTAAGTGGCTGATTGATAAGGCTTCTCTTTGCATTATTACTTTGGGGTCTGACATACATGTAATAAATGCCTTGGTGAAATGATTAAACCAGAAAAAATTGTCAACAATTCTGTGAGTACATTATTTTTGGAAACAAGGCTAAAACTCCTAATCTCTGTAGTCATTTTGAGACTGCCATTTCTCATCAGCCAAAAGGTGCCATGTAAATTGTGCCATTATAGATATCCTTACGTCATCATAAATTTTTCTGCAGGCAGAGAGAGATAAAAAGATTACTTTTGAGATATGTTCTTCTGTTCATAGTAAATCATTCCCACTGAAATCCCAGATACAGAAATAGCCTCTCTCTTGTCCTGCCTGTTAACCCTTTGTACTTGTTTAAAATGTCTTTACATCAAAAAGCCTTGAGATGGCTGTCTTACTGAAATCTCATGGTTAGAGCTGGGCAATTTGAGAGGAGGAAGTGTGGATAACGTGTTTACACAAAACAGTCCCACACTGGCAAACGTGGTAGTGAATCCAAGTTAACAAAAAAAAATTTTTAGAAGTCTGTATTTTTTAGTTGAAAAACCTTTAAAATCCCCAACCTGTAAAACTTAAACTTCAAGCATTTTGATGATTCATTTTGCCTCAGTGAACCTGAAAAACTGAGTTACTGGGTATCTCTGTAGTTTAAAAATAAAGTACTTGCATCCTGGCTCAAGTGAAATAGGTCATCAACCAAAGACTGAACAAAACAAAAATAGGAAAAAAAAAATCTATTCACTCTGTTTTTATGTTAGTGACATACCTGAACTATATCAGCTGCCAGCAGGAAGAACACCAGGCAGCCACCCTGCATGGGGAACAGCAATGGTCAGGAGGGATGATGTGCTGGACTGGAACCCAGTGGCTGCCAATTAGAAAAAACACAACACACATTATCAGAAAAGTACAGTCGAAGAGGTCCATCTGGGCACTTTATAATCCCTTCACATACACATCAATATTTAAAACATTGTCTTCTTTCATGCGAATCAGCAGGAAAATCTGTTTTAGCCAGGCTACAGACAGTCTGAGAAAGCAGCAATTAAAATCTGTTATCCACATCCTATCACTTTCACTTCAGGGATTTCTCTTCCTCCCACTCTCCACAAAACTAACAGCAGTGCAAGGTTTTGCCTTTATGACTGAACACTGCAGGGAGCAAAGAGCAGACTCTCAGTTGTCAGTATTATCACAGAATCACAGAATGGTTGGGTTGGAAAGAACCTCTGGAGGTCATCCAGCCCAAGGCCCCTGCTAAAGCAGGATCAGCTAGAGCAGGTTGCACAGGATCACATCCTTTAATATCTCCAGAGAAGGACACTTCAGAGCCTCTCTGGGCAGCCCATTTCAGTCACTCCCAAGGTAAAGAAGGCTTTTCCTTATAGTCAGGCAATTTCCTGTGTTTTAGTTTGTGCCCATTGCCCTTTGTCAAGTTGCTGGTCTCCACTGACAAGTGTCTGTCCCCATCCTCCTCATGATCACTCTTTAAGATAGTAAGACATAGTGGCTGCAGTTAGGTCAGGGTTATAGGTATGGATTGAGGGTATAGTTAAACAATCCTGTGTTAGGACAGTTTCAAGGTCGCATATACACAGCACAGCACTCAAAGTTACAAGGATGAATAGAAACCTACAGAAGCTCAATCCTCTCTCGCTGTCACCTTGGCTCCATGAGGCTGCCAAAGAAATTAAGGACACCTTGTATGGATAATTCACTCAGCAATGTGTGTAGAGGCTCTAATGACACAACTCAGAGGATGAACAGCAAGAGGAGGAGGCCCAGTGCAATGAGCCAGTGGCAGTGCAAACTATCACAAAGCACATGGAAACTGCTGATGACCACACAGCTAACCTTGAATTTACAGCTGAAGCAAAAGAACAACCAGTTTAAATCATGTCTGTGTGTGGGTACAGCCTCCAGGCTCAGATCCCACTGCTCCAGCCTGGAGAGCTGTTGACACAGTGCTGTACCTAAAGTAATGTGTGTGTTCCTGAGACCACATTTACTGAGACCACATCAAGAGATGAACACAAGCCCATATAAGATACTACCCTGCTTAATGTTCCTGCACTCTGCAGAGCTGGCTGATAACCTCTCAAAGTATTCTGTTAAAAAAAACCCCAAAAACTGCTGAGCTGGTTTCATGTCTACAATTTGACAAACTTTTAGAAAATCAATAACAAATTTCTGAAAAATTTTAGTTAACATCCGCAAGCTTCTTCAGCTGAATATTTTCCTACTAATACAATAAGCACAGTTCTGAAGGAAAAAAATATAGGTTATTGATCCAAGTGCTTTGAGACATAACTGATTATTAACAGAAGGCAGTAAGAAATATTACCCTTTGGTCCAGTGCAGAGTAATTAAGGATATTAATCAAGTCCAGGTTTTCTTGTGCAGATTCTTGCCTTTGCTATGAATAGCAGCCTGGGATTCAAAAGGGTAATGAATACCATAGCTAACATAGGAATAACTACATAGTGTCTGTAAAAATACAGCCATCAATTATCAAATACTGGTAGGGTCAGTCATTTCATTTTCTTAAAAATAACCTATTTATCTTTTCTAAATTGTCAGCATTGAAATGACAATAGTAAAAAACAAAGGATGTTGGTAACTAACAGCATATCTACAGATAAACAGCAGCTGCTAGAAAGTCTTTGACACATTTCACATCTAAACAGTAAACCAGTGTCACACAGAAATCAGAGAAAAAAGGACACTTCCTATCCCAAAATATTGTCTCAGAAAAAGAAGCAAACACTGTAAACCAGATGGCACTTCTCAGAGGAAAAGAAAGAAAAAAATCACAGGGGGTGGTAGGGAATAAAAGCAGCTCTCAGACTCTGGAAGAAGATCCCCACCTGAAAAGGATAAAGCTACTTTTTTTTTTTGGCCCAGATTTGTTCCTGTGTTCCCAAAACTTCACAGAAAGTGCATCATGGAGTTGCTTTCCTAGCAACTCTCCTCAATGCCTAGAAATTATTCAAACCTCAATACATCCTGGTGCTTATTGCTTCCCTACTTGCAAATACACACCTCTTGATAAATCTTTATTGCATAAGAGCTGCCATCATTTTCAAACTAGCTTCCTCGACTTTAGAGTGCATACAGGGTTACATATGAGAATCTAAGGATTAATCACAGGCTTCATACCCTTAAGTGTTGGGCTTCATCCAGGCTGTGTTGTCCACTTTGAAAGTATTCCCATCAGTACATTACTGCCATTTATTCCTAACACACTCTTACACTTTTGTGGTGCAAGCATAAAGGGGACAAAGATGGATGAGGATGATCTTTCAGAGCATTCTGCCTTAGAGTTCCCCCGTAGTGAAGAATCTGTGTGCATAAAGCACAGAGTACTAATGTTAAGCTTATCTGATTAATCAAGAAATATTACTTATAACCAATAACCCAGACATCCCCTATTCTTTTGTTTGCAGCTTTTCCTTCAAGTATTCGTGCATTTTCTTATGCAGAAAATCCCCTACAGATTCTACCTGGAACATTTAATGAAGTTTCTATGTGAAAAGACATACCAGTGGTTTTTGGACAAAAGAAATTTAAATGCCATCATCATTTGCACATAATTTTGTTTTTCCTTTACAAGATGCCAGATATTTCAGACACAGCTGATAAGCTGAAATACAGGCAGGCAACTCCAGTTTCTCTGCGTGTGGTCTGTGAAAAGCTGACATCTGATCTCCATCATCCATTTCCCAGACCTCTCAAGCAGTGTCCTGCAGGCCAGGGGAGCAGGTGACCTGCTGGCAGCACCAGTTGGATTCCTCTTGCATGTGATCCTTGTGCAAATCTCTGCAGCACGGGATCCAAGGTAGACGGAGGATATGCAGCCAGCTGTAGTCTCAAATGTATGTATGTTTTATCTTATCCTGCCCAGTCAAAGATAAATGGAGAAATGCTCCTTTAGCCACACGACCCCAGAACAAAAAAGACTAAAACCAAAAAACAACAGGGGGAAAACCCCTTGTTTTACGGTCTGAACATCCTTAGGATTCTTTTCCCTGCAGATCACTCAGATGACAACTTAAATTTCCCCTTCTGATCAGATAAAGAAGAGGGAAGAAACTTCTTCAGAAAATTACTCCAGTTCATCAAAGATGTTTACTCCACACTTTCTCTCTTACTAATTAGTTTCATAAAAATTTTCACAATACTATTTCCACTTGGCTAAGTTTTGGACTCTGTTAGTCGACTGATAAATAAGAAACGCTTAATTTAGTCATGTGTCTAAAATGTGCTGATATTCTGTATTATAGCACATCACTTTCTTGTACAAGATTAAGTTGGATTCTTCTGTGGACTTCTTTTAACTGGAACTATGCAAAAAGGGCAGTTATATCAGGAGTATAGAGCTCATACATTATAGATGTATCTAGATTTAACACACAATGTATTCTAAAAGCTGTAAAATACCCTCTCGTAGGTCTGTCATTTACAGAATCATTCTACGTGTTTGTTTCTTCCCCATCTGAGTAGTAACATGAGCACTGGAAACAACATTATCAACAAGCATGGCTCAAGGCATTGATTCTGTAATATACATGTTCCTCAAAATAAGGAAATGAGTAATCCAGATAAATCACAGCAGAAGGTGACTAACTCCCATTACGTCACGAATTTTCTGTTACAATGTGTTGGGGTGCCATTACTTTAGCATTTATTTTATGAACTTGATAGTCAACAGCGTCCCTGTTGGGAAAATGCCCAGGAGGAAAAGACTAAAACTGAAACATGTTTTTTTCTGGTTTATCAAGCTTCTTTTTAACCAAATTCAGGAACCTGAGAAGAATGTAAGAGTCATGTGCCATACCAGAGCCATAATGTTTAACACAATATTTGGCATGCTTACCTCATTTATGCACTTTCCTTTTCACTAGCAGGGTTTCACTAGCTCTCCTTAATACAATTTATTTTCAGAGGTCTGACTTTCCTTTAAGCCTATATTGGAACAGTGTCTCTTTGGCACTTAAACTGGAGAATAATGCTTCTCTATCTAACATACTACCATTCACCAGGGGTTTAGAACTTCATTTTCTGATTTTCCCCAGTGGCAGGCTAATGCTGTGTGTCAGGTACTGGCCAGCTGGCAGCTTACTTTTCTAGGACACGCTAATAGTAGGGATGACCATAGAAACAGAATTAGTGGGGAAATAGAGCCTGCCTGAATCTGTAGGGCATGAACCTCTACTTACCCAAGTGTCATACAGCAAACTCTAACAAGATAGGATTTTAGTATTCCAAGTCTACAGAGGCTATACACCCCAACTGGCTATTGCACCAATCAATTCCACCCATGGAAGCCCTGAATCCCTGGAAAAAATGTGCAACATCCTTAATTTCCCAAGGCAAGCCTAATTCAGTTGGTATTCTAAATGACATTAATAGCAGGGGAATATTAGACACAAGCACTTGAACTATGCAGGAAATTCATAATCATGCCAGACAACACTTTGATTTTCTTTAACAGCATCTAGTTATACAACTTTCCAAATTGATATCTGATGACAATCCTGGCCAAAAGTATGCTCTCAGCTACGACTTACTACAACCTACTCATTTGTGCATAACTGCTACGAGGCGCCATTTGCCTCCTGTTTATGACAGAAGCTCTGTGGTTTACATCTTACCCTATTTATGTTCTTTCATTTCCTTTCCATAAAAAGAGCTGCTTTGTCTTGTCTGAACTAAAGAAACTGAGAAAAACAGCAAACAAAATAAATGATTCAGTAGATACATGAATCACTAACATTTGCAATACTATATATATTGGTTTTCCAAAACAGTTTCAATGCCTAAAGCCTTGCCATGGGGCATCAGAAATAATACACCATAACTGTTGTTTTTGAAAGTCCCCAGATCTGATTATTGGCACTAAAATATCACCATATTTTACTAAACTGAATTAGTGAGCTATTCTTGCTGGAAGCAGCAAAGTGCTAATTGTTGTTATAACATTCTCCACACTAAATGCCTGGGCTTTCACAGACCTGCTATGCTGCTGGTAAATCCTGCCTACTGTCCACTGAAGCATATGGCAATTCACAAAGTAAAAGTGCTGTTTGTGAATTTGCCTAAAAGAATACTTAGCAAAATGCCAGGATTTTAATAAAATCTACGTGTGTGGTTCAACTTTTCCGTTCCTTTAAAATATCAGCATTGGAGGCCCTCTAGTAAGTAGCAATATCTCAGCCACAATGTAAAGAAAAATAGTTTTAAGTTACTGCAAAAACAGAAACCAAAGCCACAGTTTACTGAAATGCAGAGGGACACATTCTCTTGGCGAGCCTGCCCACTAGATCAAAACCCCACAGTTCTGGACTCTAGAATGCTAGAATTCCTGTGCCCAAAGAAACCTTACAGCAAAATCGATTTGACTTAAAGGAATAGATGCAAAATCACAGTCCTGATACAGAAGAAAAAATATTGCCTAGATCTACATGTTTAATGTATGTTTTCACTGTACCAGCTGAGTAATCTTGGATTTCTCAGTAAAACTTCCTTTCTTCTCATGGCAGGCCTTACCAAAGAACAAAGAAAAAAATGAATACTTTAACAAAATATCTAATTTTTCATGGTTCATGAGACATCATCATAAATCTTTCCTAAATCCTTGTGAATGCAAACCCACATTTTGCTTGCTTTTAACTTCATCATTATAGATCAATATACAGAGTTAAACTTGATTGTGCTGAACCATCCCCACAGCATAAAGCAGTCTAAGAATGAACTAGAGATAGGTAGGAATGTAGTTTTTTACTAACAATTATTTTTGAGATGTTAGTTTTACCTCTTTATGTCACATTGAAACCAAGGTAATTCAAATTTTCAGAAAAGAATGTGAGACTGACTCCAGCCCCCAAGTAAAGGTCAAGGCAATTACATAAAATGAACTTTACAAAATCAATATTAATCCAACAAAAATAGTCTGTTAAACGCTGCCAGCAAACTTAATTCACATCTCCTTCAAACAGCATAAGATTTAAATAGGATAAATATTATAAAAACTTTTATTCACTCCTGCACCAACATTGCTCTTTACCATTTCAGCTCATTTCTACTCATATTCCACTTACTGATGAGCAACAGCATTTGTAAGACATGATGAAGCAGTTCAGTTATATTGAATCCCACTCTCCTTTCCAAAACTTCAAGTTGAGTAAAATGAACATGAACCAAAAATAATTGAAACCAGTTAAGATAAAATAAAAATTATTTAAAA
This sequence comes from Sturnus vulgaris, assembly GCF_052056855.1. Lineage (NCBI taxonomy): Eukaryota > Metazoa > Chordata > Aves > Passeriformes > Sturnidae > Sturnus > Sturnus vulgaris. The sequence continues at coordinate 13,836,176 of NC_142250.1, forward strand.
ATAAAATCCCACATACTGCACTGACTGCATTACTATTTGCCTTTGTTAAAAATTGTCAGTAGTTATTCACTTGTTTTTATTTGAAATGTTTACAGCAAATAAAACTCTAGCTATTTAATGGCTAAGTAGTTTTGCTGCTTCTTTGTGTTTACTTTCACCACTAGTAGTACAGCTTTGCACCATTGTTCTTACCTCAGCTTGTAGAAAAATGTCTCATTTATAGCTATATGTGTTGGCATAAATCATTCCATCCCTGGAGAGAGGCGAAGGAACAAAGAGTATGAGAGGGAAACTTTTGTGAAGAGAACATGGCGCCTTATGCAGGGTTTATGGTTTCACCTGGCACTGCCAGCCAGGCATCCAGACAGAGCACAGAGGTGGTGAGGAATACAGAAGAAGCACTAACAGAAACATGATAAAAGGTTTTCCTACCTCCCTCTCATCACCTGAAAAAAAAAAATGGAAAGAAAAATAACAGCTTGGAAACCACATCACTGAAGCAGTGAATAAATACACAGTAATGCATTGTGTATAAAGGACTCATCTGGGGCTTCCTACATGAAATTGACTTTACAATTCTTGCAGCTGCACAGTGTGGGCCAGCCTGCCTCCCGTTCTTTTTCTCACAGATGTTGTGATGGATATGGCAAGCAAATATGATCCACTTCACAAACCTTATGCCACTCTTAAGTCTGGTCCTGATGGACATCCAGTTCCTCCTTCTTCATTCAGCCAAAAAGCATGTTCCCCTGCCATGCCACAGTCACTGAGGAGATAAGTATTTCCTGGCAAGCAGTCAGGTCACCTGTAAACGCCTTTGAGTCAGAACAACTCAGGCAGATAGGAATGCCAGGCAGAATTGATGGCATGGAGCTTCATGGGCTCTGTGCCAAATGTAAATAGGCCTGTAGAATAGCCTTGACCAGCCTGGAAATGTTCAAATCACTGGCAGTACAAACCTCCACAGACCACCCTACATTAAAGGCAGAGGTCCAGCAGCCTGATCTGTGCCCGGAAGCACTACAGCACAGAAGCAATTGATCTTGCTGAAGAGCTGCTTCCAGCCTGCAGATGGCCAGGGAACACGATGGTGACACACACTGCAGTACCAGCACAGCAAGGGAAGCCTCTGTGCATGCTGCCCTCCACGACCTAATGTCTGTTCACAGCTCTGGTGAAGGGAACTCCAGGCATTTCTGTAAGGCTCTTCCAACCCAGCCTTCATTACCTCTCTTCCATCTTGAATACAGCACTTGGATGCAGTATTCTCACATCTACAGCAAGGCCCAGTGTAACAAGTCATTCTCAAGTTCCAGAACCTCCTACAGAAGCTGGGGAGACAACCGAGCAGGTACTAAGGGTACAGACACCAGCAAAATCTGTCAGGCTGGTGCTGTGGGCAGCTGCTGGATGAACTCAGTGACGAAGTGCACATTACACAAGACAGTCCCAGCTCTTGCACATGAAACAGATCTGTCACCAGTGCAATATTAACCACAGGTGAGGATGCATACAGTCACCCCAGGACACATGGGGTTATAGAAACAGAGGACCAGATCTTCACATCTATCTCACCTTACTCCCCAGCGACTTTGGAGGCAAATGTAACCATAGATTTCCTCAGAAGCTTGCATCTGGCAATTCATACAGAAATTAAGCAGGAAAATAGACCTAAGGCAATCTGAAATATCAGGCAATATACCTTAAAGGTATGATGGCATCTAGCTAAGCCAGTTGAAAAAAAAGGAGCTGATAACATTAGACAAAACATAATCCAGCAGATAATAGAGATACACGCAGATTCTGCATACTTGCTCAGGGAACTAGAGCCAGAAGACTGTTAGCACCTTCCTTTGACATTACCAGTTAAAGGCCACCACAGAGCCCAAGAGAATGTCCTCCTAACTTTGTGACATAACATCCTATGGAAATTGCCCTAGACTTTACCAGCTAAAATTCAGGCAGTGCAGTGAGCACGAGTGCTTTGCCACACAACATGCTTAGCCATCCACCCGCATTAATTTATACCACTGCCATAAGCATCTGCAATTTCATCAGCTAGGAGTAAAGACAGAAGCTTTCAATATGTATGCTACAGGGCATATGCTGATCATGGGCCTGTGTCAAGAAAGAACATACCCTCCTTGCACACTATTATACAATTACAGGTAAATGTATTATGGGGATTTATATCTTCATTTGAAGCATCTGGTATAAATCAACATTGCAGGCAGGATACAAGATTAGAAGGGTCATTGGGTCTTTCCTGATACAGCAAATAATTTGCTCAGTATCAAGCAAAGCATTTTTTTTCCCTTCCCTAATTCCAGTAACTCCATTCAACAGCTTCAATTTCCCTTGAATTGCTTTCTTGCAGCCTCCTCAGTGTGTCAATCACAAAGCAGAAGCTAATCATCCAAAAATGTCTTTTCCACTTCCCCAAACGTCTACTACATAGGATTCAGGCAGAGAGATTAAAAAGCTAAACTCAGCAACTTGTTCTGACTCTCCCCATTGCATTCCAGTCACCAAGGGGGTAATTTTTTTGCTTCAAATATAAAAAAACATTCATAATGGAGTTTATTTAGACCTTCTTGCTTTAAGTAAGCAAGTTTTTAATCTATCACATACATTCCTGTAATGTAGGTTTGATGTTAATGGGTTGTAAAGTGGGTAATCATTTTCTAACTGACCTCTTCAATCAGATTAGATCATATTATTGACCATGCTGTTTGTTTTATAACCACAATCATATTGTGGAAGAACATCTCTTGCAACTAGCACATTTGTAAGTGCCCATTAAGGCAAAGGATGACAGGTCTGCATGTTTGGCACTTTTTTAATATTTCTCTTTACCTTGTTGGCAGTATTCCCACCAGGATCCTAAAGCTATCCATTTGTATGTTTCTGGGTTCCTGCCTGGGGGTTTTGCTTTGTTTTTAAAGATGCTGTAAAAGAGACAAAATCAAAACACTGTAAACACTGTAAACTTTTAGAAAAGAAAACCCAAATCCACCAACCATTCTTCCATTTTTTGAATGGTTCTCTTGATTCACTGGCACATCCCTTCTTAAGAATAAACTCTGGAAGTTTTTTCAGAGTGACCCAATAGGAATTTTTCGATTTGTAAGAAAATTACCATTAATGAGCTCTTTTCAACACCCAGTTATGCATTCAATAGCTGCATTTAGCAGGGGTTTTTGAGCTCCTTATCCCTCCTAAGCAGGAATGATAGCTTATGGTCAGGCACTAGACTGGGACTGAGCCTGGCACAGTAAGTCCTCAAGCCCTCAGGGCCAATGTCAGCCCAGGAATGTTTCAAACCAAGTTTCCCAGACAATGGTTTTACTTTCTTTTATCATAATTCAATGCGCCTTCTGAGGGACTACTGCAACTTACTGTGATGACTTGTGAGTTGGAGTGAAAAATACAAATCTGAAAAAGAGCAGTGGAGAAAAGCAAGCAAATAAAACACACTGGGAGCTGCCTTTGCTGCTAGAGGAAACACAGCATTAATTTTTTTGTCATCCAGCCCTGCAGTGTGGCTTTGGCAAAAACACTTTTCTCCTAATGTGCCAATTGTTCTTCTTTGAAATGAAGATAATATTTTCCCTCATTACTCTCACTTGTTAATTGTTTCATCCAGTTTTAAGGTTTTCCAAGGCAAGATTTATATTCATATGCTGTTCAACATAATAGGATCCCAATATTAACTTTGGATATTAAAAATCTTCCCATAAAGATTTCAGTCTCATGATACGAGGATTCCAAGTAAAACAACTGAAGTATTTATGACAGGCAAGTGAGGGGAAAAAAAATTCTGTCTTCCATTTTCATTTTATTGCACTTGACTGAGTCTCCAAATGGTATTTCAGAGTTGCAATTGAAATGATAAGCACAGAAAGGTAAAGGCAAACGCCAGAAGGAACATGAGTGGTGTCAGCTACACATTATTCTTTTCTAGTTGTTATTTCTAGTAGTGAACTAAGCTGTTTTCCTCCAGTTTAATGAATATAAATATCCAGATATTCGCTCTCTCCCTAAAATTGAGAGATTTTCGACATAGGTTCACTATGAAACTGCACTAACTGATGCTGAGTTGTTAGCTTTTTATTACAAATATTTTCCCTCCACATGATATAAAGATTTCTCCTAGTGCAGTTGAAGTAACTTCTCCAAAATTGCCAACACAAAATGATATTCTAACTGTTGTTAAATCTGCTACTAAATCCCCACTGAACTTAAATGCAGAGTAATTTGAGTAATCTTTCACCCTGCAGTAACTTGTTCATTAGGCTAAATTTTTATGCACCTAAATTACCCAATATAATTTGGATTCTTGGAAAGTGTTTCTTCACTGTGTACACAGAGATTATTCGGTCTTTAGTCAGGAAAATATCAATTAAGTGTTAAACTGAAGAACTGGAATTAAGCCCAACTGCTCACTGTTGGTTTGTTTCAATTGCACCGCAACAGAGTTTTTAGGAAATGCAAACACGGTACAAAATCCAGGTAGAAGTAAGTTCTAAAAATGTGAATTTCTGGCCCATCACAGCAGGCATGGCTGAGTAAGCTGTCAGTCATGTCCATAGAATCATGGAATGATTTAGGCTGGAAAAGAGCTTTTTGCTACAATGAGGGAGTTGAAATACTGGTAGAGGTTGCCCAGAGAGGTAGGAGAGGCCTCATCCTTGGAAACATTCCAAATCAGGCTGGGGAGGACACTGAGCAACCTGATCTAATTGGAGATGTCTCTATTTACTGCAGAAGGGTTGGAAAAACTATTCTATGATCATTGAGTCCAAGCACAAACATAACACTGCAAAGTCCAAGACTAAACCATATCCCTAAGTACATGTCCACACATCTTTTAAATTTCTCTAGCAATGGTGACTTAGCCACTTGCCCTGGGCCGCCTGTTCCAAGACTTGACAAACCTTTTGGTGAAGAAATTTTGACTACTAGGTAATCTAAACTTCCTACAGAGCAATTTGGGGCTCCTTCCTCTTGTGCTATCACTTACTCCCTAGAAGAAGAGACCAACACATTGTTGCCATCAGCAAACTTTTGAGGAGCAGTAGGTAGCTACTACTATTGTGCTGCACTCAAGTGGCCCATTGCTCTAGGATGACAAAACTCTGCTGGTTTAGGCAGGGATTTTTATGGGGCACCTAAGGCCCACATAATAATTCATCTCCATTCACTGTTCCCCTATATGCCCCTCAGGTATTAGCTTAATGCTGGATTAAAAGAAACCAAACCCAAAGAATGCTATCTTCCCCACCAAAACTTGCTAAAGTTCTCCTTGAGAGCACCTCATGCCCACTCAGTGCTAGACTACAGATGGCTAAAAAATTACTAATGTCTGTACTGCAGAGCTGCTTTTAAAAGGCCCTACATCTCAGCTAAAACAAAGCACAATTCTATATTAATGTAGGAAACAGGAAGAAAGTTCCACTTGAATTTAACATACAGTGATGGGAAGATAAAGGAACATTAATCTCTACATTCAACTATCACACCAATGCTGAAACCTTCCTGTGTTACATTCTGTAAAGTGGCTTCTATTTGTTGAGACAGAAGCAGTGATTTCTGAAAAAAGATATTTGACTTTTTGAAGAAATTGCCTAAACTAACTTTTGACTTGAATTTTTACTTTAAAAAAGAGATACATTGATAAATTTTATCTTCAAAACTACTGATTTAAAAAATGCTGTTAAATTTTCAGATTCCTTGTCTTTTCCTTCTTTCCCCTTGCCTTTGAATGCAGAAATGTTGTGTGACCATTAGAGCCTCTTTCTTCTCTCTTTTCCAAAATCTTCTAGTGAAAGAATAGCCAGATCTGGTATTTCAAAACTTACAAAGTAGCCGAGACTGTTCCCTTTTACCAGTCAAAATCCACCTGCGAAAGTAGCAGGATTAACCTACATATGTATGTGGTTTTTCAAGATGAAAATATATATGTAATTACACGGTATGTTATTAAGATGGTGGTTTATAATCAGAATAAATTGATTTGTGAGTCTGAAGTACAGCAAGAAGCAATTATTGTACTTGGCATCTGATTTACTCATTTAACAGACAGCTCTATAGCAGGAACCATAGTTATATGCTGCTGAGACTTTTGGTGATGGTAACTTGATCTTAAAAGCCTCCCTTTAGCTCTCACATGTCAATACACTCTTTTGAAAAGATCAGCAGAACTGGGTGGTTACAAGCCTTACTCAAACGTAAGGGCAGTTTTCATAGACAACACACCAAGACTATAAAAGTAAAGAATGAACTCCAGCTAAATAAAGTAATGGTCCTCCAGTGGAAAGACAAAACACAATTAGAATTCACATACTTATTTCAAGATCAATATTCTTCTACTGATTTGCTGAGGAGGCTTTTATGAAATTTAAGCATAGTTCACTTTTAAATACTCTTACCGCCAATGGGTATGGGAGGCTGTATTAATTCCTTTCCTTTTATAAATCAATAATTAGATTGCCAATTTGCTTAAAGTGCTCTGGAAAAAAAGGAAGGAATATGGAAGCTATATTTTACCATTCTACATCACATGTTGAAAGGCTCAGTAACTCATATTATCACACTTAATGAATATTATGACACTCAGAAACAACATGGAATGGAATCAAAACCAAGTATGAAACTTTTTCTATACAAGTTTAAATAAAAACCTAAATAAATAAATCAATGTTCACCATAACAGACAGCACACAGAAACAAACACAATTCTTGGGCTAAGTCCATCTTCCCAGTGTAACTTGTGCACTGTAAGGGTGGAGATGCAAGCCTAGAGACTGAAGCAAAAAGATAGTCTGAATATCTTTTGATGAGGACAGCTGCTTGAGTTTTGAAGTGATCCCAGTACAATTCTTGTTAGCTAGAGGTAAGGAAGGAACTAGGAGAGCAGAGATTACGCAGCCACCATAAAGATTAAAAGTTAGGTTTGTACATGAAAATGCTCAGTAATCCTGCCCTATTCAGCAGGCAGAACTCCAAAATGAGGTGTGCTACAGGATCAGCAGGAGTGAGTTTCCTTACAGAGAAGGGTTGTGCCTTGGAAAAAGTTGTCTGTACTTGTGGGTGGAAAATCAGGACACACTCAGGCTCATAAGAATAGATCCAAGTTGTGTAGAGAAGACTAAAATCCTCCAGAACACTTGGAGGAGCCCTGTACAATATTTGTGAGGATTAAGCTTCCAGGAGCAGGCTGACTCCTGCTTAGGAAACCCCTAAATAAAATTAGACAGTTTGCCTTATAACTATCCTTAAAGACAAAAGATTAGGAATAATCACACCCACTTCTACTTTTGATACATTATGATATTTTCATAGTACTTTATTCTGTAAAATAGCTTAATAAAAGGTTTTTTTTTTTTACTATTTTATTGCAACATTACAGACTTTATTAGAACTTATTTATCATCTTCCTTCCTAACAAGGTGTATTGAAGACTTGGCTTGATTACAACATTCATTTTAACTTACTTGAACTTAAAATAGGCACATCTTTACTTTTTAAGGTAAACCAGGAAAGGCCATTCCTTTAACCTCAGAGAAGGTCCTAAGCATTAAAAAACCCCAACAAAATCAAAGCTGTTTCCCTGATCTTCCATTCTTCCCAAGTGGTGTGGCTTTGTCTTCAGTATACACAGGATACTGAATAAGATGGACCTTTGTGTGTGATACACTCATGGAATAACAATGAAAATAAAAATATCAACTTCTATGAAAAAAAAAAAACCACAACAATAACCTTCAAAGGAACACTGCAATTCAGTGTTTTGTGTCAAAGCTAAGGTTGCCAACTGATACAAAAGTTCTAAAATAAGGATATTGTCTTAACAAGAAAAGTAAAGGTGAACATTGAAGTTTTTCTGCGAATTACAAATTTTGCGCTCAACTTCAGTCTGAAAAAGAACACTGGAATGATAAAGGAGTCATTGGTTGAGGATGACAGGAGGAAGGCTGAAAAACATGTACTTGGTTAATAGTTACGTCATTCACACATACTATGTCTGAATTCCATGTTAATTAATACCTAATTAATATTAAAAATAATAGTACATTAATAATAATTCAGTGCAATGATAGGAGAAGTTAATGTCTAGACAGTCAAGACAATTATATTTTTCATCTTTTCATTAGTGATCAAAAAAAGTAATTATAATTCAGCATAAACGTGTCACTCAGTGTGCTTGGTAGGTCCCCATGCAATCTACTGCATCCCATATGGGGAACCATCCATTTCTTCTGAAACATCCTGGCACAGCAGACATTGTCCTGAGGCAGGAGCCTGTTGTCCTATGTCAGTGGGCCCCATTCAATTCTTGAAACTCTGAAGTGGCTCAAAGAAGCACAAGTCAATCACAGATGGCCAGGGAAATGTCTTATATGATATACCACTGTGTGCTCTGGCTCCTTTCCTCCACTCCACTATTCCCAAATAAGTTTTAAACCATTAAGAAAATGTTATTGCTTTGCTTCAACATGTGCTCATGGAGATTTAGCCTTCAAGGAGGGTGTAAGTACCCCCAAACCACCTTAATTGTTGGGCTGCAGCAAAGCATGATACTGGAGTGTCTCTAACATTACACAAGAATATGTGAATGGCAGGTCTTGGGCAGCTTCCTTGCATTCTAGCAGCAATATTTCAAACCTTTGCTGTCAGAGAGCAGCAGAAACAAAAACCCAGTTAGTAATAAGGAGCATTCTGAAAGGAGAGATAACAATAATCAGGGAAATTGATAATTTTGCAGGTTTTGTTCAGGAAGGAGGCACCATCCACAGTTTAGTTTTAATCTGCTTTTGGCATCAGATAAATACAAAAGGGAGACTGAGGAGATTAATTAGTCTTAGTTTACTGAGTGCCCTTCACTATTATTGTTGAAAAAATGCACTTAGGCAGCTAATAAGGAAAGTATTTTAACTCTAATGGACATAAACATTGTATTAGGTTTTGGCATTAGAAAATGGAAACAGAACTGTCTTAAGGCTGGCTGACATATTAAATAGTATCTTCTTTTCTTCCACATTAGAAATGTTAATTGAACAACAAAAGACATCAATATACCAGTGAAGTTCTCCTCAAGTATTAGCAACTTTCCCTAGTGACCTGACAATACTGGATAGGTGAACAGCTGCTCAGGAGTGCAACCATTATGAATTCTATTCCATTTAATAGCAGATGCAGGAAATGGAAGGTTATATTACAGATCAATACACAGGCTAAGGGAACCTGACAACCTTTGGTTAGAATCAGAAGAATAAATGGCATTAATTAATTCACAGAGTTGTTGAAAAAAATACTATTTTTCTGTAACTGAGAAAGAAGAGAAATGTTCTGCCGTGAAATATAATATTGATTAATGTGAAAAGCAGCCTCAGGAATAAGAATCCTGCCACTGTAGAACTTGTAAATTCTGTTTAGGTTGCCATTTGAAGAAATCTTAACTATTTTTTTTTGATTGTCAAATATTTAGCTGACAGGATAGTACCTAGCTGTACTGACTATACTTTCCAGTTTAATCATAATGAACTATAATGACAATTTTTAAAACTATATTTAATAGATTATTCTCATATATTTATAACCCTCTAACTCTGAAACTCTAGTCTTGAATATTAACAGCATATGAGATACTACAGCTAAAAGCTCCATTTATAATTGGAGGGGTTTTATCACATTAGAAGAATTGTATAACAGAAGTGTGACATACTAAAATATTCCTCAGGGAGCTTTAGCTTCTGGATGCATTCAAAGGATATATGTAAAAGATGATTTCTGTAACAGGAGTTCACACACAATCAACTCCAGGGTGCTGCAGAAAGGATGCTGAAAACAGGCTCACATTCACAGCAGTTTATTGGAGGGTCCATCACTAATGGCATATATTGAGTCTAAAAGTGGAAGTTACTTTTAAGGGAAAAGAGGGAGGCAGGGAGTGGAAGTTTGGAGCACTTTTGATGAGGAGCAGCTGCCACGTGGCTGATTGTCAGTAAACTTTGTATATGCAAATTAATTGATCTTCTACTGCAAAACAAAAGTTACAATCACAGAGTAGAAAAACGGGTACAAAGGGACTGACTTGTACATCAGTGTGAGAATCTGGAATAACAGCATATCAGTGTTTACAGCCACAAGGATTTGAGAGCAACAGAGGAACTGCAAGGGAAAAATACTGTCCTTTTGCCAGATTTGGGATTTTGAGTGATTTAATCAGTGTTTTTATTTGGGAAAACAAAAAGGGAAAAGTTCAAGTATTTAGAGCATACAGTCTAAAACCATCTCACAAGACTATCATCCAGGTTGACAGAAAAACTGTTCTTCATTCCTCAACGTGTATCTTAATAAATCCTAGGCTTCTATTTTAACTGAACATTTCCAGCACTTTTTAATAGAGCATTGTTCATTCTTTGCACCCAGACCTTCCCAGAATAAAACACAATCTTCTCATAATCAGATTTTAACTTCCAGAAATCACCTGCTAACAGAGGTGACCCGGGAAGACTGTTTTGCATCTCTGCATAGCATTTGATATCCTTCTATGAAAACCATACCCAAAAAAAGCAGGAGGTAGGGAGAACAAGAAAATTAAAGGATTCACTTCATCAAGCTAGTTCTTGGTAAAACTTGTCCTGGTGTTACCACTGATCTGTCTTTTTGAGGCAAATGAGAACCAATCCTGTTTTCTGTGTCCTCAGTGGACAGAGATAACATCACTTATTCCTGGGAAATGGTGGCCTCTCTACCTGGATCTAAACAGTCCCAGGCTGGGGCAGTCAGCCTAAATGGACATAAAAGACCAATCAAGTAAAGGAAATATCCTGACCTGAACTTTGCAAATTGCTTGGGAAATTCTCTGTGTGCATAATCAAACACAGATGTAAATATGAACACCACTAACATCTCACTGTTCCCATTGGTTCAATGTCATTCTGGGAAAACCTGCATAAGTTCTGTGCATACACCTTGTACTAAGGGACAGGAAATCACTGGCAGTTTACTTCATACTCCTTACACCCAGCTTACTTGCTCTTAGATTTTCACTTTCTTGCAGCAGTGACTAAAGCTAGTTGTCATAAACTGCAGACAACATAGTCAAAAAGGGCTCCATGAATGCATGGGAAAAATCTGCATGGCTTTGTTTTCTGTGACTCAGTCCTTCAAGCTTGAACATCTAGGGTTATTGATTGCCTTCTCCTGAGCAGACCAAAGTCAAAAGCTTCCCATTCCAGACACACTGGGGCAGGATGGAATGGAACAATTTCACAATGTCTTCTTGTCCAGGACAACAACCATGCAGAACTATTTACAATTTGCCAACAAAGTCTGATGCAACTTGGTTTCACCTTCTCACTGGGCCTGTCATTTTAGCCTGTTAGACAGCTTTTTTTCTGTTGCTGCCTTCAGTCCACATTTTCTTTGCAGCTCCTCCCCTGCAACTATAACTGGGCCACAAACTATTTACTATTTGCTTCACTACTGGATTCCTTCTCTTCCGAGTTCCCTTCTTCTACATTGTCCTTCTTTTTGCCCATATTCCCGTGGTGTCATGGATGTCTTCTGTGCACACATGAAGGGAACATCACGGTCACACTAATGGTGGAGAAGGTACCTGATGAAGTAGAAGACTGACTCAAGAATCAGGCTTAGGAGAATGCCCTTGAATCCTCCTAGTGGAGCAAAATAATTTGTGGCTGGGTTGCCGGGAAAGGCAGACGGGAACAGAGACTAGACAGAGCAAAAGGAATGAAATAGGTATTTAATGAAAGGATACACTTTGGGCAGTGCAAGAGGATACCCTTTGGGCTGGGGCTACACCCCAAATCAAATCCAAGATGGATCCTGGTCAAAAGTTTTTACACTTCTATAAGTTTTGGTTCATCTACATATTGGGGTCAATTATCCAACCACAACCCCCGGCTATGAAGTCTCAGCTCCCTGGCTTGCCCTCTTCCCTTAGCCATTGTTTGTGCTTTTTGGGTACCAGCTGTCCTTGATTCTCCAGCTAGAAAGGAATTGTTTTGTCTAATTATCTTATGAAGAGACCCTACTAACACCTAATATGACACACTAAGCAGCAGAGATTCTGAAAAATAATAAAGCTAAAACCCAAGGCATCAGCTGAGCATCACCTGAAATCTCTGGCCATCCTGAGCATCAGAGCCCTCATATGCACTTAGAAAATAATGTAGAAACAAAACATGAAAGAAGTGACAGTCTAGATGTGAGTCCTGGCTGACCCTTATTTTGAACTCTAAAAAAAGATTCTGCTATACTGATCTTCCATCTTCTCTGTATGAACATGCTACTAGAAAATTGATCCAGCATATCCTCTTAGAGATCTGCAGAAGGATGACCATCCAATTAAAATTCATGGCTAGTATTCCCAAAAGCCTGGTATTTTAATGTCCTGTAACTGTTAAGCAGCAGATACTGCATCTGGAAGAAGTCATTCAACAGTCCTTCCATAACCATAAGTTTTCTTTAATTTTTGTCAGGTTTTCCAGACTTGCTTTGATTTTATCAGGCGTCATCTGGTAATTGTATTTTCAAGTTGCATATTTAGTTAGATAAGGGGGGTTTAATGTTATTATTACTGCCTGTAGCCCAAGATGTGGTAAAAGAATTCTTGTAGAAGCGGCTGTGGACTTCAAACACCTCCATGCAATTTTTGTAATTATTAGAAATTTGTGCCAGTTATCTTTTTGAACTACAAATTCTACTGCTTTGGGTCAATAGCTCATTTTCTGAAGACCTTTCTGAACAACTTTTAGTAAAGATGTTCTCTTCTAGCCATGTAACATAATGGATATAGATTTGTTCTTCAAACTCAATAGTAATACAACAACGGCTACAAATTCAAAAGGGCTGCCAGGAAAAAATTTTCATCCAAAATAATCATCAGTGGAACCTAAATACTTCTGCCCTGTCCTCAATAACCTGCAAATTATCACTCTTTCTGGGGTGCATTAGGAAGAGCATTGCCAGGAGGTCAAGAGAGCTGATCCTGCCCCTCTCCTCAGCCACATGGGGCCTCACCTGGAGAGTTGTGTCCAGTTCTGGGCTTCTCAGTGAGAGAGAGACATGGAAAGCCTGGAGCAGGTCCAGTGGAGGACAATGAGGATGATGAAGGGATTGAAGCATCATTCTTGAAAGGAAAGGCTGAGGGAGCTGGGCATGTTCAGCCTCAAAAGAGATAACCAAGAGAGGACCTTATCAATGTCTATGAGAGTCTAAAGGGAGGTTTCCAAGAGGATGGAGCAGGCTCTGCTCACTGGTGCCAAGCCAAGAGGCAATGGGCAAAAACTGATATGCAGGAAGTTCCATCTGAACACCCAGAAGAGCTCTACTGTGTGGGTGACTGAGCACTGAACAGGTTTTCGAGAGACATTGTGGAGTCTCCCTCATTGGACATCTACAAAAGCTGCCCAGGCACAATCCTGACTACTGTGTTCTTGGGGACTCTGATGTTGTACTAGATGACCTCCAGGTGTCCCTTCCAAGTTCTGTGACCATTTAATATTCACCCTCCACATGGTTCATTCTCCAGGAGGTCAGAAATGGATTTCCTGAGCACAACAAACTCTCCTTACTAACCATGAGACTGTGCAACTACTCCCAGGAGCTGGAGAATCAAGAATGCACCTGTTTTGAAGGATCCAGGCTCTTGATAAATATTACAGCCTTCAGCACAGATTTCTGATACAGTAATCTGGTGGAAAGTGACAGGAACATACAATTCAGCCAAGGTGTCTTCCTCGTCTTAGAGCTATGGAATCATTTTGGTTCAGGTTTCCATGAGCCCTTGAATCAGTCTGCTTATGCTCAGTTTGTGACTATACTAGGAGGTATCTTTTGTAATTAAGAAAAAAACCACTCTGACTGACCGAATCACTAAAAGTGAATCCATAAAGCAAGACACAAATTAAATACAATTCTCACAGCTTGTGTTCCTGTGATGGCACACATCACAGTGATAATCATGTGATATGGTGAAAGTTATGTAATTAATGTATTTTCCATCCTCTTTTGTCTACTCTGCCTGCTTTCTACCCTCTACAGTATTTTCCATAGAACTCTTAACTGTCTTATTTCCTTAAGCAGCTTTAGACAGCTGCAAACTTTTAAAAATAATCACTTAGTCCCAAAACTAGCTCTTCAATCTACTCTGAAAAGTGATTTCCTTACAAATACTCCTTAAGACCTCAAATGCATGAATTTCAGTCATGCAGGAGTGGCATTGTTTTGTCATACTACAGGTTAGTCAGTATCATGTATTAAGATACAAAACCATAAGCTTTGCTCTTTCTTAGAGAGAAAAGTCAATTTCTTAGGCTGTTGTTTTTAACCAGGAAAACCCCAGAATAAAAAGATCAATAAACCATTACACTTTTGGTATTTATAAACTATAATTTGTTCCTACATGGCTCTCTGCAAGCTTTAAATTAGGGTAATGAACAAATTATGTATATGCCATTTTCAGCTAGTGATTTCTTCAAGTGTTTCTTCTCCCTGAAATACATGTAATACAGTGCACTGTAGCATTCTGCTGAACAGTTTGACATGATATCGACACCTATAACTCGTTTGTTGTAACTCATTTGTGCCCAGAGAGACCCTAGAGCAATGCAATATGTGTAAAATCTTCAGGGCCATGTCCCTGCCATTAAAATGAAAAATAATCTATTGATCTATTTTGAATATTACTGAAGAGAAAATGCAAAACTATGAATAGTATTAATGTGAAGATATATAAGCTACTCAAATATTGTTTTAATTGTTAGGAGAAAAAACAACAGTGGAGAAAGACAGGTCTAGGCTGCAGTGATTTTTGTGGGAGTTAATAAGCCCAAATTTGAATATTCAAATTCTGATAAGCTTCTTCTGCAACGGTAGATTAAGTCTTGCAGGAAAGAAGATTAGAAAGGAAAGGAAGCTCTCTTCCTCCCATTTGGGCTGCTGAGGCACACAGAGCTGGCCTTTAACAAGTTGTTCTAGGAAATACCACTTCCTTCTCCTCAAAACTTTGTGTCTATTTCTCCCTTACAAAGGAAAAAAAAAATTTAGTACTGGCAACATATACAATAGCACTAAATAAACTTTCAAGTTAGAGTTTGCAGAGGTTTCCAAATTGTTTTGATCACTGGTGTTCCCCAACACCTTCAGACAGAAACTCTGCTTCTTTCCTTTGGAAAATCGTGAAATCAAACCATGCTATTTCATCTTACACACCAATGAAGGGGATTTTTCTAAATGCAGAATTCTACACTCAAAGGGGGAAAAGGTACCTCACTGATAGTTTAATCCACAGTTTTACCAAGGTGAAGAAAAACCAACTGTGGGTGAATCAAAGCTGCCAAATGCTAGTATTCTGCTTTGCCAAAACATATATGTTGCAGAGCCACTATTCACTAAGTGCACAGCACAGATAACTCTATACAGGAATAGATGCCTACATTTTCTGTAACTCAGCATAGTTTAACAGGAAATGAGAAAGTTTCTACAGACCAAACTGTACTTCACTTATACAGATTTTTATGTGGCTACCACGTAACTCTAGTTTCACATTCACTGTCACACCCAGATGTACTATTTAAAACATAATACTAAGGTATGCAATTACAACTAAATGCCCTTGACACCTGAATGAATTTCATATCAGGCATTTCCACTGCATACAGTTTCAGAGTGATCTTCATGCACTGAGTAGGACTGCTCAACAATGGCTATCACAAGCTGGTTTGTAAGTAATGAGAATTGTATTTCTAACTGTTCAAAACTAATACGTTTCAGATCTATTGCTATCATTTCACTATAAATGATAAATAACGTTCATTGTAACAATAAGGGTACATAAGCACACAATTTCATTTCAATAGGTATGTTGCAGTTTTCAATAACCAAAGATAAAACCCTACTTTTAGTACACAGATGATGCACAGTTTTATTGATTTCAACTGAAATTGTTCTTGTGATTCTACTAGCTGCATTCTAATTTTTCTTTCCCTATTCTAAGTTTTCAGAGTTTTCTCTATTTCAAAATCAACCTGTGATCTTGAATTAACAAATTATATATACACACACTGTGTTTCTTTTTCAAAACCATTTAACACGTTCCTTTAGAAGCCCATTTGCCAATTCTGTATCAGATTGTCCTTCTCTAATTCACAAGGGACATGTTGTTACGTGCACAAGAAACATAAGGATAAATATTTGCATCAGTTGTTAAATTTGTACCCCAACATTTATGCACAGAAGTGTAGTTTTTATACTGCAATTAGCAAGTATTTTTTCAAGCATTTGGAGACTTTTACTAGCAAAAGTCAATTTGAAAAGAAATAAGGTATTTTACTTGTATAAAAGAACAAATATCAGGGGAGACTATCATTTGTAGAAAATTAGAAATGCATATTGTGGAGTAGAGGCATATAAAGCAGATGGCACACACTTCCCCAGTGAGGCAGAACAGTAGAGAGCAGCACAAGGAGGAGAAGGGGCTGAACCCCCCAGCCAGTGCCAGGAGCCCAGTTACATTGGCAGAGCAGCCAGATTTAGCCATCCTTCTTTAGAGGTTTCTGACCAGTCTGAACTGCAGCCTGGGGAATCCAGGACAAGCAGTTTCTCCTACACCTTGGCTATGTCAGCACAGCTTTCTGTAGGGCCATGCTCTGAACTCCCCACAAATAGGTGCAGAGAGCAAGCATGGCCAGAGACTCTTCACAGCACCATCCATTGTTTAGCTGCAGTGCAGCTCCCCTGGGCTCTCTGGGGAAGCACACGTGCCTGCCCTGGTCCTGGTGCTTTTATAACCTCTGCTGAGCGGCACAGCTGTCTGCCCAGCAAGCTGACAGCAAAAGCATATGAGAAATAAGAGTAAGTTCAGCCTCCAATCCTCCCACATCTTGCCCATACACGGCTGCCTTTTGTCTTCTTCTGTAATTGCATGTGCACGACATTGGCCCTTAAGTCCCTTCCCACCTCTTTCTGTTCCATGCTTATATAGATAATGAGGCATTTTGGAACTGACTCATCTTGAGAGACTACTTTTTATGATATAGGATTATTCCTTGTATTCCCTTCTTCTTGATTTAGGGAGATCACCTTCTCCGTTTCCTGTTTTCAACTTCCCTTTCCACCCTCTTAACAGGTGTTGTGGTAGGACATGGAGAAGTGAAAACTATATTCCAAAATTTATATTTTGTCCCTAATACGATCCTGTTAGTCTAGATTGCTTTAGTTTCCTAAACGTTAATATAAACTACTTCTCGTTGCAAGTGTTTACCGTATACATATAAATGGAAAGTAGGAAAGCAAAGAGGGGAAAAACCCCACAGTGGTGCAGAATTTATTAACATCTCCACCATGAGAAGGCAATCTCATCATTTTCTGGTAAAGTGGCCTTTCACAAGTGAAACAAGTTAGACACTGTTTGGTCTGACAGCCACGTACCATGAAGTTCAATAATTTCATCTGCTTTGAGAGTTCTAGCCTTAGGGCCCAAACTTAAATATTTTAGAAAACCCATTTGTACAATCATTGTTTTAGTTTCTTCTCTTTTAAAACGCTTACCAAGCTGTAAAACCCCTTGTCAGTAACTTCATATGCAGCTTGTCAATACTTAAGAAATTAGTGGTCTTACAGCACTAGAAAGCTTTCGGTAAAACTACTGAATTAAGTTTTTTTCAAAGTCTAATTTTGTCTCATGGAAAACAGAGGGAAACAGTTTGAGATAGGAAAGCAATTTAATTTTTAGCGGCTCAGGCTCTAAATTTTCCAGATATATTGGTTGAAAAATTGAGTAATTCTGGAATAAAATTTCTTTCGAGCAATATCTTTAAAAACAAACAAAACCAAAAAACATTTGTCATTTGTTTCATTCAGTGTGATCCTATAAAGTAATAAATTGCATAAATTTCCGAATTAATTTGCCCAATTATACGTACTAATAGAGGAATGAAGAAAAAGCAAACAAGCTATGCAATTAAGTTCTGTGATATTTCAGGCACCTCTCTTTTCCTTCACCTAAGTCCTGCTCATTCTGTCACTTCCCTATCCTCTCAATCTCTGCCTTCAGAGTCCACTGCACACATATAGAAAAGACAGGAAAAGTAAACAAGATGCTGCAGGAGAAAGGCCTCAAGTAACTAAATCCTTTGTTCTGATTCGTGATTGCACAAGCTTAA
This sequence comes from Sturnus vulgaris, assembly GCF_052056855.1. NCBI lineage: Eukaryota > Metazoa > Chordata > Aves > Passeriformes > Sturnidae > Sturnus > Sturnus vulgaris. The sequence continues at coordinate 13,854,373 of NC_142250.1, forward strand.
ATCTGTGCCTCTGAGGTCCTGTTGTATGGTGACATTCTCTTTAATTTTATCTTCAAGAGCCTAAATATTAAACATGGATCAGGTCAGGAGGAAAGTACACAAAGTACACTCTTTCTCTCTTCTCAGTAAGAATAGCAATTTCCTTGAGCTCTAGTTTTGACTATTTTCCAGTAGAGAAATAACATATTATATGTTCTACTTTTGGGTTTTTTTTTCATTGGGGAAAACAGGGAAAAATAGAAAGGACAGAGTCTGAACATTATTTAAAAGACCTCATCAAACTCCACATGGTCAGCAGTGATAAACATCAGGTCAAGAGCATCTATTAAGCTCTAGTCAGAGCTCCTATGGCTATTTCAGAAAAATTCCCCCTTTTTAACATAGGGTCCAGTTCATTAAGAACCTTAAGGTCCTTAAGCAAGTGAAGGAGGAAAAACGTGGGGTTTTGTGGATTTTTTCTAAAAATGTAATTCAGGATACTTTATAATGTATGATCTAATTCTTAACTCTTTACTGATTCAATATAGATTGGTGATAAGATTCCATCAAACACATTATTCTAAATCCCAGTAGAATAGCCATTGCCATTTCCAGATTATATCGCAAATTATTATACATACAGTGCTGCATTAATGAACTTAAGTATGACATCATGAGATTTTAAAGTCCAAACTGCAAGGCTTAGAAGTGTGAAACAGTACCAAAAAATAAAATGTGAAAATTAAAGTATGGAAGGGACACTTTTGGATATACTTTACTAACATCATATTTTAATCTTTCAGCACCATGATACCCTAGCAATTTAAAAAAGCTTTAGACCCTCCACTTGCTGTCTATATGCACCCAGTTACAATTATGTCCATTAGTTGCCTTAGCAACAGAGGCAGAGGTTAAGTCATTTTCTAGAAGAGGCCCAGTGCAAATTATGGCATTATACCAACTTATTGCCAATCGTTTTAATTAAAACATTTCGCTTTCAACTCAGCTAACAGCAGAGATCAGTAAACAGGGCAGATCAAATTACTGATATTTAAACTCTCCTGCCTTTGGAAAGGCCCACTGCAGCTTAATTACTGTTGGGTAGGACTGATGGAGAGAGAGCAAAGAACCACGATCATTCCGGACAGGCTCAACATATGAGAAATACAATATCATAATTCTAAACATGTGCAACACCAAATAAAACTGATAGAATTTCTAGGCACTTGGACACATCCATGATACTGGCAACAAGAATACCTTTTTCCATAATGTTCCTCTGCCACTTTTCCATTTCTTTCCATGGGGAAGTTGACGAGGCAGAAGATGCTTGCCACATTTTGCCTTTGTGGTGGTGAAAATCAATTTTTCATTTCCACAAAATGTGCTAGAGTTCAGGAGAGCCAGTATATCCAGGCTCATGCACCTGGGAACTAGGGGAATGCCTTGAAACCACAGAAGACAAGAGAGGATCTTGCACAGGTAACAGAATTTAAAGGGAACAAAATGCATGCAGTGTAAGTCAAGAAACAGGTCAGGAGGTTCTGGGGATGAGTCTCAGCACAGGTAGAAAGCAGGAAAGGACAATTCCAGCATGCAGTCACTACTGTGGGATAGCCAAAGGATTACAACACTTGACAGCCAATATAGAAGGAATCACTACCCACTCCTTTCAGTGCAGCCCAGAGAGTGCTCATCTGAAGTGTTCATGTTGAGTTTCTCATACACCAACACCCACAAGTCCTTCTCCTCACGCCTGCTCCTCATATTTTTGGTTTAAAATCATGTGAAGGCAGTAATGGAAAGACACAAAATTTTCTGCATCTTGAGTCAGCATCTTGGCTCTTATTACAATATTACTTTTAAACATTCGTACTCTTGTTTTGTTGATATAAATTATGTTGCAGTATTATAATAGGTTCTATCTGTTCCTTCTCCAATAGAAAGCTAGTGCAAATCTATTTAAATACTGTTAAAATATAGAAAAGAGCATTTGTCTTGTGGTAGCAAGTGAATTGCAAAAGAAATCATGCAGCCAAATCACCTTCTCCTAGCTCCTAAGTAGACCAATCCTTTTTTCCAATCAAATACCTTAGGGGTCTATTTTTTTACCAATAAAATACATTTATGAATCCTATTACTAATTTATTGTAAACTAAAGCACGTTGATTTTTTATTTGCTTTCTGAGTGAATAAAATTCTGAATCTATAATAATAATAGTAACCCATTCATGTTCTGATAGATTTCCAAAATGCACCAGAATATCCTTAAGATGCTCTTTTATTATACATCCCACTGTGATGAAGAAGTACATTCAAAAGAAGAGGGTTAAATTGAAGTAAGAAGAAAATATCCATTAAGAAAAAGCCATTATTCTTCAGCTAATTGCAGGAGCTAATCAGAATAATTAACCTAAGAAGAATCATAAAAAGACACCTACTCTCTAAAACATACAAATGTATGTAAAAAATATAGAGCTCTTTCTACAGATGACCTTCTAAATTACTAAGATAACGACTGTAGCACCTTCATGCAAATAGAATACTGGTAATTTGTAAAGAGAAAACAGGCAGAAAGAACATGAAAGCTTCATAAAAGCTAAGTTTTCAAGGTGCTGCAAGCCATGAAACATTTTAATACTTTATTTGTTCTTTCTCAGCTAATCACCTATTCAGTTCCATACACAGCACGATCAGTTTGTATGATTATTTTGAAACCCTGAGAAGTTTGCCACACATTTTTAAGAAATAGAAATAGATGGTAGATATGTAGAGTTTTGTCAGTGATTTCACAGATTACGAGCTGAGCAGAACCCAACGATAACAACATAAAAACAAGACTTTATCTTTAAAGAATATAGCATTTGATAGATAAATCAGAAATATTTTTCCTACGTCCAAAAGAATTTATAATACAAGCCCCTTGCAAGCTTCCTTCTAGCATTGCAAGTGCTTTGAAGTCTTAGGTTCTGAAGTGATGTTAAAAGAACTCTTGTAAGAATAGGACATTTTTCTCAAAAAGGCTATTTTTAATCTTCCTGTCTGTCCAGAAAACTGTAAATGTAACTCTAATCCTTTAACTCAAAAGCCTAATGTAAAAAACACCACCTCTATTCTGGGTTTTATTTTTATTCTTATTATTTCCAGATTGATAAATTGATATTAGAATTTGGGAATGCTGATATAACAAAACCACAGGACTGTCACATAGTTTTATATGCTGAATTCATTAGTAATACTTAGTTTAAGGAGAAATTTTGAATTGCACCGAATATTGATATGATTAAACTGTTTGACTCTGTCACTTGCTTATAATAGTAACAAACACATCAGTGAAATGTTGGGGTGTGTGCTTTATAACGATTTTTGGTTTTTTCTGGGGAGTGGGGGGATGTAGGGGTGTTGATGTTTCTTCATTCCTTTTTAATGAAGAAACTTTTCCTTAGAATAAAGTATCAACTTTTCCCCAGCTCTGCAACAGGCTGGCAAATCAAAATTTCCTGATACAACACCCACTTGAATTCAAAGCAAGTTTTTAATTCGTTTGCTAATTCAGGGCCTTACATACAACAGTATAATTTTTTCCAACCAATGAATATTTTAGAAAAAGTGGATTTCACACACATCCAGTCCAAAGTTTCTAAACAGTTCCTCTTCTATTCCAAATATGTGATAATATTTTGATGAGTCAAATACTGCTTTGGTGAGTCTATTAGGGCACTGATTTGATTGATTGCAAAGTTTTAAGAAATTACAGGAAAACAATTTATGTGTAAAGCCCGATGAGGAACAGTTCAAATTGAATTTCATCACAATAAAGATGCTCTTCAGCCTACTGCATGCTGCTCCAAACTACATTTGATATTTGAACTCACTCAGAACAAAGCTGTATTACCAAAGAATTCTACTTTTAACTGACTCATAATTAAAGTTCAGCTTCTTTTTAGAAAAAAATGCAATATTTGTGAATTCTATCACATTAAGCACTCCAGAAAAATACACAGGAATAAAAACAACTATTGATAAAGTTTATATTCTTTCAAACCAACACTTCCATGTATCTCTAAATTTTACTTGTAATTTCGTAGCTAGAAAAAAAATCACAGTTCCTTGGAGAAACTTCTTTTACTAATGGCTTCAGATATTTACAAAAGTCAAATGAATTGATGCTTAATCTTTTGAAACAAGGCAAATTTAATGGGAGAAAAATTGCAAAAAACAACCCCAATCAACCTCTACCCACACTCCCACCACTGGTACCCTTTAAGACAACAAGAGCCATCCTGCACATTAATCTCATGCCAGCTTCCTCACCACTAGGCATCTGACTTATACAGGGACGTTTTACACTGATAATATATACACCCCTAGACATACCCACACTCCAGCATTGCTTCTTTACATCAAGAACTTGATTGTAACACTGAAGAAACCTTGGCTTTTGGCCATTTTTCCACTGGAGGAGGAGAAGATAGAATCTAGTGTAGTACTGCAAGACAATTTATATCAACAAAATAAGAGTATGAATGTTTAAAAGTAATATTGTAATAAGAGCCAAGATGCTGACTCAAGATGCAGAAATTTTTGTGTCTTTCCATTACTGCCTTCACATGATTTTAAACCAAAAATATGAGGAGCAGGCGTGAGGAGAAGGACTTGTGGGTGTTGGTGTATGAGAAACTCAACATGAACACTTCAGATGAGCTCTTGTATCCAAGGCAGTGTGGCCCACAGGGCGAGGGAGGGGATTCTGCCTCTCTGCTCCACCCCGGTGAGACTCACCTGGAGCACTGCATCCTGCTCTGGGACTCCCAACACAGGGACATGGACCTGTGGGAGGGAGCCCAGAGAAGGCCCCCAAGATGAGCAAAGGACCTCTCCTATGAAGATAGACTAGGAGAGGTTATCCAGCCTGGAGAAAAGAAGGCTCTGGGAGACCTTAGAGAAATTTTTGGTACCTAATGGTGTACAAGAAAGGTGGAGAGGGACTTTTTACAAGGGCATGTAGTGACAGGACAAGGGGGTATGGATTCAAACTGAAAGAGGGCAGGTTTGGATTAGGTATTAGAAAGGAATTCTCTGCTGTGGGGATGGTGAGGCATTTGAACAAGTTTCCCAGAGAAGCTGTGGATGCTCCATCATTGGAAGTGTTTAAGGTCAGGTTGGATGGGACTTTGAGGAGCCTGATCTAGTGGAAAGGTCCTTGCCCATGGCAGGGGGATGGGAACTGGATGATCATTAATGTCTCTTCCAAACCAGAGTGTTCTAGATTCTATGATTTAGTGTGTTCATAGAAAATAGAAGCTTTGCAAACTGACTCTTGCAGATTTTCTTCAGTTCCAAAACACCTAGTTCCCATAAATTATGCCGGATTTCCACTTCAGCCACCAAACCTTCTATCACCTCCCCTCTAAAAGCTATCATCTGTTCTCTGAAATCTGCCATCTGTTCTCTGAAATCTATGTTTAACATCACCTTTCTTTCAGCAATGTGATATGTTGAAAGGTTGGAGTTCTTTCCATCACAGCTGTGTCTTGGTCAAAATAAGTAACTATAAGCAACTCCCTTAATGCAATCATTTTGGACTTTTATATTCTGATATTTTACTGTCTTCATTTAGATTGGGAAATCAGTAAATTTAATTTTGTGTACTGGGATTGTTTTGGTTTGCTTTTGCCTATAGCTTTTCCTCATGTAAATACCCTAACCCAATGTAACACAGGCTGACAGCACACAATATTTCATTCAAATGAAATATTTGGGGTACAATATTTTATATAGACTAAGAACACCAAGCCACACAATACATGGCTCAGGGGTGGTGCACTCATCAGGTCGGGAGAGTTCTGAAAATCCTGAAGTCCTGAATCAACCTATTAGAAAAATCAAAACCAAAACCAACCAAACAAACAAAAAGTACATAAAAATGCTCAAAGACTTAATATTAAGGCAATTCAGTCTCCTAAGAAAACAGATACCTCATGCTGGTCTCAAAAACCTATAAAATTATTTTTTTCCCTTATTTAGAAGACGAAAAATAAACCATTAACACAAATTGTTGGTGGATTAAGAATTTTCTTGTGTTTTGGAAGTTTTCAGTGGGATAGGGAAGAAATTCAAAGCAAATGAGTCTCCTGCTCTTGGGGAAGGCCTTACTACACTATTCCATTGCTCTCCCTCTCACTGACTCATTATGTCAATGTGGACATAAATGAGAATAACCTCAAGCCTAAGACACTCAGCATGCAACACCATCCAAACATTACATGGCAAGCAATAGGAGATGTAAATTTACCTTGCTACCCTTAGAAAGTCAGAGAATGGATCTGAGCTTCTATTTCAGTAACTGTGAATGAACCAAGATTGACTGGGCTTTACTGCTCTTGATTTCTACCCACAAGAAAATAAAGATGTCTGCTGCCAATACCAGTGGACCACCTGCCAACAAGAAACCTTAGTGAATTATAAAACAAAGGATACAAGAAACCATCCTCAGGACCACTCAGACTCAAAGGGTAAGTCCTTTCACACCTCGATCAGGTGCAAGAATTGCAAGAATGAGCCATTCTCTCCTTTACAGTTTCTGCCCTGAATACCTGCACACTTCTGTTGCTTACTTCTCCTTACTGCCCCTTTGGGAGCAATGCCTGTTAATTGAAATGGCCCCCCTCTGTAACAGTCAGCAGCGGGTTTGATTACTGTATTCCAATAAATAATATGGCTGTATTAATTCAGACAGAGCAATTAACACACAGGCCAGACATTTTTACTGTGCCACTTTTACTGTATACTACCAATTAGGTGTTTCTATCTGAAATACTATCCCCTATTGAAAGCCAAATAAATTCAGCTGCAGATTGATGTTTCCAACAATTGTGTCCCCCATTAAGTAGCATCTGACAGCCCCTTTCAAACCATACACATTGATCCTCCTTGCCCTGAACTTACATCTGGATTCACACTCAATCCTTTCTATCTGCCTTTTATTTTTAAGGAGCAAAAATTCATGCTGATACTTTGAATCAGATATTTTAAAAATTAGATGGGAAAATTAGATCCATGCTCCACTTTCTGTCATTTAGATTCACCACAAGTATCATTCATATAGAAAGAAAATAAAATTTACTCTCTAGAAAAATAATATTCTATCAAATCAATGCTAAAACTTCATCAGATTTGGAAGTGTAGGGGAGAAAAGGAGGTATTTGCAAAGTACAGTATTTGCATAAAAACATCCCCTCTTCCATAAAGAATGTTTCATGACTTCTCAGAAATTTAGTTTTCAAGGAGCACAAAGAAAGCAGTACTTTGATAAGTGCTTTGTATATGCTGGTGGTGAAAGAGTCACAGGATAGATTTTATTCACTGCAAGAGGTTTTCTGAATCACAGCTAAGATTAAAAATGCTGTGTCATTCTTATGGATAAATCATGGAATTACATTCTTTTTGTTCTTTTAATTGTTGTACATTGTGTGGGCTTTATTATTACAGTATTTTTGACGTGCTTAAGAAGCTAAAAAGTTCTTGGTATAAAAAGGCTTTACAGCTCCTTGCTTGGACAATTTCTGGTGTTTTTCAAAAAGCCAGTGCTGTTAGCCTAATTTGGACAAATATCAAGGTGCCACAAGAGCATATGAGAAACAGAAACTGAAGCCAAATTGACATTTAAGGATATTTCATGCTTACCAACTTTACATTCTCTTTAGGTTACAACTCTAAAACCGAAATAAGAGTTTTCATTCTCTGTTTTGCCATCTCATCATTTTCATTTGAATCCTGGTCTAAATGTCTTCAGGAACAATTATTTTTCTAACTGTTGATAACTAAAAGAAAAATCAACACCATTAGGAATATTCTGAGTGTAGTCTAAAGGGAACATGAATGAAATGTTTGAGAATGAGTCCTTGGTTGAGAGGAAGATGTTACATATTTTCTTATCTGTTAGTCTGGAGTAAACCTTTAAAATACAGTTTTTTAATGTGGCTTATAAAATAAACACTGAAGTTTGTTATTAAAGCTATTAAATAGAACACGAAGGAAATAATAGTGGTTTTATACTTTAGAAACTTGACATTGATTGCTATCTTCCCTCACTTGATTACATGACTATGAAGAAGTTCAAGCATTATGCAGTATAAATGCAATGCAGAAACTAGGCACCATTTCATTGTATGATTTCCCCAGAAATAGATTTCCCATCCTTCATTGGAATTAAATACAATTTGCAAAAAATGATGGATAGAAAACATGAAACCATGGTACAAGATATGTTATCAAATATTTGATCATGGTATAAGATATTTTATTCTGACTGCTTTCTACATGGTATGACTGTGCACTACAAACCCTCCAGTTGATACAAAACATCAGACTTCCAGTTCATGACAGTTCTAGAGAGTGATAAATACTTAACAGAATAAAAAATACAACCGTGAAGTTACTGGGTGCATTGCCTATTCCTCTGAATTTCTCTAATTCCTTAAAGCTTTCTTCAACTCCTCACTGCATGGGCAGGTATCAGCTTTCTCCTCCCAGAGCCTCTGAGCTGCTCTCCTGCAGATGCAGCTGTGAAATGAGGCAGAGCCAGTAGCTTTACAAGTTTCCTGAAGGAGCCCATAGGCACTAAGTGCCATGAGTAACACAGAAGGAATCACTTCAGCAGTGTAAAATCGGCTTCCTGGAAGATCTACAGCAGCCAACAAAAGCAGTCATGAAGAAACATGTATAGACCCACTGCTATCTTACCTTTGGGATCTCCTGTAAACTCCTCAGTCAGGCATAAGTTAATGTAGGCGTGCATTGCAATTCCTTGAGAAATGAGTGCAGCCTGCTTGCACAAGTCAATTGGTCTTCATCATCTTCCTGTCACCTCTCTTGTTAATTAGTTTAGATATAAACCCCCCATTGTTCATATGAAAACTAATACTGATTCGAGATATAAGAAAATGTAGTAAGCTTGATGTTATTTTAAAACCAGGTGGAGCTGCTGACAAAGTGAATGCTGACACCTCCAAGCACAAAGCTCAGGAGCAGAGGTTCCTGAGCTGAAGCTGGCAGGAGCATATCACATTCCTACCAAGCCAAAAGAGCAAATACAATTCATTGGGAAGTAAATTAGAGGGAAATTCTTAAAGAGGTGGTTTAGGAAGCTTCTGGGGTTTTCAAAACCTGCTTCTGAACTACATAAAGCTACCTTCCCTTACAGCCTAGATACAAGGAAATCAGGGCAAAGGGGTAGGGATGCAAATCTCCAAAACCATTTTCTTCCCTTCAAGGAGTCCCCTGATAACAGTCTGTCCGTGCTGCCTGCTGTACAGTATAACCAGCTTGGCATACGAAGAAATGCAAAGATGGTTGCTCTCCAACACTCACTCACATAAAATATACACTAGTCTTAAAAACATGGGTGATTGCAGACTTCAATAATATCCGAAGAATCTGATGAGCAGCATGAAGTATTATAGTAAGGTTTATTTTATATTACATAAAGTCATCATTACCTTCAACTCCTCTGTAAAATAGACAACAGAAATAGATAAGTAAAGAACAAATGGTTCTGGATAGAAGCACTACTGTAGCTAAAAGGTAAATAAATCCCAGGGAACAAGCAGCAGCCACTGGTACTGTTGAAGGAGAAGTCTCCCTTCCACAGAAAGGTAAGTGACTCATAACTGCATGACTCAGTTCAGTGATGCACAAAACGCAGGGAAGTCATCTCGAAGTTCTTGAGTTTACTCAGCAAATAATAAAAATAATTATCAGCTACATTTCACAAATGAAACTTATATTCTTACTCAGTTTGCACTTCCGTAGGCAGTACTAGAGCTTCTCATTATTTGGAAAAAGCTGTGAAGTTTCTCTTGTCATGCCTTTGTTTCTCCTATTGTTTCTCTAATTTGTTTGGAGAGCATCCATAATCACAGAGCCAGCACTCCACCACTATAAGCTTTCCTTATTTTCTGTCTCTCCAAATATGGATAAAAAGTATTAGTTGTAGCCTTTCTACACCTCTGAGGATGGTTCCTTTTTAGCATAAGGATTTCAAATTCCATCTTTCTCAATAGATTTCTTACTTACAGCACTGCTCTTCTCTGGATTTGCAATCAGGCCATCTTTCCATGCAACTGTGGGCCATATGAAGATAGATCCCTATTGATGCCTCACCAATGCCAAGCAGGGCAAGGCTATTTCATGTGTCATGCAGATTCTACGTCTGTTTTATAAACGGTTCTGTATTCACAACAGCATGAAATTGCTGACTCAAATTCAATTTTTGATCGACTAAAACCCTAAATCCTTTTATGCAGAAGCTGTTGGCTAGCCTGTTTACATCTGTTCTTTAAAAATTATTCAACATGGCTGTTAGCAATCTTTTTTTGTCAGAGCAATTCTGACAAAGTAAATATGCCTACTGCAAGTATATTAACCAGAAGAATCTGAATTTCATAACTTACATGGGCCACAACTTAATACAGAGGTACTGGCAGCTCAAACTAGACCATAATATTGTATGGCCTAACTTCTTTTTCATTTCCGAGAACAGTGTCTCTGTTTCATAAACAGTGACACAACAAATACAGCCTTTTGTCATGTGGAAGAGAAGCATAGGGGACCTGTACAATATGTATAGTACTTTCTTAGCATGATGGAGCCTTTAGCAGGAAATATGTCAATTGAAGGCAGCAGGGCCCTACGTCTAGAACTGCTACAAGTCACCAAACCCATATGGCTGAGTTTGTGGCTTTGTTGGCAGTGAGACTTTTATTCACCTGCAGCTCAGAATTAAAACGCCTTTCAAATCTGTGAAAGTTTTGCAGTGTGGTGATAATTTCAAAGGAGACCTCTAAAGAAGGATACTAAAAAAATTTGCCAAGGCTGATTTATGCATTGATTCAAACTTTCAGGACCAAATTGTAATTTCTTCTAGTTTAGTTTTACTGCATTAGTTTATAATGTGTAACTTCATTCCGTTTAGTAACATTCAAACCTATTCACAATATCGAAAGGAAAACCATTATATTCTGTCAAGTTGAACCTGGCAGCTCTACCCATGCCTGACTGAGCTAAGAATTTACAGAGTGAGATAGGACACAGCACAGAGAGGGGAAGATACCAGAACAACCAAAGGTGGAATCACAAAAAACCCCCAAAACCTAAAGTGCTAGTGACTACTTTTTTACTTAGTGCTGATCCAGAAAAAGGAACATTAAAACATATGAGATTTTGACTGATATTTCCTCCCATGAAACAGCTGACATCCTCAAACCAAAGCTTCTATTACCCTTGTCTGTATAGCAATATCATGGAATAAAGTACTTCACAATCAGCCTTGTTATTCTTTGCATTACGAACACAAGAAACCCACACCATAAAATACCGTTTAAAATATGCAATAAATTGCACCCAAGAGCCGTTTCTGATATGTAATCGGTCTTGACAAGCTTTGGGTTGACTTTGCTAGCCTATTGACCCTGCCCATAGGCAAAGCATGTCTCTTTGCCACAGCAAATCTTTTCTGGACACCCCTGTCACAGTGCAGCTCCATTTGAAACCGCTGAAAAGGTCAATGACTGTCTCTCCACTTTCACACTGAATTCAAGTCAATTCATATCGAAATATCTAAAGTGCTGTGATTCACTCCAGGATCTTTGCACATGCACGTTGGTCTTTTTGCCATTCCTGCCATGGCTCCATCCACCACTTTCTTAAAGCATCTTTGACTTATTCATACAGTTACAAAAATTTTAGTTAAAGCTCTCATTCCTGCATTTTATAAAGCTATGCATGTCTTGCAGATAGCAATCAAGTACAAATTCAGAGATTAGGCTCTTTTATTCCTCTTTTACCCAGACACAAAATACAAAATTGTGTACAACCTCTGGACTCCTATTTTCTCAATCTGGACTGTTATGCCATTGCAGTCACTGGAGTAATTTCCAGACATTAGAGCAGTAGCTTGGCACCTGTTGAAGTGTGAGAGGAGATGCACTGTTCAAAGAAACTCTCCTTCAAATAAGTCTACTGACTGTCCCTCACAGCTGAGACAATGTCTCTCAGCGTTCTTGCTGGATTCCTGAAAGCTAGAGTCACCAGTTATTTACTGCTGCTTCCAATTGCTTGTCACTCAGAGGAGGAATGCAAAACCTGCTGCTTAGGCTGCAAGAGCCATCCACTAGTACAGCACTCATTATGTACTTGTAGTACATTGCCTACAGGAAAGAGCTGAAAGATAAAAATTGTCTGGAATGCCCAATTTAGAACTAACTGGAAGAGCAACACGAAGAGCAATGGAAATTGTGAAAACAGCATATATTTGCCAAGGTATCTAATAGACTATTTTAGTTAATCTTATTTCCATGTCAGGTCTTACAGGTTGGTGAGCTTTCAAATCAGATTGCCATTAAAAGACCTGTTTTGCCATGGAAGTAGCAGCAAAATTACTTTTGACTTAAAAGCAGGCATAAACCATTGAAGGATAAATGAACCTTTGATCAATATAACACGTAGTCTGGGAAAGAGGTGAGTTTTTTCTCTTCTTGATCAATCATTGCTTTCCCATTTTTTCCTCTGCATGAAAATTATAGATTCTAAGATACATATTTTTTCAAAAACTAAGGAAAATTTACTTTAGAGGTCTTTAGTTGTACATATTGAATTTAAAAAAATATATTTTGAGGTAACCAAATGAAAAGAGGTGATAATCTCCAACTCCAATTTGACTAGAGTAGAACAAATGTCATTTTTTAATGTGTAAGCCAGTAAAACACACTTTAACTTCCTATTCTTTAAAAGATAACAGTAGTACTTCCAAAGTCACAAAGTGACTTTGACTGTCAAGTAAAATACTTTAATGATCTGAAACCTCTGAGAAGATAGCAGGTGCAAGGACTATAAAATTGGCCTCAGAAATGTTAAAGTTTATCTGACTTCTAATTCTGTTGCTTTTCCTCCCCAGGCCCAATCCATAAAACTGAATTACCCTTTCCTGCTTAGCTTTGACCCAAAGCTCACACACGTCAATGGAAAAGCACTTGGCTTGTTCATTTTTCATAGATAATTTTATCTTTCATCAAAACTCATGTGCAAACAGCAATATCAACAGAGAAGTAATTTGCTGATGAATACAGTGCTCTCTTCCTCCAAATACACTGAAACAAATTTCATTTGGGAAAAAAAATTATTCATTCCCTGAGATTATTATTCAATCAGCACAGTTTGCACTGGAGAAGTCTCCAAGAAGATGGCTCCTGTTGCAGTCATTTCAAGCCCACCATCTCCCTAGTCCATGCCAATAACTTGATGCAGCAAGGCACACAACTGCGTGGTGTCCTCTGTGGAAGCAAGGTGTAATACCTTGTTTGTAAGCTGTGATAGCAAAAGCAATCAATATTATCCGTGAACATGAACTACATAAAGGTGAAATTCCCCTTTCAAATCTGTGAGGTAGTTTTCACCCTAAAAACAGTATTACCTTGTCCCTGAAAAGGCAATACACAAAGGAAGGTGAGGAAGAAATATGTATGTAAGAGTGAAGATCTTTCCTTTGAGCAGATTCTGTTTCCGGAATCTGAGAGGAAAAGATAACACAATCTTGTACACACACTTCACTTACTTTCTCTTTTCATATTCCCTAAAAATTATTTCTAAATAATTTCTGGGTTTTCCCTCTCCAAAGTTCTTGAAGGAACAATCAGATAAGTAGGTGTTAAAATGCACAGAATGGGCCTGGGCCCAGGGCTGCTCCCAGTGCTATTGCTATATATCAGAGAATGACACCTACGAATAAAAGCTGCTGCTATCTTACAATTTCCTGCTGTCACAAAATAATGAAGCTACTCTTAAAACGATGGTTCTGCTCTAGTGGATATATTCCCTTCTATCTGCAGCACACACAATGAATAATAAGGTATTATAATACATACACACAAGGCACTAAACCTTTGGCCAACATGAAGAATTTGAACTGGCAACCTCCCGACTTTCACATCTGTCCTGTTTCAGTCTGAGCTTAGAGCCAAGCAGCTGAAAGTTAGCATATTCTCTGTAGATTTACACAAAGTAGACTTAGCAGCCATTCACTGGGATCACACAAAAATTACCTTTTACTACCAAAAATGTGTTTATTTGATCCACAGCCTTGTTTCCTACCTGAAAATAAATTAAAACACAGATGTGTTGTTTTATCACAGATGTGATAGGCTTACAGTCACCTCCAGGGCAGGTCCAAAGTCTAGAGAACAGGCTTACTATTACATGGCTCTTTCAGATTGCTCTTATCTTCCAAAGATTTTACACTTCTGATGTGTCCTTCGGGATTTTTGGAAATCTAAAATCCTGAGTTTGGCTGGGATAGAGTTAATTTTCTTCCTAGTAGCTGGGTACAGTGCAGTGGTTACTTTCACATTTGAGAGCAGTGTTGTTACCACACTGATGTTTGGCTGCTGCTGAGCAGGGCTGACCCTAAGTCAAGGACTTTGCCTTTTCCCATGCTCTGCCAGTGAGCAGGTGCACAGATATTAAACTGTTCTTATCTCGACCCAGGAGTGTGCTCACTTTTTCACCCTTCTGATTCTCTCCCCCCACCACCAAGGAGGAGTGAGTGAGCAGATGGGTGGTGGTAATTTTCTGACTGGGGTCAAAAACCATCAGGAAGGAAAAAAGGCTTGGGTTAATATTTTGCTGTAAACTTGTATTCTATAAGAAATTATATCTTTACTAAAAATTCCCACAATGTAAAGGGAAAACAACTATAATTGTGTATTATCAACTGTAGGTGCTATACAGTTACTTTATATATCCTAATTAAACAAATAGAAACACAACACAAAAAAACCAACAAAAAAACCAAAAACAAAAAACCACAAAAACCCGAAACAAAATAAAACAAAAAAAAAACAGACAAAAATCCACACATGACCACCTCCAAAACCCTAAAACACCACCTAAGCCCACATTAATCATTTGCAGTTGTCTGTAATGGTGTAGGTGAGGTTCCAGACGTGTTGGCTGACAATGGGTTTCCAAAGAGTTAACATATTGCAGCCAGAGCTCTCTCTGCCAGCAACTGCTTTTCTGTTTAGTTCTATAAATGAAATTTATTAAAACCATTACATGCACAGTGATGCCACAATATCCAGAGCAAAGTTACTAAATCTAAAAGAGCTTTTATTTAATCAGGAGATAGCTAACAGATGTAATGACTGGGGGATGAGGCAGAACCTGGTTTTACATTCAGACCCTGACAACATGGTTTTATCACTTTCAATAATGTAGATTCCTTATTTCTCTAAAGCTCTTTAAATAAAACATGATCATTTCTAAAAACATCCCATTTATTACACTCAAACCTTTCTGCTCATGTGTCCAATTGGAACCAAATATTTTCTTGTCTTCCAAAAACCTGCTCTGGTCATTTTTTTAAACAAGCAGCTCTATCTCCCCATCCATCTTGTCTGCACAAAGAAGGGATAACCTGCAGCTGAATTACAGAAAGCCTATTCTCCCAGTGGGATCTGAGATAAGATAGACTGCATTAACCCTAAGATTCATTTCCCAGCTAGGAATTCTCCCTAACTCTTTTAAGAAGATCACAGGAAACAGGCTGGATAATGGTAAGAGGTCTATTGAGTGCACTTTCATCACCAGCTTTCATGAAGAGAGAAATGGTAATAAGGTCACAGAAACCTGAAATGCTGTGGGTGGCTAGAAGACATTTCTCTAAGTACACCAGCATTTCACTCTTGATATACAATGCAGTATAGGCCATGACTGTCCGGGATGCTTTCTACACATGAGTTTCAGATGAAAATTCTAACAGATTCATCCAGTTTGCTGATCCTCCCCATATAGTTTGCTCCCTCTAAAAGGATTCATTAAAAAGTTATTACCTACATCACATTTTTTTTAACTAATTGCCATTTTCAAGACAGCTATTGGAAAATTTTTCCACTTTTTATACAAGCATGGACATTCTTACTGGCCATCTGGTACAGAGCCATCCTCTAAGCTACAAAACCCAACCAAATATTTTGCACCACACTGTCAGTGTCCAAAATGCTTTCCACACATTAAAAAACTGCATGGTTAACTTGAAACAAAGGGAATTCAAAAACTACTTTACCTCCATAAATTCTACCAAAGTACAGAGAATGATCAGTGCACGGGAATTTAATGCAAAAATCTACAGCTTAGAAAGTTGTCCTGCCTTCCCCTTTTGCTCCCTAAATCCATATATCCCACAGGAGAACACAGACCCAAAACACTTATTCCACTATATCCCATAAGCCAAGCATACCTGTATATTCAATTGATTGACTCAGCCCAGCACAATGCACTCTCCACATTTCACATTGCAATGAGAACATCAAGCTGCAAAGCCATCAAACTTCTGCTTCCCTGATCCAGCAGCTCAGTGAAATCTCAGACCACATGGAAAGCATTACTTTGAGAAAAGGTCTCCATTTTGAAAGTGAATAGAAGGTGAAGTAATTTCCTCATTATTGTCTGTGTCATAGTCATAATTAGCCACCATCTTCTGTAAGTAAAGAAACTTTTTTGACAGACATTTGGGAAAATTCAGTATATTGAACTAGCTCATTTATTTCCCCAAGTCTAGATGCTAAGATACACAAGGAAGCAGAGACTCCAATTATTAATATTATGAGAGGGCTTTCATCTTAAATTGTTCAATATATAAGTAGCTATTGAAAATATAGTTTATATTAAAAGACATAACCGACCCCATTTTGATACTGCACAGATTTCAGAAAAATAATTAAAAACCTACTTTGTTAATACACCTTGCACCTAGTTTTTATAACTAGGTACATGACAGGGCTGAGATACTGGGTTATGGTTATTCTGAGCCATTCCTTCTCTCAAGATCTCCAGCTGGATTGGATAGAATGATGGGACCAAAATTTTACCAAGCTAACTCAACCAACTGCACACTATATTCACATGTTCACCTTCCTGTTCAGGTCTTTTAAGAGCAACATAAACCTGATATTTAGGTTGTGCACTCATTAGATAATTCACTTGTCTTGCTCATCTGTTTGAGTGTACAACAAAATAACTTAAATTATCTCAAGCTTGAAGCAAATGATTTTGATTATCACAGTCCTTACATCTGCTCTGCAGCTGTCTTTTCTACAGAATCGATAGCACAACTGATTTAGTGCCCTCTAGGAGAGCTTCAGAAAATTCTTCCACAGTTAATGTAGATGCAATTTTTCTTTGCTCTACTCCTGGCTGAGAGCACAGGAAAGGTGCAGCGTCAGGACAAATCCTGTGATTCTCAGTCGGGTTGACCTCCATAAACGCAGCAGGAACGAGAGCAGCCCCGCTGGGCTGTGATGTGTGCAGGCTGTGCACAGGGAGCCCAGCTCTGTGGCAGGGCATGTGCAGCACAGCCCACTCCTCGTCTGCAAAGGGAGGGACCCGCAGCAAAGCTGGGGCCAATGCTGTCCCCCACCACTGACAAGCATTTGCTGGGCTCTATCTTTGTGCACATTTTACAGCAGCACTGTGCTAACGAATAGAAATTATATAGTGACTCCTGAAGTCTCCAAAATTCTATCTTCTGTTCCTTCTTAAGCCATCATTTAAGGGACATGTTTTAGCTTAATAAATGTAGGAAAACAAGAGCACCAAAGTGAGTGTGTGGTCTAGTTTTGTTCCTATCTTGATAAATTAAAAAATAGTTTTCCAGGAATTAGCTGTGCTGCAATTTGTATATCTTTAAGCTCAGGTGACTCTCCTCTTATTTATTTCCCTGTCTACTTCAACAAGTGGAATATATAATCTTTCACAACTTAAAACAAACAGCAATCAGCTTTACATCATCCCAGTAAGACTCATTCATTTGGTGAAAATGAAGTTATAAAATTCCAATTTTGCCTATAGTTAATACTATCAAAGAATTGTTATATAACTAATGTTGTGTTCCTATATTAATGGGAAGTTCTGGTTTTATTTTAAGAATATTTTTAATAAATATGCAACAGAAAAAGTCTTCAGTGAGGAAGATTAGAGCATCATACTGTCTCTCCCCTCTTAGGAATTGTAGTTTGAAAGCAGTTCAAAATATTATGTGGACTAGCTTTGGCAGGCAGATCCTGATAAAACATATCATGTTCCTGCCATGCAATCTGACACAGCGTACTTGGCAATGTCTGCCTGGCAATGGACAAGAAATAAATTACCAGAGAGGCTGAATGACCCCAATCTCACTCAAGAAATTTAGTTCCTTCATATGTGGGTTGAGGTTATTGGCAAAAATATTAGCACTCAAAATCTGCATTGAGCCAACTATGTATATTATTTATGTGTGTTCTGGATATTGCAGAAGAAAACATCCTCTCCCATTAAAACCAGTCACCAATTCCTAATTCCGCATTTATAACAAGATACATTAATAGCCCATTCTCTAATAACACTTAAATAAAACCCCAACAAACCACATCCCACCTCAAAAGAAACCCAGCCAAAGAGAATGAAACTCCCAGCTGTCAGGCAGTTGGCTGGGCTATGGGCTAGCAGTGTCCTGCACATGGAGCTCAGCAAAGACAGTATGGCTTTGTGGGCCTGATGTGCAGGCACATGGGAGCTCCAGCGTCTTCTGAAGACAGGGTTACAGACAGGGACTGAGTATTCCAGTGCTGCAGTAGATTTTACATACCCTAATTTTGCTGAATTACTGCTGAGTTGTAAACATTGGCAAACATGCTTTTACAATCATTTTGCCATTAGCACCATTGTATCAATGTTTGCCATGCATCATTTAAAGGATTAAAAGAAAACCCCACACAAACTGTTGACATTTAGCTAGTTATTGACAAGTCTGACACCTGCTCTCACAGCTAATTCCACATGGCCACCTTTGCATAGGAGATTCTTTAAAAGTACCATCAGAAGGGGGAAAGGGGAGGGAAGCTTATCTTCTCTGCTACAGGCAGTCCTTTTGTTGTGAAGATTTTGACACAGATAAGGACTTCACTAGCTCTACTGGGAATTAAACCAATTGGCTCTAATAGGCTTTAATGTATAATGATTAGCTCATTTATAAAAGATTCTACCCAATCCTCAATTATTCAGATATGGGTCAAGATCAAGGGAGTACATCAAAACAAATCCTGCACCTGCAGAAGAATTCAGATGTTAGTTAAATGAGAAACAGATCGATCTAACCTCATACAAAGACGTAGGGAGAGCTGTGTTACAATTCAGGACAGCTGGGACATCACCACTCCATGTAACACTATTTTGAGTAGTATCCACTACTCAAAGTGCATGCTGCTTTTCCTTTGCCTAAGTACAGGCTGCACTAAATACAATCATGGCTCATGATCCATTGTTCACAGTTTGTCACAGGTGGGTGCCATTTTACTCTCAAGAAAACATTAATATAAGCAGTTAAGCTCTAGATTGATAAATGCATCTTGAGCAGGAAAAGCTGAAAGAAAGTTAACCACATCATATGCATCACATGCCATGCCATTAGGTTGATATTCACTGGCTAGATTAATCTACAGATTCAGCCTGCAAGGAAATCTGACTTTGTTGAACTGTAGTGGCTTTGTATTAGTCTTTCATTCATGGTTGATGGAGGTAAAGTAATATATTTCAAATGAAGACTATAAATCTTGAATACAAGAAATTTAAACAGAAAGGATATAAATTTAAAATATTGAAGACCTGATCTTGTTTTGTCCCTTGATAACTAAAAACATTAACCCTAAGATGAGATTTCACCATCCAGATAGTCTGCACTTCCTTTCCTTCAGCTATTTGTTTTCATTTAGAAAGGACCAAATTAAGAACTCATTTTTCTCATAAGAGGTACACAATCTAAAATCTGAATTTTCTTTCCATTACAAAAAAAGGAAAAAACTTTCCTGTGATTCTGGTGTTGTTGCCCAATACTCTTAAAATATCTTAACAGAATGTGAAATAAGCTGTTAAAATGTGTAAATAAATTTATATGTAAATTAGTTATGACTCTTTTGCAAGTTGCAAGCCATCCTCTGGGCAGCTGATTTGCTTATGGATGCACAAACATTGAGCTTCCACTGACTGGAAGTATCAGTGTGTTTGGTAAATATTAAAAATTTACATAATTATTAATCTCAAAGGGCACTGTCACATTTTTTACCATCTCTATAGCAAGGGTGGGGCAGAAGAGTGATAAAAATATTGAACAGTGAGCATCAGAAGCAGTTATACAGTTTAAGTTGCCCGTGTACTTTTTGGAGTTTCAAGATTGGTGAATATGTATTGATATGATAAAAAACATGGCTCCTGGCTCAGGTGAGTGACTAAAATCTGCCATCCCACACATGCTCACTCTCTGAAGTCAGCTGACATTCACCAAGCACGTACTCCTTGTGGGATTTCTGAGAACCACAGAGGTGTGAAGCCAAATGGAATTTCAGGAAATTGTGGTTTTTTCCCCCTAGTCCTGTTTCATAGCAATGAGCAGCTTTTCAAGCAGTATTTTCCACTCAGTTTCTCAGTTTCTCAGTTGAGTAAATGTTTACTCAGATGTTATTTTCAACTGGGATGCTACTTCCACTGTGATACATCTCAGACTTAATACTTCCGTGGTGACAGGACCAGTCCTGTGCATCCTGAAGTGAAACAGAATGCTATATGCATCTCTGAAAATGCAATTAAGCCCGAGTGAGGCACTAAGCTTTCCTAAATCATGTTTTTCTCCTTCATGTTTTACAAAAGAAGATCATTGTTCCTATTGAGAGCAGACTTGTATCTCTATCGACCCAGCAGGCCTGCACAAGAAACCTAAATTGCCTCATAACCAGCTCATGACCTCGGTGCCTTTTAATTATGTGGGTTTCCCTGTGGCCTTTAGTTAATGTAGACATGTGGGGCAGGAAAGGGGGAGTTTACACCCCACACAGAAGAAATACAGACTGTGTATTCAAATGTATAGATCTTGTGCATTACTTCTGAAATGTGTACCCTATGTAAATTCAACAGTGCTTATTTTCAAACTGCAGTGCTCTGGTTGCCAGCCCAGAGCAGCCTCATTGCTCCACCCCTGCTGTGGCTGCAGTATCCTGCACACACACCTAAGCATGCTTGGGCCTGGGTAGATCACACAGCAGCAGCAGGGAAAGAAACACCTGAAAGGAAAATATATGGGCAAGCAGCTCAAGTGGCTCATGCTGAGCACTTGGATGCTGCAGCATAGCCAGGATGTGTGGTCAAATCCCACCTAAGGCTTCAGGAGGACATTTGCATTCCCTCCAACTACTTTACTTCCCAATAGAAGGTGTTGGTACTTCTTTGCATCCTTAGATTCAGACTGAACCAGTTTATACGTGAGGTCAATGAGTGGATAGGTGAGGTCAATGAGTGGATAGGTAAGCTCAAAAAAAGTACTGCATTCAAACAAGAATACTCACTAGTCACAGAAGGTTTTTTGCTGAATTAGGGTTGTTTATGGCAAGTTCCATCTCTCTTCTTTCATTAAGGCATCTTATCAGGTATTTATTTTTGCAGTTTAAAAATCTATTTTTTTCTCCTGCTGTATTTCCCAAATAACAGAGACACACATCAAATTAACCTTTTTATTTTCCACAGCATTCCTCAAACAAGATTTCTGCCTGTTTACTACCCATTCTAGCCCAGTTTCATTGATATATCTTTCATTCCTCTTGGAATCTTGAAGCAGAAACTTAAGAATCTAGGGGGTTTTTGCTTTTAAATTTGCCTTATCAGCATAATTCAAGAATTGGCCTGAAGAATTAAATAAGTCTACCAATGTCTACAGGTAACTGCCTTAAAACTGAATTAACATCAGAATTTCTCCTGTACAGCTCCTGCTTACCTTTTTACAATGGCTGAAATGTTAGTCTGACACTTTCTGTTAGCTTGTTGGCTGTCCTGTGCATTTGATAGATATTTTGTTTGGGGAAAAATATTAGTAAATATCTTTAGTGATGTAAGAGGTCACATATTGCGTCCCGTTCCATGAGGTTCTAAGGAAGGGTGTCTGTTATATCCAATAACTCACTGAAACACGTTTAACTCATGTTTTTCTTGTTTCCTTGCCCTGTGTACCACACTACTCCTGAGAGTGACTTTGGTTCCCCTGCCGTGTTTCCTGTCTGGAGGATGTTCTGCCAAGCATGGACAGATAGCCCCCTCTGCCAGCAAGTGGTAGAAACTCTCCCTGCATCTGAAAAAAAAAAAAATTTGCAAAATCCACACCTACTTTTCAAAATTATTTTTGAAATAAACATCAATTCTCTCAATCTTTTGTGGACATCCTTCATTCCCAAAAAGCTCTAAAACATATTGATTGCCTCAATTTCCCAAGCTGTGGCAACAGCTCTTCTGAGAATACACTTACAGGATTTCAGCTATTTGTGCAAGGCAAGGTGGCTGTCACAGAGCACCCAGTGGTGAAAGGATTCTTATAACTTTCCCTGGTCCCAAATGCAGACATAATACTTAAACAAAGCTGCAGACACACCAATAATGAAAATCTGGTGAACCACTTACTCTTGACTCATAGGAATGTTGAATGTAGAATATCCATTAGTTTCCTGACAATGTGGATTATTTATAGGCAAGTCTGATAGCACCACCTATTATGAAGGTTGCTCAATACTTCCTATTCTGTGACCCCTGGTTTCAGTCTTTTTATGCCTTTGCCACCTGGGATGAATTTTGCATACTGATGCCTGTCTTCAACAATCTTTGTTGAAAGTTCAACCCTTTCAGGAACAATATTTTTGTTCACATTTTACAGGAATCTGGGAACCTCACTGAAATTTTTCATTCTCTCTTATTCTGCAAGAACTTGAATTTTGGCAGAACAGAGCATATTTTTTGTTTGCATGTAAGAAAATTTCCCAAATATGGCAAATTAATGAACACGTGAAAGGGGAAAAAAAAAAAAAGACACTAACAAACAAAAGAACACATTTCTCTGAAAAAAGAATACAAAAATAAACCAAACCACCAAAGACCCATTACCAGAGAACAGTTGCTATTTTTATATTAATCATTCCTTCCTAATAATACATGTTCTAGCCCAAGGCTATGGAGAAGGGGGGAAGGTTTGGTTTTCCCTCCTGGAATGGCTGTTCTTTGGTGTCCAAAAGAAACAAATTAATGTAGTAGTGGACTTGAGCACATTGCCTGAGACTGAGAGCAGAGTGACGCTACTAACGCTGTGCCACTGTTTTCAGTGGTGACGTCAATTTATCTGCTGATAGAGAAAAGCCTCTCTGTTATCTGCTGCTTGTACCCTGAGCACCTCTGGGCTTTGGGTCAATTAACACATTCTTACAGGCTGGAACAACTACACAGTTGTTGGTTTCAACGAAATAAGGAATGAAAGTGCCAACAGCAACCTGAGACATTTTTCTGATCCTACACTGAAGAGGGCTACATGAAAAATGTTCCAGATTTAATATGTAAAATATGTGCATGCTTAGAATCTACTGATGACAAGCAGGTCTCCATTCAGCCAGGTTTGCTTGTCAGGAATATGTAGAAACATAATAATTCCTGGCAAAAAATCAGTAGAGTACAAAGCAACTAAAAGATCCAATCCATCTGGGGAAGCAAAAGGGAATGAGTTGTGATTCCTTACACAGTGTTTTGATAATGTGAATCAAAGTTCCATTGCAATCACAGCTCAGCTGCCTTTGACACCTGGGAGGAAGAAGTGATCTGCACATGTGTGTTCTCCATAGGAAATACTAAAGGTTAAACACCACAGCTCCCTAACATTGACTACAAATTTTAAAAGCTATCTCCAAGGAAAACTGCAGCAAAGCAAAACAGCTAAACAGCTTTCATTTTAGTTGCTATCTGTTGCTGTGTTTCCAAGACTCAAGCAAATAGACCTGACCAGAGGAACTATACAGAAAACCACAACAGCCTCAAACACACCAAACGTCTGGATAGCTTAGTCAGTACATGCCTTTACAGGCATGAGCAGCATGGAATAAAACCAGGGATGCAAAGGCATATCAAGTGGTTTCTATATCACATCAGGTTGACAGAATTCTACAGAGGAAAGACCAGCCTGCTGTCTCCATTCAGAAGAGTCATCAGGACACTTTTGCAATGCCCCCACTGGCCTACTGCCTATGCTGGAGTCATCCAGCTGTCAGAGCTTCATGCTGCTCCTGCTACAGCCCTTCACGGCTGCCAACTCCTGAATTACTGGAAAATTACTTGGCAAAATGACATGGGGATAAAAGAGAGAATCCCAGAACATTCCCCATAACAGATGAAAAGGAATATTCCACTGCTATCTGTGTATTCTGCTAAAGAAATTAAATTAACTGACATTACCTCATTTGCGTATCAGTTTTTAATAGCTCTTATGCTAGATGAAAAAAGGAAATTGCAGAAGATTGCCACAAGTGAGCTAAAGAAACTTGAAGTTTGCACTGAATGCATGCACTACTATGCTACACTTTATTGCTTGTGCTATTTTCCTACAGCCAGTTTCATTCCAAGTGGAAACTCGGTTTTCAAAATTTCCCAAGGATTTGGGAAAGCAGCAGAGGTTAAAGTAGGGAATGGAACACATGCCTCAGGCAACCCAGCCTGAGCTTAGCTGTTGTAAAAAAATCTCCACAGCCAAGTTAGGTTATTGAACTCAAATGGCCCAAAGAGAGATTTGTTGAATTAGTTTGGTTTAAGGCTGTGCACCAATATTGAACTTCAGAGGAAAAAGAACAATTAAATGGTGTTTCCCTTAAGAATGCACAACTGTAAGAAGATTCTGCCAACCTAGGATTTCAGCCAGATCGTCCATTTTTTAGAAGGTACTCACAATTTTCATCAGGGGTGTTGTTTTTAAAACTTTTCTACTCTATTACTTGCCATTATTTACACTGCATTACTGTGGAACATTTAAGAATATTTTAGCATCCGTAATGACTTTTTATGTCATCTTTAAAACTTTGTTGTGCAGTAAACAAACACAGGAGCCCTGATAATAAGTTTAACCTTCTAAATGGGTCCACAGGAGGAAATCACGCATATTTAGGCTTCTATACCTTAGCTGATCTCTTACCAGATCCTGAGCAGCAACAAAAGGAACATACTCATTTTACTATTTTTCAGAGAGATTTCTATGTTTTTAACAGCTTTACCCAGAAATCCCTCTGAAGTTACTGTTCTTTTGTGATGTGCTAGACAGATATGAGAGACAGGTTCTACCAGAAAACTTACAATCAAAACACCAGGAATGACATAGAGAAGCAGGAGTGGAAGAGAAGCAAGGCAGAATGAAAAATAAAGCCATTGAAGTTAGATGAAAGTATCCTTGGTCAATGATTTTTTGCATGAGCCATTTTAGGGGGAAATATTAAATGCTGTATTTCAATAACAGTACCTCTAGTCTCTTAATTAAATATGTATTATAAGTATGTTCATCATTATACCAGCACTGCACAGCTGGTATGAAGCAGCATTCCAGGAAGAGAAATAGGACATGGTAAAAAAGTTATGCTGATCTGAGGAATTGCGAGTTCCTCCTTTTATGCACGTGTTCTATTTCATCTTTACCTACCATATCTTACATACCTATATGCTGTCATTGTAATTTCAAAGTATTTTAGCGAGCTGCCAACACACACAAAAAGTTTAACAAAACTAACAAACAAACAAACCAACCCAAATAATAAAAACTCCAACCAGAATGTCTGGGTAGTCTTGTTACAGACCACATTCGTCTAGTACAGAAAACACAAAGTTCATTCCCTAGACAAAAGTACATGAACAGAATGGTCATGACAAAAATCAGTGAAGTCATAAGCAGACTTATCAAATCTTGCAAGTTACTGGCAGCCCAGAGAAGTTTTTCACAAACTCCATGTGACACTTCTAAGTCTATTTTCAGGAATATGCCTAGGCATAGGGTAGGAATTCAGCCAGGATCTCTGGAGTGCATGAAAAAAAGAAAGGTAGCTGTGAAAGCCTGCAGAGAGTGTGAAGAAGAATCCAATAGAAGGAGAACTTCAGAATTAGCATACCTTGAAAAGTAACTTCTATCAGCTACAATATGCCTTTTTATCTTTTATATACATAGGAAGCTTACATATTAATGTTTGCATGATGGTAAATCGGGGGACTGCTTCATTAGATTTGAAGGAGCACTTCTCCTCAGGCCAGGCCTCTGGTTTGACTCAGATTAAATTACAAAGCTAAACAGAACAGGAAGGATCTGTGCTCCTAATTCTGCTTGATAGATCACTTTGTCATTTTCAGATGCCAGATTGAAGATAGCCGCCTCTCCCTTGGCAGAGAACAGCGCTTTTAAGCTCCAGGCTATCAGAGAGAGCAAGCGCCCACAGTACGTGCACAGACTGACAGTTGCATTAAGATGTTTCCTGCTGCTTCTCTAAAAACTTATGGCAACCTGCTCATTATTAGCCTTCTGTACTTAGAGAGAGTTAAATTGGGTGAGATGAAGTGGAAGTCACAGCTGAAGGTGCTCTGGGCTTTAACACAGCAGAGGAACCACACACCTCTGCAGATGTGCTGACTGGGGAATCATCCTATGAGAATAGGAACCAGGTTTAGCGGAGATTATGCAGAATGAATGGGAAAAGTTTCTTCAGGAAATTAGTTTTTTCCCATTCTTTCTGAATCTGAGGGGATCCAAAGGCACTTCTTTATCATAACTGTTTCATGTTTAGTTATGGTTGTTGAAAGCTCTTCTCTTAATTTGCTGTACAGCTCTCAAATTTCTGATTAGGAAAAAAATAGACAAAATATGAAGGCAGATCTGAGAACATGTGGAGCCCATTAATGGAACAAATTCATGGCTTGTTTTCACTTATCCCTATTTAGTATTTGTAGGGGGCTTTTCTTTCTGCAATTTATCAGGTGCAAGCTGAAAGGATATAAACCAGACTGTAGTCAATGTACATGTGTCTACACACAAACCTATCAGCTGAAGTAATGCAATACCACGCCCAACATGGAACTACTGTACCTCAGACATACAACTAAAAGCCTACAAATTCTCTCTCCTACATCCTGTTTTCTAGTATACTAAGCCACCAAAAAAAATGGAATTAAAATAACAAAGGCAGAAGGTTTCAGGAGTTTTTAGGCACTTGGTAACTGGCTGCTATTCTGCTGTAACTGCTTGAGCAATAAGCAGTGCACAGGCCCCTGGGGCTCACTGGCAATGAAGCCTCAAATATTTCTGATACACTACTACAATAACACGTTGCTCTTGCACAGGACCTTTCCCATAAGATGGATACACAGAAGAGGAAATAGTAAACTGCACAGGCCCTCTAGAGGTAAGGTTAGTATTACTTACATTTGACAAGTTCTGTATAAGCTAAAAATATTGAAATAATCATACCTAATCCTCCTGAGGAATTTTCAAGCATCTCAAAACATTTTAGAGAGGAAGTCTGGCATTTCTGTGGAGAGACAGAAGCAGTTTTCCCAGGTTAAAGTTGAGAATCTAGTCATGACCACCTCCCATCCTTGGTCAATTTTCTAGTATCTATCCTTGATTAATCTTTTTGTAAGTAAATTGATTCACTATGTCTTAATAAAAATTTTTCAAAAGATAATTATCATGCAACACTGATTACCTGGGAAAATACAACTCCACAGAAAGAAGCTGCTCATATGCAGGAAGCTACATGTACAAGAACTAGCACTAAAACACGTGCAGCTGCTGAAGAAAGTTCCTTCTCTTGTTCCAGTCAGACTGTTAACTAGGAATCAGATCAGGATTTGCAATTGGGGGGCAGAAGGAAGACAGAATGAAAATCATGCAGATTTGAAATACATCATTGTCTCCTGAAATTCCACAGAAACAGCTGGAACATGCAACTGCTCCAGGTTAAAACAGCAGAGGAGATTCTATCCCTAACAGTGGATAGATATGGCTGAATAAACATGAAGAAGGGTGCATGAACTAGACAAAAAGAGAAATAGATCAAATGTACTTTCTTCTACTCCCACTTTTTCTGAATTCTCTCTATTGGAATAGGAGCTTAGACAGCTGTTCCTGACCCTGGTGGAGCCACAAGAGGCTCAGCTGACAGAGCTCATACCATGGCAAGGCTTTAAGAGCTAACCATGGAAGCACAGGAGAGCAACACTGGCTGGGTGACCTCCAAAGGAAGAAAAAGATGGCCTCGTGCTCTGCAGAGTAATTTTATTTAATGATTTATTAATCCTTTCTTAAACTTTGGACCATTTGGGGAGGAGGTTGTTGAGGGATTTGATGGTAAAGAGTAAAGGAGAATATGAATGGAAATTCAGGCTTTCCTTACTTTGAATCATTCCATCATTTCAAATGAGGTTAGTTGTATAAGCTAGGAAAACTGATCTAGATGAACAAATGTGTTCTGCCCTTATCCATCTGTAGTGATTTCTCCACTCTTTTGAAATACACAATTTCATCTTCAAGAAAAAAAAAATCCTCAATGAGGTCAGTCAGCATCCTCTACAGGATCCTGAGCTTGTGGTAAAGCATCTGAGATAAAACTCATCAAAAGGAAGTCCCAAGTTTCAGCCTTACACTTAGCTAGACCTCTTTAAACCCCACAGTGCATATAAATTGGCGTTTGGGTTATTTCTTTTTCTTTGTTTCTTTTTATTTAGCTTATCTGGATGGGTTTTGTAATACAGCTGAACATGTGGCCACACACAGATGTTGTTTCTAGCACAAAGGAGAGAATATCTAGCCAGATGCAGGGAAATAGATACGGGCAAAGAATTGCTAGTTTTCTGAAAAGCAATATCTGTTTACATATTCCAGAGATTTGTTTTGACTCAAAATGCATATGGGAAATTTTTAGACATGTATTTTACTGAGAGACTCTGGCAATTCACAGAAACAGAAAGCAAAAGGCAGTGTCATTTCACAGATCAAGGCTAGTCTGAGCATCTTATAGACAAGTTTATGACAGTGATCCCTAGGGAATACCAGCAAGGATTCTTAACAGTTTACACAACACGGTAAAAGACAGCAATTGTGTTTATTTTCCTAGTCCCCACATTTATTCAGATCACATTATCCAAAAGGAAGAGGAATCCTACGTCTGTCATTAGAAATGCTATTCAATTATATTCAACTAAAATAGAACCATTTTTAACAACAGAGATATATTAACAAATTAACACAGCAAATTAACAACAGTGCAGTTGCTGAAGGGCCAGGGAATGGAACATGCATAAGTCCTACAGTAATCACCTAACATATAATGAGAAAGTAGGAATTCCTTGGCTATAATATTTTAAATAATTTGCTCAGCTGTTCTGCAAAGAGATGCACCAGATACTTTAGTGGAAAGTTTTTTATAAGTTTTATCTTTATTATAAGTTTTCTCTAATATGCTAGTGCACTGGGACTTGGCATGCCTGCCCTTCTCATCTAATTACAAAAAGAAGGAGATGATTCATTGATAACGGAAATTATTCCTAAAGTAAATTGCAGCCGCTGCTATGCTTTGGTATTTGTAAGCAGTAACTGGAAACTGTTGCATTTTTGCCATGAAAGAAGATAATACTGATGTTTCATCTCAAATGAAGTGCACAGCACATCAGAGTTAGTGAGGGCCTCCGTGATACATGGACTAGCCTACACTGCACTCAGAGGTCATTGCTGCTCTGCTGAAGCTGCTCACAGCACTGTCTGCGCTGCACCAAAAAGGCAAGGCCATGTTCCACAGGAAGAAAGTTACCACTGGTAAAGGAGGAAAGCTTGAATGGTCACAAAGGTGGTCTTCACCTTTGTCTCCATTTTGGTTTCCAGATCAATCCTTGGAACAAATTCTAGGGTTTGTCTATTGTTTACAGTATTAGTGTTAAAGACTTCAAGAAAGAAATTAGAAAACCAGTTCACTTTATTAAATGGAAGACATTAATTTGACTAAGTGTAAGTGAAACAGGACTTGGCAGCAGGAGGAAGACAATTCCTGCACTGTCAGATGCCACAAGAGAATCCTCTGCCAAAACCCTCCAAAAAGATATTATGTTAAAAGCACTACATCACCAAAAGCTCACACTGGCAAATCGTTGCTCCCCCTTGAACCAAGGGGACCAAGGTGTCCCAAGGATACCTTCTGCCCATGAAAGCTGCAGCTCTGTGTGTGTTAACCCCTTCACAGACATCATACATTAAGCAGGACATACAAATAGTTCATAATGGAACATGGCATACCCTTAACATAGAGATTGTGCTTTTACTGAATGAGCTTCATTTAAAAACACACAAAACTATAGGTTTACACTCAGTGCAACCCCAAATTATACACAGCTTACTTGTTTATTTGTGCTGAAGTTGGATTCATATATACACACTAGACTTGTTGACATAAAACCTGATCCAACATCTAAGGTTTATGAGAATATTTTTTATGTTTCTTAAATAGAAGAATGAGTCATAATTCTTGACCAGTCTGCATCTGGATTTGAATTTCACACATCTTTTAGAGTTCCAAAATAAAGCTAATGGATGCTGCTGTGACTCATGTTAGCAATCACATCACATTAAAAAAATTCCGTTCAAGATAGAGTGCTTGAGCTCCAGCTTGAGCTGGAGGGCAGACTGCATCCCCTGGAAACTCAATTCCTTCTTCTCTTGATGAATGTTATCACTTTCTTTATTTCAGTTTTATGTCATTATATCGACCTCATCAACTGAAGCTCATTTTAAACCAGATCAAAACTGAAATCCATTCTTCTTATAAAACTGTGAGAATGAACATTATGAATGAAAGTCAGACTGCATCACTTTAAATATCACCCAAACACACAAATCCCGTTGTTCTCATTACCTCTTTCTCCTTTTCTTTCCAAGCAGTAGGTTCATGAAACATGGTTTATCACAAACCAGAAGCTTGTCATACCCAAAGTTGCCCCAAATGAGCAAACACAGTAAACCTTATCCAGAATATACTGTATTTTTACATTAACAGGCATGGATACCAGCTGCTGACTAGTGTGAGAGACACACAAGGCTTAACCAGAACAAAAGGTTAATCGTCATGATCAGCCAAAGTACCTGGGATTCTTTTGTCTTGTCTTTAGCATTGATTTAGTGAAAATAAGGTCCCAATTTAAATGCCTGTTATATAAATAGATACAATATATATATATAAAATTATATGTATAGGTATAAAAATGTACAGCTTTTTCTGTTTTGCTTGAAATTATTTGTGATGCCCACCAAATGCAAGCAATGAAATACAAAAGGTTTCCTGTATGACTATGCTAGCACCACGAGGAGAGAAAAACTGATGTCATGGAAGTCAGCCCTTTGAAATCACAGAATCATTAGGTTGGAAGAGACCTTTAAGATAATCAAGTCCAACCCATGCCCTAACACCTCAACTAAACCATGGCACCAAGTGCCACATCCAGTCTTCTATAAACACATCCAGGGTGACTTCACCACCTCCCCAGGCAGACTTTATCACTCTTTTCATAAAAAACCCTTTCCTAATATCTAACCTATATTTCCCTTGGAGCAGCTTAAGCCTTTGTCCTCTCATTCTGTCAGCTGCTGCCTGCAGAACAAGAGGACACAGTCTTAAGCTTAAATGCAGGTTCAGAGAACAATTAATT
Organism: Sturnus vulgaris; assembly: GCF_052056855.1. Lineage (NCBI taxonomy): Eukaryota > Metazoa > Chordata > Aves > Passeriformes > Sturnidae > Sturnus > Sturnus vulgaris. Next base: position 13,885,951 of record NC_142250.1, read on the forward strand.
TTGATTGAAGAGAGCTCCTGTCTGGTGGAGTTCTGAGTGTCTCTGTGGATAGAGGCTCCAGCACTTCTCTGGACCCTGGATTGTTGCCTGGCTACTTTTTTTCCTTGGTATCTCATAGGATTTTCCCTCATTGCCATTATGGCTGTTGTCCCTCATCTAGCTCCATCTTCACTGCACCCTCATACTGGGTAGATCCAGCCCTGGGATCACTGAGCTGGAATAATGCCACAAAGCCAGGCTGTCCACACCACCTGCATGGTTTAATGCATCCTACAGCAATGCAGCTATGAAACATCTCATGAGTCAGATACTCTTCTGCCTCTACATTTTCTTTGATAGACCTCACAGTCCTCACTGTCAACATCCAACCTGGTTATAGATATTTGAATATATTAACCTTGCAGGGGTAAGAAGAATTTATCTGGCACATGCCCAGAAGTTCAAGCATATATCAGCTTCTGAATCTGAACCACTTGTCTATATTGACACTTTTAATAAGATTTAAACTATAAAATTGGACGTCTTCCTAAGTAACCCATAAGCAATTTTTTTTTTAATATCAACTCTAGAACAAAGAGGCTGTGATATAAATTGGCAGAAATATGCTAAAAATTAGACCAAATATTTCTAAACCTTTGAGAAAATATTTTATTTAAAAACTCATTTTAAAAAATTATTTCATATATATTTATTTATAATTCTTTTTCAGGTTAGACATTGTCTGACATTGTCTCTGAATTGCCTTTCTTATTTCTACCTCAAATTTCAGTATATCACAAGAGGCCAGATTCAGACTAGATGTTACCAGGCAAAAAAAAATCAACTGACTCCTTCAGTGAAGAAGTTATGCCTGTTTCCTAGAGGACTGAATTTAGCTCCACAGGCTCTCACTGGCAAAAAAACTGATGGTGCCGTCCGCCCATTGCAGCCAGACAGAACCATCCTACTGAGGAGACACTGAGACACATCATATTTCCCACAGTGGGAGCAATCTCCCCTGAATCTCCACATGGTCGGCAGCGTGCCATTAAAGCCACTTAGGATAACAAGCCCTGTATAAACAGATTATCCAACAGACAAGTTTTGTCAGTATTGCTTCTTCTTCTACAATGTAACATTCGAATGTTGGCTTGGTGTGGCAGAGAGAAAACTAAAATCTAGAAAATATAAAATCTTCAAATAACTAACACTGATTATGGAAAATAATATTCCAATAGTTAACTCAGCTTTTGCATTTGTGACAGTATTTCATAGGTCAGGTATTTGACAGTGAGGGAAGTACTAAGTACATGTAAACATTGACATAACCTAAGTGAGAATTTTGTACAACAGGAATTCCTATCATTTTTTTCCAGCAGAAAGAAGGAAGTTGCAGTTTTCCATACACTCCTGTTGAACTGAGCTAACCCTTGCAACATGGCTTGCTGAAAACCAACTCAATTGCCCAACATCTGTAGTGCAGCTTTCATTAACACAATTCCCGACGTCGTTCGTACTGTATTATTGATCAGCATGGGAAACAGGGGGCTCTGCATTTCCTGCAGCAAACCCACTTTGATCCAGTGAGGAGCAGGCTCTCTCCTGGCAGGCTGGGTGTTGGATCCCAGAATCCTGGGCTTTTTGAGCTTTCTGTGCTGTCAGGCACTGACCCCCTGGAGAACACTGCTTGTGACCTGAGGCCTTGGAGAAGGCTTCTAAATTTGAGTGATGATTTACAATCACGGGTGTGTAGTGAAATAGAAGTGTGTGCTTTCACATGGTGAAGGGTTTTAAATTTGAGGTTTTTACAGTATAGTAATAGGTATGGGACAAGATGGAGGATTTGGGGTGTGTCTCTTCTTGTTGTTAATCTTCCTCCTTCTTCATGGGTTTCAGGTAGTAGTTTCTTGTTGGTCAGTCAGTGTCACACTGAGGATCATGGGAATCTAGTTATTGGGTTCAAAGAATAAATGATATAGGTGTTAATTCTCTATTGGACTGTTTAGCTTTAAGAATCCTTGTAGCAGTTGGATCTTCCTCCATTTTCCTCGCTTCTAGCAAGTAGCTAGAAGTGACATTGAACACTCTGTACCTTTTGGTAAGACTTAATAAACAACCAAGCCCAAACATGAGAAAATCCATTTCCTTCATGTATTTTTTAATCCTGGCTCTGAGTGAAGGCAGAAGAGACTGAGACAAACCAGTAATTAAGTGGTGCAAACTCCTACCACTGTGGGAGCTGAGGGGCTCCCCTTGGCCCCACCACTGCTCCCACACTGGCTCCAATGCTCCATGGGGCTTCCCAACACTGCGTTTCTGGGCTGCAAAGCTAACAAAATAAACCTCTGTGAAAACAACTAAGAAGGCAGCAAACTGCTGACTGGTGCCAGAAAAATTGGTTGAGAAGCAGAAGGGTGGGATTTCTCCTTTTGCACCTGGAAAAAATGTAGGCAAATCACTGCCTTCATGCTCTCTAAGTCAAACATGCCCAGCTCAACAAAAATGGGTTAAAGCACACTCATATTATTGATACCTCAGAGAAGAAATTCATCTGTAGCCAGTAAAAAGCTCTCAAACTGAGTGGTAACCTGTGCTCAAAGAGTAACATACCTGAAATCAAGCCTTAAAATTCTAGAAGCCATAAAATTTTTTTTAAAGGCTAAAAACATAACCCCAGAATGAAAATTATGAGCTACATTTAATTATATTTAGAATTATGGTCTCCTTAAATAGATCACATCCAATACTAACGCCTTGAATATAGATTGTAATGTTCATTGTAGGCTGTAAAGTCCTGTCATTGAAAGTTGTTTTGAAGAAATTCAGGTGCTTAAATAAATGCAGTGTAATTTTTCATCAGAAGAAAGAAAAACAATTTTGAACAGCATCTTTCAAATTTACAACCACTCCGGCAAATATTTTTATTCAAAAAGGGGAGAAAAAAGGAGATGTCATCAAAGTTTTGCTGCAATATATTCAAAGTTTAAAACTGACACATTATTTCAAGGCCAAATTTACTTCAGTTTTAACACTTGAAAATTAATGTAAAATATTCTGCTTTTGATTAATTATTTGAAATAAATACCCTATTGATTTCATTACATTTTAAATCCTTCATGTCAATGTAATAGAGCATTTCACTGGCAAGGAGGGAAGTTCCCAGATTACTATTTTCTAAATATGAGGAGGGTATTTTTTGCTGCATATTTTACCAGTCATTTTTCTTTATCCTTCCTCCCTCCCCTGCCATTCAGCTTCCTTGTACTTAGATGTACTTCTCACAAACACTGCCAAAAATATGGAGCACACTCGATTTTAGGTGTTAATCCAAATAGAATCTGGGTAGTGAAGCATAACAAAACTGACTAACAGAACCAAAGGAAGCATAAAGCACTCTCAAATACATTCAGTAATTTCACTGCTCTGCAGAATGACAGCAAGGCCCAGGTCTATCAGCTCTCATCCAGCTGATCTCAAATCAACAGCAATTTTTTTCTTTAATTTCAACAGGAACAAGCCTAGAGCTGAACAAAATTAGAAATTATGGGCTTCATGTAGATAAAATTATCTAGCAGCTGTTATGTAGAAAATTGTAAGATTATCACAGTGGTACCTACTGGCCTTAAAACACTTGCATTTATTAAAACATTATCAAGAGATAAGATTGCAGGCAAAGTCTTGGAAATTAAATTTAGGCACAGCAAACATACACTTCTTAGATGGCCTAAATGGCCAAAGCTTCACAGAAGCTGAAGAAACCACACTCACATACACAGCCAGTATATACACTTTTCATAGAGCAATGCTATATGAAAGATAATGCATAATGCATACATAAGTGTATTTTATATATATAATGCTATATAATGCTTTTTGAATGTTTTCCATTTTAATAAAAAGGTGCAGTACAAGGTACTGTGTTCTGTAAGATATCTTTAATGAACTAAGTGTAGCCCTGTTTTATTTGCCAGTATGAAGAGGAAATGTGGTATAAAAAATACAAAAAGTTGAATTTTTAAAAGAAGAGCAGAGTTCACACATGTCCTACAAAAAAAATATGGAACAAAGAGAGATCCTTAACTACTTTTATATCTCTAAATAGCTAATAGCTAGTCCTCAGGCCAATTATTTGTGTGTTCCACCATTCAAAGTAGAACATCCCATTTTGCCATCCAGGCCACTGTGGCACATATTCTCAACTGCTGTTGCTGAACTCACTAAACCTGACAGTCCTGTGTTCACAGAATGGAAATTGTGGAAGAAAATTTCTTTCTTTTGACTGTCTGCATGAATCCTTCACGGCAGGTTTTCTTTCAGGGTCTCTCTCTATGGAAAAATCTGCTCACATAGTAGGGTAAGGCCTGCAGGACCATCCAGGGCTTCTGGTCATTAAACTGCAACTACTGAGATAAGGTGTGGTTACAATAATCTTCCTCATTTCAAATAATAAATGCAGGTTCCTGTCAGACTGACAGGACATGGGTGTTGCAAATCCCATGAGATGAACACAGTTCTTTGACAAAAAAATTTAGGAGACAAAGCCAAGCATGTGCAAAGTCAACATAACAGCTAATACCTAATCAGAAATTTACCAGAAACATCACAAAGTATTCAAAGTCTGTTTAATTCAAACAGTAATCTTTCCTAGGATTAGTCCAGGCCCTTGCTATCTTACATAATTTCACTGTTACCTGCCTTTATTCTGTTCCTTTCTGTCACCATCAAGGGCAGAAGGCATGTGGCACCATTGTCATTGCCACATCATTATCTGTTGCAGCAGAAATACAGCAATAAGCAAACAAACAAACATCCCTACTTTTTTTTCTGACACCACCACTACAGGAAAAAGCAAAAAAAAAAAAAAAAAAAAAAAAAAAAAAAAAAAAAAAACACAAACCCCAGAAGAGCCCCAAAGCACTTTAGTCCATGAATATGACTGCTATCAGTTACCACACTGGAAATGTTGTGGGAGTTTTCCTGGCCTGTTTGTATTTGTGTGTGCTTGTTTTTACAAGGTTCTCCACCAAGAACAAAACACCAGCAAGCCTGGTGTCTCCTGTAGAGTTGATTATATTAGACCATTTTATCTTATTGACAGAGGGGAGAGACAGGCTGGGTGTGATGAATGGCTATTGTTATACCCTACCTGACCACCCTGGCGCCCACCCAGGCACGCAGCCTGATGGCAATCAGGTAGCCTGACTCATGTGATATTTGACAAAGGATAGGTCAAGATCCTCCCCATCTGTTATCAGGAAAAGCCTTCTGTCTACTTGCAGCAATACTGCAGTGTTACTTTTACCACTGAAAAAATGTGTGGAAATACCAAGTGCAGTAAGTTTCCCTACTATTATATTTACACTATTAAAAAGGAAAATGAAGCACTTGGATGGAATAAATGGCATCTCTCTTCTGTCAGCACAGCCTAGCAAACACATATGCTTAAAACAGACCGTGTTCTTGAGCATCCCCGACACAGTGAAATGTGAGCATCTACAGTTAGCCACCCTTATCCGTGCTCAGCTGACTAAATTATGAGCCTGCTATAAAACCTGTGTAGAACTGAATCACAGGGAAAATTTTAGAAGATACCACAGACATTAATACAAGTGTTTGGCTGTCTGAGGTACGTAGCTGCAACTTGAAAACTCAGAAATGGGAGCACTTCTGTTGTGAGAGGAAATTCCAGGAACTGCAATATGGAACTGCACACAGGGAATTACTAATACATTAAAGTAAAAACCTTCTTCTACCTCTAATGACATGAAATAAAATACAGAATGATGAGCAGTAAGTGCATCTGTAAGGCCAAGCAACGTTGTAATTTTGGACCATCTAACCTGAATATCCAGAGACATCTAAGTTTTACTACTGCAACTATAACCCTGCACCTTTGTGGAAGAAGTACTGTAGTATTAGACTAGATGATGCATTTCCATTCAGTTACAAAACCTGTGATGTAAATTAGCTATAAAAAGAACACCTTCCACATTCAGGGGTAGAGTCACGTCTAGCTCATGTGTCTTATTGCAAGTACATTAATCCTACTCAGTATAGGTATAGGAACTGAATGTTTCTACGCAGCTTTTCTTGCCTTCACCATAAAATTAGAAAAACTTTTTGCTACTTTTTCTGTATAGGATTCAGGATTTGTCAGTTTGCCAATATTAACAGCAAGCAACTTATTACAATAATTACTCTCCCTTAATTTATTACTAAGGATTGTAATTATTTATTTTTTCTGTAGAGAGTTACACTTGATAGATTAGGCAGGCACATACTTTCCTACTCTTAAAGCTGGCCTGGTTGCTAGGCAGCAAACAAGAACATCATCACACAATTTGGAAGATATCACCAAATAAATTATCATCTTTTTTTCTTTATTTTGACCTGTGCCTAATACTGAAATTTTTCTATTCCATAGTTTGGTGGATGCTTTGGAATTATTTAATTTATAACTTGGGGCTCCTTTTCTTTTTTCCATTCAAGAAAGTCATATGCAGCTACTTCCTGTCTCTGCAGGCTGAGAACAAAGATGATCAGCTGTGGAGAATCATTGCTAGCTAGCTCAGTCAAAAAGCAATACCTGTTCATCAGCATGCACAAACACAATGTCACTGGATAACTTTTAGCAAAGCTAAAATCCCCATGACATATGGTCAGCCAGCAGGCTGAAGGGCGCAGGACCTGAGCACAAAGTTGTTTTCTTATAGAATGCCTGGATAGCCAAGATTCTGATTTTCAACTCTTGCAGGGGGAACTGATGAGTTTAGTAAAAGTTGGGGTGGAAGACTGGAGCTTATTTCAATCTACAAGTGCACAGATGCTTTGAGAAGTTACCTACTGTAATTATACCACTCTATATCATGTAGGTGCTTATGGATGTTTTAGCAGCAACCTGGGTACTACATCATAGCTGCTCTCCAGGATGACAGGTGGAGTAAATCATCTCTAGCCTGGAACTATAGCACATCACAGCCACAGAGCTCTCCAACAGGGCTTTACTGCCCTTTATAAATTATTAGACAGGTAAGAGACAAATACTTCTGGCAAAGTCCACAGTGATAGGCTCCGTGGCAATGAATTTTCTTGTCATTTGCTACTGATTGTCGTGCAGTTTGGCTCTATGGGAGCAGCAGATTTAAACGAGGACCTCCAACAAATGCAGTGCCTTGAAATAAGGTTTTCTTTCTTCCATTTCTGTAGCTGCAGCTGAAACAGCTCCCTATCCTACACCAACAGATTCAGCAACATCCAATTCAAAGAGCTTGTTTCCATGGAATGCAATGTGCTTGGTGCCACCACTGAATACTGGCCCTGTTCAAACACAGCTTTTGAACACTGGTGCAACAATTTGGATTTGGGCTGAGTGGACTATAGGCCCTTCAGCTCTAAGCAGGAATGTCCTACACCCACTTTGCACTTTGTAGGTGAATGCAAACACACAGAGCCTAAGGCAATGGAGCAGTGCAAACTCTCAGCTGGTAAACATCCAAGATCTAGGAAACTTAGAGAGGCATGATGATGAACTCAGGAAAATGGGTAAAAAAACTCTTGTCAATCCAAATTACTTAATATAAAATAGATTTTTTTTGTCATGCAATTAAAATCCAGACACGATCCATAAAATCTGTTTTTAATGACCATAATCCCATGAAAAGGCAATTAAGACTCATTACACAAACCTTTCTCCTAATGTTTTCAACTACAAGAAAAACCTAAGGCCCATGTTATATATTTTATAAATCAAAATTGTCACTTTACAAACGTCCTCACAATACAGTAGAACTGCAGTCAGTACAGCAATTTCTGAAGTTAGGGACAGAAAATCACCATTTTTCTAATTATGAACTGAGGTAACAAGATTTCCCACGCATGATTATGTAGAAAATTACAACAAACCAGTGAATCAAACATTAGTCCCTTAATACATAGATTTTTATCATCAAAATCTATATCAGTGTAGAACATCATCTTTTTTTTCTTCCTGGAAAATTACTGTTGATGGCTTATTCCTACAACTGAGCTGCATTCACATAAAAGTAAAGTGGAAAAATGAAGCATTCACATTTATTTTTGCACAAAATCACATCTCTTGCAATGTCAGTCTTAATCCAGAATTCAGAAAATGCTAAAGACAAATACAAAACTACACAATCAGGTTTAAATTTCAAGTGTAAGATTATTTCTTGGAACATTTCCCATCAGATAAAAAGGTTTCTAATCATAGTCTCAGCTATGACTCCCACATCCTCTGCTTCTGGAGTGCTTTTGGCTTTGCACTGATAGTGTGGGTGCCAAGGGAGAGGCAGAGATAACGATTCCATCGCACACAACCAAAGGCCTCACAAACATTGCACCACCATGCAGCCGAAGCAGGGCTTGTAGAGTAGCTCATGTGACACACAGATGGGCATAGCCAGTGACAACACAGGCAAATCTGCAACCCCTTTTGCTTAACTAATGGATGTGTCTTCAAATCCATCACTCGCTGCAGATAAATATTTATATTCAGCTTTTGAGGTGGCATGTAATAATCTTGCTACTCAAAACACTAATTTATGCGTATTCTATCCATGTTGAGCAAATCAAAACTTGTGTCTTGTCGCTGCAAATGAATATTTACAATAAGCTTTAAAAATATTTATATCTAAATTCCTTCATTAAGAAAAATTACTTCAAAATCTCCACACAGGTTGTTTGTAGTCTATATTACTCATTGCAGGTGAAAAATGATCACTCATTTATGGTCCTATTCACACCAAAAAGTTTTAAGCCTGTAACATTCACAGGCTCAAAAATCTTCTATTTCAGCAGATTGAAGAACTGTCCAAATTCCTAAGATTACCTTTATGTGTTAATGAAAACAACAGTAAAATAAATTGGAAATGAAAAAGTAAATCCAGCACTGACAGGAAATAAGTGCACATGCAAATGTTTAGATCTTTAAAAGTTAGTCTGTGTGCCATTTCCATTCCACAGCCAATAAGCAAGGGCTTTATCCCTTTGGTTGACATGACTCTTACTAATGGTTAAAAACATAGGTCCTACTTCACCTAGAAAACATAATTTGTGAGGTATTTGATAACACGGGTCACAGGATAACAAAAATATACTATTTGTATCTTCTTTGCTGGGTATATTGCACTTAGGGGAAAAAAAATATTACAAGACTAAAATCTACACAATGTTGGTTGCAATCAAATACTCCCTTTGAGGAATTTACAGGATGAGGTACGCTTTTGAAACAATCATATGTATAAATAGTTAGCAGACATGATGGTATAATATTTTGCCTCATCATTTTCCATCTATTTGTTTAACAACTCAAATTTCTATAGGGAAAAGAAAAAACTAAAAAAAAAAAAAAACCTGTACTTAAAATTATGCATTTTGATTCAATTTAACTAAGAGGCAGAGGAAAAAAACAGGGAAAAAAAATCACAGTGATAGAAAGATTTCTCCTGTAGGACAGGATTGTTTGATTCAGCCTGTCCACACTACACAGCATCTGATGACAGGCTCTTTAACAGAGCTATAAAACATGCTAACAGTGCTATTAAGATTACTTCTACCATCTCCCAGCACGGGCATAAATGCTCTTGGCACAGTCACATTTTGTACCCGCCTATGCCAAATTTCAAAGGAGCTGCAGATAAGACATGAGAAGTAGAGAAGCAGGCACTAGAGAAGCAGGAAAAATCCAGGTGGATCCTCTTCCATTAAGGAAAGACATGACCAAGTAAGGTCATAAAGCACAGAGATGTCAGGCCCTAAAAGAAACAGTGCTTCTCCAAGAATGTGGGGTAGGTATTCAAATAATGGGTAGAGTTAGAGGAGAATTCCTCAAAAAGCATTCTAAAGATAACTGAGGAGCTACAGGATAACTGGCAGAGTACAGTTACCAGTGGCTGAAAAACAAGGAGGAAATACATGGTTAAATCCCATCCAAGCAGTTTTTGACTGGTTTTTGACTATGAAGCTCAGAAGCAAGTAGAGGACACTGTTTAAAAAAGAGAAGCCTTGAGGAGCTCAGACAGACTAACAAGAACCTCCTAAGAAAACAGCAGGCAAAATGTACCATTGGAATATACCCAGCTGCCAGAACTGAAAGGACTCCAGCTCTTTTCCAGTTCCAGGTACCCTGCTGCTTTCTACTTTAACTTCCAGAAGTGACATAACACAGACTGATAGCTCAGCAAAAACCTTCTTCTGTCTCCAGAGATAATCAAGAAGCAAAATAAGCAATATTACAAATAAGAAAATAAGACTAGAGTATCAAATTTGGGAGAATGGAAAATTATTATTATTATTAAAGTCTCCTAATGCTAAGTCCTCATGCTGCTTCAACAGATCTCTGGCATGCCTCAGTCAAAGTAACAGCAAATATTAATCTATGCATTTCATAACATTTATTCAGGAACAAAAAAATTAAACAAAACTCAAAGTCTAACAAGAAGTATTTCTCTGAAAACTCCAAACAAATCCACAGACCCCAGTGATAAAAAAAAAAATCAGCTGACCAAAGATTGAAAGGAATTGAAAGGAAAGGTGAACTTCAAGACCTTCTAGAATTTATTTTAGCATTTGAGAAGTGTCTATCTAACATTATACTCCATACCAAAGCCTTAACAAATACAAATGCTGAGTGTAGTTCATGCCTCAGACATAAGAAAAACATAGTTCTAGAGGATAATTGTTGTTTCTTAATGGAAATTAGTTTTTCAACCACTTAAAATTCACTCCAATTAACAATATAAGCCTATTAGGTTTCAATAGAACAAGATATCTGAAAATTCTACTGGGTCAAAAAAACCCAAACCAAGCAAACAAACAAAATTAAAACAAAGCAAACAAACAAAAACCCAAAAAGAACATTAAATTCACTGCATTTATCTAATTTCTCCAATCCTTATTTTTCACAGTCTCTGTGTAGAACTTAAAGAGATTAAAATCCATTCCAAATCTTCCCTTTGAATAATTTCTCTGGCCAAAATATTATATGTTCCATTCCTATGCATTCCCTAATCTTTTGTGATTCTGTTTTGTCCCAACAGAGTGCAGATATTTTTACTACTGAGATCTTCTGCAAACAGATCTCACAAAATAGGACTATATACCATAATAAGTAACTGAATATAACAAGAAAATGTAGATAACACATTATAAGACCTGTTGCAGATAATATCCAAGCCCAGCTTTAACATTTTATATGAAGATTATAGAAGTACTGTGTACTTTAATGGGAAGTACACTTCAACCTTGAAATAAGTGTCTTAAACTTGTCCACCTACTCTCTTTGACTCACTCTCTGCAAATAGCAGTTCCTGATAAAAATGAAAACATGCTTTTGCTACATGACTTCCAGGAGAGTCTCTAGATCAATTAGCATTTGTATTATCATTTCAGGAAGTGATATATAGCCCTGGCCACTTTTTGAGCTATCTCTTAGAGAGCCTCTTATCCCTCTGTCAACTCACATTTGTCTGTTCATGAAGTTACTGGAAAGAATGACTCAACATTAATTTCAATTACAGCAGAGTGAAAGTCCATTCATAAATATTGCCTTTGACAGACTTCACTTGGCTTCTTGAAGCTGACCTTGATTAACCAGTACACACTCCATATGCCAAAGAAAAAGAATAAAGAACTTGCAACATTGCTTTAATTGAAATACACAGTACTTCAGGGGAAAAAGAAAAAGTAAGTTCACATTAAAAAATTAAAACAAGATTTCAGTATATTAAAGTAATTTCCAGCAATCATGCCATCTTAGTAATATCCTTTACTGTAATCACCTAAGGAGTACTGGAGATGCACTAAAGGCAATATTTCATTCATTCTGAGGCACATCTAATTGAATCTTAAAGTACCAGTATCAGAGATTTTTTTTTCCTTTGTGAATGCCTACAGATATGTATTGGATCAGGTTTCAAGTATTTGTAAGTTATTCATAATATAAACATTGTTTGATGGAAGTCCAGTTATTCTAAGAATCAGTTTGAAGGGATATAGTGCAGCAGCCCCCAAAATATAAAAGAATTCTGAGAAGCACCTGTTTATACAACACATGCTGTGTAGACAGAAGATTCCCAGAAAATGAACAAATAATCTTTGTGTGTGAGATATAGGACAGCAGATGGTGAGGTTAGTTTTTCTGTAGCATTAGCATCTTTTCCCTGATTGTCATAGTGCCTCAGGGTCCTCTGAGCATTTAACAACCCAGTAAGATAAGGTGAGGAACAAACACAAGGAGAGACTAAAGTCCAAGCTTGAAAGTATCTAGGAGCATAAGGATTATTGATTACTAAAGTCATGGGACTTCAAGCTTTGTGTTCTTTTGAGAATCAGGCCTAAATGATTATCCAAAGTGGCAAGGAAAGTTTGAGGCAATGAACTTCCACCTCTATCTTCTGTGCCACCCTGCACAATCACCCCTTAGATTCCTGGTTTATTTTGTTTTCATGTTTTGAACTATTGCAACTGCCAGAAGATGAGGCCATGTGCACCTCTTCCCAACAAAAAGAATTGTGAAGACAGCTTTGGAGGAACTGTCAACTACAAAATTCACTTGACTCTGTCCTAGTGTACAGGGCAGGATAAATACTCTTCAGATAATCTATAAAAGGCAGCCAAAAAAGAAAAAAAGCTACCAGTTTTGAAGAGGCTTCCACTTTTTAAACACAAATATGACCTCAGATACCATGCTGTCTTCATGGTTTGGCTTTTCAAGTTTATGCATGTCACAGTTAGTTATCTGAATTGGATTATGTATTGTAAACCCATCTGGTGTAGCCCAGGTTATAAGAAAGGGTTTTTAATGCCAACCATGAGACAATCTCCTCTGCAGTCATAGTGATACTGTACCATGTTTACTTCCTGCCCAAAATGTTCACAGATACCTTGCAGCTGTTGAGTTCATTTCAAAATAATATTTTAGTTAATTTAATTAAAACTTTAATGCAAGATGTTCTCAGGAGACCATATAAAATCACAAACAATAGAATACAAGGACAATACGCTGCTGAGCTAATTGCAAATATATCTAAAAAGCCCTTTATCCTAATTTAGCGATAAAATCTATTTCCCCAGCTTCTTTCAGTCAGGTGATATTTTCCGCTGAGATATACGCTCTGTGTAAAGCCAATATTCACTAAAAGCAATTACTGTTGCTGCCAGCACAAGCAGTGAGGAGCAGTGGGAGAGCCTGCCCGGTCAGGTTCAGGATCTCTCTGCCTTGGCACTGGGTGTTTGCTCTTACACCCCACTGCTGCCAGTGGGCTGAAACCCAGCACACATTCTCCCTCCAATAGCAGGGAGCAGCTGTCTACCAGAAACATTGAAGAAAACTGCTGATTACAATACTTAAACAGCAAATTAAGCCATAAGGTTGAATGCAACCCTCCACAAAAAACAATGGAATTACTGCATCCCCCCTGCGGTCGTTTCCATGGCTCCGCTGGTTGTTCCTCAGAGCGCTCCCGCTCCTGCCCTCACGGCATGGCTGTGCTGACACATCCATGTTTCCCAGCCGCCCTCCTTGACAGCACCTGGGGGTGCCATGAGGGCCAGCAGTTCGCTGAGACCAGAAGCCCAGCCCTGAGCCTGCCATGACAGGGCCCTCACCATGCTGTAACTTGTCACCTCAGTGCCAGGCCTTCCACACCAGCCTCCCAATGCCGGGCACCATGGCTCAGCTGTAAAGCGTTGGCCCAGGCCCTCGAGGAGGCGGTGGCTGCCATGAGCCATGGCATTTCCTGCTGCTGGCAGCTTTCAGGAGTGCTTCCTTTGGCTGGGTCATGGCATAAGCACACAGGAGGTGCCCCTTTGTGAGGGGCCAAGGGGTTTTCCTGCCTACCTAATACCCACCACTCTCTATCACACAGTCTCCTCCACCACCTTCTCCTAGCCACTACTCTGCAAATAAACTCACTTTTTTACAGCCTAGAGCACAGCCAACTGAACAGCGATTTCCATTTCTAAACAGCATCTTAATAGCCTTGTGGAAAGCACTTTCACTTAAGGCAGTTTGTGATCCAGCTGTCACAGGATGCCATTTGTTTTCCAGCACTCCTCATGCTCCTAAGATGCCTACTTTATCAAGGCAGCACCCACCTCCCTCTTAGTTCATCTGCCCTCATAATATTCATGGGCAATAAGGTACAACTTATCTTTCTGTAAATACCAATTTTATTATTTTTTAACTCCTAACACAATTCCTTGCTGATTTCCTGCACTTCTACCATGATCTACCTGCATCTATTTTAGATCCATTATGTATTCTGCTTTTTATAGGAAGCCGAGCTACTAACATCCTTAACATATCTCTCTTTCCAATTTCCATGCTCTTTGACTGTAATTGGCTTTCTACCAGCCAGCAGCCATGGACAAGAACAGACTTTTTACCATGAAGTGTCTCAATTGACTTTAGGTAATTCTACTAGACAATATAAATGCCTCTTTGAACAATCCAGCAGCTACCATGTAAATATCTTAATTAGTGAGTCAATGGAGGATTTTCCATCCCTTTAAGGGCAGCATTGGAAGGTGAATCTCTTTGGCAATGTGTTTTAAAAACACTGATTACTGAGTCACAATGTTGTCTTCCCAAGCAATATGCAAATGATACAATTGCTTGGACATACCCTTCATGAAAAAACCATGAAGCAGTTGAATATTGTAATTTTCTTCTCCTCTTTCCCTAGAGTGGTGCATGTTACCTCAAGAAAAGTCATAATCCATCCCACACTGGCCTCAAGAAAAGCACACCAATTCAGACTTTGACTTTAGTTTCCAACTGGTAAAAACCAGAAACTGTATTAGCACTTTTCAGAGCCTTGCTGAAGCTCACCAGCATTCAGTCTTAGTCAGGAATTTATCCAAAAGAAAAACTCCCAGCATCTAACAGAAGTGACATTTCACAGATGTTAGTCAATTGATTAACTATGCAGTTGCAACGTAATAACCCCATACATGTGATTGGGGAATTGTAACTTGCAGCTCTTCAGCTGTTTGACACCATTTATTGATTAGAAAAACAGATTGCCATTCTCAGAATTGTAATATAATATTTTAATTACTGCCTTATATAACATCTGACTTTCAGCCCATTAGGATAAAATTATCCACATAGTGACTAAGTCTTCTACTCTCACCCACAGTTCCCAAAAGCTGATTTATCAGTGATGCCTAGTCAAGCATGACTTCCCCCCTACCAAATAAGTTTCACCTCTTTTTATCTCATTTTGCTATGGGAAGACTCAATCAAAGATGTTTATTAGAAGGAAAGTAGTTGGATGCTTTTTAGTTATAGAAAATGGAATAAAAGACCTATACACAAATACTTCAGAGGCAGTAACCCCTACATCACTAGATTGTCCATTTTTAATGTTATTTACAAGAATCTGGCAATGGTGTTCATCCCACAGTATCTGATCCCATTTGCTACAGAAAGTAGAAATGATTAATCTTCCAGTAGAGTTCAACAGTTACTAGCAATTCGATGCACAAAAGACCCTGCAAGAGACACGATTTGGAGTTTGCTTTATCAACATTTTATTGACTTTTTTCCTCCTCCTCCCCTAGGATTGTTTAATGATCTGTGTGGGGAGAACTGATAAGTGACATTTTAACACTGAGAACAATGGACCTAATACCTCTCTAAGGAAGCTCTACATGTCTTAAAGTGACACTTGTGCAGAATCCAATAACCCAGAACAATCCCAACAATAGTATTAATCATTAGATTGTGTTATAAAGGCAACATTATAAACACCCTTACACAATACCTATATCTTTCTACAGGAAATACACATGCAAAGGCAATAGGTGTTATTTCAACATTAAACTCATATCTTGCATTTCTTTTCTGTGACTAGTCCTTCTGTTTAAGTAAACCAATCAAGTCCAGATATATAAAAGACAGCTTATTTTTCTGCACTGGGAAGACACATAGCAAGCGTACAAAGGCTGTTATATAAGGTTTTCTAGCAACAAATACCTGAAGAACGTTGCTAATTCCTATCATTCAGAAGGAGCAAAGACTAAGGGAAAAGAGCAAGAAGGCATCAGTGTGAGACAGTGGTTTCTGGGAATATAATCTACTTTCAGCATGTGCACAACACCCTGTGAAAAACAAGTGTGTGTACTCTAACTGTGCAATTCACATCACAGAGGACCCTTAAAATAACCAGGCCTTAAGGGAGAGCATTGTCCATTGCTGTATTCTACCAGTAGTCGAGCAGAAACCAATCTAAAATTTAATCTCTAAAACACAGGATGAAGTATCAGCATTTAATTCCTCAAAGGAGATGCTGGCATATGGACAACCTGTGTGAGAGGTTTCAAGGCAGCACAGGTGTACAAATGTTACAATTCCATATGCTGTGTATGAATAAGACATTTGAACAGTAAAGCTGATTTAAGCACGAGAATCTGAAGAGGATCTCAATTATTTTACATATGCTAATTCCAAAAGTCATTCTCATTTGAGTGTATTATGGAAGTCCATTCTCCTAGTGGAAAAATATTGTTTACACTGATACACTGAAATAGTCTCATGTGTCATATTTCTCTGAATGTGCTCTGTCACCCATCTACCCACTTGTCCTTTAGATAATCCAACACACTGATTGCCCCAGGCTCTGGTGGATATTCTTTGCTCATTAACTGAGCACTCAGTGGGTTTTATCTTAAGGCAGCATAAAGGAGACTGCAGCTTGTGTTTTTAAACAGCAATGTTGCTCTGTACACCTGTATTCCCACATTGTAATCCCACAACAACCATAATCACAAAAGACCAGAATCTGGAAACTGAAGAGAAGTCAAGGAAACCAAGAAATCCACACAGGTCATATCAGTTTGCACTCTTGATAGCAAGGGAGATGAGCACAGAGGTTTTAGAAGCAGGTACCAAAATTTGCAAAACCTACTGTCTGTCTCTCTTCACAGTAAAATAAAAACCTCAAACTTAACAAAAATATATTAAAACATTTCTACTAACCTTGGTTTCCTGGTACATTTCTGCATCAAAAAAGTTAAAATCTTCCAGGTTTGTGATGTTTTTTGCCTTATAATTTATAAAATATAAAATTACTTCCCTGAGCACTCCTACCATGCAGAAAGAATGACCTCAAAACAAGATTTATCTTTAGTGGCACTCCTCATCAAAAAAGGATGGGAGGGGAAGTTATTTTGTTTTCTTGAAGAGTATAATGAATTTTACTGGTAAAGGATTCTCTGTGACAAGCTCTTGGATTGAAGTGTATGTCCCACGGGTGTATAGAAATCAGAAAGTGGGCAATGCTCAATGATCCTGGGATGAGAACAGAGTTTAAGGAGCGTACAAAGGCTGTTATATAACCTATTAATTCGATGGCTTTACAGCATTTTCTGCTCTGTTGGGTACAAATGAAAGGAAAAATTACCTATTCCAAGCCTATAAGACTTGCAATCCCTAAAAAGGGCTGGCAGAATCTATTCTGGGAGATAATGTTCATATAACCAAGGGGGACAGTTACTTCTCTGCTGAAAATTCCAGCTGGAACTGAAACAGAAAAATAATTCTGTTCTTTCCGGAACCAAACCCTACTCTGCAATAATGAATTTTCAGCTATTCTCTGTGTAATTTTTGCTCACTAGAAAATGAAACTCACCAACAGAAACTCTGCTTTTGTCACTGAGACAGATTTCAGGCTGGACTCTGCTTTAGCAAAGGTGGAAGCTTACAAGTCTTTGGATTTGTGGCTTGTCTCCATAGAAGGCAAATGAGAAGTAATATCAGGGGCAATTTTATTCCACATAAAGAGAAGGAGCTTAGAAATTACTAAATAAATACAGAGAGGAACCAAATTAAATGTTCTGACCTACAATGCTGTGCTTGGTTGATCACTAAATATTTCTTCACTAATATAAGGAAAACCACAATTACCACTCAAAAGTTTTTCCTGATTTTGGCTGGGATAGGTTTAATTTTCTTCCGAGTAGTTGGTACTTAGTTCTTTGTATGCCTTTTTAGCACCAACAACAATCTAGGCCCCAGCAAGTGTGCCAAAAGTGTCCCTTTTTTTCTTTTTTAAAATCAGACAAGAGCAAAAAAGACCTTTTTATTGAAATGTTCATCCCTGTAACACTTCTTCTAGGAGGACAAGGTGATACCTGCACTATATGAGTTTCACCATGACTTATATGTGACTTAAACAAAACCTTTTACAGTTCACAGTAGCACAGAAGCAACCGTCTGCCACATTTATAGGCTTACATGTATTTGCCCCAGCTAGCTAAGGTAATAAAATGCTTCCTACTTTCCAAACAGGAGTTCACAAATCACATCATGGGAACGAGCAGAGAGCTCCCCTGGGTGACTGAGCATACCAGGTATGACAGGAACCATTTCTGCAACAAGCTCCACAGCAGCCCTCAAACACAGCATTGTCAGGAACCATCACCTAAAGTCACCCTGCAGCCTTCCAAACACTCAGAAAGATTACACACACACACATATTCAGTTTAAACATTCTCAGGATCAAGAAAGAAAATTACAAACCACAAGAAATAAAAAAAACCCCAAAACCTAAGCAAAATCCACAACTCAGGCCCCAAAATGCCCCTGTTTACATGTGTTACTCTGTACCTGACAACTCGATTCCTACAATCAGTGTATGAAAAGAGAGAGAACGGTGTCTGGAAATTCAGAGAAGTGTGCCTCACAAATGCTTTCTCCATTACATTTCTGTTAATACTTTGAAAACTTAATTCAGCCATACCATTAACAATATAAGATAATTTTAGTTGCTTTTATGTCAACTTTCACAATTAGTCTGATCAGGTAGCATGAGGGCATACTTGTTATAGAAGTACACTCCTTCATTTCAAGAAAAGTAATTGCCAACACATTCCCCTACTCCATCAATAAAGCTTTTCTTTTTTCCAATCCCTGCAGTGAAATGGCACACAGATGACAGCACTCAATTAAGTTCAGAATTAATGTAGCATGAAAGCACAGTCTTACAGAGAAGGCCAAGTGAAATTGAACAGGAGGATTGCAGGTATTTTCACCATATTTTACTGCAAATGATCACTCATTTTTCCTGCCATGGAACAGGTTAGAAGGGCAATAGTCAATAAAAGGGACCTTTGGAAAGCAAGGGGTTGCATTGAACTCTTTAATATCAGATCTAATTCTTAATATTCGCCAACAACAGAGTTGATCTAGACACCTGTGTTGTTGTGAAATAAGGTACTTCTGAGAGGAAATCTGATTTTTCAACTACTTCTATGGGTTATTGGATAACACTCCAAACTATTTGTGAACAGTTTCCATAAAGTAAGTTATTCATCTCTTTCTTTGCATGATGAGCTCTCTGGTAATTTATCTACATGTGTATATACTTATAAGAATATTTACAGTATATTTTTGTAGATCAGATAACTGACATGGCTTCAGACACTAACCTTGTCAAAGAACTAAATTATAAATTGTTTTGGCTGAAAGTTATTATTCTTGTCTCAAGAAAACTGATGGGGATGAGAGGGGGAGCAAATGTGCCTATGGTCAAAACAGAAAATTTTGCAACATTGAAAGCAAAAATGTAAAAAAGGACTTCATATTTTTCTGGATAATTTTGACTCAATCTATTTAAACACATCTGTGTACCTTATGTTTTTTAAATAATTCAATATGGGCCACTGAACATATGAATCTATTTTATTAATATGAAACTAGACATTTAAAATTAAATGAATACTAGAATAACATTTCAGCTATGAGAAGTGTTTTGAAATAATGTGGTATTCAAAACAATCGTTTTTTCTGTGAAGCTTCAGGTCTAATTAATCCAATTCCTCCCCCAAAAAGGCTTCATCCTTTTATTTTCAGTCAGCAAGAGTATCTAGTGATCATCTGGCAAATCTCCAATCAGACCAGACTTGACAGCTATTACTCCTCTGCATACAGGTAAGTAGTAAATAGAATAACTAGAATTTCAATATGAATTACACACAATTCTCCTTGGTTTGAATGTACATAGGAAAATTAAAGAATATTGATTGGCATGTTAGTGTCTTCAAAATCCATGAAAAAAAACTTCTCTCACCCCACAGTGTGTTCTGCACAATCAGTGCACCGATCATGATTTAAAAGCACATATCTTCCACAGACTTCTCACCTTCTCAAGGAAAAGGCTAAAATCTTCTAGGGATGTTTTTAAAGTTCAGTGTTCTCCACCTTGTTTTCCTTAGCACCGACTCTTTTTCTTCAACTGCAGGGCTGTTTGGTGTCTGATATCAGCTCTGTCATCTTCCTGAAGGCATTTATAGGACCTTTGAATTTCAAGCGGTACCGGGAACTTCTCTTGCTGAAATCATGGCATCATCACTTCTTTTTGTCCCCAGGGGTAAAAGGAAAATCAGTGATACCGAAAAGGAGTATAATATTTAAGAGCTCTATTGAAATTTTTCAGACAGGAGCTTGTTTATCTTCACTAAAATTTCAGGGGCAAGATAATTTGAAGTACGGCGTGGTGAATCAGAGACTGACAGGTTAAAATAATTGAAAAGGAGCTTGAGATATTTTGTTAATTGCCTGCTGCAGGAGAAGTCTTGTGCTGTGCCATGCATCGAATCGGTGAGCAGAGAGCCAATATTTACTATCAATCAACATTACAAGCATTTAATGAAAAGTTTCACAATGGAAAGGCTGAGTGAGCTGAGACAGATCATTTCCATTAACCAACGCCTCTCCACAACCTACAACTCCATTATGAAGCAGCAGCCTCCAAATCTTTTAAAGCTCAGTTTCCTCATATTAAAAAGACTTTCTGAAGCACATAAGAAAATCAACAAGAAGCAAACTTTCTTGCATTTTCAGTAAGGTAGAAGAAGTGAATTGGGACAAAAGGAGTTCCTTTGCTACTTTATTTTGTTTGTTTGTTTGTGCGTATGTTTTAACAGGGTGACTTGGAAAAGAGATGAGAAAGGTACAAGGAAAAGAATGGCATAAAATACTCCAACCTGTCAAGCCAGATGTGACTGACAATAGTTTTTAATTAATCCAAGTAAAAATCCTGAACACAGGACTGATATTTCTATAAAAACCATTTCCTTGTTAGAAGAATTTACCTCTGGGTTGTGTACCTGGCCAAGGGAGTAATAACATGTCCCTAAGCATTATATACCAGCTTGCTTTCTGAGATAGGAATATGTGAAGTTTTCAAATGGAAAATTAATATGAATCATGCAACTGAATTTACCCCTTATTAGAAGCCCTTTCAATTTAACTGAGGACATGCAGGAAAATGGAAAGTCTTCAAAGCAATCTAATGTACAACACAGTTGTATCAAGCACCTGCTAACTTCAGCCTTCAAAGCAGACTGTTGGTGTCAGGGCCTGAGTCTGCATTCAGCTAGATGTGCCTGGAAATTATCCATATCCACGTGTTATAGACAACCTATTCTCACAGTGCATACATCCACATTCATGGTACACATCTCCATAAACTCACATTCTCTTACTCATATCCTCTATTTATTCATATATATATTAAACAAGAAAAGGGTCTTTGAGCATAAAGTGAAGACTGCTGAAAGGCAAGAATGTAATCCAGAGTACAGAAGGGGAAGTAAGTGTATAGGTACCATGGGAAAGCCAAAACATTAATTGTGTATCAGCTATCCTGTCTGCATTACAAATTAAATGTTTGCCTAAGCTATCTAGGCCACAGAAGTTTTTGAATTATTGTCATCGTATATTTTCCTCACTCTTTTTGGCAAGAGAAAAGAAACATGTGAAGGACTCACACAGACATTAGTCAAAAGACTGATATTGCCTGTTCTTGGCTGGAGTTTATACAATGACATTAGAAATAATTTTTAGAAACTTGTCTGGCACTAAGGTGAATAATCAAGTGGTGAAATATATAGTTGAAATGCTATTCTATACTTTATAATACAACTTTATTAATACATGTGTTTGAAACAAAACTAGAACAGGTCCATAGAGAATTTATTAACAAAAATTCCATAACCTAACTGTCATGTAGATTTGTAGAGACATCACTGTCATCCTTGAAATAATGTCAATGAAGTGAGCGAGCTATGAAAAGTTGAATTGGGGCCAGTCTTTGCCAGATAGTGTTTTTTCTTCATTTATTACAGAAGGAAACTCACATAGTTCAGTCAAGTTTATGATTGCTTTAGAAGAAAGTAACGGGGAGAATGATTTTTCACAATACAAATGCTTAGGCTGTATTTTCATTTTCATTAACTGTGTCACTAAGGGGAATGAAAAGCAAGATAGATGTACTAGTCCAGGAGAATCTAAGTGAAGGAACAGGACAATTCTACTCACTAGTCCAGCAAGTCTAGAGGCAGACCAAATTAGTTAATTAATATTTCACTCTTTTAAAAATGTTATTAGTAATGCAGAACAGCCAAAAACAATTTTATAAAGTTTACTGGTATATTTAAGTTCAAAAATACTGGATATTTGTCTAAAATATCCCCAAACCCACAAAGAATCATTTGAAATTATTGATTTTTGTAGTTGAATTAAATACCTAATAAAATTTTATGTTCTGAAAGAAGGGAGTGTGTCAGGGAGAAAAAAAGCAAACATACCAGACACCTGCAAATGCCTGGATTCTTACTTGCAGCTCTTCAACAATCAATTTTCTTTCTATCACAGCCACTCTTTGAGGATCCTGGGCATACCAACTGACTTCAGCCCTTTGTTTTACTCATGAAGAAAATTATTCTGGTTAAAATACCATTATTTCACACACAGACCAACTTAACCATCTGAAGCTTGACCTGATGTAGCAACATCTTTTCAACCATAACAGTTATGTCACTATCTCAAAGATAGTAAGAGTGGTAAGAATGGTACAAAACCCAAACACTGGGTTTTACTTCATTGCTCCTTTCCATCCTTTGAGATCAGGATGACCAACCAGAAGGTCTGAAATAACCCTTCTGGGTGATGATTTCCCCTCTAATAGCCTCCACAGTGTATTTTCTACTGCAGTTTCAGAGTGCAGTAAATGAACTTGGTCTCAGGACAGTTACCCACATTTTCTGTAACAAGGGTATTTTCAAAGCTAACAGCCAGCAGGCAGCTGCAAGGACGAAATTGGTCTGTCTGAAGCTCCTTCCAGCTCTCTAATGGCAAATGTGAAATACTATAATTCCCCCCTGTATATTTCTGGCCATTATTTTTTATTGGACTAGTTACAGCTGTGTCCAAAGAAAAATAGGGCTCATCAGGTAACAGAAACCAGACAAAAGAAATAATAATTTCTAGGAAACCCTGGACATTAGTCTTGACATTACTCAAGGCTTCATACTGCACTGCTACTTCTGCTTTAAGAAAAACAAAGCATTGTGAACACTAATATACTCACACACAAACTGTGACTTTCCAAAGTAGACAATTTGTATTGGAAGAGGAAGGGGAGTGGCAGGTGCAAACTAATTGAAAATAAGAATTCAAAAATGGTGGTAACTTTAAAAGATTTTTGTTTAAAATACTTACATGTTCATGGAAAAGGTGGGACTGGCTTTATGACGATTCTGCCTGAATTGGTACCAGGTTCTGTGTTAAGTGCAGACAGATATAGCAACCCTTAGAAACAAAACAAAAGGTTTCTACAATTTCCTCAGCTTTGCATTGTAACAGAGCACATCTACTGCAGGTCAGGCATCAGCCACTGTATTCCCAAGTACTACATGTCTTCAGCTTTTAAATGTGGTACTTTCTTATGTTTTTAATCAAAAAAGGTCTTTGGCAGCCATGAATCCCTGAAGATTGTTTGAAAAAAAAGTGTATTTTTCTACACTAGGCAAGAATATTTCGCAATTTATCCGTCTTTATCACCATATGGTCAACTTTTTAATGCATTCTAATTAAGACTACATCCTAATTAGATCTATGTCTTTAGCAGTGACTATTGTGCTGTGAGTCTGCTCACCAAGACAGCTCTCCCAAGTTTATTTTCTGAGGAAGCTCTACATGCTGAAGCTGAGAAATATGTATTTCATCAGTTGAATATTTTTCAGCATTTTTCTGATCAATTGCCTGAAGAGAAACCAGATGCAAATCGGGGTAAGATGATACTTGGCTTTCTGGGGTCTTAACACATTGTAGGGTGTGATTAGAAGTAGTGCAGTAGAATACAAGTTGTTTCTAGAGATTTCTTCTCTAAAAGCACTGTCCTCCTTTCCTGCACACACGGAGATAATGAGTTTTCACAGAAAACTCTCAGATAAAGTTTTCCAGACTTGTCTCTAAGGAGCTATACCTTCGTGCTGGCTGATTGCTTCAAGTTTTGAATTCATCTGTTTGGTTGGTGGATGGAAAGAAAAAAAAGATAAAGTAAAGAGAAAAAGCAAGGAAGAACAGACATGTAGGAGAATTACAATACTTCAGTCTCTTCTTTACCCATGCCTAGCTGCATCCACAAAGCTTGTGAGACTGGAGCAAACAAATCCAAGCAGAAAGACAATCTAATCGGCATCACTGCTAAACAAGGAAATTCAGATGTTAGCTGCTGGGCAAAGTGCTCAGTTATTCAGACCAGGTTTCTCTGGTGAATGCAGCGCTCCTGCAACAGCCCAGCAGTTTGAATCTAGTTCTGGAGCATCAAAAATACATGACAAAGCACACCAGCAAAGCCTAAGCACAGGCATGCCCCTCAGCTTCTCACAGAGAGCTTCCAAGTCTGTAGTAAGCCCACAGTTACCTTGTGATCTAGAATTCACTGCTGATCATGAGCACAAGGAAGTCAGCAGTAATGGAAATAAAGCAATTAAATGTGGAGAGAAGCTCGTGCTGCCTTTACAGAGCCCCCCAAGCAGATTTCATGAGTGATATTAGCCTGCCACTTCCCTTGCCAGTGCCTGGTTTTCTTACAAGAAATATGTGGTTAATAAGTAAAAATATACATACATTTGTTGATAACACAGTATTTGTAAACCTACTAAACTTAGCATTACTGTTGGATTTTATGTGCAAGCACACTCAAAATTGTGTTATAAATGATGAGGGATTTTTTTCAAATTTACAAATGTTTGTTTTTCTTTCTACCCCCACATCTTTGTGTGAAGTTCTTAAATGCCATAAAAAGTATTTACATGCCTTTAAATGAACTATACATTTCACACTGCAATATTTAATCTTCTGCAATGTTGAGAAAATGCACTCTGTTCTTTGAAGGTAGCAGTACATCTCACATGTTATTACTAGAAAAGGTCATGAAAAGATCAATACATGCCTTGTGCTTACATATCTTACTAGAGAAAATTGTCCTTTACAAGCAATATTAAAAAAACCTCCCCTAGAAAGAAGCAGAATCATAAGGAATAAAAGTGGTAATTAACAGAAGGCAGATGGAATGTCTTGAACTTTCAAGGTTTGATCCTGTGCAGCCTAAGAGGAGATAACAGCCAGAATAGATGCTTTACACCAAGCACAGATGTAAGCAGAGCTGACTAAGAACAGTGGGGGAAGGGGGTGATCTGCATGGTTACTTACTGAGAAGAGGATGAGAATATAAACAGTAAATTAAGCAAAATGGCTTCTTCCCAATACCCCACCCATGTATTTTGTTCTAATTATGGCATAAACCCCTGCTCCTTCTAAGCACTAACTGCATCTCAGACCCAGTGACGATTTTACTCATTCACAAAGGAACCAGATAACAAATATAGTTTCGATTAGTGGTGCAAGTCACCAGTTGGCCCAAAGTTTATTTTAATGATTTGTTGCTACTGCTGTTGTTCTATAACTTCATTTTTGGTTTGGGGTAGGTGAGCATAACAGAATTAACATTTCCCCATTGTATCCAAGGCCTAGCAAAGATTTGCCACTGTGGACAATATTTAAAATCCATTCCACCATTTGAAATACGTCAGCCAAAATGTTCATACTTATCACAGCTTCCTTCTTGCATGGCTTTGACCGCCATGAAATCTGCATCATTCATGTGCTCTTCATACACAGAAAAGCAAGGTACAAAACAAACCAAGTCTGAGATCCAAGAGGGATTTTTGTTGTGAAAGTTGGAGTTACTACAATGTAGGAACATAAGCCAAATTTTTAATCATAGGCTTCACTTACTGCCTGAACTCCTCCAATAAGTTGGTTTTCAACCTTCCAAATTGCCCATCTGCCTAGGGCTTGGCTTCTGCACATGCACATCGGGTAGGTGAAGAAGACTGAAGGATCCAGAACTTTGCATTTCTATCTTGTTAAAACACATAAGGCAAAGTACTTCCAGATATTTTAGCTGAGGACCTGGCCTAGCAGGCATTCCCACAGTACACTGAATAAGTTTAACTCCATACTATAAGTAAGGTTTACCATCAGCTTCAAACCCAGTAACATTGCCCCATTCATCCATTTTTAGGATATCCTAGTAATGAGAACACTCATTCAAACAGACCAAAGCTCTTGTTCTGAATATATTCAGAAGTAACTTTGTAAGATTCATCACTACAAGAACAGATTTCCTCTTATAGCTCATGAGATGCTCCCCATTCCTTTTCCCTTTACTCTATTAGAATCCTGAGAGTCCCTTCTGAATTCTCAGAGAACAGACCAACTTCAGCAGGAGAGACTGGTAATACCTCCACATAAAACAGCCCCCAGCCACACACAGCACAGCTCCAGTGAGGATGGGGGCAGAGCCTTTGCCAGACAGAGGCAAGGAGGACAGCATTAGCACCCTGCATGTTGTGCACATCACTAGTCAATCCTGTTTCTCAAAAGAGAACTGCTAAATAACTTAGTGTTTTGCTATAGTAGTGTGGGGGTTTTGTTAGGGTTTCTTGGGTGGTTGGTTGGTCATGGTTTGGGGGGTGGTTGATCCTTTTGTTTAGTTTTTTTTTTTTAATTTGGGGGTTTTTTATTATTATGATTTAAATCACTGCAAGATTCCCAGTTAAAAAAAAAAAATCTACATTTTGGGCATCTTCTGGGATAGAAATAAGTTTTAGTGTGTAGGTGTGCAGCTCATTTGGCTTCCTAACTCCCTTCATGGAGTAGCTCAGTGGGCAGCCATCTCCATCTGTTGAGTTTTGTGTCTTGCTGAGAAACCAACGTCTCTTCTGGAATTTTGCATGGAAAGTTTGGACTCTCAATTTTCCTGGTAGAAAAAGAAGGGCCAAAACTATGTGTTGTTTAATCCTTGTATTCAGAAACTTGTTTATCTCCTCTCACAAAGACTCTGGATCTACAACCTGTAGGTCCACATCCAAGACAGGGACAGCTTTCAAAGCTGGATATTCAAGCCTGTAGACTGATTTTCAGGCATTTCCTCAGAGTACTATTGTTGTGCTCCTTCCCTGGTAGGTTCTTCTACATTTTGTCCCAGGTAAGTGTATCCACCTTATCATATCCCAAGCAAGGGTCTCTTACCAGACTGACAAATCAGTTCACTGTACCCAGCTGCCACAGTTTTACTTCAGCTCCTCATCCAGATACTTCAGCAAAGAAATGGTGTTAAAACAACTGCCTCCACCTGGAAGCAGTTTCTGTGTCTGGTTGCAGATCTGCAATACTGCAGAAGGTAGAGCCCAAACACAGGCTTGTGAAGGTGGCAAACACCCCTGATCCCAGCTCTGTACATTTCAGGGAAAAAAAAGGATTTTTATCTCTAATTGTTTTCAAAGGAAGGTCATTTCACAAACATTGCCTACAATAGATTGTTCTGCCCTTTCTTTTTTATAGCTCACAACATTTAGCTAACTAATAACAGGGCATTTTCCACAGGGCGTCATTCATATCCTATTACCACCGAGTGACCAATAGTCAGCATGCAGCCCTGTTTACTTAAGCCGTTGCCTAGAAACTACTGTGCTTTTCCATTTGAAGCTCAACTTTATTGCAACACAGACAAACAATGAGATGCAACCATGTGGGCAAATAAGCAGCAGCCTGTCTTCAGCAGTTTACACCTATTGTTTCACTTGCCATAAGTGGTGATTTTTGTTAGTGAAATAATTTTGGCCCAAGACATCCTGTAGTGTGACTAAAAATCAGGTTTTTTCAGGACTTTCTGGGAAATCAATATATAACTTCTTTTTTCTTTTCTCTTGGAACCCATAGTCCTGAACTGTTTTCTTATTACAGGCATGAGATTTTTTTGTTCAAGCTTAAACTTAGAGACACTCGAGTGTAAGATTAGGTACCTCTGTCTGTGAGATCTGTTCTGTGAGAAGAGAGATTTATTCTTTATTGTTCCTTTACTCTGGAAGGAGTCTAAACACGTCAAAATGCAGATTACATTTTAGCCTTTTTCTAATATTTATCTATATATATCTAGTCATAAAATAAAGCCTATGGCATTACTAAATCAGTGTATTGTAACTTCTAACTTCACCTCATGGTTATCAAAACCAAACAGCCAGTACAGACTGATAGGAAAAGTTAAAGTGACCAACCACTCCTGATTGGAGAACAGTCCCTTCATTCACATCAGTGATCTGGAGGAAACTGGAAGAATATAAATGAAGCAAAATATTGATTTTTACCTTCCATTATTTCTTAGTCTTGGTAGCAACTCAATGTACCTTAGACATGGATTTTCTTAGGCACTGGACAGGCACAAACAATTACTCTTTTAGTGTTCTTCACCTCAGCACATCAGACACTGAAAGCAATGGAGAATCAACAACAACTGCACATAATCACGTGGCTGGGCTGGAGTTTCCTTCTGATCCAAGTGTCAGGCTGAGACCCTCGCCTATGCAGAGATCTCTAACTCACCAACACTTTGAAATGCAATCTTCCTACCAGAGACTAACAATAGAGATTGCAATGACCATGCCCCAGGCTTGGTTTTCTGAGACTAGTCTAGGTAGTCTCCATTTATTATGTATAGATATGGAGAGATGAAACTGGACAAAATACTTTTCTCCTAAACCTCATTAAATAGATTTTATTAAGTTTCCATCATCTTTTCTGGATTACAAACCTCAGTCTGGATTTTTATGCAACTTCAGGTTACCAGGAAAGATAATTCAGCAGATTCAGTTGGAGATGAACTTTCCTTGCATCTGCATTAGACCTCTCCAGTCACTCAGTAATTTTTCCATTTGCTTCAGTTATGTAACCACTCTTTGAAATAACATATGGATTTACTATAGAAATTCAGTTGCTCTGTTTCAAACACTGACTGTGTCATTGACCTTGAAATATCTCAGCAATAATTCTAGCTGATTCTCTAAGAGGCAAAATAAATATTCTACCAATAGATGGTCACTATAACAACCCACATACCTAAACCTATGTCTTGGTTTAGGACTACATTGCCTGACAAACCTGTTCAGGGTGTACACGGAATACTTGTGCCTATAATGAGTCCATATATGTTATTACACTCTATACAGGTTCCTTAAACTATGTGAGAGTGAGTTTCAGTGTGCAAATTAGATTGTCTTGTTCTGGTGCAAGTTTATGCTGCTAAACCAGCACATCCAGTCAATATCTAATTTAGAGCAGACAATACAGAGCAGACATTATTTGTCCAATGGATGTAGGCAAATTATGTACAAAAAAGCACAGTGCATGAAGACAGTGAAAAAAAAGTATCATCTCTTTAAAAACAGGTAGTTTCATCTCTTGCTTGTCTGACTGAACAACTAAACAAAAAAATTAAAAATCAATGCATGCAAAGAAAAATGACTAGTGCTTATTCATACTTTGATCTCCAGCACTTTCTAAAAATGTCTGCAGCCATGTTAAGTTTACATTACATACAACCTCAAGTGTGAGGGTCTCAAAGTAAATATTATCTGTGAAAACATCATCTGAATTACTTTAGTTAAGGTGTGCAGAAGTCATAGAATACTTTTTGAGCTTGTTTGGGGTTTTTGTTTCAAAAATAAGCTCCAGTTCTGTATGCATCTTTAAGAAATTGAGCAATCCACATTGAATGTTCCCAGTATTCCATATGGATTAGTAAGCAAGGATGAGAAAAAACCCAAGGGTAATGTGAACGAGGCACTTTGCGGAAAAGTGCAACAAATACATTAGCAAATATTTCAGTGATTATTTGACTAATGGTCAGGAAAGCATGGTAAAATGGCTTTTGAAACATTCCACTGATATTCCTTGAAAACATAGTCCTGACAAAAGAAGTCTTGTTTTTCAAAGGTTTGCCCACGAACATTTCTTTCTTCCCCCCATTTATCCCCCTTGTTGTCTACCCATCACTTTTTTCCCCAGAACAGTCCCCTTGATATCTATTCATGTACTTTCTTCCCCAGACACACTCACAAACTCTCTCTCCTTCCGTTTGTTCTGAGACACAAAGAATAGCTTGCATATTGCCCAAACTTAGCAGTTATAGCTAATAAGTTTTGACTGGTATAAAAGACTTCATGTTCTATAAAGTAGCAGAGTATGCAGGTTATTTCAAGGTTAAAATATTTTGAACTGGCCCACCAAAGGGATACAGAATAGCAAAAATCCAGACATTTCAACTTCTAAGACATCTTCTTTCTCCCATTGTCTTCCATTACACATTTTGCAACCCAAAATTTGTCAGGTTGAACATGCTCCCTCCCCTCCAGCACAAGACAACTTTACTTAAGAATCCAATTTGTCTGCCATTCATCAATGCCCTCCACGTGAACCTCGTGGCATCACAGAAACATTTCTATCCCCTGCATTCACAGTGCTGGAGTCTCTTGAGCCAACAAACTGTCAAATTAGTGCCAACTCATGACAGCTTTATGATATGTAATCTTGTTCACCAGCAAATGGTCTGAGACCCCCTGCTTGCTACTGCTGTCATACAAGAAATGCTTTTTTTGTGTGTCTCTGATATATTTATATTTTGAAAGCAGATCCCAGCTGGGAAAGTAGTGGTTTTGCCTCACAAAAATCTTTCATACACACACTTAACTGCTCTCTCCATGTGTTACTTAAAAACCAGCTTTTAGGATTTTGCCTGAAAGGTTATGTTAGGGAAGAGGAAATTAATTAAAAATTAATTAAAAATATACTTTGTCCTGCTGATTCAATATACTTATGTAGCAAGTAGAAAAAGCCTTACTCCTTCAACCTTCAGTCACAATTGACACAGTAAAAAAAAAAAAAAATCTTGTCAGGGCTATGTGGGCTGTAAAGGCCACGTGTCAAAAACTGAGGTGCAGATAAATCAAGTTTATTCAAACATATTCACAAAGAGAAAAATTCACTGGGAAATATGTCTGAAGGTTTCAAGATGATAAACAGTGGACAACAGAACAACATGGAGAAGTTAAGAAATTAGCACAAACCCTTCTTACAGGAATTTAGGAAATTTCTTTTACATAACTTGATAATAACCCTATTCTAGTCATCACAATATAAAACAACACCAGTACACTAGCTGATTTTTTAAATGTATCCTGAAGTAATCAGCTTTTACATCCCTCTCTGTACAAGTGATAGTAGCTGCCTGCATTTATTTCTTAATTGGTGGCAGAATTAACCACAAGAAGTAGCCAAAAGGAAAGATTAGTGTGTGAGAAATGCTTAAAAGCGAGAATGCTATTTTCAATTTGCTTCATTTATAATTCAAAAGATATAAAGGGTGCGATTCTACAAAGTTCCCATACAAGGCACCCCAGCAAAGACAGTGGAAATGCAAAGATTTACGGGAACAAGTCCCATAAAAAGGGTAAAAACAAAAACAATAACAACAAAAAAAATAAACAAAAAAAAAAATAAAACACACCACACACACACACACACAAAAAAAAAAAAAAAAAAAAAAAAAAAAACAAGAAAACTACGAAAAAAAAGAACAATGGGACACACACACAAATGGGAACTATAAGTGATGATTTTCACTTGAAAAAATTAGTTTTACAGTCTTGCCTTCAAAAATCTCCAAGTGTAACAGGATTGTGCTAGAAAACAGACTGTTTCCTACTGCCTGTTCCTCTGGTTTAGAGAACAGCAGAAAACATTAGTGTTTTTGCTTAAGAAAATCTATTCATGGGGCAGCATGCATTTCTAGGCTTGAGCTGATCGGTGCTAACTAACAGAGAACTCAGACATGCCTTCACGTGGAGTCTAGCAAGTGGTGTACCCAGATCACTCACATAACAAACAAACAATTAATGGACAAATTTTCCTCACCATCCAATCAATCTAGCTATGTTAGGACTTGCAAAAGCTACAAGGCCATGTAAAACATTCTTGCCCTTCATCAAAAGCCTAACTCAGGACCTTGGGCACCAGGGTAAGCCAAGCACTGCACCTCCTCACAATAACTAGGACACATTGCTGCCACTCAGCTCTTCACCCTGCGGACCCCAGAGAGGAAAGCCCAGCCCCTCCCACCTCATGGACAATGATTCTGTAGCTTTAAGATCAAAAATCATTGCAGATATTCATCTGCTATTTTATAAATGAAGCTAAGACACTCATTTCTTTGGGGGGTGTGGGGTGTAGTACTTTTTACTGGCTGGTATTAAAGCTCAGCAATTACAGAAGAGAAGAATCTGAAGCTCATAGCATTTCAGCTTCAGTTTATTAGAAAATGTTGTTTGTTCCTGTACTCTGGCCAACTGGTACTATGTCACATAGTCTGATAGTTTGGTATCAACAGAAAATGACAGCACAATTAAGCAAGTTTTTATCCTATATCAAGCCATACAAATTAACCAATTCAAAGGTACAAAGCCCAAAGTTCTTCCATTCTTGTTCTTTCAGGAAATGAAAATATCCACATACCTGATGATAAAATTTTGCTAAATAATTTGTCCACTGGAGTTTCAACTGGCAGAATCATTGCAAGATACTAGTTGGAAAGACAGAACCTCAGAGAGTGTTTATGATACTTTAGTCCTTTAGGCATTTTCTGTGCTCAGATAAGAATTTTTAGATGAAAAAAAAAAAAATTGTATTGCCTGTGTGGTTGTCCCTAGTAATATGACTTAAAACTATTTGAATTAAGTAAAATCTCAAATCCATTCGGGTTCATCTAGCCATGGACTTCCAATGCAACTAGGAGTTTGCCATGCTGTAAGAATCACAAGCACTAAGCTCTGAGCCAAGGCCATACAGCCAGTGCTCTGCACATACATCTGCCTGCCTATGAGCAGCCAAGAAATGCTGCTTGGTCTTTCCTGTCACACATCAACAATCCATCTTTCCCATTTACCTGCCATCTAATCAGAAACAGAGAAGTGACCTTTCCACTTACAAGTTAACAAGTTAGAATTGCTGCTCACTTCACAGAAGGACAGCCAGAGACTCGAGCAAATACACATTCCACAAATGCATTTCAATGATGCAAGGCATAAAGTCAAGCAGAAAGATGGGGGTTTTTAGCCTTTTTTTTTTTTAAGACAAGTCTTATGCTGTAAACAACATAAATCTATTTCTCTTTTCTCAGTATTAGCACACAGAAAGGCACCTTTCCTCCTCAGTGCCTGCTTTCAGCCTAAACAGAGGAAGGGAGGCAACCAAGCTTCTTGACACAATAAAAAATGAAAGCCAATCTCTGGTGTTCCTGCTGAGATGTATCCTTTCACCCTCACTGTGTATCCAAAGCAGATAAAAGGGCTAGAGGCATTGCAGTGCATTCAATATGTAGTACAGCTTGTATTTATAAATAATAAATATACTCTAGTATAACTATAAAATATGCTTATTCATTGTGGTCCATGATCCTTCCATGAAAATTGTTGCTGCTAAGTTCAACAGTCACCTGAGGACAGGCTGTAGCAATGAACATCTCTATTGTATAGCTGAAATTGAACCTTTCTGTGCATGATCTCAAGTTGATGAAGTTCCATGATTAGAAGTTGGTAAAATTGTGTTTGTAGTCAAGGGAAAACTGCACAGACCTCAGTATGGAATGTACTCAACCTTTAATGTTCACGACAGTTATAAACTGCCACATTCACAACTGTCACTGTTGACTGACAAATAAATTCTAAGGAATGGATCATTATTGCAGATTTTGAAGAAAAGTACTCTAGAAACCCTTCAAATCCCAGTCTGTTACAGACACACAGTCATCACAATATGGCGTGCTCACGCTTTGGAGACACCTGAGAATGACTTCTGAGAAAAATCTGTGTTCATCAAAATTGCCAGACTCAATTATACTTTGAGTGTATATGCTTTGGGTGCTGAGAACAGGTATATTGTTCTCATGGATAAATCAGCTCTGCAGGGAAATCAGATCAATAAATCTCTCCAGAAGTACACAGTTTCTTGATAATTTTACACTGCTTACTATTCAGAAGAGGAGCATTTGCCAGCCTGCCCTTCCTTGATCAAGCATGTCATTAACTGCCCCCAGAAGAAGGGATCTGCTGTGCCATACCAGACACTCTGTCCTCTAGAGGATCACAAAGAGCCAGCAGTCCAGGCATTGCTTCACCTCTTCAGACTGAATTTGCATTCAGGCTTCTCATAAAGCAAGAACTGAAAATATTACTTCTAAATAAAGAAGAGCATTACTCTAATTCATACTTAGCTCCATGGAAGGGCATTAAAATTAATTCTCACCATTGTGCTAAAACTTCACATTTGTTTTCAAAAAGTACTGTTCAGTATTAATAACAGATGCTCTTTCACATATCCTGTCATTTGTTTTGCCTTTCAAGCTTGCTGTTCTTAATGGGTTCTTTTTCCAAATAATGCACATCCTTGTAGATGCTGTATCATTGCAACAGACGGATGTGTCTCTCTTCCTCCCCCCTACACACACATTTTCTGATGTGCCTTTCCAACCTACTACCAGAGTGTTAAAAAACATATCCACACACAAGAATCATCTTATTTGAACTGCAATATACTGTACCCATAGGTGAACTGTGAGTCAAAAGTGAGCATAATTTCATAGATAAGATATTAGAACAAGACATATAAGACACACTGCATTTGATTGCAGGCTCAGCCAGGATTCCCTACAGCCTTAGGTAAAGTCCATAATCCTTAAGATAGACCTTTCTGATCTGTAAAATGAGAATAGTTACATTGTCCATTTTTTTTTGAGCAATTTTGAGGCTTACTGTTCTGTACTTGCTGACATTCAATATTTAACATCTCAGAACACTGATAGGGATCTCTGAACATTTCAAGGAAGAAGAGCAGAAAATAATCCTCATAAGTCAGGCTGTTTCTTTTTTCATGCATATATATTTATAGAAAAACTAGCAGTTTTCATTCCTTCTTTGCCAGAAACAGGATACAAACTCTTTAACACAATTAGATAGGAAGAATCAAAGTCCATCTGACAGTTCCCTTCATGAAAAGATTAGAGCTACGTCTGGAGGCAGGATCATCTCTCTTTCGCCTTTTCACTGACAGAATCTGTGATAAATTGCCATATAAACTTCATTCTCTCTCTCTCCATGAGCAATTATGTAGGTGTTGTTTGATTTTATATAGCTATATATATACACCTATAGGTATATAAAAATCATACTACAGCAAAACATGGCACCAATGCCTGGCATACTACATGAAGATGACTTTTGCAAAATCAAAATACCATTCTGCTTTATAAAACACATCATAAAGGAAAAGTAGTGAAGCAGTATTGAGCTAATATAGAAATAAAAACACACACATATATATAAGTTCTGATATATATACACACTCACATACAGAGAATGTATAGACATATATAGAGAAAAAATATCTATTTCAAAGTCCAAAGCAGGATTTTCTATTCACTAGGTAATTGCAGCATTACATTTAATCATTTTTGTCTTAATATAAGTCGGGAAAAGTACCAATAAGATAGACAAGGAAGAAAATTTGTCATCAGAAGTTATAGTTAATACAACAATACTATAAATTCTCTACATGCTTATACTTTCCCTTAGTGATTCCTTTGAGTAACACTGTTCCAGGCAGATGACACACAATCTTCATTCAATTCATTCACTGCAATCATCAATGAACTGATAGTTTTGTAGTGTGTATGCATTTATACATACATGTGCTCCACAGAAATTACTCTGGCACCATTCTTGTATGATTCCTGTTCAGCATGTGCTTAATTTAAATTCTGTGGTTGAAGTTAAACATGGATTTATGTTCTTCATCTATGCAGTTTAAATACCACAGAGAAATAAGAATTTTGCTTGATCTTGATTTGGACTGGACTTCTACAGGTTCTGTGCACAGCCCATCACACACTGTGAACTCTTTCGCCTCCTTAAAAATTGGGTTTGAGATTTGAAGATAGAATTTTGAATTTATTTTTTTTAAGAATTGAAAACCCCAAACATGTCACTGGCAAGAGCAAAGGGGCACATGCATACACATAAAAGGTTTGAGTGTCACTAGCAGTTGTATGCTATCTTCTATGCATTTCACAGTCTCCAAGTTAAAGGCACCTGAAAAAGACAGGGATTAAGTTTCTGATAGTTACCTTTAGTCTTAGACATCACTAACCATTGAGGTTTGACATCATATAACATGGAATGCCTTAAAGAGAGGCAGTAGCAAAACATATGTGCACATTGCCCCAGCTCAATCCAGTTTCTAGGGCACCCAGACTCCTGAATTTCTGATGAACTTCCCCATTCTGGTGCCCTCTGAGGTAAGCAAGACAAAGGTTGAGAGACAGAGCACACTAATGAAGAGACAGCTGAGACTGCCAAGTTTCCTGCTCCTGCAAACACTGGCATTGCTCCTGGAACAGAGAGGAATAACAGTCTGTTCAAGTATTACTATATCCCATAGCTCAAACATCTGCAGAAATGAGGGGAGTTACTCTTCTTTCCCCTCTCCTTTCTCCCAGCTTTTTGGACACTTACACTTGCAATGCCTTGTGGACTCCATACCACAACACTGACTTAAATGTCACAGCACAGAGTCACACTTTAATTTTATTTAGCTCATAACACTAAGTTTCTGTAACAGCTTTTCAAAGCATTATACTGAGAACTCTTAGAAAAAAATGAAACATTTTTTGATCCCAAGGAGTAAGGAAAAGCATTCACATAATAAAGTATTACGTGTTTTCAGTGTTAAAATTAAAGCTTTAGAGAAGACTACAGAACATAAAATCAAAGTCCCAAGAGTCAAGCTGAATATATCTAACACTGATTTCCATTGAAAGTTTTGTTTTATGCAATTGAAAACACTAAGAGTCTTTTCTATATTTGCATAACTAATATTACACTGTAAAAAGATTTATTTTTAAGCTTAAAAATACTGTTTTAAAAACATAGGTAGGACTCCAGAAACATGCAGGATTCCAGGATTCATCTCTTGTGAATAACAATGTATGCTGAAACAACTTCTCAACTCCCTCCAGAATTATTTCTTGAAGAGTTGGAAGCATGGAAGTAAATTAATACAATGAAACTCTAAATGGAATAGTTCTAAACTAGTGCATTATCTGAAGAGAGATATAAGGATAATCTAGCTTGTTACCAAATCTAGCATTTAGCTCATGTTCTGAGCATCCTTATTGTAGTGAGATATGTTTTCTCTCTTCTGAGAGTACATACACCTCCCATTCTTAGCCATTAGGACTAAAACTAGTACTTAAGAGTTGGAACAACTTGACATGTAAAAAGGTTTGTCCTCATATGACACTAATTTAAGTAGATCAAGAATGGCTATCCACCTAAAAATATACATTCAGTATATTTTTCATTCAGTATATATACATTCATGATATGCTCCATAAAGAAAATACAGGATGAAGTTATGTACAAGGTACCGTAATGGTGCCTGCTGTCCTCAAAATCTACTCCTCAAAACTAAAAATATACAACAAAAAGACCCCAAACAAAACCACCACCCCAGAAAAACAAGATAAACATAAATAAAAATATCACTCAAACTACATACACTTCCTCCCATCTGACTCATTTTCCCATTCTGCAGTTCTCTGGAAGAGTTTAGTTGGCTTAGGAGGCAGAGTGAACATCATCTTTGTTATAATAAATTGAGTTTTCATCTCTGAGAACTTTTAAAGTGCATTATCTACAGCATTCAGACATTAAAACTGTCTAGCACACATGCCCTGACTGTATTAGATGTGCTTTCCAAGCTTAGATACAAGAGTTTAGTCCCCCTCCCCTTGTTTCTCAGGTCAGAAGGGGCTAACAGTACTTCAAAAGATAGCACATACTCAGCTGGGTAAGTTTTTCACTGTGGGGGGAAATCACAGTCCCAAAGGAAGCTCCTTTCTTCTATTAAAAGGAGAAATTTTGGCTGCTGAGGGAGGCAGAGCTGTGGGAGAAGGTTTTTAATGAACCCAAGTAGAAATTGTGTGAATTAACAGCTGCGTCACTGGATCAGGAGTCAGGAGATATGTGCTCTACTCCTGCCTTTGTGACCTCAGGCAGATCAGTTTTACTTAATAATTACTGCACTACAAGTAATTGGCAGCCAAAAAACCGTGTAATGCAATACTCATACAGTGCTGTTAGCCATTTTATGTTGCTTTCAGTTTAGTAGCAAACAAGGCAGGAGGTGTCTCAGCCCTTCTGAAGAGATGAAGTGCAAAGACCAAAGCCTGGGCCTGGTTTGCTGAGTGCCATGTACGTGTACAGTGTGAGCAGGGAGACAACAAGTGGGAAAGACATCCAAGAAGTATGATTGCCCTAGACCTACTGGCCAAGCAAGGAGTCACATCCAGGCAGCAACCTCCTTCCCCCCCGACTTGGTCTTTTAGAAAAAAAGTCATCAGTATTACAGAAAAAAATGGAAGAGTTACGTACAATTTTTTTTTTAATTTTACAAAATTAAAAAAAAAAAAAACAACAAACCAAACAAAAAACAACCTAGAAATCGTCAAGCATTTTAACACACAAACCTGATGAAGGTACAGGATTGTCTAAGACTTTGCTGATCACAATGTCAAGCATACTTAAGGAAACCAGTGAAATGGAACAAATTGTACGATGGGTCATATCTTGGCTTCTGAAAGCAGCATGGATGGCTTAAAGTTTGGAAGAGTGGGAGGATTATTAATCCTCTAAACACTCTTATTACAAGACTATAAATCACTTTGCTATATATTATAAAACAAAGACTATATCCCAAAGCCTAATACAATTTAGAAAGGCATTATGCATCCTCTTCCCTTCAGGTTTTGCAGTGTCTCTCCCTATTTGATATTAACCCAGACAACCTGTCTCTTCACATTAGCTTCAAGCTGCCTCTAAACTTTCAGTGCACCCTGGGTATGAGATTTCTGTTCTTAATCTGCACCTCAACCAGTAAAATTTCTAGTTATACTGTCAATATTTTCCCTGGGTCAGGTCAATATTTGATCTCTTGGCTTTCTTCATAAATGAAATTAATACTGCAGCAAGAAAAAAGTCCTCTGAGTTTTATCAGTTTTGAAACATAAGCTCAGAAAGGAAACCTCAGGTGTCTTTTGAAAATGGAAGGAAAATATCCCAGCTCTGAACTTTAGACAATGACTAGTTTTTTATTATCTACGCATACTTACAAATAAAAAAAATTTATCTATTCTTCTTCAGAAAGCCCCCCTAAATATTAGGGCACATTAATCTAATTTGTTGCAAAATAAAAATTACATACATTTGTGCTTTCTTTCCTCTTTCTACATAAAATTGTGTGGCTTTCAACAACCCAAAAATTTGTTACAGCATAAATTCTTCATCAGAAGAACTACCCTAAGGCAGCATCTGCTGGGCATTACAGGTGTTTACTGCAGTGTCCAGCTTGCCATAGTGAAACTAAAAATGTAAAACAAAAACCCCAGCCAGCATTCTTCAACTCTCTTTGCTGTGCAGGAAAAGGTGCAATGTCCTGCTGTGTGGTAACAGAGCTGTACAGCTCATCCTCAGAGAGCAGCAATGGCCTCAGACAGGATGGGCTGTGACTTGGCAAGCACAACTCAAAGCTGGGTGTCTCAGAACTGTGACAGCACACAAACTCACAATAGGCTGGCTCTGTGAATCCCAGGATCAAAGGCAAAACCCTCATGGACCGAAGCCCTCTTCTCTAGAAACACATCATCACCTTCAATGCCTATAAAATGTCAGCTTAAATCCAGCAGCAGGAGCAGAATACCTTTGGAAAAGGCTCCTCAGCTCCAGCCCAGTAAAATCGGACCACTCCACTAAATTAAAAGCTGGACTTGTTTATACCATTCAGGAACAATTACAGCTATAATGTAATCAAACAATGAATTTGTAAAAATCTCATATTTGTTTGCCAGTATAAGCACATCTTTTTTTCCATTCCTTTTGTAGTATTTATCACCAACACACAACCATACTCCATACAAAATTTTTGAAAAGCTGTGAGAACAAAGGGTATGTTTAGGAGAGATACATTTTATTCCTCCAATCAAGTATCATTATAATGGAGTTTCTAAGGACTGAAATATTTCAATTATTATTTTGTGGAAATGAATGTAAAGTGTTTCGTACTCTTCCCATGTCTCCTGCCTGTATTTGCATGAACTTTGTTGCAAGAAACCAGTCTTGTCTTTTGTGACAAACCAAAAAGGTTAAACTCCTATCCCAATATGAAAATAAACACATTAAGAAAATGCTAGAACTGATGGATCACGTGTGCTTTCTACTACCTTGAGTTTCAGACAAGGGAAATTCTCCAATCCCATATTACTCCAGTAATATTTGCAAGAATTATGTAAACTTCTACCACTTCTCCAGTAACATGGTACAATGAACCATAACCAGTAAAACAGTGACCAAAGGCAGTGAGAGCAAATATCCCCAGGTGAAGTCCAGGCACAGCCAGGAAAGCCCACACCAAAGGGTTTTCCTGTGGCATAAGCCAGGCTCAGCTGCCCTTCCTGCCTCTGACCCTTCTTCACACCCACCATATTTCATACCATGACATTCCTTCCCAGAGCACAGAATAAAAAGATTATTATCTCTGTATAAAATTTTCACTTTAATCCCACAGACCAGGGACACACTTTGGGCAGGTAGATATTCTGAGCTTATTATTGCTACTCTTTGTTCTGCTTACTTGTGAAGCATGAAACCAATGTTCAGTTATACATCATAGAATAAAAACACCTGGCTCGAGTGCCTGCTCAAATAGTGGTCA
Source organism: Sturnus vulgaris (assembly GCF_052056855.1). Classification (NCBI taxonomy): domain Eukaryota; kingdom Metazoa; phylum Chordata; class Aves; order Passeriformes; family Sturnidae; genus Sturnus; species Sturnus vulgaris. Next base: position 13,926,959 of record NC_142250.1, read on the forward strand.
AAATATAAATTACTAGTATAGAAGCTCTGCAAAGAGTATTTCTAGATCTACTTCCGAGGGCCCAGCAGGCAACAAGACACTTTCCACAGAAAGAAGCCAGCCCAACTTCTCTTGTTCCTGGCAGCAGGATCACAGGACAAGGAAACAGCAGCCACAGAAAACGCCAGAACAGTCTGTCTGTTGCAGGCAAGGGCTGCAGTCCTGCTGAGGACTGAGCAGCAGAAGTCAACCTCTCTAGGCAGCACCCCAGGAGCCTCTGGGCATCCTGGCTGCCAGCAGCTCCTGCTGCAGGATGGGCAGCACCTGGACAGTGCCTCCTAGGACACCAGAGAGGGAAAGTTCCCATACCAGCAATATCTGGGGGAAGAAATCGTCTGCTTCCTTCCTTTCCTTTCCAGGGCGTCCTGTCCTTTCCTCCCTTCAATGAGGCACCACTTTATTATGTCACTTGGCAAAGAGCAGATTTTCAACACAAGGGCAATTAATTTAAATTTTTCTGTGTAGGAGCTCAAACCAGTATTTGTAAATGACCTCTAAATGGTCCTTCTTGCTGTCAACAGCACCTGACAGAAACTTAGAGGTTCAGTGCAGTAATAAGCAAACCAATGCTGCTCACTTACTTACTGTATATACTTCTAGTAACCAGATAGCAACTGCTCCCAGTTACAGGGTAGCAGGGGAAAAACGTGGATCTTCAGCTGCAATTCCAGGGGGGGAAAAAAAGGCAACTGAAATGTATCAACAGAATTTCCCCCCTTCTTAACACAGAAGGGAGAAAAGGCACACTTACTTTGTCATAGCACTTCTCCTCTCTGTCCTCTGATCAAAAAAAGCAGTCTGGGATTTCAGTAAGACTGGAGCAATTACTGGAAAAGCTCTGAAAAATACTGGCCCTTTGCCTGTAGGGGTCCTGTTCTTGCACTTCCAACAGAAGACTTCCTACAAGAGAAGGTCTGACATCTTAATTTCTTTCCATTAATTAAACACTGCTAAGGGTAAACACCTTTTAACAGAAATTATCTGTTATCACCAGCATGAATATCATTTAAAAAAGCCTAATATTGTGTCCTGTAACAAGCCATGGATTTTAGTTAAATCACGTGTATTTGTGTTAACTTGTAATGGAGATAATTCAGGAAGAGAGAGAGGGGATTTATAACAGTTTGCACAAAAATCTAGCGAAGTGACAATCCTTAAGAACCCAGCTCTCAAGGTTTTTCTAGGCAATGTGTAAAACCAGTTGAGGCTTTCAGACTATTACATAGAAAAAGGCAAGTCCAGATGCTTAACCAGAGTTTTGCTCTAAAGCCAGAGAACAGAACAGGAGGCCACTGGAGGCAGGAACACATAACACATGGAAGTAAACTGCTTCCATGCAGCTGGATGGAAAAAAAAAAGCCAGAGCAGAGACAATGAAGCGTGTCAAGGTAAAAAAAATGGTTTAAAAGAGTCATCAGTTTAAAAAAAAAAATTTTAGCAAACCTTTATTGCCCATCTAAATACAAATAATTCCTCAAGCAGAGATAGCACATAACATGACTGTGCTCAGCAATGTGCACCTACTCAGCCAAAACCAATCACTGAAGTCAGAGCTGTTTCTCCAAGTATTTGGCAAAAACACCTCTCTTCTGCTCACCTGGGCAGCTGGCTCACTCTGGAGTCCCTGACTTGGCTCTGCTGTCACACTTCTTAACCCATCCAGGGGCTGTGTCTCCAGGCCAGCCATCGCTCTGCAAACACCATTTCCCAAGAGGCAGCAAATGAGCACACACTGGCCTGTTTCCACCTCAGATTTATTACATTCTAGGGAGAATACATCTTAATATCGAAGGAAAAACTATCTGTGTAAACTTATTACAAATGCACAGTTTATGAACTTATTTTTAAAAGTTAGTCAAAGTATCATGGTTTTTTCTTTATTAAGTTTTGCTTCCCTTTTTTTCCCCATTATTTGACTAACAGGAAGTCAGAGAAGACAGTTAAAGTTAGTTTCTGAAGTACCTCCTTCTTCCTGTCTTAAAAGCAAAGTATTCCCTGGATATTGAAAAAAATTAGCCATATCATTTTATACCAAGACAAAAGAGTTACATTTGCCTGCTATTTATTAGTAAAAATATTCACTCCAAATATTAATGGGCTTGGACACACAGCTGAAATTGCAATATGGATACTAATGGAAGAACAAAAATAAACCATGACTTTACCTTTACATACCACATCATTCCTGCCTCAACACTCAGGCAAGAAGCAACAGCCACCCCATGCTGCTGCTCAGGCATCACCAGAGTTTCAGTGGGGGAAAAGGGACCTCAAGCAGATGAAGAAGAGAGCAGAAAGCCCCAGATATTCGAGGTCTGTCTGCCTGCCCTCACATCTCCAGGACTGCTGAGTCACCTCCTCACATTTCACATCTCTGAGAACAGTTACTGCTCCTGGCCCCATTATTCTAGATTTTCCTCCTAAGAAGGATCCTTTGCCATCCATTTACCTAAGGCAAACACAGCAAATTCTGCACCAGAAATTGCTTCAGAGCTGCATCATCTATTCCAAATGTCAAGGATGAGTATTTATCTTTTTGTCTGTTTTACAAATATCTTACCACTGCATTATACCAAACCAAGAGGCTTGGAGAGGTGGGAATGTGTATCCTTTTATTCAGAGCACAGCCTGTTCTACAGCTGCAGCACCATATTCTTCAGGAAGAAATGCAGTAAGGGTATTCTTAACCTCCAAGGAAGCTGAGGTTAAAGAGCCCTCTACTGAAAGTTGTGTTTTCTCACAAGTTTGCAACACTTCATAACCTCTTTTTCTCCTCCACATCTCAGAACAGCTGCATTGATCACTCCCTCCATGGCCAATACTGTCAAACAGTCAAATCCTGGACATATTCACCATGTTTATTAAAAATGCTTGTAAAAATGTTTATAAAAATGCTATTCCACTGATAACAACAGTGCTCACTAAGCCTGAATTTTTAATTTTCCAATACGACCAGAGAACTTTCTTCAAAGCCAACATTTTGCTAACTAAATTTGCAAATTTTCATATACCCAGGTGTTCTGCAGGCAATGAAGAAGATTATGCAGTTCTTCCTCCCAAAAGTGTACAGCATAACTTGTTAATCACTTTATTTGGGGAAAAAAAAGTTATGGAGTAAATAAAAGAATGTTGATGGTTCAAATTTTATAGAATATCAATTAAATTCCTTTTCAGTAAAAAATTCAATGTAGAAAGAGAAAAAAAGAGAAATTGTAAATAAATTACAGCAAACTTTCCACTGATGGCAACTGGAGGATGAAACACACAGTTCTCTGGCACAGAGAAGGTTAAGAGGACAACAGAATGAATTGGGTGGACATGAAAAATTGAAGGAAAGACAAATTCGGAACTGATGTCAGGCCACACATTTTAATTGCGGAACTGAATGCCAGACATTAACACAGAGCTGGGGTCATCCAGAGAGCCACCAAAGGGCACTTGGGGGACATTGGGCACTGGGGTGCAACAGCTTGCTCCAGAAAATCTTACTGCTCTTTACTTACTTGTGCTGTAGCTGTGTTACATGAAATAGCTGACATCAACTGGGGTGCTCCTCCTGGACAAAGGAAAAAAAAAACACAGAAAGAAAGAAAATAGTCACACTGAGGTTGTCAATCAAAAGCAAAAGAAAACTACAATCATTCAAAATAAATTGCCCCTTCGGAGCTGAGGTCACCTTGTCAATATCAATCTTCTCATCTTGATGCACATTAAGAGCTATTGGAGTGTCCCCTTTCATCCTATGACTGTGAATTGACCTTACTGACACTACTGAATACAATATGGTCATTTAGGGATGTGGTAATTATTGGTAACTGCACTAACAAAGTTAGAAGCACACAGGGCATCATTGCTCTGGCTTGTATTGCCACCTGGCCTTTATTTTAGGAGATTTATTCTCATTTCATATGCGCTGACACAAACTGCATACACATCAGTCCCTTATTTACATGGGATTCCCATGACAGTTTCTACTAAAAAAGAGTATTTTCACCTGAAGAAAAGCCAAAACAAAGCTGTTGCTTAAAAAGTGTGAATTAAGCCTATAAAAAGTCATACTACACAAACACAAATAGTCCTACACTCTTATCATAGCACCATCCTGTATTCCCCATCTTCTGTCAAAATGCAGCATAGCTGGGTCAGGAGTGAGACCTCCTGCCAGGTGTTGCAGCCTGTCACCACAGAGGTGACACAACACACACTCCCAACACCTCTGATAAACACCAGCCCATCAGAAGCAAACCCCACCAAAGTGCACCTCCCTCTCTCCAGGATTATACTCCGCTTCCAAAATGAATCAAAAGGTAAAACTGTCTCCAAGACTCGGGCTGGGAAGAGCCTAAGCCTGCACCCACATCCTTTTGCAGGACTCCTGGGCAGCTGCAGCCTTGTGAGCCCGAGTGGTGGCCGTGCAGGGGAGCAGTGGCCAGCCCAGGCACACGCAGCAGCTGCTGCACTGCTGCCAGAGATAAAGCAGTCCTTCAGTCTGCCATTGCCTTTACTGATTTACTGACAAAGATATATTATGTGATCACTGCAGAGATGACTTTTTGTTAAAAGGAAAGAGAAATAATCAATAGTAGCTTGGGCTGGAAAGAGACCTTGGAATTGATTTGGAGATGACATGCTGGGCTTAGGCCCAAAACAGAGATCCTGGCCAAGCAGAGTCTAATGCTTTTAGAGTTCATTTAAAGATGACCCCAAATTAAATTTCCAATTGTAGGGGTCTAATTCAGTCCAGATTGTTTAGAAACACTGCTAAGAAAAAAGAAAAATCCCAACACAACCTTCTGAGGTTTTGGAGTTCAAGTTCATACATTTTTAAGCAGACCTTGTATTTTATCCCATGCTTGTTCACTTTTGTTTCTATAGGTTGTCACATTCTGCTAACCCGGAAGATCAATCAGAGGCAAGTTTTTCTGACAGCTTGCAAACACGACTGTTTTTTTCACACTGTTTCAATTCAGTGCTACCTTTGCCATAGACAGATCCACATTTTTAAAGCTATTTCTTTTCCCTTGAAATAGATACAAAATGTGGTAGCAGGGAAAAGGCACAATACCCCACCTATTTAAACTAAGAACTCCGAAATATTTCACCTCCTTTTGCCATATCACAAGCAAGACTTGAGAAGTTACCTGGCTTTAGAGATTGCCACAGATTCATCCCTCCAGACTGCAGCAGTCCCATCACATCAGATTCATCTGCACTGCAGTCTTACCTGCCAAGTGTGCCAGCAGCATTTGCTTCACAACTGAGAGAAAAGCGAGAATAAACCCCATGGTGATGACCCGGCAAAAGGTCACTGAATCTCACTCTGCTGTGAAATGGCATTAAAGACATCCAGAAAAAGATCCAGAGCACCAGAAATGCAGCAGTGACAGAAAACCTGTCATCTGCTACTCAGAGTATTTCAGTAGCTCCAGCAGCCTGAGCAGTACCTTTGCAGAGTTCTCAATGCCAAAGCCCCAGTGTTTTTCCCCTAGAGAAAGCATCACTGCAAAGACAAGGGAGATGGGGGTGAATGTGGTGGAAAGAAGAGGGGAAATAGAGGTGAAAAACACTTCTTTGAAGTGAGTCATACTCACTTTGACTGTTTCTTCAGCTGTGTCTTGACAAACAATTAATGCTAGATTTTCACACTACCACTCATTTGGCAGAAGATATTTAAGTCAATACAAAACACAGATCGGATTTTAAATTAGCAAGATCACCAATGAATTCTATGACGAGAACGATAGCAAGCCTGTGCTGGCACCAGGCTTCAGATTTGCCACCTGGTATTCCAGATTGCACTGATCCCAGCCTGTGCTGGTCCCCACCACCTGGTGCATTGCAAAATGCCTCTTCTGCAGTACTGCAAGGCTTTCTGAGCAGCCCTCTTGGAGGGAGGGCCCTTCTGTTCCCAAGGTCACCCACACTTCCAAGAAACAGCCCTGCAGAAAGGCTGCTCATCTCCATCAGACCTTTATTTGCATCTCAGCACTGAAGGAACCATACACCACTCCAGCCTGCTGAGTGACCAGTGATCCTATCTCTGCACTCCTTTCCCATGCCCATTTTGCTCACTGAAGGCAGCTGTCCTCCTCCTTGACACAATCCACAGTGAGTACCCCCACTGCAAAAGGGGCTGGATGCTTCTGCCCAAATCAGCTTCTCCTTGCTGCCAGAACTTTACAGACCAGCTCTTCTTCTCTCCCGTTGAGCCAGTTTGATAACAGCTCATGCTCATCTCACAGCTGGGGCCAGACCATGAAGTGAAGCATGCCCAGGTGTGCCCAGATCATCCCTCAGAAAACCTTTCTGTTTCTGGGTAGGGGGCATCTTGTGCTTTATCATCTGACCAGGAGGCAGAACTTCCTAAACACAAACAGACAAATTCCCTATTCCAGAAACTATACGGGGAAAGATCTGTTGCTATATTTAGCAACAGATAATTTTGTAAGTCCAAACAATAATAAAACAATCCACTGTAGGACAGGAGAGGTCACATGCCTAATCTACATTGATGATCAGAGAGAAGCCATACCAGGATCCAGACCAGATTCCCCACTGAAACCTCACTTCTGGCAGGAATAAGTCACCACTACTGTTGCACACAGGCAGCTCTGCATTGCTATTTATCTTCTTTACAACTAACAGCAAAAAACTCCAGGGGTGAGGCCTGAAGAAGAATTGGCAGAGACTGCAAGCTTTGGCCAGGGCTTCTCTAGGAGTGCTCACAAGGACACAGCCCACAGTACCTGCTGCTCCAGCCTTGCCACCCCCAGGGACACAGCAGCTGGAGCCCATGCCAGAACACAAGGTTCAGAAAGCAGCACAATCTAAAAAACATCAGCCCAGCCAGCACCTCGCACTACACATAGCAAGTAACAGGACTGATAGAAAATCCATAAAAACAACAGCATACTTGGCTTAGAATGACATTTTCTTACATAAGTTAGTGGCTTCTAAGGAGATTTCCAGCAATGCCAAGGAATCATTAGTGCAGCAGATCCTTCCTTCTTACCTGGTTCCACCACCTTCTTCCAAGCCAACAGTTTTCACAACTATGTTCAACCTTTACATGGACTAACTTCTGCCACCTGGTACTGAAGATTTGATGCTGAAACACCTGCAGAGCAAGTGATCAGTTATCACTCACCCTAATCAGAAAAGCCTGGGTCTTATCTGCTAGGTCTCAGAACCCTAGCAAATTTTGTGGGATCTAGCTAGCAGATCCGTGGGGAGAGGAGCCCAGGGACACACAGAGCCTGCCTGGGGGAGGTGCAGTGCTGGGGCTACAGCTGAGGTCCTGGGGAAAAGCAGGTACAGGAGAGCTAGGGAGTGATTCCACAGAATATTCTGAGTTGGAAGGGACCCTCAAGGAGCACCAAGTCCAACTATCTCAAGTGAGTGGCCCACGCAGGGATGGAACCCATGATCTGTTAGCATCATGCTCTGAGCATTGAGCCAATAAAAGATTGATGGAAGATCTGCTTGCATACTGGGGGGAGAGATACATGATCTGGAATAAAACCTGCCAAATTGAAGTTAAATCATTGGGTTTTTTTTAAATATTCCACATTTTCACTTTCCAGCATAGACATATGGAACTACTGCTTTGTGACTCACAGCTACAGTGTTCTAAATACAGCACCAGGAACAATAAAGGACATTTGCCATGCCATTGCTCTGTTTCCCACCTTGGCAAAAGCAGATAATTTATGATCCTTCTCTTATCAGAGTAGCTTAGAGGCTTCTTACACTTACATGAGTAAAAACCACTGAGACTATTAGAGTGGGTGCAGAATAAAAATGTAAAATGTATCTACTCTATAACTCTCCATTTTAGCTATAGCTGGAAGGAAAACAGGAGGCTCAGCAGATTAATTGCTTTACTCATTATGGCAAATTATCCATTCCAAAAGGCAACTAGTGGCATGAAAATAATATGTGTATGTTAGAGGACATTAGCAGAGGGGTAAGATTTCCCTACCATTAACAGTGCTAATTCATGTTTTTAACTTTACAACAAATTAGCCATACATTACAAAAGCTTCTCAACAGCTCTCTCAGTAGAAATTAAACCTTGAGCTCACAAATATTGACATCTCTGTCTTTTCATAATAACAAACCTTAAATGAGATAAATTAATACTTTTCTGCAGTGATTAGGGAAAAAAAAACTGATTCAAATCGTGCAAGAGTAGCCTCAAAGGCAAAAGTCCACTTATCCTTTCCTCCCCTAATACATGCTAATTAGTTCCAGTGAGGCCATTAAGGTTTAAGAGCAGGCAGGTCTGCCTCACCTGCTCCAGTGCAGCAGAGAGCCCAGTGCACAGGCTGTGTGCCCACAGCAGCACAGGTGAGTGCCCAGGGCCCCATCCCTGCCAGCAAAGCAGAGGGAGCAAGGGAGGACCTCAGAGAGTGTCTGACAGGGTGGAATGCAGGAAATCACTGGTACTGGGAAAGCCAAAGGGAAATCAAGAGAAATCTCTTCCAGGCTGGGAGAGCAAGAGGCTTGGGTGGGTCCTGCTTTACACCATTAGGCACATTTAGTTCTGAGCCCTTTTTCCCCAACAACAACACGATGAATTATGTCCAATATATATTACAGTGCATTTCTTGAGAAGATGAAAGTGGCATCTTTTAGTTTTCCAGAAGTGAGAGGCTGGATTGCTATCTTTCCTGCTTGCAAGCCTCAGGGACTAACAGGCATCACTCCATCTGGGAGACAAAAATCTGCCCTTCCAGCTGAGACCATAACCCAAGAGTATTGATCAAAAGTCCACCTCCCTTCCACATAATAGAATTTCCCAGAGAGCTAATTGTTTTTCCTTCTTTCATCTCCATAAATGAGGTCAATGGCAAGGGCAAAGAAGAGAGAATTAGCTCTAAGTGTTCTTGGCTTCAAAGCAAGAGGAGACAAAGCTTCCAGATTTTGGAGAGTGCTCTACAGGATTTATAAAGTACCATGGGACGTTCCAAATATCTGAATTTAGAATTGCTTTAGCTTAGGACAAGGCTAGCCTGCACTGCCCAAATATTTATGGTTTTTTACCTGCTGTTACAGTTTGGCAATCTCACTTGTAGGTCACTGATGGCCTTCATGCTGTCCCTCCAACAGTGACCAGCTCCATCCACAGCTCCCAAAGCATTTTGCAAAAACACACAAAGCTTCCCAAGAGATATGGCAGCAGGTACATAGCACAGTGCATCTCTGTGCCTTGTCCTCAGTCCCTTCTGCCTGCAGTGGCAGAGCTGAGCAGCATCTCCTGCCCTCCCTGCAGCCTCTGTTGGGAGTGAAGTGAGGCAAAGCAGAGTCATGACAATGCAGGTTTGGATACACACCCACATTATGCCTACAGACAGGAATATTTAGCTACAGCAAAGGTACCAGTGACAGAATTAAAGTAGGTACTTTGGCTTTCTCTTCCAAAACAGCAATGGTTCTCTGAGGTCTGGTCATCAGCCCTCCTCTCTTTTTCTCCCTCCAAAATGTGGGCATTCCCTTGTGCAGTATAAAAACCCTGCAGGACTCATTAGTATCTCAGGCAGAATTAATAACAAGAATCAGGAATGATGGTCAGAGACAGGCAGCTGCAGACTTCTGCTTCTATGGGTGGGGAAGCAATTAATTTGCTGCTGAACTCTTCACAAAGTATTTTCCCATATTTTGGGGACAGTTAGGACTGAAAAGTTACACTGATAGTATAAACAGCAAGTTGCCAACCAGAAAGATTAAAAAAAAATTCAACCCACCTCCAGAAGTCTGTCCTGCACTTTTTCATGTCTGAGTCCCAGCACTGTCAGACTGACAGCCTGAATGCTGGCTGTGTGTGGTGAAGCTTCTGGCACACTCAGGCTATTGCAGCATCTGCTTTGCAACCCCCAGGTCACCACTGAGCCAAAACTGCCCAAGCAGGAGACAAGAGTGCACAGCCAGAGCAGGGATGAGGCTGTGCAGGTGACAGGACAGCCGTGCCTCACCAGCCCTTGTCCCTACAGCCACCCCTGCAGCACGGCTGGGAGGAGGGCTCAGCTGCTGGGCAGCCGAGCCTGCAGCCACAGGTGGGAGCACCTTGATGCTCTCCCAGCCAAGGCAAGGCACACCTCAGCGGTGAAATTCCCAGGTGTTTGCTGTTCCTTCCTTAACACTGCTGCTGAAGCTGTAGGAAATAGTTCTGCATTCTGCAAAGATGCCTTTAAAGCAAGCTCTGAGTTTTGTGGGGTTTGCAGAGAGCACCTCTCAAGAGGCAGGACAGACCCAGCAGGTGTTACTGGTGTCAGAGCAGATGAGGTACCCTGTCCTGAGGGACCAGCCCCATTAACCAAAAGCTACAACACAAGTAAAGTCAATAGTAACACCATGTCCAACATTTGTAAATGGAATTCTGCAAAGTAACATTTTTATTGGAACATTCCTGACACATTTACATATGCTTTCACCACACTTTTGCCAGAAAGGACACCTTATAGAACAGAAAACCTGCCAAACACATATGCAGTTGAACTCTGGGAATAATTTTTGAAAGCCTGTTCCTTCCTGGATGTGAGTAAAGGTTATTATGTGTCTAGAATAGATCCCGTCCAGACAGATGGAGCATCATGGGGGGAGGAGGACTGAATTCATGATCTGTTTGTTTCCTGAAGAGCCTTTTGTAATGAACTTTGTAAGAAGACTTTTTGTTAATCCAAGTGAATTAAATTGCTTTATATAGCGCTGGGATAAACAACGTATTGACAATCAGATTTTTAAAAATTACTTAAGCAATGAATCTTGGAAACAGAAGAACAAGCAGGAAAAAATTGGATAAAATAATTTTAAAATGCACACCTGTCAGTAGGCTGGAAATTAAACCTCTTCCAAAAAAAGAGTTTCTCATTTAAATCACATGAGCAATCCCATCAAAAATCAGGAGTTTATTTTTTTCAGGAATAAAGATCTCTATCTTTCTTTTCAAGCTCTCACCAGTCTCAGATCACAGAATCGTCTATCAAGATCCTCAAGAATCCATCTTGTTCCCTGTGTTGTTACTGTCTGTAATGAACAATGTGCCCTAGAAACTATTGTATGATCTGAAACTCTGACTCTTTAACAGGATGCACTCTTGTAAGATTTGCAGCCTCTCCTGATAATCTTTGAAAGGGCATAAAACACTACAAACACATGCTGAAAATATGAGCATAAAAGAAAATTCCTATAACATAGTGGTGTTTTTCTTTAGCATCAGATACATATTACTCAGAAAAACCAACAAACACAAAAAAGCAGAACCAGAACAAGGAACTTATGATCATAAGCCAAAACTGAGAAGGAGACCCAAGACATTCTTAGCAGGCCTCATGAGACTGAAGTGATTTTCAGCTACAGCTGAGAATGTTATTTTAACCTATTAATATAATTTTAACCAGTTAATGTTATTTTAACCTATCTTTGCTTGCATCATTTAACCCTGTTGTGGTCCAAAACTCTTGTTCTTACTCAGGCACTGAAATGCCAGGTTTGGAGCAAATCCCAGAGGGAAAGCATGAGCACATTTCAGTTCAGTCCCCACTACAGTACACTCCCTTCCTAGCCTGCTTCATCTCCAGCACAGTGGTTTTATTCCTTTCCCATTCCTACAGAAGGATCCATGCAGAGTAAAGGGCTCCTGATCACTCTAAATCTCTTTCCCACAAATGTTCGTGTGACTTCTGTCTCCAGGTCCTACTGACTGTTCCTCACAGGACACAAGATAAGTATTTGTTCAGGCAATTCAAAATAAAAACCTACTGCAAATATACAATTTTTATTTGACTGAACTTTTGAGTAAGCCAGTTTTTACCTAGTTTTGCTCACATTCAGGCTATGGTCTTCTACTACTTAAAAAAACCCTTGAGAACTCCTTCCCAGATATTATCCACAGATAACTTAAAATTAGGATTAAATGGCAACCTGTTTATACCACAAAAGGTGAAATTAGTAAATGGATGATGCTGTAAAAATTCAGTTAGCTTTTAATATTTAATTTCTATGGATAATAGGTTTGTTTCATAGCTCCTACAAAACCTGCCTTTAAGAGTAAATGAAAAATAATTACAATAGCATTTTTCAAACATGTTTCAATCGTGACTGCCAGTGCAAGAGGGGCTACAGCAGAAAAGGTAGGAAAAGCAAAAACCGACTCAAGCCTTCTCCTCCTTCTCTGCCTCCCCGTGAGTTTTTGCCAAAGCAGATGAACACCAAACTGTTCTACATGGCAAACTGGAGCAGAGAACTGATCCAAGTCAAAAGTACCTCCCCTGTTTTCTTTCTTTAGACACCACTGATAAAGGAAATGGGCAACTTTCACATAGGATCACTATCCAAATGCCCACATCCTTAGGCCATAGTCTGAAACCCTGATTTTTCACTCAGGAAACCTGGCATTTAGCAACAGAAATTCCAAGCCAAAGAGCCAGTTGCTCCAGACTGCATCGTCACAGATGACCCATCTCGGGCTCACTGTAAAGTTATCCTAGTGCCAAATAACTTTTCAACACAACAGTCTTCCAGCATAGGAATTTAAGAACGTCCAAAAGAGGGAAATACAACCCAGAAGGAAAATTAAATAAAAAAAAAAAAGTGAAGATTAAAAAAATTCAACTATACCCAGCAACGTCTTGGGAAAAAGAAATTAATGAAAAAGTTGTGGATAGCTCTTCATCTAATTTTATACAGTCAGCATAGAAATGCTTTATCATCACCTACAATATAAGCAACACAACATTTTTAGTAATGTATAGAAGCACATGGTTTTTTGGACTAAAGAGAGTTAATTTTCATCTATTTCCTCTATTTCCTCCATTCAGGCAACTACTTAATACATTGATCTTTGTTGCATTTCCATTTTCTCCACCAATACATTTCTTATAATTGGAATGAGCTGCTCTATTAAGCTTCTTAATAGATTCTATGTTCTCAAAACCCAGTAACTTCAGGACAATACATTAAAATAGACAACAAATTAAGCTTGGTGTTTGCAAATGTGAGACCCCATCAACAGTGACCTTTAAAGTTACTGCAAGGACGCTGTTCAGAATTGGTTGCAGAGAAATCAGTAGCTGATATGTGTAATTGCTTTAGTTTGTGCCAATGCTAAACACCCTGAGACTCTTTTGATGGCCAGGAACAAATTACAGTTTTGATGTGAAGCAGCAATGCACACATGTGCAGATGTCACTGAATTCACTTACAGCTGTGGGTCCACAGTTCAGTGGAATAAACAGGACCTCTGCACCATCCAGCAAAGACACAGCCTGGCTTGGGTGATGGAGTCTGGCCTTAGGTTTGTATATGCAAGCAGTGTTGAGCGTTACAGACAGCACAGAAGTATTTTGACAGTCTAACATATTTATTTTAATTATATCAATTGGTTCCAATAGCTGTGCCACAGTATCACACTAGCTTAGTCTGAAATTCCATGTGAATAGAGTTTTTATTTGCAACCATTACAAATATGCAATGCCATTAAAAATAGCAAGCAGTATAAAATAATTCTGTCCAGGCTGGTTAGCCCTGGTACAATTTCTACCTCCACCAATAGCTATACTGCTACCTTCACATGCATTTAACATCACTTCTTGAGTCAGTCAGAGGGGCTTTCTGCCACAGCTGACCTGTGACAAGTGACCTGACAATGTGGAGGGTGAACACCTGAGACACACTGAGCAGCTGGAGCCGGGGGGGATGCCTGACAGACACACTGCAAACTGCTGGAGTGGGTATTTGCCAGATACCTGCACCACAACCCAGCCTCTAGGACAGGGCAGAGATCACATCTGCTCTAGCAGGTGTAGCACCACCTCCAGCCTGAAATCACACTGAAACAACACTAAGAGTTAGGAGGAATGAGGCCTGGTAAGGTCAATCTGGGTAGATAGCCCAAAATGGAAGATTGTCTTCCTCTACCATTACTCTTCCTGGGAAAGGTTTTATTTAAAAGTGAGCTCCCAGCTTCCCTTCACCTGGCATTAGCCTTTGCTAACCACTTCCACAAATAGTTTCATGGGTAACATCAGCAACACAACTGCCCTCCTGGCTGCCAATGACCCTTCACACCTCTGTTTATTTTTAATTCCAACGCCTGTTTCCTTGCAATTTCAGTTTCTCTTCCAAGTTACACATTTCAGCAGCCTCACAGGGGGAACTGCTTTTGAAATCCCCCTGCTCAAAGGCAATTAGTCAGTACACACTTCCATGCGAAATACTTTGGCATACAGTTCATTTTGTATAACACTGCCTGGATGACCTGTATGGCACCTTCTACCAGCACATTACCTTTTTTAGCACAGAAATCAGTATACAAACGACTTTGCTTTTGTTACAGTTTTCCGTATTTGCCTCAGGCTTAATCACGAACACAACTGCTAATTATTTGCACCTCCCACAGCGCTGACTGGGCTTATCCAAGATAAGAACAGCTCAGCCCTCGTTCCACCACCTGCCAGCCCAGGACCGCTGCCAGCGATTCCCTCTGATAACCCAGGCTGTTTCAGCAGCTGAGGAGGAGCAGTAAATATTGTTTGTTTTCCTAGGGCAGTTTTCCTTGCAGGCTGTGGTGAGGGATGTGGGGCTGTGCAGGGGCACAGCTGAAACATTCCTGCTAAAACCAGGCCAAAAGCACTGTAAGAGATTGCTGTCACTACTAAAACCAGGATTATTTCGTGTTTGGGGACAAAACCCAAGTCCCTTTGTTAGCTGTCGTACGGCAGCTCTCCTCAAAAGCAACATTAACATCTCTGCCAGGCATGCAGGGGTTTTTTAGCTGTTTTCAGGCTGACAGAAATTCCAGCCTGCTCATGGTGCAGGAGCCTTCCCTGCAGAGCTGTAAACCGGGGAGCAGGAGCAGCTGGCAGACCAAGGCTCTGACCCAGCTCCCTGTGCCTTTCTCTCACAGCACACACGGCTCCCATCCACTACCTACTGCTTATTAAACTTGTCTTCATCTAAAAGAAGGCTGTTAAATTTACAACATTTTGTCTCCCACTGAAGAAGGCTACCTAAAGGAAACAAAAAGTGTAATCTAAAACAAGTTTCTTGTACCATCCTCCCAGGTGTAACATCTCCCGGTGCTTCTCTCCACAATGAAAAGACTGAAGTCCATCATTTTTGTCCCTGGCAGAGCTGTTATGGATAAATCAGATCTAAGTTATTTTTAATTGCATGCAAATAGCAAATGTGAAAACCGAAAGTCAAATGTTGCAGTGGTGACTTCCCAGGCACGCAAAAAACCAACTGCTTGTCACATGTGAACACATGGAAGATGCAAACAGCACCTAAGATGGAAGTTTGCTCACAACAGCATAAAAACAGCATTAATAGGAAACACTTCCTTGATGGTTTAGGTTAGACCTAGCCTAGCACAGCTGGACAGAAGCAGAAAGAACCCTGCAGAAACAAATTCATGGCAAACCATCCTGTACTACTTTGTGGGGCAAAATGCCAACAATTTCCTTGTAAATCTCTGAAGGCAGCAGTTGTCTATTCAGCAGAGACTCTTCAATTATTCAAACATAAATCACGTTTTCATATTCACGTGACCTCATCTGAATCTCACAAGGGAAAAAAAATTACTGACAAATTAATTTGAGTCAGGCGTCAGCCTAGTATCATATAGACAAAAATGGATGCATTAGAATTTCATTATCAGTAAACAGAATATTATGAGATTGATTAAGAAAATCCCAAAACACTAAATGTTTAAAAAAAAATCTACAGACCCATTCAACCAAAGGCTTTTGTGTGAGGCAGCCTGATCCCACGTGGAATCTCACATCTGAGATAGCAAATATTACTACAGTGTAATAATAATGAATTTCAGCTTGATGACAAAGAGTAAACTTATTCAGGAAGGAGCCCAAGAAATTACTGATATTATCTGCCCCACTGCCTGTTTGAGGATGAAGTATTAAAAATAGGTATATTATAGGAACTACTTGATGCCATATATGGCATAAAAATAAATTCTGCTGCTCTTCCAACAAAATGATCACTAAAAGCCTTCTGTCATGCAGAGAAAGACTTTAACTGTCAGTTAATTTAACAGGATTGAAACCATCTAACACCTCTTCTCTCCATTCATCTTAAGCCTAACAATGTACCATGAAACCAGGTGCCTGGGCACAGGAAGATTCTCCCAAAGGAAGCAAGTTAGCCTGTCAGTGCTTACCCCACAAAAAATCACAGAGAGGCTGCACACATTTGGGAAAGGTCTGATACTGTTTGTCCAGAAAGCTGCAGTCAGTGAGGGATCTACTGACAGCCTTAGGGCGCCAAAACTGGTCAAGTAACACAAGGTCTGGATGCAACACTATTTTGAAGATCTGCTTAAATAACCTAGTGAGAAGTGGGAAAAACTGAGATGCTTTCATTCAGGGGCAAATGATCTAAGCACAAGAGTGAGCTACTCTGATGAAAGATAAAGAATTTCCAAAACTTCTACCCAGTAACAGTTGATCTTCACACTTTTTAATAAAAGATTTGCCAAGAGCAAAATTTAGGTAATGGCTCAAAGTAAGAAACATATTTGGAGACATTCAGGGGAGTTTTTTTTCCACTGAAGTCCACTAAGACAAAATACAAAGAAACAATATTCTGCAATTGACATTAAAATACTTTATTGGCTAGATAGAATATGCAGTATGCATAGAAATATACTGAAATACAAAGTCCTCCAGAATATTCCTGTATAAAAACCACAATTCATACTTCTACATCTTATTTATATACATTACCAAATGTATTCAAGAGTGTAAGGTCATATTTGCATTTCTTTCTTGTCTTGAAAGCACATCTGGTGTAGTCCAAGGCCTTTTTGTTTCTTCAAGAGAAAATTGCATAGCTACCCTATTTCCTCATTTGGCCTGAAATCTGATGAAATTTTACATACTCTTCTCTCCTTTACTAGATCCTTTCAAGCTTGACTTCTGCCTCTTTTTCTCCCTTTGTCCCAGTATGCGATAGACTTTCTTCTTAGCCTCCTTTTGCCTCTTGAATTTCTGTTCATCCTCCTTCTGCTTAACTTTGAGATATTCTTTAAGCTGTTCCCGATGCTTTACTTTGGCTTTCTTCATCTTGTAATTATTCACTGTACTCAAAGCACTAAGTAGAGCTGATATCTAGAACAGAAAATAGACAGTCGATATACATGCAGCTCAGTTTTGGTAAGCAAGAAACAGTGTAACCTCAGCAGAGACACACATAATGAATCAGAGATTCAAGGCAAGTCCTAATTATCTCTGCACCTGTTACCCAATTTCTAAAATGGTTTAATTATTTATCCTGTAAGGAAGTTAATCAAAGCTTTAATTTTTGTGAACTCTGATTTTGGTTAGATAGCTTTTAAAAGGCTATGCCTAATTGCTACTATAGAACACTCAAACTGCAGTTTGGATCTTCTTGCCTCTGCAAGCACTCTAATTCTTAATTTTGGAAGCAGAGTATTTGCTTCAAATCCTGTCTGTGTTAATAATGCATGGCAATGACAAGTCAAATAAAAAACTGCAGCTGCCAATTTAAGTCACCCATAATATGAGAGCACTAAATCCAAGTGAAATACCTTGCAAGTGCTCTGACAAGGACAAAAGTTGTATTTAGGCTTCAGATGAGTTACTAGTCTAAAACACAGACACCATCCACTCAGTGGCAGTTCCATATACATACTATGTGCCAAACAGGAACAAAACAAATTGCAAGTGATCATTTTTCAGCAGGAACTTATATATCTTTAGCATTAGCAGTAGATTCAAGTGCTAAAACAATAGTGAGAAAAGCTTTAAACAACACATTTCCCCTTCAGGAGTCCTTGTTTGAGAGTAAGTGATAATTACCTTCTTTTCATGAGGCTCCCTGATAACAGCTGGTCTCCACTGGTCTTTTGGAGTCTTGCCTTTCTTCTCAAGATTCTTAGGCTTGTTCTTAAAAGGCAGTGCCTTCTGCAGTGCTTTAGGAATGTGGAGCTTATTGAAATGCCTCTTCTCCCTCACAATAGGCTAAAAGAATGAATACAGAACATATATGTAAGACTCATGATCTTTAAAAGCTTTTATTTAATTTTTCATCTTAGAGCGTGAAAAAAAACAAAAAAACACCACAAACAAAAAAAGAAATACACACCCCTCAAAAAAACCTCAAACCAAACAAAACAACAAAAAACACAAACCAAAAGTGATAAAACATCCTCTAACATCCTTGGACTGAACTGTAAATGGTATGTTCACCCCAATTACTAAAGCAAAGTCTCAGTAAGCTTCCAGAGAAGACTTCTACCCTGCAGATTACTTTATAAACTTTACCTGACCCACAGCAATCTGCTCTCAACTGTTTTATTTCCACCTCATGCCAGGACTGTGCCTTGTGGACAAAAATTTGAAGTCACACATGCATTTGTAGGAACATGTATTCATACTGCTCTCAGTTTGCACAGCTCTGGGACACACTGCAAATTTGACTGGTTTTAAAAAAATAAAATGAAGCAGAAATATACCTTATAGAGAGAATCCTTGTTTTGTTTCAGTTTGATGCCTCGCTCATACCTCAGCTGGCCTGTTGTCTTCATCCCACTCCAACTATCTTTCTCACCTGCTGGCTTCAGCAAGGATGTTACGGGGTTATAAAACATTGGGATAGAAACGGGATACCAGGTCCTCACGAAAACAATATCTGAAAGAAAAGGAAATGTTATTTGGCTCTAAAACAAGAGTTCATCACATCCACACTCCAAGCAAAGATTGCCTGAACAGAACAGATACTACACCCCATGCTAGCATTGTGTTTGGTATATAGACCAAATGCCTTCAACTTGTGGTAAAAGCAATGTAAACCCCATAAAGACATGAACAGCACACATTCCTGAAGAGCAGGCAGCTGAATACCATCCTGTTCATCATTCACATTCAAGAACAAGCAATAGAATTCATATATGCAGATGTGCCTGTATAATTACTGACAAAACCAAAAGAACTAACTTGATTTTATTTTGCACTATCCATGATTTTGGTGTGTTTAGGAAAACAGGTCATATAAACCCAAGTAAGTATAAACTCACATTCTCAACATCACAGTGATACTCAGCAAACACGGAGATAACTATCCTCTGTATAATTTCCCCAAAGTGCTACAAAAAAAAAGTTAACTGGAGTTATAATGCCAGTCCTTGGATTTCTCAGAGAAGTGTCCTTCTAGCACTTGCACTACTAAATTCAATTCATCATGTTCAAGGAGAAAGGCTGTGTAAAACATTAAAACCATGCTGTGTAAAAGATTAAAACACTTGAAGATACATATCTTCAAGGCTTTTCATCTGCATACTATGAGGCCTCTGAGTGAAAGAAATCCAACATAAAATCTTTTTAATTTCACTCTGCATCTC
Source organism: Sturnus vulgaris (assembly GCF_052056855.1). Taxonomy (NCBI): domain Eukaryota; kingdom Metazoa; phylum Chordata; class Aves; order Passeriformes; family Sturnidae; genus Sturnus; species Sturnus vulgaris. The sequence continues at coordinate 13,946,376 of NC_142250.1, forward strand.
ACAAGGTATTTCTTACTCTATGAATTCACATCTCAATTATCGGACTCCAGAATTCTGAGGCACAGCTTTGCAATCTGTGAAGAAGGATGAAAGTTATGTGATAACTTACATGCAACGTGCAACTTACCACTCATCAGCAACTTGTCTTCAAAAGTGGCTCTGAAAGCCCCCACGGGAGTCCGGAGGGCCTTCTTGATCTGTCCTCGGATACCGCTCACGCTGCGGATCGCTGCACCTTCAAATTTAGCCACTTCCAACTGAGAGTTAAACATTCCCTGAAAATGTCAATTATCCACCATCATTCAAGAGGCCAAGTCTCTCTCTGTGACCTATGCAGGCCACAAAAACAGAATTCCCACAGGCATATATTATAAAGAAACAGGAGAAGTATAGCATTGTCTTTAGACTAAGTGTGCTGATCATACCAAAACCCACTGAGCTGACTTTAGGTGAGCTACTGAAAGCAATCTATTTAGTCATTTATCACAGGCAAACATTAAATACATATATTTAAAATTTCAAAATAGAACATATCTACAGAAGCTTTACAGTTCTCCTTTAATGTTATTTGCTGGAAATAGGGTACTTTAAAATAAAGCAAGCTGCCTTAAGTTGCTAGTTCTGAGATTCTAATACAATACAGTTCTTGAAGGTTTGTGCTTCTTTCATATATCACAAGAAAAGCAAGGAAAAAAATCTGTCTATGCCTAGTGCAAATACTTGAGTGCTTCATTGCTGGGATCACTGCTTAGCAGCTTGCTGCTTCAGATGCAGAATAACCTAAGCTCTCCCTGAGCCTGAAAGCACAGCTAAGCACAGCAGGGAGGTCAGTGAATATTCACTTCTGCAACACTTCCTACCCCAAACACTTTTGTAGCTGTACCTGAGAAGTCTAAAGCACTGCTAGAAGTCTCCTTTGACTCCAGAGCTGAAATTTAGTGGGATTAGACTGATACTTACCAGGCACAGTTTTACATCCTCCAAAAGTGTCTGCCACTACTAATCAGTGGGTTTTAGGAAGGAAGCAGGAGGTAGGAAGGAAAAAAAATCACACTGAATGTGAACCAGGAGACTGTTCCAGAATTTTTGTCTGGTTAACAATAATTCATATTCCTTGGCTAGTAAGCAGTACTTTTAGAGATCACATGGAAGGGAGCTCAAAAAACCACAAGCAAGTCCTGAGATCCAGAACAGCATTCATCAATAACTGAGAACTTTTGCCTCAGGAAAGACAATCCCAGGTTGCATTCCTTCCTAACATCAGTACATCTGGTTTTACAGTATACATACCTATGAACTTACCTTAATAAAACAAGTGTTCTTAAAAATTTTGAATGGAAAACCAGTTAGCTTTAATTTCTTTACAATATTTATGGATTTATCTAAATCGAGCACAACTCCTGTCGCAGCAATCCTGAAGTCAGGCTGAAACATCAGAGATGAAAGACATTCTGAATGTGTATTTCTTAAACAATGAAGACACCATTTAGAATCACAGACTCATAAATTAGCTGGGATTGGAAGGTCATCTAGATGACTTCATCTAGTCCCATCCCCCTGAAGTGAGTAGCAACATCTTCCAACAGATCAGGTTGCTCAGAGCCCCATCCTGTCTGACTCTAAATATTTCCAGCTCTCTGGGCTGCAAGCTCACATGAGCACAGCATGTCCAGCCTCTGGTCCACCAGAATCCCCAAGTTCTTCTCAGCAGGGGCTGCTCTCAACCCCTTCATTGCACAATCTGTATTGACACAGCTGGGCCTGCCCCAGCTCTGGTGCAGGACCTTGCACTTGGCCTTGTTGAACGTTATGGGGTTCCCCCAGGACCACTTCTCAAAGTTTTCCTGGACAGCATTCCATTCCTCAGGCACGTCCAGCACACCACTCAGCCTGGTGGTGCCTCCAAACTGCCTGTGCCACTGATGGTCAGTGCTGATCAAACAGTGCTGCTCCCAGAACAGACCCCTGAGGGACACCACTGCACATCAGGACACTGAGCTGTTGACCACTACCCTCCACATGTAGCCATTCAACCAACTCCTCATCCACTAAACAGTCCACCATTGAATGAATCTCTTTCCAACTCCACATTTTCCTTTTAAGATTCAGAATTTCTAACCTTTACAGAAGTAACACAGCATGAAAAATGCAGACTGACTAGTACAGACTAGTTGAGGTGCTCCTGACATAATATTCCTACCATTCACTAATGATATTTCCAGAACTGCCATTCTAATTACCTTGGAAACAATCTAAAAGTCCTTGTGATCTACCTCACTATGTTCTCTTAATGAAACAGAATCTTACTCAGACAGAAAGTCTCAGAGGAGAAGTGCTTTGTGCACTGCTCTTAGGCACTATACTATGTGAAGGACACGTGATGAAAACAGCCTTTTAAAACATGTAAAAAGACAACAGTGAAATAACATATTTTAGGCATATTTTAGGAAGGAGAAAATAATCACCACTCTGATTACTGTCAATCTCATTACAATGCCATGCAAAGCTTTTGTTACCAATCATCTGCAAACACAAACCTACATTTGATTAATACATATCCAATAAAGATCATATCCAACAAATACTGCTTTAACACTATTTAAATTGGAATTATGGAATGGTTTAGTTTTGAAGGGACCTCAAAGATCATCTCATTTCAAACAGCACCTCTGCCATGGGCACCTTCCACTAGACCAGGCTGCTCACGGCTCCATGCAACTTGGCCTTGAATCCTTCCTGGAATGGGGTATCAAAAACTTCTCTGGGCAACCTGTGCCAGAGCCTCAGCACCCTCACAGTAAACAATTTCTTCCTGAAATTTGTTAAAAAAAATTCTCTCCATACAGTTTCCCACCTCAACATAATACACCTTTCAAAAGCTTGAGTCCAGCTTCTTTCTCAGTTGTTACAACTACACTGTTTTATCATAATGTAAACCTTCTTTCCAAAATATATATTTTTTGCCCAAATATCCATAGAAAGCATTAATCAACATTCTGTGGTAACAAACCTACCGTTGTGCCACTGACAGACTGAACTGCCAAAAATCCTGTCCCCTGGGGAGTGATGGGCCCTAAAAGAAAATTAAATTTAAAAACTTCTGAAAAGTTTTACTACACAGTATCTATCCCCTATTTAAATTACAAGAGCTTAAAAATACATGAAGTAAAAACGAAGAAAACCAAAGTTTAAAGCTCCCAAATTACTGCCCACATTTGAAGCCCCATAAAGGAATAGTTAACAAGAAGTTACTAATGCAAGGCTGGGCCCATAATGTGTGCAAAGTCTATCTGCACACAAATCAGGTTCCTCTTTGATATGCTAAACTTAGCAGAATGCTCAGTATTTGATTAAAAGCCAAGCAATTCACCAATCATTTAAATAATCCACACATATTAGAGAGGTGCCTATTTCCCCATACTATGAGGTGTTATTTTTTTGTTCCACGGGGACATTTCAAGAGTCCTCATTCCAAAAGCTGCATTTCCTGCTCCACCCTGCAGAGCTGGAGGCTTTTCCAGGGGCCGAGAGGCAGCAGCTGCAGCGTGGCTCACCCCAGAAGGCGGCCCCGCAGTGCATGTGCTGCGGGGTGTACTTGAGCAGCCGCTGCCGCCCGTTGTGGTCCTCCATGTAGAACATGGGCACGGTCTGGAAGCGCCTCCAGCCCAGAGACAGGATTAAGGGATCCCGCGTCTTGAGGATCTTCTTGTACCACCGGTGCTTCTTCAGGCGCAGCTGGGCAGAACACAAGGTGAACGGTGCTGTTACAGGATGGCAACAGTGATTCTGAAATTCAAGCCTTAATTTTTCAGCAATGATTGAAAGCAACTTCTAGCTACGCTAGAATTTTTTTATACATTAAGTTTTAGCTTTGTTTATCTTCAAACATTCTCACTAACATTAGGTTGCCTGGGAAGATCAATCAGTGTTTCACCCACTCAGAAGTCATGTGTGTAACTTTTCTGTAGTCACTTGTATCCAGACGATGAAGGTCAGAGGACAATTAATGTTTGCAATTTAGCAACCACAGTATCAGACTTAGGCCTGAGACACCTCTGCAGCTGAACATTAAACAACAGTAACCTTTTCTGGTTTTCCAATTAAGCCTGTAAAGATCCAGAATCTGCTCCTATAGAATGACACCTTGTGTCAAAAGCAAACCTTCTATTCAGGAGACAAGGATGGAAGTTTCTGTCTGTGTTTACTGTGTTTTCAGTACACAGAAAGCAGTAACTGCAGACACCCTGAAGCACACTGTACTGAGATAAAACACACTCAGCCCTTTGGCTACATACCTGTACATAGCCGACATTTCCTTCACTGTTGCCTAGACCTCCCAGGATGATAGGATAATGAGGATCAAAATTCAGGACAAATTCACAGGGCACATTCTCAATCTCTATTCGAACATACATCCCAGGCCTGAATCCCTCATACTGCACTCTGGTCTCATCATCTTGATCTTCAAATTCTGCTCGATTAAGCTGTGTGACAAAAAGAAAGCCACCATGTGTTTCATAAAATTCAAGTATTAACAACTTGTTCATGAAGGGCTGGTTCTATTTAAAACATGCTAACATTTATATAAATCTTTTTGGGAAAGATCTAATAGGTTCTGTGACTTTCTATTCAGAGGAAGATCTCTACCACCACAAAGCCCTTCCAATTTGAGATCCCAAGTGGGCCTGTTAGTCTGCTTGAAAGACAGTACCCAAGAGAAGTAAATGACTGAGTGATTTCAGATACAACTTTCACAATGGTGACTTTGGATTTTAAAGACACAACTGTCAGAAGCACATTTTTTGATTCAGGAGCCCAAGTACCTTTTAAAGTTAATGTTCTGATCCTTAAGGTGTCACTTTGTGAGGATGCTACGCTCCTATCTTACTATATTTTTGTGCACCCTCACACTGCATATCTTCAAAAGCTCTTCTGTACCTTATGGTAAGAAAGTAGATATTGTGCAAATATTTAAGAAGATATCCTCGTGAATGACAGGAGCCTCATCCTCCTGTTCTAGCTCCTGATGTTTAGCTACCCATAAGACACTGATTCTTTTACTGGAATATCCTTTTTACACTTTAAGTGTTCTCAGTACATCAGCATACCAGAGCTCATATTACCTTTTGTGACAGAGGCTAATACAAGCAGGTAAGGATTAGTTTAACTACTTTTTAGGGCAAAATTTTGTCAGAAGACAAGACAGTGAAGTTATTAACAATGTAAGGCAGTGTTCTCCCAAGTTAGTCAAAGAAGGAAGCTACTTCCTTTGCTTTAAGCTTCCAAGTTTTTATGTAAAAAGCAAAGGCCAAACCAACACCTCACATTCTGGACACAGTTACGCTGAAGACTTCTACCACATGTACAGTGCAATGGTCATTAATTACTTTTGCCTCAAAATAACTTCACAATTGGATGAAAAGGACTGTCACAGAGAATTTATTTATCCATTAATAACATTGCAAAAAATCACACTAAAAATAATACTAGGAAATATATGGCAGAAATTTATGTGAGGAAGATTTTCACCTTCCTACACATAAAAGGATGCCTTTTTCATTTAAAAACTTTTTATGTAGTTGCAGTTTAGATGATACATCCTGGCTTATTCAGTGATTTAAAGTATGGTTAAAAACTGCACTCAGTTTGAATTCAGCTTTCATTTGTTTGGCTTGTTTGCTTGTTTTCCTTTCCAGATAATAGAATCAGAAAGTTCAAGCATTAAAAAAATCACAAGTATGTATTTCTTTGTGTGTACTTTCTGAAATACCTCCTGAGCATCACCTGTGTCTCCAGGAAAAAAAAAAATCTTTGGGGGACAAATTCTGTGGAGCATTTTGGAAGACATATATCCAGATAAATTGCCAAATTAGCAGACTGTACCTGTGCTTGTTTATGCATTTCTTCTTTAAGATCATCAAAGTATGTGGCGTCCCCTTCATCATATTCTGCATCAAACATTTCTTTAAGTTTTCTTTTCTTTTCCATGCGCTCCTTTTTCTTTTCCTCCTCCTCAGGTTCTGGTTTGGATATTTTTTCATCTTCCTCCTCCTCTTCTTCACTTCCAGACTAATCAACAGTAAGTTGACAACATGTAAAATGGTTCACTGAAAACAACCCATTCTGATCAACAGTTTGATAGATATTACTAAACAATACTTTTATAGATATTATTAAACAATGCTTTCTTATAGCATCTATTATTAGACACTTGAAAAACACTTCAACTTTAGACAGAGATTAGTAAGCTATTCATACAAGGAAACATAACTTCAGCAAGGACCAGAAGATCTCATGATCTAATCATATTCCTTTTCACTGAAAAAACTTTCTTGACTAAAAATCAATTTAACATGAGGGAACAGACCCTAGAACTGACCTAGCTGTGATTCTACAGCTAATATAAGCATATGTAATACAGGAGGTAAAAAAAGTAATTGTTGATAGCAATAAATATGCTGGAAGGCAGCAGTCTAGAGACCAGGGAGGAGGAAGTTTGTTCACAGACCATTTGAAAACTGCCAAATTTATGCCATTACAATGTCTCTGCAATTTTACAATGAAATGCAAAGCCATCAAGATGTTCAGTCCAAAAAGAAATTGATTTTTCAGTTTGTACTGTCACAGACAACTACAGTTCTGTTATTGGAAGATATCCAAGCCACAACATAAAATTGCTTCCACCAACCTCCTTTATGCAGATAAGAGGAATGAACCAGGAAACTCTGTCAAGTTTCCACAATTTGCTGTGTTTAAACGGAGTGCTATAATCTTCTGCATCAGATGAGAAGACATAGTACAAACAGTTATGATTACATTTGGTTTTAAAATACTTCTGTCATGCCTCCAGATCCTCCAGCTCTTGATTAAGCCTGACACCTACTGTTAAATAAGTGAGGTGACTTCTATATAATTAACTATAAACAAAAATTCAGGCTCAGGCTAAAAACATGCCACTCTAGACAAAGTCAGAAATACACATACCTTTTCTTTCCTGTTCCCACTGATTTCCTTCCTATTGATTCCATGAACACTGAATATATTACATAAGAAGCCTATCACTTAATAAGAAACTCACACCTATGTTACTAATGAACATAAAAATGCAGATCAGACCTGCTCTCCTCCAGCAGCAGCCTTTCCTTTGTGCACAACCCCAGTTTCCAGATCTTCAAAATCTCCATACAGCTCTTCTGCAACAATAAGTACCCAAGACATGTGAGCGTTAGTTCACCATTTTTTATTCCCATCAAATTTTATACATTTGTTCTGCCCTCTCTACAGCTTCAGTTGAAAATTCCAAGCTAAATTCAACGTGGGTCCTCCTTTATCCTTTCAGAATCCTTACAATTTAAAAAAATGTGAAGAAAGTTTAGATCATTCCAAAGGACTCCCAATACATTAGTTTACACTCTAATGACACAAGACACCAGCGGAGCAATTGAGCTCCTATATTTAATTAAACAAAATAAATATAGCTGACAGTTTTTAAGTTAAAAACATATTCTTATTAAAGCCTGTTAAACCACAATCATGACACACGTAAGATACAGCCACATCATTCAAATGTTTAAAGTGTTTCCTAATTATAAAAAAAACCAAACAAAAACAACACCTCCAAAACATCTGAAGATAGATCTCACTTTTCAGCCAAATGTGAATGGCAAGGTTGTCTTCCCAATAAAGAATAGTTTCTGTTTATTTCTACCATGACTATCCAAAAGAATAAACCATGTATGATGAATAGATGAAGTCAGATACATGACTCAAAGCTAGCATGTCCAAGTGTTGAGACTAAGTACTTCATTTTTTAATTTAAATTACACACTCTATTTTTTGTTAAGTAAATTTCCAGAATGTGCCTACTGTTTCTACAGAGACTTACAGCAATGTGTAATTATGTTAGTATCTATATAATAATTAATATAATAGTTTGAAAAAAACGGCAAGTATAGCACTAAGGCAAAATATTCTATACACGTAACTAAAAAGTCATACTTTTCTTAAAAATCCTGTATACATGAATCATTTTCAGAAGTGTTACACATACCATCTTCCTCCAACAGCTTTGCTGCATCTTTATCATCCTCCCACTTTCCAGTAACAAAGCAGTCCCGAATACTGCTCATAACCTGCAAAATAAGTGTCATTGCCTTGCACAGCTGCAGCTTATCATCAACAGAAATGTTCCCCAAGACATTCCCCACTCCCCCATCAGAGATACCACCTCAGAGACAATTCTCATGTGCAGCTCCACATCAAGACACCATTACCAACACTGCACAATGCCTCCCCAAAAGCAGAATTGTGGACCCAGTTTAATTCTTGCCCAAAGGTCTTTGCACTACCAAAATCTCTACCCTACATTGTATTTTTGCTTGGGTGTCCCCTGCTTTTTACTTTTTGGTAAATAAAGAACAAACTATTATCTACCAAATATTCAAGTGAGACAAGCATTAAATTGATTTACTGAAACTTGCCACTCTTGTAAGAACAAACCTTGGAATCTGTTACTTATAGTGACAGCAAGTGGCAGAATCTAAGACACTGTGGCCATAGCTCCCACAGGTCTGTTTCAATGACAACTCAGTCACACTTTATGAGACACAGCCAGGACAGAACCAGTCAGGATACACAGAAGCAATTATCCAATGGCATCACCTCTTCTAAATCCCAATCTTGTGGCTTTTCTACCAGGAATTTGGAGCAGTCGAGAGCATCAGCCTTCTGTCTGGATGCTTTGTCAGGACGGCTGACACGAAACAAACCTCCAAGTTCATCATCTGCACCCTCGCTGTCCTGGTCCTCATCCTCGACAGCTAAACCAAACACAGAGGCTGTGATGATTTATTTCCTCCAGAGTACATGCATGAAATTCATTAACCACCTCTCTCCTTATGTTTCCCAACAGCTGCAGCAGTTTGAAGAAATAAAAGAACCAAACTGGAACAGTTTTAAATGTAAAAGCCTGAAGAAAAAGGTACACTGATCCAGTTGTTTTCCTAACTGGAATTATACTTTAAAAATATTGCCCAATAAGTAAACAGAGGATGCTTGTTCAATATCACAAATTGGAACAATATCAAAATGATCTCTGAACAGGAAGGACATTAAGCACGCCTGTAAATCAAGAATACCAGACTGGAGAATCTGTCAGAAAGTCTTCCCACACCTGCACTGTGGAAGGTTTACAAAAGCCAAATTCTCATCATGTTCTGCAAAGGTTCTCAATGAGCTCAATGAGAGTTGTACACTCAGACAACCATTGGAAAAGTTGTGAATGAAACATACACAAATTACATAAATAGCAATTTTTTCTTCCTTTTAAGCCAGCCATTTTTCTCTTGACTGATGATACTAAGTCATGGCTAAGAGACTCTTCCACGATCACTGTGAGACAGAAATTCCTGAAACCAGCCAACAGACAACATCCCTTTATGAAACACAATTACCACAATGGGTTTGCATAATATCCATCAGATGATTACATAAATGACCAAACCTTAAATGTTTGGAAGAAATAACTGTACCAGAAAACATGAGTAACAACTGAGTAGTCTGGAAAATGAACTCAAAATGCTTTTTATGGGAAAAGTAAAAACTGTCTTCTTATTACAATTATTAGTGAAAATGAGCATCAGCAATTAAAAAGTCAATTAACTCTCCTCAAGCCTCCCACCAAAAGACAGTGCCCAAACATTCAGACTTGGAAACTGGTAACAGCTAAAAGCCACCATATACTGAGACAAGTTTCCAAGCAGATCTGTACCTGTTCCATATACAAGTTTACGAAGATTGGGGGTTGATCGCTGCTGTCTTAGGAAGGCCTCAGCTGCCTTCTGTGTGAGGTCCTCTTTCCATTTAAGTGCACCTGAAAAGGGAAAAAAATCGTATTCTATCTCCAAAAAAGAACAAGAATCAGAAATTACAAAAATAATTTAAACAAGGACATGACAAGAGGCTTAAGCAGTGTAGACAGAACCCACAGTTTCTTTTTCTCATACTCCATATATACACAGAAGCATAAATTGTAGATAACAAATTATACCTCTGATTTTTTTTTTTTGACAGAATTTTAAAATCTTATTAACAACAGTAACACATTTGATCATGTTCACCACGATACATGTCTTCTTCACAGATTCACAGAATGGTTGAGGTTGGGAGGGATTTCTGGAGGTCTCTGTGTCCAGTCCCACTGCTCAAGCAGCAGCACCTAAGGCAGGCTGCTCAGCACCATGTCAGGATCACATTTTGAACATCTCCAAAGATGGAGATAGCTGTTCCAGTGCTCAGTGAGTAGCTAACACATCTTAGTGTTTTAATATTTCTAGATGTAATAGAGCATCATAATTTGTTTTACACACATAGCTATAAAGATTAAAGAGAAGTATATGCAAAATCAATGAAGTTTTGTTTATAGAATGAATCACCTCTGTTTTAGAGGAAGGAAACCTGACATTGCATACTACAATGCAATTGAAAGGCTTAATAGCAAGTATTTCAAGCTTTCCTAACTTGAAGTTTTGCTACTTAAGAATTATATATAAATACTTATACCTATACACATATATATGATAGGCAACATTATGGAGTATTTACTAATTATATCCTTTAACAATTAATACAATTAAAGTGGACAGTAAAAATTAAAGTTATACTCTACCTGTTGTGTCAGCAGAAAGATCTATTTTTTCTTCATACTCCTCTTCTTCTCTCAGCAAATTCTCCACATCATCATCCTCAGTATCTACAATTTTAACTTTAGTCTGTCTAACACTATCAGCTTTCTTTGGTTGATCACTGTGCTGAAATCCATTCCTATTTGACTCTTCAGCTTCTAATTCCTCCTGTGATCCTCCTTCATCATCACCCTCTTCAAGGGAAGAGTTCTCATCCTCAGATTCTGATGCCTCTTCTGCAGTGCAGTTTCCCGAATCTGTAGTGAGCGCTGCTTTTGTTTTGGGACTGTGCTCTGAGATTTGTGATTTCGTTTCTGTACATTCACTATTCATGGCATGCTGCTTAGATTCAGCTCTTTTATTTGCAGCCTCAAATTCACTGTCTGAGCCTTCATCTTCACAAGTCCTTTGTAAGTCCCCTTCCTCCTCATCCTCCTCATCTTCCTCCATCTCACTGTCCTCAGGGGCAGTTTCTCCTTCTTCTCCAGAGCTGATCTCCAGATCATCATCACTGTCTGCAAATGCTGGTAGCTCATTCACAGCTTCTTCCTGAGCCACCTCTGTTTTCAGACGCTTGGCTCTCCTAACAGCCATCCCTTCCTGTAAGAGCACTCTCTCACTTTCTTCCTCAGCATCATTTTCATCATCACCATCACTTCCATCTTCAGACACTGCTTCTTCTTCATCTTCTTCTTCTTGGTCATCTTCCTCATCACTTGCTACATCATCATTTTCCTTCTCGTCATCTTCAAACACGGCCTTCCGACGAACTCTTCCAGTCTTCACATCCACCTGCCTCTCTTCTTTTGGCATCACAAACCTGTTTTCCCAAACACCACATTTGGGGTAAGATGGTAAAGTAGAAGAAAATTGTAATAAAAGAATGAAGCTTCGTGTTAATATTTTTAAACAGTTCTATGGCTTTTCTTTCAAATAAAGTGAATTTATGTAGACCATTAGAAAGGCACTCGTGTTCTTTAACATCTTCTTATTCAAGAATATTGAATGCCATAGACAAAAATAATTCCGAGAAATTTCTTCATTTTCCGTGGAATGAATTAGGACAGAAATGTTACTTGTATCAGCAAGAAATTCCTGGAAGGCAGGACTACACTGCTGGCAAAACTTTCTAGTACCAATTATTTCTATCCCAAAATACAGTGTGACATATGAGTAATCTCAGAAGAGGAAGAATCAGACAACGTGTCATTTTATTAGCTGCGCTCTACTGAGATTTTTTCCTAACTTAGAGCCTGAAATTAGATATTCATTCATGCTCAAACACTGCCCAGCATTCAAAACTTACTCTTGTCCTACATCTTCTGAACCCAAGGGTGCAGAGTCCATGAACAGAGACACCTTACTTGATGCCATCTTAACATCAATGGCTGAGTGTGTGGAGATGAGGCTCTGAACAAGTTCGTGATTTGGCCTCACTTCCTCCTGGAAAGACAGGATTTTTTACTTTTCATTAAATTGAATAAACAAATGTCTAATGACAGCTATCAGTCTAAACCATCTAATGACAGCTATCAGTCTAAACCAGCAGAAATAAGCACATGCAAAAAAAAATTGTAAAGCATTTTAAAGAGACATTTTCTCAGAATAGAATAGCAAGATCACCCTTCCCCTCTTCACATTTCAAGAATATCTATAATATCAACCCAAGAATTAAAATTAAAGAGGGACTCCTTTACAATATGCAACCACTACAGTAAATACCAGCAAACATATTATTATAGACCCAAAGGTATGAAACATTTAGCACAATACAGGGGAAAAAAACTGTAATAATTGGTTTATAGGCAAATCCTTTTCTTTCTCCATTTGACCAGTCAAATCCTTAAAGTCTTTGCCCAACAATCACCATGCCCTGCAAAGTAAGAGTGATAATAGTCCAGGAGATTTCATAAATCTTACATCCATATTTAGGAAGTTATTACATAAACTTTAGGTACTTAATATTAACTGATTTTCCAATTTGTACAATAACAGATAATAAAAATATCTCTTCTCTGAAATCCCTGAAGGAGAAAAGAACTAATTACCCACTGTGGAGAGATAAGGACTGATTATTTTAATGAAGCTTAATTTTAGACACTCCTTTTGGCTTTAAGGATAAAAACTACATTTTCTAAGAGAATTCAAATCACCAAAAACATTCTTTTACCTCTTCTTTTTCATGAGCATGGCTCCCACCAAGGTCAATGTAAACAGCATCTTTATCATACACAATACCCCCCACTCCTGACAGAGGGGCATAGACGAGCTTCTCTTTCTCATTTAAGGAACGCTTCTTCTGCTGCTCTGGGAGAGCACAGGGGTCTGGCAGGAAACTCACATCACTTACAGTGAAGTCTCCTACACCTGAGGGGACAGACAAAAGGAAGCAAAGTTTGCACAACGTTTTGATTCTGAAATTCGGGCAATTCACCATAAAGGGATTCAGAACCTACCTTCCCCCCCAAAAACAAGAAAACAAACAAACCCAAACATTGTGGCATTCAATGATTCATCAACAGGAAGCTCTGTGCTAAACATCCAATTCCTCTGCCTTACCACTGAACTTAGACAAAGACATAAATTCACCAGAATCCTGCAAAGCTTTGTTTGTTTCTTTGCTTGTTTTCAAATGACAAAAACAGCAACTCGCTCTTCTGAGTAGGTCTGTAAATTTATTATTACAGTATTTTTTAATTTAAACTTTTTAATCATTCTCTTAAAATATTAAATTATTCAATTCTGACCATAAGAAATATATTACATAATTTACATCATTCAAATTTACTTTTCATTATTAGGGCTGGTACGTATTACATTTTAAGCACCTTTTAACGTGATACACCTTTGAAAAACTTTAAATACAGTGAATAATGTGTTTATCAGTAGAACAAAAGTGCAAAATTAAAAGCAAAACTAACTACAAGATTTATTTTCACAAAAACATGCTTTACAAAAAAAATTCAAAAACGGAACAGGTATTTAGAAAGCCGAAAAATCTGTTGCATAACATACTTCGAAGATGCAAATAATATCAGCTATTTTGTTTTTCACAGATCAGTACAGAAAGAGTTCTAAGACTCTGATCAATTACCTGGCATATGAATTTGACTTTTGTTTTTCAGGTGTGCTCCTCTCAGGTATCCATACAGTGATATCTTCCTGTCACATTTGGGATTGATTCGAACATCCTCTGGGTTTGTCAGCTCTTCCATTCTACTCAACATTTAAAATTACAGTTAAAATACCCAGAGTTCCAATGGCAATTTTTCAGAAAAGGCAATTTAAGAAAAGAGAACATCACTGCTGCCACTGCATGATCTGCAGACTCTAATAATCAAAACTGAATTATCATAAGAAAGAAAATAATCGTGGGGGGAAAAAAAAGATCATCTAAAAACATTTCAGAATTGTATTTTAAAAGTTGCATAATTATGTTCAACAAATTTCCAGAAGGTTTACTGACACTTCACTGAGCAGGTACTGCTTTCTTAGCACATTTTAACTACTCTTTATCAGCTTTGCACACACAACCCTCCTCTAATCAATTTCACCATCAGAGGGCAAACAGCTGAATGTCACATTCCCTGCAGCCACACAACACCTTCTTTTCCCTAAGAATGGTGGTGAGAAACACAAAAGCTATCACAGAAAAAAGAGTGGTTGCTTGCAGGCAGAGGAGGGGGAAACTCCTTTTTATACTGCACATGGGAGGCAGCACACAGAGCCAAGGAAGGGAATGGGGGACACAATCTGGCTGCAGATCAACTTAAAGCTGACCCACCAGGAAACTGCAACAGTTACAGCGACCTAAAACAATGTTACTGAAAAACTGCAGAATGTGCCCTTGCATTTTCCCTCTCTGCTTTCTGTATTTTGCAGGGCTTTGCACAATGTTTATCTACTCTGACAATTTTTCCTGAAGAATTAGAGCTAAAGAGGCTCATTCAAGGCACCTTGGATTATTGTGAGAGTTTAGTCATAACTGTAAGCATTCTGGCAATAAAATATGAAAGGTGAGGTAATTTCTCAGGCAGGCAAAGCTGCCATCAAGATAACTTTCACGTTTCAAAGAGACCGTGAATCAAATGCTATACAAGGAGATGGAGCAGAAGGGATATTCCAGGGAACTCAGGACTAATTCACCAGCTGTTGTTTAATCACTAAAATGCTGTTTCTTTTCCACAGAAATTCAGTATAATCACCAACAAGCACGATTATTTTAACTATCCTGTGTTTCAAAAGTACTTACAATATACCAGAGGTGTGTACATGATGTGACACAAGTGAAAACTGAACAGCACAAACCTGCAGAGGTGCCTTCCCTTCCCAAAGCCACTCAGGGAACACCAAACACCCATTCACACACAGAGCTGAGGGCTGATAGCACAGCTTTTTCAAACAGCAAGGTGCTACCCATGCTGAGATTGAAAAACAGAGAGAAAAACACACACCTGTCTGCAAGAACATACGGGTGAGATGTTTGCCAGGTGAGAGGCCGGAATTTCATAACCGAGATAAAACGCCCCAAATTGTGAATTTCCTGCTTTTGATATTCTCCATGAACCATTCCAGACAAATAAAACAACTTAGCACCCTAAACACATTAAAAAGACATAAAAACATAAAAAGTTCAGGTTTTTGAGTTTTTTGTTAGTTTTATGGATGTTAATAAGAACGAGATTAGTAATGCAAATCTAATTCGTAAATCTTAATTGAAAATTTCACATTACAATTGGTTCTGAAAGCTCAAACTAACCAGTTTACTTCAACATGAAAATTGTCCCCTAAATCTTAATGGAAAACTATTCACATCCTCAAGACCTGGTACAGACCTACAAACAGCTCCTTCTTGCACAGCACCTGCATAACGGACTTAGCAGCAAATTTAGCAGCTTATCACACTGGGATTCAGAATAATCACATATTTTAGCAAACAGAAGGAAGATGAAACAATCTAACACAGTATCAACATTGCTCACTTACCTATTTAAAAGATGTAAGAACATAATAAACACATAAGTATCAATCCAGCTTTAATTTAGCTTCCATAAAGCAAAATATATGAAAAAAATAATGTGAAATGTCATACCGGATACACTTCAGTCCAGAATCTGTGCTTTAACTTCTTTTTAGTCTTCTTTAATTGTTTGTTGTTCTTGAATGTGTCCAAGTGGGTTAGAACTCCCATAATTTTGGGAAAGCCGTGTACCTGGCAGATGTTCAGGAATTCAAATGTCTCCATCTCAAATCCAAAGCTGGCATCAATGAGCATTAGAACCTGTAAATACAATATTCACATTTCACTACAGCAGTACCACATGACCACACCTTTAAACTCTTAAGCTCCTCAGGAACCAAAATTTTGCAAAAAGGTTATGTACTTTAATTCATATACCCTGAAAACCAACTGTGGCTTTTAATTTGAAGTATGGAACTTGGCTGCTGAAGATGTTCTAGACACTCTGGGAATGCAGTAGCATTCACTATTATAATAAGATGTGAACAAGGGTTTACCTGGTGAATGTAAAACACACAAAATTTATTATCTTCCAAGATTTTCAGGAACATCTTAGGAAACTAATAAAACTCTTACATCTCTGTCTTGGATACACTAATGCCACTAATGCCAAGTCTTTCAAAAAATCTAACCAACTTTTTTCCCTTGTTGCAACTGCTGTTACACATCACTAAAATGCATTGACACAGGGAAACAGCAGCCAACAGTCACATTAAAATGGAAAATAAAGTTGGTTTAGGGTCTTAACAATAAAGAACTTAAAGCACACAAGAACTGATGACAGATCTTCAAGCACTGATGTGACCTCAGCCCCCTAACTATAAATCCAAACAGATTCTCAGAACCACCACGTGCACACAGAACCCGAAACATCCACCAAACACACTAACAGAAAAATTTGTATTGTTTGGTACATCTCCCTTACTCAGTAGAAAACATAAAAGTAGAAGAATATCTAGATCAGTGTATACACGTATTTAGATATTTATATAGTTAATACTTAGACAAGAATCCCAATATCTAATCAGCTGTGAATAATATGCTCCAAATCCACATGTAAACAAATCTACAAACAAATTTGTTCTAAACAAATGGATCATGCACTGGATTAGCAGGAGCAGCTGATGTAATCTCTTGTTCCAAAAGTTGCAAGCAAATTACAAAAGTGACCACATTCCACTGAAATCAGTTGTATTACTATCTAAGATTCTTCATAGATGGAGACTTCAGAGTGCATAAAAAACCCAACTAGTAAACTAATACATATTTCTACCTTGAACATTGGTTGAAAACTTCTTGACTAGAAATCATTTTCAGATTTTATATGACTTAACCAAATTCCTTAATGAGAAGTCACTGTGTCACCTTGGATTGTCACAATGTCTTCCACTAAAAGTTTATGAGTTACATTAGCAAAGAAGTTGAACAGCATTTCCCTTCTCTCACATCCTCCCCACCACCACACACACACACTTTAGTTTCCCCCACCCGCCTGGGGTTGCTCCAGAACATAAGAACAAAGAGCTCAGGTCTTGCTCTCTTTGAAACCAAACAGTTTTTCTTTGACAGCAAAAAATGTGTTGAGAAATCAGACACTGGTCCAGTGTCCAGTCAAAAGAAGTATTTTCAATATAAATTATAGTAGAAATCACATTCCATTGTTAACTTACCAAATCAGCAACTTTAGCCAGGTCAATCATTGTGTTAATGTCACATCCACATTCAATAATGGTCAGCCGGCGCTTTTTACCTGAAAACAGAATTAAGCATCAAAAACTGAAACAGAGGGAGCAAAGCAATTAGCACAATTTTCTTTTCAGGTCACATTCCTGAAGTTCCTCCAGGGCATCTGGAACTCAGATTCTGGTCAAGCATATACATTATCCAACATGCATCACTGTAGAAGTGTCTGTTTTTACCTGTTTATAATTCTGCTAAAATATAAATTTTAAATTTAAAATTATCAGATCTTCTTCTCCTGCATGTATGCCAGATCACACATTCAAATGATTTCTTCATAATGACCAAAAATTATGAGAAGATGAACACATCCCAGCTCTCAAAGCAAAACAAGTGAGGAGTGCAAAGGAAGCAGTTCCATTTCTCCTGTCTTAGTTCTCACCTGAAACAATTGTAACAGGACCCCGGATTTCAACCAGCTTTTGCCTTGTGAAGTTCTTAATGAGACACTTTATTACAGTGCTCTTCCCAACCTTGGGAGGGCCAACCACAACCACCACCACGGGAGGTGGCTCCAGAGGAGTCCGGTCAACTACGGGAATGTGATGCTTTTTAGTCTTCAGATCCTGAGTTCTGAGAAGAAATTTGTAATAAATAAATACAGGAATGGCATGGATAGTTATATTTCAAAGTCATCTACTATTTCAAAGTCTTCAGTATTTGCAAAAGCTTGAACACAAAGGTTGAGCACAAGCACAGATACCAGGAACTCCCACTGAGTCTGAGGAGCTATTCGGTTTTCTATTGATTAACACAGTGTAATCAATGTAACAGAGACGTACAAAGCACCCCACTTCTGACACACATTCAACCTGACTGGGTGAATGAACGCTAGGCAGACACGCCAGTGACAATTACAGTCTGTGTATTTCTATACAAAGTAACAGAGAAACCCCAGGCAACTCCCAGCCCTCCAGCCGCCTCTGCACACTCTAGAGCCAGCTCCCACTTCTCACCGATGGAAAGTCCTGGCCATCCGCACAGCGGACTGGACTGTAAAGGCCTTGGGGTTTCTCTTCCGTGCATTCTCCTCATCTCCTATTCCCAGGTCATTGAGATAACGTTTCCTTTTCTTCTCTGCCTTTGGCCCGCTATGCTTTGCACGATGCTTCTTCTTCTCTTTTTCCTCCATCTTACTCGTTCAACAGTTGTTTATAAGCAGTAAGATTCCAAGTCCCTCCGTGTGACAGCGGGCGCAGCTGGCACAGGAAGAGAGCACAGTTAGCACACAGCACACCACCTGGAGAACACCGTGCAAGCACTACCAGACCCAGCTCACGGAGCTCACTCACGCCCTGCCCGGTGCACGGCAGCCCCCGGGCCCTGCACTCCCGGCCCAGGGCAGTGTGTACCGGGCTGCTGCCCGCCACACCGCGGCCCTCAGCTGGCGAACGGGTCCTGTCGAGAGGCTGCTCCCCACGAGCAGCCACCACACACCTGTGCTGTGCCGTGGGCCCCGGTCCTGCCCGCTCCGACGCTGTCCCCCGGCCCGGTCCAGCCGCCCGGCCCACGTGTGCCAGCACCGGCGGCTCCGCTGCGGAGCCTCCCTCTCGGAAACAGCGGCTGCACGCGGGGTTCCGGGCGCGGCGGAGCGCTATTGCCGGCGCACACGCTGTCACACAGCGGGAGGGTGGCGGCGGCCGCACTAGGAATGAGAACGGGAATGAGAACCGGGATTCGGCCCCTATGCGCGTGTTTAGGAATCAATTACTCTCCTGCACACTTCTATGAAAGCCCGCGTAGCTGCCCGGAGGGGCCGGCCCCACAGCACCCGGAGCGGAGGAGGTGTGTGGGGACCTTCAGCTGCCCGCGGGTTCGGGACAGCCCCCGTACGAACTGGGAGATGCCGCCCCAGCAATCACTGTGAGAAAAATAAAATATAAATCCTTGCCAAGGACGATGGGAGGACGAACAAGTCGGAGGGTAAAAGCCTACGAAGAGCTTTTCAGTGCAATGAACTCGGACGGAATCACAGAACCGCAGAAACAGCTGGGATTGCAGCTCCGAGCCCCCGGGGCCATCGAGCCCAGCCCGTGGCCGAGCACTGCCGGGCCAGCCAGGTCTTGGCACTGAGTGCCACGTTCCCTTAAAACTCCGGGGACGGGGACTCCACCACCACCCTGGGCAGCCCATTCCAGTGTCTGATTACTTTCTGTGAAGAAATTCTTCCTAATTTCCAATCTAAACCTCCCCTGGAGCAGTTTAACACTATTTCCTCTCCTCCTGTGGAGAGGTGGGGGCATTTTGCAGGTCCTGAGCCCCGCACCCACAGGGACAAGACCAGGCACGCAGAGGGCAAGGTAGCCCAGGTGAGAAGTGAGGCATTGTTTTATCTCAGGTCTGTGCCCTGCCTGAAGGTCAGTCCCTCTGAGGTGCAGGCCCTGCTCAATGAAGTGAAGAGTTCTCCTGTCTCAAAGTGGAGATTTGCCTTATGGCAAGGACCAGCGAGGGGCAGGGCTGCTAAAGAGGTGTCCGGGCTGTGAACTGCTCCCTCTGTGACGCTGGCCCCATCCTGCCGCCCACGCAGGTGGCTTCCAGCTGGACTTGCAGAGCCGTGGCTGTCCCGCTGGGCCTGCTGCTGGAGGGGCTGGCTGTGAAGGAAGGAATGTGATTTGCATAATGAGGAGCTCGGGACACCCTGCCGTGGAGTAGGCCCGGGCTGACTGTGACATTGGTGAATTTGGGTCCTCACGATCTCTTTGACAAGTTATGTAGAAGAAAATATTTTTCAATATTTAGCGTGCAAAATCCTCCCTTCTTCTATATACAGGAGCATTTTACAGGCAGTAGAAGAGTAGTTCAGCTACTGAACACGTTTGGTTCCTACCCCAGCTCTTAGCATCACCTACTCGTATGACAGCAGAGATGCTGTTGGCAGGCAAGCCCAGGGGAGGCTACAATACCATCACTGTGGAAGTACCTCCTGTGTGTTGAATAAGCATTCTCATTAAGATAGTGTTATGAGGGAGAGGGTATACGTAAATAAATAAGTCAATGATTTTTTCTCCAAAAATTTACTATGAGTCATATATACAATTATAAATACAATCATCTCTTTGTCCTTCACTCTCAAATACAACTTGTGTTCAAAGTGGCTTGCAGATATTGTCTGAAGCCATGTAGCTCTTCTGTAATACATGAGCTTGTTCCAATACTTTAGGTCAAGGCAGAAAAGTTACAGCCACAGCTAAAATTTACTGACAAAAGTCAGGACTAATATTCTGGGCTTCTTATGTATACACGTCTATAGACAGTTTGGTCAGGGATATCAATTTTATTAATAAAACAATGTGATTAAGTTTTATTCTCATGGCTTCTCTTGTTCTATGAACAAAATAATTGAGTTAGCAACAAATGTATTACAATCTAAGAATACTTTAAAATATTCCAGAGCAACATTTTAAACACAAAAAAAGATCTGCATGTAGAGTTTTCAGCATCCTAGGCCTAATACTGCTTTAGCACACATCCATGGCAGTTATCCAGGGGAACACATAAAGAACCTTTCCACGATTACCTGTGGTAGTCTGCACAACCATGGATCGTGAGAATTCTAAAAATGGGCTCAGTGTTCAAATGCGAAGATGAAACACCTTTTTCTCTCCTCTGACTGCAATTCTACAACTTCATGAAAGTAAAAAACTCTAATTTGGCAAATAGGCAATCAGAAAAAAAAATAAAAAGACGATTTGCAAACGAATTACACAAAAGAAAATCACAAAAATATTGCCTTTTAAAAGTCTGTGGTCGTTTTTAAATGAAAACACTATATATTAAGTACCCAGGAAAAGACCATTAGTGTTCTTTATCAGGAACACATCTAAAATGCAAACACACCCAGTGAGATGTCCCGTGCCACCACCAAGGCTGCTTTTCCCATGCTTGTACCCCTCTTGTGTTAATGCTTTCTCAACTAAAAGCTATAAATAAGTCTGTTATCTAAGACTCCTTAAGTTAAAATAAGTGAATTATGACCAGAATAGAAACAAAACTCAGTGCAGTAAGACCACAAAAGCAACACCTTAGTGCTAAGCCTCCTGACAGAATTAATCCAGCACAGTCAACACAGAGAACTCTTCAGTACTGACATACCTGTGAAGATCAGTCTGTGCATGCAGGTTAATGTCAGCTGCCCATAACCAAACATGTGCAGGAATACTGCAAGCAACTGGTGAAAGATCGCTTGGGGTGGGGAGGCAGCCCAGATTCAGCAGGTAACCCTTCCTAAGGTGGTTTATCTTTCTTTCCCTTCCAGACAGGGCACAAAATTCACAGCAAACACTCAGCACTTTGACCTGCAAAACCTCTAGCCACTTCAGACAATACTACCAATTAAAAAAAAAAATCACATTCATTTTCCATCAGACAAGTGGACCCACTGCCAATTTCATGTCTGACCCAAATGACAGACTGAATTCTGGCCACCTAAAGAAGAAAGGTAACTTTTTATCTGACCTTGCTCCCCATTTTGCTCATTCTCAAACAGCAGATCTAGCCCTGTTCCCAAAATTTCATTTCTCATGCCCAGCCATTGAGGATCATAATCATTTACTGTCTCCAGCAGCTGCTGCCCATACAATGAGGCTGGAGTGGCAAGTGTCCCCTGATACCCCCCTTCATGCTTTGGAAGTGCCAAAGGAGGACTAGCATTACTATCTGCAAGCAGAGGTGAACTGTGCCTCATCTCCTCGGGATCAAGCTTAGGTTCTCCCCCATAACTGAAAGTGGAGCCCTTCCCAAAGGGAGAAGTGCTTGACTTGGCATACAAACAGTTCTCAACACCTAGGCCCTGGTTAGCATTGAAGTAGTTTAAGACAGGCTTCCTGTACATGTTCTCTTTAGCTGCTGGGTACTGGTGATCTGTACAAGGCTGGAAAACATCTGCATCTGAGTAGAAGCTTTCAGGGAAAGATTTCTTCAGGTGCGGATATTCCTGTGCCTGCTGCACAGGGAGCGAGAACGGAGGGGCACTGCCCACGCTCCCCGCACCTAGTGGGACCCCTCTTCCCGAACAGTCCAAGCCGAAGTCAGCCGGAGTCTGAGCCAGCGCTCCGAAAGTGTTATCCAAGCTCCTGAAATGCATGTCGAGCCTTGAGTACAGCTGCCCCGAGTAGGACGGCGGCTGACCGCAGAAGCTCTGGCTTCCTCCTGGCAGGCCTGGCTGCGGGCAGAGGAGGCTCTGGTCTGTCCCCTGTCCTTGCTGCGCCCGGAGCCGCTCCTGGCCAGCGCACCGGGACGGCTTCGGCTTGCCCGGCCTGGCGTAGGCGGCGGATTCGTTCTTCTTGTGGTTTAGCTGCCGGGCTCTCCTGTTCTGGAACCACACCTGCAGGACAGGCAGACACTGAGCACCGGGGCCGCCGGGGAAGCCGCTCCGCCACCCGCCCGTCCTCCCTCCCGGACCGCCCCTCTCACCTGGATCCGGGACTCGGGGATGTCGGTGAGGCCGGAGAGCTGCTCCCGCAGGGCGATGCCGGGGTACGGCTCCTTCTCGAAGGCGCGGACCAGCAGCTCCAGCTGTGCCTTGCTGAAGGTGGTTCGCTTGCGCCGGCCGCCCTCTCGCCCCGAGCTGGGGCCGGCGGGGCGCGCCCGGGTCTCGCCTGCGGGGAGAGAACGGGGAGCGGCGGTCAGCGGGAGCGGCGGGCGGCGGGCAGCGTCCTCCTGCCCCAACTCCGCCAGCGCCAACAACCGCCACCAACACCACCACCAACACCGCCAACAACACCGCCACCAACACCGCCAACAACACCGCCACCACCAAGCCCGCCACCAAGACCCCCGCCAGCAGCCCGCCCGGAGCAGCTCACCGGCGGGTCCGGGGCTGGCGGCCAGGCCGGCGGAGAGGAGGCCGGCCGGGACCAGGCTGGCCGGGGGCAGACTGGCGAGCTCCATGTGGGCCGAGGTCAAGGGGGAGTGGAACGGCCCTGGCAGCTCCGTGCCTTAAAAGCCCTCCACCCCGACCTTAGCGACCCCCACCCACCCGGCCCGGCCCCGCCAGGGCTCCGAGGGTGACTCAGAGCTGTCTCCCACACCTCCATTGTCATCCCATCACCAATATACACATAATGAGGGCTCGCCCCATCCAAGGAGCCAAAGTGTCTCCCAGGGAAGTCCCCGCTGCTGCCACCAACCCATTCACCTTTCTTTAATTCAAATGGAGAGCGAATAATTTAATGAAGAAATCTTCCACCTTTGGTTCAGACATCGGAGGGAGCTCTCTCTGCACTGCAGGCCTGGAGCTCAGCTGGAAACCCAGTGTTCCTCCAATGCAAGGAGACCTCCATACCACCCTTCTCGTAAAGGCAAACCATCTCAGCTCTTACTGCACCCAGGTGCAGTAAGTCCTTGTCTTCCCCATTTGGTTACTCTGCTCCTATCCCCATCCATGGGACATTTCTCATCAGCTTTTACTGCAGGAAATAAAATGCTGGTGGGTTTGCTAGACATTGCATCAACACCCACTGTTCACAGTAAAGGACAAAGCCTCCCCCAGCACACTCTGAGGTCACCCAGGACAGGTCAGGTGGAGCAGTGTCCCTCTGGAGTGCATGCTGAAGAGCTCAGCAAAAGGTCTTCCTTTCCTGGGTCAGCTTTTTTTCCCTCCAGACTGCTCTGCTCATCCAAGTCAGGTACAGAACAAGCAAGGTCTGTGCTATGAGCCCAAGGTGAAATCATGAACAACATATTAATTCAAAAGAGTGGCCAGAAATACAATTTAAGAGAGCCAAGAGTGACATAAGGGACTTACAGGGAGCAACAGTTGCAACACTGAAAAGCATTAGATGTTAGAAGAGAAGCAAATCAATTAGTCATTGTAATAATTTGTCAAATGAGGCCATTAATGGCTATCACTGAAGGTGTTCAAGAACAGCAGCATCATTACATCATGTGTTTTTCATCTCAGCATGTCCCCATTCATTTTTCAAATTTGGGATCCACTCCAGCTTGCTGTGAAGCTGAAGGGTACAGGGACAAAATGTGTGTGAGCTGGGACACACTGTTTGCATTCTGTAGGGACCAGTGTACCCATCATCCATGCTTCCACTTCTGGGTTGAACTGCACAAGGATTTTATTGTTACACACACCATCATAGTGCTTCACAAAAAAATTCATGCCCTTCCACACAGGGATGACAGTCAGCTCCTGTGAGTCTAGTGCTCTGGAGACTGGATTCCTTTAGCAGCTCGGTCCATAAGGCAAGGTACATGCCCTCAGAAACCACTACACCTAAATAATATTTTCAAGCAGAAGTGCATATGAAGACCTTGAGAATTTCAGAGGGATGACAGTGCAGCAAGTAGTTCAAAACATCTGGAAACAACAGCTTGAAGCAACTTCTCAGTCCTTCTCCCCTTTATTCTACCTTAGCATCCTCATAAGCCTGAACTTTCATAGCACAAAACCATCCCACACGATTTCTTTTCTCCTCTTCGGCTCCAGGATAGTTGGGAGTTTTTCCTGTTCATATAAACAGTAAAATTTGTATTTAAGCAGGAATTGTCATATGGGAGAAAGGAAAAAAGATGTCAGGTGGAAAATGGTTCAGCAGTTCTAGGTAGTCAAGGGGTTTTTCTAATAGTTCAGGTTTATTTAACTTATTCAGATACATGTGAAAGTAGGGGTAGATGAAGGCTCAGATACAATAAGCAGATTTATAAAGCTTGGAGGCAGAGTTCATTACAGCAAATTCAGCTTCAGCTATTGATTCTTGCTCTAAGCATGCAGGGTTCACCTCTAGCTGCCTTGAAGCCCCATCTCCAGTGCACTCTTGGCTAGCAAATCTCATGTAAAAAGCCGATTTTCCCCCCACTTTTTGGGG
Organism: Sturnus vulgaris; assembly: GCF_052056855.1. Lineage (NCBI taxonomy): Eukaryota > Metazoa > Chordata > Aves > Passeriformes > Sturnidae > Sturnus > Sturnus vulgaris. Next base: position 13,971,635 of record NC_142250.1, read on the forward strand.
GTTTTGGTTTGGTTTGGTTTGGTTTTTTGGTGGGTTTTGTTTGTTTGGTTTTTTTTTTGTTTGTTTTTGTTTGTTTGGTTTGGTTTGGGGGGGATTTTTTTGTGGTTTGGGTTTTTTTTGTTTTGGTTTGGTTTGGTTTGTTTTTTTTTGTTTTTCCCCAGTTTACTTTTTGGCAAGCTTTATTCAAGCATCAGTGTGAGATAGGGATGCAGAGGGGCAAAGGGTAAGAGAGAATCAGGGAGCCTCAATTTGAACTGGCACAATAAAGTATGGAATTGCATATGACCTTTCCTCTCTCTGCAATTCCAATCCAAGTGTCCAGGAGGTACATGGTACACTGGATGAAGGACACCAAGGATGTTTGAAGAGAGATTACTCATTCAGTCTGGACAGAGGGAATGCTAGAACAAATGCTTACATTTTTCTTTCTGTATTTCCAATTTTCATGGCAGAGAAGATCATCTCATGGGACTAACTACAATACTAAGCTGCCCCTGTAGGCAGCCTGCAATGTTGAGCTCAAAAGAGCAGGGAAATCGCCACACACATACACACCTTATAGACACGGGCAGTGCAGGAGAGATAAGAAGGAGCCAGCAGAGGCTTGCACAGACTTGCACTGCTTGCTAACAGTGACTGTCCATCACTACTAGCTCGGCTCAAAATAGGACATGCTTTTGTTAACATCTCCTAGCATAGAGAGGGCAGTTCACACTTCCCGAAGTTATTGTTTGAGGCACTCTGCCAGGCAGCCTCTTTACACCCTTCATTTTCAGAGATTTTCTTTGCAATGCTAATTGATAGAGATTGCGAGTTTTGTTTTAAAGTCAGATTCCAGGAAAGATGACAATCGTGGCCTCCCCCCTCCTTTGCCTCCTTTTCTGCTGAGGCATATGGATTTAACATGGCCTAACATAAGAGCTAATTTCTGCCATAGCTGCAGTTTGGCCATGCACTAATCTATCAAGAACACTGACCAGCCCTTGCTGCCCATGTTCCCTTGGTATCCTCATGCTGTTGCATGTCAGTGATAATCAAAACAACTGTTTGTGAGCTCCTGCATCTCCTTTCTGAATTCTATCAGGAAAATAGTATTCTGACCCCTACTTTTGATTCATTTCACAAAAAGAGAAATGGGAAGAGTGTGGGAAAAGAAGCAGGAATACCCAAAGCAGCATGCTTAACAAAACCAGCATCTCTTTGGTTCATAGATTGTCTTCAGCCTTCCACAAAAATCCACGGAATTGTGCTATAGATTTGAGTCCAAATGTGGAAACCCACTCTGCCAAGGTTTCTTTATGCCAGTTGTGATACAAGTGCATCTAGAGAGGAATCCAAATCACAGGTGGGATATGCTGAGAATAGAACAGAAATGAAGGATACATAAGTAAAGTGCATTTAGGAGTGACAGCATAATTATTAGACAAGGACGAGCCACAGTGCTCTTTAAAATGGCTTTCGAAAAAAGGTTTGCACCTATCCTATGCAGGACACTGGAAACAGCTCTGTTCTCTCCCTCCAGAGCACCCCTCATGTCAGGAGTTGCAAAGGTGTCCCCAAAGTCATGCTAGCATGAATGGTATGCTGCATCACCCAGTGCAGCAGGGCTCTGTCACCAGGCGCCTGCCTGGGGAGTCTTAGGACAAACACCCTTCAGAAATCCTTACATCAAACATTTTCTAGGGCAGTACAATGCTATTGATGTTTGAGCAGAACTTTCATCCTGAAGGAGGCAAGATCAATTTCACTAGTTGGTCTTCAGACATTAACACCTCATAAAAAGGATGTTCAGGCCCTGCTTATCTGGAATGCTTCTTTAATTATCTTTTGGTACACCTTTTGCAGCCCATTACTTACCAGTCAACACTGCTTTAATTATGGGCTTGGCAGTAACAGGCAGCTCTTACATCATTGGAATAAAAATGCCAGAAAGCAACCCTGGAGAATTGCAAAGAGATTTCATGTTCAAATGGAAAGCGGTGGAATTCAGACATGGATTGTCATTCACAAAGACTTCATAACATGAGCAGCACTCTCATGGCCAGGGGCACCCAGGAACCCTCCAGAGAACATGAACAGACAAGTGATGGTTGTTCTCTCACCTGTTTCTCAAGAAAAGGAGCACTTCCAGCAGCCCTACTTGCTTTGAAAAGTAGTTCAGTGTCCAGACATGTCCACTTCCATGGTGTCAGCAGGATAAGCAGGATGGAGGCACATTTTGCACCTTGAGCAAAAAAAAAAAAAAAAGGCAAAATTTATGGCAGTCTTTGCTTTTCAACAGTTTTCATTCCCCAGTCCAGAAGTGGCTCTTGAGAGAGCTGTCATCTGCACTGAGCTTTTCCTTATAGTAAAAGGGAAAGCTTACACCTTTATTATGCCAAGGGATTGCTCTAGCCTTTTCTCCTACCAGAAATAAATGTTGCTTTCAATGCTTGAAGGTGGAGGCAAAAAATACTGCTGAAGGCACCATACACTTTTGGGACATACCAGTCTTGTTTTTAGTTGACACTAAAATATATAGATTTCAAGGTGAAAACGGCATTAGGCCAGTTCCAGAAAACCTGGAGTAATCTCACACTTCAGTATTTCTTATATTTAACTCTTTATCTATGGAACTGATTGTAATGCTCTGAAATCCAGGGTAATGATAAAAAAGGTGCTACCTACAAGACTGAATGTCTGTCTCACCTGATATTTAACTGTTCACCAATGACAAAAACTGGTGCCTGCCATGGGAAGGTAGGAATCTACAACCAGTCCAGTAAATGACATACGGGTACTTTTACTCGGAAATTATGATGAAGACCTTGGTCATTTTCAGCCCAGGGTTTCTATTCAGTGAATTTATCCAGTCTTTGTCTGAATGTAAAATTTTAGCTTCCAGAGCATCCTCTCACCAGGACCATGAAACAACACTCAGTTTTCTGTGTTCTGAACATGTAACCTGCTAAAATCATTTGGTGCTTGCTGCTGCCCACCCAAGAATGTGGAGTGACCTTCACTGATTCCAGCAGTTCACACTGACTTTTTTTATCCCACCTCATTCAAGTTAGCTGGTCCACGATCAAGTCCTCTATGGTAGCTGCTCCATGCCTTCATCATTCACGTTGTCTTTTCTAGAGCTTTTTCTGGTTATGCTGGATCCTTTGTGAAAAAAGAAGATAGAATGACTCTCAGAATTTAATATGTAGAGGAATAATGGTGTTTTAACTAATATGAAGGTAATGTGCAGGTTATTTTCTGGTTCTTTTTAACAGCTAACATTCTCTTTGTCTTTTTGACCCTCACTGAGCTTGCATTTTCATGTAATTATCAAAGTCCAAGATCTCATTTCTGTGTTGTAATGGCAATCTGCTGTGAAACTGAAAAACAGTTCCTTACTTGTACTGTCACTATGCTGCCTACTGGTGAGTTTTTGAGTCCTGCGGCAATCTTGAAATTGTCATCCCTGTCAAAGAGAAGGCTGCCTTAAAATTTAAAGGAAGACCCCAGATAAAACTGAAATCAAAATAGTTGTAAAAACTGGGTCTTTTATGAAGTGGTAGCCCAGCAGTATCCAACACTGTTCATTTTTTTTCTGGGAGTAGAAAAAATCTTAAAGGATGGATGTAGGATAGCTGGGAAAGTGGTGATCAGTGCCCCCAGTCCCATACAATACAATGTCTCCTGCTCTGGTGAAGGAAAAATCTGTGTTCTGTGTGATAGACCTGCCTCCCACAGCCACACAGAACACTGATCTGCAGTTTGGATGGGCTGAGACTGAGACTGAGCCTGTAAAGGGTTAGGATGACCACAGGGAAGGACAAATCAGCAGAGCAGAGTCCGCACCAGTGCAGGAATGGGTTGGAGTAGGATTTCCCTGTTTAATAAGCCTAATGAATAAATTATCAGTATTCTTGACCCCTTTGAACACAAAGTAGAAAAGCCACACAGCCATGCATAGCAAACCTGTGGTCACTAAAATGCTCCCTCAGGAAACATTAAAAAATTGTGCAAAAAATATCCTCCAGAAATCCAGCCTTGGCCTCCAGAGGGTTACTGAGCACAATTCAATCTCGGGAGCCCTCACTTGCTGCAGCACCACTGAGATAAATATGATTTCCTTTAAAATGTAGTGGTAGTTCATGCCCAGTACAGTCAGGCTCACAGGCTACATTGCTTTATGGTAATGCTTTTCCCTGGATTCTGTGCCGTCTCCTTCCCTGTCTCCTTTCCTTGGTGAGAAAGCGTCTGTCATCATCGTCACCCGTGCTGTTTGTGTAACTGCAGATATATCCTGTGACTGATCAGCTCCAGAAACACTACTGGACTCTTAGCACCCGAGAGGATCAGACCTCTGAACTGCAGACCTTTTAGCAAAAGGACTATCTTCTTGTGCTGAGAGAATACAAGCACACCCACATGATACTATAGAAAATACAGCAGATCTCAACATCGGAGTCTGCTGAACTTGATTATGACAACTAGTCACCTAAAGACGAGTGAATTTGGCCTTAAGGCTAGTCTGCTAGGACTGGAGACAAGTTGTCTGGAGTCTTCTCCTCCCCGTTTAAAGAACTGTTGCTCTAACCTCCCTTGTCAATCCTATTCCTCCTCATCTCCCAAATAACATCCCCACCCATGTGGCTGTAGTGAAAAATTCTTCCCACCTATCTCACCCATCTGCTAGTGAGTGAGCCCATTTCTTTGCTACATCTGTGCTGACTTTTTCTACTGCACTAAGTTTTTCCATCACAATATTCCTGTTCCAGACACATAGAAAAAATACTCAGGACTAGAAAACTGTATCAATTGACATGTCTTGTTCATTAACTGAGAAGCACAAAAAAGATCCTTTAGCTGGTTCCAATGGACCCTCAAGAGCAGTAAACTAAATGGAAGCCTTTACTTTTTCTCAACACTGCACTCTGTGTTTAAATGTCTTTCCAAATAGGAAGCAGTAATAAAGAGTTTGGAATTCTTCAGAGAGAAAGAAGAAATAGTGTCAGATATCAAACACTATGTATTAAAATACACATGCACTGTCATGAAGTGGTTAAAGGACAGAACAAGGCATCAACATTTTGAGGGTTTGCTGGAGATTTACTCCTTCATCCTGTTATAATCACTGTATGTGCAGTTGGACGCTGGTGTGGAGAGTCACAGCCCTAGATCTGTATGAAATATGCTTTTGAATAGACTACACTACTCAGGTTTTTCCAACATGATCAACATGTATAAGGCTGTGTGGTCACAATTTATCCTTGCAAAGCACATTCAGTTTTACTAAATATGACATAAAATCTTTTTTTGCTCCCATACCTTGAAAAAAATCTTGTCAAATACCTGTAATTCATATCCAATTTTTAAAATTCCACCAAATCCATGTAGCATAAATCCAACATTTATAAACTGAGATTTCAAACGGATGTTACTTTTTAATATTTCATTTTCTAAAACTAACTCATGTAATAAAAAAAGACATCAGGGATGTCCACAAAATATTTTTAGTAGGACTCAGGTTACTGACTTCCAGCAGATATGGGTAAAAACAAAGAGAGAACTGTAAACTGTACAACTGTGGTCAAAACTGAAGCTCTCTGTGCAGCCTGGATTTCAAACTGCTGAGACTTGGCTGTCTCTTTACCAAGGCTTATTAAGGCAGTGTTGGTTAAAGCACTTCATGATAATGGTGGCTGTTTCACCTTCCTTTTCCTTTTTAATAAGAGAAAAACCCCCACAGTGATATTGTTAGGATAAGCATATGGAACTCTTGACATAAATTCACCTCTAAAGTGCACAAACTGCATTTATAGTAAAATCAATGAGAATTCCAAATCTTTATAACTTAAAGGTGTTACCTAGTTCTTAATTTTTAGAAAGAATAAAGTATTTGGCTGGGACCTTTATAGCTGACAATCTCCAATCTTGAATTATGCTCATAATTGTGTTTAAAACGTGATAGAACACTCAAGGAATCCAATGACAAACAAGAGGAATACAGCAGACATATGCAAAGGTTTAGTCACTTCAAGTTGCAAAGGCTATTCACCACAGCAACAAACAGAATTACCATAGCACGTTGCTCCTTCTTGTGCACATCTCATTACATTCAACATTTCCTGTAAGTATGGGAATCTGCTGCAAATCTTGTCCATTAACCTCAAATATATAATGCTTGTCAAACTGCAACACGAAATATTTTAAAAGACCGTACTTTTCCTTAGCTTCTCTAGTCTTAGAACTAAAAGATTAAGGTGATGCAATTCTGAGTCCCCATTAAAAAATTAAAAGTGGCAGGGGAATAGTCAGGTTAACTAGCTACATTAGGAACCAGACATTGCTTGCAATGGTTTCATTATAACATTGTGCCATTTAGCTCTGATTTAAAAAAAAAAGTCCTGTTGATAATTCTTTTTCCTTCAGTAACTTTCCCTGAACGCATCCCATCTCTTTTAAACCAGCTTCCAATTCACTTTAAAATCGGCTCCAGTTTATTTCTAAGTCACTTCCTAAGAAAAGCCCTATCCCTAAATTCTTACTTATACAGAAAGTTACTGTTTAAACAAGTCACATCACTGACTCTAGCATGATGACTCATGCCATAAAATTTGTTCTGATTTTGACTAATCCTCCCTCCCCCTCCTCCTTTTTTTTTAAGGAATTTGAAAAGCCAGAGAAGAGCTAACGTGTCTCTATCTATTCTCTGGCATCCACCAAGAACACCAAACAAAAGAGGCCGACTACCTGGCAAATACCCTTTGTACTTCCCGCTGGAAGTGAGATAGTCAATATCTCTAAGTTAGAGATAGCAAATGTTTCTAAACGGAGAACAATTTTCTCCACTAGTAGGTGCAACAGGAACTTTAGTATTTGAAAATTGAAGACTGATCTATTGATGTAAACGGCTTGTGAAATGAGCCAGGGATTAAGCAGAAAGAATGCACAGGTCCATCTGGTTGTTTCAGTACAATTAACCCATCTCAGTGTACACACCCAGTCACTGTGGAGACCTCGGGAGCCCCTGGACACAGCTTCAGTGAAAAAAGCAAATTTTCAAAATGAATGTAGCTGTCTTTGAAACCTCAAAGAGGATGGTAAGTCCCATCCTCATGGTACTAAGTGGTTACTTTACCTGTTGATCTCATGAACATCTCTTTCAGTTTTAGATTCTTAATAAATGCTTGAGTGTTTAATTCCAACCTAATTTGAAATCTAAACCAAGTAATACAAGTACAAGAAAAAAAAAGGTTTGTGCGCAATTATGAGGGAATATTTTTTTAATGTTTTTTCTCCTTTCCAACTTTTTTCTTTAAGATTAGGCTTTCCCTCTTTTCTATGGTCTTGACTACTATCAGAACAGACTCAGTTCAGCAATCTGTGCAGCCTGCAGCAAGGTGAAGGTGGGTTAGCTCATCTTCTCCAGGGCTTACAGAGCCCTGTAGTGGGGCTGGCAGTTGTGTTGATTGCTTCCTCACAATATCTGCATGTTCTCCAGCACAGGAATGGCCTGAGAAAGGACAGGGAGCTGTGGCAATCCTGTCACAACTGACATGTGTCTTCCAAACTACAACTGTAAATCTGGCTTTGGTAAGCATGGCCGGAGCTGCCTGCTGTCTGTACTCAGCCTTGGTGGTGTTCTGGGCTGTGGCATGCTGCTGAGAGCTGCCAGTTCATAACAGCACATCATTCATTCACTTTTTTGGCACTGATTAGGATAAAAGGAAAGGAAATCAAAGTAGCAATCTTAAAAGTTATGGTGAAATAGTTTTATTTCCTGTAAACTCAGCAAAGTGAATATGTTCTGCATTTTTTTAAAATAATTCTTATAACAGTGTTTGGGATTTGCTTCAAGTTTAGATGATATGTAAATAAATGCAATTCACTGACAAATAACATTGCCAATGCTGAAGCCACAAAGATAACTAATCTGTCAAAAATAAGAGGGCCGAATTGCAAACCTTTGCAAAATATGATAGAACAAGCTTTTCAGCTACTCTGGGAAACGACTTCCTCAAAATTAATTATCAGATGTATCTAACAACCTTAGAAACACAAGAAAGATTAATGTGTGAAAGCTTTGGACCTTCTGTTTTATGTTTTACTTACTTCAAAGTAAGAAAAAATGCCACTTGTAAAGTGTCCTGTAAGTACGTGCAAGTCACTGACTTCTATTCAGAGAAACAAGATAATACTTAATAGCGCATGCTGGCCAGACTAGATGATGCTACGGGTCTTCTGACTTTAAATTATTAAAACTGGAACTATATTCAGCTTCTTAAATAATCTAAAGACTTCTCTCTTTTTCAAGAGAAATAGCCCGTTTTAACAAGTCAGGTCAAAGACGCTGTCCTGGCTTAGAAATGGAATCTCTGAATGTCCAGCCCCCAAAAAAGTTCTGAGCAGGGAGTTGTCTTCATGAACTATTTCACATTCAGGTTCAAGGCTGTTGAGATGCCCAGGGCTGGTAGAGCTATCCATGACAGTCAACAGGGCTGGCAGCGAATGGAGGATGCTGCCACGCAGGAAGTTGGAAGAATATCACTTAATAAAAAGATATATCAATTATTTTTGGCAACAGAGAAAGAAAAGTAAGCCTGCTCCCTGCCCACGATGTCACAGTGCGGGCGGCCCTCACCGGAGTGTGGCAGTACGAGTGACACAACACCGCCTCTGACCGCACTGGGCCACTCCTGGCCACCATGGCCAATGTAACAAGGCAAATGCAGCAGCAACGCCTGGTGCTGCCAGCCCGTGCCTTTGCTGTGCATCCACTGCCCTCTGCAGCCTCCGCCGCGCAGCAGCTCGGCCATCACCCAGCTCGTCCACCCCCTTCAGCCTATCCATCCCTGAGCCCGTCCATCCTATAGCCCGTCCATCCCTCAGCCCGTCCATCCCTTCAGCCCGTCCATCCCTTCAGCCCGTCCATCCTATAGCCCGTCCATCCCTCAGCACGTCCATCCTATAGCCCGTCCATCCCTCAGCCCGTCCATCCCTCAGCACAGCCATGCCTTCAGCCCGTCCACCCCTCAGCCCGTCCATCCCTCAGCACGTCCATCCCTTCAGCCCGTCCATCCCTCAGCCCTGCGCTGTTTTTTGACTGCATTCCTGAACCGTGCTTCACTTGCTGTGATGGTCCTGGTGCGGGGGCAAGGCGGGCTTTCCTTTGTGCGGGGCAGTCCCAGGCTCTCCTACCGCAAAGCTCGGCTCGTCTCAGGATCTGAGCGCCAACTTTGGGCACTGCATTACAAGCAGAAGCAATTGTGTGGAATGTTCTAAAGAGGAAGAAATTAACTAATGGGCTACAAAAAGCCAAACCAAAGCAAAGCGAATCAAACAAACCTGAGTAAAAAAAAAGCCACAAGAAGTTTAATTTTAGAAATTTCTCCCGGATACTAAGATGTAAGTGGGGCCACACATTCTTCTCTCCTGCATCAGCAGAGCAACACAGGGCAATTTATTAGTCAGTTGTAATTCCACATAGTCAGCCTCGCTGGGTTTTGTAGATGAGATTCCCAGCAACAGTTTTACCACAGCAGGATTTTTTTTTACCAAACTCTCCTGTAATCTCCAAAGAACATCCCAGAAAAAGAAGATAAAAAAAAAGAAAAGGGGGGAAAAAAGAACACTGGCCCGTCATTAACACATAATTAACAGAGCAACGTGTTTAGCCTTCAGGGAAGGAAAAAGAAGAGCACATTGAACATTTTACAGTGTGTCTACACAGTCAGTCATGCCAAGCAAACAGGTAGCAAAGCTCAAAGGAAAGCATAAACCCGCCCAACCCACCCGCCTAACATTTGTACCCCTGAGTGCCTGTCCCAAGGCCCTGATGACTCATCACATTCCCCAAAGGGCACAGAATAGAAAATGCTGGAATTAATACCCTTGGAATGGGCAGTTTTCAGTACGCTAGTTTTCAGTACTGCTCTAGATAACGACTGAGCTGCTCAGTGGCAGGAAGGTCAGTAGCTGTTTATTTTACCCCAGCAGCGAACGCCCCGGCGGTCTGTGACCCCGGGTGTGCCGCGGCAGGTACAGCGCGCGCGTCCTGGGGACAGCCCCCTGCGTGTCCTGGGGACAGCCCCGCGCGCGTCCTGGGAACAGCCCCCTGCGTGTCCTGGGAACAGCCCCGCACGTGTCCTGGGGACAGCCCCCTGCGTGTCCTGGGAACAGCCCCGCGCGTGTCCTGGGGACAGCCCCCTGCGTGTCCTGGGAACAGCCCCCTGCGTGTCCTGGGAACAGCCCCGCGCGTGTCCTGGGGACAGCCCCCTGCGTGTCCCGGGGACAGCCCCCTGCGTGTCCTGGGGACAGCCCCCTGCGTGTCCTGGGAACAGCCCCGCGCGTGTCCTGGGAACAGCCCCCTGCGTGTCCTGGGGACAGCCCCCTGCGTGTCCTGGGAACAGCCCCGCGCGTGTCCTGGGGACAGTCCCGCGCGCTCCCGGGCGGCGCTGGGGACACGGCCGGAGCCGCCTCCGCCCGCGGCCCCGTTCGGTGCCACGGGAGGGCGCTCCGGTACCGGCGGCACGGGCTGGGGCCGGAGCCGGGGCTGCACCTCAGCCACATCTGCTGTCACTGCCCCATTGCCGGCATTTTATCCACCCCTGAGCAGACCGCTGCAGCAAAGTAACGAGGGGTCATATTGAAAAGCTCACTCCAACTTCTGTGCTGTTCCACGCTGCGTTCGGTATAGAATGGCAGAACCGATTAGGTTGGAAAAGACCTTTGAGACCATCGAATCCAATCTATGACCGAACACCATCTTCTCAACTAGACCGTGGCACTGAGTGCCACATTCAGTCTTTTCTTAAACATCTCCAGGGACGGTGACAGCACCACCTCCCTGAGCCCGTTTCGATGTCTAATCACGCCAAACCTCCCCTAGTGTGGTTGTGGACTATGTCTTCTTGTCCTGCCACTGGTTGCCTGGGAGAAGAGACCAATTCCCAGCTGGCTGCAACCTCCTTTCAGGTCGGTGTGGAGACTGATAAAGATTTCCCCCGAATCTCCTCGTCTCCAGGCTAACCAGCCCCAGCTGCCTCAGCTGCTCCTCACAGTGCTTGTGTTAGTGCAGACCCTTGGCCAGCCTTGCTGCCCTCCCCTGGACACATCCCAGCAGCTCAACATCCTTCCTAAACGGAGGGGCCCAGAACTGGACACGGCACTCGAGGTGTGGCCTCACCAGTGCCAAGCACAGGGGGATGATCCCTTGCCAGGTCCTGCTGGCCACACTATTGCTGGGCCGGGCCAGGCCAGGATGCCACTGGCCAGTGGTCAAGCCGGCACACTGCTGGCTCACGTTCAGCCAGTACCGACCAGCACCCCCGGTCTTTCTTCGCTGGGCAACTCCCAAGCCACCGTACTCCCGGCCTGGGCTTGTAGATGCCAGGCGCAGGAGCCGACCCTCGGTAACCCCGGGCTCCTTCCAGCCCCGGGCAGGCGGTGCCGGGCCGCCCAGGGGTGGGCGAGGCCGCCCTCCCGTCCGCCCGGAGCGGTGGCACCGCCCGGCCCCGCCCCCCTCCGCCCGGCCCCGCCCTCCTCCGCCCCCGCCCAGTCCCAGCCCCGCCCTCCGGAGCCCGAGCCCGCCCCCCGAGCCCGGCCCCGCCCCCCCGAGCCCGGCCCCGGCCCCGCCCCCCCGAGCCCGGCCTTAGCGGCGGCGCGGCGCTCGCTCACAGCACGGCCCGGCGGGATGGCGGCGGCGGCGGAACACGGTCGCGATGGCAGCTGCCACTTCCAGCGCTCCCGGCTCATCTGGATGGTCGCCATCATCTTCGGCATGATCGTCCTCGGCGTAAGGAGCGGCGCGGGGAGAGAGAGGGAGGGAAGGAGGGAGATCCTTCAGAAGCCGCGGGGTGCGTGGAACAGGTTACCTGCACCATCCCCCGTGTCCTGGGAAACGTCGTTCCCTAAAACATACGGGGAGAAAAAGGAAACTAGAGGTGCTGCTTTAGGCAGGCGGGGAGGAGGCGGGACAGAGCCATGCAGGAAGGCCGGAGTGAGGGACCAAGCGCCTGGCTGCGAAGGGAAGCGAGGCCGTGGCGCTGGAGGCGTCCCGGGCCCGGCCAGAGCATCCCGGGCGCGGCACCCGCCGAGGTGCCCTGGGAAGGGGCTGCGGCATTCCCAGAACTGGGATAGAGGCACCGAGCATCAGCACAGCTCGTTCCGGGACAGCTGTGGGCCATGTCAGTCCCTAAGGTGCGTTTACAGGTGAGGGCTTTAGGCACAGGCTGTACGAACTGTGGTGGTGCTGGAAAACGCATGAGTTCAGTCACCATGCTGTCTTCATTTCCAAAGACAGACTTCAGCTAAGTTAGGTTGGACTGCTGGACCAGGGATATTAATGATTGTTTTGCTGAATCTGACGAGTTTATGAAAGTCATCCCTTGACTTTCACATGTCGCGATTTTCCTTCTGTTTGCACAGATTTGCTAAACGTAAGAACCACCAGTGTAAAAATGATAGTCAAGGCATGTCAGGCCGCTCACAAAACAGTTTTTGGACTGTTTCAGGAAACAGAGCTTTAAGCAGATTCCCTGTTTAAGTCCATCACCTCTCCACATCTTTGGCATAGCTAAGTTTACAAACAGTGAGAATCTGCAGCGTTGATAGCAGAAGCAAGGTAGGGCGGTGTGAACTTTGGCCTGGCCTAGCGCTCACCGTGTGTCCCCAATGGACTGCGAGGTGCACAGCTTATCACTCACTGCCCTTCTCCTCCCCGCCTTGTGACAGTCAGGGGGCACAGCGACAGCACTGCAGACAGCTCTGTGACAGGAAGGGAACTCTGCATCTCTGCTCTTGGGATTTGTGCTCGGTTATCTTCTGTGCACTGTTAAAAATCTGACATTTTCCTTTTTTAGGGGACTAAAGAAGGACTGATCCCCTAGTTTTAGATAAATAGTTATTCCTCCTAAACAGTGTGTTCATTGTTTGGCTTCTTCAGGTAACTTGCCTCAGATTAACTTCTTCAGGACAAAGACAATGTAGGTTAGACATGCAGCATTAGACATGCAGCTTCCATGTCTAATAGGTAATGAGCTTATAACTTAAATACCACTTAGTGTGCAGATGCACTCATGGTACCCAGACAGCAACCTTAAACTTATCCCCTTGGCATCTGGTATGTCAAGGAATAGAAACTTCCTAGTTGCAATCTTTCAAGGGCTACTGGAAGAATATGGTCCTTGGACAAAGTTAATGGAATGAAAGAATTTAAGTGTGATGAATAAATGAGCCCTAAACTCACGGGGCTCAAAAATAAAGCGATTTTGAAGGTTAAATTGATAGTGCTTGTACCTTGAAGTAAGATAACTAATTTGTTTTTGTTTTTGTTTTAGTGGGTAACACTTTGGCCTTCAACTATACCTTATAGTTACTTGGGATTATTTGGTACCTTCCTTAATTATTTAGTGGAACACCACCACAAGTGGGTATGCTACATGTAAGTTATATTTGACTATGTAATTATTTTGCCTCTCTCTGACTCTTGTACTTAGTCTGTGTTAACAAGCTTTCCTGTAACCCAGTTGTTAATTAGATTTAAAGAGCTCTCCTTTCAAGCTCATTATAATTAAGGGTGTGGGGTAATAAGTATGTAGAGGACTAGACAGGCTAAGACCAGTTTGATAGTTTAAAAATTCAACTTCGAATTTGGCATCACTGATGGCTTAACAAGAAAGGGAAAAATATTAAGATACTACTTTGATGACAGTTATTAATCGAAAGTTATACTTGTACCATCTGTGGAAAGTCTTTTCTCTAGTTGTTACTTGAGCAGTTCAGTCCTTTAGGAATCTTCTTGATCCAGCTTCAATTAAAGAACATTCTCTACCCTGGTACTCACTTATCCTGATCTACATGAGAAATAACCTGCTGAAAAAACTGCATAGTGCTAAGTTTTGCTGGGTTACAGAACTTAGCTTTTTTGTTAATTAAAGTAGCAAAACGTATAAAATACTTCCGTGAGATCGCTGACTTCCTGTAAAGACAGATATCAGTAGGGCTTTCTTGTTTATTTTACCATGCATTATGTAGAACCTTCATCTTTTCTCAGAGCAGCTTTTGCTTTAGCAAGGTCTTGAATTGATCCTAACTGAATATCCTGTTTTGTTTTTTTTTTTCTACAAAGGCTTCTATGTAAAAATTTGTAGGCCAAGTGTGGCTTATCAAGTCACATTATATATTCTGAGTTTATATGCACTGTTGTTTTTGTAGAACTAAATCTGTAAAAACTTAAGTAGCTCCTTAGGACCACTAAAAATACTTGTGTAAGTAAAAGGATAGATTTTGCATGCTTAACTAAGATTAACTTGTATTGCTTTCACTAAGCATTTGGCTTTTTGGCTTAATCTAAGTGCTGAAAGTTTTGGAAGCCTAGTGGGTGCTTCAAATAGCAGGTCAAGGCTTATTGCTCGTTACAGTTGCTCTGATTTTCTTATGAGCTTCAGTTTTTTTTTAAGTGCACACTTGTGGGGTTTTTTCAAGATGAAGAACACCCCTTCCTTTCTAGGTTAAAATAAGTTGTCGCTTCAGTGCTTCCAGGTTTATATTCTCTCCATAATGCATTTGGATACAACAGTCTTCTCCCTAGTTTTCAACACAATAAACCATGTTTTCTTTCCATCAGGTTCTGGATATCCTGGTTGATTCACATAGTGGAAGCCCTCTATGGTATCAAGATATGCCAGTAAGTTGTTCCCTTCTCTCACTCCAGCATAGGTTCTCTGCAAAGGATTTCTAAATCAAGTAACATAAGCTACAGACTGACTGTGGTGGCCCTCAGCAGCAGTGGATTCAGAGGGTGCTGGTAAAATTCTTGCTGCAGTGATAGTTTGCTGTCCTCAACAGTCGGTTGCTGCCAATTCTCCCAGTGGTTACTGTTGTACAGGGCAGCAAAACCAAGGGCTGGCAACTTCCAGAACTGGCAGCAGCAATGTTTGCCAGAGCTTGTCTGGCAGCCTCTGAACTCCCTGTTCACTGGGTAACACTGCTGCTCAGGAGGCAGAGGGAGCCAGAGATAGTGTAGAAATATTCTGATAACTTCAGGTGTTACAATTTTATCAGATCTTACCTCATCAGGATTGCCATACTGCTAATTACACGCTTAAACAATTGGGTTTGTATTGTGAGAATACAATTGGACACTTTCATCTGGGGACTCTTTCAGATCTTCTTGCATCTGCAGGTCAGTGGGATAAAATACTTAAACTGGTCAGACTGTACATGCAAGGCAATGTAAATCTTATGTTAGGATAACAATTTACCTGGAAAGGAGCGCTGTCCAAACACACCATTCTTCATTTGGCTCGTAGTTGCAGTAATTCAGAAGGATGTAGATACTCATTAGGTTCTCATGCTCTGCAGAGCAGGTGGCCACAGTCTGTTTGCCATGATATAAATGATAGGTTTCCACTTCATTCACTGTCTCAGGCATCTCAGGTAACAGCTCTTGGAAACAACAGGATTTTGTTTCATGGAACGCTGCATAAGGGGTTTTTGGTTTTTTTGGTTTTTTTGTTTTTTTTAAGACAGTAGAATATGGATGAATAATTTCTGCCTTCAGAATGAGACTTACTAAAAATTTTGTGATTATCAGACTCATTTTAATTTATGTAGCTTTAAAGTTAAAACTTTGTCTGAGTCTGCAAATAAATGGGTATCTGGGCCTAAGGTGGTTCTTTTAAGTATGAGGAAACTTCACTACCAGTGAACATGCCAGATGAGTGTATTGGAATATTGTAATTAATTTTACTAATGAAGTTTTACAGGGTAGTGTTAAAACCCACAAAAAAACCAAGCAGAGATGGCCTGCTCTCCATCATCTGTTTAGATTACCTAACAGCTGTACTTCTATAAGCACCAAACACCATTTATTTTTACTTATGTAAAAGTTATGTCTACTTGGCAACATCACAAAGGAGGCACAAGGAAAAACTGTGAGGACTTAGACATAAATTTGTTAATAAGCAGTAGTGTTGTCATTGGCTCTTGGCCTGTGTTGCTGCACATGGTTTATTCACTAAGCTTGCTTTGTGGCAACAGGTAAATTTCTTAAGCCCTTTTTTCCAGGTTCTGCACTAATTTGAAAACACTGTAGCTGGGATTATAAACAAAAAAGCATAGCTATACCTGATGAAACTGTTTACTGGAAATGTGAATTCCCTTGGGTTTGCTGTTGTGTTTATACTTGGTCCTTTCAATAGGAGTACTTCTCAAGAACAATGGAGGAGAAAGTGACATTTTCTGTAACATACAGAAAAAAATCACATGTTACATTAAAACTAACTAACATAGGAAGGTCTCTTCTTCATAAATCAAGTGAAATGCATTCAGCCCTGTTACCTGTCTTTGTCTAGCCACAAATTCAGGTACCAGGTTTCTCCATCCCTCATCACACAGTTATTGTCAGGTCTCTGCACTGCCAGCATGAAGTCTCTCTTAACTAGCACAGTCAACAAGAAATTGTATTCAGGCTTGTATATTAAGATCAGTATTAAGCTACTCTAGTTTCTTGGTTCTTTGCACACAGACTTCTGGGATAAGTAATTTCAAATGGGACAGACGGAGATTGAAATTTATATATTGTTGAGGAAATTGTATGCACAGATTGTCTGAAGGAACTTTTGTTCAATAAATAGCTTAAAATGCTAAAACCACAAGAATGGGTATGTTTAATTAGCACAGGAAATGTCTCAGGAGATGGAAACTAATGTGCTGAGCTGAAATGTTCTAATCCAGTCTGAATCTCAAGGATGGGTAGAGATAGCTAACCTTACTTTATAAGTACCAGTACAGCCAGTTTTTTGACACATTTTGTGTTTTTTGTTAATGTTACAGAGCTAAAGGAATCACTGACCCGGGTGTTCAGTTCCAATGGTTCGTTCAGACCCTTTTGTTTGGATATGCTTCCTTTGGTCTCCTGGTCTCTTACAAGCCTGCAGCCAAGAAGCAGTACTAGAAGACAATGAAAGAAGTCACTTCTCACATACTTCATCTCATTTTTCTGAAAAGACCCCCACATACATGTCTAGGTGCTGTAATCAGCTAAATTACATTCCTGCTGCATGATGCAGTGCCTTTCTACTAAGTAACACAATTAAAATTCGCAAGGCCCTGTGGATAGTTCAGTAGAAAATCAGCCCTTCAGTCTTGGCACTGCCAAATTTTAATCCTATTTATTATGCAAGAAGCCAAAAGTTGATCCTCTGCAGATTTTGACGTGTATACTGTGTCACTGACAGCTGGTAGCAGTGGTTGATAAATTACCTTTCCATGAGGAGAATTGTTCTTCTCCAGCAGGGATGGTTATTGAGAGCCAGAAGGCAGCTTGCACCTATTTTGTAATAGGATTTAAATTTACCTGTATTTTCTCTCTGGGACTGACATTGTTGTTAAAGCCTGCTCTTTGTACTTTGTTTTGTCTGCTTATTTTGTTCCACAAAGGACAGACCACTGTACTGCTTCAGGCACATTGAAAAGACCAGGTCTCAGCTTAAGCTGAAATGCAGTGAGCTTGGATACATAAAGCACTTTAACTTGGTTTAATACAAGTGCCTTAAAATTAATGCAGCATGACCTCATCTTTTTAATGAAGATTTTAAGTTATGAGTTATTATAGTATAAAGTAGCTTTGAGGGCAGCTTTTTTGAGAAGTAATTTATTATGCAAAGAGAAAAAAAATATTGTTCAAAAATCTAGCTGAAAAGTTGATATTTGGGAATGAAATTAGATGTAGTGAATAAACATATACCAATTCCCAGGTCTTTTGAAACCTAAGGTTGAGAGACCATCATAAGCACCCCTCAAGAGTATTTCCTGTATGTGTAGTGAGTCTTCCATCAGATTATCTTTTACTTTTGAATATTTGAACAAGAATTTAGCCTGTGTAGTTTTAGCACTTTTAAAAGGAATAACTATTTAAAGTACTAACTGGTGTGGGGAGAAGTTTTACCATGCCACTTGCCATGATCCTGCTTTGGAAGAAAGGGTAAGAAAAGGTTGTTCTTTCTCTAATCTCTAAGAGCTCCACAAGGCTGTAATGGGTAACTCTGTGCCTTGTGCGGTACCTGCAGACTACAACACTTTGTGGGAAGCTTTACTCGAGCACAGATATGTAAAGTTTTTGCTTTCAGTGGGTACTAAAAGCCTGGAGAATTGAAGGATTTGATATGGTGGTTTGGGTTTTGTTGTTGTTTAATGGCAAACTGTTAACTTAAATATTTTATAGAGAAGCAGAAACTCATTTAGTGGCTGGAAATCCAACGGGAATGTCAAGAGCCTGAGCTACGTTTTCCTGTGTAATCTTTTGTCTTAGTTTGTGACCCTGGAATAAAGATGTTTTAAAAGTGAAGAAGTTGTTTTTAATACATCCTAGAAATAAAATGCCCATACAAAATGCATAGACCCCTTATTGACTCCAATATCACTGCTCACACTTGGAATGTGCAGCTTTCCAAAGTCCTATCACTGATGTTATGCTGCCTTCCCCTCCCATGGCCAGGCTGCACTCCAAGCACTGGCAGGCTCACCCTCAGCCCTTCCCCTGGGCTCTGGAGTGGCTGCAGGTAAATCACAGCTCTGAGATGTTACCTATGTCCTGTTCGACTCCCCCTAATTAGACAGGCTTCCTTTTAGGCAGGCAATGGCAAAGCTTCCTCAGTGCAGCCCGAGGAAGCTGCAGTAGGAAGCTAGAGCAGGAAAAAATATGTCCTGCCTTAGTTTAAAAAATGACCAAGTTAAAACAAGTTTTAGCCAGGCACTGGCATCACCATTTTTTGAAGCCTCTCTTGATTTTTTTTGTTTAGCATGACAGATCACAGCAGCTTTCTCCGTAGAGGTTGTTGGGCTTCTCAAGAGATTTTAGAAATGCAACTCCCAGGTCTTCATTCATCTACCTTCAGATACTTTCTCTCCCACCCTTTGCATGGCAGCAGATCAGTTTTAATGTTTGTTTAAAAAAACAGAAAAAAACCACAAAAATATAAACCCAAAGAAAAGCCAACCACTGTTTGCTGTCAGCCTCTGTCCCAGAGCTGTAACCAGCACAGATGCCTGTTTGCTAAAGTTTTGGAGGCTTCACAACAAGCTCCCAACTGCAAACCTGAGGAGCATGGGATAAGCAATGCTGACTGGCCTTGAGGAAAATGAACAAACCCACAGCATGACAAGACTGAAATAATATTGAGATACCATTTCTGAATAAGTGTTTATAGTGCCCTTAACATCACAGTAAAGTAAATATACCCTTAATATATTACAAAATTATTTTTAAAAGCCAGCAGGAGCACAAATCAAGGTTGGCACCTCACTCAGTTCACAAAGACACACATTTCTGGCTTTAACAGGCTCTCTGGAAATGCTGCTGGTTACAGCAGACATAAGCATTTCTCCAGGCTAATCCAATAGCAACAATGAAGGATTACTCTTAATTACTTAGAGCAACTCTTTCCACTGCAATCAAAATGCCCTTTCCACAACAGAAGGGCAGAGCAATAGAAGTGCACCCTGTGTTCCCAAAGGCTGGGCTGGGTGTCAAAGCCTCCCCATCAACACATAACCCACCCTGCTTGCCAAAGGAAAATACTTGCAAATTAGGTAACAAAATATTGCAAAATACCACTTCCCATTGAAAGGAAGCCCCAGTGAAACATACAGAAGAGCTTTTACTTTTGAAAAAGACCACTAAATAAGAAGATAAATCACCAAGAAAGCTAAGATGACGTTAATAAAGGTTTTTCAGAATGGATATTTCTGCCAACTAGACTGGTGACAGCACTGAAAAATAAATGCTGTTTAGACATCCATTTCAAATTGGAAGAAAG
The DNA here is from genome assembly GCF_052056855.1 of Sturnus vulgaris. Lineage (NCBI taxonomy): Eukaryota > Metazoa > Chordata > Aves > Passeriformes > Sturnidae > Sturnus > Sturnus vulgaris. The sequence continues at coordinate 13,991,431 of NC_142250.1, forward strand.
GAAAAAACCAACCCTTGCTATGAAAGCTAAGTGCAAGACTGGGTATGCATTATATTAACAATGTAAAGTAGATGCCAAGAAAATTTAAAGCAGCCATGCCTGTTTTTTCTAGACATATAAAAAACCCACCCCTATTCTTTATTTATTTGACCTGCGTTGGTGATCAAAAGAAATTATTTCATGCAAGTCACAATCACATCACTTAAAACAGTACTTTTATGCTGTGATTGCTTGGTAGCTTTGTTACAGATGGAAACAAAGAAACCACCCAGATCCATTTTCATCCTTAAATCATAATATATGGAAATGAGTGTAATTTACTTCTAAAAGGCAAGTTATCCAAATCAGCGTATTTGGCAAATCACTGCTCAAATCAAACTGCTGGGGAGATCTGGATGTGTAGATCAGAACATGCAGCATCAGCTCAGAGACACTGCTGAGCCTGAACAGAAGCAGTGAGAGGTCTCCCACCCATTTTTGAGAACTGCTTCTAAAGCCTTCAGGGCTGTAGCACATTTTTTTTATGAGGAAGCAGTGGAAAACTTTTCTCAGAATCTCAATATATTGTCTTGCTTTGCCTCTTTTTCATGCTGACTTAGATTTTCCTAAACACAACAGGAGTCGACTGAGCCAGACTTTGGAAATACCCAAGTGTAGGTTAATTAAGGACATTTAATTTGCTTTGGGGCCAGGCAGCTGGTCCCCTGCAGAGCAATAGAGCCCTGGTGAAGCTGGAGGAATGGTCACTGCCATGGCGTCTGCAGTGAATTTAACCACTGTAGGCAAGACCCTTGAGGTCTCAGAGTCTGATGTTTGTGGGCATTCTGGTACAGTCTCTGTCTGCAAGAGCTCATGAACAGCTCAAGAAATTGCCATAGCTTGTTGAAAGCAAAAGGAATAAAATCTCTCAGTATTTCCTTTACACCTGCTGTCAGAAAAGCAGTAATAAATAATACGGCACAATCCATGTACTATACTAGACCTTACATGGCCCCTGCAACTCCAAACATCCCTACAGCACATGCATGAGGGGAAGGAGGAGGGGAGAGGAGGAAAGAGAGGTGTAAGGAACATTATTATATCATTCTGAAGGATTCCTCCTCCTTTTAGATGTAGCAAAATTTTGGGAGCACATGAAAGCAAGATTTGCAATAGAAGAAAACTCTACCAACTTCAACACCCTATACATGGCAGAATGCTTACAGTTAACAAAACTGCAGAGAAAGTGACAGGAGAACCAAGGCCATGCAATAAATGACTGGCAGGAATTACAGCCCAACACCAGAGTGTTGCAGTTTAGTTTTCCATTCAGTAAACCACAGGCCTATGTTTGTTTGGATCTAGTAAAAGTTTAGCAATAACATGTCAAATGCACTTACTGTGTTGTAGGATGGGGAGGTTGTGGATCTTCCAAAAGCAGGAGGCCAGAAGGCAAGGTGCTGCCTGTGAGGACATGCCACCTGCATGGGGAGATGAACTGCTCCTGATGAAGCAAAAACATGTGCAGGCAGAGATTTAGATGTTAATCCCCAGCTAACAGGACCTGGCTGAAAAAATGAAGGAATCGATGTGGGAAGAGATTTTGTTTCAATTTAAGATGCACCTTGTTTGCATCACTCCTGGGAAGAAGTTGTGCTGTGCCCCTGATAAGCACTGTGTGCCTAGGACAGCTCCCAGATTGGCTTAGCTCCAGTGGAACTAGCTGGGTCAAAGTATCTTGTGCCTCTGGAGACAGCTTAGTGCATTTTGGCCAGTGGTTCAGCAAACCTGAACAGTCCTCCTGGAACTGGAGGGCTGGTTCCCCAAAGTTCTGGTGGTTGCAGTGAGAATCCCTGAGAGCTGACTCAGCTGATCTCAGCGACTTCACTCACCCATCTGAGCCCAGCCCAGGGCACACTGCACCCACTCCCCTGCCCAGAGACACAGCCCAGGGCACACTGGACCCACTCCCCTGCCCGGAGACACAGCCCAGAGCACACTGCACACACCCCCTGCCCAGGAACACAGCCCAGGAACACAGCCAGGCACAGCCCAGGGTAAGAAACATTCCCTTGTTCTGTGCCAGTGAAGAGAGTCCATGCTGGGCTTCCACCATGCTGGGGAGCAGCCCAGGAGTCTCCCTTGTCACTGCACAGGGCCAGAGCCATCCTGCCCAGTTGCTCTCTCCTCCCTGGCAAGCTCACAGCTCCCCCCTCCCATGAATGATGTGGATTTTGAGGCAAAGTCAATGACAGATAAAAGAAAAATATTAACTGTGATTTTTTTAAAGTGAGCCTGCTATCAGTATCACACAAGAGAATGACAAATCATTCATTGCTGAGGTGGTGTAGCAGAATTTTAATTATATTTCAAATAAATACAATGCTTAGATTTACATTTTGATGATTTAACCATTAGTGAAATTTTTACATAATCATTAAAGTTATTTTTCAAGGTACATAAGAACACTCTATATAAAAATACTTCTTTAAATAAAACATTCAAACCCACATTATTAGATCTTTGAAATGCCATAGATCTTATTATATTTCATAATCTGAAAAGGTTAGCAGCACAGGTATTTCATTATTCTTTCTAAGCATACATTCACTTAAATGCCTCATTTTGAGTTGGTTTTTTTTTCCCTTGGAAGATCTTAATTTTACCTTTTAAGCTAATGAGACTTCAATAAAGGCAATATAGAATGAAAAACGCCTCTGGTATTATTATATTCACATTTAAAGTATTTATTACTGAAGCGTGATTAACACTTTCAAGTAGGTTTATACTTAAAACAATTAAAATGAATCCCAACTGCAAATATGATGTTGGCATTTTAAGCACCTTCTGGACATCACCTTCTTTCCCCACTCCCCAAACACATTTCCAAAATCATACAGAGATTTCAAGTGCATTGATTTTTGGTTGCTCTATCTGCTACATCTTCTTGCCCCAGGTTTGTGAAGATTTGCTAAATGTAGTTCCCACTGATTCAGAAAGAAGTTGGTAATGCTCCGAGCTTCTAAAACAATAAAGCCCAGGATAATAAAAAACTTTAAACCAAATATCCAGACAGCAGAACCTATTGGACACTGCTGAGAGCTTTGGTTATAAAGCTCCATTTTCTTCTCATGTAGGTACCTGAGACATCCTCAACATTTCCTGAGACTTTTGCCAAAAAACATGAGAGGGTAATTAGACCCTTATTGATAGTGGGTTTTCATCCCCAAATCTGCTCTTTGATGGTGTGGTTCATTTCTTGTTCCAGTGGAAGTAGCAAGTATGTAATATGGACTCTGTCATCTATTTCCATACAGATTTCTTAAATTTTTCAGAGAGTGGAGAAAGGAGTTGTGTCTGACAGGACACAGCTGTGATTTACAGGACCAAGGCCTATACCCATCATTGTGAATGGCAAGAAGGGAATAAAACTAACCATTGGGGCATCAATAATTTTTAGTTTCATGTGCAATCCAATATGGTCAGACCATACAGACCAAATCTGTAAACTTCTATTTTTTATCCTCCATTTGTCAAACTCTGTACTCCTGCTCCTTTGTGAACCACAACAAGAAGGAGCAAACTGCTTATTTCCCAGAAAAATAACACTGCAGATACAGCCACAATGCTGCCCTTCTCTTCCCATCCTGCTTGTATAAGCTACAGAGAGAGATGGAACCACAGACTGGTTTGGGTTGGAAGGGATCTCAAAGACCATTTAGTTCCAGCCTCCCTGCCATGGAGTTGTGCTCACTAGACCAGGTTGCCCAGAGCCCCAGCCAACGTGGCCTTGAATCCTTCCTGGGATGGGGCACCATAACTTTCCTGGGCAACCTGTGTCAGTGCCTCACCACCCTCTCAGTAAAGCATCTTCCTAATACCTGATACATATAAATCTGCCCTCTTTCACTTTTAAACCTCTGCCCCTTGTCCCATGCAGCTTTCCTGTAGGCCCCCTTTAGCTACTGGAAGGTGGTGTAAGATCTTCCCAGAGCTTAAATTAAATCCTGCCCAAATGAAAAGGCACAACTGTGTTGTGTGCACATTCAGAAGAGGGCCTGAATTTCTCTTATATTTCTTGCCATCCCACTCTGTTATATAGTTAGTTAGTCTCTGCCTGTAGTGATAAAAATGGTATTTAGGTCAATGTGTTCTTTGTTAATTGCATTAGCCATGTGCCTAGGACTTAGGCTTCCTCTTCTCCCAGCACTGCCTTTGGCTATTAACATGTTGTCTTTAAATATATGTCACTATTAACAGTGTTCTTAATCTGTCAGGTGAGATGGATAGAGTTTGTTTTAGACAGACTAGGATAATCAGTGGAATGCTAATTACAAAATTCACTGGGGTAGCGAGACCTTTTTTACATAGAAACACAAGCCAGTTGCTACTTTTTATACTGAGTCTCCAAAAGCAGAGAGAAGAAATACATTTGTTTTCTGTACATGAGGACTAATCATACTTAATACTTTTTTTTTTCAATTTCTGCAAAATATCGTGGAATTTTATCTTGCAAATAGGATCATTTTCCCTTGGGAAAAAATAATATTATATTGGCTTTTATCTTCCAAGGGTTTTTCTGTCAATTTTTACATCACCTTCTATTAGCATTATTTTTCCTCTCCTTTTAGCAAAGATCAGAACAGAAGTGTGTTCAACCCCACACACATGTATACACCTCCTGAAGCAGATTTAGCAAACAGAAAACTGCTTCTGGCTTGGAAACAGAAAATTTCTGTACTTGTAGTGTTGCTAACTCCAGCAGAAGGAGCTGCATTACTTTAACAAGGGGCATCAAAATCAAAAGACCTTTGAGAGGTCTGTATTCAGATGCAGAGAAATGCCTTCTCCCTGTTTGTTTATGGAATATCACTGGATCCTACAAACTAGCTAAAATCCAGGCAGCCAGCTGAAAATGAATTGAGGAATTCCAACACCAGCAGAGACTAAGAGCTTCCCTTAGCTAAACTAAAGTTTTGAGTTTAACTTTTTTTTACCCCCAAAGACATTTGCTACATTTTGAGCAGGAAATAAATATCCTGAAACTATTAGCTATCTGTGGAGCTTTGAAAGGTAACATTTGTTGTGAAAGCCTCGGGGCTGGGGCTCTGCAGAATCCTGGCCAGAGGCCGTCGTGCCCCTCCGTGCCCGTCACCGCTCGGTCCAGGCGGTCCTGGGGTAGCGCTCCAGGAGTGCGTTCCTCAGCTGGGATGTGTGGAGCTTGTCTCTGGTCTCCACAGTGCAGGTGACCTGGAAAAAGAGTTAGAACCATTCCTGATGGCATGGCAGCAATCTCAGGCAAAGTCATTCCCAATTTAAACCTAAAATGCGCTCATAAAAATAATCAGTTCAAAACAAAAACTCTGCCCCTCACATCCGCTCTTTATGCGGGTAAGAAAACTGACATTGCAGACATCTGGGGCTCTTCTAGCCCATCTGCATGACCATAAACTCTTCCAAAACCCTGCTTTATTGCCTTCAAAGTTTAAATAAGTCAGGCTGATCCTCTGCTGGCTCCTGGGCAAGGTACTTGTCTGCTCTTGGCCTCCCTGAAGACATGTTAGCAGCTTCTCTTTTCCATTCCCTGGGGTATGCACGTGGCACTGCTGCCACCTCACCCACCTCTGACTCTTACCTCACATTTCCATATTTCTAGCAAGTGTTTGTTCCAGTACCTCCATCCTTCAAGTTTTTTATATTCTCCTTCTCTGGTCTGTCATGGAGCTCTTTATCCTATCCCCCAGTTCTTTATCATCTGTGCAGTATATTGGCTGGTTTCACCTCTCACAAACCTTCTTGCTTCATTCTCTTTTTTTATTTGCTTATTGCATCACTTCTAGTTTTCTTTTATAGTTGTTCTGCTGCTAAATAAAACAACTTGGGCAAAACTAATCTTGATAGTTTTTTTGAATTCTTCACTTGTCTCCACAGGTGCTATTGAAATCCTGTCACGTAGCCACTAAAGATAATAACTTCAATGGCATTTTACCAATAATATCTCTTTTTTTGCATATTCACATGTCTGCCTCATCACTTGAGAGCCTAGGCACTAGCAAAGATGAGGCACCAATGTAAAAGTGCAGAAGGAAAATTATACTTCACCATTTGAGCCTCCTAACTTCCATTACTGCTAGTCCTCCTGGAATAATCACTGGTGTTGAAAGTGCCACATAGGAAAAAGACCTCACAGAAACATGGAAATCTAGCAAGGAAAGGACCCAAGATGAGTCATGGTGCAACTACAGAGAGTTCATTGCAACAGGCAAATCTACAGAGAGCAGAGAAACCATGAGCCATGATAACCTGATGGTGGGCTGCTCCAGACATGCCCTGTCAAAATCAGAGCTGCATCCCTTCTAGAAAGCAACAAGGCAAAAAATAGTTTAATTTGTTTACAAGGACATTTCTGAATAACAACTTCGAATTCATGTTTTCTGGAACTGTCTTAAAATAACAATAAACCTTTTAGCAAAACTGTTGAATGAAAATATAAAATACACTCCAAGTTAATCTAAATAGCTGTAGCTCACTTAATCAGAAAACTGGCTACAGCTTCTCAAATATCCATCATGCAATAAGCCACAATTCTGATCTGGTCTTGTAATTCTTCGCCTTTTGTACTGCACAGAGTTCTCTATTTGTTTGGTTCTTTGGAATGCAAATTAGATGCTAATTTCTTTCTTCAAAAAAGTGGGATTTAATCTCAAGAGAAGGACAGTCACAGAGGACAAGTAATAATGAGGAAAGGGGAGAGAACACAATGATTGGGAAAAGTATCTGAGAGTGCCAATGTACCAAACACCCATTATCCATTCCCTGGTTCATATAAAATCCCTACAGCTTTGCAGTCATATCTTCAAGGAGACATACACATCTTGCATGGACTCTGTAATTTTAAAAAGCAAGATTTTCCCTCTTCCATTGCAATCATGCCTGTTTTGTCCTGAGTAAATCAATTGCTGCTCCTGGAACCAGACTGGATGAGGCAGATTTAGCCTTGAATGTCTGGCAGCAAGCTTTGCTTTGCCCTGGGAGCAGGCATGGGGAAGCATTTTGATTTATGGCTAATTATCCTCTCTGCTCTTTCCTGTCTGCTCATGATGGAAACCAGGCAGACCCCACTGGACTGGAGAGAGCTTGTGAACAGTTTGGATAAACACTGTCATTTTGTTCTAAGCATGCACCACAGCCAGTAGCTGATATGGGAGATATCATGTGTAGTGTATCATAAAAGTAGTAGCAGCAACAGCAGTGATAACAACTCCAGAAATTCACCTGATTTTTCACAGTTGTCAAGGAGAGGAATAGAGAACATTTGGTCAGCAGGAGTGAAGAGAGAATCACACAACAGCTCAGGGCAGCTAGAGATAGCAGCAAGGAAGGCAAGAATTGACTTTCTTGCTTAGATTAAGCCAATCTACACTGCAGTTTTACTTCCCCAAACTGCTCTCTTGCTTGCTCCACTTGGGACACAAAATTTACACTTGTCCAACAGAGCAGCTCTCACATTCATAGAGAGGTTTATGAGGTTATTTTATGTGGGATGCAGAAGCACCCCAGTACCACTTGCTATAGCAGGTTACATAGCTATCAATGACCTAAGAGTAAATGCCCCAAAATGGTCTCATTTAAGAATAAATGACAGAACCTATTGCCTGATCTTTCTTGTACACCAGACAAGGTAGCTTATGATGACTAGAAAAATACCTACTTTAAACTTATTTCATACTGATAAGCTCTCAGAAGTATATATGGGATTTTTGAACCTGCAGAGCTTTTATTGTCTGTGGGGCCAGCTGTGCACAGCACACCTTTCTTTTCAAAAACCCCACAAATCCACCAACAGAGTGCATTTTATGAATTTCTCTCATACATACCATATCTTTACTGGATTAAATAAATAAATAGTTATCTGGTCCAGAAAGACATTAAAATAACCGGTCAGATGGATCTTTTGCTGCATTTAAAGTTCCATTCCCTGTGACAGGTAATCTAAAGATACATTTCAGCCAAAGGGCTTAGTTAGCCTGTAAGATTTTTCAGAGCAGGCCTACAAGTAATTAAAGACAGAAGAGATTTCACTGAATATTGATGGCTTGTGTGTTTTATTTAATGACTGGAAATAATTGAGGAAGCAGGACAAAGGCTAAAAAAAAATTAAAGGAAAATTTGATTACTAGTTATTGCTGTGCAACACCAAAATCCAGATGCATAAATCCAAATACTCTTAGGAATTATACTGATTTCAATGAGAGGAAATTCCATAATTTCACAAAAGGAAGAAATTTGCAAAGTTCTGTGCTGAATAGGGTGGGCACCTCTACTCCCTTTCAACTGCAAGTTCTTATAATGGAAGCACTTTGCCTTTTAGAACATATTTTCCTAGATTGTAAAAATGAATTTGGCATCCTCTCAGCTCCCTGATGCCTACTATCTGTAGGTTGTGTGTGCATATATAAATAGTGGGTGGACATGCTGAGTCAATGTTAGAGAGCAGAGGAAATGCAAGTAGTACTGCTGAATCAAGAGGCTTCAGTCTTTTGTGCTTTTCCAGGCTCCATGTAAAGCTAATCCTAAGTAACTAGTGCAGTTCTTTATGTCTGTGAATCATCCATTGAACTTTTGTATCCTGCTTCTTTCATTCTAGAAATCATATTCATCATCTTAAGTTGTTGATGTTGGATTTGCATAAATTAGTATTCATGATACACCACATTTAGCAACACTATAGGTCTGTTTCCATGAAAGTCACTGGAGTTAAGAGTGGAAACTTTATTTATACACACTAGTTTCTGTTATATATTTAGAAAATATGGTTTCTTTTTACAAAATCAACAACTGGGCAATTTTTTGAATTATTTGGTAAACACCCAGTGTAGATTACTTCACATTACAGATTATTTGGTAACAGCAGTTCAATTGATGGTTTGGGGATCAGCTGCCAGATTGTCCCCGAGGTCAGACAATGGAATGCTTGAGAAAGAATGCAGCAGCTGTCACTGGTTGTGCAACCTGAGCCCTTCCTTATCTTTTGGCAATTGGTGCATCCAGGTGGGTGAGCAGAGCAGGAACAAGCTACAGCCACATCACATAAGGCAGGTAATAATCCAACAGGAGCACTCAGACCCTCCCCAGAGCCAGGCTCTCATTCTCCAGCTGGGCCAGGCTGCTCTGTACCACAGCCTGCTGTGGAATGCCATTAAACGACATGACCAAATTCTTCTGGAGGGCCTCAGAAGAAATGGAGTGTTGAGCTTCCCACTCCCAGAGCCTCCATTTGCAGTTGGGGAATGGAACCTGGAAACAGAGCCTTGCCCAGGGTCATGCAGGAAATGCTTTGGGAATGATAGCATCCTCCTGCACCTCTCAACTCCACAACTGCCTGCTCCTATGCATTCACTTCACAGGGCAATAACAGGGCATATGTTGGCAACTGGGGACTCTAATCCAAAATATTCCCTTCCAGCCTTTACAAAATGCAAGTTGGCCCAAACAAATTTATTCCAATTGACCAGAGTGGACTAAAATAATTTATTGAGTTCTGGCCTGAAGTGAATAAACTGCATGAGAAAAAAAGGTATTACACCACACAAAGCCAGGAATTCCAGCACCACTGGGAGAATGTGTAATGTTACTGTAAAGACAATGAAATATTTGATTTATGATTTAGCATTTCTGTGCACAGACAAGAGGGAGGAGTAATGTGGCAGATGTTCTTTTAGCAACCACTCTCTTCCAAGATCTTCAAAACCACAGCACAGTGAAGCTCCCAAGAGGTCTGAAGTGAACAGACCAGACAACCCCTAATGTCAGACAGGAGTGAGCTCAGAGGGAGCACTGCCACCGCTGCAGGGCAAAAGCCACCCACTGAAAAGCTGCTGGGGCAATTCAAGACCTTACAGAGCCCTCCTGGACCTGCCAGTTTGATTGTGCTGTAGTTTCAGTGGTGAAAAGACTTTTCTAGAAAACTGATGAGTTCAAAGATATTTTTTTTCAACCAGGTTGCCCAAGTCCAAAAATTAGACAGTTATTAAGCAGGCAAGGTGCTAATCTACTTCATAGCAAAGAATGTCCTTACCTTATTAAGTTGCTTATTGATTTTGCCCATTGACTTCTCCCTGAGCCAATACTAATATGAAATTAAAGGGATTTTAAATTGGTTTAAAGAGATTTATAGATGGAAGCAATTTAAGTGATAAATTGTTCCAATTGAATCTGAGGAATATCACTGATGGAGAAGAGAGAAAGTTCACAAAAATAAATTGTAGCTTCCCCCCATGGATTGGGTAGTCCTTTAGATCTCTGTATCCAGTTAACTGGTGATACCAGATGATTTTTTTCATTAGCTCTGATCTTTTTTCTGTCTAGATATCCCCATCTAACCTCCTTCAACAGCTGTCAAATGTGAAGCCTACCAGACTGGTTATTTGTCTGATTTGCTAAGAGTTCCCTATTTCAATATAGGGACTTTGGAAGCAGTTCCCTAACCAGTCAGATCAGAGTGAATTAGGGTGTAGTCCTCTGTGAGAAAGAAATCTAGAATGAATCACAAGGGAAGAGAATCTAAACTGGAGTTATGTGCAGGCAGAATCCTAAAGAAACTGCCATAATATTCCAAGGAACACAAGCAGCTGATCCCTCTGCACAAGGCGCTTCTTACTCTAATATAAACATACTCCTTCCTTAATTTAGTAAAAAAAAAGTCTTATTTTTGCCAGTAACACATTCCAAAAGTATTTTTTCCAGAAGTTTAGTTTGAACATAAAATTTCATGTTAGAAAGTCCTTACTTCTTCATGAAATCAGACTATCAGCAAGGATCTTCCCACAGAGTGCTCCAAGTGTGCACTAGATGAACAAACACTAATCCAGAAAGGCATTTCACTAGAATGAAAAAACCACCAATCCAAGCAGCTCTATCATCCTGATAAGTGACTAGAAGCCAAGTTTCTCTTCTTTAGAAATAAAAAGCTAAATCTAAAAGGATGATTAAATACTGAGGCAATAATCTTGACAGGACAGATTCAGTGTTTCAAATCTGTATCTATGCTCACTGCCCTGAGCAAACACCTCATGTCTGTCAAACACAATCTATATTCACAGTCAAAAACACACATTAAAGTCAGAATGAAATGGATATAACTGCAATGCCTTTCTTGTTATTACCACCAGTGCAACACAAAGTGGTAATTTTGGTTCTTAATCCAGGTTTAAATTCATGTCTTATTTTATGTGCTGTGGTTTACATTAAAAAAATGCTTAAACTATTTTGATGACACAGGTCTTTGGCTCTTAGAAACAACAAAGAAAAACCAAAATATCCCTCACAGGTATTAGCTTTACTATGAAGATTTGTATTTTTTCTTGCACCTGGATTAAGCAAATTCATTTTGGTGCTTACATATAAACTCTATATTTTACCCTTTTTGATTACATATGCTTTAATTTTCAAAGAAAGTTCCACAATTCACTGGATGTCACCAGATAGAGCTGCCTGCAGAGGTCTGCACGTCTGGGTCACTACTTTGTTCTTCACATCTAATTATCCAATAGCCTCTCCCAGACTGATTGAAAGCCATCATGCAAATCCAATATCCAATTAAATTATACACGGATGCAAATTCCTCCCTTCAACCTTTTTGTAGTGCAACACTGTCAGATTCTTGAAGTGGACAGTCAGTGAAAATACATCGTGTTTAAAGTGCAGAGAATAGCACATGGCACTGTTTTCATTCAGGGCCTGTATTTACTAAAAACTAAAACAAACAAACAAGCAAAAAATAACTGAAAAACCAAAACCCCAAAACAAACAAAAAACCTCAAAAACCAACCAAACAAATATAAAAAAAAACCCCACATAAGACAGTAGATTTAATCTAATTTGCTTAATAGCATTAATAAAACCTACAAGCCTCATTCCATAAAAATGGCATTGGAAACTTTGTAAGAGTCACAGGTTTTTTTGAATCTAGCCTTCAGTGAAAAGTGTTTCCAGAGCTGTTAGTCACTCAGAGGGATTTATCCACCTCATGCAGTGAGTGTCATGCTATCTCCAAATCACCCAAAGCTGTGAGCTGGCCTATCATTATGGCACACTGCAGAACAATGTGGGTTAAGTCCTAGATGCTTGACAGTATTGATGATACCATGTACCACAGTGATCTTTCATCTACCTCTTCTTTATATCTGCAAGTGAAAATATTGAGCAGGCTTTCGTATCCAGGCAGGAAATTAAATTTAAAGGCCAAAATCAAAGAACTTGCTGACTCAGTAACATTTCTGCACCCCAATTATGAGCCCATTTAGAAAGATCTATAATTTCACTTCCACCTGAGGTTTCTCAAACTAAGTCAGGTTGGACCTGGACAGTATGAAATCAGTAGGACCACACCTTTGCCAAACCAGTTGAAATAAGAGAGACACCATGAGATAAATGGTCCTTTTAAGAGACACCATCAGCTGGTAGCACTTCTTCACTGTTTTGACAAAGGAATACTGGCTTTCCTCTGTGCCATTGTGGATAAGAAACAAAACTGAGTCCCTAGTTAAAAACAAGGATTCCTTAAGAGTAAGGGAGCTCTCTACATTGCTTTAAGGCAAACATGTCAGACAATTACAGCCAGCCTACACAGCTGGCTCTTCTAGTTCTGCATGGATGCTGCAGCTTGCTCACCTCCCCCAGCAGCCTGCCACACGTCAGGAGGGCTCATACCAGCAGCAGGGCAATACAGCACCTGCAGTGCTTCACCAGGGTGGTGCAACAGCAGGTAAAACTGGTCCTGGGTTATTTATAAGCCTGCTAAGTGTTTGGCAAGTAGCTGTATAACACAGAGGAAATAACCTCTGACAATCTCTGTTGGACTTCAACATAGGCATAAAGAGACAGGAAAACAGAATAAACCAGGGGAGGCCAGTACTGTCAGAGAAACTGAAATTGCAATCTCATCTTACCTCGACAGTGAAGAGCTCAGACGTCACAAATGTGCGTTCTTGTTTGATATCCAAAACTCTGCATCAAATAAGGGACAAGTTAGAGATCACAACAATCCCCTGTCATTGCAAAACAGTTTCTGTAAGTGTTTGGAGACTATATATCTTTCCTTCTTTCTGAATTAGACACAATTCTATGATATAAAGGTGTTTTCAGATTGTAACAAAAATGAAGGAAATAAAAACTTTTCTGCAATATAACAAGAAAAAAATCTTTCATTAATTAATTACTTACACACTTGGCTTCAGAGATGTTTGGAAACATTTCCCAATATTTAATAGTCTTTGTGCTAGTCTGTGATTATATTTCCCAAATATTAGTCTGATTTACCTTGCTTCTTCCCGAGCCAAAATCTCCAGTAGCTTTGACATGTCTCCTGGGCAGTCAGAAATCACAAGGGAAAATCTGCACACTCTGTTATCCAGGGTCAGGGCACGAGCTATGCACTGTTGCAGCAAATATAATTCCAGGTTTCCACTGCATATAACAACTGCCACTCTGAAAACAGACAGAAAAATAGGAGTTTTGATAAGTGTGAAGGAACCATAAATCATAAACACTGCATCAATATCTGCCTAAGTGCTTCCCTCAATAAGTTTTACATGTCAGAGGGCTCCTGCCTCTCAGTGTCCATTGAGAGCAGATAGGGGAAGCCTAGAACTTGCCTGAGTTGGTTGGTCTGAAATGTTGTTTTCATTTTGTATTTCCTGGAGATTTGAGTGTTGTTAGACATAATTAGCTGGAGAGCTGTAGGTCTAGGTTTCAAGTTTTAAAAATTTCACATAATTCTCCCCCGGAAGTTCTAAGTTTCACCCTCTTACTGCTCAGACAATGTGTATTTTCAAGGCTCTCTGTAACCATTGATTAAACTCATCACAACTCTAAAAAATGAGTGCAGAAATGTTTGAAGTGCAAGTGAAGAGCCACAAGATTAGTCTATGAAAATCTCTCTCTGCAGAGTCAAACCTAACCTCTTTGAGACCAAACCTTTACATTTTCCCTTTTATTTTAGCTGTACTGAAACGTGTTGTTTGCTGCTCTGTTTGCACTGTCAGCCTCTTCTGAAGAATTGCCTCAGCAGTATTTTAGTGTACAATGCTGTGCACTAGAAACATTATTTTGTCTTGAGGACATGTATGTTTAACTACATTCTGGACTATGACCTGAGCCAAGGCTCAATCCACTTAAGTGCTGAGTCCTCAAGCTGGGAGGCAAGGCAGCACTTAGCCACAGGTTCAGCACTAAGCACAAGGATAATCCCTCTGACTGTGTGGACAGTTCTCAGGACTGGAGGCACTGGGTCACTGCAGCAGACAGCCCAGCTCGTGTCCCACCACACACTGAGCTGGATTCCACAAGGGGAACAAGAGGAGACAATGGGCTGACAGGAGCAGGACACTGTCCTGGCAGGTGTGATGATGCCTCAGGGAGCTCTAACTGCCTTTCCCCCAGATATCTGAGAATTGAGGAAAGGGACAAGACTAGTCAGGTCCCCAGGCTGGCATTTGTCAGGTTCAGCACAGTCTTACCACCCGTGACTGGTCTAGTCAGTCTGAAGTTTCTGCCACCAATGAGCCCCTTGCCAGTTCAGGGGCAGGGACTGCCTTGTCACCCACAGAACAAGTAGATTTTCACCATTTCCTAGGACCAAGGTGCCCCCAGCCCCATGTTTTTGCCACAGTTCCCTGTCTGCAGTAGCTGCTGTACCTTTTACCCTTCAACTCAGGCAGCTTCCCTGCCACCAGTGCTGCAAGTGCAATGGCCCCTTCTGCATCCACTGTGGCTCGCTCATACTCCAGCAGCCTCAGCATTGAAATGAGGATGTCCTCCTCCCTGAAAGCAAGAGACCTGGGTCAGAACAAATCAAATCAAAACAGCTCCCAAAAGCAGAAGATAACACATTTATATCTAACTGTGTTCTTGCCATCCACCCAGATAGATATGACCCCAAAGTGGTGTTACAGAATGCTGTGATGCTGGGGGTGAATGTACACCTCAGACTACTCATTAACTGAAAGACAGGATGGCTTTTTTATTAGAAATATTACCTAAATTCTAATAGTAAGTATATTGCACAAATGTGGCCTTTTTGTAAAGATTTAGAAAAGATTTGTCAAGGGCTGCCTTCAAGTAGAATACAAGGACAAGTTTTACACTCAGAGGTGACCAGGTAGTGGTGGCAGGTGAAGTTTTGGCCAAAGGGTCAGTTTGGACAACACTTCAGTCATATCACTTAGTTTTAGGTAGTCCTGTGAGGAGCTGGGAGTTGGACTTGATAATCCTTCATGAGTCTCTTCCCGTTTGAGATATTCTGTGGTTCTGTGTTATATGGGTCTGGGTTCAAAGTCTTCAGTGCCCTTCTTGGAAGGAAAGGTTCCCCATCCCCACACTGCCCCAGTCTCTGTATGATGGCAGCTCCTGCCAACCTGCTCTCCACTGCACATGCAGAACCACCACACCCTGCTGGTAGAGCTCATTTTTCATATACAACAATGTCCATCCAGTATTATTCATTTCACTGTTTTTTCTTCACCTACCTCACAGCAACAACTTTATCCACAAGTTTCCCAGTCAGCTGCAAAGAATTGCTGCCAAAGCAAACTCCACTCACATCTGCAGATTTCAAAAGACAAAAATATGAAGTTGGCTGCTTTAGACATATTCAACATATTTTAGAGTCCTGGCTGGTTTGTGCCCTTAATGAGTGCAGCACACTGCTGTTACATGACCTTAAGTTGCTTGATTTTTTTTCATGTGACAGAAATGTGTTTGGCAATGAAAGACCAAATCTCACAAGAAGATTTTGCCTTTTTGGACCCCTTCAAGAAACTTCTGGTACTTCACTGGCATTGTTGAAGTATGAGAGTGACCCAGCAGCCCAGAGCTTTTCAGTGTTCAACGAGGCTTGAAGGAGAAGAGACCCAAGCACAACACTGGGTTTGTTAGCTCCAGCAGGACAGCTGGCTAAAAGTGCAGACGGGCAGAGCTAACCAAGAGAAATTAGAAGGTTCTTGTAAAACTTCCAGAGATTTGAATATCAGGCAAACAGGATGTTCTTAAATTGCTTAACAGTTGAGATTTTTTGAGCAAATGATATGGAAACAACTGTACCATTTATAAACACTTTTGTTTTGAGAACAGTTTTGTGTCTAAAGATTAAAGCACTACATCATTTTCCTACCTTTTCCCAAATTAGTCTTTTACACAAGAGCTTTCCCATTGAATTCACTGGTTTAGATGCTGTGTGTGAGCAGTGTTCAGATAAATACTCTCATAATTCTAAGTATTCATGTGCACTGGAAGTAGTATTTTACCCTATTAGAGTGTGGGAGAAAATGTGGCAGAAGTTGCTGTTACAGATCAAACTAAATTCTGACTCTTCAGAGAACTCCCTTAAAATATGTTTGAACTGAAATAATAAGAAAATAATCTAATTGGAGAAAATTGTTACCACCTTTACTTTACCTCCCAAAGAATACTGCATTTTCTCACCTCCATAGAAGTGATGATTGTTGCAGGCCTGGTCCTCAGTTGGGTGGCCAGCTTTTAAGGACTGTTGCAATACTGGGAAACTTTCAGATTCAACTCCCTGAGGAAGAGAGATGTTGTCACTTTTTTATTGAACCAGTTGTAACAGAAGTTGCCACCAAAGTAGATAGCAAAACCTACAGAAAGTTCTTCATCAAATTAACAATTAATTTCAAGTTGCAAAACAACCACACTACCACTAAGCTTATTCTGTGGCTTACTTAGGACCAAATTTTTCCAGTAAGAACTTATTTCAAAACACAGAACTGTATTTGATTTGCTTAGGAAATGTCTTCCCACACTTTTCTCTTAAATCCAGCCAAACAGCCAAGGGACAGGAACTTCCCAGGATCTTACAGGGTCTTCTCTGAGGCAAAGTCCCCAGCATAGGCAGTATCTGCAAGTGTCACTAGATACCAGTGTCTTTTGTAAACAGCTGTGGTGAAAGCCACCCAAATGCAATGCTTAATAGGTGAAAGGCAACTTACAATTACAGAAATATGTGGGTTGAGGTGTTTGAGTGCAGCAGCTGACCCTGCCAGCAAGCCACAGTGGCCTCCTGCAGGGAAAATCACTGCGTCCAGCTTTGGCACCTGCTCGTACATCTCCAGCCCCACGGTCCCCAGGCCTGCCAGGTACACAGCACTGTCCTCCCTGGGGGAAGGAAGGACACACATCAGCTCCCTGAGGTCACAGTTGTCAGTGCACTAATAATAATAATAATAATCTACTGCTTTCAAGACATTGTTCAGCAGAAGAAGATAAATGTGAGAGTAAATCAGCAGCACATGGGACGATGCAACAGGACGGGGCCATCGGGTGGACCACAGCAAGCTTCTGCCCACTGGCAGAAAACTTGTGCTGTAGACAAGCCCCTCAAAGAATCTTCAGATTGAAGAGCACTTAACTCCCATTGCTATCAGGTGTTTACAGAACTGGCAGGAAGAAGTCATGTTTCCACTGCCATCACTTCCTTCAGCTTCACAAATTTTAAATGTTGCAGTCCAAACTATGATCAAAGCCTCAAAAATAAATCTCCTCTTTACTTATCAGTGGATTTAGTGTTTGGGATGAATGGAAATTTTCATGAGATTTAAGCAGTGTGTTCAACCTCACAAACACCAACCAGATTGCTAGAGTTGTCTTTCCACAGTCCAGGGCCAATACCTGATACCTTTGCATTAAGCAAAGCATTTAGTCATGCCAAAATATTCACTGGTAAAATACTTTCAGGCAAATGTAGTATAAAGAATAGGGACAAGCAGCATCAAAAAATTGAAGAAAACTCTACTATACAGTCACACGACTGACTTGGATCTATTTCTAAAAGCTGGTTTGCATTTTATTTACAAGTTAGCAATGACGTAAATGTAGAACTATATATAAGAAAAGAAATATGAGCTCTCTGCACATTCTGCTTTTTCTGGCAAATGGAATTACAGATCCAATGACTGTACTTGATTTACTTGACACAAGGATGTTTGGGTACTAGGAAACTGTTTTTATTACTGTTAGACAGGCACAGAGAGGCTCAGCATAGGAGCACAGAATTCCTGCAAGGAGACCAAGGCCCTTGAGAAGTTACCTCACATATATATCAAGACACAGAAAACTCTTCAGGGCAAGGGTATATATTACTACATAAGAAAGCATAAGATTAATGAACTTCTGCTCCTGTAGCACAGCCAAAGACAAAGGCAAGAAATCATAGTAGAATGAGTAACTGAATCCTTGTATTTACTGTCTTTATCAAGATACTGAAGGAGTTATCTCCTCCTTCTTATATGTGACAAAAATACATATCTGGCCTCCTGAACAATTCTGGAGACTTATTTCCAAAAGAGATTCAGATTTGAGTTTGTGGAGCTACCCCACATGGGGTACATGGGGTACAAGGGGCCTGCAAAAATGAGTGAAGGCTTGGGATATTCAGTGAAGGAATAAAGCCTCTCTAACAACTGAGAACTGTCCAAATGAGACTGCTCTGGGCACAGAGAGCTGTTAGCAATTTGTATCAGTATTTCAGATCATCATGTTTTCCTTGCTAACATCCAGTTGAAACACCAGTCCACTGATCAGCCATCAGCTTTTTAATAAAATGGGTGATTTTCTTTGCATTGTGATTCACAACTTTTGCTTTTTGAAAGCAAGCGTATCTCTGAGTATCATATGCCATTGAGGCAAAATGAAGGAACAGGGCAGATAAATCTGAAGACTATGGACTGACACAAGCATTTTTGAGCCAGAGCTAGAAACTTGGATATTTGCCTTCTGAAATGTATGATACATCAGCCATCGAAGATGGGCTGTCAGGCTTTAGTTTTCCAATGAAGGTTTGGTGTGGCAGCTAGAAGGCTCTGTTCCTATCTGCTCCAAGTAAAGGGCTCTGAGTCTGTTGGACAGAATAACA
Source organism: Sturnus vulgaris (assembly GCF_052056855.1). Lineage (NCBI taxonomy): Eukaryota > Metazoa > Chordata > Aves > Passeriformes > Sturnidae > Sturnus > Sturnus vulgaris. The sequence goes on from NC_142250.1 coordinate 14,010,338, forward strand.
GACTAATCAGATCACAAATGATCAGGTTTGAACAGCATTTAGATATGGAGTTGCATAGGGAAAAATGGGCTCTCAAGCAATGAAGGTGTGTAATTCAATCTGCAGCACTCCTTCCTCCCTGATTCACAAAGGAATCTTTCTCACATCCTCACAGAGGTACTGAGTTAGTTATTGGCAATAGTCACATTGCACTTATAATGAGGGCTTGAGCCCCTATAGTTAGTAAAAATTTCATGACACCTAGGCAGCAATTAGGCAGACTAAATGATTGAATTCCAATTTGAAAAATCACATTTCCTTCCTGGGATTCCCCAGGAAGTTGCAACTGGGTAAAAAGTGTCCTTCACCTATTTGAATTCTTGCATGATCGTTTTCGTGACACAGTATTTAATTGCACTCAAGCAATTAAAATCAAGCAATTTCAAGCAATAGGAAGAGCTGACAATGACACACCCAGCTGCAGGGCATCGCCCCTGCAGGTACAGCCAAACCCAGTCACGTAGTGTCTACTTCGGGAAGGGCAGAATGAATTACTGGGTGAGGAGACCCAAAGACCAAATTGCTAGGGATTGTATCCAAGCTAGAATTAAACTGCAATAAAATGACATTTTGGAAGTTCCATTCTAACACTTGTGAGATCAGCTGGTATTTTACAAACAGCTTTGGCAAGTGACAAAAATGTGTAAGACCCAGATGGAGAAGACTGGCTATCCATAAAGACATATTACACTGGGAAATCTCGCCAGGCCTACACCCAACAAAATATTTTTCAGATATCCCATTATGAAAGAGCTCAAAATTAAAGTGGGGAGTTTCTACCTTTTTTTTTCCTTTCCAGTGAAAAATTGCATCTGTGAGGTTTTAATTAAATGTAGTCACAGATTGAACAACTCTGTTTCTTGTCACCTGAAACCTGAAATAAATCAGAGTGCTTTAATATTATTAATGGTAGCATGTACATTTAGAGTTCCTCAGCGTTGGATGCTGAAGTTCTACACATGCATTGTCCCTGGAGCATCATGAACCTGGAGAATATCTACCTTACATAACTTAAATCATTATTTAGGGAGGAGAGGAAGATTAAACATCAAATTACAATTAAGCAATTTAGTTCTTACATGTGAATGTGATAGTTGATGCAAACCAGCTGGAAGTCAATACATCAATTGAAAAATGGCTGACAGAAATTTGGAAATCACAAAGTTATGGAAAACTGTGGTTTAAAATTCTTTGGGATTCAGGGCAGCTCATTCTCCACCAAAAATCCCAGTGTGGGACAAGACTGTGCCCATGGTGGCAGACTAGGCACAGGAACCAGCCCTGTGTGTCACTGGCTGCTGGCAGAGCTAAGAAGGGAGTTGAACATTACAGTTTGTAGTGTTGCCTTCCCAATGCACCAATCGGGAAAGCAGTGAGGACTTCCTCTGTTCTGCTCATTCTGGCATTTTCTTTCCAGGCAACAACACTCATCATTACTGTGTGTAAGGCAGCAGTGCCTGGGAGCTGGGGGGGAACAGGCACTCCCTGCAGGGGATGCCACACAAACAAGAGCAGGACGAAGCCTGCACAGAAGCAGCAGTGGTAGGGGGACAGTGACATTCCAGATCAGGGCATCAGAGGGACCACTGTTAATGATTGGTCCCTCTGTGCTTTTGGAAATCTTTCTTGAAGAAAGGTAAAAAAAGAAAGGGGGGGGTGGAGAGTGGGGAATGCATAAGAGGTTACAGATGAAAAAGAAAAGGGAAAAGCTATCAGTTCTAAGATTTTGCCTGTCTTATTTATAGTTTTTTTTAAGATCTGCCTTGTCCAGTGACCTCAAATAGTTCAAATTTAGATTTGTGTTCATCCTTAGCTACTTTAAATGTATGTGTGAAGTAGCTTTGTAATCATCTTTTTTTCAAGGCAGCATCAGTTTTGCTCCTCACACCAGATATGGGAAAATCTTAGAGCATAATCCTTCTCTTGCTCCACATTATCCCACTGAACCCTTTGCACTAAAAATTAACTTTTACCCACCAAACTTCAAACAAACCAGAAATGAACCCTAGCCTAAATGTTTCTGACTGGGTTCCTAAAGAATTCATCTACAGCCACTATCATCACTACAGCCACCTAGTGAGGGGCTTGGAACACAAACCCTGTGAAGAACAGCTGAGGGAGCTGGGGTTGTTTAGCCTGGAGAAAAGGAGACTCAGGGGTGACCTTATCACTCTCTATGACTCCCTGAAAGGTGGCTGAAGTCAGGTGGGGTTGATCTCTTTCTCCAGGCAGCACTGACAGAACCAGAGGACACAGTCTCAAGCTGCACCAAGGGAAATTTAGGTTGGAAATTAGGAAAATGTTTTTCACAGAAAGAGTGATAAAGTACTGGAATGGCCTGCCAGGGAGGTGGTGGAGTCACCATCCCTGGATGTGTTTTAAAAAACACTGGATGTGGCACATGGTGCCATAGTTTAGTTGAGGTGTTAGGGCATGGGTTGGACTCGATGATCTTGGAGGTCTCTTCCAACCCAGTGATTCTGTGAATTCTGTGAATCATATTAGCCCATAGAAATCCCTAAACACAGAGTTTGCCTAATTTAGGGGCAGAGTGTTTCTTTTTGGTCTCCAAAAAGACCAAAACAGTTGTTACAGAAAGACATAATTTGTGCCTGGGAACACATAAGTGTCCATATTGCAGGTAAGAGGAGCATTTTGACGAGCTGTGATAACATTTTAATGAAACTAATTGTTTTGGCAGAGCTGTGTGAGTGTCTCATCAGATCTTCCTGAAGAGCCTGGTGCTCACTTACTCTTCGAGGTAGAGGTAGCCGTTCTCCTGTGCCAGCCTCCGGGCGTGCAGCTGGGAGTCCTTGGCAGTGGTGCCGTAGGAGATGACCATGGCTCCGTAGTCGCGGCACAGGCGCGCCCTGGCCGGGGCCGTGCCCGTGGGCACGATGACAAACACGGGGACACGGAGCTCTGCGGCGTGGTAAGCAACAGCCATGGAAAAGTTACTGTCCAAGGCCACGATCACCCCTTTCCTCTGCTGCTCCTGGAAAACAGGGATGCTTATTGCACGTTGTACAGTGTCACAGAGCTGTCCCATAGGATGCTGGAGCATTCTATTCATCTGACTTCCTTTCTTCCCTTTACTAGCTGATTGAATTGTGACATTATGGTATATGCATGTCTGGTGTGATCTCAGGATTTACACACAGAGCTAAAACAGCACAAGAGCAATCCCTGTGCCTGCACTCCTCTGGGTTCAATTCTTGTTCCATTGGAAAGAGCTGAAAAACTCCAACTGATCACAGAAGAGCTGATATCTCTGCTCTGCCTATATGACATTATTTCATTTCAGGCTTCCTTTTAATAGAAGATATAATTTATATTACGAAAGGCAGGAATAACCACTGCTCTGGGCTGTTGTCTCATGGCTATTATAACAATTATTACTGCAGAGACTCCTATGACAAAGGCAATAACCTCCTATGACAAATGATAAACAAGCTATTCATGTAAGAAAGCTGAAATTCATTACAAAATCAATTGGTGATCTAGATCCTTGTCATCACTCATTGTCATTCAATTTCATCACCGCTCATGAGTTTGGTGGTTTCAACATATCAGAACTACAGTACACATAAAAACATTTGCATCTTAATGCCACAGAAAAATGCTGATGTTTCCATTTTGCAAGCTTTTGTTTCAAACACTTTTAAGAATTTCTCCAGAAGATCAGCCAATTGTAAATAAAGCAGTATTTTGCATTCAGACCTATCTCTGTTCACACGCTGTGTTCAGTACAATGATTCTAAAGACAAGAAACACTGTGATTCCAAGGAGATTAGAGGCAAATTTATCTTCAACTCTGCTCCATTTTTGTGAAGCAGAACTAAACCTACTTCTTTTTGAATGCGGACATTTTGCCATACCTGAGGCAGTGACATCAGAAGGTAAAGTACACCTCGTTCCTTCACAGACCCTGTGTACTGGAGGAACTCTTTCTTCAGGTAGATGTCCATTCCATACTGCTTGGATAGCCTAGAATACTGGAGTAGATAAATAATATTATGTCAATATATCTACTATTAAGAAGAATCTTCCACACTCCATCAGCTGCCTGTTGAGGCATGAGTTCTATTGCTATATATGAGCTCTAAAAAGTAAAATTCATCTTCTGGTTCTTTATAAATACACAACAGTGTGTTGTGACCTACCAGGTCCTTCTGCTTTATGGAAGAGATTTTCAATCTCACAGCAGTGAAATATAGACCACATGCCATTAAGAACTCTGAAAATAGCACTTGCTTTGGATCTTACTGCTCAAATACAGGCATTAAAATAAATATTTTCCATTATTGCAAAACCCATGTTTCCAGCACTTGCCAGAACTGGATATTGAATACCCAAAAAATAAGGTCATCATCTAATAGATACAAAAGACATCAGAAAATACCTCCTTGAGCCCCATTACAGCTCTGCTGTAGTTTCCGCCACTAATTCACTACTGAGTGTTGTCTATTTTGCATCCTAAGGCCAGTAGAATATTAGTAAAGACATTACTTACTCAAAGAAAGATGGAAATAATAAAAAACAATTTCCCAGGGCTGAAAGTGTGAGCAGTAACTGTTTGGAAAAGCTCAGTGTTTGGAACAGAAAGGATGCCTGAGCTGAGGGGAATTAGCAAGCACATTATATGTGATGTAGTGCCCAAGTGCATGATTTTTAAAAAAATTTAGTGACAAATATTTGTTACGTTTTATAAGATATTCCCAGCATTCATCAACATATTAATTTCCTATTACCATATTCACTAAACCAAGAGTTTTCACAAGATAACTTGTGAAATAGAGCTGCAGTAAACCTATGAGTGCCAGCTCCCCCAGCTTACTGCAGCTCTATTTCAGAATTGGCTCCATCTCCTCTATTGGCTGCCAAAGCAAATGAGGCCCTGGTGATTTAGGGGATCAAGTCCTCATTTAAGATAAGTCACAAAGTGAGACAGATCCAAAAACAGCATGAATAAAAATATTTATCTCAAGCAATATCTGGCTGTGTTATACATACAGTGTATGTATGTATGTATTAATTAGTGTATACACGAATGACATGTTTTTCAGACTGCAAGACTTTCCAAGTGAATTTATATAAACTAATGTATCTGAAACAGATACTTGCTTTAAAGTATATAGTTAAACTACATGTTTCAGGTGAGTAGTTCAAGGCTTTTTAGTGGATTTCCAAGCATATGTTAAGCTCCTCACCCATAGGTGGGGCCAGATTCTCTGTTTTGCTTCTGAAAATCCTGACATAAGAGCTACCACTTGCTGCTCCCTCGCAAATCTGGCTGCCGAAACTGATACAATGGAAAGTGCTTAGCACACTAATAGGATAATAGTTTATATCCCAAACATCCTAATCTATAGAGAATGCCTACACAAAATAGCACAAGAACACTATAAAAGAAATGCTAATAGGTCTTCACATACCATACTTGTTCTTGTAGAGAATCTTGGATTCTAGAGTGAACCATCGGAAAAAGGATTTAAGGAGACTAATCCTGTGAATAATAAAGTTGCTAAGCCTCCTACATTTAAAAATGTGTCACTCTTTACCACAGAGGTGGTGTACTTCAGATTTATATTTTTCTTTAATTTTGATACTCAAGATTTTAATTCTTTAGGTTATCCTTTTTGTCTTCCTTTAACTGAAGACTTTTTCATATAGCCTAAATATAGCAATCACTTCTAACAAAGTAGGCATCAGCACTATTTACAGCTGAACTGACCTGATGTGTGACCTCATAAGACTCATTGAACCAGCCTGTAAGATTTCCCTTTAGTCACTGTGATCTTATCTAAGGACTACAGATACCATGTCTGATGCACAACACACAGCACAGCCTCCCTCTGGCATCCACAAAGCTGACACAACACAGCCCTTTCAGCTCCTTCATCAGTAGCCAAACCAGGTGTCCAATTTGATGCCAGTTCCTAGTTTTCTTATGCTCACTACCTCTTTGACATGTTGCAATTCACTCATGATGCCACATCTCAGCTCCAAGGTAAACTCCTGCCCAAGGAACCAGGATGCTCCATCTGTGGTTTTACCTGCAGATTAGGAATCATCCTACAAAGTGTTTCTCCCTTCAATTAACTAAATGGAGTCACACTCACTTTCTTAGTCTAAACAAATGTCCTTGAAAGGTGGTCTTACCTGTCAACAATGAGTTAAAGTAAAGGTTTTCTGTGTTTTTCTTGACACCACTCCATGCTTTTGAAACAATGCATGAAATGCATTAATGACTTCTGCAGGAACATTACTTTGAATAACAACAGTCATAGGCTATTTTCACACTAAAATAAACAAGTTTTTTATGGATATAGATTTTCCACAATTCTGATAATTTTAAAAGCATAATTCATAAAAAAAAAGACTAAAGAAAGTGAGACTGTTTAGCTTGAAAGAGCAAATGCAGAAAGGGGATACAACTGGGTTGCATAAATCTGGCAGGGACACCCAGGAGAAAGGAGCTGTTTAAGTTGAGGGCTGGCATGGTTTAACCTCAGCTGGCAACTAAACACCATCCTACCACTTGCTCATTTCCCTGCCCCTGTGCTTGGGGGAAGATGAGAATTGGAAGGGTAAAAGTGAGAAATCTCATGGGTTGGGATAAGAACAGTTAGTAAGAATAAATAAATAAATAAACAAACAACAATGTAACTAAAAGGAAGCTAACAAAGAGATAAATAAGTAAATAGGACCCAAGAAAGACAACTTATGCAATTGAAAACAATTGCTCACCACCAACCAGCTGATGACCAGCTAGGCCCTGAGCCACAGGCCCCAGCCAACTTTCCCCCTAGTTTTATTGCTGAGCAAAGTGTCATATGGTATAGGATGTCCCTTTGCTCAGCTGGGGTCAGCAGTTCCAGCTGTGTCCCCTCCCAACTCCTTGTACATCCCCAGTCTTCTCACTGGTGGGATGGAGTGAGGAACAGAAAATGCCTTGACTCTGTGTAAGAGTTGTTCAGCAGTAACAAAAACATCTCTGTCTTATCAACAATATTTTCATCACAAATCCAAAACACAGCCCCATACCAGCTACTATGAAGAAAATTAATTCTACCCTAGCCAAAACTTTCTCTCATTCCAGCCAAATCTTTTGTGCCACCTTACAGCCCCGACTGTTTTGTACCACGTCCTTTGACACAAGACACACTTCTTCAGTAATGTGCTGCAAAAAGCACGGCTAGCCATATTTTGGGAATGCTGGGATAAAAAACCCCACACTGGAAGTAGTTATGATGTCTCTGGATCAGCAGGCATCATATGGGAACAAGAACAACTGCTGCACCACTTCACTCCAGGGACTGTTAACCCCAAGCAGATTGCAAAGTTCTTGCCCTGTGCATGCCAGAAAAACAATCCACAAGGATTCATTGAGAGTGTGATTTGGGGCCACTGCTAGGAATTGCCATTTGGTGAAGACACTCTTCTCACCCACCAAAAGGAAAAGAGATTAGCCAGAGAGCCCAGAGTAGCCTGCCTGAAGAGCTCCCAACAGCAGAAATACACTATGAAAAAGTATAGAAACACAGTACAGCTTGCCATTGTGCTTCTCTTCTGCTTTAGCAGACCTTATACACTGATGGGGGTATTCCAGTCATTTCTACACCAAGCTTGGTCAACAGATGCACTTGTGTGTGCATCTTAACATCCTTATTTTGCTGAAGACACCTGTGGCAGAAATACCTGGTTACAGAACATATCCAGCCCTTCCTGGCTGGCCTGACTGAGAAGGGAAATCTGTACCTTCAAACCCTCCAAACACAAGGGCTGGTTCCAAACCAAACCCTCCCACAAGAGTGCTTACCCAAACACTGGGAGTCTGCCACCTCCAACTCCAGTTCCTTATAGCAGGAGTTTTTCACTGGGACCATAATACCACAGTGCATTAAGTCTATGCCTAATGTGGTTTATCCTTTGTTTACAGGTCACTGCAATCTTTGAGGATTTAGGTTAGTGTAAACAGATAAGAAGAAAATTATTATTGACAGTTAAATACAATTAATATGAACATGAGTCATCTCACACAGATCTATCTGCTGCAATTCACACATACCCATTCTCCGTTTCTATTCAACATTCATAAGGAAAAACAGAAAAGAAACACTGGGAGAATGCAAAACCAGAAAGATACCTTACCATACAGGGGGTTTTCTGCACACCACACTGGATTTTGAAGGCTGCTGCACTAATGTCTTCAAATCGAATCAGCTTGTTACAGCTTGCCAGGCTGGTCCTACTGCTTGGCTGAGGGATGCAGGAAAGGGCATCCCTAAGTAACTCCTCATTTCGGCTCACTATCTTCATTTCCCAGGTCTTCACATCCCCGTTCAGGTAATCCTCCTCACCAAAATCCTTCAGTCTCTCGGGGTTGATAGAGGGTGGCTTCTGCCCAATAAGGCCATTTTTTACGGGCACATCCTTGCAGCAGTGGAGATCACAAATTGCTGGCTTATCTTGTTTCTTTATTTTATTGTCATCCCTGAAAACAAATAAACTTGTTAGAAAGGCTTGGATGATTCTTGATATTTAGCATTTTAGAAGGATGCATATCTCAGTAGCTCTTTGCAGGCCTTGAACAGGCAGAGTGAGTTACTACTGTCCTGTTACCTTCCTGTAGGTGCACTGCAAGATACTGAAACCTTCCAGGTGTTAGAAAAGCCACAAATGACCCAACCTATGGGCAAACTGGGAAACTGTCCTACCCAAGAAAATAAGAAATATATAATCTGTGTTGTCTGGACAGTCAGACTTCCTTAGTACTCAGTACTGAGCACTACTCGGCAAAGATCCTAGCTTCATGCTTCCAAAAATTTTGGAATAATCGGAATTGTATTTTCTGTAGGCAATTCTATCTTTTTCAAAAAAGGCAAGCAGCTGCTGCAGACCATTCCCATAAACTGTTATCAGAGTAACAAATTCCACTGCACTGTACACAAGGTCTGGTCTCTGCCCTTGCATACTTGCAGCGTGTTCTCCTGACAGCCATCAACTGCCTCGTGATGGGAGGGAAATCACTTTGATAAGGGATAATAATTATATCTTCCTACAGAGCTAAAGAACTAGGTCTTCTGATCTATGGGTTGACATTTTGTGTGTGGTAATGTGGTGGCACAAAAATCTCCTTCCCCAAGAAACTTAGGAGAGGCAACACTGCCAGAAAAAATTGCTGGATTTGCTACCTTCAAGTGTCTGACTCTATGGTCCATAGCATTCAGTTCACAAGGAACAGGAGTTCAAGATTTTGCAGTCCTATTAACAGATAAATGCAATACTTCTATGAATTCTTGGAATTTGGAGATTATTATGGGGTAAAAGGAGCATTAAGCAGGAGACCAGTGATTTATAAAAGAGCTGATACCACTCCTGGTTTGTGGCTATGATTTGACAGATGGTGTAAGCTCCTCTGCATGACTCACTATTAATCTATTTGGTAGAAATGGTTTTCTAAAAACAAACATGTTAAACTATGTCAGAGATTCCAGCATTATCTCCAACAAAAAATATTTACCTTTTCCTAAAATAATTTGGGTCTAAGTTTTGCAGTTATTCATCAGCAGGGCTGGATAAAACACATTTTACAGCAGCGATCAACACCATAAAATATGCTTTGCAGCGACTTCCAAAAGAATTTTAAAATATTTAGAAACATCTGTTTTTTGAGTAATTGCCCACTTTGGGCAGTATCATCCATTTCCTTAATGGTATCAGTAATCTGTGCCAGTAGCTTTGGTTCCTATTATACTTCCAATTTTTCCAGTGAGGAATTCACATAACAATATGGGCAGCATAAAATGTTTTATCATTAGAGTAAAGAAATATACCAGTAGAATTAATCCTTCTTTATATCTTCACAAGAGAAAATTTTTGTAGCAAGATCTTCTCTCTCCAAAATTGAGAGCACTAATTTTCGAAGAGAAATAAAGTATAGACACATTTCTAAGCTTTTTATGTTGAAACTTGTGATCTAAAGTATTTTCCCAATACTGTATCTCAAAGCTGATACATCTAACACCAGGCATTATGCTTTCAAATCAAATAACTTATCAAATAGCTCTGTTCTGTACTTTTCTGCATCTCTGCTCCATTGGGGTTAGACAGCTGGAACACTTCATAAAGATGTTAAGCTTCCAGTGTTAGTTTGGGTGCACATTAGTCTGCTTAATGCAAAGCTGAGAACCAGATCAGATTGAACCCTGTGAACTTGTCACAGCACAGCCCCCACAGAAACAACAACAGCAGCAGCATCCAAGAGGCCACAGAGCTGTTAAGAGTTCATTCCATACCTCTCCCTTCTCAAAAAATATTTTCCCTATCACAGACTCCCATAACCACTCCAAAAGGAAGCAACAGCTACCTCTTATTCCTGAACATAGTGTCTAAAATGTTTAGCAAGTGTTAGCAATGAATTATGTTTCTTGCACTGGAAATGGGTTAAAGGGGTCTATGTAGGGTAAAAAAGTAGGCAGATCAAAAATTTGTGATTTTATGGGTCAAATTTTTTATCCAACTGGCATTTGAGATGGAAGAACAAATCTCATTTTTCATTGCATTTGTTGCAATCAAAAAGTCTATAAAAACATCCAGCCAAAGATGACCACAAGAAGTTTATTGATGAAGCAGGATTCTGTGAGAAAGTAGAAGTGTATGGTAATGCCTCACTACACTAGTGCCATTTGTATCTGCAAATAAAAAGACCAAAATGGTATATTGGGGTTTTTTTTGCCCTAGTCTCAGGTTTCCCTTTTTTTGGCAGAAAAAAGGAAAGAAGTAAATCATGTTCTCAGTCCTTGATGTGCAGCACCATTCTCATAACCAGTGAGTGTCTGCTCAGGACTCCAAAGGAGACAACACCTTGTGACCATTGGAAAAGAGGAACAGAAATCAAACAGCTGTAAAATATGTATAGGCTTTTCAGGCTTGATCTAGATTTAGAGCACATCTGAATTATTACCATCTCAATATTTAATACAAAAACTATCATAAATTTGCATCTGAAAAGTCAGCAGCCTCTATATTGAGGGGATATAATTCTATTGTCTATATAGGTATTGTATGCATTTATTTCAGAATAACTTCAATTCTTCTTCTACACCCACATGTTTACCCACATTAGATAATGACATTTTCCCATACTGAGCCCACCTGGATGTGCCACAGACCCTCCTAGAACTCTCAAATTCCCAAGGTAAACAGTGGGCTGAGGTTTGATCACCCAACATAAATGGGCAACCAATGACCATGTTGGGTCAAAAGTATTTCTTGCCTCAAAAGCATTCCACATGCTTGGCAGAGACTTATATGGATTTCTTTTACAGGAACAGCCAAAGCAGGCAGCAAAGCATGCAAGTGCTCAAAAACACAGCACGTGATTTCCCAAGCACAGAAACAAAATACAGCCCCTACTCCCCTACTCCAGCAGTCATGTCCACCAGATGAAGGTCTGAGCCAGTATAAATACAAACCCCAGCATTATAAAACACTGCTCCTTTCAAATGGAGCTTTTCCTTTTTTGGGGTTTGTCAAAAGTTTTCATTAAAAGGTCTGTTTATTTCCAGACATAAAACAAATACCCAGCTGGCAAGCTTTGTTACATGGTTATAAATTACAACATTTTACCTTTAAAGTGATTAGTAAAAGCAAACATGAAAATACAGTTTATAAACCTACTTTTTCAAGAACAGCTGCTCAGCATAACTGGAAGAAAAAGAGAAGATCCATATGCAGACATTCCATAAACAATTAGGGCACAGGAAAAAAATATAATTTGTTTAAGCAGATAGCTTTACATATTTAAAAATCTCAAAGACAATGCAAAGACAGTGTGTACCAAAATGCACTCCTACAATAATAAAAAGCGACAACTTTGAATAATATTTCTATTTCCAGTTTGGTTTTTTGAACATACTGATAATATTCATCAAGTTAAACAGCACTAGGGAAAAAAATTTCAAAAATAACAATATTAACAAACTAAGAAAATAATAAAAATAATAAGGAAAAATAATATTGGGAAGATGAAAGGCAATAATGCATACTATACCTAAAGACCACAACTGTTGCCTTTGTTAGACAGAGAAAGTAGTGTCCAAGTGTGCAGTGATGGACATTGTGAAGCACATTCAGATTGCCTCCCTCAGGACCCACAAAGCAGACTAAACAGATTAAACTGATACACTGGATCTCTTCAGCTTCTAAAATTGAAGGAGCAAAATCTGCAAAATCACACATGTCCAGGGAACAGCAAATTGTGAATGGGTAGTCACCATTCTGCCCAGAATAAATGTCAGGGGGAGATGGTATGAAAGTATCAGGGAGAAAATTTTAAATTTCCCTTCTTAGAGAACATAATTAGATCACAGAACTCATTGCCAGAGGAGTCTGTGAAGAACAACAATGTAAACAGGCTCCTAAAAATGCACAACTAAATGGAAGTGGTGACCAACACACATATCATTCAATAATTAATCTGTGATTCATGAAGCCCCTGAACACTTGGCCAACTCCATGAAAGCTTATGAGAGAAAGTGTCTTAGGTGGCTTTTATTATTCTCCCACTGGCCACCCCTGGAGAGAGGACACAGAGGAGGACAGCTCTTTGGCCCGACCCAGTGTTGCCATTTTGATTGCAGATATACCCAATGCCAGCACTTGGCCCATTTGGCAGCTTTTACACTTTCATAATGAAACAAGTGGACGTGAAGTTGGAATTATGGACATACATTCCCATGTACTGATTCACAGATGGAAATTCAACTGTCACAAAAGGCAACTAATTTAAATATAAGACTGAAAACTCAGCCTTTCTTTGTCATTTTTACAGCAGCTTTTGTCATCTGCATTCACAGTGATACACATTAAGAGGGACTGACTGGCAAATATAAAAATTTTCTTAAGCAAGCATGCTTTTGATGTTTGTTTATTTTCAAGCCTAATCAACAAGAAGGGAGATTTAATCCATGAAACAGCAGTTAACAAGCTCTAAGTGATGTTCATGTGCTAGAAAAGCAAATTAATGCTGGTTGAATTGCCTCAGTAATGTTTAGGGTTTGACAGGCTTCAATGATCTTGGACCTCATAGGAGGTTTACAAATCTTAGGGAGAAGGATGTACCACTGATAGTGGACACAAAAAATGCAAAATTTATGGGCTCCAAGGACATCTGGCAGAATTCCCGTGATGAAGGAGAAACTGACAAAGCCAACTCAGCAGCTGTGCTGAAATCAGCTCCAGCTGGGTAAAAGGTGATCCTGGCAGGGGCAGATTGTGACCACCAACCCAAAAAACTACTGACCCAAAAGAAGAGAAAGACTGAGCACTAGGACTAATTGGCATGAGAAACAAGAGAATCATTAACCAACAGAAGATAGAATACTAATTAATAAGAGAGCTTGTAGCAAATGAAAGCTAATTCCTTTTTTGAAATGTATAGAGAGTAAAAAGCATTGATAGTTGGTGCTTGATTTGTGGAATCCACAGAGCACCCAGGCTTGTGCAACTCTCAGCTATAATGAATGGCTCTCTCACTGTGTAATTACTGGCTTGCTGCACACCAGGTTAGAAATCTGATTTTTGTAGACAACAGTATGGCACAAGTTTTGTGGAATACTTTAGCATCCTTATAGGCCAGTGCCATGACAAGAAGCTCCAACTCCAGTGCCCAGCTTGGGCTGAGCAGTCACAAAATGCTAAGCTTGAACACCTCTCCAAACTCATATGCACATGTTCTCTACATGTGGATTTTTAATTTTGTCCTTTTTTAATGTTTTGGGTGTAAGGGTTTCTTAAGCTCATACCTATATGCTGCCATCATCTTCAGGCTCCCTGAAGAATTTTCTGGAGCACACTAACCAAGAGACATTGGTAAAATACAGTTTTAGACATATTTGTCATCTGCTTTTGGGTAACTGGTCTCAGATCTTACACCTGCAAGTTCAGAACATTTATTAAAGTGAAAGGTGACCCCTTTAAAGTCACTTGTGCCTCCTTCCTCAGTGCTGAGCAGAGATGGGTCATGTACAGGGGGCAAGGCAGGGGGAGCAGCCTGCTGCAGGTAGCAGTGTGCTTGGCTTATGGCTGCAATGTGACTGGGGCTGGGATCTCCTCTTACAGGAGTCCCAGGATATGACAGAGAGGGCCCTTTCCCTCATCCAAATCCCTTTTACCCAGAACCTCTCCAGCTCCATTAATCCTTCTAATTCCATGTCCCAGCACTGTCTCCTCTGACCCTGCTCGCTGCCTGAGCCTCCCAGACCCCTCTGATACTTTCCTTGTTTGTTGCAATCCCCTTTCCCAGTAGCTCCTAAACACCCCTGTTCCATCTCAACTCCTCTTCTACCTTTTTACCCATCTCCAAATACATCCAAATACTGCAATAGCAGCAATTTGAAAGCATCTCAGCAACTTGTGCAAGTAGGACTTTATGAAAGACAAAGGGTAGAAAAATAGAGGCTTGCTGAGATAAAAGTGTCAAGAAGGATCATAACAAATGTCATCTTCAACACCAGGAACTCCAGGTTATGCACTACATAGTGTCTGAGTGCCCTGCACACCACTACAGGGTGACAAGTAAACTCCTGCAGGCACAGGGAAGGACCACAAGATCTCTCTTTGACAACAAATTTAAAACAGATCAAAGACAATACTGCACCCTAAATATGACTGTCTTGAATTATCAGTATTTTGTACAATACTAGAACTTAGAAAGAACCATTTGATACTGTATCACTCCAACTAGTGGCACATACAGCTTGGAAATATAAAATGCATGTCTGATATTTATATACCTAAACTCTATGCAAAGTGATTGTTCCTAAGTCACATAGGAATCACCAACACCTTTCCCTAAGCAGAAAGACAAGTTCAGCAAATATTAGCTCAACTTTATTGGTGGAAACTGGGACACAGATCCAGTGACTTGCCTAAGACTTCCGCAGGGCTATTTATCAGAGTGTCTTAAAGACGAAGAGATCAGGGCTTAGTAACCAGCCTGGGTGACAGAAGTGTAAGCACTGTGACCATCCAGCACAGACTGCTACATAACAACCATGCCTTGAGACTGAGCAGGCCTTTCTAACTCCACTCACCATACACAGGTCTGACAAACCTGTGTGACACTGCACCAGCAACACACACAAAGAAAGCTCAGGCTCATGCAGCAAACAACCAAGCTGTATTATCAGCTCTGATAAAATCTCTCCTTACTTTTAGTAAGTCAGATTTAGCAGAGCCTGAGCCTAGCACTATCTATGCCTTCACCTGTGGCCATAATCTATTGCCTATCTTCTATCTATCTATCTATCTATCTATCTATCTATCTATCTATCTATCTATCTATCTATCATCTTCTGCAAACACTATGCACATGTCATCTCTTACTGCTGGCAATGGCAACTGGGTATCAGCTGCTAAATAGCTAACACTAGAAAAAGCAATCTGAAAGCAAGAAGAATTCACAAGGCCAACCATCGTAGAAATGTTGAAGCAGAGGTAACCAACTGTCCCTCAAACAGACCCATCCCCCTCAAAAGTTCTTGTAGGACATTCATAGCTGTGCATGTCAAATGATCACTATCCAACTCTGCACAGAGCTTGGCAGCTAAAACTTTTCAAGCAATTAAACTTCTTCCTAAGTTGAATGTATTCTGAGTCTAGAGGTTTTCTAACACATCTCCATAATCCATTTCCAATTAGGAATGAATAGCATAACTCAAAATAGAGGAAAGAGTGGTCCTGTGCTGAAAGGAGATTGGCAGTGCACTGCAGAGCAGGTCATACCATGGATGACTTTGGGCAAGCCCTCTTTGCAGTGCAGAAAACCTTGTCTTCCCCTTTATTAACAACATCAGACCCACTGAAACAATTTAAGTCTTAAATGTTAACAACATCGTGACAAGGAGATGCAGGAAATGAGAATTGTTCCTTGTTTGTACCACATCTGGCAAAAACAGAGCGTGATCTCAATAGTGGTGAGCAGATTATAAAACTGAGGGAGAAACAAACTATGGAAAAGGTTAAGAATGAGGTTGCACAACACCACCAT
Organism: Sturnus vulgaris; assembly: GCF_052056855.1. NCBI lineage: Eukaryota > Metazoa > Chordata > Aves > Passeriformes > Sturnidae > Sturnus > Sturnus vulgaris. Next base: position 14,026,434 of record NC_142250.1, read on the forward strand.
GCCATGTGTGTGCACAGCCTCAGCTCATGCTACACAAGGACACTAAGATGACTCTTAAATTCCATCTGCACCATCCAAGTCTGAAAACAGGAATTTAAGATCACCATAACAAAGACAACCATGGAACTGTAATAACAGGATCTGACATGGACTATCCCAAGATAAATTTTCAGCAGTGCATTTGCCTGTCTAGGGTTATTTCTGATACCGTACTCCTGAAGAAATAAAAAAGTTTAACTCTGCCGGCTAAAAATACTCAAATCTCCACCATTTCTAGTGAATAACTCCAAGAGCAATTCATACCCACAGAAGTCTGGGAGATTATGGAAAATTACAAACAATTTCCTGGATTTATTTTTGTTTTATTTTTAAAAGAAAGTAAGGAAAGGAAAAAGAAAGCATTACCTATACAGCACAGCGACTAAATAAACAACGAGGCGAAGCAAAACTCCAACTACGACACCAAAAGGAGGCAGGAGGGGTCCAGGGGGTGTCATGTCCGTGTGCCTGGCCCTGGGTGCACCCCGAGGGCTGACCATGACCCCTGAGGGGATAAAGGAGCACTCTAGCTCTAAGTCAGACAGCAATATTCTCCAACCTTTGCCAGAAAGGATCGTAGTCTTCGTCTTGCCTGTAGCGCTCCCTGGGACTTCTGTTTTTTAAGACCCTGAAGTAGATAAACTGTGCTGCAAAATTCATTGTAACTCCTGGTGCAGAGAAAAGCTGGGAGGCTGCTGGCAGGGACACACTTGCCCGTGAGAAGTGTGAGCCCTGCACTGCTGGGTGGGAAATGGCAGGAGATGTGCTGTAAGCAGCTCTCAGCGCTGCCTGGGGGGAGTGCCTTAGAAAGAGATGGCTGCTGCTATTTAAAGAGATTATTTCAGAGCCCAACCTGTCCTTGTCAATTTGAGTCAGGGCCTGGATTATGCTTGGCCTGCTCTGTTAGCAGGACACTTGAAGCTTTAGTTACTTACTGCTTAGCTGTGGAGCATGATCCCGAGCGGCTGCAGGGACTGGGCAGCAGGACAGGGATGCCAGGTTTGGGATGGCTGAGTCTCTGCAGGGACCCTTTAAGGCCAAGGGACACAGGTCCTCATGACTGAGGCAACAAGGAGACAGCTCAGTTTGTTCAGATCCTCTCTTGGCACAAGTCCCTGTAGCAGAAAAATACAGGTATCTAGAGCATAATGAAATGAAAAGACCATCTAGGGGGAGGAATGTAGTAACAGTCAGCTATATCTGTATATATACCTGTTTTATCTATTTATATATATACAGGGTTTATATATCTATATAGACATATATGTATGTAGCTATATAAACTCCACCTAAATCTGTCTTTCTTGCCCTGAAAGAGCACTAGCAAAGGCAGAGTCACACTTCCAAATACAGAATGGCTGTGCAGTGGGGATGGGGCAGAGATCCTTTTGTGGTACCTCTCCTCTCAAATACATCCCTGATGGAGTGCAGTCTCCAGACTGCCTGGAGATGGACCAGGTATCCATTTCCAGGTATGAGTGGTCCCTCAGTACCCTCTGCTTGCTACTGAGAGCACACAAAATCCTAATCTCCAAGACAGAGAACAGATATGTCATAAAATCTAACCCAAGATGTGACCTAACTCTCCCCACAAGATCTCATGAGAAATACTATAATCTGATTTATATGAGAGAGTCAGAATAAATGATCAAACAGTCTTCTGGGATCTCTAGAATGTCTGAGCTGTGCTGGTGGAGCCTTCCCTACACTGCTGTGGCAGGCAGGCTCATGTTCTCTTGACTTCATCACTGCTGATGAAGCTCCAGACTCACCATTTTTTCCTATTTCTCACACACATTTTATTCTTCCTTTTATTCTTCCTTTTCCAGGTAGTGGATGTGCAGGTTATGGTGGTGCCATGTGCTACAAGTGGGCACAGCCCAGCAGCATGCTGCTGCCAGGAGAGATGAGGAAAAAAATGCACTCAGCTGCTGCCAGCACTTGCAGCCCTGCAGCCAAGGTACCTTCAGGTCAACTTCACTGGTGCCTTGAAGGGCAGAGGGAGGGCAAGGGGAGTCACTACTTTGTTCACAACACATCTGAGCTGCAATGGTGGGCAGGGAATGGGGCTTTATAACAGTGAAAATGGCAATTCCTTTGGCTAGTGGGTATCTGAGGGCTCAGACTGATGCACTCAAGTCTTGACATGAATTCAGCTCTCCACAAACAAGGCTCTGATCTGCCACTGACACTTGCTGCATGGCTACAAGGACTTCTGGGACCATTTGGTCAAGAAGCTGGAAAAAAGTTCACCAAGCTGCTGCATGACAGAAGTACACAAAGCACTGAATTGTTATCCCTGTAAAACACTTCCAGAAGTATTTTAGAAAAAGGATCTGTGGGATCCTTTATTGTTATCCCAGTAAAACACTTCCAAACCTGTTTTAGAAAAACATTTTTTGGGAATTTCTGCTGCAGATTTCAGCCCATGTCTTTCAAAACCCTTGCCACTTCCAAACCTGTTCACAAGGCTTTAAAAACCACCAAAATTACCACAGGAAGGAAAAACTAGCTTTCAGCTTTGATTTTCTTTTATATAGGTGGAAGGAAAAGTAAGATATAATTGCATTGCTGGTACAGTCAAGTGATATCTAACACAATTTCTGTGAAACTGTCAACGACTACATGAAGTTACAGGTCACCCCAGATGACATTTCTTTTCAATTCCAGAGTTTCTTACTTCCTTCCCAGCTGCTCTTTGGTGGGTCCTAAGGGAAGGAAGCCAATGCCTCAGTGCTGTGTAGCTTTCCAAAGGTTTCATTTACAACTTCCATGCTGCCACCACTCACACTTTGTGTGTTTGTGCAAGGAAATCATCATTCTAATCTGCCCAGCTTCAGGCTGAGACCTCAGTAAAACCTGACTTGGTCAGAGGCACTGTGTACATCTGAAATGGCAGTTATTGGGAAGTGGTTTTATCCACATCATAATAAAATATTATCTGTACTTAGATAATTTTGAGTCCAAAGAAAGAAATAAACCACACAGTTTAATCAACAGACAGAACTGAAATTTGGAGTTCGTGTGCTGTAGAAAGCAATGTGTGTAAAAAGCAATGATTAGGACTGGAAAGAATTAGAAAATCCAAGTCTCAGAATACCAGTTTTACACTCATCAGGTCATATATAACCGCCAGCCTTTCTCCCTCAGTCCCTGGAGCAAAACCCATTAAAAACAGCATAATGTGGAGAGTAACAGCTGCTTCTTTTTCTAAGAACCTTTTAAACAAGGTTATGCTGCACTTTTCCTGAACTAAAAAATAAAATAGAACTATTTTGCTGTCAGAATGGAAAACAATGCTTCATTCTCTTGTAACCAGAGAGAACTCAGTTTGGACAGCACTGAGAAAAATAGCTGTGGCCATTGTAAATAAGGATTTTATTGAATTACAGGACTTGAAAGATTGTTTTGAAGGGTCAGCCAAGCTTTTCTCTTCACTAAACAAAATTAATAACATTTCCAACCTCAGTGAGAACAGCATGGGTGGGAAGTGATAGTCTATCCAAAGCAGAGAATTCTTTACAGAATATGATCACTTGCAGAAGGAAAGAGGGTGGAGACAGTCTGCAGTTAAGCCAAGAAAAAAAATAAAAGTTTCTCAGAGAATAGCAACTCAGAAAACCAAAATTATAATTGAGGATTATGCAACATATTGATGCAAATGTGGTGGTAAACCACTGTGAAAATCAGTATGGATAAAGAAATACAGACAACACATAAAGAATTGCCAGCTAAAAAAAAAAGGAAAAAAAAAGAAAAAAAATAGGCACCAAAAAGCTTCCCATTTCCTTCTAAATAAAGATACTAATTTAACTCCCATCTCAGAGTCTTCATAAATCAATATTCATAGAGCAGATCAGAGTTTCAGCCTCCAGTGTTTATATTTTTCAGATAGCAGCTGACCCACGGCAGTAAAATGCCACCTTCTCATTTGCTATCTTTAGAGATCTCAGAAAAGGCTGACAAGGTAGATTGAAACCAGTGGAAACAGAAGTAACTTCCCCAAGCTGCATTTCACAGAGCCTGAAAGAAAGGGCAGGCGTCAATTCAAAGAACACATTTGCTGGAGCAAGAGGCAACAGGGAAGCCTGGATGTGCTTTATCTAAAGTTATGGGACAGACTGTATCTGTTTATGTGGGATAGACTGTTTTATGTAAACATTTTGCAGAAAGGCTGAGATATTTCTCAAGGCAAAGGGCAAAAGTTTACATTAGAGTCCAAAAATTATCTCTTCAAAATAGAATCTATATCCATAAGAGGTCTAATACTAAAATGCTGAACCAACAGCATCAGATGATGAAAAACTGGTGGCAAAAAGTTTGTGCCTTGCTGTTACAAAAAAGAAAAAAAAAGTACATTCTCTTCTACTAATAACTGACTAAATAACTGATAAGAACCAGCGAAATATTTTGTGCTGCTATTTGAGATATTTAACAGTAACATCCTGCTAATCTCAGTTTCAAGTGGTAGGATAACATTTCTAATACATGCAGAGGCAGCAGATTAGTCTATTCTAAGCCGCCCCACAAAATTATATTAAAGAACAAAGACTATAGCCGGTTATCTTTGAATAACATGAGATACCTTATGCTGTCACTGGCTCCAGGGGTTTTGTCTGTCTGGGTCCAAAGCCCTGGCCTGTGCTCACACACAGTGGAAGCACTGGCTGAAGCCCACACAGGGAATCCACATTTGATTGTCTGTGCAGAGAGCAGCAACTGTGATCAGCCACTTCACTTCTGCTGTTCCAGACACATCAGACCATCACAGAGGCACCATATAATTTCAAAGTATATTTCAACTGCTGAAATAGTTTTTTCTCACTAAAGAAGACACAGGATTCAAATGGCAAGTGAACGTGAGCTGAAACACAATTAATTTTGGATTTTTTTTTAACAAACCTAACTCCCAAAGGCATTCTGATTTGCCAATGCTTTCAGAGAGTTGAAATGCTCCGAAGGTGTGAGAGCCAGCAGCAGCGCTTGCCGGAGTGCGCACACCAGCCCGGCCTGAGCCCGGCTTCCCTGAGCACGCTCAAGGTCAAGCCCGGAGCAGCCGGGGCTGTGCCTGGGTCCGAGACATTCCCTGAGCCAAATCCGCCTGCCTGGCTGCCGCTGGGGGTAATTGCACCGCGGAACTGCGGCTGCAGTGCACGCCGAGCCGCGGGTCAGCTCACCTGGGCCGCGCCCGGCGCCGCGGGCCCAGAGCAAAGAGAAGGAGCAAAGATGGAGCAGGAGAGGAAGCGGCCCCGGGCGGACCTGGTGGCCACAAACAGGTCACCCCAGTGCCACCTGCGGGGCGGCTCCCCGGGGCCATCCACTGGTGTTTGCCGGCCCGCTCCCCTTTCCCGGGGCTGCTCCCCCCGCCCGGCCTCGCCTCCTGCCAACAATCCCATCAAAGCTCTGCGATCAATCCCTGCCAGGGCCCCAGCAGAACACTCCGTGCACCCTGGACTGATATCATTTCTTCTAAATTCAAACCATAGGCTTTTGCCTCACCAGCTTCTCCTAATTCACTTTTTCTATGATAAAGAGATTACTTCAGAATTATTTATAGCATCCTGATGATTCAATTGGCCTCTGTCCTCACCTTTGATGCTTCTTATTCCCCAAACACATGCAATGAGCCCTCCATTTCCCTTCGACTTTTTTATCCTCTAATCTTGTATTTCCTCCTTTCTCAGCGTTAATGAGAGGAGACATTAGATAGTCACCACTGTGAAAGTCGTCCATTATTGTGTAAATGGCAAAAAGTAGTATTCTAAAAGATAAAAACAGATAGCACTTACAGAAATAACAATTACAGAATGGCATAGATTAATATCTGCATTAAGACATAATATTTCTGTTACTCTTGCAAATTCCAGTGGTGGGTCTGAACTAAAGAACTTTTGGGACAGATAATTTAAAGCATTTTACTGCATCTGGACAGAATACTGTAACATATCTCTTAACTTACTTTGAGCCAACTGGTCTCTTAAGGCAAGGAAGGATTTCCTAAAATCTGACATTGGAAACAGCATCTATGCTATCCCAATTTCCTACATGGATGTTGCTTCAGGTGATAATTCTTGCTCCTCCTTCTTTCATCCTTAACACTAACTAAGCTGCGCATGCAGTCACAGCAAAATAATAGCAAGTGTAGCCACCATCAGGCTCCCTCCTAAATACACATGGAACCTATTGCACTTTAATGAACTCATTAGAAAAAGCATTTAGAAAAGGGGCGGAGGACAATAGTCGAGTTCACATCTGTTTTGCAACAACTGGACTTAATGTCCTGCCCCTAGAGTTTGTGGAGTGTGCTAATCTGTTCATTTGCTCATACTCCCACAAGGTTTTTCATGCCTTGGATCAACTTTGAGTACAAATTTTTTCATGGGCCCTTCTCTTCCTTCTTTTGGTTATACTATTTCCCTATGGCAGCTACCACAAATTCTCCTATTAAGTAGTGGCATTATGAAAGTATGATGCTGGAATCAAAGAGGTGAGAAGCCAGTACCATACAGTAATAACTAGCTGTACTGTTGGGGAATCTTGTTGGACAGGATCCATCATGTGATTAACTACACAGGCAGCAGGATGAAAAAAATTCATACACATTCTTGTTCACTCTCTGCCTGGAAACATGCATTGGAAACATGTTTGAAGAAAAATTGCAGCTAAAGACGTAAGGGATCTGTAATAACAAAGGAACTTCTATCATCCTGCTACAGTATTGTATATTCACTCACACACATATTTTAAAAGGAATTTTAACCAGGGATCTTTACTGGGTTGGCTTTAAAATTATACACATACTGTAAATTTTCAGAGAAATAGCAGTGGAGTGATTAGTTTGGCTTCTTTCTCTGGCACATCATTCTTCCCCTTGCAAGTCTCCATGACCTTGTGGTAATTAAGAGCAAAGGAGACCATGCTGAGTAGCAAACAAAAATGGTATTTATTTCCAGCTGTTTCTCTTTTTTGTTAGGTATTTCCACTCACATGGCAAACATTACCTATATGCAAAGGCTTCATTCACATACATGGCTGATGCCTTCCCTAATGGAGAAAGGTCCACAGTTGTTAGGTAACAGACCTTTGCTGTACTGCTGTTTGTCATGAATCGTGTTCAGCAAGGTGCTACTCAACACATGAACTCAGATCCTTCATGGAGCAAAATTGTGGCTTCAATTTCAAATAATTACTTCATTTAATTGGTGTGGCTTGCAGTACTGATCTGCTAAGGACACTAGCTGAGTAATTCTAATTTGGGGATAATCAAGTACTTCCCCCATATTATTTTCCCTGAATATTATCCAACATAGACTTACAGATCTATTTCCCATTTTTATGTGACACATATGGGTGCATGTATAGTTACAACAGCAAAGGGCCACAGCCTACTGCAACAGAAAATACAGCAAATATCAGATCACCACGTGTGCAATACAAGACTGAGAGTCAAGAATCTATTCCTGAATCACTGATTTAGCTGGGAATATAGTTAATCCAACTTTCTAAGGACAAAGGTTTGTTTTCACGAAAATGGGTGGGCACACTCCTATCATATTTCATAGGGCTCGTGAGGCATGGAAGGCTTCATAAAATGCCTGAAATGAAAGGACATAACAACTAGTTAAAAATACAAAACAAACATAATTCACTAATATTCCATGTGACCCACCTTTCCTTTCAGCCTTCTGATTCAGTTTCCTTGCGGATCATTGCTCAGGAAGCTGAGGCCACAGACTGAAAACAGCCTGAAGCCATGGGATACTTACCTAATGCTGGCAAACAGAATCCAGCCCGGTGTGCTGGCACCGAGATGACACCAGAGAGTCAATTCCTGTAGCTGACTCACTGCTGGCTTTAGGCGTAGCACAAAATGGATTGTTTTGAAGAAGGCTGGATCAGAGTTGCCTGATCCATGACACACACTCTTATTAACTTCTCTAGGGAGGGCAGAGACAGAGCTGATCTTCACAGCACTTCACACTATGAGCCATGAGATATGGATTTTTTAACTGCATCACAGATTATGCCTCTATGACAATTGCACGATAATTTGACACTTTTTGATGTCCCCTGCAAATCGAGATAATGAACATGAGTACAAGCTGATATACAACACCCCAGAGAGGGTCTTGCACTGGCACAGAACATGAAGGTGATCACTCATTCAAGGCTGCAAGATCTGTAACTCCAACAGAGACTGCTCCATGAGCAACAGAGGCATGGAGGCTCCATGGGGACTGCCAGGGATGGGTGCTGAGAATCACTACTGCCCAAAGCTTTAAATGCCAATGTCTGCTTCATTCTAATGAAACCACCTCTGCAAGAGGCCCTTCATCTGCTCACCAAACAGAACTGTTGCAGAGCAAACTTCTGCTTCCCTGAGAAGAAACCCAAAAGCTGCATACCTGCTCTGCACAAATCATCCTCTGCAGGTAATAAAATTCTGCTTCTGCATCTGTTCAACAGCTGTTCCAACTCAGCAGTCAGAAACCAAATTAATTAAGAGAGTGAAAGTAAGTGGCCTCTTCCAAATGGAACATGTAACAAGCCTCAATTCACACTAGGCTTTCAACAGCCTCCAAGTAGCAAGAACTTCTGGTCATGAGCAGCTGACAGAAGTTAAGCCTGTGACAAGAGCCTAAGGTACCTCCATAGTCTCTAATGGAGACAAATTTTCTCTCAGGAGCACGTAGGCACACTACACAAACCTTGCACTGATTTCATCATCCACCAGTGTTAAATCCAGGGTGGTGATTATTCTCTTTCATTTCCTTCTCTTCAGGGTAAGGCACTTTCCTCTCCCTACATGGACTGGTTTCCTACCATATTTTTGTCTCCTGAAGTAATCTTTCCTTAATTTTCTCTGTGTTTCACATAATGTCCTGTTTCTCCCAAGAGTAAGCTCAGCTATATCCTTTGTCAGCCCATGCTGCAGGATTTCATGCCCGATAACAGTCTGATTTTTTCACATGGCACATATGTCCTCTGTCAACATACATCCTTTATTTAGTCCATTCCTGCTCCCTATGCACCCTGTGGGATCATTGTGCAGTTTATTGCTTTTGCCAAGCATTTTACTAAACTAAGAAAGAGATATAGAAAGACTGTACCAAAAACAAACAAAAAAGCACCTCCCAAAATAGACTTAATCCTTATGTTTGCTCTTCCTTTCACCAAACTGCCTGCTGGCATAAATTCACATCCCTGCTCACTGGTATGCTTTTTTTGGCTGCCAGTATCTTGGGAACATCTCAACAGCTGGATTTTGTGCAAACCTACATTCATATGATCTCATTGTGTTCTCATATATGGCTATTTCCAAGATGAATGTGCTGAAGAATGCTTTCTCTGATGGTAATCAGTTACAAACTTCTCAGAATATGATGCAAACATATTTGTGTTCTTTTTTCTGCTCTCACATCTTCTGTCGTCTGAAAAATCTGCTTTACAATTTAATGGGTATTTTCATATCCTCAGATTTTTTGTACTTTAGTTGCCAGTTGTCTTACCCTGCAGCTTCCAAGTATTTATAAATTACAAAAGTCATCTGAGGTAATTAACCAAGATGATCAAAAATCTCAGGACAGGTAGTCCTACTGAAAAGCAGAATCCCACTTGGCAGAAATATTCCTTCTGGCTACATTTCCCTGCAGTGGAAAAAACTACTCTCTGATTACAGAAACAAGCCCTGGAGGATAATACTAGAGAAAACCCACACTATTTTGTTTAGTTCTCCATGGCTATCAGACCAGCACCTCACTATAGTCAAACATAACACAGTATGCAAAAATATGCAGCAAGTGCCTCAGAGGGACTGAACTGTTCCAAGAGCCTGAGAGCAACTCAGGAGGAAATGTGCTGTAAAGGGGGTGAGTGGCTTCAGCAAAGGTGGTCTGGAATGGAAATTGCCATATTTTTTACAGTGTGTTGAAGGGAAAATGGTTTTAATGAATGTTCATTGCTTTTTAGTGTGTGGCATAGAGGATGGCAGAGAGAGCTTGCAGAAATCCTCCACGAACAGGCTCCCTTTGCAATTCAGAGAATGCATTGGGGGATTCTGCTTTAAAAAAGGATAGAGGCAAAGGACAAACTCATTCAAAAAACAACAGCCAACTATTCACAAATATTCTTCTTCTGCTCCCCAGTCCCCTCTCTTCAAAGCACAGACAACACAGAGATAATGTCTCACTTCAAAAAAATCACAGCCTACCACATGAGCATCTCATATTGAAACAAGGGTAAAACTGAGGGAACAGTCACTGTTACCTTTTGCAGTTCCCCTCTCAGGACCTGTTAATAGGAAAATTAAGATTTATATAAGTTTTCAGCAGGCATAATCAAATTTATTGTCAAAACAAGAATTCTTAAGAATTGCAGTATGCTACATTCAAGCCAAAATACCCAGAAAAACACTGCCATTCCAATTTTCATAGCTAATTTATTTTTATTTCATAAAAATGTTAACTTATTCAACCCTTAACTTATTCAGCCCTGAGGGCTTAATAAACACTGAGGTTGTTCTATGCCTCAAAGATATCAGCTAAATTCCAGCCACAGAATCTCTGTTACTGAGGCTATTTTGCTTTGCAACTGAGCTTACAACCTAACTTGTTATGGAAATCGCTGAAGATGATTATACTTTGATCTATAAGATAGCATCTCTACAGGATCATTCCCAGATATTCAAATAACTTGATTTTTTTACTGCTAGAGGGGTGTTAAAGACCAAGGAAATCTGCTCTAGTTTGCAGGGGTTTATTTTCAATGGTTAAAACACTGTCTATCCTGAACAATGGCCTTTAGGGTTAAGTAGGATGCCTTACTGGCCTCTCATCTTTTCTTGCAATAGTTTGAAAAAAGAGAACTCAAATGAGTATGAGGAGCAATACCAGAAAGGAGATACCTTTAGTATTTTCACACCAGCCTAGAGGGGTCACAGGCTGGTGCTTATCCAGTCAACACCCAGGAATCTGTAGGACAATGTTCGACCAAGATCCTGCTAAAAACCACACAGGCTGCCAGGCTACCACGAATGGTGCTATTTTTGCATGTGGCGTTACCAAGCCCAACCAATTTTAAAACCCGGCCAATACTGGGAAGAGCTCAGATGGCTGCTCAGGAGATCCTATGATACTGTCCAAACATAAAGCACCACAGACAGTTGTCACCTCCCACAAGACTGCCACACATTGTATTGCCCAAGGAAGATGTTTCTGCACTCTTCAAAAAGAGAATATAACGATAAAAGTCCTATAAGCTCATAAGATCTAAAGATACTGTGTTTTCCAATACTCCTGCTTTGCCTGCCCCAGATGAAACTTTACAGGGAAATAAACATCCAGCACCCCTTCCTCCTCCTTTCTCCCTTCCTTTCCTTGCCCCACTTGCTGTATTTACAGGATCCAAAGGTTTTTATTGCATTCCATTGTAATCTGTGCAAATAAATACGAGCATAAAAAAGCCCCAAAACCAAACTTTGGGGAGCCTGGGCCACTTCCAGCTTGCCTGAGTAGCTGGGCTGTGCATGGAGCTGGAAGGGTGTTTTTTTAAAAGGAGGGAAGCAGAAGAGAACAGCTTAAGAATTTGGCTCAGGCTGGGCATATTTCCGCCTAACTCTGGCTAAAGCTCAGCACTCGGGGCTGGATGAGGAGCCGATAGGAAGCTGGGAGGGAGGGAAGGAGGGAGGGAGGCTGCGGGGCTCTCCAGCACAACCACGGCACAGCCCGGGCAGGCTGGAACCATGCTTCTCCTCTGGGCACTGGCATTTGTTCTAGTCCTGCAGGAGCAAGATCCTTTCGGTAAGCGACTCTGAACATGTAAATCTTACTATGGTCAAAGCCTTTGCATGGGGTGGGAGGGGGAGGCAAATAATTGCTTCATTTCTCTGGATTTTATGTGAAGGTGACACAGGTATGCTTCAAAATTCTGTGTGCATATTGATTGTAAGAGATAAAACTCCATTTTTGTGACATTAAAATCTGTCCTGTAGGCATATTTCCTTGGTAGTTTTTCACTTCTTATAGTATCACTCTACCTTCAGAAATTTAGAACCACATTGAGGTGCTGCAGACATTGCTCTGAATTTCCATAATTACTGTTCTGGCAGCTGTATTAATATCACACTAATCCACTTGGAAATGAGATTGAAGTCCAAGGTGATTAGAGAAAGAGTCTCCTTTACTCAAAGCCTTCTTTTAAAATTTCCTGGTAACATCACAGTTTTATTTTTTCTGCTATGGATTGCTTATTCCTGAGATTTTGAGGTACACAATGACTCATACAAAAGCCTTGGGAGAACAAAGTATAAACAGAGAACATCTGATAAGCCTGCATCTGAATTCTACTTGGATTAATAAGAGATTAGCACTGAATAACCTGTAGCCGCATTGTAGTGTGTCTGAAAGCTATTCAGTTTGGCTAGTTCAAGGGTTTACAGTCCCTATGTAACCACAAACCTGGCTTCCCAGCCTGTTTGCACTACATCTTTCCTGCTAGCTGAGGCTCAGCTTTATTTTCCCTCTAGTCCTAATTTCTTGACAACCCAACAGTTGTATTTCACAGCAGGGTAGAAAAATCTATCACATTGAAAACATTTCCTGAAATACTGTTAGTCCCTTCTTCCCCCAAGTTCTAGTCACTCTTCCTTGCTCTGACTCCCTCCTACTTAACTGTCTTTGTGGTGTTTATCTCAGTGATGAACTGAAATATCAATGCAACAGCAAGAACACTCTAACTTGTTTTCGCTCCACAAGAATTCACTATCCTCTTGTGAGTTTTGTGAGCTTCACCAAAATAAATGCAAAAATCAATGAAAATTTTAAAAGGCTTTGTTTATTCCCTTAAAAGTATGGCTTTAACCTCAAATCATTTCAAAACTCAGATAAAATCCAGTTAATTAGAATAGCACTTCAATAATTACTGCAGTGGAAACTAGCACCCAGTATCATGCCAGGTGGCAGCTACTCAGCAAACCATGGTATACATCATGTAAAATGAGAAATTTTGTGTCATGGCCAGGGGAGCACCCTGCCTGACTGAAGGCTTTAAAAAGCCACATTCCCTCTGCTACTCTTGAGTTGGGAAACATAAGTTCAAATTCCCTTACAGATCCCCCCATCCTAACTCCCACGGGTTCCTCCTAAAAACTATTCAGCCAAACTAGAATTTATGTTTTAATTCAACCATTAATATAAATAATCTCATATTCAAAGAGCTCAGCCTCCAAATCATTCAGGAGGAGAGGCTGGCACAGTTTATAGTGCTTTGCTGCAGGTGCTGGGTTAATTTGTAGGGTGCTGCTCAAACGCAGCACACAATGTAGCCTGGAGCACAATATCTGCCCCATTTAAACGTGTTTCCTTTCTTACAAAAACATCCAGGCAAATCGTTCCGAGGGGTGTGGCACCCCAACAGCAAAGATTTTGCTCCGTGTTTATGTGTGGCAGAGAGGTGACCAGGATCTCTTGGGTAAACAAGTCCCTGGCAGGCAGGCTGCCCCTGTGGCATGGGGCATTAGCTCATGGGGCAACCAAACACCAGCGTTCCACCAGGGACAGCTTCCACTGCGGGCACTGCTGCTCCACACCGTGGCCTCATCTGCTTCTAAACAGCACAGGTGTCATCCGGTTTTAACTACAAGTTAAAGTATGCCAAGTCTGTGAATGTTTTTCTTCATTTACCTAATATTTTTTGAATTATCAAGGTCTTTTGAATGCTCTGATATTCACATGCAATATCAAAGATGGGAAGATCTATAAGCTAGACCATTATCTAGAAACTGCAGAAAAACATCCTTTCAGAACAGCCAGATTCTGCCCAAAATTTACCATTTGCATTATCACTGAGGAGCGTTTTTTCTCTAGGGGATTAAACCACTGAATTGTAGAATTAAAGCCACAGTAAAAATTTATGATAGCTATCCTATTTTAGACCACACTTGGACTCATATTTCTCAACTAACAAATTAACAATGGTTTAACCTATACTCCATGTTATAGATATTTTCTGTCCTTATAGAAACCTATCAGCATTATTGTCTCCAAAACAAGGATTACAGTCTTTGCAGAACCCACCTCTGAGCTCTAACAAGGAAGGAGAAATAAAGTTTGTCACAACAAAGTGTACCCCGAAATAACTGTTTTTTAAGATTGTGAGGCATCTGGAGACCAGAGTTCAGTACAGAAGCAAGCCTTTTATAAGGAGATTTTATAAATCCATAAAGCCTCATGTTGTCTTATGTTTAGTTAAAAGGAATTTAGTTAAAAGGAAAATTGTGGACTTTGTAACTCTCAAGTGTAAAGCAAAAGTTAGTATCAAACTCCCCCAAAAAATCAGGAGTTTAGAAAAATAGAGGACTCCTGTTGTTCATCTGCAGAATGTGGCTCTATTCATACATGCAGCTGATCTGCTCTGGTTGAAACAGATATAAGTCCTGGGCCTGAATGTCAATATCTATTATGTATATGTATCTCCCTTTCTCTCACTATTCTACTTCCTGAGTTGTTGCAGAATGCATGAACTGTCTGCCAAGAGAAAATAAATCTTCAAGTTCTTAGATTTGTCTAGATTATCAGAAAAACCCTAACATTATATTATATTACATTTCATTGTACTTATTTCTTTCTACTAGCATGACTTATACATATGAAAACTACACAATCTCAGAGCTGACTAATAAGTCACAGACTCACCTCACCCACTCCCCATGACCATAGTTTCTATTACTAAACACAGAGTAAAAGCCATGTCCTCAGAAAATTGAGAAACTCTTTATCTATCCCCTGATAAGAGTGGTTATTCTCAAATTGATGGTGCTGTCCATTATTTGTGTATCTCACATCCTCCACTTTCAAGCCAGCCTTAAGCTCACTAATTCTGCACAGTTTGGATTCTTTATGTATATAAAGAATCTATATATATAGACAGCTCCTCTTCCTCCTAAACAGCTTCCCCTTCTCTACACACGAGTATGTCCTATACAGCTTCTAGCTAGAATTTAGCCTTAGTTTCCATAACAAAGATATATTGACACAAAACAAATACATAACAAAGGCAAACTTTTCTGCAGCCCAAGCATCACTGTAAGATACAGCATGAATTAGAGTAACATACCTGCTAATTACGTAGCTCGTGTCTCTTATCAGTCCAATTCCCTGTAGTCATTTTCCATTGCAGCAGCAAGTGCCAGAGGATATTCTCTGGCTGCTTGCTCAGAAGACCAGCATGCTGAAAACAAGTCAGCAAGTCAACAGTTCCCTCACAGGAACATTTAATTGCTATCCTTTTTCCTTTGAATGAAAATACACAAAACTTAAGTGCTTCTTGCAGTCACAGATATGGCCAAATAGCAGAAAAAGGAAAGTAGTTTGTCAAGCAGCAATTTTGCTTCTGGCACATAGCCATGGCAGGGGTCCAGACTTTTCTGTGCCTTAAAAATAAAAACACCCACTGGAAGCAGAAACTATCCCTGGCCTTGTGCACTCCCTCTCAGTCTCCACTGCCGGGCAAGTGAGAGATGGATCCCCTTATGAAATGAGAATTCTATGGGTCACAAAGCAACAGCTGCCTGTAAATGAAGCAGTTTATGCTATCTAGTCAGGAACAATTGCTATGAGGTCCCATTTCTAGTTTTGCACATTTCAAAATGTGGTCAGACTAGAATACACTGTGACACAAAGTCCCCCACACACGTGGATGGGACAGACCAGGCAGAGATGTGAGAACCTGTAGGCTGGAACCTGACCCACCTTCATTAATACATTCCCCAGCCCATGAGATTCTCCCTTTGCTCCTTCTCTTTCAGGTATTTATTATATATTTAAAACAAATATAATCTTAACTGGCATAAGATCTGAAATCATATTCATGGCAGCATATTCTACACCTTGATAGAGTATGAACCAGGTCTGCAATTTTGGAACTTGACTTTCTGATACAGTTATTTAGCTTCTAAAATTAATATTAAAGGTAACTAATTTCATGGAAGAAACTTACTTCAGGATGTTTCCCTTATCAGAGGATCGTAAATCTTGGATACCAGAGAAATCTGTTGGATTTGGTATCATGTTTGAAACCTTTCCACGACTTGACATTTAGGCAGCAGTTGAAGTATCCAGTGAATGTATAGATTCCAGATTAATCCCTAATCAAGTATCAAAAACTTTCTATGTACCTTCTTGAAATAGAAAAAAACCAAAAAACAAAAGCACCCCCCCAAAAAACCAAAAACCAAACAAAAAATAAAAAACAAACCAAAACAAAAAAAAAAAAAATCTTTCTACAACTCCTAAATTTCAGATCTTCCCATATTATCAGTGTACTGTTTAATATACAATGCCTGCTTTTCATCTCCCACTTTGGATAGATCATATTTACCCTGTATGAAATTTGCCTTGTTGTTCTGCCATAAAAGCTAGAGCCTAGTAAAGATGTGTGTATATTTAAATATTTACATGTATCTGTATATATCTACATGTATATGTAGGTATTTCCATGTAAATATAAGCAAACACATGCAGTTGCCTCCAGTGGGAAGCATATGGCAGTGTGTAAGTCACTAAGGAATTTTATATATTTATTACAAATCTTGCAGTTTTTATTGCAATCACTAAAGGTAAGAATTCCCTTATCTTCAAGAAAATAGAGACTAAACTCTAAAAAGAGGTTTAGAGGTATCTTAATCACAGCTAAGCCTTAGTGTTTTATGGATTACAGACAGAAAGATGCTCTATGTCCAGTGCTAAGAACTTGAAGGAAATCTGTGCCCTAAAAAAGCATTTTCAATACAACACTTGCTATCCAAATCAATTATTTTTGATGTCCTAACAATAACATTTTATATGGCTTGAGTTATATATCACAGTTTTAAATGAATTTGGGCACACTAGTGATAGTGAAACTGGTAATGGCACAGTTAATTCAGTACTTCCATATTCAAGGATGCCAATGTAATTAATTAAGAGCTGGCATTACTGGAAACTAATTTTGATGCCTTGAAGAACAGCATCCAAAATTAAATATGAATAAAAGTTTTAGCTTAACATAGTCTATGGTCTGAAATCACTAGTAGTGAAAGTTATTAGTATCAGTTCAGGTTCAAAGCAATTGAATCTTTCCTGAATTCTGCTGCAAGTTATCTTCACCAACCACTTTTGAAAACCATGTGATTTCTTGAGCTAGCATTTCAAAGTTACATGCAAATTTCAAAGTGGAATCCAGAACTTATATTTAGAGACAAAATAATTTAAGCACGGATGAGCAAATCCATTCAGAAGTCTGTTGCATTCCTCCCAATCTGGTTAGTGGATTCGTCATTTGAACTTGATCCTTCAGTTCATGAACTTTTTCCTGTTGGAACATAAATCATTAATACTGCCATTCCTTTTCTCATCGAAGGCTATCTGGCCACCTTATGCTCTATTCTCCAGGAATAAAATGATACTACTAAACCTAAGGCAGTGCAAACAAAAACACACAGCACAGCATGTTTTCTTGAAGAGTTGGACATGTTCTCCTTTATTCCCCCTGCTCTATCACATGTTTTCAGACCTCCTCATTTGCCATCTGGCTCCTGTTTCAATCTCCCATGTCTCTCACTTGGCTTGTGGCTTGCTTTGTTTCATCCCCCCACCCTACTGAGCACAAACAAGAACTTGCAGTCAACTTTCAAAACCACACTGATCATAGAATGAGGCAAAATAATTTTACAAGTTTTAAGAACAAAAGGGAACATTGTGATCACTCACCTTGACCTTCTCTGTAATGCAGACCAAAGAACCCAACCCAGCAATTTCTAGATCAAGCCTGTAACTTCATTTGGACCAGCAATATGTCATTAGGACGGATACTTTAAAAGACCTACTGGATCTGTGTGGTCACATACTTCAGTTCTAGCAGTCCTAGTAACCACAGAAAATGACAGCAGAGAGGCTCAGGTTTATTCTGATGCTTACCATTAGCAACTACATGGATGATCAAAATGAACCATTTAACAGCACCTGGATAGAAAGAACTCTGATGGTCCTAGAAGGGAACTTTGTCAGGGAGCACACAGAGAAGCAACATCTTGTGGGTTGGGGAATATATCAAATGTACAGGAGGCAGAAGAGCTTAACTGAGGGATGCTCTTAATCTAAGGCCTCTGCTCTTAACCTGTTTAGTAAGGCTGTTTAATTCTTACTTCATTGCTCTTTCTCTCCCTTGCTATAAGATCAAGTTTTGTACGGTCAGGCTGACCATGATACACAGCTTTTACTCTTCATTCTGCTACTTCTTTCAAACTTTAAGCACGTTCTTCAACTAAACAGAACTGATTAACTGATTAACTGATTAACCAGTTCAGAGATGCTCCATTTCCCTGCTGGTGTCTGACTGCATCACAACCCAGTGTGGTTAGAACTACCCAGATTTATGGACACCAGCAATGTAGCACAGAGGACTTAATCAGAGGAAAAAAGGCATCAGTTGTTTTCTTATCTTGAACATGAGAATCCTGGTTCTTAATGGAAAATAACCACCCTATATATCATAAAGAATGGATTTCAAGAATTTAGCTAAACATCTCACTTCCAAGAAATATCAGGTGGAAAATTGTATATGGGACATTAACTGAAAGGTAACGTTCTCTCTGCCATACTGAAATGTTACAAGTGTCTGTGTGAAATAATCTATTAAGTTTCAAATAAGAGATCTAAGACATTGAAATATGCCTCCTACATACTTGCCTAAGCTGTCAAAAGTTGCAGACACCCACACATTTTAAATATGTAATTTATATGGCATACAAAGAACACTTCACTTTTAAAAGTGGTTAGCTTCAAAACTTACTACCAAAGTTGTCTGTATTTATGCATGTGCTTTGAAACACATAAAAGTAAAAATTTCAATTTACATGTAAAAAATGTTTCTTCAGTAACTTCAGAAAGCAAGTACCTGGAAGTATCCTAAAAGGTCATTAGTCTTTTGCTCACATGGTTTGCAGCCTTCCACTCTTCACTTCCTTTACACGGTGACTGTTACTATTACATGAAGTAGAGATGCCACTGGAGTAAGGTCAGTGCCAAAGGCAGATTGTGTCCCTTTCTTTCACCAGTTGCAATAGGGAAGAGCAGTGCTCATAAGCAACATTCCATGTGCTCTCTTTGAGCACGTGGAAATTACTGCTTTGGCTGAATTGCCTGACCATAGTGACCCAGATATGTGCCATATTTACAAGGGACCGGATGTGTCCTGTGAACAGCCCATCCCAAGATAAAGCTGTGGCTTAAGAGCTAAAGCCAGACAACAGAGCAACCATGAATGTTTTGGGCAGCCAAAGCCTCAAACCAGTACTCAGAGAAAAGAAGAAATCTACACTGACAAAGCACTGGCTGCCCAGCCAGCAGCAGCTGAAATAGCCTGCTCTGGTGTGATGGTGAAGGGGCAATCACAAGAGCCTTAGCAGCTCTGTTCTGGTGTGAAAGTCACTAACAGACACGGACACACAGGTCCTGAGAAGGCTTCTCCTCGCTCAGCCCTCTCACAGCTCACAGCTCCATACTGTGATATCTACAACTTGACACGCTTTTGCTTATACTAACCCTTAGCCTTGCTAACATCAGCTGTCAGGTGCTTCCTGAGACACTTAGGCTTGGCCTGTTTGTCAGCTTTTTCTGGCACTGCACTAATTCTGTGGTTCTGAGTGATATCTTACAGCCCTGTCAAACTAGGACGAGACACTTTGTCCTCCTTCAGTATGTCCATTAAAGCAATGCACTTTGAGTGGTGGAAAGTTGTCTCCATATCAAGAGAGGAACCCACCACCCCAAGGAACCAAGAGCTACTGAGTCCTGTGTCTCATAGCAACCCCTTTGTCTCATTCTCTAGATGCAACAACCTTACATTGGTTGTTCATACCTATCATGGTATATTTACACGTGTTTTTAACAAATGTTAGTCATCCATCATATCTAACCTCCCCACCTATGAACACCTGCCTAGAGAATCAGCCAGCACAATTTCAGGATCTCCACACTGTTCCAGTCATGGTGGGAAAAAAAGCATGTAAAGAAGCAAACATTTTGAGAAATTGCATGGTTCACTTGACCACTAAGACAGTAACAACACTCATAAACCACCACCACTAGCAGCAAAGAGAGGAAAAAGGGCAACTGCAAAGCAGCTGGTGTTGAAATACCGGCTGTATTTCAGCACTCTGCTGTAAGCAGGGAGACGAAGTCCTTGGGATTCTGTCCTAACAGCACCACCTTCTGGTGACTGCGCTAAAAAAAACCCCAACCAAATCTCTGCCAAATCAATTTCTAAATAATGCCCAGTAATCAGGTCACACTGTAATCCCTCCTCCTCCTCTCCATCCTCCACCCTCCAATTCCAAGGATGCCATTCCGACTCAGAGTACATCTCTCACCCCTCCAAACTGCAATGATCCTTACTGACACGTGTTTGCCATCACCTGACACCTACGCTGCAGAATCTTGGCACAGGCTTGAGATGAAGCACGGCAGCAGTTTCCAAACCACTGCTCTGGCACAGCATTCTGAAGACAGAATTAGTTACTGCTTTTGTCTGTCTCACTGTTCATTATAACACAAGCCAGTTTTGTCTTTGTTACAATCAAACAATGACAGAATGAGTTACTGCTATTTCCTCATTATCATAGCTGCTTCAAGCATCAAACAAGAGTAAAACCTAACTTTACATGCGGAAAGATATATTACCATTTTAGCACAGTTTAGAATATTCCACTATAGTCCTCTGCACACATGTGAAAATTCAAATGTTACTGAATGCTGCACAGAAATTATGAAAAGGAAATAGGCTCCACTAAAGCATGGACACCAGCAGCTACTGAGCTTTCATGGAGCACAGCCAGCACAATGAAAAGTTCAAAGAGCAAGAGCTCGTGAGTACTGAGAGGTAAACACAGATAACTGACAGAGATACGTGACTTTGTATATAGCACCATATCAGTCAGCAAATGTACACACTTTTATTGTTTCCCTTCCCATTGCAAAATGAGACGGGCAGGGACAACTCTCTGGCACAGAGGAATCAACAGCATCCATTTGGAAAGTGGACAAGCTTAGCTACTCTTCAAAGCTTTACCACAGCAGCTGCTTCTGAAGAAAGTCTACGAGGAACTGTTGTGTAAGGCAGATCTTCCCAACAGATAGGTTCTACACTTAAGAGAGACGGAGTTACAGCCTATGAACTTACCCTACACAGGTAGGAAAAATAGATTATGTAAAACAAAACAAACAATTGTGGCAAGAGAAAACACCTTGTTCCAACCAACATGACATGTGCAGGCAAGGACACATTCACAGCATTGGGGCACAGTTGTAGTTATTGGAAAAAAAGTTCAATTCCTACATTTGGTTCGTAAACAATGCTGTGTAGAATGTAAAATACCACTTCAGAAATCAGAAAGGCAAGGACTGCTACTAACCCTCTGCTAATTAACTGTGTCTGTATTTCCAGCTGCTGCAGATCCTGTGAGTGTGGCACCTGGAAGTTTGGAAGGAGGAAGCTGGTGTAATGAACATACGCTACATGAACGTTTAGATATCGTTGAAGAGGTAAAAGAGGGATTGTGTCTCCTGAACCTTACCAGACCTCTGTCTATCCTTTCTACCAAAGAAAAAGGATCTTTCTAGACAGTGCCCCTTCTTGACTTTATTCTGGTCAAGGTTGAACTATTTTTTTCACATGTCAGAGTTTTCCATAAAGCCATTATCACCAGAAATATATAATCTTGACGAATTCCAAAAAAATATTAGTAATTTATTATATATCAGCCTTTTCTAGAATGCTTATAACTGTGCCTTTAATCTAAAAATCTCAGAATCGGTATTTGTAGTTTCATATTGGCTTATGGGTAGATGTGAGTTCTGCAGGTGACTCCAAGACTGGTAGAGTAGTTTCTGCTGACCTCTGCTGACACTTAAGAGCTAAATCAGCTCTTATGATTCTAGGAAAGCTGCAAAGTTTGATTTTTCCCCCCACTGCTGTCTTAAGCACTCACAAGATACCTGCTAACTATTCTCAGCTGGGTAGTTCTCAAACTCCATGCTCTGGTTCTCAAACAGCAACATTACCTCTCTTCTGCTCAAGTTCCAGCCCTCTTCTTTCCACCCCATCAGCTCCTCTCATCGTCCATACAGATTCTTTTATTGCATATAATAAATTGCATTTCTCTCAGAAATGAGAAAGAATTAAAAACAAACTAATGCAAAGCTCCAAGAAGTCAAATTCCTCTTTATACAGGGGTGCTGTAATACAACTCTTGCTGAACCAAGCACTAATACTTGGTGCCACTAGAGGCCAGCAGAACACAAGAAATGTTTAAACCTGCAATGCGCAATATAGACTAAATTAGCTGTTGGCACTATAGGACATGAGGTTTGCATTTCTGCAAACGCATCTGGTGCAATTCCTTCCACTTGACCCTTTGACTACCTCTTTTCTCCATTTGTCTCCCTTGTTTCCATTAGAAGGTAATAAAAACAGTGGAGCACCTAGAATCAGAAGTCAAATCACTCCTCAACATCATCAGTGAGACAACATTGAATATCCCCACTGTTCCAGGAACTCCACTTATAGATATTTTTGATGGTGAGTATCTGGTCAGGTATAACCTAAGCTGAAAAAAAGGGTTACATGTGTTATTATTAAATATGCCATATTTTCTCTCTCAAGATGTGAACTAATTCCTTCATTCAGCTCAGGGTAGCTAAGGCCTCAGAACTGGGGGCCTTAGGACCCCAGTTCTGGGTCCAGTTTGGAAAATCAGATTTTAACAACCACTAAAGAGAGGGCTGGGAGAAAAGGAAGCAACTCACTTAGAAAGGCAGAACAGATGAAGTTATCTCAAGATCCCTTTCAGATTTAAGATCCTGTGATTCTTCAGCCTCATGTGTGACAAAATAAGGGAAGGCAACAAAATCCTTTAAAAATTGGAGGTATCGCCACTTTGATATCCAAAATATAACACTGATGCATAAGCCCCTCACAAAAAACATGCTTCTGGATAAACGACCATCTATTCTACTCCTTTTCTTAAAATGCTCTGTGCTCTTCATCCTTTGCTTAAATATCAATAGTGCATTTAACAAGGTGAGACACTCTTGGTGGAAAATAAACCACTTGTGGCCAGATACAGATACAAGCATCCACAGACATATTTATGAAGTCAGTTTTATCAGTGCTGGGCTGTTTGTTTATTTAAGGCAGCTGTACCTGGGCACACTACAGTGCAATTACATGATGGAAGTTGGCTTGAAGCAGACAGGAGTACAGTTTATGCTGATTTTTGGTTCTTGCAGTTGGCTGTATGGATCTGGTCACCATGACTGATAATGTCCTGACCAACCTTGTTATCCATTGAAGTTTACAGTTTTCTGTGAGGGGCAGTTAACAGGTTAACAATTAAGTTACTCCCCTGCAATGGAAGGGGTATTCCAGTAAAGCATTGCAGTAAATTTAAAGTGGAAATCAGCATATTTGCAGCAAACCTATAGCAAACACCGCTCAGACGAATCTTACAACTGCCAAATTGCTCAAGAATTACAGACTGGACCTTCCTTCCACGATTTTGTGAATCAAAGTGGCAGTTCTCCACTTTAGAGTAGCAATACTCATGTTTTAAATGAGATTTATCCACAAAGATTGATCCTGATCTCATAACCAAAAATAATTACATCAACTCTTCTCTCTACAGATACCAGCTGAGCACTGTGAAGACAGAAGACAGCTGAATATAACAGTGTGGTTGTCATAAACAGTTGCACTTCTGATCATTTAATAAGCTTGTGTTTCCAGAATGTGTGCAGAGTGAACAATCCTGAGCTGTAGTTTGTCTTCTGTGTTGCTGTGCTTTATAATAAAAGGTACTTGCTTTCAGACCGTTTCAAACTTTGCATTCTAAATCTTTCTGGAGCTTTGCTTTATCAAAACTGCCTTTCAAATGCAGCATTGTCAGTAAGAAAAGAAGATCAAGTGGTGTTCAGGACTAAAGCACAGCTAACAAACTTCCCTTAATTCAAAAGCTTCCTCCTTCTCCTCTTAGCAAAGAAGTGAAATCCTGCTTGTTTCAGCTGACAAAGACAGACTTCCAGTTGCAAATTCCTCTCAAGACATGCTCAGATTCTCTGACAGAAGTGAGTTTGCCTTTGGACACAGGACACACTGCTGCCACTGACCAAAATGGGAGTCCTGTCAGCAAGTCCCAGTCAGAATCCATCATTTGGCACATGGCTACCATATTCTGTAATCTCTACATTCCCCTCCCCTGCCATGGTGACAAATGCAATCCAGAATTAAATCCAGGTCATTGCCTTTTTCTTTCAAGACAAATGGCAATACAACTTCTAGGAAAAAGACCTTACCTGACCTTGCCTGACCCTTACACAACAGAGGGAGCACACTTATATGTGTGAAGTAAGGGAAATTTGCACATTCTTGATTAATGAGCAGTCTATTTTCACTGACCTAGTTAGAAAACCTTTCCCCCGCTTTGTACATTTTACCTTTATGTGTTTTCATTTTGAGAACAACAGGCAGAAAAGAGGTCATCCATGTCAGCAGGGAATAAAAATTGAGAGCTCCAAGAGTAAGAAATTATAACATGCAAAATGAAAATACTGAGCAATAACTACAGATTACATGTATCATGTACAGACAATTGCTCATCAACAGCATGCAACTCCCAAACACTTATCAAAACAACGATTTCTGAACAATCCTGTGGAAGAGAACTTCTATGGAAAAACTAAGTTACATAAACTGAGTCATCACTCACATCAATATGAACACTAAAAGGCACAGTCTGCAAAGACTTACACAGCTTTAATTTCATAATCTCTTCTTACATACATATATTTAAGGCACAATCCAAAACCTTTAAACATTAATGACAGAATCTTTACTCTGTCAACATCACTACTGCCTTAGGACAGTCTGTCTTAGCAAGAATGAAATGTGGAACACATCTTCCTTGAAAAGAATCAAGGTAAAAAAAACAGAACTTGACAAAACTTCTTTAAAACAAGTCTTAACTAGACACAAAACCTCGAGGCTGCTATTTCTACGTATAAGGAAGTGGGCTAGCCTGAAACCAACTCTGCATACAATAGATATAAAACTTGCATTAAAATGGCACTCAATGTTTATACAAAAGAACACCTTAAATCATACAACTGTGATTATTTGTTTCATAAAACAAACACTATTTCAGCATGATATAAGCAGAAAAGAAATAATGACCTGTCATCCATGGATTGCTGAGGGTGTTATACAGAATCCTGAGTAGATGGCACATAAGCTTGGTATTTTGGGGGGTTTTGGCATTTATTACCTACTACTTTTGAACTGAAGATATGTGCAATATTATAGTTTGAAATGCAATTGCTTTAGAAGAAACAGATAATTACATATTTACTTATGGAGAAAAAAAGATGCTCTGCAGCAAGTACATGAAAATAACAGGTTTTTTTAAGAAAAGCTCAATGCTCCATTTAGTCATTTCCACCACACAACTTGAGTAGGATTTTCCGGTAGTCTCCTGAAGTATCACCCTGAAAAATGAACCCAGAAAAAGAAAAGTTGAAGAACAACTAAAAGAGATGAAGCCACAGCTGCAAAACTAAGAACTTTCCTTCCAGGGACATTTTTGGCTCTACTTTTACAGAAATAACCAGCAGAGTTTACATATACCTAACTGTGGACATGCACACCTCATATTTTCTGAAGCAGAGTTTTGACCAAGTTCAGTCCATTAAATAGATATGGCCTGTTCTGCTTCTGAATGGTAAATTATAATGCCAGATCAAAAGAGGAATGGGAAGAAGAAGCAGTACTGAGCTTTTCCACCAATGTCTCACTCCTTTTTACTCATACATTGGTGGTTACAGGGCATGCAACTACTGTAGAAGAAACATTTGGCACATGCTAACCTCCAGAATGTCTACAGGATTCTTTCCAAAGACCACCAAATTACAAACCCTCAGTGTCCACAACAGAAGGAATAAACAGGGGCTTAACAGGTTTGGCATCCTCATTACAAGGTAAATTAAAGTGACATCACTCACTCTCCTCCAGCTCTTATTATCCTGCCATGGGCCAGGCATCCTCTTTGCTGTTGCTACAGCTCTTAATAGCAGTAGGAGAGTGGATCAACTGCTAAAGAATCTGAGGTTTAGTCTATATGCAAAATCTCGTGCTTTCAAGAGAAAGAGAAGGGAATCCTTTAGAAGATTTTTAGAAGCTTTATATTCTTCCAACATACAAAGGAAGAAGAGCACCGCTGTTACTCAACTGGAGGACTAAGTGGCTCCCACAAGATCATATAAGGAGATTGGGAGAGAGGGGTCTCAGAAACCCCTCTGGACCAACTTCCCTTTCCTTCCTTGGCTGTTACCTTCCTCTCCATCTCTAGTTCACCTAGCCCCCAAGCATAACCAGGTGCTCTCAATCCTCTGGCCCTCAGCCCCCGTTCTCCTGGCAAATGCAGCAATCCAACACATCCAGCTACACTCAGTGCAGGTAACAGCTGTTCAGCTCAAGAGCAGTGTTTTTCCAGCACAAGGCTGTGATGGCAGGGAAGGTAAGGTGTCCAAGTCTTACAGTGATATCTGCGTAGAGGGATTTGCCATACATCCTCTTGTACTCTGCACGTATGTCCAGCAGGTCAACCTCGCTGCGTGACACCATGATCCGGATCAGTGTCCTGTCCTTTGTTCCCGCTCCCTGAAACAAACAAAGCAGCAACATCATGTATTGAAAAGTGTATGATACAGCACTAGTAAAAAAATTAAATGCCTATTTACTACCATAACCCCCACTGATTTAACAAGCTTGAACAGAGTTTGGCCTACCATTTACTGTAAGTTTAATAGATTTAACTTAGTGGTAGGACACGAATTTCTCTGCACAAGAATAGCTCGAAAAAAAGAGGGGGATTGACAGAGGTACAGAGGGATCAAGAAAATTTGGTGAGTTAAATGGCTTAGTTATTTATTTCTGCTAAATTCCCTCCTTTAAAAGTATCGATTTCAAAGAGTTTTAAGCATATTTGTATTTCACCAAGTGGAGATTTTTGTTTTATGTATGGTTGTATTCATCACTCAGTTAAGTTGGATCAACTTTGCTAGATTTTTCCAGCCTTTCATAATAACGACTGCATCCTGTTAGTCATCTGCCCACTGAAAAATGTAATCCCTTCAGCTGCACAGTTCCTTCCCAAGAGCTGTACAAGGGGTTTAAAAGAAACCTATACTGTAAGTTTATAGAACTTGTCACAGACACCTACCTTCATTGCTTTATGTAATCTCTCTGCAAAAAAAGCTGGCGTGTTCTTAAGACACTTAACTGCAAAAAGGAACAGAGGAACAGTATTACAGAAATCAGGCATTCCTCCTCAGTCAGAACTCAGTCATTTTTTGAGTTTATGCAACATAGTCACATGCTTGAATTTTACATAAACATACACTTGATACAATGCAGCTTCCACTCCTTCCATTAGTCACCGAAATTATTTTTAATCCAAACAGTAGCTGCAATGCAGTTAAAGAACCTACACTGCATGGCTCAAAGCAAATACTTCTGTCGATAGAAACCATCCAGTGTGAAGCAGCCATAATGAGCCTTTGAATTCTAATGATCAGATTCTTGTTTATGAAGGGAAAAGAGAGGATGAGGAGGGGGCAGAAGACTTGAAGGAACACATAGGTAGTGGTGCTCCTGGCTTCTTATTTCTAAATTTTTAGGCCATGCATCTGCAAGGGGTGACAAATTCAAGTGCTGCCCTAGTACAAATTAGGAAACCGCCTATGATAGCAGAAAATCTTAGGTGGTTCCTTCTCCTTAAGGGTGAATCATCACAACCCTTATTTTAAAGTCTTATTTTAGCCACAAAGTTCAGCAGGACGCCTGAAAAATTTTTAACATGCTCATTTAGTAATGACTGGATGTTATATTTAATTAGCACAGTTCATTAGATATCTGAAAGAGCAAAATCTAAGTCAAATTACTGTCATGTTAATCAGGATAATGAAAGAATCCTCCATCGCTAATCAGGATTAAAATCTATATATTGATGCAATGTTGCTTACAAGTAAACAATCATGCAAACTGTGGCAAACTACAGAGGAAACAGACCACACTTGACATTTAATAGCATAGTAAGATATCAAAATTCATCACACAGAATCAACACATAACTAAAGGTGTAAACCCAGATACAGTTTTCATAGCAACACACATTCTGTATAGGAAGAAGTACTTTTCTCAGTAGGAAAATGTAGATGAGAGATAAGCAGTTCACCACACAACTGTCAATGATATGTACAATACTATTCAAAAGTGAATGACAAAATGAAATGCATGTTTCTGTCTCACTGTATTTAGCTAACACAACACACTTGCATTCTAAGATGTTTAAAGATGTTAAGTTACCAGTTGTACAATCCAGAAAGCTTTAAAGAAAGCAAAATTAAATATTTTCAATTAGAACCCCCTTTTTTTCTGCAAATAAGGTTCACAGAACAAATGATGTTAATATCATTTACTGATATAGATATACGTGTATATACACATAAATAAAAGCCCCCACGGAATCTATTTAATAAAGGGAGTTATTCAGTGAATATTAATGACAAGCCATGCTCAAAAGACTATTGATTTGTTTGCCAGCTACAAGTCTCAGTTTTGAATCTGGATCTACATGGAGACCTGTCAAGTTACTATGAAGTTCCATGAAGTCAAATGGCTTCTAAACTCTGAGCAGTTTCTTTACCAAGGCAATCTTTTCCCTAAGTTTGGTTTTCTAACAATAGTTTTTGAGGTGACAAAGTTTGAACCCTGGAAAAGGTCTGCAAATGAATCAGGCACAATGAGCTAGATCCAGTTTGGGTCATCAAAAGATAAGTACAGTGACAGCATGGCCAAGCAGAATAAGAAGAGCAGTTAGGTAGTTCACACATGCACAAGACAGGAGCGAAAAAATGAGGCTTTTAAAACTGATTTTCATTTTGCCAAGATTTTGTTACAAACTTCAGTGAAAAAAAATCTGTTGTGGTTGAACCAAATATCCTCTCCTATCTCATTTCCAAGTGATGTAAAGTGTTAATTTTTCCTACTTTGGTAGGAGGTTTTGAGTTTTGTCTATGTGGTTGTTTGAGGAGGTTTTTTTAGTTACATCAATACCATATTCAAAACCAAAGAACAAAACTTTTAAAGCAGGAGCTCTAGATACTGCAGTATATTTACAGTAATAAACAGAAAAAGAAACTGAGATGTAAGGACAAAAGACAAGAAAGTGGTTCACACTTATATCTATAATAACGCATTTTAAATAAAACTATTGCACGGCAACTTGAGGCCTTGTCCCAACCTCATGGAAACAAATGACTGCTTCTGAAGAGACAACAGTAGGCCTGAGGTGAGAGTTTTCACTCCTCAGAAGTACTGGGGGCAATTAAAAACAAAGATTTAATAAAATTGTAGCCACGGGAAATGTGGAAAAAATAACACCTTTGCAATCAAATCTAACATTTATTTCTACTAAATAGAGACAGAGATAACAAATTAGAGTTAATGCTTGTATTTTGCTGGATTTCCAAAATTGTCCCAAATACTCCATTCTCACTGACTCAGCAGTTGGTACAAGTTCACTTCCTAAAACAGTGTCAATTATAATTAATCATTCTCCTAATTTTAACATGTGAAATTTAAATTCTGCCTGAAATAAAAAAACTTCATCTGTTATTCTGAGGTGAATTAAGTGCCCCACTTTACTAATCACAAACGACTTCACAGACAGCTCAACATAAAAAGCAGAAAACCGGAATTACTACTGCTAAGAACACCCTTAGCTGGAGTCACAGGTGCCAGCTGTAGCAGAATAGCAGGAATGAACTTCCAAGGTGGCACATACCTACTGCCAGCATGCCCTTCTCCAGGTCTCCAGACATTTCACGACATATGCTGCTTTCAATGTCCCGGTTACACATCCTCTGGTACTCGCTGAACACTGTTAATGGAAAAGAGAGATTTCAGCTCTGCAAAAGAGGGGGCACTGGGATGTGCTGGATGGCTTCATTTCAATGGCACTTCTCAGCTAGATACTACAGTGAACTCACACTAGTTTGAACATCTCAAGGATTAATAATACTTTGTTACCAACCATTTACCTGTTATCATGCTCCTTCTAGCATGCTGAGATCTACCATTTCCATTAAAGGGTTAGACCAAGAAAGCATGGCAAGCTTTTCAGGAAAGCTTTGGATCTCAATAAAATTAAGAAAATATTCAGGTTCTCATACACAACCCTCTCCTCCATATACCTCACATGCCAACAGCACATTGTAAAAGTTCTATGTAGTTACTAAAACATTTCCACCACAACAGACAGATGTAGCACCTTACGTTTGCAAGTAAAACGAAGGATTGCAAGCGTCTTGCACACACAAGTATGCAAGACTGAAACAATTCCAGTTTTTCAATTCTTTAATCAGAGGGTCATTTGAACAAGTATGACCTCTACCCTGCTCTGATATTTAAGAAAGGTGACTCTTCCTTTTCCTCAGCAGAATTCACCCTGATTTTCATTGGTATCTTGTTGGGCTCATTTTACAGATGGAGGAAATTCAGGCACAGAGCAATGTTGTACATTTTTATCATTACACACAACAGAATTAAGTTATTGTTTACATAGGACAGTTACCTGCTCTAAGGTGGGCCCTGCTTCTCGCACACAGAATGGCATTGAATTTGGATTCATCAGTTCCTAGACGGTTCTCTCCAGCTGCATACAATTCCTGAGGACAGAAGGGAATTCACACTTCATTACTCAGAAAAGTAGTCAGGCTTAACAGCTGAGCTGCAGATTTGCTTCCTAGCAGCCTCTCCTCCTTTTATACTTATTTCCTAGCCTATGTACTACTGCAAAATAGGAGCAAGCAATAAATAGCAACTAGTTCTAGCCTCCCAATAATATGCTATGCTTGCAGTCTTCCTACCTTGCTGATGCGTAAGTGCTCAAACACAAGAGCTCCCGATTAGTAAAGGAGGGGACATTGTTCAAAAAGTACCTGAAAATTATTCTTCCTAGTGGTACTTACATCTAGCTTTTCTTTTATAATTCTAGGTGTGTTCTGGGACGTTCTTGTATTTTGGCTAAGGCACACTATGTAGAAAGCTAAGGACATTACTATTTAAATGATACTAGTACAGCACAATACTAGCACAAAATAACCCAGGGCTTTCCCTTTGCTATGTCGTGAAATGGAACATACAGAAAAAGAAATGGGACAAGCATCACTAAGTCCAAGTGCCCTATTTGCTGCAAAACTCCAGACATCCTTAAAAAACATGCAAAGGCTAATGCAGGTGTTGAACAGTTTAAATTTAATCCACACACATATCACCTCAAATCTCTTTGGACAATTTCTTTAGTAAGCAGCACAATCCAAAACTTGGAAAAGCCAAAGACCTGACAGAATGAGAGATAAAATATCCTATGGACTGTATTCCCAAGAGCTTCATCTCTGTTTTGCACCTACGTAGCTCTAATACTCTGTTGCAGCTTTTCACACCCCTTCCATCCACTCAAACATAAACACTCCATCAGAAGAAGTCACAAGGTATCCAAAACTAGCAGTAAGCAGAATCCACACAGTCAAATTTCAGAAAATTGAGTTGACTATAACTAGAAATGATGAAGCATTTCTACTGACCTGTACATCTCTTTGGACAACAGACATGTCAACATTTGTACTTTCATCTCTGTTTCCCTGAAAGAATTAGAAGATCCAAAAGTGTTACCAGGGGCTTTGATGGGCTACTTTTTTCTTAAATTAAAAAAAAAACAAAAAAAAAAAAAACAAAACAAAAAAAAAACAAACAAACAAAAAAAAAAAAAAACAAAAAAAAAAACAAACAAAAAAAAACCAAACCGAATCCACACCACCTACAAACACACAGCAAACAAATTCCAAAATCCCAGCAGGCAAGTACCTGAGCAAGTGAAATTAAAAGCCTCTGAAAGTGTCCAGACGTGTCACTTTTTATTGCTTCCTCCAGAGTTTTCTTATATTCTGGAAAAGAGGCAGTCATGAATCCTCATTCAACCCTGCTCATTTCCTAAATGCTTACTATAAGTCAGTGATTAAGGAAGAAAAGGAAGAAAATTTTGATGCAATAGATCTAACCTGCTTTATAGACCCTGCTGAGTTCCTGAATATGCTCATTACTGCGGGAAGCTAAGATTTCAATGAGACAATTTTCATCTGTGCCAACGCCCTAAAACAAGCAAAGGAGAAACATTTCAGATTCTTGATTTCTACAACCCAGTGTAAAAGAAATGTAATAAAATTACACAGGAAAAAATTCAGAATACAACCTTGTATAGGAAGTCAAAGCAAGTAATCCCAAGTAAGTCCAAACTTTTA
Organism: Sturnus vulgaris; assembly: GCF_052056855.1. Lineage (NCBI taxonomy): Eukaryota > Metazoa > Chordata > Aves > Passeriformes > Sturnidae > Sturnus > Sturnus vulgaris. Next base: position 14,058,917 of record NC_142250.1, read on the forward strand.
AATAGCAACCAAATATTTTATCAGCTCAATTATTTCCTCTATCTTATAAATTTGTATCTCCTACACAAACCTTTATAGCTTCCTTGATTTCATAAGCATCAAACATGACAGGTGTCTTCATCATTGCCAAGATTGTCCTCTCAAAGTTACCTGATAGCTCAGACTTGAGATCCTTGATCAAATCCTAATGAGAAGGAAAAACAAGGAAAAAAATATGTAAAGATCAAACTTGGCAAAAGCAAGCACCAAAAATACACATTTTCCTAAGAATTCTTTATGCATAAGCACCAGTAATGTACGCTCAAAGTAAAGCTATTCCACTTAACACTAAAACTAGCATAAATGGAACTCTATATTGAGGTCATTATAGTACAATTAAATAGACTGCACGACCAAAGAGTCAAAGTAACTATTTAGCACAGAGACTGCTTTACATGTTTCATCTGCAACACTGCATGAAGAAATCAACTGTGGGTAAAAAGTAGAACTCTGAACTGGCTATGACTTAAGAACCATCTTCCCCTAATGCACCTCCCAATCTTTTCTCCCAGCACTAAGTCTTCTGACTGCCACTGAAGGGATATAGGCTCTTATTTCTTCTTCCTCCTGTTCTCACAATGTACTTACCTTTCCATAAGCTGTTTTGAAGGACAGGATTATCTGCTGCCGTTGCTTGTTTGAACGACTTCCAAGACAATCGATGATCGCCTGCTCATCGGTTCCTGTACACACACACAGACACCACAGAATGAACAGCACCTCATGTGACATTCTGCTTTCTGTCTCTATTTCATCCTGCTCTAAACCCAGCAGAAGGACATGAATGCTTTGAATTAATCTACAGTATCTACTCTCGTGTACAAGCACAGAACTTTGAGCTCACAAACACAGTAAGAATACAAAAGAAAACCTAAACCAAACTCATGATATTGTTTATGCCTACATGAACTGCCAGTAATACTTCTAATAACCAAGGACAATCACATGTGAACTATCCCACTCAGTACACACATAGCAATAGAAAAAGATCAGTGCTGAATGGAGATGCAATTCTACTTTTAACTGAACTGTAAATCTTCAGACTGCTCACCGAATCCTTTCATAGCCTTCCTTAAGACTTCTGCATCCCTCAGAGGGTCAAAACCCGGTGCATCAGTGATCGTACCTCGGTTTCCGTGCTAAAATGAGATCAACAGTGTTAAACAATATAGTGTTAACAGTGTATTAGTGCTAAATAGTGAAATACTGTGGTTTACTACTTAGGAAAGATGATCATTATCAGTCTTCTTTTGTGAGAAAACTCAAACCAGCCCTGCCTTAAGAAATTTGTTAATTTCTAGACACAAATTATAAGAAAATGCAAGATCAAGGTTTGCTGACATTAAATCTGCTTTCCAATTAATTAAGGTTTGATGACACTTTATATATAACTGGCAGTACTTGCTAAAATTAGGAAAGGCAAGATTAATTAATTTGAATTCACATAAAATCTTTTTTCTTGGATACTACGGTAAAATAATTTGTGTCAAGACATTTGAAAAGGTTCGATCTCTCTATTCACTCAAACTTCTTTTCATAACTTGATTTTCAATTTTATGATTGGTTTACACTAATACAAATAAAGAAAATGTAGAGGAACATATATACAGTCACACCTCAAAAGAAAAGCAGTGAATGCTCTTACTGTTACAGGAGTGACTGCAGGCCCTGTACTTCCTGAGTAAGAGGGCATAGATGGGTTCACAGCTGGACCTGATGGATAATTTGGCATGGGCTGCTGCCCTGGGTGAGTTGCTGGAAATCCGGGGTAGTTCATAGGCTGCTGCCCAGGCGGTGGTGTGGGCTGGCCTGGCACAGGGCCACCCCCGTAGCCAGGGTAAGGTGGCATTCCAGACGGTGGATTTCCTCCAGGCGGAGCGTACCCTCCGTACGAGGGCTGCTGTCCTGGTGGGGGCTGCCCAAAGCCACCTGGAGGAACTGGTGGATAACCCCCAGGTGTGGAAGGATACATGCTTGGTGGTATATTTGCCCCTCCAAAGGTCCCTGCCAGGTTGGATGCCTGCAATGACAACAATAAAGCAGGAAGGAGTACAAACAGCTGAGTTTCAGTAACATGTTTAATACAATACAACTTCCCTCCCCACCAACACAGATAGATAGCTCTTTATTTGCAAAAGATAGCAAGCAGGATGGAAAAATCTGCTTAAAACTTTACACAAAATAATCCCTTTCTTTGCCCATGGCTGCCTTGTGTGACCACAAGGGTGCATGGACTTTAAGCAACCTGTGGCTATTTTATGATGTGTTAGTAGTTTACAACTAGCAGGAGTTCCTGGACTACATTTGGAACGACTTCTGCAGAAACTGAAATGAAGATATTCCACTCCACATCAAAATCTTACTACTGAAACTCCTCTTCTAGAGAGAAACCAGAAGTGACATTTAATGATTGCAGCATTGTCAGAAACTATTTGCTGCAGATATTGCCTCCTGCACCCTAGATAGTTTGTTGCTCAGTTTGCCTGCTGGCTGCCAAATCACTTCATTTTATCACTGCCTCAGGAAAACATCTACAATGCAAATATCTTCCTACAAACTGCATTCGTTATGCAGCATAACAGACTCCTGAAGACTGAAGTTGTCAGAAGTGTCACTCACTTCTGCTCTATGAAAAAAAAGAAAAAAAATCACATTGGAAACATCTACATTTTCTTCAGTCAATGTAAAAGGTTTATACTTCCACCTGTTAAACAACAGTATGTGTAAGAGACTGTTGATTCGATATTCTTTTCAAGGACGAATCATTGATATCTTTAATTACACAGCCTTTTTCCTTAATCTGACTGGTCAAAATCCAGGCAATAGGCAAAATCCAGACTGTGTTTGCCCAACGGCTAAACAGGTTAGACAGACAGGCACAGAATTCAAGTGATGAACCTCTCAGTGACAATGCCAGAAACACAACTTTGCCCTTAAGGACATTACAGTGAAACACATTAAATGCCAGCAAACTCACCATTCCAGCCATGTGGCTGGGATTGAACTGGTTGGCATAGCCAGCCACATTTTCCAGACCAATTGGAGGTGGATTTGAAGGGGGTGGATAGGCAGCACCACCCCAAGGACTGCTACCTGAAATCAAACACAGATGTGCTGAAACAAGAAACTATGCCTTTTCAAAGTTCTTACTACTTAAATTTCTAATGTAATGTATTTTCAACACTAACAGGAAAATCAGCTGAAGAGGTGCAAGGAAGCAGTGCAATTATTATAAAAAGAAAAGTCTCACTGGGTATTTCTAGTCATGTTAGTTATCACCGAATCTGTAAGTTTTCACTTAAAACAACTCTAAACCTCTTTGAAGGTTAGCACTCTAGACTGTTAACACCCTATTTCGACTTGAGAACACCTAAAGTACAAAGTTGTCTGGGTATTCCAGTAGGAAGATATTAATTCCACTTACTTTGCTAATTTGAGAGGTGTCCAAAGAGCACAACAGTACATTTACAGACACCAAAGTCATAAAATTTGTCTGAACACAGCAGTATGGTCTAACTCAAGACAGAATACTCTGCTGAGAAATAGGCTTTATCCTCCTAGCTAGTTGGCCTTCTCACTGTACACTGCTTCCCCTACCTGAGCTAGCCTGCCTAACTCCACACTTCACCATACCTGCATGACTCCAGTTCTTTCTTTCTACCTTTCAACAACACTAACAACTGTAAAGTTCAGCTTGATAACCAAGCAGTGGTTGAGTATTTAATAAGCTTTACGTTATTATAATTGCTACCCGTTTTAACAGCCCTCTCCCTTCTGTATGCAACCATCTGCCTAGGAATACTGAATTAAGGATAATTCCCTATTTGTTTGGGGGCTATGGCTATAAGCTGTATGAATGATTTCTCCCCATAGTCATTTGTCTCACTACCCACCTTGAAGACTCAGTATGGACTGGACATTGATCCTTGTAATTTATTGGATTTGGTCAAGTTAAGACCATCTCATAATGCTCTGTGCTTTATTCGAGATGAGTGAAACTGGACCTTACTATATGAGCACATGGCAGAACACACATTAGACAAATCAGAATCCCCAGCCCAGATAAAACAGGACTTAACAAGCAAGTACAGAAAGCTTTGGGGAATCAAGTAAGCCCTCCACAGTCTTGCTTTTCATCCCTCCCGTGTTTCCCCTCCAGATAGGGCCACCACTGCATTTAACGTTTACTTCATCTGAACAACTTACCTGGGGCAGGTGGTGGATATCCACCTGCTGGGGGATAGCCCGGGTAACTCATTGCAAAGATCTGGAAAGTAGGTGTGACACAGTTATTTTCTGTAATGCTTCACTCACCACACTATATAACATTAAGAGGCAACATCTATGCAGTAGCCAGTTACGAAAATTTAGACAGAACCTGCACACTTTGTCCCAGCCTTTCCCTTAGAAATCTCTTCCTGTTTCCTTCTGCTGGACTAATAAACAGATAGCTGAGCAGTTGCAGAGTCATTCCTCACACTCTTTTTCTCATTTGTTGCAGTTGCTACTTACTGCTTGCTCTATTACATTGTTAGGGATGTATTACTTGAACGTGCTTCCTTAACTGTGCCATTAAAACCTCCACAAGTTTCCAGCCTATACAGAATTGTCTTATCAATGAAGAGTAGAAAATCATCTTACAAAGAAGCTATGTCTTCAAGTGAGTAACTTTAAGAAGTTGTTAGAAGGCACCTAAATGCAAAATCTGCACATCTGCAGAAGTGCAAGGTCAGAGTAAGAAGAAGGGATACACCTTCATGCCTACAGCATTGCCATAAAATATGAAGCGTTTACTGATAGGATAAGATCCCTAGGACAAATTGGGTCTCTCAAAATGGATAGTGCCTCTGTCAGCACAGAAGTGCACAATGTCATTAGCTGTCCAAAATAGAAGCGGAGGTCAAAAAGGAAGAACAGCTAAATGAAGGACAAAATGAAAACTAGCTTCCAGAATACAAAGGCCTTATTTTAAACAGAACAATTACCAGGAAGAATGGTAAAAGCAACTATGAAGAAAATATCTATAATGAGTGTTAACTTCTTGAGGGTTATTTTTAATGACAAGTCCCAGTCTATTTTCAGAATTGCTGTGTAAATTATCCCTTTCTCTTTTTTCCCCCCCCCTCTTTCCCCTAAAGCACGATCTTTTGCATCTGGCATGTTTTGCTGTGTTTTGAGTTTCAGCTGTGGAATTTTGTTTTGGATTTGGTTGGCGGGGGTGCTGTTCTTGTGAAATTGTTTTCATTCTGCATGATCACATTAACTTCCCTTTCAGGTTTGCATTGCACAGCAACACTGAAATGGAGAAACCTTTTTTTGTGGTTTTGTTTTTTAATAAGGAAATACAATTAGGAAATATACTTTTATATAATAAACAATTTACTTGGAAACTGTTAGGACTTCGTGCTGCACATACTCATTTAGATTTAAAGAGAGAGAAATGAACTAACAGAAACTGCAAAAGTTATAACCCTACCTTACTTCTGCTCCAGTACGTAGCATCTAACAGAATTAATAAATAAGTGAATGCAGCTTCTCAGCATTAGAAAAGCAATGCCTGCTGTTACCCATGCAAAGACTGACTCCAAAGTCACGAGGCCGAGAAACAAAAGGCACAACACGTATTCTCCCTCTGCTGCTGGAAAAACGAGCAGGCAGCTTCCTCCCTCCTGCCACCTGGCCACACAATTGCCAGAGGGAGCTGCCGGGGCCCAGGCCCACGGTGCCTCCTCCGGGCAGGTACCCCAGCATGGAAGTGCAGAGAGGCCAGCAGAAAAAAATAACATTAAAAAACCTCAACAGAAGGCAACCTGGCACACTTCAGAGCCTCTCTAATTCAGAAATGGGCTTTACATAATAAAGCATGGAAAAAAAAGTAAGAACAATTATTACCATGTCATTTAAAAAACAACCAAAGAACCCCCACAAGTTAGATTCTTAGCAAGCATAACATCAATGTGTACATTTTTATATACAAATCATTACAACACTGAAATTAGTGTTATTTCTTCAGGTACAACCATAATTATATTTTTAGTTATTTTTTAGCTTTACATGTAAATACAGTAAAGACAGGGTACTCAAAAAAATCATAAGATGCCTTTTCAATAAAGTTTTAGGTAGAAATTTAAGGCAAGAAATTTTTTTTCTTGTCGTAGAGGGTGAGAAGCAATGGGATAGGTTTTCTTTTTCTTAGCAAGGCTGTTTGCTTGCTTTTAATCTCATATAGAACGCTCATTTCAAATTGGAAAAAAACCCAACATTAAAAGAGCCCTTTGGCAATGAAAGCTGAGGTTGAGAAAAAACAGCCAACTTCAGCAACCTGAAAAAAATGTTAGTTTCTATTTAAAAAATGTTCCACTTGCTTCTTTTGAACACTGTATTTATCTAGGGCTTTTCCAAAGGGAAATTTTCCCAGACTGGTTTGATTCCAGGCAAACTAGATCTGCAAACACACCAACTTCTCATGTTGAGAAACTTCCCTGATCACCACCTTTTCTGCAGCTCATTTGAGCCTCTGTTGGCCAGTACTCTAACTTTAGAAACATAAACACAGAAAGTTACCTTTCCCAACCATTCCCTCAACCCAGCCTTCATTTCATCTTCCACACTTTCTTCTGCTACATTCACAATATTTTACTAAAATTGTCTGTGATGAGCAGCACTTGCCTGCTGATAACAAAGGAGTGACACAGGTGAGGGAACAGAAGATGTGGAAACCCACCCTGCTCTACAAATATTGCGTGGGAGGATACAGGAACAGCAAGGTCTCTGTTTGCTCAGTCATAAAAAACGTAGTGCACAAGACAAGGGAAAAATCCAAACAACCAAACCACACACGGAAAGAGGGAGTGCCTCTCCCCATTCCCAGTATTCAATCCCAGATGTCCACCTCAGAGCTCTAAATAAAGACCTGAGGTTTTACTCCCACCGTGAACATTGCTATCATGCTTCACTCTGCAAGCTACAAACTGTTCAGGCTCTTGAGCATTTTCCTGCTGATTGGCAAAGCTAAGAGGGAACAGACGTGCTCATAAAAGATTAAATCTGTGACAGACTTTCAACAGGAATCTTGAAAATACACTTCTGTAAGATACAGCACAGAAGAAAAGGACTACAACTCAAGAAATTTATAACAAAAATACAAATTCCATGATGATGGCAGAAATAAAGACGAAAACTTCAAGGCTGCCAGAAAACTTCTGTTTCAAGGCACAACAGCAATAAGCTCAGCCACTGCATTCACACCCATTCCTGGAATTTATTTAGTGGCTGCTGTTCAGGCTCCAGCTATGCCATGGTACAACAATTTGAGGACAAAAAAGGATGAAAAATTTTAACTTTTATTCGTTCAAAATTATTTGTTCCATTATGCTCTTTTCACAGGGAACACCGAGTAAAGTTAAACCCTTGGCCTTGACTCCTCCACAAGGTTAATTACCAGGATATAGTAGACAAAGCAGCCTGAAGCTATAAATTACAGTACCTGCTCTGAGACTGATCCCTGATTGTGAAACCAGCAGAACAGAATTTATCACCTTACAACATGCTGTCGTTTTTCATCAGATATGAGCTGAGGCATCCACCACTGTGCTTTTCCAAGACAAGGACAAACCACAGTCAGCACTGAACCAGCAAACTGCTATTTTACCAGCATGAGCAAGATTTATCTTTGACTCATGCACTGCAGCATGCAGGTTGTTCTCTGCTGTATCAGTTGTAATATTTTTCATCCTGACAGATAAAAAGTCCTGCAATTCTGTTTCTTCATTAAGTCTTCTGTGTTATGTATGTGACTCCTGTCTAGCCTTCCTTTCACTACAAAAAAAGCTAATTTAGTAGAATGGGTTTATCTTCCAACAGGGCTGAGTTCATGCCACCCAAAACTCAGGAAACCTCTTCTACACAGATCTTCTCACTCATTATTCACCTTCACAAACCTTTACTGGACTTCATCCAACAACATATATTTAAAGAGTACTAACACATCATCCACTTCCTACCAAAAAAAGCTTCCTTAACAAAAAACCCAAAACAACTCACAGCTCTGAATAGATGGCAGAACAGAAACAAACTCAAATGTGAGGTTTTTTTAAACACTTTCCATTTGAATTGCTTGCTAGTATTACTACACAGGAACTCTGCCAGTTTTGATGATCCTTCTAATTCAATATAATAATTTTTTTATTACATAAAATAATCTAGCACTTTTTGACCTCCTGTGGCAAGGGGGGGTATGGGGGAAGAGCATCAGAAAGGTAGCACTTGCAAGCTTCAGTCAAAATAAAATAGAACTGAAAAGAGATGCCATGCCCAACAAAGAAAAGCTGAATGGGGACACACCCGAAAGCCACAACCGAGTTGTAAAAATGTTACTGAGAACGCTCCTGTAACCTTCCAGTGACAGAAGCCCTAGTACTTACTCACGGCTTCAAAGCCCAAAGAACTTAGTTGAGCTGCATGGATTTTCAAGATTTATGTGCAGCAAAAACCTGAGTTAATTCCAAGAGGTCAGTTTCATTTTGGATCCCTACTCTGCCCTAATGCAAGTGCTCCCTTTTGTAGCACTTTCTTCAATACTCTCTTTCAATTATAAAAGTACACAGTAAAAAGATTTATGACAATACAGACAGACACCTTCCAAATAACAAAACAAGCAAGAAAAAAAAACAAATTAAGGTTATGAGATGTTTGAAGAAACAATGGAATGAGGTTGTTCTATTTCAAACTCATAACTTGTCACAGAAAATCATTTGTTGCAAAAAAAAAAAAAAAAATACCATAAATAGTCTGAACTGTATTCTATTAGTCAGTCTCAGCTGACTAATGCCTCAGAGATTTATACTCCTCTATTTTAAGTTCCACCAGGAAAGAATAAATTTTTACATCCTTAGAGCAAGTCAGAATATGTAAATACCAATTACTCCATGAGCTACAGCAATAGTGTAGTATTCAGTACTCTAAAATATTAACTAAAAAATATCCGATTGTTCATTTCACACCAGCAGTTTTTAATTAGCCGCTGTGCCCAAGCCTGAAGCGCAGAGCCAGGGGGTGGCCCCGCTGCAGAGGCAACAGGAGCAAAAGGACGACAAAAGGTTCCCATCAGGTCTGCAGCTGCTGGGGCTGCAGAGGAGGCCAGACTGACACCAAGCTGTTCAAGTGACAGCTCCCAAAGCCAGGCACACTGCAGCAGCTGCATGGGACCTTGGCTAAACTCCTCATGGATATACCCTACACTGTGAATAAACCTCTCTGCTGGCAGCCTGGGCACTCCCCACATGAACAAGAGGCACTTTTCCCTGACAGTGATGACTTTCACACTTTCTGCCAGGGAAGGCTTAGTCATTCAGCTGTCCAGCAACACCGGGATGGTTACTACCCCTCAGTGAGCAAATGGACAAACATTCATTCATTCCAAGCTATAAGAACTTACTCATTTTCAGCAGATTAATTCTTTCCAGGAACACAATTATTCAAAAAACAATTTAAGAGTAGTAAAATAGAGAGACAGGTATTTGAAAGCAAACATAAACAAGGAATGTGAAAAGAAAGCAAGACCATAGCCTTCAAATCTAGTCTGTACTTGAGATCATAAAGCTTTAGTTCTTAAAGCTTACTACTGAAAAGTATTTTCCCCCCTAAATCCTAACATTTGTAAGATGCATTTCTAGCTAATAGAAAACCAAGTGTTTTTAAAACACTGCCAAGCATAGCCAACAACCAGTTATTTTGACTATAGATAAGTACACTGTTTACTGAACAAGTGCAAATTCCCAAGCTTAAAGTTGTTATCTCTAGCAATAATAAAAGGGATATTTACCATGTCTGCTTCAGACAACTTAAGCACCTAATTCAGAACAACACACTAAGTCAAAGTTCAAAATCAGACATGCTTTTTTAGCCAAGCCAGAGTTCTTTGAGGTGTAGGAATTAATTATAGCAAGTATCACTTTGCATACATGTTGACTATATGGCTATAGCAAAGTTTAGCACAAACAAGAGACCTTCAGAAGCATTAAAACTCATCTGGATCTTTAATATGGGACTGATGTCTTTGACAGTTCTTAAGCCCACCAGAAGTTAGGATCCCAAAGCCTGAATTGGAAGCCCACCTCTCCTACTGGTGAACACTTTCTCAATGCCCTCAAAAAAAACCCTCACCACCCACACTTTGCAGTAAAAGAAAAACAAACAAACAAACAAAACAACCAAAACAAGAATTCCAGGAGACTTTTAACCTTCCCTCACCAAGTAAGACAGCATATTCTCTCTCAAACAGACAGCACATAAGGGAAAAAAGGAGGCAACATCTGGGAAGAACTTGTTTCCCTCTCTTTGGAGATCTTAAACAAGAACATTGCTACTGACCAGACGGCACAGTGAGACTGCACTGCACAGGGAACAGCCAGGTAGTGGAGCTGTGTGGGGCTGTGCTTGTTTTATCCAGTTGCCACAGTCTAACGACTGGCACTGGTCCACAGCCAGAATCTGTGAAAGCTGAATAGTATGGGTACAATTGCATACATACAAACAAAAAACGAGCTGTCAAGCAAGAATCACACAAGAAATGTGATAGAATTATCTCTTAGAAGGACACCACTGAGTCTCAACTCTGACCCACAGCTGACTCCAGGTTTACCCTATTCAGGATCTAACTCCTCATCAAGATTCTCTAGTGAGTACTGATAAAATCTGGAACAACACAGAGCAACAATGGAAGCAATACACAGTAAATACCTATCGCTGTTCTTAGGTTTGCTTATCTACTTTACATTCTTCCCAGCTTGGGGAACTGCTTGAAGGAAATTCAGCATTTATATCAACCACACCCGCTTTCAAATCAACTGGCAAAAGTAAAGGGACAACTCAAGTTTCAAACAGGTGAAAGTGCTGCTCACTGAGGGGTAAACACGCAGCCTTTTTCTTTCCATTTTTAAAAAAAGTCTTTTGCTACATTCAAGAGAAACTCAAAACAAAACACACCGCATACAGCTGACAAGTCCCTGTCCTTATTTCCAACAGTTAACATAAAACACTTAAAAAATATATCCAATAAGAAGCATGGTTCAAGCTAGTAAACATAAATGTATGAAATAAACAAAAGAAATCACACTGGTGCCATTACTCAGTTGAATATTTAATGTAACAGAAGTCTCCAACCAAGCAATTTGAAGCTGACAGAGACATTTCTACAAACGATTACATAGAGGCTTGGCTAAAAATAAAAGAAACTTACAGTTTGTTCAAAAGCCCTACTATTTCTGTAGTCACAATTAAACCATCTGCTGTTTTCAATTATATCACTGCTTTAACTAGAGCTTCTTTTTATATATATATACTTACACTGCCTTCACAGAACTAGAATTAGGTCAGCTCTATCTTGGCTCTGATTAATGCAGTGCTATTGAACAGACCCTATGGAAGCTTCATCTTCCAAAATTTGCTAGAGGTCTAGGAAACAGCATCTCCTGTAAGCTTCAAATCAGATAGACATTTTGGCTTGATTTTTTAATAGCAGATCAGGTTATGTATTTTAAGTTACCTAACACTATGTCTTTAGCATTCTAACTACATAAATATCTCCATGAAATAGCTCCATCCCACTGCTGGTTTTGTTATATCTTTTAGCGACTTTTGACATTTCATGGAGTTTTCAGTCTAACAGTTCAAAATTTCTGGAGACTACAGATAATAAGCTAAAGAAATGACAAATTATGTGAATAAATGTGATGGCTACTCCAGAAATTTTAAGTACAGACAGACATTTTGGGCGCTTACCTTATCCTAAGTCAAATTATTATTATTACAGGCAAACATGTAAGCAATGCTCAGTTCTAGTTATCTGCTGCATCAGTGGGAGGAGAGTGGTCCACATGACTCTTAGAGCAACTCAAAATACAGGAAATTACAAAAATAGCCATGCTATGGGGAAAGCATTCATACACTCAGGCTTTTCAGCAACCATACACTTGCACTGGTTTTGTATTGTTTCTGACGTTACCGTGGGTGTTCCTGTAAAGCACTGACTCACTCCACAGAAAATAACTGTATGCTGGGGGAGGTATCAGGGAATGAACCTCCCACCTCCGATAGCAGCTGGGCTTTCCGGTACATAACCCTCGTAATCAGCTCCTTCATCAGAACACGCTGCACCAGCACTTTTCCCTTCCCTCGCCCGTCTGTTTTCTCTCCACACCTTCAGCCCCAGTGCCATCTGACCCGTCCTAGGCTGAGATGCCTTCCGTGCTTCTGCCACTCCCCTCACAGCCTTATCTCGACACAGCTCCTCCTTAACAGGAAGAAGTTTCCAGGAACTACTATAAATATATTTTAAAAGAAAAATATATTCCACAGAAGCACTCCCTTACTGCCCGGAAACAGGATGGGGAAAAGAAGGAACTGCTGTTCTGAATATGGAGATGTTTGTGCTGTCTTCTGTCACACATCCAGCTACAGCATTACAAGAGTTTGAAGCGTTTTGGTTTTAAGACAACTAAAGTGACTTGAAGACACTCGGACACTTAAGTGTCTTGACGACATTCGAAGTACGTGTGGTATAGGAAAAGGTAAAGTACATTACGAGCAGTTTAGAGAAAGGGGCCTTCGGGGAGAAGAAAAAAAAAAAAAAAAAGGCACTGCGTAATGGCCAGCCTACCATCTTAGACTGCTTTCTCCTGACAACTGTACACATCAACATTATAAACTCAAGTTAAACTACGGACACGGGCAAAGGGCCGAACTACAACAGCAAAACATGCCCCCTCCTCCGAAACCCCGTTTCCCCAGGAAACAGGCGGTGCTTCCTCCCAGCCGCAGAGCTGCTGCAAGCCCTCACCTCCCCTCCGCCAGCCCTTGAGCTGCTGCCTGTCACCCCGCGGGTGTCCCGGCTCCCGCCGCCCCAGGGTCCCGTCCCCGCGGGGACACGGGCCCGGCCCACAGCCCCGCCCGGCCTGGCCACACCGGGCAGCCCCGGCCCCGAGCCCCTGGCCCGTCCCGGGGTCGCGCCTACCGCGGGTCCTGTGGAGCCGCCGCTGCCGCCGCCCGCCCCAGGTAGTCGCTGGCGCTGCAGGGCGGGGCTGGGGAGCGGCAGGAGGAGGAGCCGCTGCGGCCCCGGCTCACTCCGCCCGCCCCGCCGAGGCCTCGGTGTGAAGGAGAGCCGGGCCCGGGCGGTGCAAAACTTACGGGGGGCGGCGGGCCTGGCCGGCGGAGCGCCGTGAGCCCCGCGGGGACAGCCCACACCAGCCCCTGGGACAAACCGGCACCGATCTGGGGACAGCCCACACCAGCCCCTGGGACAAACCGGCACCGATCTGGGGACAGCCCACACCAGCCCCTGGGACAAACCGGCACCGATCTGGGGACAACCCACACCAGCCCCTGGGACAAACCGGCAGCGACCTCGGGACGGCCCACACCAGCCCCTGGGACAACCCGCACTGGCCTGCGCCGGCCACGTGTGAAAACCGCACAACAGGTTTGACCAAGAGGCGGCTTCAGCAAGAGGCCCGTTTTATAAAAAAACAAAACACTCAGTAAAAAAGGTAATTCCACCCGTCACATGAGCAGCCTAGGCATTCCCCAAGAGCACGGCGTCGCCTGCGGGACCGGGTGACACGGACACGGCAAAAACAGATCCAGAAGCTACGGTTCTAGTCAGTGTTGTAAGCGTTCAGCGCAACATCGGGTTTAAACCCGAAACCACCCCTGACTGTTCTCACCAGGAGATTTCAGAAAACATGCTTGCCAGACAAGGTGGTACAGAAACCCCCATTTCGTATATAACATACTTTTACTTAAGTAAAATTCCACAAAAAATCAAGAGGAAGGAGATTGTTCGTGTTGTACTTATCTAGTACAAGCAGTAATAGCTAAAGGCGTCAATAAACATATTTTTTTCTTTTTTCCTACATGCATTCTTTAAAGATGAGTGAAGTTGCTCACATGGAAGCATTTAGAGGGACAAACCAAGATAATAAAAACGAAAAATAAAAAGGGCTAGCGTTTTCCAATTAAATTTCTTTTGCCAAGACACTAATCAAAATAGCAAACACAGCATTATCTAACTGAATCACAGCATTATACAACTTGGGTGGGGAATTAACTTGACTTTGCAGCTGGGAATTTTGTCAACAGGTTCCAGAACCTCCTTTCCAACACTTGCTTCTCTAATATGTATGCTTTTAACAGGCAGTTTCATTTAGAATGAAACTAATTTGGATAGATTTGTTCACACTTCTTAAAGCATCCTGTTCAACCACCAACAGCTTTCAGTGGAGTGCCTGGGCTTTTTCTCCTCCCTACAGCTTTCACATACCACAATGGCCAGTCATTGAAATACAAAACTGTGATTCAACTAAAGATAAGAAATTGCCATTTTCTCCTTCTCCCTCATCACAACTTTAATTGGCACCGCAGAGGCCAAGGCTGCACTCATGGGAAATAGCTGCATTTAAAATGGTCTAACACAGGTGAAGAGGTATATTTGAATCTAAGAACAGCTGTGGTGGTTTAACCCCAGCCAGCAGGCAAGCCCCACACAGCCTCTCTTACTCCCTGACCAGCAAGATCAGAGAGAGAATAAAAAAGGTAAAAGCCAGAAAACTTGTGGGTTGGGATAAAAACAGTCTAATAGGAAAAGCCATGCACGCAGGCAAAGAAATATGAGGAATTAATTCTCCAATTCCCATGGACAGGCAAGTATTCAGTCATGTCCATGAGGGAAGACTCCATCACACGTAACAGTTACTTGGAAAGATAAATGCCATCTCTCCAAATGTCCCCCTTGTTTTCATATACTGAGCACAATGTCATGTGGTCTGAAATATCCCTTGAGGTCAGTTGGGGTCAGCTGTGTCCCTGCCTAACTTTTTGTGCATCCCCAATCTCCTCACTGGTGGGATGAGAAGCAGAGAGGCCTCGGCTCTGTGCAAGCCCTGCTCAGCAATTAAAAAAACATCTCTATATTATCACCACTGTCTTCAGCATGATTCCAAAATATAGCCCCCCACTAGCCACTGTGAAGAAGATAAACTGCATCTCAGTCAAATCCAGCACATTAGCTTATTGTGGTTTAGCACAAATTCTAAATTTATGCCGAGATTATCTTAAACTTCACTGATAAGGATGTATCACATTAATAGGCAAAGCTAACCATCAACACAAGTTCTGATGCAGAGTGTAGCCTGATGTTCACTCTGCAGGCAGAGGGAGAAATGAAGATGAGCCCAGAGTAGCTCAGGTGGAAAGAAGGCCAGGGATCTTTGTCCTCTGAGTCTGCTGCTATTGCTTCTCTTGGGAGTTAAATTCCTCTCACCTGTGTCAGCCAAAAGGGGCCACATTAGCTCTAACACAAGAGTTCTGTTAACCAGAGTGACTTTGACTGAAACAGGTTAGGAACCATTTAGAGGAGCTGCTACTCCCATCAGATGAGGACATAGTGACTTCTACAAAGCATTAATTCTTCTCACACTAGGATTTGGGGAAAAAACCAAACAAACAAAAACAAACTCATATTTCTATAACTTTAGAACTACTATTTTTTCATTTAGAAAAGCCCTTTGATGCCCCTCAATGCCTAGGCTGGAGGGATAGTATGAGGAATCTTGTACTGCTGCAACCAGCCTGGTATTCATTCCAGACCAGGTTGTGCTCATTTGAAGCCAATTGCAATCTTCCATGGGTTTAACCAAGGTCTAGATTTGGCTGCCTGCTATGAATCCCTCTATTTATCCAGGCTCAGTGACTGGAAGGCTCACATCTTTGATGCTGCATTCATAAACAGAAAACTGGACTAGCTATGGCAGCATATGAAATATTCTTCTGACAAAGAAATCATTCTATGGAAACCTCACTACCTGCCATTTTGAGACAGCTGGGGACTGAGACATTTACTTAACATATTTTATTTCTGAAAATTTTTCCACAGGAATGATAACTTCTGAGCCCATGCTTTTTGGGACCTTTGGCTGGACTAAAACCTTTTTCTTGCAAAAACTGCTATGGACAGCACATGTACTTGTCACCATCCACTTCCAGAAAGCCTACCATCAAGTTTTAATATCTTTTTATTTCTCTGCCTCTTGAGTTTTAATATTTAAGCTGGTATTTAACCAGGACAGAACCCCAAAGAACCATATGCTGTGCAATTGAACAGACGTTTACTTTTACTCATATAAAAAACTGTCACTCTGTATTGGCATTTCAAACAAAATTCATACGGACAGTGATGCCACAGTCAGAAGTGAAGCAGAAATGAGACCTAGAATCCTTGGTGTTGGGATAGGTGAGAATTTGCCTGTCATCTCAGGCATAGTCATACTGTTTTTGACATTGTGCTGATACTGACCCAGTAGCAATTGAAACAGAAGCCTTTGTGGGAGAACCCACAAAAATCACAGCAGTGTTTCCTGCAAGCACTGCATTTTCCTAGTGACCCTACCAAGCTTATGAGCTCCAGCCTTGTAGTTTTCCAAGTGGGTTTGTGCCATTATAACACGCAGACCAGAACTGAGTGGTGGAAACCAGTACAACAAAACATCCACACTGATTTCACAGGTACTGTCTTCTTCATTTTTCCATACTAGTTTTACAGTGTTTCATTTCTATCACTAAAATATTCCATTGTTGAAAACTCAAAAAGAAAAAACTTGAGTGTTTACACATTAAAAGCAAGCAGAAAATACTAAAGAAAACATAAAATAAAATCTGCAAGTCTTTCAGACAGTCTAGGAACCTTGAGTATCAGTCTGTGTGAGAATCATTTTTGGGAGTTCTAGCCTGGAACCCAAATGGTCCAGTTCACCCCAGAGGTTTCCTGCATGAACTTGATTAGGTTCAGATCTCTGAAAATACAGATACATACAGCCTACATTCATTTTGAGCCCTAAGGAACGGATATACATCATTTGTGAACTCACTGTCTTATGAAAAAGGGTGTTCTTTCACAGTCATGCTGGGTTGAATTCACTTTTTTACAGTCCTATTAGTTGATGGAGATTTTAGAAAGACATTTGCCTGAATCCTTTCACTCTGCTTTAGTCACAAAAGACATTGATCTTCCTCCTTGCTTTTTTACTGCTCCTGAGCCTTCTGTAGGTTTTATACTTACCTTTTTTTTTTTTGAACATGGTTTCTAACTCCATCAACTTGCAACTCTTCTATGCACTTGTTTTCCTTCGTCACAACTGGGCCTTCAGTTAAACCAGATCTCCTGCAAGACAATATAATGTATTTGGATTTGCCTCTCCTGCTCGTTCCTCCACAGGTTCTTTGTACATGCTTTGTATATGTATATTGAAGATAACAAGCATTTGATGGTAACAGCATTATCCACAATCTATGGTACACTCCTGAGAAAATGTTACTGCTTAATATCCATTGCTTGGAGGCGGGCTTAGCAGAAAATACTTCTGCACTCCAGCTACATTTCCCCAGTGCATTTGTGTTGTAACAGGAGACTGCAATGCTTAATGTCTGCATTGCCACTAGTCTGGAGTAAAGGTAATACAGCCTAAGGCTCGACTTGCTGTATGTATGAAGAATGCAACGCTACAGCCATTTCATAACTGGGCCAGAACTTGTGATGGACTGTATAAACGATGTTATCAAAGGCTATCTGCCATAGACCTAGGTAGGTCTCTAGCATAAAATATTTTTTTGTGAAATAATTTTCTTGCATGTGTCTTGCATTTTCTCCCAAACCATCATGCTGTGAGCTTTGATCTGTGAGGCTGTCAATCTGAGTATCTTCCGTTGTTACTAAAGGCATTCAAATTAAGAGTGAATTGGAGTGTTGAGCATGCATTTGTATGTAAACCATTACCCTTCACATGCAGCAGAATATAGCCTTGAAATAAACATTTTCATCAAGGAGAAACAGATGGAAGTGCTTTAGTTTCCATTTTGTATTAACAGAAACGTCTCATTAAACTCTTGAACTGTCACAATTGGATAGCTCTGTGTTTTCCTGATTGGTGGGCATAGCCTGGCTGACTTTGGTGGGCTGACACTTTGCCACAAACACTCACAGAAGTCACTAGTTCACCCCTTTATGGATCAGATTTTCTACCATTTGTTTAGATTTCCTACTTTGCATTCTATCTTGTGCAAACCTGAATTCTGAACTCCAATCAACCTTTAATTCTAAGTAACAGAGTTAGCCAACAGGAAAAGGAACTCACAGAAACACATTGAGCTGGCCCTGGCACACACACACTTCACCTACACCTGCAGAGGTTAAACTCCCAGTATGGGGAAATGGATTAATATCTTCTAGTATTTTTAAGCACTGCTGAATGCAATTCAGTTGGTTGACTGGGAACCCCATCTGAATGCATCCTGGATGAGTCATTTATCCCTATGTGTCAGCTGTGGCAATTTGTAATACCATTCTGAACTGATTGCTTCATTATTGTAAATGACGTTCCAGCCTCACAAAGTTTCTGGGTGGAACTTAATATGATGTAAACACAAATACCTACCTAATTTTCTCTTCCAGGAAGTAGAAAGCAAAGCAACTCTGGCATTGAGTAGTATCAAGGAGTTTCCAAGCTATTAAGAGAAGTCATTACTATAGGGTTAACCAAAAAGTTTTATTAAAGAGTGATTTAATGATGATAAACAGATACTAAACAATGACAACAAGGTGGTCAAACACTCTACTACTTACCACACATCTAATAATTAAGCTAGCTTGTGTAGAGTATGCTTTAGATTTAACATAAAATGTCACCTTGCTGTATGTTCCAGATGCCAGCTAAGGCATCTCCTGACCTTGAGGAGTGGCCTTGGGAGGCACCCCTGCTCAAGGGGAGATCACCACGTGCAGCCACTGCCATGCAGGAAAGCTCAGGCTCTGGGGCTGCACATATCTGTAGTGTAAAATGATTTATTTATAGTCAAGCTCCTCTCTGGTGGCAGCCATAGAAGTTTTAGATGTGTCTGGTCTCAGTTCAGGCTGGTCTTGTTAACTCCCAGTAAGACCCAAATTCTTTAGGTGAAGAGATAGAGCTTAGCATGATTTCTCAAGGTTTGCACAGCAGGGCTGGTTTCAGCCAAGACTATTTGTTGGTGATGCCAACAATGGTGTACCACTGACTCAGAGCAGGTGTGCCTATTAGACCATAAAATTTGGGAAAGGATTTGGGAAAGAAATATCTCATTTCTTATATTCCCTCACCTCTGATGTAACTGTTCATACTTCTGTCTCACAGCAATGCTTCTGTTGTACTCCTAATAGAAAAAGATGGGGTTTGGAGTCACTCATAAAACTCAATTTAGTCTTGATTCTGGCTTTGACATCTTTTAGCTCCTCCCATCAGGTCACGAACCCACAGCTTTTTACCTTTACTGTTCTATTCACTAGAAGTGAACCCTCTCCTGTATCTTCTGTTCTGCTCTCCTCACCTTTAAATCCTATATCAGAATATACCATATTGAACTATGCTTTTTTTCCTTCATCTTCTATATGCCACTCTTTCATATTTGTGTGGTAATTCTGTGAAGAAAGGAGTGCCTATAGCTTATATGTGTATTAAATACGTCAAAACAGTCATGGAGCTGAAAATATGACTACTCAGTAAACATCAAGATCTGGGTAATTTTAGCTCACTATAGGCCTAGTATGTGACTTTAGCCTGTTCATTCTTCAAATTCCCTTCCCTAACAATGGAAATAAATACCATTAATCAATCCTAAGTGTGATGATAAAAACCAAGAGGACTGCATTAAGATAAATATCCTACATGTACAACACCTCTTTGTAACTATTAGTCAGAATTGAATAAAAATAAAAAAATTCTCAAGACTACAAAAAACACAGTTCAAGCTGTAGTTAAAAGTGTAGCTTTTCACACATTCTGATCATTAATGCCTGTAGGGGTCATCAGTGCACAGCAAGCTC
This sequence comes from Sturnus vulgaris, assembly GCF_052056855.1. NCBI lineage: Eukaryota > Metazoa > Chordata > Aves > Passeriformes > Sturnidae > Sturnus > Sturnus vulgaris. The sequence goes on from NC_142250.1 coordinate 14,078,859, forward strand.
TGAGGGGCTTCTTCACCTCACTAATGATATGGGTCAGCACTTCCTCGAACCCTGCCTCCAGCTGCAGCAGCGTCCTGCTGTGGCAAAACAGTTCTTTGGGACATAACTCTTGGAACATAATAAACCAAGTCTCACACAGAGAATAATCTTCCCATGACTCAGCCCTGACTCACCAGGAGCCTTTTCCACATTTAAGGAAAACCATGTCATTCAAGCCATCTTTAGCACAGATGACCTTTTAAGTAAGATTGCTCCAAATATTTTGCAACTATTAAGAAAAGCAAGCACTGAAAGATTGCGTTTCATAGGTGTCCCAGCCCAGCCTTGCTTGCAGGTAGGCACCCTAACCACAGAGTAGGGATCAGATCCTCAGAGAGCTGGACAACACAGAAACTGAACAGAGTCAGATTTGTGTTCTTGGTATTGACAGCAGTGAGGCAGCATTTGTGTGAAAGGAAGAAGGTAAATTCACATCTGAGTAAGCATTTTTGCAAAGGTATTGCCTGTGTAGCTGATACTTTGAATCAGCACATCCTTCTTTGCTTGCTTTCCAATTGCAGGGAGCGAGAGTCTCCTGGTGGTGTGGGAGTGCACAGCGGTGCAGCCTCGTGGCACAGGCGCCCCTGCACCCCAACAGGCTCCCCTGCCTGCAGCTCTGCTAAACACAGCTCACCTGCCATGGTCACCCACCCTTGCCAAGGAATTCTCTTCTTTCTCCAGCTCACTCTGTCCTAGGTGATTACAGTTAGCCTCAAATGCTTTTTTGGTTTGCTTTTGGTTGTTTTGTTTTGTACCCCTTATCCTTATTTTGAACCCTGCAAACCGCCTTTGATTGAAGCTTTAAGGAAGGGAGCCTTATTGCTTCCTGAACTAGACTTTCATTTTCATATTTAGAAGCAATTAAAAAAAAAAAAATTGTTGTTTTCTACAAAGCAGCTGCCATCAACAAGCCTATTATCTGAGCTGGCTCAAAGCACAAAGGAATGACAGCTCAGTGCTAACATTTAAGATTCAGAATTTCAGTCTATTTTAATACATTCCATGATGAGTCAGAGCCCTCTCCTAGAAATATGGAAAGGCATTTTTATTTTCTTAAAATAGTTGTGCTATTTCATCTCAGAAATACTTAACACCCATAAACATGAGCCACTGATATTTCTGCTGCCTTCAATTTTAGTTTGCTTATAGAGCAGAGAACGCAAAAATGTGTTAAGAGAAAAGATTTAACAATGATTCTCAGATGTAACTAGACCAGAATTATGCAAGTGTCTGAGTTTACAGTTCAGTTGCAGATTGTAGCTAGTTAGTTTTGTTTGTTTGTTCAAGCACAACGTCATTAATCAAATTGCTGAGATTTCACAAAATTCAAGTATTCCAGGAAGATACATGCACACAATAATTCTCATTTATCCCTCAGTTACCCACAGATTTGCCAACAGAGGGAGTCCTCTTACTGTCTACCAAAGATTTGTCGAAGTGACGGTGTCCCTGCTGAGCAGCTATCATCACACTAATAGCAAGGATGAAAAAGGTTTGCAAAACAGAGTCACCTCAGGGTATTTAGCAAATCAAAACATGGGGTAATATCAGACATGAAATCACTAGAAGTGCACTGGAGGATTCAAGTGGCCGTTTGTGTTATTACAGCAATTATATCTACGGGCAGAGCTATGAAATATCTATGAGAGTAATTATTCTTAAATACATTGAGAATAATTATGCCAGATAAACCTATAGTTCCCCTATGTCTGTAAATCAATGTTTAACTGTAAAACTCCTTTGAGTTCTTTCCTGGTGTTGTAGTCATAGCTTGTCAAACAGCAACTATTCAGGCTGTAGTTTGGAGAAAACAAAATCATTAAAAAAAAAAAAAAACACAAAAAAACCAAACCAAAACAAACAAAAAACCCCTCCCCAAGACTTTCTTCTACATTGTGACTTCCTTAAAGGATCATATAATTTTAATTCCAACCGAATGCATTTGTATACAGTAAGACCTTCAAACCTTCATTTGCTTTTTCATCACAGAATAAACCAAACTTTCTTGTGAACTATGAAAATGTTAATTTAGTATTTTAGAGCCACTGTTTGGATCATTATGGTTTCTGCTGCTTACTCCTTTCTTGAAGTGGCGGGTGTGCTTATGACTGGATGAAAGGATTTCAATAGCTGATCTGATAATGACATGAATCATGCTCCAGATTAGCTTGGACACAGCATTTTAGTCCATTTAAAGTAGAAAAAAATTACTAAAAAAAAAGGCAGAAATAACATTATACTTACTACATCAAAATAAACACTTTACAACTACAATGTATTGCCAGGGCTAACAGTTTTGTGAAATATTAAAGTAGCTAAACCAAGAACTGAGCAGCCATCAGGTATAGTGATTTACTAGCAGTAGCATAAGGGCAAAAATATGAGGTTCCAATCATATCTGTGTGACAGTAGCTCCTTCACACAGAAATTGTCATTTTTATGGTAGTCAAGACCAAAGTGTTCATGAAGAATCTCCTAAACCCTTGGGTTTTTTTCAGTGAATCTTTTAGAAAAATAAAAAAAAAAAAACAAAACAAAACAAAACCAGTATTACCTGCATCTGTTCCATCCTCTTTTGTCCTTTTACTGGGACTCAGACTTGCACTGAGATTCCTGCAGCAGTCCTAACCTCAACCAATTATCTTCTAAAATGAGTTCAGGATAGATAAACCAGTGCCAAAAAAACTCAAGGCTGCAACAAAATTGAGATTTTCTTCTTCTTCATTTTCAGATGAGTAAAGTTCATTGTTTTCTATTTCTTGTTAACACTGCAAACAGATCAGCTTTGCAAGTTTTGGACATCTGGCCACTTTAGATAAACATTCCAACCTTTTAAGTGTTTACAGACTAAACTGTAGAGCTAAATGTTTATGTTGCAGTGAATAACTTCAGCTTCGTATTTAACAGAAAGACTGCTAAAGTAATATTGTTTCAATCCGTAGGTGAAGACACATGCCACTGAAATAACCAAAATTTTAAAGGAAGATATTAATACTAGTCTGTCCATAAATATTTAATACATCTCTATGTAGTAGGCTTTATAGCTGGAATATATAAAACTGCCATAGTTTATAGGGTTTCTAATTTTAAACCTATTCCCAGACCCTTTGAAAACAATTATTATAGCCTTTAGTTTCTATGAAAACTAGAATGTAGATTTTTGGGGTTTCAAATAGTATGTTCCTCCTCTAATTCTAGTTTAGTATGAAATAAATCCTTGGCCATGTATTTCAAGGAACATGGCTCAGATATTGCTTGGAACAGGGTTTGGATCCCATTATTCTACCTGTGCAGGGCACGAGTTTACCCTGACACATGCAAAACTACATAGAGCAGAGAACTGCTCTGGTCCAGAAAAGAGAATTTCTGGACCAAAATATCTGTTCTCAATCAAATCTCTTCTCGGGTTCAAATAACAATCTAGCTGTTGCCTGCTAAGATTAATTTGAATCATGTCTCTCTCTCTTTGGTATTTACATATTTCTTACTCTTCGGGGACAGCAACAATATCTCATAGTGTGTAAATCTGAAAGTATGTCATTCACTCCAAAATACCACTTTGCTCACAAAATGAAAACAAGCTGGGTACAATATTGCTTCTAAGAAGAAGAAGAAAAACAGCATGAAGAGAGTTATACAGTGGCATCAGCTTGCAGGCTGTGTTATTCATTGCTCAGCTGCTTGGGTAGAGACTTTCCAAGTTAAAGCAATACAATGCAGATGAGGATATTTCTTAACTTCTGTGGTTAACTTGTGTGTTTCCATTTCACTGTGAGTTTCGGCTGGATGTGTTTTCCACAAGGTCAGAAGAGTTTGCCCTGGACTGGCTCCTCTGAGGATCATACCATTACACGTTTCCTGTTTTGTGCACGACAACACAGACAACGACAACGCTTTTTCAAAGACACAAGCTGTATGCAAATCCTTCTGAGCAGAGTTACTACTGTACTAATGCAAGAGTCAGACAGTACAAAGCAAAGAACTCTTGATTGAAACCCTTCCCATCTTTCTATCGAGTCTGTCAGAACCTGAATTCAAGCCCACTGCTCAAACAAGCTGAATTCAAAGAGCAACCACCTCAGGGTCACCTCGGGTTTTCAAATTCCTGAGTGTAAAGTAACCAGATATAGCATTTATGTTTTGTCTTTTGTCCATTGCTTAGTCAAGTCAGTTTTCACTGTGTCAGAGTAGTTGCATTAGCACTTCTCAAGTCTGGTAAGGTGAAGTTACCTGAGACCCAGATACACCCTTTCTAATGAACCCAGAGATAATCAGGCAGCAGCTCCTGAGCTAGCTGAATAAAAACTGGCATCACTATTCCTTTTTCATAAACTGCTTCACCTATGTTTAAAACAGCTCCTTACCCAAACAATTTTCTGAAAGCTCCAAGTTATTTAGAGGTTGAAACTTAAGCAGTGATTTACAGTAACTGCTGTATTGAAGATACATTTAATGTTTTCAAAGGAACTAACACCTGCAAGAGTTTTCTGTTAGTATGTTGCATTGTAAAAGGATATTTTAAAGAGATGGCAACAGTAAAAGCATGGAAATTAGAAGGGACGCGTCAAGGAAATGACTATCAAGAAACATAGTTTGGGGGTTTTCTTAATCAGTTCAAGTGGAGATGCAATATAGGCACCCATTTGAAAGTCCTGGTGATGATCTACGAAAGGGAAGCGAGTGCTGTAATTTTAAGATGGTTTGTATCAGCTAAGTATCACTGAAATTATACCTGAAGACTTGATGTAGATCTCACTTTTTCCAAGACTGCTGGAAACACAGTTGAAACCAGAACATTGCATCCCTCATGCACATTTCTACTGTCTGCTGTCTGGCCACAGAGCATCTTTGGAGCATCTCAAAGACGAGAAAGAAATTGCCTGAAATGGTCAAGTTTGTCCTGACATGATCTTGAAATAATGCTGTTCTCCATACAGGAAAAAAAAATACAAAGGAGGACTTTTGACTAATTGATAGAATCCGATAATCCTCAAAATTTGAACTGTTATTCATAGGTCACAGAACTTTCCTGTGAGAAAATGCTTGCAGTATGTGGGACAGAACAGCAGGAGGGGATCAAGGCAGCCTTCGTTTTTGGGAGCTTCAGCCAGCAGGGAATCCCAGGCATACCAGCACTGAGATGGAGGCTGCTGTGTGCTCCCTCACCTCTGGTGATATCTGCATTATTATCCCCCCAAAGGAAGCTCTGCCTTGGAGAAGCCTGGCTTGCCTGCTCCTGCATTCAGGAATGGAAAGCATTGACAAAGAGCCAGAAACAGTGCATTGTCCTGCAGGATATTGGTATCTAAACTTAACATTTGGGAAAACAATTCAAAGGATGAATTTTTTAAAAAACATAGAAACACCATCATTCCTCTCTGGTATTTCCAAGGATCCTGGCAACATAGTATTTCCTCAGTAAGCCAGTAGCCTGGTCCAGCTACAAAGTTGGACCATTTCACTTCACACACAGTAAAAAACAGGTATGGAGAACATTCTGATGTTTTTCCTACTTGAATGTCTCTGTGAGATCTGTGAAGGCAGATCCATAAACAGTGTGCAGGGGCTGCTTGCATGAAATTCCAGTACAGGACTGGAGCTGAATTCTCTGTTCTGTCAGCTGTTGGTAGCGTGCAAGACCCCAGCTAGTGAACTCAGATCAAGCCTCAACAGGCACATGCTCACCTCTTAAAATAGTACAGTCTGGCAATAGAATGTAAAAAGGCAAAGATACACATGCTGTAAAACCTAATTACCATCGCAGCCCGTGTCATAGCCTGCCATTGCACACAATGCACAGTAAAGAAAGGGTTTTACCCAGGACTCTGACAGCTCAGCATGGTGAAATTCCACCCCTGGAGTACCTGAAAAAGTATATCAAAGGAGAGATTTCTATCTATTTTCCTATAATTAAATATTTTTGAAGGAGTGAGATTATACCTGTTAGAAATGGGGAACACATACCATTGATTCATCTATTTATATTCCATACCTAAACAAATCTGATCTCAACTGTGCATTATGCATGTTCCTGACAAATTACTCTGTATGTGACAAAAATATTCTACTGCCTTCATCCTTGCAGTCTCATACTGTTCACCATCAACAGAGTAGAGGAATTTCCCTTTCCTGACTACAACCTGATAGTCTCTGTTATGTCACTGTTTAATTACTCACTTCACTCTCCAGTATTTGAGTTCACCAAGTATTTGCTGGCATTTACCTTGAATTCTCTGTTGGGGGACTTCAGTTCTTTGAGGGTTTGAAAAAAATTACATTCTCTATTCATGGCTCTACTGATGTACAATATGAAGTGCTAGCTCTGCACATATTTTCTAGTCTGTTCATATTTTCCAAATATAATAACTGGGTACAGACTATCAATAAAATGGCCAGTTTTGATCACTACCTTCTGCACCTACAACCCCAAGCTTGCATCATATGTATTTCCTTGCCAGAACATTGAATAAACCTGTGTATGCTTGACTTTATTCCCACCCTCCCATATTTTTTAGTTTCCAACTATCCTTCCATAAAATAATGACACCATATAAGATGCATGATCTATGGCAAAGCAATTCTGTTTATTTCTATTCAGGGATCACATTTCCACAGTTATTTCTCAGCCCATTCTAACATTTACAGTTTCTCTAAATCTGGTATTATATGAATATTTTACTAATATGCTGCTTCTATTTTCTTTTACGATAGGCTCATGATGTGTTTTCAATGAATTTATTTAAATCAATAGTTCATCTATGTACATGAGAGTAAAAAAAAAGAATAAGCATTTGTTCAGTGTTGTCTCTCACTATGCCTTGCATTTGCAATCTATTGCTTCTAACCCTGAGTTCAACTCTAAATTTATTATACTCTAAGCTTTTAAAATTTGTTTGAAGCTTATCAATTGAAACTCTACAATCCTAATAGTGAAACTTAAGAAACAGTTTACTTACCATGTGTGTCAAATTAGACTCTCACTTCTACCTCTGTGGCCAGAAATAGAAGAACTGAACAACTTCATTTTCAAAATAATTTTTCTAGGATTTGGGGAAAGGTGGGAGAAGGCTTTAGTAGTGCAGCCACTTTACCAGATGCAAGTTATTAAGAGGAATTATTTACCCTCATATATACATTTAAAAATATATATATGACATGATTTGTTTTTAAAATAATCTAGTATTCATATTAGCTACTAGTGTCTAAGAGATTGACATGAGCAAATGACATAAATCCTAAGCTGAATTAAGTGGGTAAGAGAACTTCTTCAGAATATTCCACAAAATGGTGCCTGACATATCTGAAGAAAGTTTACATTCAAAGTCCACTTGGATTTCTAGTCAGGAAAGGCCCACTGAATAGGGGAACTCTCCCCTCAAGATAACCCTTTAAAAGGCCCTTGCTTGGAAACCGAGTATACAGAGGGATAGGAATAGAGTGGCAGAGAATGCCTGCTTAGAACAAGAGAAAATAGCAGCTGCTGCTGTGACTGTAATGCACTTGTGCTTGCAGGATAGCTTCAAAGTTGCAAGAGACTTGAAAGCACTACTAACTTAGGAAAAATAAAAATAAAACCTCTAATTCAGTGCCCAGTTTCGTGTGTTTAATTTTAAATTCTGCTGATTGATCAGCTGAACAAAATGAAACAAGGACAGGCAAAAGAGAAGCACCGAAGATTTAGATGGGATTTTGAGCAAGATTCTAACTCTACTCCCAAAGGCAAGTGAGCTCTTATTAATCCTGTCCTTAATAAATTATCATTTAAATTGACACAACTACTGATCCTATTACTGCTTAAGTACAAAAGCCACTTTATATATGTAATAATTCCATAAGCACTACGATTTTCATTCAACAGGCCATCTAATGTCTGCAGTTCAAGACTAAGCCACAGCACTTCTGGCAGAAAAAAAAAAATTAAATAAATAATTTCAGTCCCCAGTGTAATTGCACTAAATTGATAATTAACTGCTTAACATGGTGTGTAATGAAAGGTTGAGGGTAAGGTGAAAGAGATGACTTTCACCTCTGCTACAGTTTGATAGCAGGAAGATTCCTTTAGAACCTACAGATTTATGTAGGTTGTTGGTTGAAAAGGAAACATTGTGTGGATTTCTATGAGGCTTCTGTGAGAGGCAACAAAAGTTGTCCTTTCTGAGAAATGTACCCAGAATGAGAATATCTCCTGCTGGACAGCTTGGACAAAGAGCTGGGACTGCCAAAAGCTGTGGAAAGCTGCCAAAGGACAAGGAAGAAAATAAAGCCACAGAGCGCTAATATTTTATCAACAAAATCTTTAGGGTAGGGAAAGGCAAACTTACAAATACCAACAGTCACTGTATGTGAACACCCTGAAACAGGAAAGAGCAGAAATTCCAGCTGGGGAGCGCAGTAAAAGATTTTGCACAGGAAATGGGGAGATCACATTACCATCAAAATGTTGATTTTCAGAGAGGGCCCAGATAGACAATAAAACAGTTACAGTCCTATAACTCCTTTTAATACTATGAATAGTAAAAAATATAACATCTAACCTGCAAGAGCCCTTATGGATCAGCATCTGCAAACAGCAGGAAATAGTCACACACTTCACTTGCTAAAGTGGGATATAGGCACATCAGTCTACAGACATTTTAAGGTAATGTTGTGCTGACATTCACCAACATCTGAGCTTTGTTCAATCATTCCTGGGTTAGAATATAATTTGTATCAATTGTTGCATAAAAATGATAAGGCTAAGCAATTAAAACTCCTATGGAGGACTAGAATCTTGCAACCACTCAATTGTTAAGATTATGACTTCAAAAGTAAACCCAACTTTTTTCCTCCATATCCAAGATAAGCAGAAAAACCTCAGAAAACCTCCACCAGCATATTTCCAGAAAATATGATCAGTGACATAGTGCTGGTGAAGCAAGAGACTATTTAAGTTCTGTCTTCAAATAAGCTGATTTTTGTTCCTTTGAGCAAGCATTCTCGCACACGCTTTTACACTAGTTTGGGAAGGAATTTTACAGGAATATCTTCAGGGTTTTTTCTGTTCTCATGTAGTCAGGCCTGACTTTAATGAGAAGTTACACCTGACTGTGGAAACTGAGCTGCTGCATTACTGCCACAGAGAGATTAGATATTACTAAAATTAAGATCGTGGAGCCACATGTCATGCTTTGCAGCATAGTTACTTCTCTCATTACAATCTTTAGCAGATACTAAAGTAAATTGCATACTTTAGTAGCATACAATTCAATGTAGCTACACAGAGTATGTGCCTATGCATTTGTATATGCATATGCATTCTATATTCCAAACCCATCTGGCTGTTACCATATATACTTTATTATTTTAGCATTAGCTGCACATGACTAATGGTACCCTCCTTTATTGTTTGGAAGATGCATATAAAATAAAAAGAAAAAGTAGCACTGATTTATTTGCATGATTAGTGAAATCAGTCCTGTGTAAGGATCTCTTGATTACCACAGGCTGTATAAATTTCAATAAAAAGCATTCAGTAGCTGGCACTGAACTCTACGTGGCAGTAATGTACCAGCTCAGTCTGTACAGCCAAGGCTTAAAATAGGTAGGGGATTACATGACACAGGTGTAAATTAGGAAGATATTAGGACTTGACCCTGTGAAGCATGAGAAAAAGAAACAACCTGTGAAACAAATTTAAAGAATTCATGATTTACCACAATTTTAGGAAGGCATGTCCCTCCCTCTCCTGTACAACTAGCAAAAATTCCCCTTCATCCCTCTGAGAACGTATTCATGCTTGCTACAGTCTTAAAAAGCTACTTATATTTTTGTGGTCATCCAGTCTGGCTTTGTAGAATCTTTTGGAAGAGAGCTCTACAATTTTCCACCCTAAGATATCTGATAGCTACACTAAAAATAGCCCCATGGCAATTCCTCTGTTGAAGATACACCTACTGGTATGTGTCGTGCTGATCATAGTTTAGAATCCTCTTGGACACTCAAACTACTGCTGATGCCCAAGGGGCTGTAACAGAAAGAGTCTCAGTATGCTCTTTAAACAATCATTAATAACTTATGCCCATAATAAACCACATGACGTGTATCTATTTTCTGCACATCAAGTATATCAAAGTTAGTGTTCTCTGACCATGTGAGGAGAGGAGGGGGATGCAAATCTGTGAGTGAGGAGAGGGTATGAAGAACATCTTAGCATTGTTTGCACAGCTGTGGTGTCATGTTTTCTCCTTGCTTTACATTTTCCAGTATTCCTGTCCCGAGCAGTTAAATCAAACAATTTACTTCTCATAATGCATTAAGAACAAAGGCTTATAAGAGCCAGGCAAAGTCTTGTTTATATGGATATCCACTCATCTTAGAGAATGTGAGCTAGTCTCTCACTAGGGTTTTTCCTGCAAACCACCTCAGCAAGGCTGCTAGGATGCACAGTAGGAACTCGGGTACCTCAAGAGAGACCTCCAGAGCTTCCCTATGGCAGTTAGCTGCTTCTGTTGCAGCAGAAATGCTTCTTGACAAGTTCTGCTTTGTAGTTTTTTTTCATATACATCAAATAATTGCATTCTGTGTGCAAGGGGTATGAAATATTATTACAAAATAATTAAAAGGCTTGAAAAAGTGTAGCTTTAAAACTTAAGTTCTCCTTTAAGGAAGCTCTGTAGTATCTAGGTGTCATTCTGACTAAAACATCTCTTCTCTCCAATTCTAGAGAGTATAGGCCTACATTTCTGCACTACTCTATGAGCCAGCACTTTCTAGTTTATTGCTTGAAAAGACATTCCTGCTTTTTATCAACTATTAAAATGGAATTTCTGGAGCAAGTAAACTGAATTTAAAAAAGAAAAAATAGAATTAAAAAATCAGTCTCCATTGTTCTATATTCAAACATTCAAATTAGTCACTAGATATATGTGGTCTTGCTTTTCTTTTATGTTTTTAGCAGCATAGTTATTGAATGGACGAACTTTCCAAATGGAAACCTACTGAATAACAGTCAGGTTTGGAAAAGCCTAGCCTGTTTTTTTTCTTTCATACAGAAGTTTGTAAAAATGTCATATTGAAGAAACAGGGAAAATGAAGCCACCTCAAAACATGAGCAAGAACCAAGTTATTAATGATACTGCTCATGAGCTAAATTGCCTTGAAAAATAATATGCACCAAAGGCAAAGAGAGGAATGGAGTAGGTAGGGTGAGGGGGAAGCATCTTGAAAAGTGAGAACATGTTTGATAGGATCTTCCCCTGAGGGGTAGAATATCACTCCTCTACACCCTGGGTGCCTTTCCTTGCTCCTTTCCAACTTCAACCTCCACTCAAGTCCTGTTACTCATATATGCCCAGTTTTGGTCAGTTTATACTATAAGAGTTGCCTCAATTCAACTTTTATAAACATGACAATGTTATAAACCTAACAACTGTTATAAACATAATTGTGTCACAAGTTAACAACTGCTTGTCCTGCAGTACACCATTCACCTGCCTGGAGTTCCATTCACTTCTTGCAGGTATGGAATTCAACACATGTTATTATTACCTGGCCTTAAACTGTAACATGGAGAAGGTCTGTCCTCAGCTTTGGGAGTACAGGCACAGGGAAACAGGAGGGGAAAGGAAGCCATTAAAGTATTCTGATTCTAGAGACTTAAACTTCAAGTTCTACTTTGAGGTTTTTTGGAGAAGGCAGATGATAAAAACCTCTTAATTACCTGTAGGAAAAAAACACATACCTGCAAGTCCAAAAAGGTACAAAATATGGTACCCAAAAGCAAGCAGTGCAGTTACAATTCATAATAAAATGAGTTTGGAACCGGCATGATCCTTCCATGGGCTCCAGGCAATCCAGTTTTTTGGATATACAAACAAAAGCAGATGTGTTGATTTTTAGTGGGAAAGTGATTTATCTCTATATATGGTATCAGTACTAGAATACTGTGTACAGATGACATCCACGTTTTAATAAGACCAGATGTAGTTTGGAGAGCAGGGTAGCAGGAATGAAACACTTCAAAAATTAAAAAAAAATCTAAAATTAATTTTTTACTTGCTAATAAAGGGCCTTAAACAATTTAATATAGTAAAACGAAAAGTCAATATGATTATGGAACAAAAGAACCTCCAGAGAAATAAAGCACCATGTAGTTAAAAAACCCGAACTCAAATTGGCCTGGAATGTGGCACAGTATCAGCAGAAAAAAACCTAAACCCCTCCCAAAAATCCTTTAACTAGCAGATGAGGACAATTTTAATTTGGAGAGCGATTAAGCACTGGAGCTGATGCCCTTTTCTATTGCACGGGTGTTTTTCAGATCAAGAAGATGAACAAGAAGATATTTTTAGCCAAAGATACTAGAAAGATTATACAATTCTTGGCAAAATATACTATCTTGCTTACTAGGGTTCAGAATAAACATTTCCACAGCCTTTTTCAGCTTTAAATTCTGTGAAGAGTTAGACCTTCTTCAAAGCATTTTGAGGTGAAGGCTCTTACTCTGTTTTTTACACAAACTCCTGCTATCCACTAAGGTATCTTGTAACATCAACTGTATTTTTAACAAGGTTGCTACTTCACAGCAGTAGAAGAGAAGAAATATGAGCACGCACAGCAAAGCTGTTAAACCCAGTGCTAAAATGCAAGCTCAAGCAAAGCGAGCCATGTTCCAGCCGTGTCTGTAGGGCTGAGTAGTCATTTCATTAGGCAAGTCTTTTTGTAAACAGCTGGCAGTGATAGAACAGCGATTTTCCTTCCTATTCTGTTCCAAAAAAAAAAAAACCCTGGGTATATTGAATGGGAATAAATCACACATCGATAAAATACACCAGAAAATGCTCATGAGGAAGCTCACCACTGAAACCTTGATCAGCAGGTTTGCTGTGCCTGAACAAAGCTACATACCACTGCAGACACAGAGCAATATAAATAAATCAGTACGAGTATGTATTTGAGATTGGAACTAGGCAGAGTTCCATCATGAAACTTCTTTACAGGTTTAAAAGCTCTCCTCTAAGAAATTGAAGAGACAAGAGGCAAAAAAAAACATATATTGCTGACGGCCACCTCTCAAACACCTACATGTGACTACCAAAACTCATACATGTGGGTTTTCTGGGTACAATATATAGCATTCCCTTTTTCTTTTGCTCATCATATTTTTCTAGTTACGATTTCTGACCTCGATTCTTCTATTTTTTGGCTGGGTATTGGTTTTTATTTAGTTTTGGGCTTTTTTCCAAGGAAAATTTTTGACTTTTTTGCTCTTCATCATAGATTTTGTTTTTCAAACACCACGAAATTGCTCGGCAACATCTGTCAAGCCAAGGAATTAACCTGCAAATAGTTAAAAGAGCATATAAATTTTGCCTCCTCTTCCTCTACAGTAAAACCAATATAACAACATAAACCTATTAGCTTGCTTTTCCTGCAGTAATAGACATAGGAGACGGAGCTATGTAGGTATGACATGACCTCTCTGTCCACAAAATCTAACATAACCAAAAAAAAAAAAAAAAAAAGATAAAGGAAGTAAACAGAAAGAAGTAAGAGGCTTTTCTAATGCCATAGAGTAATTCAGTGGCTGAACAAGTAATAGGAATACAGTTCTTCCCAAGTCCCCTCTATTGCCCTAACCACAAGATGTGCTGCTGCATACCAGCGATTATCCTATGAGATCAAGACTTGACTGTGTATTGATTCACTATTTAGAAGCTGAGAACAGACAAACAGTTCAGAAGTGTAGTAAGAAATCAATGGATCACTGTTAATTTCCTTCCCAGTATCCATTGTTTGCTATGAGATGCTTCCATGCAGCTTTTATGGGAGCTCTCTATCCAACAATGCAGCCCTTCTTAATCCAAGAAGTAACACACTTTTCAAAGTTTCATTTCCAAGAAGATACTTCAGCAGCTAAAAGATTTAAAATTTCTTAGTTTGTCAAGCTCTTTAAGGAGGCTGGGAGAAAGAAAAGATTGGTAGATTCTGCAGTGAAAATAAATTCCCCAAAGAAGAGGAGAGAATTTGGCAATGAATAATAAGTGAAAAAATGGTCAAAACATCACTTGTGACAAATCAGACTTCTAAAAGTGTTCCTACAAGGTCTCAAATTTATTTACAGCCAGTAACACATCTATAGTTAAAACAATCTTCTGAAATAGGTCGATAGCCTTTTCCCTGCAGATCAGTTATCCAAGGCACAAAGAAGACAACAGTAACATTCCCAAAGTCTGACTTGCTGCAAAACTAATAAATCCTCGTCATGTATTTTCTGGTCTTGATATGAAACTCATTCAAAACAGCAGGCTTTACTAACACAAAATGCTTTAAATACCCTGCAGAGGAACAAAGAGTTTGTGTTTTTTTGTTTTTTTTTAAATTGCAGCCGTTTAGAAACACTGACAATCCTTTATCAGAGGCCCACTGTCGTAGTACTGACACCAAAATTCACTTCTCAACATGGAACTACTGATTTTCACTTACCCTGGTTTTGCTTATGAATGTAAGTAATTTGTACTTCTACAGCAAAGCAAAAAGTAAGAGAAATTTCTTCTTTCTTAGATAAAGAATGCATCAGCAAGTCATAACATGTAATTACAAAAAGGTTACATTGCATCAAGAAATATTTTACAGTGTGCTTAATAGGTGTATAGAATAACATGCAGCCAAAATAATTAAATGTAGAAATTTGTTGACTATTATCTATTGCAGCTAAGGTTAAAAACAGATATTTTAAGGCAAATAGTCTGAACTCCAAAAGACAAGTGCCTGTGCATTCATCTGGCTCAGGCATCCTGTAGGCTGTACAGATGCTGTGTGATAAACACTGTCAGAATTACATGATTTTCTCTTTAGACTGGAAAATTGTGGTCCTACAGAGTAAGACTAAGGTTTGTGGTTTACTGATTGGAAAGATCTGCTGTGTCACTGTCTATATAAGCTGCATTGTGGCCAACCCTTGGCCAAAGGATAAATATATATGGTTTCCTATTCTGCCAAGACATAGCCTCCATTGACATGTACACTTGAAAGGCTAAACTGAACTAAACCACTTCATCTCAACAGCTGTGAAATTTAACAGCATCTCGAATCTATAGCTAAAACTTCAGGCTTTTGTGTAGCTCTGAGGAGCTGTAACCAGTGATTATTTTTAAGAAGCAGAGCAAGAGCTGCAAAGAAAATGCAGGCTCATGCACAGTCACGTGACTAATGAATTCCCTTTAGATATCACCAGGTTAACAGCTAAGGCAAGGGATTTTGAACAAATTCTGCAAGACTATCTAGTTTAAGCAAAATGTCAAAAATATAAGAGGTGTCAAATATTGGACAGGATAGTCAAAGAAGAAAAATAATATTTTAGCAATTTGTCCTTGGCAAGATACTATTTTTCTCTTAAAAATTAGAAACTTTTTTCCAGTCATATTTGTACCTCATTTTCCCACTGAATCTGACATAATCAGAAGTTACTGAAAAGATGAAAAAGAACCACAGCCCTTTACACTTATACCACATTTTCTTTCAGGTGAAAGCTGAAAAGGAATAGCTGTGTTATCTGCTAACAGATCATCAAAAGCCTTCCAGGAAATGAACTTATTGTCCTTGTAGAGCGAGCAACAGAATCACTGGGTCTTGATTAACCAATGGTTAAAATAAACAACTAAGAAGCACCATTCCAATAGCCACCTTTAAAGCCTGAAAACAAATAAATTGATCATTATAATAAATGCTGCTGGAAAAAGTCTGAGCAATTATTGCTTTATGCTTAAGCCAGGTACAGCCTCAGCTGGGAGGAAGCAAATTCAGATATTTCAAAATGTACTTCTTCAAAGCAGAAAATACTCTGTAGGATTTTAAAGAAAGCAAATAACAGTTTAAAAAAACCCAAAATTGTGCTAACAGTGCATTTTAAAATTTCGTAGCTGCTTTAAATTCTTAAATTTGTAATTTTTTTCATGAAGTGCCAAGAGATAAATGCTGGCATCTTATATGTTTCATTTTGTTAAATTTAGAACAAACAAAATCAGTTTTCATCAAGTGACGATTGAAATATTTATCCCACACCAAACTCTTCTTTCTTCACATTCCTTCTATGTTGGACAAAAAATATATTAAAAAAAAAGATAGCTAAAGGTAGGAAGTCTACTTGGACAAAGTTTTTCAGAGCTACTTCTTAGTCAACTCAGACTCATAGTGTACAATACCTGAGAAATTCTAGCTAACCACAGTCTATAATAAATAATTCCTTTTTAATAATCATTAAAATTTTACTGGGAAACTAATGAAAAACTATTGAAGACAGTATAGTCCACCATTGAGATAAAAAGCAATAGCTTCTCAGTCAAAGCAGTGTGGTTTCTTTAAAGAAAATCTGTTCCCTCCTTCAACAATTTGACTACACTAATAAGTTAACAGAACAGCCAATAACACGGTTTTATGTGCTTTTTCACAAGGCATTGTGAAGAGCTGTCTCACAAATATTAACAAGGAAAATAAATAGTTGTGAGCACACATGCATGTAACCAGAGACATCCACGTCTCTTCCTGCTAGGGAAGAAATTGTATAAATTTATTCTTCAACAGATGAAAAAAAAAATAATACTGCAATAACCCAATCTCTATTTAGTAATTGAATTATTGATACATTTATTAGAGATTGGAAAGCAGAAGAGAGGCAGGAAATGAAGGTGCTCTGAATAAATAGGCAAAGGAACTCTTTTTTAAAGAGAAGTGGAGGAATAAGAGGCATCAAGAGGAAAAGTACATTCTGTGTTGCCTTATATTGAAATACACTTTCAATATTTAAGATTTCATTACACAAAAAGGCAGAGTGTAGTACTATTAAATCAATTATTTTAAAATACGATTTTTCAAGAAAAATGTTAATGGGCATCAAGTGTAAAGTGAAAGGCAAATAACTTTGCTTTATATGCCAGTAAGAACTGTTAAGTTATGAACATTTATACAGGTATATTCGAGAAAGTAAATCTTTGAGAAAGTATTTATAACATTCAAAACTATGCACTGTGGTTTGCAGAGCAGATGCTGGACTCCTTCCAGGATGTGGGAGCATTCCACATAGAGCCAGGATGCTAGGAGTGATTGTGGCAGATCCAGAGCCTTCCCCTTGTTAGAAGAGGGTGACTTATTAGTTCTGGGAATCTGTCAAAATCAGCCAGTGGAAAAAAAGGGAGCTGGAGATATTCCAGGTAAGGTATAGCAAAAGTGGCTTTTTCACTGCAGGCTAGAGGGGTTTTGTTGGTTTTTGGTTTGCATTAATTCTAACAATGTCCTCCAAAAACACCAATATCCCAATTTAGCCTGTACCTATATTGCTGCATGAGCAGAAGTTGAACAATAACAGAAGAACTTTAAGTGAAAAAAAATGTTTAAAGCGCAAAGCTCAGAATAAATTCTTAGCTTGTGCTTGAAACTTCAGGGCCTGGGCAGTCACTTAAAAGCCACAAACACACAGGTGGCCAAACAAACGCTGGCTGCTGCAGGGATCCAAAGCCACTGCTGAAGGTTTGGGGTTTCATTGCCTTCTCTTGGTGATCTGTTTAGCTTGAAGGGATATCAGCATTAGCTGACATTGTGCAGTGAAGTGTCTGTAACAGACATAACTGGTCACGGGAAGAACAGGAAAAACCTTATTTTTGTTCCCCACAAGTATTCCACAGGCAGTGGGTGGGGTTGATGTTTAAAGCTTTTCCCAGCCCGAATGCTGAGGTGCCAAAAGGCAGAGGGGTGCTTTAAATTCACTGCTTTGCAGTAAGGCTGTTTGCATTAACAGTGGTGCAACTTTACAGCACTGTCTGAGTGCTGTGAAAAGAAAGGAGTAAGTTAAATGAAGGCTTTTAGAGCTCCCCAGTAGCTTCTGTCACTCAAAACACAGCCACTCTTAATCCCAGTTCCAATAAACAGTGGAAACCATGCTCCTGAAATTCATGTGGCAAAGCAGCCTAAAGCGAAGGTTTCAGACGACCTCCTTGCTCTCCAGTCCTGGGGGATGCCAGCAGCTTTAGTAGTCAAGTCAGCTCATTAGAAAAGGCAGAAAACTAGTTCAAAGGTAAAAAAAAACCCCAATGAAATAAAAGAGAAATATTCTTCATGTGTCCAGATTTTAGTCAGCCCTTTAAAGAGGACTAGTATTCAGTGGGACAAAAATTCTGGAAGCAGACTAGCAGACTAGGATTTTTTTAACCAACATTTTTTCTAGTTTCAAATGTAAAGGCAGGATAAGACTTTGCATCCCAAATGCAGACCATTTTTTCAAGGAAGGGGATGTATTTAAAGAACAGCCACTGTTAAAGCACACTCATGGAGTCCCTGCTTTGTGGGTTAGTGATTGGAGTTGGAAATTGGAGGCCAGAGCTTTGGCTGTCTCTTCCTGCTATGGGTTCACATTTATCCACATTCAGATCTGTTCCTTGGTCCAAGTTTATATACCTACAGAGTTTGTTTTAATAACACCTAGCAAATGGATAAATCAACCCTTTTAAAATATTGATAAAGGACTTAGCAATTCAAGAGTACTATTAAGTTGAGGATCACTGAAGAAAAACATTATTTTAGAGCATGAAAATAATTATACAGGGGCAATTTCTTTTTCCCTTGATGGCTGAAACTTGTCTCACACCACTGATAAAATCCTGACTTAGTGGTGTTTACTGTCCTGTGACAAATAATGCATACTTTTGATTGCATTCCAAGCTATCATCAGTACTGCAATGGGCCACTAAGCCTCATAGAAAGGATAAATAGCCTCCATAAGAAAAGAAACATCAAAATAATACAAACGGTAAAGACAAACTATTCAAGGTATCACAGCATGAAAACATTTTGTGATTCCTGAAACGCCAGTATGGCAAGCTTTCATGTAATATTCTGTGCTCTTCAAAAACACAGAGGGGGGTCATCTTACCATTTTGATACCCTTGCTAGCAAAAATGCTTGGTTGAGAGCTGTCTTTCATGCCTCTACAGAAGAGAAAGTATAAAAAGCTGTATAGCTGGGTGAGGAAATCAACAAAAACCCCAGACAAAACCCCCACAAACAAACAAACCCCCCCTCAAAGAGTCAAAACAAAGAAAACCACCAACAACAACAACAACAACAAAAAAAAACCACACAAGGTGGGGAGAACTACTATAGTACATCCTAAATGGATTGGAAGGGGAAAGGCAGGAATTTGCATTTAGTCCCAGGACCAGCACAAAAGTAACAGAAATATATTTCATCTTCTCTTAAGGGAAAGGAGGAAAGCCAGAGGAACAGTGGAGTTCATGCTCTGGTCTCAGGTAGGCTCACCTAGAGAATATTATGCCAATGTTTTAGTCCAGACCTGGAGAGCAGTTCAAGTCATAAATATTGCTGGGGCTCTTCTCAGTTTTTTTTATTCACATCTCAGAGCCCACAGCATATGATAAACAAATCTGTGCTCTGACTGCTGGTCTAGATGGCAAGACTATCACCTTGCTTTAGGGAGAAAAAAACCACAAAAATGTGCAGGAGAGGGATGCCAGATCCATTGATGCTTTTAAAAGAACCCAAACCACTAATACAGATTTGCTATCCACCCCTTGGGCTGGACTGTTATTTCTCCAAACAGACATTCAAAACAATGAGCACCCAAACTATTACAGGCCAAGAAAAGGAAAAAAGAATTTACTGATAAAGAATAACTCATTAAGGAAAAGTGAATGATTAGAGAAGCAGATAGAAAAGAATTAGGCTTTTCCCCCAAACTTTGATAATTACCAGAAGCCAAAAATTTAAGACACCTAGGCAGGATATATCACTCTTTCAATTTCTACTGAGTTATAACTGAGTGATTTTCAAGCTTTCAATGGAATATGCAAGTACCACAGAACCATAGTAGTCTGATTAAAAACGTATTATAGAGCCCAAGGAGACTAAGCTCTATCTCTAGTAACTCAGTTGAATTAATTAGTCCTTGCAGACTGGCTGTTGTTATGATGAAAAGCAATTATTCATGTTAAAAAGGTGACTGTTAATTTAAAAATGTCCCAATGTAACCAAGTCTCCTGCTACCATACAGCCATCAAGCCATCCAGAAAGCAGACCTTTATGGGGTATAGCATGAATTATTTATTTATTGGTCTTCTAGAGCCATTCTTTATGAAAGAATTAGTCACATAGCTATGATAGTGGAAGGAAAAAAGAGAGCCTTTGAAGTGTACAAACAGTACCAGATAAAGGTATTTTAGAACAGAAAATAGAACCAAATCTGAACCCTGCTCAAACTGTCCAACTACAGCTGAAAATTAATTATTATTTTGGAAGTACTTCTGCAAATTGCTACTCCAGCTGATACCCTAGCCACAGTTAACCACAAATCAAAGCCAAACCACAACATTTTACTGGGGGTATTAGTTATCACTGTCAGTTCTTCTCAAAAGACTTTTTAAAGACAATCATAATTTTGGTAATAATTACAGCACAGTCATATTTTTGGTTCATCAAGGGGAAAGTTTTAAAAGAAATTAAATAAAGGAATTTATTTCTAATGTATTGTTGAATTCTTTACTAAATTTAGACAAGTGAAACGTTTTGGTAACATTCAGGTCACCAAGGGATGCCTGATATTTTTCTGCTAACACAATAAAAACCATAATACAGATAAGTGGTTGTGGGGTTTTTTTCCTAGCTGCATGAATCCTCTTATCTCACCTCAAGACATCTGGCAAAATAGGGAAACAGATGCAGGATGCTGACATCTTCATGCAAGTCATTCATGACCTAGAAAGAAACAGGCTGAAAAGCATGATCCTTTCTTGTGCTGTGCCTCACTGGGGATGTGACTATTTGTCATCCCCACTTTGCTATATTTTGATATAGATACAGTCAAAACACACATGCTTACACCAGAGGCAAAATGACAATATATATGAGCACATATCATGTTACATTGGTGATAAAGCAGAACATGAACTTTTTTCTGCAGAGCCTTCAGTCACACCCTGGAGCCCTCTGGTTCTCATTAATGAGGGGCAATACCCTGCACCCCAACTTTCAGACCATAAAAATCAATTTTCATCTGTTTTTTTGGAAGTACATGACAGTGTTCTAATTATTAAAATGGTAGATAATAACCCATTTATAACATTTGAAGGGATTTTAAAATTAATTCCTCTGAGCCTAAGACAACAAAGATGAACACAGACTAGCAGCTGAACTCCTACTCACTGCCATGTCCTTGATTCAAAATACATTAGCAACTAAGAAAAACAAGCTAGACCTACAGAAAGACGGTTCAACAATTTCATATGTTCAATAATTTCATTTGGAACACAGCCCCTTTAACAGCATTGGTGTTTGTGCTAGTGAGCTGAAGCCACTTTCCTGAAAGATGTTCCAGCTGAAGGCATGAAAGGCAACCAGCATAGGAGTAAGCCATCAAGGAAAGATTTAAATCATGATTTTCTATACTTACCCTTTATATTTCCCAGGGTAAAAATGTGCAAGACCTTTTGCTATGGTAAGGTGAGAACTAAGATTACACTGGGACATCCACCCATTCCTTCATGTCCTTATTTACCTAGCAATTCACTTTTGACACTTTCAAGGAATGTCTCTGACAGTGCTGATAGGGATGAATATGTTCCACTCAGTGACAGGGATACTGTGGCAGAAAAGGTGAAGTGGACACAAATGACCTGGAAAATGTGTTTTTGTAGCTACACAGTCACATACACACTCTGTAGCTGTCCCTGGCCTACAGCCTGGACTGAGACAAGTGAAAGAAAACAAGGTGCATCAATATTAAAGGTGAGAAAATAAATGCTATGCTTTTTCCACTTGTTCATCAATAAACATATTATCTGTTCATTGGCTGTCTACATTTCTGAGCAAATATGGCATTCCATAAGGTAGAAATATTGGAAAGTTAATTTTGGAGCAATTACACCCTTGCAGACTTCCTTAGCTTTCATTTTTATTTTTCATTCAACAAGTTATTAGTGTTAATGATACCCTTGGCTAATCCCATCCTCACAGGACTAGGTGGTACATGTTAACACTTCCAAATTAACAGCTGTGTTTCAGATAGAGACACTAGTAGGCTTGTTCAGGCCTTTATAGGAGAAGAAGTTACTTGTCTCACTGCATTAGACAGGGTCAGGTCAGTACTGGCGGGTTGGCACCAGTCTTAACTTAAGAGGTTCATTGTGAGGGTCTGCAGTAGTGTTTAGGCCAACACACAGAGTATAAATAAAGTTTCAGGTTAGCAGGCAAGAAAAATTTCCATAAGAATGATATGGTTCAAAATATTCCAGTTTTATACCAAGAAGCATGGTATACTTTTCCCTAAGGCATACATGCCTATACCCATCTGTTTCATTTATTTACTGTAATCTTCACTATAATTTCGTTTTTCTTATTTAGGATTGTACTGAAGAAACAAAGAAAATGTCTTGCTAGAAAATTCATGTTTTGGCTTCAGTTATATTAAACTGGGCTAACATGAATAAGGACTTGAGTAGGGGCAAGCAACTTTATACCAAGAATTGTTTTGACACAGGTTTTAAAAGAGAACTTTTTCCCTTGTGAATATTTCCATTTTCTTGGTGGGTGACTGCAATGTAGTGCTTCTACTAAACAAGACATACATGCAAGACAGAATTATG
The DNA here is from genome assembly GCF_052056855.1 of Sturnus vulgaris. NCBI lineage: Eukaryota > Metazoa > Chordata > Aves > Passeriformes > Sturnidae > Sturnus > Sturnus vulgaris. The sequence goes on from NC_142250.1 coordinate 14,101,523, forward strand.
TATGTCAATTAATTGAGGTGAAAAAAACCCCTGGATTAAAAAGGAAGAATAAAGTTTTTAATGTTTTTAAGCAGTTCTAGTGTTCCATTAGCAGTGCTACCTTATGTAATATCACTGATTTTTATCTATGATTGACAGATGTATATATATATGGAAAAGTATTTTTTACTAGAATTTCTTAGTCCATATTTAAGTCTGCACCAATATCATTGTTCTCATAAAACCCAATACTAGGACTGATGTAGTAAGTCTAATCCAAAACCTGTACAGCACATAGGTGTTATAAAAGCTGATGACTTTTAGGCCCTTGGTGGGGTGATAGCAGGGAACAGCTTCTTCCTGCACAGAGCTGTAAAAGAATTGGTACTTACTGTCATTCCACTGCCTGCATCAGACAGCTCAAAAGCAGATGGTCCTGGAAAATCCTATAGGTGTGTGAGGTGAGCTGACTGAGGCAAGAATTGAGGCCTTGTGTGAGACAGAGGTCCAAGATGCAGAAAATAGAAACCTTGTGTCTTCAGACATCTGCAGTTCATTCCTTTTATTTAAAGAATTGCCTGAAACCTGGTTGGACAGTTTCCAAGTCTGATATAAATATTGTGCTGACTCAAAGTACCTAGGAAACAAGCTTCCCTGCAACAGGGTTAGTGCCAAGTAAGATTGGCAATTAATTCTAGGCTACTCTAGAATTAACATGGCAGCTCAGCATGGATAAGTTATATACCCTCATGAACAAAAAAGTCATTCTGTTATCCAGCCTAATGGAAAGAGGGGATAAAATAGAAAAAGTGAACCCACAGACAATCCTGGGTATGTGAAGAAAGCAATAAGAAGATATTAGTGAGAGTGCAACACTGACACAGGCAGTAGTGGTATGCTCTGTGATGGCTGGGGTGCCAGCAGGTTACCATACCATGAATAAAATACTGCTTACAGACCTGATCTGACTTAAGGACATTTCCAAAAAGCAGTCAAATACTCCATTAATCAAAAGACAATTGTAGATTCAATCCTAGCTTCCAATCCCACCACAGCCACTCTGTTTGCAGGTTCCAACAGTTTCCTCTTGCCATTTCCATCTTCACCACCATGACCTGTGCCATCCACTAATCACCATTTCGTGTACCTCTATCTCTGGCATTCCCTTTTGCCTCCTGCAGTTGCTCTAACTCAAAGCCTTGTTCTACCTCAGCAAGCAGGGTTTATAGTTATTGGAATTAAAAAATCTTGTGAAGCTCCTAAGGAAAAACAGAGAAGTGGGAAACAATTAGGCACTATCTCTGTCTCCTGGAGCTTGGAGTACTATGGATTTGGTGAGAGAAGTAGATGGGCAAAGATACTATATGCAGTAAAGGGACACACAAAAACCATGCAGATTAAACCCTCCATGCATTTTCAAAAAGATCAAGTAAGGAGTCCTCCTTTCCCTCCTTAGGTAGTTGCTTGAGGATTTTTATTGCATTCTTTAACACCAAGGTCTTCATAAATAGCACCTAACGTATTCTTCAGCTGGAACAAAGCACTGAGGCCATTCAGCCCTCAGTAAAGGGTCTCCTATGGCATAAAGCAGGTTAGAGGGATCCCCAGATGACACAAAATCCCTGGGCCTCCCCACTTGCCTGCCATTTCTCTGGCTGTAGAAGCAAGCATCAGCAGCTGTTCCAACACAGACACCTCCAGGTAAGGCAGATGGGCTCCCCTGCATCCACTTCTCCCTAAATGCTACTGCTCTTCTCATTTGTTCTGCTCTTTCCTTGGACTCCTGCTCTTGGATTCCCAGGTCAAGCAAGTGAAAGGGGTTAGGATGGGCTAAGGAGGAAGAACAAGACACTTCAGCTACTGTTTTGGACATGGATGCCAAACTTTTAGATCAGTACTAGGAACAAGGAGATACTGCCTTTCAAAGCTGAAATAACAGAACAATTCAGATGACTCTGCTGCAGCTGAAGAAGGTACAGGAAGCTTTGTAAAACAATACAGAAGGATCAAACCAATATTTCTCACACAGCTACTCCGATCCAGGGCTTATTTCATGCAATTACTCAGCAATGCACTGACATCTTAACAGAGGGCAAGCAAGGAGGCCCCAAACTTGAAACCACAAACTGGCCAGGTGCAGAATAATCTGTGTGCTCCAACAGGATCTGTTACACCAATTACCTACTTGGTGGTTTGAGACAGTCTTGCAGGAATTGTGCTTCACATACTATCTGCAGCAAATCGTTATCGCATATGGTATATATTTACTAACGTTCTACATATGGATGACCTATACCTTCATATCCACATATTTCCAGGATTTTCTATGTCAAAGCATAGGAAGAAGAAATAGGAATTTTTACTTTTGTACCTAAGTACTGGTTTGCAGCTGATCCTTTAGATAGGTGCAAAAATCCACAGCGTTACATACCCAAGCACAAGCATTCCCTAGACTCAAGTTGACTAACTTTGGTTTATGCTCCGTTTCATTGCTGGCAGTGGAACTGCTGTACCTACACAGTGAGCACAAGTGGTTTTAACATCCATAACTCACAAATGCTACATGCAGATGTGCTTTCACAGTTTACAACTCTGCTGAAATGCCTTCTCATAATCTGAAGAGTGCTTACACTGTTTCCACTGCATAGCAAAATTATTTCATAATAAGATAAGAATCTCTGCTGCAGCAGATGAAAAACATTTGTTTGGAATATTCCAGCTACACTGCAGACAAATGGCCTATTGCATTATGTATATCCTGATTACACAAACTGGAGGATACAGTTCAAGTTACCCGTGTTCTCTAGTCTTATTGGCAGTTTTGGGTATTTGTTCTATTTTCCTACTGAAGCCCCATCTAATCTAGAAGATGACTAAGAAGACAGCAATTCAGACCAAGACACATTTAAAAGAACAAGAATCCAGGATATTTGTAGTAGGGCACATTCATTTTTAAAAGATGGAGGACTACAAAAATTTTCTTTAAATAATTAAAATCATATACATAGTTTAAAGGCTGACATCATCTAAAGGTATGAACATTGCAAGCAAGAACATAAATATATTAGATTATAAAACAAGTCCTGGCCAGAAGTGGCAAATGACGTTCCTCACTCTTGCAAGGATGCCGTGGGAAGGCTGGAAACACAAGATGTCCAGATCACTAAGGGGACAGGCTGAGTGAGCAGTTATAAGGAGATTTTGGATAAATTACATGAGCACCCACTACCTGAAAAATAGGACTGAAGCAGCTAAATCCTGTCTCTGTGTCTGCCTTTGCAAGGTTTCGATTTTTCAAGTCCCTTAAGCCATTCAATTTACTCAAAGTTTGATGTTAAAGTTCCAGTTATTTTTTTACTTCATTAGCAGTACTCATAAATAAAACCAAGAGAATTCACAGATGTTTTGTCAACATAAGGCTGATATAAAATCCATATAGTTGATGTCACTTATACTCCATCCCAAAATAATCAATAGGAAGATATTGTGCACGTCTGAAAGATATTTCAAAGCCATCAGACTACCTTGTTGGGCACTTTTATCTCAAGTATTTTTGAGAAGAATAGATTCAATTGACCTTAACACCTTTTTCTGTACTTTCATGTCTCTGCTAAACAGACCATTTGTATCCATCTTCTCCTCACTTATCGATGACTCCCAGAGGTGAAGAGTGGACTTCCAATGAAAAAATGGCTATCTTGAACTTAAGTGGACTGTAATAAGTATGGCAGCAGCATTCTTCTAAGCTAAGAGCTTAAAATATTAAAATCCAGTACTAAATCCAGAAATGGGAAGGAACTGCCTGAAACTGTTTTCCAGAAGAAACTGCACAGGAGATCAGGGTGACAACTGAACCTCAAAGAATGGGTGCTTTTCAGTTAAGCTCCTCATAATGCATGCATTTGCAGCCTTTCTCTTTCCTGATATGCCAAACAAAGCATCTATTCAATTTACTCATTCCTCTGCATGGTTACTAGAAGCCTACTTGACAGGGCTACTGTCAAGGGGCAATGACAGCCAAAAGCTCTGTGTTCAAATGCACCTGGTGGAGAACACAGTGCCCCTCACATCATAAGGGGTTGCTGCATTGATGAATGCAGCTGCTGCAATAAATGCACCCTAATTCCACCTTCCCTTGCCCCACAGCAATCTCTACTGTATTGTCTAACTAAAGCAATCCAACCACCCACAATAAGAGCTATATTCAATTTAGGGGGAAAAAGCATCAAAATATACTAAAAACTCTTCACCCAAAACATTGCAGCACCTTGACCCCTCTTAATTTTATCTTTGCTTTTGACCTCTATTGCTACAAGAACCCTGTTATCTTTTCTGCCTGCTCAGAATTGCCATTTCCTTCACAGCATCTTACTAAAGAGAGTAAACAGTGGAGCTGCCAAATAAAAATACATGTATTTAACTTAACAAGTAAAAGAGGGAAGTGGTAAGAATAGAAATTGTCTTTAAGGAAGGAATTAGCATGCCACAAAACAACTCCAGAACAACAAAACAAGCAGCTTCAGCCTAGTTCCCCCTTCTAGACTTTCTACCATATCCTGACTTTTAAAATACCATCTGCCAGAAAGGCAAGTTCCTCCAGATGTGATATCTGTTTCTTGGGGTTTTTCTTCATTTACCAGCAAATCATGGAAAATCCTTCTTCACAATTTATTAAGTCACTAAGCCTCATCCACCTTTTCCTTCTTTAAAATACTATGCAATTATTTGAGTATGGGATGCAATTTGATTGAATTCCTCTGTTATGATCTCTGTTGTGGACAGAGTATAAAGAAAGACCCTTGACACTGGCAGAAGTTTGCTCCTTCTCATGCTGATGCACACGTTTAGATGTGACTGAAAGGGCTTCAAAAATCAAGCATGTACAAAGGAGTGAACTGCATTTGTGCTGCAAGGACTTTGTCACTAAAAAGGAAAAAGAAAAAAGAAATAAAGAAAGTAACCTCACTAAAGGAATTCAGTTTGATTCAGCAGTTCTAAGCTTGACCTTGCAATGCTGTAAAGTTAGAATCTTCACCTGCATTTAAATTCCTGCAAGCAGATAGTTCTGCTACCCTAATTAGCAGCTCTAAAAAGTTGAATGCATCTTTGGTGTTTGCAGCTGACAACTGAACAGCATTTTCTACTAGTGTGCATGTTGACCCCCATTTTCTGTTGCTTGTAACCGTGCCTTTTCAGAACAGTGACTTTTCTACTATCTTGGCAGAGACTTATTACAGCAAACCAAAATGCCAACTTTGATGTTTCAAAGGTCAGACTTTTTTTTCTGTTATCTAAGTAAGGAAGGCATTTTTTTTCCAAAACGATACTGGAAAGACACATTAATTTTTACCCTTTTGTCACTTGGCAAAGAGAACAAGGAGCTAGGATAAAGTTTTTAAGGTACCTCCTGGGAGCTTCTTTGAAAACTGCTAGTTTGATTACTACGGTGTTTTTACCAAAGCGAGAAATAGGTGCCCTGTTCCACTCATCGCAGGGAAGGCAGCAGGGAAGAGTTTATGAACTGTAATTACCAGCTTACCCACTCAGGCTCCTTCCTAAAAGAGGAATCATTCATCATCCTCTTTTGTGCTACCGACTCCTTAAAAGGCCTACTCAGCTTGAAGTCCCGGGTATCCCACCACAGCCAGGCTCCCCCAGAGCCCACGCCAGGGCTACCTAGATGGATTTCAAAGGGAACATCGCGCCGCTTGCCTGCCTTATTTGGAAAACCCTAACTCTGCACGGCTTGGCACAACCTCAGCGGGGCTTCGTAAACCTGGAGCTCTGACAGAGATTTAACGAGAAGGAGCCTCAGATCCCAATGAACTCCCAGCACCAGCAAGAAACAGAAATGAGAGTAAAAAGAGAGGGCGGGCTGACAAGAGCCGAGCGAAAGTTGTCGAGTTAAAAACAAGCCCAAAAGGGCCCAGAGAGGAGCCCTCGGGAAGGCTTTGCGCGTTTGGCGCAAAAATCTTCAGGAAGGAGGAAAAGGAAGGCCGGGGAGCGAGCGAGAGAGCCGGCGCGACCCAGGCGGGCGGGTGGCCAGCGGTGCGGGACCGCGGCCGCACACGCTCCTCGGGCCGCGCTCGGCGGGCAGGGCGGGGGCGGAGCGGCGCCGGGACGCCCCTGCACCCCCGCGGCGGCCGGGAGGCCTATGGGGGCGCGGCGCCGCCGCCGGAGCGCCGGCAGCCCCTCCCCGCCGCTGCCTGCGGGAGTGGGAATAAAGACAGATAGCGGGGCAGGCAGCGGCCGGGACGGAGCGCGCACAAAGTTTCCTGCGGAGCCCGCGGGCGGCGGCAGCGATGCCTGTGCTGCGCGGAGCGCTGGGGCTGCGCGGGCGCCGCCGGCCTTAGGGCAGCGAGAGCGGCGCGGGGCGCGGCAGCGAGCCCCCGGCCCGTCCTCTCCTCCGGGCGGCCAGGAGGAAGCGCCCCGGGCAGGGACGGGAGAGCGGCACTGCCGGAGCGCGGGGAGGGGGACCGGCACCGCGGGGCCAGCCGCGCCGGCGGAGCCGGAGGGAAAGATGAGCTTGTTGTCAACCATCGACACCAGCGCCGCGTCCGTGTACCAGCCCGCCCAGCTCCTCAATTGGGTCTATCTCTCGCTGCAAGACACGCACCAGGCCAGCGCCTTCGATGCCTTCAGACCCGAGCCCTCCTCGTCCCAGCACCCCGATCTCGGCTACACCAAGAGCACCCCGGAGCTGGGCTCCTCACTCAGCTCCAGCTATCTCAACAGCTTCTTCCAGCTCCAGCGGAGCGAGGTGAGTCCGCCGCGCCGCCCGGCGCGGAGCCCCCGGCCCCCCCCGGGCCACAACCGCCATGATGCCTCGGCAGCCTCCTGCCCCTTCCCCGGGCCGGGCCGGCACCGGCACCGAGCCCGCCCGAAGCGGGGCAGCCCCGCTCCCCGCCGCAGGCTCCTTGTCCTCCCGCTGCCCGGCCGGCCCCTTCCCGCCCGGCGCTCCCTCGCTGCCCGTCCCGCTGAAGGGCCGGGGCGAGGCGCCGGCATTGGCGCGGCCGCCGCCTCCTCCCGCCGCCCGCCAGCGGCGCGGGGCGCCCGTGTTGACAGTCTGGTCAATGGTTACACGGATTTCCCGTGCGCAGCCGGAGGGACGGGGGCAGGACACACAAAAAGTGCTACATCCGTCGTAACGTGCAAAAATACCAAAATACTGCCGCCGCCGTCACCCCCCCCCCCCCTCCCCTTCCCCCCTCCCCAAAGTGTTACTTAAAAAGCTTGATATAAGAATACATATGGTTTATGAGAGATCAAAGGCAGGCATTATTTGAAAGGAAGAGATATAAACAGGAACGTGGTAAAAACAGCGAAAAAAGTTTCGTGCACGTTCCATAACGCGAAACCGAAATGTAACCGAAGGGAAGGAAGCTAAAAACCTGGGGTATGCAAAGACAATTCGCTATGGAACTCCCTGTCACAGGAAGTTGTTGAGGTCAAGCACTTCTGCATTGGAGGGATTTCACATGTGTGGAGATACTGCAAGGTGGCACATCACACAGCACAGCTCCCAGCCTCTCCAGAAACACCCAGCTACACTTTGGCACCCTACTGTGGCACTCCTGCCGGAGGCATTCAACAGCGGCTTTGTTTGATATGGTCAGATGGACTATACTTCCCAACCTGCCACAGAATGACATTTCAGAGTCCTTCCAGTGCCTTTTATGTTAAACTTCGACTCTAAATGTATTCTCGGTCTAAATACATCCTCCTGTTCTGTCAGAAAAATTATGGAGTTATTAATTAAAACCAAATCAAATTCCCGACTGCTCTCGTAGAGCTGCTAACACTTAAGAGCCAGAGTGACATAGACACGTTTTCCTCTAATTAGAAATTCTTTTCTTCTTTAAGAATTTAACAAAGCACATCCAGTCTCAAAATAGGCACTATTTTTGAGAGAATGTAGTTCAAAACCCGTTCAACCTGATTAAGTCTTACTAAGCATGACATGACATAGGCAATTTAACAGCATCTAGACCTAACAAGCACATTGATTTTGCAAAAAGATTAGCAAGGCAGTGCAATTTAAACTATTAGCTACCTACCTGTTGATGACAAATTGTTGATTTTGCCCCTTCCTGCTTGGCTTACAAGCTTTATGGTACCCAGGTAGCAGCAAGCCTGCGGGAGTTCGGCCAGCATGGTTTCCAGATTGGGTCTCTGTTCAGGCCCCTATTTGTTGAAGTCAGGATACATTCTGCTCACAGCAGGTCCTTTATTTTTTGGGAGAAAAAGGAAGAAACAAGTAAATGGAGTCTGCATTCAGGAGGCCTTTGAAACAGTCTCTGAGAAACAGTTTTCTCTTCCTGACAGTTCCCTAAGTTCATTTTCGGCTTCTGCAATACTCTGTGCAAGTAGGGGCTAATTCTTTTGTCACACTCCCTTTCCACTTGGCTCATAGTTCTTTCCATTTTTTCCTCCTAACCTTTCTTCTTTCTTCTGGAAAATAATTTCCCTGTTATGCCAGGCCTTCCTCAGGCCCCTGTCTCTGCCCCAGCTCCAAGCAGTCAGTCCCTGTGCAGCCTCCTCCCAGCTGTGCTGTTTTCAGATCCTAGAAGTCACCTTCTGTGTGGATTCCTATCAGCCACTAGCTGTAACTTTATTCTGCTCTTTTTAACCTCATCACATTTTCCTGAGGCACATGAAAGCAGCAACAACTGAGAATACCAGCTGTGTAGAAAGCCAAGAGCATTCACCACTCAGGAAATAAGAAGCTATTTTATTCTACACTGATATTTTATTATTTTTAAAAGATAAAGCATGGTAGTTTGTTGCCATTCATTTTCCAGCCTGGGACAATAGCATTCATTATGTGGCTGATGGAGACATTTCTATCTTTCCACTATTTACCTGAGCTGTGTCTTAATACATGGTAGCCTGAAAAGAGGAAAAGGAGCACAGCTATCTCCTATGGCAGGGCCGTGCATCTGCCCTGTTGAACATACCCTGAAGGAAGTAGGAAACCCTTTAATTTCCCAGGCTAACACTGCCTGCTTAAACAGCAGCTTTCATTCAAGAGTTTAGAAGGTGCTAGAGATACTGTGGCTCAAAAGAAGTTCTGTCAATTTGTTAGATGCTCTGTTCTTTCCAGAAACTGGAAACTAGACTGCTTTTTGGCAGGAATCACCCAAGAGTTTCCGACAATGTCATGCTCTTAATTCTTGAGATTCTAACATCTGTTTATTTGCAGATGCCATTGGGTATACACTACATATTTCAACTGTGTAAAATTATTTCAGGGAGCATTAGTACTGTATGCTGTTTTTGCAGCAAGTGGGCTTATGCTATCTTTGGAACAACACATAGCTTTCCACAGTTAAACTGTTGACTGTTTTCTACACAGTGCTTGCTTTGGTTGGCATTTTTTTCCCTCTCACGGTTTTGTCCTGGGTTGGCTTAGCCTGGAGCCGAGCTGTTACAATGATTGACACATAGCTGTACACAATATTTGGAAAGTGACCTAATGAGGGTCCAAAATAGCAACAGATTGAGAAATGATAGGATCATAGGGTGTAAAATAGTTGTGTGTCCTGTATGTTGCCTTGCAATTGAAAATTTCTGGAGAAGAACACTTGGAATAAGAGACAGCACTTGTGAAAAGTTGCTATTATACAGGGTTTGCAAGTCTGCATGGCAGTGCCTGTGTATGTGACTTGCATACTGACCAAAGGAACAGGACAGAAAAAAAATAAAAGTGCCAGCACCCACAGAGTAGTCTTGTACTTCAAGATTTTTGTCCTCCAGACTTTTTCCACTACAATGGATGCCTTCTAAATAAACATGATGAACACAGCTGTTTGGTGCATAAAAGCCCATTGTACCAAGGAAAAAAAAGCAATAATAAAGGTTTAAACAGTAAAGCAACAATGAGTGTTTTGTTCCGTATGCAAGACTCATTTTGCAAAACAGACCTGCTTTAAACCAAACTTTATGGCAGCATTTGTTGTCCTAGATATGAAATAAAAGCATGTTAGACCATTAAGATGCAATAAATTGGCCACTGGACTGAGCTCCACCCTCATTATAACACCATCCATCACGGCCAAGTATTTGAGGCTTTGTTGTGAAGCTGGTTACATGGAATTTAATGCCTTTGAGACACAGCCAGGTATCTGTGGCTTTGTCATTGAGGGGGATAACTGAAAAACCTAGAGCAAGGGGGCAGGAAACTCATAAGGTATCGTTCTACACTAAGAGGAGGCATCCTACCAGGTCAATACTGTCTTTGGTCAAGAGGAGACAGCAAGAAGTTATCATAATATCATAGTTAAATTTTTTCCTTACTCTGTGTCTTTCAGCGGTGAAATTTCTTCTAGAAGCCTCTATGGCAGCCACTTTCTGGATCTAAATACGGATTTAAGAACAAATAACTGCACATACTGGATGAGAAAATAATCACCATTTTACCATTTCTGACTTGGAGACTTCCAGATCCAGTTCTTATAGGCAAGAGGGGAACTAACTGGGAATGAGAGCACACCAGCTAGTTTGCTACAGTAAAGTATGGATCACTTGCTCGAAAAGAAAAATGTATGGAGTTAAAAAAAGTTTTCAATGTGCTGTGGAAAATAACATTCAAATCCCTGTGAAACAGAAGCAGGTCTAAAACACTGGGATAGATTAGGTAGCTTCACAAAGAAGACAGTGACATTGATAAGCTAACAACAAAAACTGATGAAACACTAGAAGAACAAAAATGTAGGGAAGGAAATTGGCAGTTCTACAGAAAATATATTTTATCAGACAAACTTGTTGTCCGTATTCTTGTTTCACTGTATTACGAGGGTACACACTAGGCTGATGCTTGATGAAGAAATATGTGTTATTCGTCCTAGATGAAGTAATTAGGAAGATAATTAAAAGATTAAAAAAAAAATCTCCATTCTCTAAGTATCAGAAGAATACAAGGATTGCTATACCAGATCAGGCCATTGGCCCCCTAAATTAAGTGCAATATCTTTGAGAACTGCCATGATTAAAAGATTTAAAAGTAAAAACAAAATGCCTTCTAAGAGGCTGCTCACAACTAGTATGGTCTGCAGGCAAACTCCAAGATGCAGGTTTGCAGAAATTTCTATATGCTCCAAAACATGTCCAGTTTGTGTAATTTTGTTTTACTTTATAAGTTATTCTAACAGAGCATGTTTTTGATCCACAGGGTGCTTAATGTGCTAAGCACTCAAGTGAGGACTTCTTGCTTTCTCAGCTACAGACTGACAGAGTAGGACAGTCTACAGTACCTAAAAGTGTCCTTTAATAATAATGATTATTATTTGATTTATTTATTTTTATTTTCATTTTTTGTCACTATTCTTTGTGTAAGTACCAACACTGGAGTGCCCTTAACCTTCTCCAAATTTTATTGGAAGGGCACTAGCATAACAATTCCTCTGTTGCAGAAACTTGTGCTCTCTGCCCCAGGATGATTGTACACCAGCGATATTTTGTGGCTACTTAAAAGTGCCAGACAGGTAATTCCAAAATGCTTCTCAGGAAGTTAAATGTCAATTCTCACATTAGTCCTCATAGGAGATTCCAGGGAGCTGAATCTCCTATGTTAATCGGAGGACAATGTGCATTTGGAGATGTTGGCAGCACCAGGCTCTGTCCTCCCAACACAGCCAGTTCCAGAGCCCTTTTGATGACACTGCCTCAGCACACAAAGTACAGCTTTCACAGCCCACTGTACCCTGCTCTCGAAATCTTAGACCCTATTACAGGTATCTGAGCTAACAACTATTCTGTTCCTAATTCCAATTGGACATATGCTTTCAAATGCAAAAATGCAGGAGTTTGTGTCTATAAGCGTTCTCTTTTGCTCCCTGTCCTTATCTCTGCAGCTGTGGCCTCCTGCTTTGCTACTTCTGTAGTCTTTGGAAAACACCCACATTTGCCAGGGAAATAAAGACCCCACATGTGAATGTACTGTAGGAAGTGGAGTCTGATAATAAGATCCATATCTTGCATAAAAAGTGTGTAATTCAAATTATTATCCAAATTACACTCTTCCATTTGTATCACCTAGGTATGTCTTTAGGCTTCTCTATAGTCCAGGATTAAGCGTTTTGTTTGTGTGTGTTTTGGTAGGTGGACAGTACTGCATGTAGCAGATTCTCTTCTTACTCTCAACACTTAGGCTGAATTACCTAATAGCAATTTGATTGCAGGAAGAAATGCACAAGAGCCAAATTTAGTTCACCAAAGAAAGTGTTCTAAATACAATTACGTTGCTTTTAATCTGGTTTCCTTACATGACTAAGAAAGTTCCCAGCAGTAAGAAGAAAATGTGTTGAATTTACTCCAACAGCCAGAGCCTCTTGTGTCGTGTCCTTACCCACAAGCTGCCCCTGCCCCCAGCAAACGCTGGGGTAGCTCTGCAGCACACCTGCCCTACCTCGAGCTTTAACTAACTCAAACATGACTTACACCTGGGCTTTAGTTTATTTACAGTGAAAGTATTATCCACCATAATAACCTGCAGCTACTTGCTTTCACATCACAATCAGAACCACGCTTGGAAAGCTGGCAAAAACTAAAATATTAATTGCTGAAAGTAAATCAGGTCTTCAGGAAGAAGAATATGGGCTTTCTGCTTTACTATTGATTTCTTTTTAATAGCTTGGAAAAAAAATAAAATCAAGCAATAGAAAATAGACCAATTATATTTATTATTCCTGATTAGCTGAAGATCATTGCCAATTCTTTTAAATCTCTTGGGATTTTATATCTATGCAAACTCCTCATTGAGAGAAGCACTGGCATGCTTTTTCTGCCTCACAAATACAGCCACATCTTGACAAAAATCTGTCAGGCAGTATATAGAAAAGAAAAACACACCAACCTATAATTAGAGGTAAAAGGATGTAGAATTCTTGTTACAATTATATTTTATACACAGAGCCTTCATTTACAGTTATTTTATGCGTTTACAGTGCCTTCCATGCCAAAGCACCCAAACAAAGGGGTGATGTAACTGTGTGTTGGGTAATGATTTCTCATCCACTCCTCTTTTGCTCTGCAGACACAGACTCAGTTATTCAGAACAGAAAAGGAACATCCTTCTCCAGTGAACTGCACAGATGATCAGACAACCGAGTCTGACTTGAATCAATATATTAATTTATGAAGTGTATGGAATGAATTAGATAACCAAGATGTGTACTAAACTGCTTTTATCCCAAAGCAAATTCCCCCTCTTCCCCCCACGCCTTTTTGATTTTATTGTTTTGTTTGGGGGATTTTGTGTACTTGTACAAGATAGGTAACAACTTGTAGCGATGGTCCTGTTACTTTGGTAATTGACAAGAAGAAAAGATTGCATTTTACTGACAGATGCTAGGTGAGGATTAATGCCAAGGAAGGTTTTCTAGATCAGAGTTTAAATGCACCATAAAAGGACTTTGAAACACGATTTACCTGTAATTTAAATCTAAGATCAGAGAATCTTTTCCATACTGCTATAAGCAGCATGAAAAATAATGACACAGTGCAATTGCCAAAAGGTGCAGGCACAGATACTACAAAGCAGAATCATACAATTCTGATAATAGGTATTTGCACAGAAACAAAAGCAGCTGTATCCTGTTACCCAAATTAGATGCTTACGTATAAATACTACCTAAAAAGCAGTACTGGGTATCACCTTCCATTTTCAGAACAGACTAAATAAGTCTCACAATTAATACCTGTACCTCTCTCCAGTTTCTTTCCCCCGGAAAAATTGCCAACAGCCTGATGCCCATTTCACTACCCTCTGGAATTGCTCCTCCTCTTTTAGAAAGCCACAATGAAATTATTAAATTAAGTTGAGAGAATCTAAGTCTTTTCCTCATGGTTTACTTAGGTTCTGTGTGGGTTCCAGAGTAATTATAATAGATCAAAGCAACTAATTAAATTTTACAAAGCTATTCAAATCTAACAGTAATGCTGACATAATTCAGACAGACAGTATTTCATAAGTGTAAAAACTTGGATTACTTCATTTTTCCTACAGGTCAATTCTTATTCTCAGAACCATAGCAAACGATTTGTGATCTACTAAAAGTAGAATCTAAAATTATAGACAGATTCACTTGAGGAAAGCAGAAAAAATGCAAGGTTACAAGTCCTAGGCTTTCTCCATGTTCCTCATTGCCTAGCCAGGCCAGCACAGCTGTGGGGAGTTTTGGTGGGTTTTAAGTTTTAACATATCACAAGCCTAGCTGCTTACTTTCTGTCGTGTATTTTGGTGTAAGCAAATAGTAACAAGTCCAATACTTTGCATTAGAGCAGTTTTAAGGAGACTCCTCATGTAGACCCTTTTTCTTTGCTCTTTCAACTGCTGCCTGGTCTTCCAAGCCTGTTTCTTAAGAAATACATTTTGTGTTTCAACAAATTTAGTTGGAAGAATAGCAAATGCCCTCATGATCCAGGACTTGAGCTCATATGGAGAGATAAATTCCTGCTATATTAACTGGCCACTCACAGCTACTCCCTGCATGTGGCAGGATTTGGTGTCTCTTTTCAATGAACACAAGTGCAGTGCCCTAGAAGGATTAGAAGGATCCCATAGAAGGATTGTGGGTACCTGGAAATCCGTATTTACATCTCATCCAGCTAACTGCCAACCAAGCAAATACTTTAAGGGGATCACTTTACTCTCATAGATTTCTTGTGCTTCTAGGAGTTCCAGGTGTCTCAGTGATTTTTGCAGGGGAGTTGCAGCCTATATCTCTTCACACTAAGAGAGCCTGCTAGGCAACTATTTTGTAAGTAGTTATTAGGGCTGTGGATTCTTGTGATTGAAAGGAAAGCAAAGGATCAGTCACTGCACCCTGAAAATATAGGACTAGCAAGAGTTTTTAAGAGAGTTTGAGTATCAGTGATCCTTGAAATACAGAAGTGTTCTTATATAACCATCTTTCTCCAACATACATTGCAGCTGAAATTAGTAGAATAATAGATTCATTCCTCTAACAGTCACAGCATGGGAAGAAAAAAAAGCCTCAAATCTACTCTGAAACGAGATTTCTCAGTTGTTATTTTAAAATTTATCTGAAGCAGATTGTGATGTTTTAGGTTTGCTTGCTGAGATCACACTTCAAGCTGTGCTGTATCACAGTTGATTAAGAGGGTAGCTTTAAATGCAGATAAAACTATCTAAAAGCTGGAGTCCCAAAATGAAATTCCAGCCTGTCATTTAGTACATAGAAATAATTTATTTTCCTCACTATATTCAATTTAATACAAGTTTTTGTGTCCCCGTGAGTGCAGGAGCTGAGGCCCTGAGCGCATTGCGAGGGGCCCGTTCTGGGCAGATGATGTATTGTTCCTACCTCTGACAGCGACCTTAGCTTTGCCTCTTTTAAACTTTGGCAGCCATCGCAGAAGTTTCTGTGCCAAGAAGGCATTACTGAATGTAAATGATATAAACAAAACTGTCTCAGACTTAGAGTTCTGTTTAACCCAAAATGGACATTTCTTAGCGAAACCTTTCATCATACAAGAGCAGCACAGGAGGTAAATGCTTTCCTAAGTGTGTCTCCAACAGGCACATATCTATTTCCGGGTGTTATTTTTCTTGCGTTTGGAGTGTCAAAAGACCTACCAAATGAGAGGAAACTCGACTCTTGTTTTTCAGACTGCAGGTCAGATTGAGACAAGATTTCCTGCAGGAAGCAGAGATGTTAACAGAAAGTGCAGGGATCAAAACATGTCCACCCCTTTGTCTCCTCACTTCATGCTATACAGCCTTCATGACCTCCTCCTCCTCCTCGCCGAGAGCCCTGTCCTGACCCAAGGGCCTTGTTTTGGGCAGTGTGAGGTGACAGAGGGACAGAGGGGCTGGCAGGGCCCTCCCCCACCATGGCCTCTCCCCAAAGGTCAGGGAGACCCGGCTGTAGGCAGGCAGGGACAGCCCAGCACTCCAGGGCTCCTGGGGGATGTGTTAAAGTAATTCACAACGTGGATGGTCTCTGTTGCCCCTAAAACAGTGCTCATGTGTTAGAGCTTCTCTTTGAGAGAAGTGGGCAGTTGTTGGGCATTCAGCAGATGAGAAGGAACCCTGCAGAACTTGGTGCAAGACTTAAAAGTTCCTTCTAGACTGCACGCCTCTGATCAGAGCAAATCTCTGTCATCTCCCACATCTGCCTATAAAAGCCTTTTGTGAGGTCCCTGTACATTGTGAAAAAGGAGTATCCTCCCTGATAGCCACACAAACCTTCCCCAAGGATGAAATAAGGAGGATCACACTACTAGCAGAAAGCCAAAAAGCATACCTGAGCTCCAGCAAACCTGGAGATGGTGAGTGAGCAATTCCTGAACTGTCAGCATAACTTTACCACTGTACAATGCATAGGGAGCAGGATTTTTTTAAGTTCTGAGAAACTCATTGAAAGCTGTGGATCCAAGTGTTAAAGACCAACAGGTCTAAAGTAAAGCGGGGTTGGTGGCGTGTGCTGCTCTCCAGCCTTGCTGTGATTGAAGGCTCACACCAGTCATGCACAGAGCACTTGCAGCACCCACTTGCTGTTTGCAGAGTCTCAGCAATTACAACCTGAGAAAGCTCAGCCAGCTGAGCTGTCAGATTTGGAATAACTAGGTTGGAGAGATCTACATGCTGGATTGAAGATTGATCACCCTTTGATGACTTGCTTCACAACCACTGGCGGGTCACCCTGCGTTTGTAGCTTTATCCTTCAGATATTGTTTCTGCAGAAGGAAAGGCCTAGTGCCATCTGTCTCAAAATATTCAGAAGTAGACATTAGTGTTAGCTTTACATAAATATGTATTGGTCTAAAGTCCCGCACAGAAGAAGGATGGATTAAGGTATACTTGGCTAGTCTAACTAGCCAGAAATCCATTAAGGTTTACTTGGCTAATTTACATTTATCTGTGGTTTTATATGAGAACTTGAGTAATTCAGATTTTACTAAAAGTCAGGCCAAAGACCAGATTTTTTTGACAGCTGACTTAAGAGTTGACTTCAGAAGGAAACAGAAACCTGAGTCTTTTTTTTCTTGCTCCAGGCAAACATTTTCTTTACTGAGTGATGAGCTTGGCTTTCAGTTTTCCAATGATAAAATGTTACTGAACAAACTCTTAAGCTGTTTTTTTGTAAAAGTATCCATTTTATCAGAGGAGCTAAAGCAGACACAAGCCATACAGGAGCAGTTTTTGAGGTTTTCCAGTTCAGTCTTGGTAATTAAACTTCTCTATTTCTTCTGGCTCAAATTAATACAACTAAATTTATTACAGTATTTTCATTTAAGCCCTCTGTTTTCAGAAGGCTTTGAGGTTGGCCATAAACATTGATGATGATCTTAAGGGTCTTTTCCAATCTAAACAATTCCATGATTCCATTCTGTGATTCTGCATTGGATGTTTTCTTTGGGGACAAAAACAGGGAACTGTTTTAACCACTTACAAAGAACTGAAGCACAGAAGTCATAGATTTGAAGTGCTCTTCTCCAATCATGGTTGTCTTCTGGTGCAACTGTTGTGCTTTCACACATACTGCATGGCCCCGTGATAAAGCCCACATCAAAAGCAAGCCTTAGGACACTTGCAAATAAGACAGCTCTAGGCCCTCGGGTTAAGTTTTGTATATTACACATACTGAATTAATGAATTACTGTTTGAGTAGCTCAGATTTCCCTCTCCTCCAACATGAAAGTAGCAACTAAGTGAGGGCAATGACTTGTCTATCCTACTGTTTTATCCATAACATAGCACAGGGACCACTCGGTTCTTATCTTTGTGAAAATCCAAGCTGATAACTTTAGCACTTTTTGATATTTTGGTGCAGGGCTAATGAATAGCATGGCTGGTCTGGTTACTGTCATACAGACTGGAAAATACTTACAATATTTACCATTTATAATGTATGAAAACGTTATTTTTTCCATACTGATTACAGGGAAATTCTACTTTCTTTTCCTACAAACTTCAAACAGCCATGGTGTCTGTTGACTTAAACTTAACTGTCCATTAAGACTGCTTTGTTTTTGTTTGCTTTATTAGGTCAGGAGCACACTAATGCAAAAATAAGTCATCAAAAATTCTTTGCTGATCATTTTTCAATTATAGACTACTTCGTGTTGTGGAAGCATTGATGACTGGACTAGGTTGTAGGAACACTGAAGTGCAGTTCAGTACGTGCAATTACTACAAATGAGGAGAGATCCACAAATATCAACAAGTCATACTAACTTCTAGAGCATCATACAGATGCACTGGCCAGATACAGCCCCCATCAACCAGCACAAATCGTTCTAGCTTTATGTAACTGGTGGATATGTTCATCTTTATCACTGCCTTAAAGGTGCAGCAACCACAAAATTAATTTGGAACAGAAACTGTTTTTTCCAGATATGCCTCTCTTTTCCAATCTATACCTAATAAGAAGATACTATTCACATATAAACAATTTTCCATTGCTTATTAATAACAGCTGGTCTGGTAGATGCTCAGACATAAATTCATAATTGAGAGGTTCTTGTGCTTTCTGGGCCCTGTTAAAAAAATACCTTTATATGTAAAGCAGTAGCTGTACATACCAAAGGGAAATTTGGCAAGTAAGACTTGTCTCTCATTTGTTTCAATGTTTCATTGCATATTCACCACAGTTGTCTTTCTTCTTAAGATTATACTGTTGCAAAAAAAAGAAACTAAAGAGATAAGGCCAGTGTTTCGGGGTTCCATTTTCAATCTCTTGACACATCAGTCCCAAAAGATGTTTCTGGAGGGCTGGGATGCAGCCAAGGGAATGAATCAAGAGCATTAGCCAATCATTCATGTAAGTAGGAATATGTTAGAGGTGAATTAGATACTGGAACTCCTGAGTCACTCACATTTGTTACCCAACTGGAAATCAGAGTGAGGAAGCTATAGAAGACAATAGATGCCTCTCTCACAAAGGACCACACTGCAGCCTTACAGATTACGTGCCCTTTAACTGGAAACACTGAGCAAACAAATAACAAAGGGAACTTTGCTTCCCATCACCACCAACAGTTTCAAGATCTACCTAGCAGAGAGGTTACTTTTGGAAAATACAAGATTTTCAGTTTGGTTCTACATTCAATTAAATCAACGAGTTTCACAGGAAGGAAAAAACAAACAGACAAACTTACATTATCAGCTTGAACCTCCCACTAAGGCAGTTTCTAAGTTTTACCACCAGGTTCCCCATCCCCCCGGTATGGCAAGATAAGGAAATCCTGAATTCATTGCAGCTGGGCTGATGAGCCTTGTAATTAGGACGTGGAGTGTGGTCCTTCAGGCGCCTTGAGAACACTAACCCTTTCACTGCCAAATCCTTTCTCTCCCGTTCAAGCTCAAAACGAGACTATTTGAGAGGTACTATTGTCTACCGTTTAAAGGAATAGGTTGGCTTTGCTGGTGTTGCATTGTGAACTCAGAGCAGTCATTGCTTTTGGTGGAATTCATGAGAGGAGCAGTCTCCCTGCTCCCAGATGAGTACTAATACACTTGAGACAAGAGTGAGTCAGAATGCATTTCTTTCTTCCTCTCTATTTTCTGTCTGAGGCCATCAACACTCTCCCTGGCACTCTAATCACCCCCCTGGACATCCCCTTTTGGTGTGAAGCTAATTCAAAGTTTTTATTCAAAACCCGTCTTAAAAACCCTCTTTGCAGCAGTGCAAACACTTAGTAAGGGCTGAATTGCTGTTCTGCTCAATTGAGTGCCTCAGAAAGAAAAAAAAAAAACCAAACCAAACTGTTTTATGTATCTCAGCAATATTTATTCACCCCTTGTCTTTTACAATGACAAAATGGAGTCAATCACCATTTCATCACATTCATTACAAGCCCTAAGCTTTCACTATTTGATTCCAGGGGCCGGGATGAACTTTCCCATTAACCACCCTTATTATATAACTTGGCTTTTGGGAATGGCTTATTTCCTCATCTCTGAAGAGCTAGAGATTTCCAGAGCGAGAAACAGGATGTAGCACCATTTGTGCTGGTGCTCTTTATAGCAACTTTCAAGTGCCAGATTGATGTGTTTTTCACATTGACTTTGAGTCAAACAGATTTGAGACCCATTTTCCAGGTCAGATTGGCAGGAACTGCTGAATCGGTTTGCCTGACTATACCCAGAGGGATGGGCTGCACCTTGGGATCCTCTAGGCATTTTCCAAAGCAATGCATTGTTCTTCGAAGTACCAGTTACAGCAGCAATGCCCATCTTCTCCTTTACTGTCATGTTCTGGGATGTTATATTTGTTTCTTCCCTTTTTAACACTGGGCCTCAAGAGGATTATAGATGATGATATAATTATAATAATATATTAGTATTCTCGGTGCCATGTGTGAACTGAATGTTTTGCCATGTCCAGCTGTGGCATGCATTGCACAAGTGCCTTGCCAGCTGAACCAGGTGGCCTCTTTGAGAGCCGTGTGCCACTCTTTGGCCACAGAACCATTGGTGGCTGCTAAGGGTATGATTTAGCATCAGTGCAGCCCATAGTCCCATAGGATCCTAGCCTCTCACACAGCTTCTGGCTGCCACGGATGAAACAAAGGTTTGTGAAGGTTTGCTGCCAGAGTGAGCCACCTTGTTTTTCAGTATTGACCTGAAACGTGGCAGGAAGGGTTGTTGGAGGAGTGAGTTACATAATACCCAGCTGTGGTTCCAAATTGCTCCCTTTTAATGAGGGCAATAGCTCAGGGTAAAGGATGTGTAGGAAAGAAAACTGTCATCGCTGCATGCCATGTGTCCAATTCAAAGCCCATTGTAGGTAACAGATAGATATGTTTTGGTTTGTTACTGAGTTATCCCCAGGGGCAAAAATAGCAACATCCTGATGGGCAGGAGTTACTCTGCACCCCCAGAAGGTATTCCAGATTTTGGCAATAGGTAAAGAATTTGCGACTTCAAACGTTCTGTTTCCATACTTTTACTCTTCTATAAAATCAGATAATAAGGAACTTGCAAAGTTACTAATGGTTGTAATGCAGGTGAAGTACTTTAAGAATCTCTTGGCAAGAGGATCTCTTAAAAAGAAAGATTTTATGTTTTTCCAAGTGTATATAAGAGAAAGTGGCTCCTAGGGAGACAAGAACTTCTTGAAGACCCTTAATTAATACTATTTTGGCATCCACAGCACTTCCCCTTCCTTTTCAAAATTTGATGCCAAGAATTTCTCATTCCAATAGCATCCAATAAATCCTGGAAATAAATTCCAGTGACTGTTGGAGGTATCTTTGGTTGCTTGATGGCTAAAGCAGCTAAAATCTTTTTATTTGTTTATGAAATACCTTTTCCTTTTAAAATCTGTGGCTTTAACCCCTGAAACAAAGTGGCTGATTCTCCTCTCAGCCACATAATCTTGCACAGCACAGAACTATGTTACACAGGATGTTTTAGTCCCAGGGCATATGTGAAATCCCATGTGAGATCAGATTCCACTCTGCGACCTCCTGAATTGATCCTGCTGCTGTGCACCAGCTTCAGCTTTGCAAGAGGGGTCAGTGGAGTTCAGTACGTTGTGTTTGACTACAGTGCAAGTGGGTGAAGCAGATTATTAGGCTGCATTTTTCTGTGCAGTGTACACCATCTGTGGTGGGATGGAACTCAGGGATAGTCAGGTCTCACCCAGGTACTTGTGGCTAGAGCTTTAATATGATTTTTTTTGGTATGCAATTGTCACCCAGAAAGCATTCACTTTGCAGGCACCCTGAATGTTTGAGATCTCTGAAATTAATTTAATTTCAATTTCAGATTTATTTCACAAACTCTAAATCAATTTCAGTGCATGTCTTCAAAATATATATAACATGTATAAACATATGAAAACACATATAAAGACCCCATTGAAATATTCTAATTCAATAGAATTAAAGCATAGAGGCACAGATTGGACCTCTTCTTATCTCACTTTTCCATAAGCCAGCAGTAATTCTCTGATGCCAGGAGAATTACATGAGCATAGCACTGCAGACCTAAGGTGGAAACACCATCTAGAGTAATTCATTATTATGTTAATTTTTAAAAGAGTTTTAATTTTCTTTTTGAACTCCATTATGCAGTTTCTTTTGGACCTTAAGCAGTTGAAGTGAATTAATCCTTGTTATCTCCATTAGGGAAAATACCTATTTAGGTGTTGATGGGTTTCCTGCTGTACTAAAGCTACTGAATAGCAAATTAGGAGCTACTGATTTTGGCTTGCAGATTCTGAGAGTGAAGATTCTATTGAGGTGAAGTACAAAACCTAGGTATTTACTGTTTATCAGGAAATGTTTAAATCACAGCAAGTTCTCCCTTGGAAAATCCAAACCAGATGTAGATCTCAGTGCTTCTTATTATTTGAACATGGGCCTCTGTGCTGACTGTCTGATTAATCAGATTGGAAAGTGGGAGTTACTTTGCATTTTTCTTGGTGTTCTTTTCCTTTCCCTGACTTCAGTATTCTCTGTGTAAGTAGTTTTGGACACAAAAGGGTTCTGTTTTGTGAGTTGTTCTTTCAGCTTTTTGCCTGCATAATCTAACTCTACTATGAATGCATTATGGTCAAACACAAGAAAGCAGTCATTGCTTGGTGGGAAGGTTGGACTAAGAGAACCATGGGAAGCTCAATAATTTCCTCAGCAGTGGGGTGACCAGCTCCATTGCACTGCCATCATGAAACCTCTTTATCAATAACCTGTATATTGCTCCCCTCAAATATGCAGCTGTGTTCCTAAGAAAAAAAGAATAACTTTTTTTTCCCTGCTATTGTTATCTAGCCTCTATTCAGATCTCCCTCAGAACAATCCTTAATACAGAACTGTGTTGCATGTGACTTATTTGTTTTCTTTTGCAGGCTCTGAGCAGCAGTCTCTACAAGAGTGCATCACCTTATGGCTCACTTAATAACATTGTGGATGGGTTAAGCTCTCTCACTGAGCATTTCTCTGACCTATCCCTTTCTTCAGAAGCCAGAAAACCCAGCAAGAGGCCACCTCCTAACTACCTGTGCCACCTCTGCTTTAACAAGGGACACTACATCAAAGACTGCCCCCAGGTAAGTAATATATAATAACCTGAAAAAAATCTGCATCAAGATCTTTCTCATTCCTTGATTTAGCAACACAGAATTTGGCTGAAATACTTTAGAGTGAGTAGCACTGTAGAAGTATCTTGACAAAGTGCCAAGCTAGCCATGTGTTCTTTTAATATATTGTTTATCACAATGCTTATGGACAAAGTACACTATTTCATTTGCCTTGCAAGTATTACAGAAGACATTAATCTAGGCATAGGGCTAAGTAGATTCTGGTAACTTTAAAAATGGCTACTCTGTAATTTTCTGGCAGCACTCTGTGTAGTCAGTTTGGCAATGGCTCTTAATATGACAAGTTACATATGCTAAAGAAGAAATTGTTGCATTCAAAGAGAACTATGAATCAGTGTTGCAGCAACACAGGCTCCAGTATTTTGGGTGCAAAATCTTTTTTGTCCTACAGAAGAAGTTTCCTGTAGTTCACAAAATGTGATGGTCTTTGACTCCTAGAACTTTTCTGTAGTGGCAAAGCTGGCAATATATATTTCCTTCAAGAAGAGGTATAAAGTAGTGTGCGCTAAAACCACTCGCCAATCTACAATTTGGATTTTTTTCCAGAGGCTCCCAAGCACAGTGTACCAGGTTTCTTAATTTTCTCAAGTTTCAGCTAGATGCAGTTATGTTGCTGGCTTAAACTTCCACAATTTCAACAACATCCTATGTGAAATCCCAAGGAAATTAAAATGCTGCCAATACTCTAAAAACACAGATGTGGACTTTACCAGCATCCACTTCATTATGACTTTAACCTCCTAGCCTCTTATTGTGTGACTTTCAGCAGAATTAATCTGCATGAAATTAACTACAGTTAATTTGCTATTGAGGATGTCAGACATTTATAAACAAAATACAGGCAGAAAAACATCTGTCAGCAGAGCAAGGTCAGCATGAAATCAAGTCTAACATCAGATGAGCTTTGAGTGTATTCCTCTTGCTGTTATGCATAGACTAACTTTAATTCCAGAGCTTTCATTAGAATTAATGAAAGATATACAGTGAAAGTGATAAAGTATGTTTGCAGTCTTGGGTGTGGCACTTGCAAATAGTCTTACTTGTTCTTATTTTGATCTAGGTTGAGTAAGAATTTTCTGTAGGAAAAAAGCATGAAATTTTATTTGCTAGGAGATCAAAAGTACTCTGGTTTATATACTTCAGTGTTTAATCTACTTAATTTAGCATGTTACAGAAGAATGTAAAGATAGAATCATGTAATAGCATACATTACTTAGCGAGAGGACTGAAACTCCAACTCCTAAATATGTGGCAGAGTGAGAAACTGCTGGACTGGGGGAGATGGCTGTGCTTTGCCAGGCTGTGTCAGAAACCAAATGAATGCAACAAGTCTCTTGACAGTCAGTATGTGCAAGCTGCAACT
Source organism: Sturnus vulgaris (assembly GCF_052056855.1). NCBI lineage: Eukaryota > Metazoa > Chordata > Aves > Passeriformes > Sturnidae > Sturnus > Sturnus vulgaris. The sequence continues at coordinate 14,125,937 of NC_142250.1, forward strand.
CACACAGATGGTTCCAAGTGAATGTGTCAGTGTTGGACCAGCTATGTATTGTTTATTTCATAGGTATTTTTATGGTTTGAGGCACTAGGGATTAAACATGTTGAAAATTGAAGACACACACACAGAAATCCAGGAGATATGAACAATTAAGGATTGTGTAGGAACACTAATTCTCTTAAATTGCACATCCTGTATAATTTTTTTTCAGATTTCATTTGTAAAGTCTTCAATTTCTCTGTGAACCAGGAAGTGGGAAGATTTCCTACTGGCATACTCTGTGAGTTTGGGAGGAATGAGTAAAGAAACACAGGACAGGGAAACATCTGCTCGCTCACCACATGTGATCTATGGTTGCAGACAGCCTTATCATATGGCCTCTTCTGAAAACTGATCAGGTTTTACTTGAGAAGCATTTCAGTATTTTGTCCTTGCTGCTGCTGGTGTGGGAAGCTACTCCAGAACCTCAGTCCTCTCCTAACTAGAAATCTTCCAATTTCTAGGATGAGTGTAACTCACGGCTACTTTATAGTCATTTGTTCTCCTGCCAACATTGTCCTCCACTGAAATAGCTCTTATCCCTCCCTGGTGTTTATCTCAGGATGTATTAATAGACTGCAATCATATCCTCTCTCAGCATTCAATCATATCCTCTCTCAGCATTCTTTCTGTAGAGCTAACCAAGCCAGGTTTTCTCGGTTTCTTCACAAAAAGTACACAGACCCTCTGTTCCCCTGTCCTTCTCATGGCTGCTCTCTGGTGCTTTTCACCTCCTTGCACATGCACGACAACACGTACATGTGGCATCGCAGAGCAGAGCTTGTCAGTGCCTTCTGCTGTGTGTGCATGTTTCTGTTTATGTTAGTTAAGGGACAGGTGATATGAAATTGATTCTGCTTAACTGGAGATTTCTTCTAACACAGGCAAGTGCTTTCTGTTTTAATCAGCAAGTGCTTTCTTGAGAAAAAGCAGAGTTAAGCACTCACAGGAACATACACACTTTCCTTTTGTAATCCGAGTTTGAGGACAGTTCTAAAGAAGATGACCCTGTGTACACAAGATATGTTCAAAACCTTGAAAACATTGTGCTCAAGAAGGGAACACTAATGGCAGGATCAGGCTTTTGTCATAAAGTCCCCATTTGTAACCACTGCTTTTGACAATAACTGATTTCTTAATTTGAACATTATATGCAGTGCTTAATATCTTAGGTTTTGATGCTTGGTTTTGCTAATGCTGTCAAAAATAAAAGTTGTTTAGCAAATAATTCAAAAAACGGGCTGTAGCCGTGTGTTTTTAAAGTACTTAAACCTGGATAGAGAAAAGAGATAAACTAATCTGATCTGGACAAAATGAATATCAGTAAATCATACAGTGTTTTTCTTTTGTTTTTATGAAACTGCCTAATAAGAAACACATTTTGAAATGGGGTGTTTTATTAACTTTTTTCTGCATAGCAAAGAAATTGTGTAACAACTTTCGGACTTAATATCCTCCCTTAATTCTGCCTGCTACTACCACTGAAAAGATACATTCTTTTTCTGTTGTTGTAAAAGTTGATGAAAATGCATGTATCAGTTCAGATTTAGATCTTAAGTGATGATCATATGTCACCTTTAGTATTTAAGTACCTCAGGTATCTGCAATTTGTCTAATATTGTGTCCACAACTATCTGTTTGAAAATTGAAATGGGATTTAGCAGACTTCTATTATTTTACCATGTAGTTTGTGTCATACATAGCAATAGAAAGTGTTTTTCTCTGTTTAAGAAACTACCAGAAGTAAGAGCAATGTTATGATTGTGATTCATCATTTCCAGTTTGCCTACATTTGCAAAAAGCTGTTTGTTGCAATAATTATGCCTATAAAAACCCCAGCACTTATCATTAGTATCATTTTTATAGCATACCTACATTTTTTCCAAAACTAATCTGTGAGTTTCAGTGGCTTAGACAATAACATCTTACTGGTGCTTCTCTGATGTTCTTGCACATATAGAATTCTCATTGACTTGAATGAAGCGAAAAATGTATAGAGAATAAAGGTTAAAAGCAGTGTTCTTAATATAGCACTGCTCTTAAATTATTGTTGACAGTACCATAAAAAATAAACAAGATCTTTCTCTTTAAATAGCAAGGAAAGTAAGGAATGAGAGTACTGTTCCTATCTGCTTTACTAATGGTTGATTGTATGATATATGAATTTATATATATATATATATATATATATATATATATATATCTGTCAAAACTTTGTATACTTATTTGTGTACCCAAAGGTACTGTAGCTATGCCTGGTGTCCATAGGAGCTTTTTTCCCTTACCAGGAAAAAAATAATGAGTTCTGGGCCAGTAATATTAAAGATACATGATTCTTTATGACATTTTTTAATACACCAGGTGTAGAAATTATTAGAAGACCTTTTAAAAAAGTTACATTGTCTCTTTTCACCCATTATATCTTTATTTTTAAATCCTATAAAATATAAACAGTGAGTTCCTTTGTACCAAGTGTGGCCTATACAAAATGAATCTTGCTCCTTTAAGTTGTAAGAATGTTATTGACATGACTACTCTTCCATGATGTCATCAACCTAAACTCGGACCTGTCATATAAGTTTAATATGCAAGAAGTATAGAATAATGGGGTATGGCATTAGATACAGTCTATGTGGACATTTGTGAATAAAGCACCTAGTTCACATTCTAAGATGTTGCTGAGTGATTGAATCTTTGACATTTTTGAAAAACCTACTTAGGAAAGTAAATACCCAAATCCTGGATCTCATTTATTGCTTATGTCATTCCAGTTGTTAATTTCATAAGCAGCAACAGAAGTCCAAGCTTAGAGCTCCTGCAAAGCATCTCTATATTCAGAATTTTCTAACTGTTCTACCTAGTGGTTCTGCCAAGCACCAGTTCCATCTCCTGATGTCTCTGTCCTAACTGTATTCAAATACTGTGCCAGTGCCAAGCTCATTGAAAAAACCTTTCTGACAGTTCCTGTAAATTTCTGCACAGGCAAGGAACCCTTACCTCATGGTGATGTGGTGGGGAAATAAAATGGGCAAATATCACTGTTCTGCAGTCAAATTCCCATGCACTGCCACTATTTATCCCAGTTTCTGGGAGACACAGGAATGTTGCACAGTGTGTTTCCCAATTTTACATTGAACTTAGAGAGGAAAATCCCATGTGCATGCTCACAGAAGTACAGACACACTGCTGCAAACATGTATGTACTGGGAAACTCTTAGTCTCTTTTTGCACTGCATGTTTAAATCTGAGGCTGAAATGCATGGCATGGTCCATATTAATGTGGCCAACAGTGGGAGTCTTTCCACTGCCAACAGTGATCTTTGAAGCAGATCCTGTAAAACTGAAATGCCTTGAGAACACAAATTCAAGTCAATGGGAGCAGTAGGTAATTGCTGTGGCTGCTTGAGTTTGCATAGATTTGCTTTTGTGGTTTCATGCAGGATGTGGAAGAAATCAGTGTCAAGCTGAGTTTAGTTCTTTCTTCTTAGTCCATAGCTTGGTGTGCCAGATCACGCTGCCCTGAAGCTGTCCCTCCCTGTGGTCAGATAGAGGGGATGGATCTTTGGCAGCAGAGCTGCCTCAGCAGGCAGCGACTTGGCTGCAGGGTTGGAGCAGCTCTCATGCCTGAAACATTAATCTGATTTGTCTTGTGCCTTATGGTTGTGCAAGGATCTCAAAGGTGCATAACATTTAAGGAATTCACAGCTGAGATTTCTCCAGGTACCAAAGGCTGACTGAGATGGCAACAAGGAACCAACTCGCATCTCTACAAAATTGGGAAAAAAATAACTTTCTGGTTTTTAGCTCAAAAATCTTAGTTTTTCTTTTAAAGCAGAAAAACTCATAAACTTGTTGGAATTTGTCTTCCTTTTAAAGTAAAGGTGAGATTTCAAAGGGCTCTGAAATTAAAGGGGTTCACAGACCTTAGAAAATCCTAACATTCACTCTGAAAGTGTTATTGACAGTTGCTACATTTTATAGTAGGTTTTTGGATATTGTGTGACAGCCTCCAAAAAAATGTGTCTTTTCTCTATTGAATGGAGTGAAATGTCATTATTGTTACTCAGTTACAGGATGAGAGGTTAATCTCCCCATTCTTGGAGGAATCTGACACCCTGTATGGGCTCAATTGTTCAGGTTCCGCAATAGGTTTTGATCAGAGTATACTTGGTAGCATTTAATCTGGTGCTGTACAGGCTCTCCTATTTATACTCCAATTCTGTTGGCCTAGAGAGTTTCTGAAGTATTCCTGATATAAATAAAGCAGTATTTGAATCACCAAAATTAGTATTCTTCTTGCAGAGGTAAAGATGAAAATATGAGACATATAATAAAAAAAACCGACAGCTAAACTTACATGTGGTGCAGAAGCACTGGTGTTAGTAAGATCAGTGCTGGAAATTTGTATTACAAGGAGGGAAAAGGTGTTAAATCTCTGCTATATGTAATTGTTTTCAAACTATGTATGGCACTCCAGAAAAAAAGTCTGTATGTCTAGCCCCTTCATTCTCTAGCTTTGAAATACATTTAGGTACATTGCTCCATTTTGTATAGGGCTCCATTTCTTCACCTACATATGGTTCTATAAGAAATTGTAGCTTTTAGGTGTTCATTCTGCAAATACTTACGCATGTACTAAAATTCCACATTACAAGATACTGGATGAATGTGAGGCTCTGAGGAGTCCTCTTGATACACAACATGCTAATTTAATTTATTTCTTTTTTTTTATATTGAGAACCTGCATTGAAATATTGTAGATGATTTGGACTTGGCTAAGGTTTTTTAAATTATTTTTTTTGTCACATGGAGCCACTTTGACAACTCCATGATATTAAGTATACCACAAAATTTATTGTCGGCTATTATTTTTGTTCTCATATGCTTGAACTTAGCTCTGCCAAGTTTTCTCAGCATTTCTAAGATTAGCTGAATATATTTTTTCAGATAATTTCTACTTTTATTATGAAGACTTGCAGAAATCTTGAAACCAAAGTATAGAGGGCTATAAATTGGTCACATCCATCTTACCTCTGAAAATGTAAACTGTTTAAGAGTCTGAAAGATCAAAAAAAAGCCACTGTCTGGTGTTTTGGAGATTCTCAATAAGCTGTGCATATCATGGATTCAAACCATTTATCAGAGTCAAATAACTCAGCTGTACATGAGTAGAGGGCTTCTGAAGAGCCCTGTTTTGAGAGCATGTTCCCAAAGTTCTTGTTTTAAAACTGTGTCTACAGTATGTGGCATTTATGTCCAGTTTTCTGATTAAATCTGTGCTTGAAAAGAAGATACTGAACCCTAACATACCAAAGTAAGAACAGCTGGATAGTGAAAAAGAAAACAGAAAATAGCTAGTAAATTGTGTCTGTGCCCCTTTCCTGTCTAGCACAGAACTTGACATTACATTCCCAAAAGTCTGGAAGTCCAGCCAAACCCAAGCTCCTCCTTCAGGCCCATGACTAAGCCATTATTACTGTGGTTCAGTCTTTATATACTAACATGAGTTCAAACGGGTTTTTTTAATCCCTGTGGGAAATGCAGTGCAAACAGAGGTGATAAAGGCAAATACTCCAAGAAAGCAATGCTTGCTTGGTCTTTGCAGTGGTCCTGGAGTGGAGTCCCAGGTCCTGTGTGATAGTTACCAATGTGTGTCAGGTGTTGGATCATCCACCACAGAATGGGATTTCATTTCACTGAGGTTTTCCAACTATTTTTTATTCACCTTTGAATCTCATTTGCATAGTCACTATCTAGATAATTTCAAGCCAGCTGGCAGCTGGATATCAGGAAAGGTGGATATCAGGAAATCCACCCGACATCACTGTTTAAATGCAAAACCATAAGGATACCCAGCATTTGAAGTCAGTAAGGTTTCAGCACTGATAAAGCCTCCCAGGCTGGGCACAGAAATTCAGGGTGGAAAGGAGAAAAATCAGTTTGAGATCTCTGAAACATGACTTGTGTTGAAAGGCTGAAGAACTAGTGTTGTTCCCATAAAAAGTCACATTAAAAATTTACAAATATGTAGAAAGCCACACATGAAGGGCACAGTTTGTTTTCCACAGCCACAACGAATGAGTCCAGTACTGGACTTTAGCTAGGCTGCTTGAACTGTGAGGCCCTGAAGTACTCTTGATCTCTTTCAGAACAGTGTAGGTAAACATAAATCAAGATTTGCACTGGTGATCCTGTCCAGGGACAAGTGAGGAGAGCATCCCAAAGCACCTCCCAGGCTTGTGTTTCTGCTACTGCATATCTGCATGCTAATATTACCATTCACTAGCTTCAACATGCATCATTTATATTTAAAATCCATGCACAATAAGGCAGATCTCCAAATCCTGTGCAAGTCACTGAGGGACTTTTATAAAATCCTTTGAAGTAGACTGAGTTATTAGCTATTGCACTGGTCTAAATATGAACTCTGTTTACTAACAATTTAGTATTTGCTTAGTTTGCAGTAAAACTCCTGATAAACCATAATTAGGTGTTTGGCTTTGAAATTAGTACTGAGAGCATTCCTCTTGAGGGGGAAGGTAAAGTCTGGTTTCCAGCCCTCCACAAGTTGATTTATAGATAAGGCAAGGAGAGAACTACCAGGTCAAACCACACTAGTTTATCAATTCCTCATTTGCACTGATAAGAAGTGAAGAATGGAAAATTAAGTGATTCATTTCTTCTCACTTCATAAAAGTATTTTGGTTTAGTGTGAAATATAGGTTATAGAATTTCCGTTCACGCTTGGAAGCATTTGAGATCTGACTGGACAAAGTCATAGTAAACCTGACCTGAACTCAGTGCTGGTCCTTATTTGAGCAGGAGGTTGGATTTGGTGATTTCCCAATGCCCTCATCAAATTTAATCATGGGGTGATTTATAAAAATTAGCTAAATTTTCATGCTCTGCAATAAAAGATCACTGTTCTGCAAGATCTCTCTCTCCCAGCTCTAATATCTACCATAATCCTTCCTCACTGTGCTTTTAAATAAAATATTCTTGCAAAATACAGTACTGCTAAAGCATAAAAGTAGAAGCAAACAGGCATTTATTACAACATCAAATATGGAAAAAGACCCCCGTAAACTTACCACCTGTCAAAATGGCCATGCACAAACACTTTCTGTAAAAAGGTAGTTTCATTTAATCTATATTTAAGAAATGAATCAAATAACTTTTTTTTCCAAAGGATTTTTCTCTAGGAAAATATGTTTCAACAAGTTGTTCAGCTGAAAAAGCAAAAGTGGAAGCTTTTCACTTTGCAATGGCTTGAATGCTTGAATTTATTTTGCAATTATTTGTTTGGAAATGTTTCAAAACCTTAATTTACCCAAAGTTAACATTTATATCTTGTTGTTTCTGATTTGAAATTCCAAAAATTTTCACATCTGCTAAAGGTATAACTATTTCAACTCCCTTTCGCAGTTCTACCAGAACCTTGTTTCCCTGTTTCTCAAAAATGAAAATGTATTTTCTAATAAACCACATGCCCAATTACAGAAGGCCTTCAAGGTCTGAGCAAGGCCGGGATGGTGTCATGGAAATGGGAAATGCTCTGGCTGTTGAGGAGAAAGTGACTGTCGGGAATGTGAACTGAGTGTCTCTCCCTCCCTTTTCCTTTAAAGTTAGTGTCCAGAGGAGGAAGCTGCCAAACAGCAAAAGCAGTGGGAAAGAGCAAACGGCGAAAGGCAGATCAGCAGTGACACCTCAGCCCCTCCTTGCTTTCCTGCTTGTCCCAGGACAGTCAGTAGAGTGTGAGGGCACAAATCCAACCAAGGGGCCCCTCTCCTTTTCCTGCTGTCAGCGTGTACCAGGCTGTCCCTCCCATTGTATCACTTCCCTCAAGAAATTAAGATACTAAATGGAAGTTAATCCCTATTCCATTTCCCTGGTGTAGCACAAATACTGGTGGTGTTCTACTGTATCTGGCTTATATCATTCAATGTAGAAGGAGCCTTATATATTTGGATATGTCTCCTTTCATAGCTGTAGAAAAGTCTACTATGAGATATGAACAGTGTCTTAGGTAACTATTGTCACCTGTGCCTGATATCTGATATCTACAATCCTTCAGACTGCCTGAAAGTGAGAGAGAGGGAGAAGCAAGAGAGAAGGCAGCACTGCATGGATCAGGAACACGAGACTGGGCCATGCTGATACAGGCAATGTCAGCTTCATAGATATGAGGCTTGGGGTAAACTTAGTGTAAACTTCATTCCTTAACATTTTGTATGTTATACTATAATTTATCAGTCATGTTACCGATAGAACATGGTTATTTACAGAGGCGTTTTGCAGGTTTGTAGAAGCTTTTTTTTAAGATAAAAAAATTGAACGAAAAGGTTTTAAGACTTTTTTTCCTCATTTGGCAGGAAAGCTAAAATGTTTATATAGTAATTAGAGAAAACAAAGAATAAGCCTTTTATTTCAGAGCCTGGTCAGTGCCAAATTATTAGCTAAAGCAGTAAAGCCCATATACAGGCACTTAAGTTGAAACATTTGGGGATTTTAGCAGCAACAGCAGACATTTTGGAAATGACATAATCTTGATAACTAGTTTATCCTCAGATTTCTGACTGACTTTTTTCCACAAGAAACTTGCTACTTTTTGTTTCTTACTCATTTCTTGACTGTACAGAAATGTGCATAGGAGTACAGCAACACCTTCTGAGATCTTCTGTATTATTGAGCCCTGTAAATAATTCTTTTTTTCATTCTGGAGAGAAATAACACATTTCAACTAGTCTTCAACACAGTCTCAAGCTATAATCTTGGAAATTAATTCAGAGTAACCCTGAACATTTCCCAGGCTCAAAGGTTTCACATACAAAAATACTGGTTTCAAGTCCATTTCTAATTTTAAACCACATTGCAGGTGTGCAGCTATAGTTAAAACTCTGCAACAGCCCAGGCAAATGAATACTTGCAGCTGAGCCAGGCTGCCCACACCACCTAGCAGCCAAGAACACCCAGCCCAGGTGCACACTCAGACCCTCCCAAGCACTGCCCTGTCTTACAGCTTAAGGAAAGGAGACCCTCAGAAGGCTTCATGAGAGCAGAGAGAACTTATGAGATGATTTTATACAAAAGTCATGTTTCTCATATTCCCAAACTCCTGATTACACAGTTGAAAAAATTAGAGGAGCAAAAAGTGGGGAAGAGAAAGGCGTCTTTCAAATAAATGGCCAACAAGAAGGCTTTCCTAGAAGATCAAAGGAGATTCATAATTTAAGTAGAAAGGTTGCTTTGATGTAAATAGTTTTAAAAACAAAATGTAATACTAGTCATTCCAGATCTGCATTTTATATTTCCTCTTTTTCCCATTTCTTATATAGCAAGTTGAAGCTCAGCTACTTAAAACTGACTTCTGTAAACTCAAAAGACTCTAAAAGACTTCTGTAAACTCTAGTTAAGGAGATTTAACAGATCAGAATAAAGAGATAAACCTCACTCTTTATAAAATTTTCTCAAAAATCCTGAAAAAAATCCTTCCATTATGTTAGCTGTCCCAAGGCCAGATTCTCTGTACACTTTATGTGAGGACAAACTAGCACCAAAATGGTTGCAGTGGCTTTTGTGGTGCACTTGCTGCTGGTCAAAGTGTTTGCAGAAAACATGAGAAAGAGGAAAATCAAATCAAGCCTATGAATTGTCCAGTTTCCTTGAAAATAATTACTTGTATAAATAAAGGGCCTCATCCCTATCCTGAGGTGTGTGATGGGAAGTTCATATTTACCTGCATATCTCCTGCCACAGGCATATACATTTCTCAGGAAAAGGGGTATCCATATCTCCTGAGGCAGCATAGAGTGCTGTTACACATATGAAATTAACCATACTGTGGTTTTACAGCATGCTAGTCATTTTTGCATTAGTGACTCAAAATTTCTATAAATTTTTAGCTAATTTAAGAATATTATACAGTTGTATCTTATGTGATGCCACATGGTCTTCAAATGTGTAGGTGAAGCCCTCAAGAGGGGATAGAGACCTGTCTCAATGCTGTATGAAGGTTTCTTGAGGTGACTTGCAGAGGAGTGTCAAAGCCTGACTTGTTTGTTTTTCTCCAGCTTTGTTTCTTTCAGCTTTTCTCCAGTATCTGTAATCACACTGCCCTCTCAGCTTTTTACCATTTTGTAATTCTGCTAGATTCCTCATCCTGGACTCATCTAATCTTGTAAAACATGACCAAAAGCTTCTTGTCAATCCTCCTTTCTCTGTGTGACCCAGACACAAATGATACTTAGAGTCTCCAATTTTCTTAGAGCCCATAGGAGACAGGGCTGTCTGACTAGATAGTGTGGCACTCAAGGTCTGGGAGCCAGATGTCTTGCACTGGGAGGGAGAAGAAGGATAAAGTAGGTTGTAAAGGTGGATATTTCATGCCAGCAACTATAAGCTTTAGCAAATAAGATGAGCTCTTTCAGTCATCCAGAGGTTGTTGGCATAGCACTGTGTACAGAGTTACTGCTTCTATTTCTATTTCTGCTGTTCTGACGTGAAAGCCATGCTCATTAATAACAGTCTGACTTTTCAGTCACTGCTAACACTCCTGTTAAACTTTTCAAAAAGTGCTCTCTCTTGCTGCTGTTGTCTACAGAAGTCTCCTAAGCAGCAAGTCTTAACTGTAATTTTATGGTTGGTTTGTGATAAATTATTTCCTTTCATACGCTATTGAATTGATTTAAATAGAAGGGAGGAGACACTACAAACCTACAAAGTAGTGGTATTAACATGAAATTAATGGAAAGGTTTGGTTGGAGTGTTTTTACAAACTGACATACATAAGTAAATAATACAGTGTTCTCCTCTATAGGTGCTTGAGGTAGAATATATCCAATATTAGTGGATTAGTGGGTACAGCTAATATGGCTGTAGTGCTTGTGCTGAGCTCACAACATGACTCACACGTTGTGTTTGTTTGCAAAGTTGGAGAAGGGGCCATTTTTTTTTTTTTTAGCATGAACGTAATTTTAACTCTCATCTGCTTTCTTCTGAGCTCCCATTCCTGATTCAGCACGCATGAGTCTGCTAATGAAATCCAGATGTCAGACGAAAAAACAATAAGCTCTCCCACCCTTCTGCTGGATCAGGTTTCTTGGAGAATGGAAAAAAAAGAATCAGGAAAGATTCCTAGAATGTCTGAAACTTTAGATTTCAGTGTGTGTTCAGAGAGCAGAGGGCAGCAGGGGGATGGTTTGAAGGTAAAATTGATAGCAAGTCAAGATTCTTGGTGCAAAAGTGAGAAGAAATTGAGTGATTATGTTATCAGTTATTCTGAGCCCTAAACAGATCTAGTGTACTCCAAAGTCAATGCTCTTACTGAAGAATTACTGAATAAGAAAATAATTCATTAATAACAAATAATTAAAAGTAGTGACTTCTGTACTTCCAATAACAGTAGGATGCGTCAGGGTTTGTTTTGACTCTGAGAGGTGTCTTTCCATAGGGACATGTGAGGCATTGCAAGCTTCCCTCATTACAACTATATTTGACTCAAGCCAAGTCACAAAGTGCTGCTTTGCTTCAAGAAGTTTCCTTTGTGACTGAAAACAGAGTGGTTGACAGAAGTGGCCTCCTCTCAGTGGCTACACCTCTCCCAGATGTGTCTAAACGTGGTGCTTGCAGACCTGGGCACATTCTGCCTCTGCTGCAGGCCACTGGCCAGGCTACTTCTGATGCAAAAATCATGTAACCCTACTTGTTGAGATGTAATCTGTAGATTTAGGATTTTTAAATGCCACAGCTTCACATCTTTCAGTATTGCAGTCTTTTCCATGGAACACTGTGATTAGACCTGTTATGATAGAAGTAAATCTTGCAACTGTCCAATGGCACAGTTACTCCTGGATGCTGCTCAGTCGTAGTTTAGCATCTGCACAGGCTCCAGAGCTCTCTGCTGTCACACTGAACAGAGCTATTGAAATTTGTGCCTCTACAAAGGGAACTGCTCTGTAACTACAGGCCCTTCAAAGTACACATTCACTACTATGTATTTGGCCCAGGTTATCAAGCTGTTCATTATTCATGAGCTGCTCTTATCTGAGCTGCGGTTCACAATGGTCATAACTTGTGATGATGGATGGTGAAGAGCTGGGTCCAATGTGCAGACTTTGAATTAGAGCCTGTGTTGTTTTAACCAGTTCCTCTGGTAGTTGTACACAGATTCAGCAGGATGACTGTGTGCAGAAACCACAGTGGGGACCAGTGGCAGGGTCACTGCTCTTGAGGGGGCAGGCTGAATGATCCTTTCATGAAGGATGCAAACCACCTCAGTGCACCCCTTTGGACCTTGCCATTCTTTTACATGAGGAAGAGCAGTATCTTATGAAAGCATCACTCTTCATAAACATTTCTTATCACATCTTTTCTTTCTGCCTCATAGTCGTCTCTGTTACAAGCCCCTGATACATTTGATGTCTGATAAGGGCCAAAAGCAGAAGCTACGGAGATAAGAGCCAGGAAAGTGAGAGAAGTGAGAAGACAGCTGTTGCCTGAAGACTACCAGCTGTTGAAAAACAATCAGAGGGCACTATACAGCATCACCCTAAGGTTACTTAAATGAAGACTTTAGCTCCAATCTCTGCAAAAAACCTTCTTGTTTCAGTAGGAACTGAAGACAGATAGAAGCAACTTTGGATGGTCAGCCTTCAGAAATAGGCCGTTGTCTCACTCCAGCAGAATTATTGGAGCACATACATATGGTCTGACCCTGGTGGCCTCACGTTCTGTATCATGTCATACCTTCTCTTTATCTCACCTCCATTCTTGAGATTCTTTCCCAATCAATTCCTCTCCTTATCCAGCTGCTAAAGGTAAATCCCTCATTTATTTTCCAGAGCATCTAAGATCAATATTTTGACCATTCAGCCTCCTTTCCAAGGTGCCTTACATTGGTGGGAGAGAATTAAGGCTGAAGAATGGATATTTAGCACACCAAAACAGATGGGGAATGGAAAGCACAGCTCTCGTGTTCCTTGTATACAGTTCCCAGAAACACAAGCCTTATCTAGCTTTTCCAAACTGAACCTTTTTTCCACTATTTTCCCTTTTAATCTCCAGTGGCTGTCATGTCATTCATCACTGCCATTTTATTAATCACTCTAGAAAAGATGTTGTTTATCTGTTTAACACATCTTGCAAGTTAAGACACATTGGTTTCTTTGCTGGATATTTTAGCATACCTTGGGTAGTTATGTTACAGCAAGTGAGCATAACTAGTTAAATGTATAGATTCAGATCTGTGAAAAAACAATTTCAAGTTCTTGAAATAGCCCAGAGTAGGTTTGAGTAGGACTCTGTGTCAGACTTAGCTAACAGTTGAATAGCCAGCAGTAAATATTCACTGCCTCCTTGTAAAGCTGATTTATTTCATACTGATTCTTAAAAAAAATAAAATATCCTGATTCTTTCTTACTTAAGGTAGAGATAAATAACTGATTTTAGACACTGTAAAAAGTACCATACTGTAAATGTCCAGAAGACAGATCATCTGTCAGCTGATTTTTCTTCTTAAGCCCTCCCTGACTCCTTGATTTACTGTTGGAGAAAATTATGTGGACTGATCAGATAAACATCCAACAGAAGACAGAACTGGAACAACTGGTGTTCCAACACATATAAGCTGAGCCTTTTCTGCTAGTGTAGTGTCACTTCATACATGTAGAACTAAACATCTAACCTATCAAACAAAATATTCAATTTTCATTTCATTTGTGATCACTTTGTGGCAAAAGAGTCTGGTTTTAGCTGGATCTGAACAGTCTGGTACAGTTTTAACCTGCAGTTGGGTTCCCAATATTCTGATATTTAGGTTTTTTGCTTAACTGTAGCTGGTTACTAAATTCCTATGATACTGTTCTTTACAATAAAAATAACAATTTTAGTTTTCCAGAAGTATGAAACCAGGAAATATGTTTGCTCAAATTTTTGTAAAAAGTGAAGACATATGAAAACAATCCACTAAAGATCCATAGGCATTTAAAGAAGAAATTGTCAGGTACTCAGTCCTCTTCAAAATCTAGTCTAATGTGTACTTTTGCATTCATATATAAATCAAGAAATTAACTGCTCAGCACATCCATATTAAACTTCTAAAGCTGAAAACCCCCTGGTGTTTGCAAAACCTCCCCACACTTTTCATACTAAATATAACTTTAATTCTCCCTGTTGCTCTTCAAAACACAGGTACTTTACAGGAGACCTTCCACATGACTCCAAAATACTAAATCCCAAAAACAACAAACCTGCTGAGGCTGACAGGGATCTGGGGAGATCAGCTAATCCAACCCCCTGCCCAATACTACTCAGGTGTTGAGTATCTCCAAGGATAAAGGCACCACAACCCCCTTGGGCATCCTGTGTCAATGCTCAGTCACCCTCACCCTAAAACAGCTCTTCTTACATTTAAGGGGAAATTCTGGTATTTTAATTTGTGCCCGTTGCCTTTTGGATCAGATCTCCTCTGCCACTGGATACCAGTGAAAAGTGTCTAACTGTCTTCTTTAATCTCTTCTGTGCTACATATCAGCTACACAAAGCAAAATCTGGGGAGCCTTTTGAATTAAATATTAGTCATGCTGAACAGGTTTTCACTGTGAGGAAAGATGGGGTGGCCACCTTTTTGCCATTTGAGATGCAAAGTCTAACAAAGATACTAAAATATGTGATTCACAGGATGTTAGAATTCACTTGGACCTAAACTCTGGCTGTGCTTAAAACAGTTGCACTTTCCATGCCACAGTGCACTGCCATAGAGAGAGCTGCATGCATTGCAGCATGCAATTTCCACTTCTGGAAATAGCTTCTTCAGAGCTACCATCCTACCAGTCCCATAAAATAGAAACTAAGAAGTATAGTCATGACAGATAATCATGACTATGAAAAGCAGCTTTTTTTTTCCCCCTCAAATACACTCTGGGGAAAAACAAGAGGCAAGTCAATGAATTGAGAGAATTTTGCTCCTCTAAGTTGTTGACATGGAAACTTCTCTCGAGGCAGGCAGTGCATTTCAGATGCTGGGGTTAATGAATCTCTGAAAGCATTGGACTAGCATATGCAGAAACAATGATATAGAGTACACATTTTGACTGCCTCAAATACCATTTTCTCTGTTCCAGTTTAATGGGAGAGAATGGAAAGAGAAAGAAACTAAAGCAGAACTCCATTTCAAGTCCAAATATCTGCACTAGCTTTCGTATTTTCATCAGCTTCTTGACAGAGACTATTCTTTGCACTGCAGATTTTGTGTTGCAGTGAGACAGTTTGCTGTTACTTCTCCATTTTAAACAGAATTACAGGACCAGGATTTTCAAGATCTTCACTCTGTTCTCCATCTTTGCTGGGTTTTACCTCACCACCTCTCCTGAACTTGCTGCAGTGTTTTGTGTGTTAGGCTTTAAAGGTCAAGGCAAGCAAGCCCAATGTGGTGAGCCCTCAAAGACAAATGAGCATGATTCTGTTCAAGTCTATTGGGATGCATCTGTTTGTAATATTTAGATTATTTGGTCCACAGTATCAAACAGGAAAAGCCACAAAATAGTGTTAGCTGAGAATTTCAGTTGACATGGCACTCTGACTTGATATGGCTGGCATGTTCATGTGATGGAAAGAACTCAAAATCACAATGATTATGCCAACCTTGAGTAGTCAGGAGGGGAAAGGCAACTTCCTTGAACAATTACTGTGCCTTGTACTTTTCCATGCATATCCACATAAACCAAACATTTCTCCTTTTGTCCAATGCCACTCCCTAGAAACCTATCTGCTTCTTTCTGATCCAAGGCTGGTGATATCCCTGCATCCCTTTTTTTAGGTTTTGAATCTCTGCATCTCAGCTGACACCAAACTCTTGGCTCAGATGTTGGGCAGTGCTGCAGAGCTGGCCTGTGGCAGATGCACGCTCTGTTCCCAGCATTTTACTATCCACTTAGATCCTTGGAATTAGTAAACTTTCTGCTTGTTTCTGCACAGCTGACCTAATTGCTCAGGGAACTAAATTAGAGTAGGCTTTTCTTTTTCTTTTAATGACTAGCCTTGATTAAAAACAACCAAACCAAAAAACCAAAAAAACTAACAAAAAACAGTGCTGTAGTGCACAAGATCATCAGTGATGAAGAAAAAGGTTAATTTTTTTCATAGCATCATACTGGAAACACAAGTTTAGCTGATTCTGAATCATTCTCCTGAGAAGAAACCTCTACCTACAGTAACAAGTTGTAGCCCTTCAGTTTTACATGTGCCTATGGTAAAACATGGTCCTGTGCCACTTATGCAGTGATTGACATCACTGTATCACTTAGCTCATCTCTTCATTATTTGCCACATCCCAGGCACTCTGCAGACTTTATTATTCCTTATTACCTATGTTCCTCTTTTTGGCTACATCTTGATGTAAAAATATCAAAGTGAAACAAAAGACAAGTTTGCTTCAGCATCCACATATTAAGAATAATGAATTTTTATTTTCAGATTCAACTCACCTCTAAACTGCTTTTGATACTGAAAAACACTCATTATAACCAATTCAACTATGAGGCTGATTCAGGGAATGGTAAATTTGTGACACTGAGTTACTAAGCATCACAATTACATCACTATGAGTAAGAATCAATGCTGTTCTAATAATTTTTCCAAAATATAAAAGCCTTTCCAATTTTGAATGTTTGGCTTTGTCCTTATCTGTTTAATTGTTTGTATTGGTGTAATTATAATTCTGCTTATGGTCCCTTGCCCTGTAGGAATATTGTATAATTATGAGCAGGTAATATCACATCTTAAACGTTTATCTATGAAGAGTAAGAGATAAAAATCCTAGAAAACCTCTGCAAAAAAGGTTTTAGAACAGCAGCATTTCAAAGTTATATTTGATGAAAAATTACAGATTTTTTGAGTGCCAATGAAAATTACAAAACAAAAAAATCCAGTTGAAACAGCATAGTTTCTGTTTTATCAAACAGATAGAAACTCAAATATTATTTTCTGAACTTTTTTTTATTCATACAATTTTGGAAAAAAGTTATTTAACTGGCTTTCATGATTGCCCAATGATGTTTGAATTTGTGATGCTAGTCATTTTTCTATTCTGGTATGGAAGTTTTTCAGAAATATTTTTTCTCACTCTCCATTTGCTTCTTACACTTTCAATCACACTTTGTGGGCTTGCTCTAAGGCCAGTAACTAATTTTTAAGGCCTAAAAATCAATCCTGAACACCTTCTACATGCATAAATATATTTAATCACTCAAACTAATGGTTCCTAAATGCCATCATAAGTTGTTGTTACTGTTCTAATTTCTGTCTCACTGTTAAATCAACCCAGCATTGATTTCCCTTTCAGCTTTATATTTTCAGAGCTGTGGCTTAAACTAGTCAAGATAGGAACTAAGGACTAGAAAAGAATAAGAGCTAGTTTCACTGAACATCCATGCTTTTGGTTCATCACTGCAGTGAGAGAGTTGTGTCATGGTGGTGATTCCTTCTAGAGCCACTTATGAGAGTATGTCTTTATCATTTTCTCACCCTTAACTAACACTCTTTCACTCCAGAGAAGGTTACCCAAGAAAGAGAAGTTAAACATCCAGTAAAGAGTAGTTTGTTTTAGCAGTGATCATGTAGTTTTAGTTAATGGTGTACTTCTGGAAACCATGATGGGTCTATGGAAAATATTCCTCAATCAAAACTCTGCTAGTTCAGAGAATATGTGCCTAAAGCACTTGGGGGTGGTTAACCAACAGAGAAGAGAAATTCTGAGAGGCAATGGTTTGTTATTTTGCAATCAAAGTTAAATCTTAATTTGTTACTTCTTTGGAGGAGAGTTATAATTCTCAGGCACTAGATGAAATGAAAAACGTAGTGGGACTCTGAGGAATGCCTTGGACAGCTAACAAAATGTAATCACTTTTTTTTTTTTAACAAGTTGCAGCCACTGTCCTCTTTTATCTAGAAGTGAAGCAATACTATTAATCATTTATAGTATGGTCCTTGCCTTGGATTCACTCTGCTAGGCATTGTTCTTCTACATAGTCACAAAGGTGCCTGGTCTCACAGGGATGGGAAAATTAGAAAGTGAGCTTTCTCAACTACTATTAAATAACTAATATTAATAGTGGAACAGACAACTACTTTATACAAAATAAATACAGAAAATAAAAGTTGGAAACCTTCCTAAAATATGTCAGGTTTTGTATGACAGACTCTGGTCTTTCTTACAGCATCTTGCATACAATATCCATTCGTAATGCTTTGTCCTTGTACTGTATCAGTGTGAAGCTCTGCATCACAGCATCTTTAGGCCAAATAATGGACTACTTCTAAACATTTTTGGTCCAGAAGCTGCTCTTTGATACTGCTTCATGTATTAAATCCTAGACAGTTCAATTCTGCTAAATTATAAAAACACTATAAATCAAAATATTCAGTGAGGACTCAACTGTCCCATCTGCTATTGTCTTCTGCAGTACCACATAGTCAGAACAGAAATACAACAGAGAGATTGTGTGCAGACCTCCCCAGTTTAGCTGCAGTGTGCACTATGCTCAGGAATTTCAATCACAAAGAAGATCCTTTTTTACAAGAAGGCGGTAATGTGCCCTTAGAATCCATTCGTATCATGTAAAACAGAACTGTGTTTGTTCTGCCTAATGGACTTTGCATGGGGCATCTTTCTAGCACAGTCAGAAATATATTCTTTGGCTGTACCAGTTTGCCCTGAGGCACTGCAGTACCCCACAGATTCTCCCCAGGGAATTCATGCTCTTCGAAATCCTAGCCAGCTCCTCTTTGGTAAATGTATGTGTCCCTGGACCTTTGGTGCAGCATGTTGCTATTGGCTACATGTCATAGCTCTAAAACATAGGCTGAAAACAGCATGGGAGTTTTGTCTCATTTCATTACTATAAAGAGAAACTGGACAATATGCCTGTAGTTCATTGAAATCAATCATATTGCTTATTTCATGGAGGCAGGGGATTGTTTAATGAGAAGTACATTCTTACTTCAATTACAATGTAGCAACTAAAATAGCAATCTCTAAAGTGAGCAAAAGTATATGGCTTTTAGCAACTGACACTAAATTAATGGAAAAATTCCTGGAGAACTTGATTCCACAGAAGCTTGCTGAGTTAGCAAGCTCTCCCAACTTTCTTTCCTTTGTTTGGTAGTTACAGTACCCAACTTTACAGCAATGTATGCTCTAAATCATGTATTTTTAAAATATATCTTTTTCTTCTGTAGTTCATCATTAGTTTTACTAGTTTCAGAATGTAGGAGTTAGATTTTTTTTCTTTCAGTAAGCACAGATGTTGTGCATATTGACCTTAAAACCAGTTCTGCTTACTGTCTACCACAGGCACAACAGAACATACAAGCTTACATGATCGGAGTTAGGCTGACTGTGAACTCACTGAGGGAACAGACTGAGTCCCAGCCAGTTTCCTGCACAACATGCTTTTCAGATATTTTTGTTTGCATTTAGATTTCTTGTAATGTGTAACACGTTAATTTGGAAGTGAGAGAATGGTCTTGTGGTTTAATATCCGGACTAAGATTCAAAAACATGTAGGTTGTATGCTCACTAGTTATATACACTTGTATTAGTGATATTAGCAATACTACATGTCCATGTTTTTGGATAAGGAACTGTGGCAAAATCTCCCTTCTTACCTACGAGGGTCAGCTCTTTTGGCCAAAGTATTTTTCTGTCATTTTGTATAGGTCCCATTGCAGTAGACTCAGGATCTCTGCTTAGTAGTAAATGATAAATAATTTTTAGACAAGGTTGAAAAACACTTAATCACTGCTGGTCTGCACTGGTCTGGGGATCAATGTGTCAAGTCAGCACAGCTGACATACCACAGGTTTACAGAGTACTATTTACAAAAGACATGAGAAACCAAAGAAGAATTCAAATATGGTTCAAAACCAAGGGGAAGCTGGTTTAGCCTCCTGGATGTGCCAAGCAGGGCTGGAAAGCAAACGAGAACAGTGTTTCATGAGATTTTCCTACTTCTGGTCAGGCCAGAAATTTTGCAAGAGCAGCTTTTCTCATGATATTTTGGCACTTTTGCTTCTGGTCTTGCCTGAAGCCTGGAGGCAGAGCCATGTGAAAATACTGATGGAAAAAGCAACTTTTCTCAGTGTGTTTGATCTTCAACTACAGCCTGAAAGATTCATGTATGAGAACATCATCTATGTCCAGCTGTTACTTTCAGGTTTAAATGTTTTTTAATTCATGCCTCCTTCTTTTGCTGCTGTAAACTTGCAGCCTCACCTACAGCTTAATCCTTCTTCACCAGAAGAAACTGAAGGCATAAAATGAAGTCTTATTCTTAAAAGAGAGGACTTTGAATTAAGGAGAAGAATGTGCTGTCCTTGAAGCCAACTTCTTCAAACTACCTTAACACCACTGTCTACTTTACCCCAGAACTTCCCTACTTGATGTCAGAACATTGTGGCTCACTTGAGTGGGGACTTGATGTAGCCACTGTAGTCACTAACAAGATTACAAGAGCTGGTAGAATGTACTCCACATACCCTCAACCCAAAAGTAATCCTACGTTGTTTTCCAATCCTCAGTCTGTGATATCATCTAAAGGACAAAGTCATTGGGGCAGAGACTGATTCTATCCACGAGTTTCTACCAGGTCTGTTGTGACAGACAACTTCCCACAAATAGCAAATGATACTATTAATACCAGCCCTTTCTTCTTTGGAGCACTTATTTTTCTTGATTACAACAAGATGTGCAACAAGGTCCTGTTCTGATCCATGTGATCCCGAATAAGGGAAGGGTGAAACAAAGTTTTCTTTCTAGCAAAGTTTTGGGGAAAGGGAGAGGAAAATGAACACACAAGAAACAGACAACTAACTCCCATTTAGGTCTTTGTAGAGCCTTTCCTAGAGTTTCCAAATTGCATTGGGTAAGAACACAACACTGCAGTTTTCTTAGCACCTCAGTTTGTTGCACACGTAGTAGAAAAAAGGTACTTGCCATGATTACCCCAGGTGAAGCCAACAGTTGATCCTTGCTTGTTCCTGTGACAAGCACAAAATAGTACTGCATAGTTCTTGATCTCTGTCAGTATGCCAAAGGAGGAATTAAGGACTGGAGTCAGATCTAGGCAGCAGTTACCAGAAAAGTGATCGTTCTGTTGGGCTTCAGGTGGACTCACCAAAGCAGTCACTTTCACTGATGCTGTTGGTGGTGTTCTCAGAGTCTGTGCTTCTCTCAAGTTATTGTACCAAGCAAAAGCAAAAGAGCTTCCACACATTTAGAGCCAGGTTCATAATGAGCAGAACTGGAAAGGAATAGGATGGAGAGAGATTCCATAGTTAGGTACTGCACTGTAACAAGAGTGTTAAGTCTGGACAGATGATGATGAACCTGGTCTGAAGGGTACGTGAATCATCTACCCTCAGAGCAAATACTCTTCATAGTGCCCTCTTAGTTCAGTACTGATGAATTTTCTTTACACAAAATGTATCCTTACAAACCTTTTTATGCTGTTTTAGAAACCTGGCATTATTAATACCTTCAAAAGCAGATGTTGAAACTAAGATTTCAGGTGACTTTTCGTTCCACTAGCAGTACTATACTTGATCTCAAATATTTCTAGCTAGTCCAGTTGTAACTATCTTTAGAGGTCATTGAGATGGTCTTTAATTTAGATATATCCAATTCACTTTATCAGGCCTAGAATGTTTTTGATAGGAATCCAAACCTGGGAAAGTTTATCTGAAACTCTGAGAATTCTGCCATTATCAAAGAAGATTAGAAAAGAGAAATAATGTAGACCAGATGAAAGTGAAGAATATCAAGTTAACTACTAGCCTTGAATAGGCTTAACCAAAAGTTTCTTGGATCCTTACTCTAGAAAAGAAAATGGTTTGGATTGAGTGGAATGATACTAACTACCCAGAGCCCCTTCATAGGATACTACAGAAAAAAGAAAATCAGAGAAAAAAACCCACACAACTCCCACCACCCCAGACTGTTACTTCTCTGTCCTACACATCTTTGTAATTGGAGATCTTTGATCATGGAGCACCTGTTGTCCTTTAGAATCGAACATGCAATATGGAAAAGAGCGGAACACTTTATTAAATTATTTACTTATGGTCTTTGTGAAAGCGTTTCATAGTTCAGCTGCCTGAATTGTTTTCTGCCATAATCTGGCACAGCTTTATCTCACAGCAAAAGGTGCTAAATCATCAAGTGTGTTCAGGCACATCTGTGATGTCATACCATATGCAGTAACAATGTATTTATTATGTGATGTGGTGTGCATCTGTCCTAGCAGGTCATTCCTATCATTGTATTCATCAGCAACACACTTTTTTTTTTTTTTCTTTATATGTGCAATGTTTTGTTTGAGAGCACAGATAGCTTTGGCAAGGACTCAGCTTTAAAAGTTAGCAATTGCATGGACCTAACTGGACAAGTGAGCAGATCAAAACCAGCAGATAACAGTGTATATTTTTAGGGAAGTATGTTTATGGAAACCTATGGGAAAGGCCAGCTTTCTTTTCAGAGAAGACAGAGGTTGTGCATGCTCATTACAGCTTTGGAAAATTTTCCTTTTACCATTTTTCTTTATATTCTGAGTGAAAATTAATTGCAAATAAATTCTTGCTACTCCTGTTAGCTCTAATGCTCTATTAAGCTTCAGTTTAATACTTCATTGCTCCAAAATTTTTGGGACAAATTATCTCCTGGCTTAACTCCACCAACTGTGGTGAAGCTACATTAGAATGGATTTGGCCTTACAGTTTATCTTTTTTTTTTCCCAGTGCTGCTTTTGCTTGACTCTGTACATGACCAGAATATAAATACAGCAAACCTACATTAGAAACAAGTCACTAGAGACACCAAGAAGTCTTTCTAAGGTATCAAATGTCGTTTCATGGGGTGTAAGTTACTGCACAGTTGATTTCCTTCCTTTTCAATGTCTTCTGGCAGGAGGACAGTGCTAACTGTCACGTAAACATCAAGTTTTACAAAAGAATTCTCAAAAGTAAGTGAAATACTGATTTGCATTGCTTAGTTCAGCTTTCCCATTGTTTATACTCAAACCTGAGTTCTCATTACAGAATTACAAACAATTGCAACCCCCAAAAACATTAATTTCAGAGGACATCATCTGTTTCAACATATTCATGGTTCAGATGGTGCCACAGTCTCCTGGATTTACTGCTGGTCTGCTGTGCAGCAGACCCCTAGAAATTCTGCCAGAGAACACTTCAGTCATCTAGATTAGCACAGTCTTTCCCTAAAGCAGTGTTTTCCCACTCTTGCTGTCCCATCTTACATGACTCTGCAATGGAACTTCACACTGAAGACAATTCCACATTCTAATTGATGGTTTGCTTTTTTTATTGCTTTCTTTTCAGGGTTGAAAGAGAACTGCTTGTGTAGCCTTAAGGCACGTGGCAGGAGGAGATGGAAACATTTCTTTCATAACATCTTTCTGATTATAGAGCCCTTTCATCCAAGAAGATTTATGTTGAACTGAAACAAAAACTGAGACAAAACAACCATTTGTAATCACTGGTCACTAGTACAATTTGGAGTATCTTATCGGGCAGGCTAATAACAAATTGGTATAATCTCACAGACACACATACAGGAATATCTGTCTACCATATTATTTAGAAAAAACACAGTGGAGGAGAAGAAACACTTTCAAAGTTTTGGCTAAATCTATTTGAAAGAGAGTGTTATCCTATTAGTACAGAAGAATCTAAAGATAGTGGACCTCAAAGCACCAGGAGAGCAGTCCTCTTCCTCATGTAGTGTGTACTGTGCCAGCAAATTCTTAGCTGAAGATGACACTGGCAAAGTGGTGGCTTAAATTTAGACACTTGGTAAATTGAGAGCTGTTGGAAAACTGCATAGGCTCCTAAGAATCCATGAATATACCTATCTGAAATGCTGTAGTAATAGTTACTTTTACATTGCCACAGACCTAAATCCCACCTAACCTGCATGTCTGTGCTAAGATGGTTTGCTTCTCTCTGATGCTGAACCTACTGACTTGGAAACTGAAGCACAGCTGAACAGCTTGTTCAGATAGGGACGTGAGAAGGATTGTTGTGTCATCTTCAACAATTCTTTGTCTATTCTGACTAGAAAATGAAGAAATCAGGAAGTAGAGACACAGAAATTACACACTAGTTGACTGTAGTAGATATTTACACAGTTCTAGCTACAAGTGAAAATGTGAGCAGAATGAAGAGGAAGGGTAGTGTTAGGAAGCAATAATCACAGCCCAAAATGGAGCAGCCTGTTGAGTTAGCCTTGCCATTTCCTCAGCTGATGCTGCTGCTTTTTAATCTGTATATTCTCAAGTGTTTTCTGCAGTTGGACTTCAACTAGCTGAAAAGAGTTGTGTCTGCCACAAATTGGTGTGTCTGCCATTTCCTAGCCTGACAGCTATACCTTGCAGTTAGGAATTTTCTTTTTAGGCATTTAAACTGAAGTCTCACATCTAATGCTAGGAAGATGTGTAGCAACACCTCCCACCACCTGCTTTATAACAGCCTGACAATCTTCACTTAAAACTGCTCACAGTAATTCTCTACTCCCTTGGAACTTGTTTTTGATGTATCTACAGAAGTGTCATTCTGTTTCTGAAATCTATGGAACATTTACTTATTTACTAGCAAAACATCATCTAGGTTGGGATTTTGCCACCAAATCTTACTGCAGTTTTATGAAGTTGATTACTTGATGCATGAAGGCTCCTTTAGAAAACCTGATACATTTGGTTTTCTCCTTATGGATTATTTTCCTAAGTTTTATTTGTTATTTTATAAAAATAGCTTCTTGCTTACATCTTAATCTATGCTTACACAAGCATACTCAGCAAACTAGTATTCCCAAGATCTGAAATCATCATCTGCAACGTTTTGGAAACTCGGTCAGAACTTTAAATCTGCCTTATCCAGTCAGGCATTCTTCTTTGACGACCTTGGGGAGGGACTGCTTGTTTTAAATGTCAGCTACCAAATTTCCAAATCAGTCACCAATAATTTATATTTCTAGCTGCAAAGGCACCTTTTTCCCACAACACTTCATTGCCAAAGCAGTTTTTAGCATTTGCTAGATTCTTAGCTCAAAAGACGAAAACAAAGCCTAATTTTTACTGACACTTGTGGAGTTTTCCCACTCTGCCAGGGAAGCCTAAATACAATTAGACTGAAGCATAACAGGAACAAAGAAGCCATGCTGGAGGAACTTGCTCTAAAAACACAGCTGAGCATGCTGAGTTCCCAACGCACCAGAGATACAAACAATAATGCAAAGTGAGGATGGAAGCTCTTGCTGTGACACCTCTTGTTCTCGTGCATCTCTAAGAATATGTCTCCAGCCCAGAAGAATGGACATGAGGACGGGTGTGAGGCTGCCCAGCTCGGAGGTACAGCCAGCACATGCAACTCTGCATAAAGCCCTTTGTGTTTACGAGGGGCCAGGCTCTTGCTCAGGGAGCCATATCTTTTTGTTTACCCACTGGGGTGCTGCCTGCTGCTCCTTATTAGGGCCCCTGCCTCTACAGGCATTTCTTGGTACAGTCAGTGCAAGCATTTTTTAACTATTACTTACAAAATGGCAGTGGCTTCCCCAAGGCCATATCTTTGTTTCTTTGCACAATGCTGTGATTGTGTAAATTGTCTTGCGTAAGCACATCAGCCCACTCTGGAATTCATTTTTCCCCCCTTATGGCCTTTCATTGTTGTTCTTTTATGGTGGGATTTGTTCTTTTGCCATCTTGTCACAAATCCATTCCTGTGGCTATGACACTTTTAAGAAACAGCATGGCTAAGTCTGGCCTTTCAATTTGCAGAGGTCTGGAGAGCAGCTACTTTTGCTGAGAGCACTGTTGTCAGCAAACGGAACGGGCTCCCTAGCATTGTCACACAAAACTGCAGAGTCCCCAAAACTGTGAAGCCCAAAGCAGCCACTTGTGTTCTTCTATCATAATCCTTTCCTGTATATAGCTCAACAGAATGTCTTCTAAATCTAGTGATGTGACTTGTGACATCAAAGCTGGGATTAAGAGAGAACTTCCTCTCTTAGGGATGATCAGGCAAACAAGTCCTTGGATCTTGAATGCAGACACTGCAAGCTTCAGCAGCGTGTACAGATATTTCTTCTTTCATTTGTATAAAGAGCAAACCACAAATGGAAACCAGAGTCAGGGAAAAACTTGCAGTTTCAAGATGGTACAGCATTTTGGAGCATGTTTTTTTTCCACCCATCTCCACCTTGGCTGTAATCCTACTTCAAGGTGTGTTTTAGTAGTGTACAAGATCCCTCCCTGGGTCATGGGTCTGGCCACTTTTTACTCAGCTGCTAATATTAATCTGGCAAGTTATAAAAGAGTAACAGGAAAGCACATGTAGAGGCTTCCCCTTTTTCTTTTGCTACAAACAGAAAGGTCTGTCTGACCACCAGGCTTTGCTGGCTCAGTGTGTGCAAGAGTCCATCAGGAGATGTCTCTATGGGGGGACACTGCTACAGGACAGACTCACAGGGTTTATTACAGGCCATGTCTGCAGAAGCCATCCCAGCTGACCCTGACAGCATTGCATAGATTGTCAGCTATGCAGCAACCCCATTTGGAGCTCAGGGATACAATAGTCAATTTGAGATTAGGCAGGAAAGAGTTAGCTATCAGGCTTTCTTGGAAGAAAGGAAAATTGCACTTAATTAGCTTGTGCCTCCTAGAAGGATTGAGACTATTTATGTTTTTAGCAAAAGACAGGATCAGTATTGTTGATTTACCAGAAAATATGTAATCCAAATCCCTGTTATCCAAAATGTGTGGTTTTGTCATTATAAAACAGCACCCATGGTGTTTACTTCTTACCATGTGTACAAACATAGACACATACTCCACTAAATGACCAGTGATGAATAAGCCCAAGTCCAACTGAGAGCAATGGAAATTCCATTGTCTTCCACCAAGCTTTGAAATGAGACTGAGTCAGACATACAGAATTTTTGCATGTGTGTTCATTATAATACAATTATATTTCAGTGAACACTGTTGCAAGATGTAAAATATTATGTTCAAATACTCTAAGCTAAGTACATAAAATAAATTACTTCTATTCATCATGTTTGCCCCTACAAATCTTTTGTTTCAGCCACATTAAAAAACAGTCAATATTCTTAAGGCTTGAATACTATAAAGGTTCAGATCAGGTATCACAGACAAACCACTAAAAAAAAGTGACAAATTACCTTCCTATAAATAAAGTGTGTCATCTTCAACACAAAAATTTAGAAAGCGTTTACCACTTAATGTTAAGTTATAGATTATTTAAAAGCTATACTGTCTGAATGATGCTAGATAAAGATAGGGTTATGCTGCTGTTGTCAAAAGAACTTAGGGAGCTTGATGTGGATTAGAAGTATTTTCTTTGTCTTTGAATAGCATGATTGTGCTATCATCCCTGAGTCTATCGGCTTTTATTCAAATAAAATCAATTAGCTTAAAACAAAAATGCTGCAGATTTAGTGGAAGCTGCCTTTGTAGCAGTGATTCTCCAAGTATGCCTCACTCTCTTTTCTTCCCCTAAATGCATATTAAACTGCTTGTGCATTTTTGGTGAGCTGAAAGATCCACAATCCACATTTCCTAGAACCACTTATGGAAGACTGTGAGTATCAGTGATCCAGAATGAAATACTCTTTTGGCATTATACTGAAGAACAGCCTTATAAGCTTTTTCTCTTGACTTGTGTCAGCCTCATGGTTCATGTATAAATATCAGACCTAAATGTTTTCAATTCAGAATTGGATCTGAATGAAGAGATGTTTTATACAGGCTGAGATATTATTACTCTTATCCTGGGCTATACTTCTGAGGCTGTGTTTGGCACGTGTCCTCAACTAAAATGCTTTGTGTTTACTGCTATCAGTATTACTCATCTTCATGCTGTTTGTGTGTCTCAGCACACCTGATCCCTGAATTACAGAGGAAACTGGAAGTAGAACTATGGTGTTGGTTGCCAGCTAAAGCTGATGAGCACCTGCCTTTAAACACTGCTGTTGTGCTCCTCCTGCTAGCATTGGGGTACAGTCTGTTCACCATGGCTGGACTTCTCTGCTAACACTAACAGGAGTTGGTTTAAAAACATTTAGATCAATCTTTACCTCTGCATTTGTTTGAAGCTTAGCCTAGCAAACAAGAGCAAGATTTCTGTTCTGTTAAGGAAGGAAAATTCTGAAAAGCAATACAAATGGGAAATAGTTAATTTGGAAATGACCTGATTGGTCATATTGTTTATCCCATAATCCTAGTAACCTTGGAAATATTCATTCTGTTTATACTTCAGCTTCAGCTACAACAGAAAGTATTGGTTGTGCTGTTCATCTTGGTCTAAGCAAGTAATGGTGAGAACTGGTTTAATTGCAGAACTAAAATACACGGAGCTAGCAGGAGATGATACCTGCTTTTTGTGTTTTTCTTGAAGAAAATCCTGAAATACAGAGTTAACATGATGAGGCCTCAAGAGAAGATGTGAAGGTGATTGACTGCAGAGATCATGTGTATGTCAAGAGATAGCAAAAATCACCAGAAAGGTACAAGATCACTGGCTATATGCAGAATATAGCAAGGGGTAGAATTAAACATCTATTAATCCTAGTTTTCAGTGTACTAAAAAACAATTTATAAAAAGACACATACAGCTTTGTCCTCCAGCAATAGTGTCCTCCCTGCCTGCCCAGGTCAGTGCCATGCCAAGCTGACCCCAGCCAGTGACCAATGGGGCTCTGCACCATTTGATGTGCA
Organism: Sturnus vulgaris; assembly: GCF_052056855.1. NCBI lineage: Eukaryota > Metazoa > Chordata > Aves > Passeriformes > Sturnidae > Sturnus > Sturnus vulgaris. The sequence continues at coordinate 14,154,772 of NC_142250.1, forward strand.
GAGCAGACAGGGAGGCAGCAGCTGGCCAGCAGGTGGATGGGCACTAAGGAAGAAGTAAGCATTAATCCAGGGAAAAATGCTGTTGGGAGGAATCCAGCACTATTTTTTATTACTGATCAGAGGAGTTTGAATGGCTTGTGTTGTATGGAAGGAGATGAGTAGTAAGAGATTTTCTATAAAAATGATATTATAGACTTTTGTTTTCTTCCTGGCAAAACAGGCTTGTGTGTTTCTTGCCAGGAAAACTAAAATGGAATTAATATGTAAAGCAAGCCCTCATTTCCTGGGATGCTCAGTGAAGATACTATCCTTGAAATTCCCAAGTAGTAACATTTTAAAATTTTCAAATGGTGTTTCTGTCAGTGTGTATATTGAAATGGGAATCAGATATAACATGACAAAGGCCCAAGTATGTAAAGTCTTCAGATAACCACCACTCTTTCCTATTTTCTTTCATCTGTTTTTGATGAGACTGTCCTTTAAACAGACATTTCTATCCTCTTCAAACTGAATGCTAAGGACTCCAAATTTAGCAGGAAAAGATAATCACAATACAGACCAGAATAACAAAAACTGCTGTGGAGGGTCATTGAACTGAACTAAGAACAATTTCAGCAACCAGGCTTATACACTGCTGAGCCTGTTTAGAAATATCATCTCAAAAGTGTTTACTTACACATGATGTAACTAAGTACTGAAGATTTAAGGTAGGTGCTTAGTTCATGGAAATAACTATTAATTGACTGTTGCTATTTGTTCCATTCCCAAAATACACAACCTGAAAATTAACTTTCTACTACGAAATCCAGATGCATGCAAAGAACTGATTCAACCCAGTCACTTATCCCACAGAAAATGCCTGAAAATCACTTCTACTTTTTGTGGAATTGCCTGACTTCGGAAGGATGACAAAGGGCAAAAAGTCATGATGTGGACAGCATGCAAACACAAACCTAAGTTTCTAAAAGGTGTTTCTTGTTTTGGAAAACAAAGCCCAGACACATCCCCTTCAGGCCTTCTTTGCCACGAGGTTCTTTGAGGTATTGTCAAGAAGAAACAAGAGTTTAGTTCGCTTGTACAAAAAGGAAAGTGGAGATGCCATCCTTTAGGTTGCAGTCTTGAAAATAACTATATAATATGATAACAACAGGGGAGATTTTTATTTCTCAAGAGCTGATATGATGCAAATGTTGGCTATTTGGAGGCATGGATTTTGTGTCTTCCATATCCCGGTTATTTCCCCATTTGAACAGAGAAATGTGGGCATGGAGGTATGTAGATTCCTGCAGACAGCTCAGGGCTGAACACAGCTTTGCAGGCTCTGCTACAAACACATCCCTTTTGCTGGAGAGCAGCATGCCAGCAGGGAGTGATAAAACAGAATAACATGTACACGTTTTCAAAACTCTGTTATAGTTCTTAAACGCTGATAGAGACCAGTTACCAAGCATGCATCACCCATGAGAAAAAAAGAATTTCAGTTCTTTGAAGTGGTTTAGATTGAGAAAGCAACCTGTACCTGTGCAAAGAGTTGAGAAAAATGAATATGTAAAGCTGCCAGTTTTCTCAGTGTGCTCAGAATAAAGTGCAGCCAAAGGAGCTACACCTTCTGTTCATATACAGGTGAAGATTGCTCAGTGTTCCCCTCTCCTTTCACAAGGTTCATTCAGTAACTTCACACCAGCTTTTCTCCAGCATCTGCATCAGCAAAACTGACAGGGCAGAGAGGAGCTCAGAGCTGGACTAAAGGAGACTCCAGTTGTTCTGAGAAGGTCTCACAGACACAAATCTTGGCCTGGCAAGAGTGTAAAGAAGGCCATGGGAAAAACATATCCAAGCATGCAGGAGGCCAGGCAGGCCTGATGTGTAGCAGTGTCTTATGGTCTGTCACTGCCATGACTTGGAGAGCTGCTCGCTTAGAGGGGCTAATGAGATCGCTTTGAAATTGTGGTCTAAAACCTTTCCTCCCCCTCTTTCTCCTCCTCTGAGTCCAGACTTTCTTCCAACAATCTTCCATGTTCCAAGAGAAACAGTCACAACCTCCATCTTTAAAGGAATATATCATACATAAAGGTTATAACCCAGCTGGAAAATGAATAATGACATATTTCTTCTAAAGAGATTAAACTGATACCAACAGATCTTTTTATAAGCCTGGAATGTGAGGGTCCCACTAACCCCAACCAAGCTGAGGCACAGGGCTTTCCTGTGTTGACCTTCATCACAGCCCCTGCCACAGACTATTAAATGACATGCAGAGGAGTAAGGCATGAACTGAGAACAGCTAGATTCAGTCCCAGGCAGCTCTTCCCAGGCCTGTCCTCAACCACACAGCTTTTGCCCCTGAATGATCTCCCTGTGACACACTTCAGTGTAAAAAAATAGCATTTGAAATTAATATCTCAGAAGTTTCTGTTCTTTGAAAATTACATCTGATGTCAGCCGACTGGCAGAACACATCAAGTGCAGGCAAGGGAGAAGGGGAATACAAAGCAGAGGATGTGAACTTCCACAGAGCTCAAAAGAAAAACTGTTGTTATCGTTGGCCTGAGTATTGTGGCTTTAAATTACAAATTACTTTAAATTGTAAAAACATCCATAGCAAGCCTGGAGAAGAATCCCCAGAATGGCAGTAAATAAAGAGCATCCTGTCCCTCTTTATACCACAGCTAATGTGGGAGGTAGTTTAAAATCCTAGCTTGGCAAGTGCTGCATGTCAGAGTTGATGAGTTGAAAGGATGTGCATGTACACAGACCCAAACAAAGAACTTCTAACACTCAGAAAAATTACTGGACTTAGTGGCCTTAGATGTTGAGCAGCGCAGCAACATTTGCTCTTACACTTTGCACTAGTTGTCCTGAATTTTTACACAGGCTCCTATTACCTTGGAAGTGGCAGGTGGCTTTGCAGGGATCCTTGGGGCTGGTGTCATAGGGGAAAGTTAAGCTCACAAAGTACTTCCTTGTCAGATCCCTCACCACCCTGGGAAGGGGACGGATTTCTCTTTCTGTTTTGTCCCGGGTCTGGAGTCTTTGCTTGGGAGTCCCACCTGCTCCTGCAGCTCACATCCCCTGAAACCAGACCCCATCCAGCAGCTGCATAAATCACTGGGAACAGGACTGCAGCGGGGTGTCAGCAGTTGGGAGCACATGGGGGAGTGACTCCCTCCTCCCTTGCATGCCTCCATCTTCCCCTAAAGTAAACAACAGCAGTCCCCACTGTGAACCCAGTTGCGAAACCTCGTGGCTGTGAACTTTAACTCTGTGATGGGCAGCCAGCCCTTGCATGGGCTGTGCAGCTGAGAGCGCCTCTGCTCTGTGTTTTTCTGCTGCCAGCCAGGGAATTCTTTCCATTGCTTGTACAGACACCCTAGGAAAGGAAGCCTGCTTGCAAATGTGCAGCTGAACTGCTGGTGTGGGCAGCTTAATGCCTCATTTTTCTGGGGCCGAGTCAAGACCTAAAGCATATTTAAATAAATTATTGATACCAGTTTACATACAGTCAGCTCCCTCAGCATTTATCCCATGTCAAGTAACTTTTATTTCTCCTAGAACCTCTTACTATAAAAAAGCAGCATAAAAAAGCAGACCAGTCAAGTTGTAAAGTTCAGTCACAGATCAGAGTAGTAACTCCCCTCTGACTAGATAATGCAAATGGTTTTTGGTTCAGACATAATTATAACAACATGTTGTAAATGCTGATGTGGTTTTCTTCCAAGATGGAATTCCAAAACTAGCAAAAGCTACCACATCACAAATGAGGAAACCACTCCTTTGGTGAAGAGAGGATGGTACAACATTAAATCAGTGGAAAAGAAAACCCTCAAAAAGCCAATAGATGCATTGAAGCTATCCATATGCAGAAGTGGTGGTCCAGGGATCTGAGCAGTAATGCTCTGCAGATGCCCTGCAATCCAAGCCATGTTTAAAGGAATCCTTAAAGTCTCACCCACACAAGAGATTCTGGTTTAAAGCCAGCTCTAGGAAACAGCATTCTACAATGTTTCTTTCATATAATGAGGACTTTACTGGGTTCTATTATAGCACTCAGATAATGAATTGGAGCCCAGAGCTCTGCATGAGACCAAGTTTATACCTTTCCCTCAAAAGATTTCTCTCCTGTTGATATTTTAGTTAGAAAAATTTATCTTTTGTACCACGTCATGAAAAAAATATACAGTCCTGAATTTTTTTAAAACTCTCTATAAGCATGGAACCTCCACTCAAATTATTCATATGAATTCTTACAAAATAAGAACAATGGCTCTCACTGTGATATAAATTTTCTAACTTAAGGATCTCATTATTAATGGCTAAACCACTAATTTGGTTGAAATTGAGTTTTCAACCAAAATTTGGGCTTTATTATTTGGGCCTTTTCTTTCCTGTCTATCTAAAGATACAGATAGGACTGTGCATTCTCAGGCATTAAGAAGTAAAAGGAATGTGTGTTTTGAGGGGGAGAACCTGACAGGAAGAAAAAGAAGGCTCTAATTGTAACTAGAACTGAAAATATATTAAAACCAGGAGAGAAAGAAAGAGCTTCAGAAGAGCAGGTCCTTGTTCAGCATGCAGGCTTTAAATCCTGCTATAGCTCACCGAGGGCTCAGGTTTCAGAGCCCTGGAAGATCAGCAGGCTAAGCTTGGTGAGATGTGCTGTTCACAGTGTGTTCCTTGGGCTCTTGGGAGAGAATCTCTGTTTGTAGTAGGCTTTGAGCCTTTTCCCATCACTTTGGATGTGGAAGTATCTAAATTTACGACAAAAGTAAACTGAATTGGGCTCTCTTTTTGCGGCAGAGGGAAAGTGAGAAACGGCAAATAATGTGCCACGGTTACAGGACACACAAAATGCCCAATTGAAATTGGAGGTGTGTAACCCTCCTGTAACTGCAGTCGAGCTTCTTGCTGCTCACTGTTTGAAGTACTGTCACTGCCATTGTGCCACTGTTGTTCTACCAGTACACAGCTTTGCTCAATCTTTTTATTTCTTCTTCTGTTGTACCCAGAGGGATGGGGAGGCATTAGATGTCCCTGAACTACACTTGACCGCTGTCTTCCCTAAAATCCAGGAACATCTGCTGCTGCCTGTGCTTTCCTACCAGTTCCAGAGAGAATTGTTTCATCCTACACACATCATCCAAAGAGAGAAGGAAAAAGGAAGAGATTTCCTCTCTCCTTTTCTTTCCACAGCATGGAAAAAACTAACTGGGATGGCTCCGTTTTGAGGCCTCCCTCGTGCAAAGACACCTAAGCCCACCATCCTTCAAGCAGCTGCATAGCCCTGACTTATGTCAGCAGGATGGCTGGCATCTTCAGCTAAAATGCATCCTCACTGGAGTATTTTTTTTGCTGCCTTCATTTTGTATCTTCTTTCAGTTAGCTATACTCCAAAGGAGCACAGATCTGTTGGATATATTCCAACAGAAGAATACTCTCCTTCTGCAGTCTAGCTGAAACCCTGGTTAGCACAGGATTATGTACTTTCAATGCACACCTTTCTGTAGCTTGTAATATATCATTAAAAAAAAAAAATCAAGCTGTCACTGGAATATAAGCTGGTGCCAGAGGTTATAGTAAATTCTAGCAAGTGGACAGAAATTTTCCTCCCCTAATTTTGTTTTCCTCAGGGAGTTGTGGTTTCCACGTAAACACTTCTACGACCAGGCCCTTTGGGACATGCCTGGAAGAATATATGTTCTGCCTAACACATATCTTAGCAGCTAAGAAAAACAATTCTGCGGTCTCACAACACTTCACCACTATCACCTCAGCCTGGCTAAGCTAAAAATTAGAATAAAGACCAAAGAAATGTAGGTATGTTGAGAGAAAACTATGGCTCGTAATGGCTGGTATGTTGTTTCTGGATTTTTTCCCATCTATTCTGCTAGGTTTCTAGCTTCAGGAAATAGTGTTTGAAACCATGAATTATGGTACATAAGGACAGAGAAAACATAACATGATAGTCATTCATTTCTCATTGCTGCATGGAGCAGTAAGCAGCACCAGCCCGTGACATCCAGAGAATTTGCTATAAAGTTTAGATCATGGTTGCAAAACATACAAAGAACTTTTTCCTTCTCTGTTTCTATGTAGGGTCTGATACACATTGTCTTAATATAGAAGATCCCCTTTGATGTCCATTCACGTTTCATAAGCCAAGAGCAAAATAGTTAGGGCCTTAGAGGACAAGGGGAAAAAATGTAAATGTAAGTTATTTTTGGAAGTAGTTTGTATCCCAGCTCCAGACCAGAGAATCTTTGAACCTGCCTGAGCAAACTGTTCAGTGTCTGAGCCCAGCCCAACTTTGGATTTGCAGCTACAAAACGGACAGAATCCAAACCATGGACCTGGATGCTCATAAGCTCCTGAACATTCTGTATTTTTGGTTTGTTTGGTTTTTGGTTTTTTTTTTTCATCCTGAACTCTCTCCTAATTATTTATACAAGACATCTCTGAATCTTTTGGTTGGTTTGATTGGGTTTTTTCTCACATGCACTTACTTATAATGCCAGGATGCTGTTAAATATTTGTAATGCTTACTAAGCAAAGCTCTGAGTAGTGAGTCTGGATTAGAGTACCCAGGGATTCCCTCCACAAATTCCAAGTGCAGGCTGGGAAAAAAAAATCAAAACGGCAGTTCTGGGACTTACAATTAGAAAATGTTTATATGTAAAGCATGCACCTCCAGTAAAACAAGTTCTGAATTCATCTTGCACATAATCATTGACATTCTTCCCTCCCAGCAAAATAGCAGTTCTTTATCCCAGCAGAGCAAAGTAGGAGGCAAGCAGAGCAGAAGAGTATATGTGAGTGTGTGTGGAAGAGCTTGGACTCTGGTCACTTGGTGACTCAAGGACTGCAAAACAGAAACTGAAGCTTGTTATGACAGGAGCTGAAAAGCTTCATGTTCAAGGAGTGAGATTCCAAGAGAGTTGTTGGGGATTTATTTTCCCCCTTCAAACAAAGCATTTATTTTCTAGTAAAGTCCAATTCCCCAATTGAAACCCAAGCCCTAAAGTAGCTAAAATAGCCTTTTTTCTCTCTCCAGTCACTCTGCTTCTTGGCTTCTTGAAAAGAAGGAATTTTGAGCAGGAAGTCATGTTGGTTAATGGCACAGGGCAGAGCTTCCATAGGAAACTTCACCTACAGCCATTTATAATGTTGATAATGATGTGGTTTGTGGCCCTTTCTTTTTCCCTAGACAACAAGATTGAAAAACAGATCCTGATCCAAATCCTGTAGCTGTTGGTTTTCAGACACCTGAGCAGTCCTTATTCCCCACAGAGCCTCCAAGAGGTGCTGGGTATGAGTGCAATAAACTTTCTATTCTTCACTAAAAATCAAAGAAACCTTAGGAAACTGGACACTTGAGTCCCACTGTTTCTGACAAATCCAGTCTTGCTTTCAGCTTGCAGTTCTTTTGGTTTACAGGCACACCACATCTGTGTTTTATTCTTTGTGTTCACCAATACTTCATTTGCTAGTACTGCCCTATTCCTATTAGTAACCAAAACAGTACGTGTAGTTTTGCAGTTCCTTCTGATTTGATATCAGAACCTTGTAGTTCTAGATAGTATTGCAACAAACTGCAGAACTTTAAAGAAGTAGGGTAGAGTGGGATGTTAACACACCAATTGGCCTCCTATCAGTAATCCTGGGTTTTTCTCTAGATGTGATCAGTAAACAGCCAGCTCAACAGCCATAAACTCTGTTTTCAAGCAGTGATGTATCCTGCTGGGTAACAACCCTTTTGATACTAAAGATATCTCCTGCCATGTATTCTCCACTGCCAAGCAATGATTGTTGACATAAGTGTTCCATTTAATAAATATTACCAGTGTGTATGAGCATAGGGGATGATTCAGCAGCATCAGGGGCCCTATGGCTGCAGTCCTAACAGGAAGGCAGGAGTGATTGCTTCATAGCAAATGAATCAGGCCCCAAACCTAGAGAAACATCCTTTTTGCACTAAATTGTCATGCCTCAGGGTTGCATTAATAATGATAACATATGCAAAAGCAGCAACGTTTTTCTCATCTGTAAAGTGGGGATCATCACTTTCACCTCTCTAAAGCCTTTGGGTCTCTGTCAACTCCTAACACTAATCAAAAAACCTTTTCCATGCACCATCCTCTCAGCCATACCTTCCTAAAGCTTTTCTTCAGAATAATTTCAAAATTATTGAAACTTGGCAAGTGCTACTTACAGCTGACTTGCCTTGGCAACCAGTTAAACACATTAAGCTTGTGACCAAAAACTCATAGCCAGTGTTGAGGAACTGACTCTGATCCTAGTATCTCCTTTTATTTTCTTGTGTAGAAAATTGGTAACAGACTTCCTTGGTTATATTCATAAAATCTGCTCATCTTAGAACTACTATGCCAAAAAAATCACCCTTTTATAGCAAGAACTCTATATGTGTAAATAGCAAGTTACACAAACAGAAGTTTGCACTACTGTTCTTTTGATAGCAAATAATTTTAATTCATCTATTAGGCTATCATAGCCTGTTATCTAACACACAAAGTTTCTGTGAGGTATAGAAAAATAAAATGGAGAGACCAGTTATCTAGGTGTCCACAGATGAAGATAAATGCAGAGACATTTATTCATTCAGGAGGACAACCTCATGCTCAAAAAATAACTGCATTTTCATCTTTGTGGTTATTCATGAATGAAAATATTCAGTGAGAGGAATAAATGTTCACAAAACTTCCCTGAAGAAATCCAAATGTTCAAGAATTTGCTTGTCAGTAACAGATTGATTTGTGGAAACTCTGAAATTCATGAAAGGCAAGTTTGCCACAAAACTACTGGACGAATTCCAGGAAACCTTAATTTGAGACTGGTTGAAGAATTAAATGGTATTTTAATTATTAAGCATCTGTGTAAATCTAGTACAAATTATAAATCCTGTCTGTTGCACATAATTTTTTAATAAACTTGGGTTATGATTTCCATGTTGAATAGGTGTTGCACTGTTAAATGCTGTGGAAAATGCCCTTTCTGACACAAATGACACAGGCAGGACTGACCCCACTGCAGACCCCTAGTCTACAAACACTGAATCTGTCCTGTCTGGGAAAAGAGCATGAGCAGACAGCAGAGCCAAGTTAGACCTGCACTTATACTGTGTGCTCTTGCTGGATGAAAATCCTTTTTTCTTCAATTGACTCTGAAATAAATATTTAGCTATATGCCTTTGAGAATCATGGTTTGTTTGGGTTTATCTTCTACACCATCATGTCACAGTATTTGGTAATTCACATCCCTTGGGGTGGCTTCCTACTCGGAGCATTACACAAAGAATGCATTTTCAGGCTAGATTTCCAGTAAATAACCCTGCAGTTCCAGGAGATTGACTAAAATAGCAGCACGCCTGCAGCACAATGCCACTTAAGTTCAGATCTCTCCCTTTTTCTGGTTCTCTCCTCTTCTGTCTCTCCCCCAACACTAGCACAATTGTCAGCGTCCTTCCTGTGAGCATCTTGGTTTTCACCAAGCCCTCCACTAGCTCATCTTTGCCTGCTACTATGCTCCCATGGAATCCTGCACTCTTGATTCCTATTTCCAGCCCTCTCCATAGAGTCACCATCTTCCACCATCACAGTAACAATGGCTGTGTAAGTTCTGCCAATACTGATGAGAGTCTGGAGATACTCACACTTTTGTCAGACTATTAGACAGAAACAGCCTCAAAAGAGAGATCACTACTTAGCAAAGAGCAATGACTAAACAGATACTTAAAGAAATTTTTAAAAATCTTCTAATGGATGTAAAATCTCGAAGTGTATCTTTGTCACATTGTTTTATGAGCTCCAGTTGCCACATGTCCTGCTGAATACTGTTTTTTTATTAATTACAGATGAGGTTTTTACCATGCCTAACTCATTGTTCTCACTCTTTATAAATCCTCGATTCTGGATTTGAATGCATTTTGGTTCCCAGTCTCAGTGAGTGCCAAAGATTGGAATCATGCATTGTATAATGCATATTTCCTTTAAAGCTTTTCAGTGTGTTATTTTCTAATTCAGTTTAATATCTTAATCTGTGAGAGAGCTAGGAGAACTTCCAGTTTACTCACTCTACACTTGTGTGCTCATTCACTTACTGTGTAAAAACAGGACAATTTTGTGCAGAGAGGCTGACCAGCCTTTATTTTCACAGATCACCCTTTTGACCTCCTCAGAGCCCAAATCTAAACAGGTAGCAGGGTCTTTGCAGGATCTTATCTACACAAGCAAAATAACCAATGCAGATTTTAGACCTCTCAGAATGAATTGGCCAGAAATATATTGTCAGATTAGGAGGAAATCTGTGCTGGACAACTCAAACAGTCATACATCTGAAGGAACATCAGTTACATTTTTTTAGCTTGTAGACTAAATGAGCTCTTGGAGGTGACCTTAGAGTTTTGCATACAGACACCGTGCTTGGTTCAGCCATTCCTGAAATGTATTGCTCTCCTGGTTTTGTCAGCTAGCATACCACAGCACAGGGTGCCAGCTGGCTGCCTGACATAGCAGGGTGAGTTAGCAATGTGTTGTGAGAAATGCAAGGAAAAAACTTGAATGCTGACAAAACAATTTGGTCTTTTTTTTCCAGTGTTTTTTGCAGTCCCTCACTTGCCACTTGATTTCCTTCTCTTTCCTCCTTATTTTCCTTTCAGCCCTGAGCATTTTTGTCCTCTCTTTCCCTGGCCTACCCTGGCAGGAGGTATCACTCAGCAGAAGAGAAGCCTCTCTCTCACATCTGTATAGCTTTACTACTACTCCCTTTTCTGGGCAGTACTTTCACTTACCCCATATTTCACTCTGTAGTGACAGCTTGGCCAGAGCATAGCACATTTTCCAGTCACAGATGTTTCTATCAGATTCATGCCTGCTTCTTGGAGACATGGCAGAAGGAATCTTTATTCTTGTACTTCAACTGATTCAAATGATCCTAAGCCAATATACAGCAAATGTTTTTAATCTATTTTTGTCTTTCTGAACATACGTGTTTGTTTCAGTATTTACATGAGGAAAGGCTGATACTTAATTCTAATGTTAAAAAATAATAAATATTCCATTGAGGATAAATGACTGAATTTTTTAATATGATCCTTTTCAAATAGCAAGACATTTGAGTACAGCTCTGGTCATAGAGTAAGTGACAAAATATACAAGGTTTTGAATTTTCAGTCAGATACTTGTTTGCATAAAGACCTTCCCTAAACTTCTGGGAATTTCCAACTGTGCCACAGGTCATCCTGCATGAATCCAGTTGTAAGACTGGAACCTAAGATTATTATTTTTTCCACACAAAAACTCTAGCTGACTGATTTTGGCTTCTCTAAGAGGGTACAGTTCAATCATAGAATCTAAGTACTCTTTAACAAAAATATGTGCAGATCTATTACCAAGAAAAGACCAAACTATGAAGATGAGCACAAGGTATTAATAAGGTGCTATTTGAAACACTTTTCTCAGAACTAGTTACTGATCTGGTCCTAGTGATGGAGTGTTCTCATGCAGACACTGGCAGCAGGTCACAGCAGAGTAGCTCAGTTCACATCAATACAGCCAGATAGAGTGTTTACACACCTACACTTTCAACATTTTTTTAATGCATGGATTTTAAATATAATGGGAAAAATCACTTGCTTAGTCTGATCGTATCAACTTCCTTGATCTTTTTTTTATTCCTGTCTTTCACTTTCCTTCCTTCTACCATTGCCATACAATGAAAGAGGTGCAGGGGGAGGAAGAAGAGAAGAAAAGAGAAAGTAGGAGTGTATTTCCTTGGCTAGTCCAACAAGGTGCATTCTAAGAGTTCTGGCCAGCCTTGCATATAAGGTTTTACCTCTAGTTGGGGTCCAGAATGCAATGTCCTAGTGCTCCCAGTAAAAGGGTAAATGTCACTTGGTACAGCCTTTCTGTACTTGCTGTTATTTCTTCCCAGCTGAAGAAATAAGATAAAGTAGAAAAGTAAATTAGCTGGTTTTTGCACAGGCACTGTTTCCAGAGAGCAGTGCTCCCAAGGAAAAGCAGTGACTGCACTAGAGGACAGCCCACAGCTGGCACCAGGGTACTGTGCAGGACAAAAATGGGATGTCTGCCAGTTCTCAAACCAAATGGGAGCAAAGCCATAGGTATACAGTCTCTGACTTCCACAGCTGCCAGGAAAGTCTGTGTTACATCAGTAATTCCATAGGTCTCCTACGACCATTCATCCCAGTCTGTATCACAGCTTTGGTTTTAATTGCATCTGAAGTTAACTCAGCAGAAAAACATCTTTGTCCCGAGTGATAGACAACTGTTTTCTTCCAGTTTTATGTAACCCTATATCATCACCAGAAGAAAAAGACAACACCCACCCTCACCAATCAGTCTTTTCTCATAGTGTTTCTGGTGCGTGGGAGCAAGCATTATAAAGCACTACAGCAAAAACTGTAGTCACAAATTCTGTGTCACAAAACTGTCACAAATTCTTTGCTTCAATGAAAAAATCATAAATCCTAGGAATTAGCCATTTATATATTTATTTACTACGTTTTCTTACATCTATCTGACTTTAATAGATATCCCAATGGATTTTTTTCAAATATATTTTTAATGTATAAATAAAAGACAGGATTATCCCTTCCTAGTATAGTTTGACCAAAAAAAAAAAAAAGATCTTTTGCATCTTGCAATCCTGGCAGCTGTACAGTTGTCTTACATGGGAATATAGATGCATGCTTGTCTTGAGAGCTCCCAAATCCCTGCATTCTCCATAGGAAAGAATGGGACAGGAAATTTCTGGGTTACTGAGCTCTTTGGTGCAGATGTCTCTTTTGCTTTCACACGTATTTCCACAGCAAGAGGAGAGCCATGCTAAGCAACAGACACAGAGTCTCATTCAGCAATGGTTCTGTTCTTTTTTTGTCTGCTCTAAAATGGTCTGAGTGTTAGGAAGAGTAACAAGCACTGAACTTTTCCCCACATACATTACTCACACAGGGGAATGAAAGTGGGTTGAGATAAGACTACTTTTTTTTTCCTCTCTAAGGAAAAACCCAGGTAAAGTAATGGTTCCTTCAAATTAGGCTTATTATTGGAAGCATAAGACAACAGCAAAATTTACCTGATTTTGGAATATTTTTATGTGCTTTTGAAGTTAAATATGTATTTAAAAACTTGCTTGTTTAGGTGGTTAGACTTGTGACAGAATAATTAGGTAAACACCTAAATTTGGGGATTCTATGATCTCATTTCTCATGCTAAGAGCTTTAGGTATCAAGTGCCAAAAACAAAGCCTTTACATTCTCAATTATTTTACCATATTCTGCAGACCTTCAGTTCAAAGAGAGCTTTTCTTCGTCAGTAATAAAACTTGATCCATTTTTCCTTTTACACTTCTTTTATCCTCTTTGACCCACATTGCTATAATAAGAAGAGTCTAAAATTATTCACTTTGCCTTGTTCTGTTCCTTTTAAGGCAAGAGTGTCTCGTAATCCATGGGGAAGTGTGAGGAATAAGAAGGGCAATGACATATCCTAGGTGGCATTTGGAAGTAAACCCTCTTCCCCTTGAGGTTCTGTTCTAGATCTGGAAAAGTTCTTTCCCCTTAACACAGGTTAATATGGCTTCAGCCATATTTTATGCTTTATATCCAAAAACTACAGTAGACAGAGGCTTACTGTGAGAACCAGAAAAATGCCTACTCAGCGTTTTGTGTAAATATTTTCATAGTAGAAGTTTGGCTTTTGTTTTGTGATATAACCTGAGAAACAATAGTGGCTTCCTATTCCTATGGAATATACAAATAATGAAAGAAAGAGGCAACCGAAGTGCTCAAGATGTAACAAGACCATAGGCACAACTTTTCTGGAGAGTCTAAAAGGCTTGAACTCCTCTATGGGGGGTTCTGCCCAAGCAATTGTGGTGCATCAGCTGAGTATTCTCCCTCCTGGCAGCAGCCAGCATCATAAAAACGTACAGGGACCAAAATTTCCCATTGATTATTGCAAAGTGACCTGCTGTATACAGATTTACGGTGCCCTGTGGAAGGATGCTCAATGATTTAAAAAAAAAAAAAAAAAATTTAGGCTTTTTGAGGGGATGAAAATAGAGTGCCTAGGAGGGAAAGCATTGGCATGCAGGCTTATTCCAGTGTGCACAGGAGAACTGGGAATTCAAAGTGATATCCATATAGTACTTCAAAGAAAGCACAATAACAACAAATGCAAATTAGTACTTGTTGTCATAAGTTCTGCATCAGTTGTGAGGCTCTCACTAAAAGAAATTTTAAAACTTGTAATCTTTTAGCACTTTGTATTCAATTCTCAAATCAGACACGAATTGCAAGAGAAAAAAATGTTACAACTTATCTATTAACATTAATCCCACTGGTAGCTGTGTCTTATTCCCAGTGATTTCTTCAGCACAACTTCTGCTGCCATTGGTTAAGACCAGTTTGAGAGCACATGGGTCTTTCAGTGCTCGGCTATCTTATTTTCCTGTGGATTATGAGCAGTAGGTTTTGCCTGTACTATGATCTGTTCACACATTTTGACAAGAAAACGCAAGCTCAAAATGCCTATAACAGAAAGCACTACTTTAGGCCCAAAGCTGAGAAAAAAAACCTAAACCAAATCAAAAGAGCAAAACCCCAAAAACATTAAACAGTTGCAGCAGAAATAGCCAATGTCCATATTTTGTACAAGAACAAGATAGTATCAATGTGGAATATTTTAGAACAATATAGCTAGCTTAAAACCACTCAGATTTAACTGATGGTATTTTGACCACAGCATACAATCCCCAGATATGCAATTTACTGAGTATAAATAAGCCAGAAGAAGAAGGGAGAAAACTCCTTGGCGCCTGCTACATGTGATACACACAAGCACAGCAGAAATCTGCTGATAATCCCCTTTTCACTTTGTGTTCACAGCTAAATCTACTTCACTTCCTCTGATACTGAACATTCTGCAGTGCTCTGAGGTCCACCACTAGCCATAAATCCCAGGCAGGAAACAGTCTTCAAGTCTAAGGAGGAAAGACAGCATTTCATTTTCTAAAGGCAGCCCAGAGTAACCAGGTCAAACAAAGTTTGGAACTGAAGCTCTTGAAACTCAGGATATAATTGTGTATGTTTTTCTGCTTGTTTTGTTACCGGTTAACCGGATGCAACAAATAAAACAATTTTTCTTTCTTATTTTCCCTCTCTGACTGCCTCATTGGGAGCTCCTCTTTGGGAGCCAACCTCTCCATGAGCCAGTGCTTGAGGTCATAGCTCCCTAACTTCAAGACATCTGCTGGGTCAGGCATACTTGAAGAGAATCAGCTGCTTGCAGCCAGCACGTTATTAGCACACTGAGTCCCAGACAAATGCTGAAGGTTTCTCTTTTTCCCTTTCTAACAAACACAGGATCACATATATTCATGTATTGTACTTACATTTTCTTGTCTTGATCAGAGATCTATCTCCAATGCCAATACAGAGCATTAAATACAGAGTTTGAGCTCTTAAATGTTTGAATAATCAGCTAGAATAATTACAGAAAAAATATTACAGAACAAAATGCTCTCTTCACTTCTGGTGTTAGGTATTGAGTTTGCCCTGTATGGTACTCCTAACTTTCTGAAAAATCATAGAAGATACAAAAAAGCCTCTAATTTACTATGTTGGATACCTGAAAAACAGATTGATGAACTATACTTTGTGAAAACAAAACTCCACTTGATGCCTGAAACTCAACATTCAAATCCAGAGAGCCTCTAAAGCATTAGCTCCTTATGAAGCACTTGATGCCCCTTATATTCATTATTTAAAACATTTAAGTTATTTCAGTAACACATGTAAGAAAAAAGCAAATAAATATCCAGTATTTGGATATTTATTTATCCAGTATTTGGATATATCTGATATCAAGAATGTACATACAGGAAAAATGTAGTTAGTAAGGAATTATTTATTCTTTTTAAGTCAGCAAAGTCTTGTCCTAGAGCTCCTTTAAGCCCCTTTCTGCCTTAAATGAAGTGTTATTCGGAAATAGAACAGCCAGTTTACAGTAAGGAAAAAAATCTGCCTGGAAAAAAACTACACCAGGCTTGATTCAAAACTTGCACACTGGAGTGCCAGGTTGGCAGCAGTTGAAAGTGCAATGGAATTGAAAGGTTTCCATCTCACTGCTAAGCTTTAACACAGCATGTTAGATATTCACAATGCTGTGGCACAGACCTGAAGCCCCAAGTGTACTAATTTCTACAAAGCTTTTGAAACTCTCATTCAGGTGCCTGGAAAAGCAGAAGGCACAAGGAAATTGGTAATGTCCCCCCCAGGGAGTACCTAAAAGCCAGTCAAAATTGCAGGACCTGTATCTAGGGAATTGCAGTAAAAATCCTTCTATACACTCATCTTTTTAACAGACTTTAGGAGTGAATTGCTAGGAGCTGGATTCACAGCCACTATGAAGCCACCAAGCAGCATTTATCCATATATTGATATCTTTTTAGCTAAGGTTCAGTCCCTGCTCATCTCCACCAAATCTAGTGATATGAAAACAAGTAGGAAAAATCATCATCTATTAAGGGCTCTTTTAAGCTCTGTCCACTTTACCCTCTGTCATCAACACACTTTATTCTTTCCATGTATACTAAGAACTAATTTCAGCTTTGCACCTATTCCTTTCAAGTCTGCTGACAGAAAACATTAAGGAGGCAACATATACTCAGGGATTGATGCAGGCTCTCTACAGGACTCTAAGTCTGTGTCTTTTGCATTAAAGAAAGTCTTGCCAGAAAAGTGAGAATACTGCAATGAACAAATGTAGTGCAATAATAGTTATATTTTCCATCTCAAAGTATTTATCCTCTATTTTGTCTGTTTACATCATAGTAACAAGATCAAAAATTGGTTGAGGTTTAAATTTTCATTGGACAGCCCCTGAGGAAAGTTCTTCTGCTGGCCTGCAGAGACCATGCAATCCCTGCTGAGCACAGGTGCAGGGGAGCCAGTGCAAAGTGTCAGCCTTGTCTGCAGTCCTCTCTGTGCCCTTGTAAGATCAGCACACAGGAAGAGCGTGGGGTAATGGCTTTGGTCTGCAGGAGTTTGTCTTTCAGGAGCTAGACTGAAAAACACGTCTTGGTGAGTCCAAAACAAGCACCCAGATTGAACCAAGACACTTCAACAGGGAAAACAGAGCCTTTTATACAAACATTCTTGCTAATCTACTTGATACCATTTGAGCCTCCAAAAAGTACCAGTCTGAAAGAAAACATATCTTTCATATGCTGACTGTAAGTAATTTTGATTCTGTGTCTTTCAAGTTAGAAGCAAAGTGTGGGGAACACAGAGCATTTGACAGTTCATGCAGTATTTGACAGTATCATTGTTCATCATCTCCACTCGAAATAAGAAATATGGAATGTTTAGTCTCTTGTGATTTCTTCAGTGGAAGTGAATTATGATCCAACACTGCCGCTTGGTTAGCACATTCATGACAGGGTTATTAACTCACTCTTTAATCAGCTGTACTCTGTCAGATGCAGTAATCTTGGATTATCCTTCTGAGCAGCAAGATCAGAACAGAGTTTGGTAAAGGCACCACTGGCTCAGGGCATCCCTCAGTTGCAGATTGGTGAGGTCTGGAGGAGCTTACAGGGGTAAAACTATTTTATGCTTAGCTTGGTTTCAACCAAGCTCTGACATCCATAGCTGGACCTAGCAAGGACTGGGCACTTTGGCCCAGTACAGCCATTCTGGCATGCAAGTGAAATGACAGTGCTTGATGAAGGAAATAACCACCTTTAGTTACCATAAAAATAAAAAATACCCAACTTCAGAGACAGCAATAGTTATCATAGGTATTACTAGATCTTCATTCACAAAAAATTAAAGTATTAGGCATGCTATACAATAAAACCAAATCTTGACCTAGAACCACCTGACTGCTGATGTCAGGCACCATTCAAGATATGATTCAAGTACTAGTTAGTAACAACCTTAGAAATTCTTTTCAGTTTGTGGAGGGGGACATAGGCTTGCAACTTGTTTATTACATGTTCTTTGGGAGCAAGGAAAGAGGTGAATTAGAAAATCAGAGAATCTTTTCAAACAGATTAGATTTTATTTTTTTTAAAGAGATAAGAAAATAAGGTTGGGTCTATGCTTCATCACTTCAAGGGTGACAAAAATGTTGCATTGTTTTAGCATTCAGCATGGTCTGAACTGGTTTTGGAGTTGGAAAACAGCACAATTCTGCGTCAAAATAACACAGTTAATATTTTTAGCATGTCATCGAGCAGATACATAAACATCATGTGCCTCATTTTGTTTCTGACTGGTTATACCAGGTGTGTGCATTGAGCTGCATGTCAGCACCATCCTTTATTTGTCCAACACACAGAATGTCTGGGCATGTACTGGTCAATGCACAAACACACCCTGCACTCACTTTCTGAAGTATAGGCTTATGTTGAAAGTCCTGTTTACAGCATCTGACGAGAAGTCTTTCTTATGCTCTTTTTAATTTCAGTGCTTTCAGCTCTTCTATGTTAATGTTCATACATACAGTAAGAAAAATATAGGAGTAATTTAGCATTTAAGAATCTTTGAAATGTACAGTAGAAACAAACCAATGCTTCTGTCTGAATGGTGCATTTTTATCGGTCTTACACAGACAGACTGCTAAATCAAAAAGGGAAGAGACATGGGGGCTCTTTGAGCCTGTCCAGGGGACAGGAAGGAGAAAAAGCAAAGGCACTTGTGCACTTTCATCATTCCTTAGAACATCAGGTTTCAGCATCACTGGGTTTGGTAAGAGTCTCCTTCAAAGACAATGAATAAGCAGAAGAAGGCCATATCAGAGGGTCTGAAATTTGGCCAGCATGTTGCCTGAGGTTCTGGGTATATATGAATTTTGAACTATGATATGAGTAGATTTTACACTTTGTAGTGAATCTAGAATCAAGCTTGTTGTTCGCTTCTTCTTGAACAGCAGATTTTGCTAAAGTTTTATTGTAGCAAGTTAAACTCCACCAAGACTACTTTAGGGGAGGAATTTTGTCTGCAATACACCCATTCACCCCTCTCAGGAGACATGAAGACTAGCAAAGAAATTACTATAGCAGATACCTCTCAATAAAAGAAAAGGCAAAGCACAACCTGGTATTTGTCATGTGTGTACAGGAGAACTAGCTCATCTACCACCTTTTGATGGCAACAACAGGAATTCTTTTGTAGATTTCCACAGTCTCTGTGTAACCCCAGGTACATACATGCACGTAGGTGCAATGTAGAAACTTGCTCTAATTTAGAGTGCTGGCAGCCAAACTCCACTAAAATATAGGCCTCCAAACACTGAAGCCCTGCTCTTGGAACTCATCCCTCTGGAAGAATTAATTACTAGGAGGGGTTGGGGACTTTTTTTCCTTATTTTACATTCCCTTGCTCTTCTCTGCTTTCTGGCTTTGCTAATGAAAATGTGTACTGCTCTCCCATATTTGCTCCCCTTCCCTGATTTCCATGGTTCAGATGTTTGAAAACACTTTGTAGAATTCTGCAAGCTTCTTCCTGCTATGCCAAAGCAAACTTGAACTCACAGCCTTCTGAGGCTTTCCCATCCCTGCTGACACTCTCTTGGTGATCTGCCTGCTATGAAATTTTTGCTGGGGTTTTCTGACCATTTTTGCACATCCACTGTGTAACAGCTAAATAAGCTATGGATGCCAAGGGGGGAGAAAAAACCCAAAACCCTACAGTGCTTTCCCTTGGTTAGTTACAGGGCTGTTTAAATGGGGAAAAAAATTAAAGAAGGAAAAGCAGATGGGGGAGAAGGGGCAGGAAAAGAGAGAAGCAGTGTGGACATGTGTATTTAAGAGAGCAAGGAGCTGTAAAAGAAGGTGATCTTTTCACTAAGTACTGTTTCTTTAAAAATAAAATTTAAAAAATACCCTCAGTGTTTTCTTTAGTCTTTTTCATTCTTTGGCAGCATCCCAAAGATTTCACTGTCCTTGTCTCCAGCATCTGGAAACCATCAGGGTAAACAATAGAGTGCTAGGAACTGGAACCCCTGCCTCAGCTCCCGTGGGACTTCACTCTGGAGAACATGAGAACACAAACCATTGGACACCATGTGGTCAATTACTTCAAACTAACAAATCTGTGTGCCTTCCTATTTTCTGTTTTCCTTGGCACCACATGACCCTTTCACAATGGAACCCAGCTGTTGAAAAAGCCAGACGTTTTCTTTTTTAACCTCTTGCTTACTTTTGTGCTTGCTTTCTGCAGCAAGCTTAGGCTTGGCACGTACCCTAGGTAGAAGTGTCCTGCTTATTAAAATCCTGGCTGGTTGTAATGTTTGCCTGTATTAGTCAGCAGAGAGGCTCGAGAGTATTAACTTAACAGGATCATACTGCACTGAGGACTCCACAGGTGGTCCTGTGTTTTCTGGGTTTCCTGACATTGCATGCCAGGACTTAAAGCAGATACACCAGGACACTTTTATAGCCCCACTGTTTTGTGCAATCAGTAATTGCATGTGCAGTTGTGACCTACTTTTTAAAATTTGTTCCTAATGCAGGTGCTGTATTGGCAATTGCAAAGAGCTAAAGTCATCCCAAAGCCAAAGGCTGTTGAGGGGGCCACCCCCTTCTAGTGCTGTGAAATAAACTTTGCTCTGGATTAGCTATACTTGCTCCAGCATTAAAGCTGGTGGTCACAAAGCAGAGGCTGATGGGTTCATGTTCTTCCCAGCATTCTGTTTCAAAAAACAATATTTGAACTGTGGGAAAGAGTTCAGTGTTGCTGACCACACACAAGCCAAGACTTCTATACTGTATTTAGATGCTTCAACTTATATGTGTGGTTTACTTTCATTAACTTTCTTCAATGAATGGGGATGTTGAATGGAATGGACTTGTGCAAGAGATTTAGGATTTCACGTTCAAGTCACCTTTAGAGTTGCTGAACATCCCTAACACACATTAAAGAAAAGCAGCTGGCATTTCATGTATAAATAATCAATCATACATGCTCCTGGATAGACAGTTTGATTTCTGGGACAAAGATAGGTACATATGCAATGCCATGGCTGAAAGAAAGGAAAAAAACAAAGATGTGCCATGCAGTTGGATCCTCATAGCTGGAAGTCCACTCAGGGATGTGGCTTTACCTGTATTCTGGCACTCAGCTTCAGCACCTCTGGCCTCAAACAGGTGAATACTTATCTGCTGTGCAAAGGCAACTCTGTTAGTTTGTAAAGGTCGGGGAGTTGGCACCAGTGGAGTCAGGAGCCTTGTGCAGGGTAACCAGATTCACAGTGGCAGCTCTTTCCATCACATCTGTATCCCAGAGTGGCAGGGCTGTTCACTGGCTGGGTCCAGCCTTTCTCCACAGGCTTCTTGGTGAGGCTGGCCTTGCCTCTGGACACAGGGGCTTTTCTAGGGCTTCACTAGTCAAGTCCTGACATCCTGGTTATACTCTGAGCACTACACACCTTATTCTTTTCTAGGGTGCTGTGTGGAACTGTACTGCCCAATTTTCATTAAGGTCACAGAAATCTGTAGAAACTTGGGACCCTGCCAAGTTTACTGCCATTAAAAGCAAGCAGTGGAGATTCAGCCTCTTTGGATTTATTTGTAAAAGTTTTTCACTGTAATGGCCTCACATCAAAACACAACCCAATTAACACAAACAAAATGAAACAGAATAATAATATATATGTATCTGCTGTGAGATGCAGACACCAATAATAATCATGAAAGCTGACAATTTTCAACTTAAAAGGCGGACAAACTAGGAGACAGCTTGGATAAGCTGAATAAGCAAGGAATGCTTTAAAACCTTACCTGCAAGCTTGTTAAAGATATGCTGCTGAGCCTTAAACTAATATGATGCATGCCTGGAATCGGTGGAATATTGTTCCTCCCTTTTCCATAAAGTGCAGTATATATTTTGTGTACACTTTTAAGTCATATTTCTTTTAAAAGAGATGATGAATCATTAAGTGGATTTGCCGAAGGAATTTCTACTGCAGGATCCAAGAATTTAGCCATTTTGTAGCCAGTAGTATTAACTATTTTTTTTTTTTTTTTAATCCTAGGCCCAGCCTATAGCTCAGCAGTAATACTAGGGGGACTTTTTTTCTGTTTTCTGCCAGTACTTTTTGATCCCAAATGTCTGCAGAATTGATTAACGTGATACTGAAAGGGCAGAAGTGGTAGGGGGAAGGGGAAAGTTAGGACTATGCAGTAGCAACTTAGCACAGTACATGCTTAATCTTTTAATATTTATGAAAGAGTTGGTTAAATGCATGGCAAAAGTTCAAATCAATTTACTACTTCCCTGTGTGAACATCTTGGACAGCTTCTTGTCTGGCAGGCAGATATTCACAGAAGTATAGATACAGTTCTTTAAGTAGGGTTCTGCCTGGAGCAAGAAATATATGTCATACAAGAGTTAAGGGAGCCTACCTTAACTAACTGAAGCAGTCCCAGTACAAGTTGGGTGCAAGCCAGGACACAAATGAAACCACTATAATGGCACTGATGGATGACCTGGTTCTGGTAATGAGGAGAGAACACATCCACTCTCTTCATCCTGCACCTCTTTAGCATTTGACACAACTGTCCATGAGATATAGCTGTTCCACCAGGAGGAGGTGACAGACAGCCAGAGTGATGTGTTAAGATGGTTCCTGTCTTTTTCAACAAAAACAGCACTTCCAATATTTACTTCCCTACCCCAGCTAATTTTTGTGACATTCCACAAGAATCAGTTTCCCTCTGGTCTCTTACAGAATTTGTGTGTTTGCACTTACTAGGTAGGAAAGTTGTATTTATATGCCAGCAATATGTCTATGTGTGACCCACAGAGCACAAGCTGGTTTTCACTGCCTGAAACTGTATCACTCCTATGTAGTGAGCCTGTGTTTAGTGGGGCAAATTGAATTCAAGGATGAAAAACAGCTGCTTGAAGGTGAACAAAAACAAGAGCTGACACTGGCAGCCAGAGGACAGAGCTTTTGGAAATGTTTTAGGACTAGTGAAATCTGAAAACTGATCAAATTTAGTCACTCTTTTACAGCTATTGTGGTATTACTCCCCAGATTTAACTTGTCCTAATTCCCAAGGAATGTTTCGCTGTCTCCCAAAATTCTGGTTATCCACTCTTTGCTGAGGCTGCTTCACTGCTCGAGTGCAATCCTGTGTACCTGGCTATGATGCCTACACCTCTTAGGAAGCTAAAGGCATTCAAGTATAGTGTAGCACATATCTCCAGCAATTCAGAAGCCAAGCTTGTGTTCTGTAGCTTTCCACAGAACAGAAGTACAGGCTGAATCACGTGCTGTGATCCTACAGACATTTGCCCTGAGTTCATGGGATATTCTAAACATCTTTGATGATTTGGTCCACAAATTCTTCATCTTCGAGCTTTTTCATGAACTGGGCCATGTTATCTGAGGGTACCCACCTATTAGTATCACCAAGAATTCCACAAGCACTTGTCACCAAGGGCAAAAACCTTTTCAATGGAAAGTTTCCTTTGTCTTCAGGAACAAGGGCAACTCAGGAACTGAGGATTCCCACAAGCCTCCCCGAGTACACGGTCTCCACATTTGAAGCTTACGTTCAAGTAAACAATATATTCTAAAACTATAAGTCATGTTTAGAACAAGATTTCCACTGCACTAAAGGCGAGGGGGAGAGATGTACTATTGGAAGTGCTTTTGTCTTAAAGCTGATTATACTGGAATAACAAACTTCATGGGATATTGTCTTCCATCTTTCTGTGAATCTAAAGGATGCATATCTTACTGCCAGTTTTGAATCAGCACAACATACAGAACACTTCAGCTCTTGTGATCTCTTTCAATGTATTAAGTAGCATGTTTAAAATGAGTTAATGTTTATCTGTGGTTGCTCCCTACTTAAGGGAACCTCTTTTTCCACTGGTCAAGAGCATTTTTATTTCCAGTCAAGTGTGGGAAAGCAATTGCAATTCTGCTGTTGTACAAGAGATAAAAAGGCAAATTTTCAAGTTTCCAGAAAGTTGTTAAAATTAAAACAAAAAACATCATCTATGCTAATTTTTGGTTTGAAATACAGAAAGCCAAAGCCAGTCTGCAATACTGTTCCATCTCTTGCAATTTCTACACTCTGTTGTGATCTCCTGCTCATTTTTAAATGGAACTGGTAAATCATTAATTGAAAACACTTTACTAGTGCAATTTTGTGTTTAAAAATAATTTACAAGTTGTATAGAGTCAGAGTTCTGTGACTTTTTTCATTAATTGCCACAGCTTGTGCATCTGTTTCTACAATAGATTTTAATAAATAGGTCCATAAGCCGCATTTCCTGCAACTCCTTACAGTACAATCCTACATATCACCACTTCTGACAGATCACAGACTATAAAGTTATATTTCTGCCTCATGGGGCTGAGTTATTACTAACCACTGAGCTCCACAGAGATGAGTCTGTTTATCATAATGTGACTAAAAAGAGCAAGTAGTAAGGGTGGAGAAGAGTGCTGAGGAGGGAGAGGTGTAACTGGAAAGAAAGCTTCATTTGTAGATGACAGAGCACTGCTTTTCTACAGAGATGAATGACTTGGAGGAAATTTTACACATCCTGTTTTTCCTCCACTGTTCAAGTTTTTAAACATTAAGAACACTGATCCTAAGAGAAATAGAAAAGAAAAGAAGAAAATAATACAGAAGAGCATGAAAGTTACAGCTGAAAAGAAAAAAATATGAAAATATAGAATTCTGTTGATTAACTACTAATGAATTCAGACTCTCTGATGGTCATTTCACCTCATTTAGTCTCCTGTGTTCTGAAAGAGAACTGACTTCAGGCAGCTGATGATCAAGAAGGATGTGCATGTAAGGAAGGCTGGAAGAGCTGATTGTATTGCTCACACCATTTCTGCTGAGAGGAAATGGGGCACCAAAATCATACCTGCCTTCAGCACAAGTCAGCATTTCGGAAGCTGATTCTCATTCAGATGTAGTACACAAACTTTTTTACTTCCATTTAACTTACCAAATTTCCAACCATCTACAACAAACGTACGTTTTGTGTCTGTATTGTGACATCAGGCCTGCAACACAAGTTTTCAGAGTATTCCTTTCAAAATCTGGTGCTGCACACTGAAATTCCTATTAGGAAGGGACCAAAGGAACACATTGTATGTAATATGGGAGGAAGTGGCATTCAGTTTTCTGCTTCTGTAGTCAGGTACCACAACATACTGGGATTTTGGATCTTGTTTTAGAGAGTGCCACCTGGTAACTCCTGTTCAGCTAACACCTGGGCTTGTTTTCAAATACCTGTTTACATGACTGAGCACTTGTCTTAGGGAAAGCAGATGTGCAGACAGTACAGATGCTGCAGAGGGAAGTTCATCTTCACACTGCCCAAAATGATCACAGGCCCTCTCCTCCTACTCTAAATCTTTCTATGGTAACACACCATTAGTCCAGGAATTTCAAGCCAGCCATAGGACATCAGTATGCCTTGGGTTCTTACTTTCTTCTGCAAACTCTACCTTGCTTTCAGTCTAAGGGGCTGTTTGGCTCTCTCCATCTAAGGGAATGAAAATATCCTTTGCTTGTGGGGTTATTAGTTTCTATCGGAATGGGCTGAAGAGAATTACCATATTCAAATTAGTGCAAAACTCAGTGCTCTAAGGCTTTTATTTATTTATTGCAACAAACAGGTTTGTGGATAGTCTCTTGGACAAAAGAAAAGTTCTCCATTATTTATATGCCCTTTTCCTGGCAAGCTTCAACTTTTTCCTTTTGTCCTTCCTATTTACTAGTGCAAATACTAAAACAACCTGCTCCCAGCTGTTGGAAGCCCCACGCTGTCCCCTTCCCCCTGCCAGGAGCAAACAGCTGTTTCTGTGCACAACACAGGCACTTCAGGATCAAATCCAGACAATCTTGATCGCTGCTTTTCTAGCGAGAAGTTTTGAACTGTAGTTTGAAAAACTCACTGCTGAGCAGGAGCTTCATGTGTAATTCTACTTCTGTTCTTTGTTCATCCATAATGCTAGTTAACAGAAGAGGCATTACGTGTTTTCTTCTGGTTAAGCACTTGTAGTGTAATCTATTTTAACTGAATTAATTGTTTGAAAGAGGCAAATGCAAATCCTAAATTGGCCCCACACACTTCTGCAGACTATTGCTACGTTGTGGTTGAAAGCAATTTCTTCTGCAAGTTTACAAACCTGAATCTGCTGTAACAGCGCTGCCTTACATTTCCAGCATAGCTCTCCATTTGCAGTATTAAATGTATGCTTGAACAGAGTCCCAAAACAGCTTCCAGTGAATACAGACAGTGAGAATGTTTTCCAAAGCAACATCCTAAGCAAAAAGCTGCAAAGTTATGATTGTGTTAGCCAGGGCAGACCACCCAGCTTTTATGAGATCACTTGGGGATTGCCACAGCCCAGAGCAGTCACCTGAGCAGAAGCTGCAGACGTGTCACCAGCAGCGTGTGCTCCTGCCTGGCTGCCTGCAGGACAGCAGCACCCAGCAAGCAGCACCTCTCTCTGCTCCCCAGGGGTGATGGGGGCATACCCAGGGACATGCTAGGACTGCAGCCTAGGCACACAGATACCTGCAAGTTACCCCAGTGACAGATGTGACAAACACCTAACAGCAGCACCCCTAACCTTGTGTCCTCCACGCCACCCTTAGGCACCAAGCCAGCCCTGCTGAGCCCTGCCTGCACAGCAGTGCTGCCCACTGCCTGTGCAGCCTGCAGAGATCCCACTTGTAAAACCTGAACTAATAATTTGAAACAGCTCTCCTCCTTGGTTAAAAAAGTGCTGTTCAATGCAGATTCATCTACACCCCGAGATGGCTGCAAATAGCTGCGACTTTTCTACTAACAGGTATGAATACTGACATTGGAAGTGCTCCAGTTGTTTGCAGGCACTGTGAAACAAAGCAGTTCAGTTTAAAAGCAGAGTTCAAAGGCAGAAAAGATTTTTGCAGCTGTTGTTCTGCCCTGGAATTTGTTGTGCATATCTCCTTTTTGAGAACATTTCTTTGTTTCACGGTGCCTTCAAAAATATACTGTCATCACAACCTTCTTGCCAAGTACCACTCCAAGCTGGTTATTCACTGCTGCCCTTTTCCCAAGTCAAACCATGCATTTCTAAAACATTTCTCACATTGATGGGGAGCAACATGCTCAGTCTCAGGCCAACCTGTGAGGTAATCAGCTGACCTTCATTTCCTCTATGTGAAGCAATGAAACAGCAGTCTCATAAGAGAACTGAAACATAGTCCCTGTGTGGTTACAGTTTTTTGATATCAAGAGCTTTTTTAATACCTCTGGTTTGACATACTTACTCATAACAGATCATTTAGCTGGCACAAACTGAAAGTTGTCAGAGAGAGAAATTAGCAGGGAGGCAATCCAAATTTAGAGACTCAACTTTTTTAAATAAAAACTTCAGGCAAGTTCTTTTATATTTCCCTACCTACCCCTACTTACAGGAAATAGTTTCATGTTTTAAGCTTTATAAGTTTTATATAAAATAGCATTGTGTTGAATAATTTGGTAAAGCCTGAGGAAAACAGCAGAACAGGATAGGCATAGTAAAACATGAGCTCCATTCCCGTTCACATGCGTCTACCCTGATATTCTGAACCTAAATTGATTAACACTGTGTGATCATTGATGGCAAATTAAATAAATTCTGGAGGCTGATCTTAAAATTTTTTCATAAGTATTGCTGTGTTTAAGTTTACTAATATCATGTAATACAACACAACGAATTTTTTGCCGTTTCACAAATCAAACAAAAATCAGAGAATTAAAACTACACACATAGACATCACAACTGCTATTTTAACTTTAAAACACTGTGGTCCCACCTCCCTTCTAGAGAGGATGACTATTCTGATACGTAATATTTTTAAGAGTATTGCCCACTGAAAAAATTAGTGAAAGAGAAGGAAACAATGTTGAGTGTTGGAGAAGCTGCTGAGATAGCACAGATATGAATTTCTGACTGCTGGCACATCTGTCTGCACATTTATTTGGTATTAACAATATACTTCCTTGCTCCACTACAAATTACAGTGAATGCATAATTCCACGCTGTCTTCTTACATCTCTCTCCTTCATAGCACACTGTTATGTTTCTATTTTAGTTCACTTTGTCTGTTCACTACAGATTATGTTTATTACAGATTTTGTTTATAGTACTTAAATTGTCTGTCCACACACTCTGAAGGGTTCTCTTTACCCATTCTGGACATATTTCTAAGCAGAGCTGTATCTGCTCCACTGATGGGGAATAAAGGACAGGCAAGGTAAGGGATTTTTAAATACTCCTTTAGCTGATGTTAAAGACATGACTTTAGTTCATGTTGTTAAAACTCAAGTCCTAAGAGATGATTTAGGAATAAGGCACTTATCCACAGATAATTTAGAGAAATTCCTTTTATACTGCTTATTCAGATAACAAGAAGAATGAGAAGGCCTTTCCTGTTTATATCCCAATTTCATGTGCAGAACCACATCCTTAAAAAGAAGCGGGTGGTGGGCTGTATTTAAAATGATTTCTTGCACATATTTCCCTGATTGCATCCTGGCAGCACAGAACAGCCCAGTCCAACAGCTGTAGCATCTTCTACAACCTAAGCACCCCTCACAACCATCAGAATGGATTAACACTGACATACTTGACATATATTTCTTCCTTTTATTTTCAAGGAGGAATTGGAATGCCTTAGAACACAATTCCTCCTCCAAGGTGGCTTGGCTTCTCCAGCATTTAGGAAGGGGTCACCTGAGGCACTGTCCTACTGTCCCAGTCTTCTCTCTCAATTTCCATTAGCTCTCAGTATTTAGTATGGAGCTTTACAGATGAGCCCTCTTACAATATTATATCAAAGTGAACTGTAACATTCACCATTATAAGGAAAATTACTATATTTGCTGAGGGAAGTGTATGCCTCATGCTAAAAATACATAACACAAACTTTTATGTTTCTGTTACCCATGGAAGTTAAATGCCTAATGAACATTCTTCTCTTTCTGTATCCTTTTCTTATTGCTTCTCTTATTAACCACACATTTAGAGTAATTATGTATTATGATGAAATTGTTTCAGTTTCTCAAAACTAATTCATACTCCATTGTCTTTTCCAATACCTCACATATTGGAAGCTATTTGGTTGCTTCTTTTCCAGAAGACCTACTGAGTGTACCTCAGAACTTTCACACAGATGATTTATTACTGTGAAGAATTAGCAAAATGCAAAGCACAGGCTGGTACTGGTCTCCACCTCAAAGGTTCATTTCCATACCAGCAGATATACTGCATAATTTTAGAGTGCTCTGTAATGGGAGCAAGTGGGAAATAGCCCAGGGGATGTTTTTAATGGCCCACAAAATTAGCTTAACTTTTCACTAAAACACAGCAACTTCTTCAGCGAGGTATGTTTTAACAGTCTCATTAGAGGACAATTTAAAATAGAAAAATAAGATTGCATGAAATCAAGCCTTCCAAGACCTGCACTGCAGCTGTCTTCATAACTCAAATACCCCAGGGTTAATCACCTCTGTACATCACCCTGAGTACAGAGAGTTTTAAATGAGCTCAGTGCTTGTGTTCAGATAGCGGGTAATACGATATTTACAAAACCAGTGGATCTGTTTTCAATAAAGTGGAATATTCTTGGTTACATCATGCTATCCTGAGCCATCTACTTTAACTCAGCAAGGGCAAGAGGAACCAATGCTCTTTGTGAGGAGTCTGTTGTCTCATTGAGCAAACTGTCTAAAGGGCTCTATCTCTTCTGTCAGTTGTTGATGTATTTGTCACCAGTGGAAATGTCTACTGTCCCTCAGCATACTTCAGGGATTACTAGGATCCAAGAAAGAGTAGGCTTTCCCCCCTTCACATTGCTGCCTCTCACTGGTACCTTTTGGAGAGCTCAAGCTGTCCCCTAGGGCTGGCAAGAACCTTTTATTTCTAAGTGTTGCACAGGAGATAGAAGTATCTGATATTAGAATAGCTGCATCTATGTGTAAAGTAAGTGTGAAGATAAATCCATTTCTTGTAGGTTTAATTTTGTCCAAGAGTGAACAGAGCTGAACAGAGTAGATTGTTCAATTGCTAAAGATGGCTGTGCCCCAGAAGAAAGGCCATTTGTTGCTAGTCAGCTGTCCTAAAAACTAAACCTGAACTTGCCCCACAGCCCCAGCTGAAGACGTGGTCAACACAAGACACCCTTTCTCCAGTTCTGCCAGACCTGAAGACAAACAGCAGCTCCTGTAGAGTTCAAAGTTTGACAGAAGACCATTTTCTGTCCCCTCGAAGGGCTTTTCCTGGGCCGCTGTGCCTGTCTCCTGCTCAATGAATGCTGTCTTTGTGCCCACCGAGTTGACAAATGCCAGCACTGCAGAACGAGGATGACATTTCTGCTGTGGTATTAGGGCTGAGAAAGGGGATTATTCCGGGCAGCTCGGCCAGGATGCGGCGCACGAGGGAGGCTGCGCGACGCCCTTGTTTGTGCCGCGACAAGGGGGCCCTTGAAGGCCGTGCCCAAGACGGAACACAAGACCTGTGTGTGGGGAGACGTGCACACACAGCCGGGGCAGTGTCCCCAGCCAAGTCCCCAGCCTCGTGGCACACCTGTGCCAGCTTCCTCCCGAGCCCTCCTCATTATCCCGAGCTCACAAAGCGCCAGCTGCGCCGGGGCCGCCCGGCCCGGACCACCGGAAACCAGGACCAGCCTCCTCTTTTGTTGGCTTTTCAAAATCGAGGGCTTGTTTTGAGCCTGAGGAGGATAATGAGCCTCTCACCAGGCACACACTGAACTGCACATTCTCCCAAAATGCACAGTGGATAAAATTAACTGGTCCTTGGAAAGACTGAAAAAAATAAATCAAGGGGCTAGAAAGACTTTTGCTGTTGTGCCAATCTCCTCACAAGAGTCTGAATCCTTGGCTTACCAGAACAGCACAACCTTAAACAATACTCCTTGAATTGGAAAAATAACACTCAGAGACCTTATTATACATCAGGTGTTTCTGACTTGTTTCTGTTTGTGTTCTATTTTATCATTCTACATTGACTGGTTTTTTTTCTTAAATCAGTAACGGAGCTGAAATAATCCCATATAACAGAGGAATAGTTTAATATGAAAAACATAATCAAGGACTCCTGATAAGGTTTTCTCAATGGTTTAAAATTTTTTCCCCTCCAAGATTAAGATAAATTCACTTGTACTACATCCCTGGAAGCAGAGCAGGCATGAATCTATCCATAGACTAGCATCTATCAATGGAAAGAGTATCAGGACCAATCAGGAAAGGGAAAACAGCAGAAGAAGGGATAAGCACATCTCCCTTCTCCAAATCTTCATCCAACCTCTCCAATCATCTTCTGCAGTAAACGCCATGAGGAGCATTTTACACCAGATGCTTCTTGCACAATACCTTTTTAAAAATGAATAGTTTCTTAGCCTTGAGCAAACAACAGTGAGACAGTATCTAGTAAAGATATTTTCCTGTGGGCTGTTCACTGTGTCGAGAAGACTGCATTAGACTTAAGAAACACTGAACGTGGCCTTGGTCACAAATGTGTTCCCATGACAAGAACCAAACACAGCACAAAGCCTTGCCATGCCTTCTGTGCCCTCCAGCCCTTTGGTGGATCCTTTGCTCCCATGAGATTTCAATTAGGACATGTATTCTTCCTTTCTATTGTTTAATAATGAGCTTTTCACTTCACTGGCCTGTGGATATTGAAACTATCTGCTACAAAAGTACAAAAGTAGGATCAGATATTTTGAACAGGGTGATGAATTTCTAAAATAGAGCTAGAACCTTAGGAAAAAATGTTCCTAATCATGTTGAGTAGCTGAACAGCTGTCCTTCCCATGTGCTTTCTGGTGTAGTGTTATTCACTAGTGAAAGAGTTACCTAGTTTGGTAGTGGGGTCTAGTGTTGGTTTTTCTTGAAAAAAAATTCTTCCTTTGGGTAGAAAGATTTACTTTGTAAGGTGTGTTCATGTTCCAATCCATGTTGGCCACTCTCCTATTTTGGTTCAGCTGCTAGCAAGAGGTCTGGGGTACTGCCAACATCATATGCTCCAAGCTGTCCAGTGTGAGATTATGGTGAAATGTGTCTATGGTGACAGCTACTGCTATGTACACAAGAAAGTGTTGACTTTCAGGAAGAGAGATTTTAGGTATCTATGATAAGGAAATGCTGTGTGTGAGTGTCTTTGACAATAAATTCTTAAATATAGGAAATGCCATTGGTGCCACTGGACAAACATATTATGAAGATTGCAAATGGTTGATTAATTTTGCTTTTTAAAGAAGGACCTGGCAAAACAGTAATAAAATTTTGGAATAGAAAAGTCATCTACTTGCATGAAAGGAAATGGTCATTGTAGCTCACTTGTTTTGACAGTTCCCACTTTGTTTCAGTTTTCTGACTATATTCTGGTCAAAACAGTTTCCATTCAAAATGTTTAACAACAATGACTATCTTATGCAGAATGGGCCTAAAACATAGGTGTTCAAAAGACTTACAGTACAGACAGCCTGGTGAGTCAGATAGAAGTTTCCTATTTCAACACAGAAAAGATTTTATTTCTCTCAAAAATACGCACAACATCCATGGCCTGAGTCAACCTATGACCTTTTTGTTTCCCAGGAAGTTTCAGATAAACGTCCTCCTAGCTTATTTTATGACTGAATAGAACAACAAAATAATTAGTTATGGAATGACAGAGTCTGTTAACTAACAGAAGGCAGAATCTGAACAGTTGAAAAGGCTATAAATTTTACTCCTTTTTGTTGTGTAACAGCCACCTCCTAGTTGCCACTTTTCTCTGTTCATTCTGGAAAGAATTCTGATGTGAGAAGTGCTCTTCACCCAACACTGCCTATGTTGTCCTCTTACCTTTCACATATCTATTGGTATTCTCACTCTGTACTTACTGTGTGCACTCCATCCTTCCTCACCTTCAAAGTGACCTACAGGGTACTACCTATTTCTGCATGTGATTAGGAAAGACATTACAGAG
Organism: Sturnus vulgaris; assembly: GCF_052056855.1. Taxonomy (NCBI): domain Eukaryota; kingdom Metazoa; phylum Chordata; class Aves; order Passeriformes; family Sturnidae; genus Sturnus; species Sturnus vulgaris. Next base: position 14,187,816 of record NC_142250.1, read on the forward strand.
GGAACCAGTTTGCTTCAGCTTGTTTTCATGAGAATTTCAGTAAAATGCTCGATGTTCTTGTAACTCTACAAACATGAACTATGAATCTTACAGAATGGTTGGTGAAGTCTGGCAGCTGCTGATGCTGTTCTTGGGGAATGACAAGTGATTCTTTAGATGATTCAAGTTAACTTTGCACAGAATGGAAAAAAAAACAGTCAAGGAGCCCAGTGGAAAATATAAATACAACTGCAGGAACAGGAGGCACTGAGAATGGAAGGATGGAAGAGATTTGAGGTGCAGATTCATACTGTATTATTACAAACTGCACAGCAAAGGATGGATGCCTTTGGGTCATCTGAAAGTATAGGTGTATATGCCTATAAGCTTTCACTGCAATCCCATGGCTATATTTAAAACACTGAGACTTTCTGATTCATTTCAGTTAAGATTTTAAAAGTTGCTCTTTCATCACAGCGAGAACAAGCCTACTGTAGAAGAAAACCATCTGGGAATTCCTCCCAGGCACCTCTTACATGCACAGGGGGCCAGAGCAAGCAAGGAGCACTCAAGCAGTGTCATGCACATGAACCCAGTCAGGTAGCTGGGATTTGATGGCTCTTGAGGTAGATGAACAAACACATGGCTGCTCTGGGCAGAAAGGATGGGGTTCTAAGACTCTTCTATGCAATGTGCTCGTGTATGGCCTGGCTCGTGTATGGCCTGGGAAAGAATACTGGGACAAGAAAAAAGTCCCCTTCATATTTATGCAGTTTATATATCAGCATCTGAAGTCATGTTTCATTTTTGGGCTATGCATAGCATGTATTTTTCCAGGCTCAAAAAGAATGTTGTAATTCAAAGCAGGCTGAATCAAATGGTGTTTTTGTATCTTGTAGACAGTATGGCAGGGGGGAAGGTGGAGGGAAGGAGGCTGAGGTGGAGAAAAGGAGGGCGGTTGCTCATCTGGTCTTTATTTCCTTTCCCTGTTTCTTAATAGTTCAAGCAAAGGGCCCATTCCAGCCAGAAGCAATGACACTCTTGCTGTGGTATTTCATCTTGGAGGAGGACAGGCCACAGCTTGCCCTGTGTGCTGGTGTCCTGGGAGCCTGTACCACAGCACTGCTGTGGGGTGCAGGAGCTGATGGGGGCAGGTAGTCCTTATGCTGCATTTGGTACAGGGGAAGGCTTTCTAAGAGGGCCCAAGATTCAGCTTTTGCACAAAGAATTTCCTAGCTGGAAATCCTTACAACTGTGTAGGTACTTGCCTTACCTTCTGTTGGGTTTTTTTAATGGTGTATCAATGTTGAAAATTACAGTTCTGACTGCTTTAACCAGTTAGATTGTAGAGAAAGCAAACTGAACAAAAACATCCATAAGCAGAGACTATAAAAAATGGCTCAAAGGGGTGAGGCCAGGGTCACCAGTGACAGGCCTATAGCAGTCCTTGTTCAAAACTCCTGCCTGGGAATTGTATCACAAGATTCATGCACTGCTCACTTTTGTGGTAACAAACATTGATTAAATTCCCAGAATGTGAGGTACACTAGCACTGCCCATACTCCAGATGAAAATTCAAACATGGAGAGATCAAGAAACAGAAAAGAAAGACAGAAAGAACCTGGAGTCAAGCCAGGACTGAAACCCTGGGCTTGCAGGGGCCCAGTCCTGTGCCTTAACCACAAGATCACATTACTCTCGTGATCCTGCACTCTCCTGCTGGAATTTTCTTACTGTAGTTATACCTGTTCTCATGCAGTGTGTGGGATGTGCCATGAACCAGGTCTAGAATCCTTAAGGATTTAATGGGTAGTTGAAAGAGATCCTGTCCCTTTCAGAGCAGAAGGAAGGAAGAAGGCTGAGTTCTCCTAGAAACATCCTTTCCCCTGAAACTTGCCCTTATCATCTTAACAATATTTCCTTTACTTTCCAAGACTTGTTTTGAAGAGATAAAACCTTTACATGAGCAAAACCATTTCTAATTCAGGCTAAAAGAAATCCAGCATTATAATAATTCATATACATATGAATGGAACAACAATAAAAAGGTGTGCTGGTCCAGAGGGTGCAGCAAGCAACATAAAAAAATCAGAGCAAAACAAGCCATTTCTTGAGTGGTAAATTGCTGAAGTGGCATTTTATATTGCATTAAATTAAAATATTCTCTACTTTGCCACCACCTTCTCCTTCCCACTTCCCAGTGCAATGCCTTCCCCTGCACATCCTTTGCCCAGCCTGTAGAGTACCAAGTACTCATCCTTTGGTCACTGTCAGAGCTAAGGACAATGACTATGCAGGAAACTGCATACAAACTGGATATAGTTATCTTTTTTTTTTAATTAATTAAGGATATTAAAGTATCTGTTGTATAAGTTTAAACTTGTGGGCTACAGACTGTGAGTTTGGGAAAAACAATATTTTGAGATGATGCAGTTTCATTTAAAAACTAAGCAACAAATTAATATTATTTTTAGATATATGAACATCAAAAATACTAATTGGAATAAAATTCTTATTCGTTGTAATAGCCTTGTTAATGTCATCCAAGTCCTAAAACAAGTATACCTCAAATGAAGAAGTACCTTAACATAAAGCAGTCCCCTCCCCTGACATGCCAGGACATCAACACACTGTGTTTCTAAAGAGCAAGTGAAAGTAGCAGATTCCCAAGTTGACATTTCTTCTTAAGATCACTGATTATATTAAAGTCCCTCCCCAAGTACTTTCAGCAACTGCAGCACAGATATTTGGCTTGGAGGAAAGCCACAACAGGTCTAGATTTATAAAAGGATAAAGGCACCACAAGCTTTGGGTTGTCATAGAGCAGGATTTTACTGTGCCACTCAAGCAGCTGAGAAAAATCTCTCCCTTCATCTCTACAGGCCTCTTTAATACAGGTGTTTTCTCTACTCCCCTCTGTAAATTGACACCAAAATTATATCAAGCTTCACCCATATAAGATTAAGCTACAGTAGTTCATGAAGAGCAAGTACTAAATGTTTTGCAAATTGCCATGTCTGCAATTAAATTTCCAATATAGCTTTCAAACAGTTCAAATAGTAAGGACAACACAATCATTTTGCATATAGTTGGAAGAGAGAAAAGCCTCAGATTCTCAGCTGTAACACACCAAAAAACAACACAAGCTTTATGATTAACCCCGATCCAAATACTCCTGAAAATATGCTTTGACCAAATAGTGGTGTACCCAGTCTAGCATGGACATGTCTATGTCCATGTTTGGACCCTAGTGTTCCCATGCAGCTTCTTTTCCTGGACACTTAATAAGGAAAGAAATATCATCACAGAATCAACTGGCGATCTGTAGCTTTATCTCATCTTCGTAATTCAATCCATATCTTTTCTTCAGGTAGAAACTTTGCATAAATATTGTGGTTGCCAAAAGCAATCCAAACACAGAACAGCAGTGAAGCAGAAAGCAGCATCCCAGTTGTTGAATTTGGCTCCATAAGCACCTGCTACTCACTTAGATTTGGAACAGAATTGCCTTCAATGACATCTGTCTGCCTTCCCATATGTTCTGAACAGTCTCATGACCTATGGGGAGGCAAGGGGTTTATCAGAACTACTCCACTGCTCTGTAAAGAACAGATCATAATCCTTAGACCTGTCAGTTTCTCACTAGATCAGTGTCCCAGCTGTGCCACATTAGCCCTAGGAGAATTGTGAAATCCATGGGAAGGCATCTGAGGTGAACCAATTAAACAAATCCAAAAATATGAGTCTTGACCTCAGCTGGAAGAGGCAATGGTTGATTATAGTAAGGGTTTGACCCTCCCTTTTCCAAAACCCCAATTCCAACTACTAAATAAATATGAACATATTAAATATAGTGTGCCACCAGAGGGGGAGGGAGTAGAGGAGAGTGTTGCCATTGTATGTTCTCAGGCAACGGATGAAGAGGGACAAAAGAGTCCAAACATCAGGAAACTATTAAAATGAATACATTCCTAGTTTCTTCATAATTAATTCAGCATGTCCAATTTTGTATCAGAGAAGGAAAAGGAAAGATTTTGACCACTTCCTTTTATCTCAAACTGTTTGGAAGAATTGATCTCGTAATGCTGAAAAGAAGTGCCTCACTGCATCCCAGCAGGCGAGTGTAATTTTAACTCTTCCACATGCCTAATTTGATATGCAAATCCCTATTTTCTGTATGTCATACAATTCTTAGATTACACTGCAAAGACCCAGGTTTGCTTTGGCACACTCCATCCCCACTTTCTAGCCCCACTCCCTTTTTTACTTTGTACTGCATTAAACAATACCTTGAAAACAGTTTTCACTATGCAATTTCCTAAGTGATTTTTTTTTCATTTTGGTTGCTTTCTTGCACAAGTTAACGTTTAGTTCAAATTTTAATGGTTACATTCACACACATAAGGACCTGTTCTTGAAACTTCAGGTTCTGGGCTAGACAGTTATGAAATACTTTCAAAAGAAGATTCATTAGGCAGCTATTTATATGCTCAAGTAATTTCATTGTTTTCAAGTTCCTACAGGAACAAGTGTATTAAAGCTGTGATTGGCCACAAGCGTAGACAGCCTATGTGGGAGCTCTTTCATGCTCATTCAACAAGCAGAGAGTAGCATGTGCAGGTAAAATAAATCCTTGAAATACAGTCAACCAAGATAATTATTTGCAGCTTTCCTCAACAGGAGATTTAGGTAGGGTTGGTGGAATTTGTGGCTCTGAAAATCTACCAAACACATTAAATGCCTGTTGCCCTGTATATAACACGTGAGATACTAAATATATAAACATACCTGGAAAATTCATGTGAATTTTCAGGAAATGCAGAAGTATATCTGAGATTAGTTAGAATTATGAATGTAAGGAGAGTTTACCCTTCTATTAAGACTCCACTATAGGGAGAACAGGTTTCTGTGCAATACAGTATGCACTTAAATGCTCTTCTATGAAAAGGATTGACTGAAAAAAAATTGAGTGTTATTTGCTTGGTTTTTTTATAATAGCACTTATCTAAGTGAGTGAAGGTTCCACTATGCTACACAAGCTACTTTACCATAGGTAGCCCAAAGTGATTTATACAATGCCACAAGAACTGCAGAAGTGGTAGGAAACTGCAAAAGGACCTTTCCTCTCTGCAAATGAAGAACTGAGGTACAATCTGACCACAAACAGAGAAAAAAGGTCTCTTAGGGGTCTATACTCAATCCAGGTGCTGGAAATCTAACACCAGTCCCATCACCATGCTACCATTCTACCAAATACTTTTGTATTCTGCTGTTTGCTTCCATCAATATGTCCAAGTCCATTTTTATCTGGACAGGGGCCTGTGAAAGCAGCATGCCATTCATGAATGGATTTGTTCACTCAGACTGGATGGTACTGAGCACTTACATGTTTTCTATCTCTACACTAGCTGTGGAATGATGAGTAGGACTGGCAAAGAAAACCCATACTATCAACTTCTCAGCTCATTCAGTGTTGGGTAATTGCAGAATTGCCAATTAGCAACTATTCTGCTTCAAACTAACTTAGCATAGTAATGATATCTTATCTTTGACCTAAATGTGGTTCTAATGATCAGCTCAAATAGGCATTTTGTAGCAGAAGAAGAGCCTTTGCTTCTAACAGCATGGCTAGGACTCTAAAAATCTGCAAAACCAGATATTGATTTAGCTGTTGGAATGTTTGCCAAGCCAGCTTCTTGGATTTCTAGACTTTGATCAACATGTCTGTGACAACTATGCCTGTTGATTTAATCATCATCAGAAGCCATATGCATGTTAGTAACCAGCTGTTAAACCTTTCTGTTGGTTTACCTTTGTGGAAACTAGATCAAAATCACAGTTAACATACACAACACAGTTGACAAGAATGGTCTTTCAAAGCAGTCAAGAGATAGATACTCAAAATGACATACATAAAATTGGGCTTCTGCCATAAAAATTTTACCTGCAAAAATTGATACAGCATAATCAATATGCTTTTAAATCTTCCCAAAGATTAATACTTGGGGAGTGAAAATGTTTCTAACAGCAGAAATAGGGTATTTCTTCAAGAAGAAGAAAAGAAACAATGCTAGTTTGTACTGCACACTGCACAAACTTGCATGTTTTGTTTAATGCTCTGCTCCTGGGAAATTAAGTATACTTTACTTGACTGTAAAAGCTTCATTATTTGGGACCTCAGTACAAAGCCACCTTCTACCTTGATCATGTTGTAAAAGCAGCAGTGGCACACGTGTGATAAAAAGTTTCAAATCAGCAACAACCGATGAGTTTTTACTGCCATGAAAAACATGTGGGTTTCTATGGATGCAGAGGTGGGAAAACCATACAGTAGACTCCCCAGTCAGAGGTTGAAGTAGCCCTAAGCCATGCCACAGACAAGTGTCCTAAGAAAATCCCAGTCAAATAAAACACGTGCTGGCCTCCTCTTGTAAGCTACACAAACAAGTTTTTTTCTTTATTTTTCAGCCGTGTCTTGCACAGATAGAATTTTATCTATCATAAATCTTAAATTTGAAATACGCAGTGCAACTAGAAATTTCATAATTCCTATTGTTCAGCAAAACAAATAGAACTTACTATTTAAATAGTAATGCTGTAGTGAAGAGCCTGCTTCCTGAGCATTATCCGTTTTTTCACTTAACAAACCTGTATTAAAACTTCTGATCATATCACTAAAACACAAATTAAACAAGAGACAAAGCTGAAAAAAGCATTAGGTTTGGTTTCTGCATCCCCTAGATGTTCTTTCTATAATGCATGTACTAATAAAAGATGTAGTGACTGTTGGATTAAATCGATACCTCAGAAGTCTTCAATGTCAGACATCAGCAGTGTCATTCCTGAACCCATCACCTATATGCCTATGTATTCTGTTGATAGACAAGATTTATATGAGCACAAAGGTGAGGAAGGACAAAGAAAACAAAAAGTTGACCAATCCAAAAATTCCCTTTTAAGTGCCATTTCAGGATAAGGATGCAAGTACACAGTGTACACAGAGCTGAGAAAAGTGAGAGCACATCTGTGAATTTCCAAACACTCTGCAACTTGCTGCAGCATCAGGACAAGAATGCCACAACACACAGCACACCAAATCAGTCCTTATACTTTCTTTTTCTGATTGAACATTTTGGGGATTGTTGTCATATCTTTATTAAAACTGTGCATGTACAGTAGTACACAAGAAGATTGCTAGGGCATTTTTAATGCCATCTCCCAGTTGAGAGTGTCACATTTCAAAATACAGCTCTGACCCCCCACACCCACAAGCCACTCGGGAGCCAGTCAGTGCATCAAGCTGTTGTTTGCTGTTACCCTTTTCTCTTCATTTGATGAAGCTTGCTTACAAGCAGACCCTCAGAGTTTTATGAAGGAGATCCACCTACCCATGTTAGGCTGATTTCATATTTCCCTGTGCTGTACAGAGCCCTTTCAGCTGTGTAAAAAACAAACTTGGGAGTGATGAGGGGAAGAAAAGCATTAAATTGTGTGTCTGCATTCTTTTTTGAGGAGACTCAGCCTCATGTTGTTTATAATGAATCTAGTTTTAAGCAGGGCATGTTGGGAGAGGGGGCATGCTTTGTTTCTGCTGACTCTGCAAACTGATACTTTGAGGGAATTGTTTAGGGAAAGCAGAGAGTCCTTTATTATGTGCGTCATTGCCAAGTGCTTTGGCAGATCCCTCCATGAGATGCACTCTCTGATAGGTTGACAGGGAGCTGGACTGGCCAGTTACCAGCAGAAAAGCTCAACTTAAACACTTTTAAAATCTTATGATGGCCAATTTGTGGTTTTGGCTCAAGAAAGAAAGAAGATGAAAAATAGAGACAGCTGGGTGTCAGTGAGGGATGGAATATTGAGGTAATTTTTGTTACTGTGCCACACAAAATTCAGTGGCTTTGTACATTGGTTGTATCCAGCTAAGGCAAGCACACACACTGGCTGGGTACACCTGCAAAGGCTGTGTCAGCTGTGTCAGCACTTGTCCAAAATCAAAACATCACAAAGGATCCATTCCCTAATACCTAGATCTTGACATTGAGACATTAAGTAATGGCTAGTTTCTGCTCCTTGTAGAAAAATCTGCAGACCAAAGGCCTGCCTTTAGGTCCTTGAAACATCCATGAATGAAGACACCCCAAGTTTTTGCAGCCAAGGATAGAAACCAGGCCAAAGACTTACCTGGGCCTACAGGCAATGGGGCAGTGTATGTTAATATGGTAACAACAAAATATTGTGCCATTATGAACAGGAACATAACTTTGCCAGATGAACTCGGGTCATAAATAAATCTCTGTCTGCAGAAAGAATAAGAAGAGAATGCTCAGTACAGGAATTGCAGGACCTGAGCACCAACCAAAGCCTATTATTAACCACCATTCTAATGGATGGGGAGTGAATAGGAGGCTAATGATTTAAACAAAGTAAATCCCACTTCTCTAAAGTAAGGGGTTTTAGGTTAATACCGAATGACAAAATGTCTTCTTGCTTTCTTTTGGCACTTAGTTAAGGAAAGACCTCTGATGAAAACAGTTCTTGCCCCCAGCTGAATGAGCACAGATACCTCAGTTGCAGAGTGACCGGGTGCTCGAGCACCCTGTGGGCAGGGTTTCTGCTTCTGTGCCAAGGAGCAGGCTGTTTCTTGGAAATGTTTATGCAATTCAGCTGTGCTCCTGCTGGAGCCAGACACTTTAAATTAAAAAAAAACAACAACAACAAAACCCAACAACAAAAATCCCCCCAACTAACAAACCAAAACACCCAGCCTAAGATCTCTCAGGCCATTAGTGTATCTCACTCAGGTTTTGCCTTCTACCAAATACTGTCAAATACCTGTTTTGTTTGATTCTGCAGGGTGGAGGGAGTTGGAGGGTTGCCTTCAGTGCTGTCAGTGATTCCTAATGATGTTTCCCACTAGAGAAAATGAGCTTGCTTGTTTGCAAATCTAAATTCCCTGTGGGGCACAGTTTGGGAAACTGAAGATATGGGAAGGAAAATAATATCTGTTAGGGCAATGCATAAACATTCATAAAGCAGAATAGCAAAACACCTACAGAGAATGTTGTAACTTTGCCAGCAAACTAATTAGAGTCACTGACTGAGAAGGGAGCTGTGACAGTCAAAAAGTTAAAATAAAAATAAATCAAAAGTTTAGTCTAGCAGTTATAACAGGAAATTACCAACAGAGTTGGGGCTCCTACACTCTTTTCCTGGTTCTGCTTCCGATTTACCGAGGAAGTTGGAGAAGCCAGATTTTAAAAGTAGCTTCTAATTTGGAAAGCCTCCATTTCTAGTGCCTAGCTGTACACACAGGGGACTGCACAGAGCAGTATCTTCAGAGCTCCCTGTGCATTTGTGAGGGCAGAGCCTTTCAGGGCATTGGTGTCCCCGAAGTCACCTATGTGACCTGGACAAACCCACAGTCACTGGCCCGCCCAAGTGGCCGTCTCTGAAGTTTCCCCTCTGGGAATTGTGGCTGGCACAACATATTGCTGTGGGAGTCTGATGTTTAAATGCTCTTTATGGCTGACATAACATATTGCTGTGGGAGTGTTATGTTCAAATACTCTTTGTAAACATTTACAAGACTTCCAAGACACACTCTGTCTCCAAAGTCAGCGCTGTTACTTTTGGAAATAATGAACCCTGTGACCTGCATGTTTTCTGAAAGGACTGCTGCTTGGTAGGGGCACTGAGCTGCATTTTCAAGTCTGGCTGCAGGAGGAGTTTAAGTAGAGGGTAACTTAATCAGAGAACCAAAAATAATTTGTCTTCTGTTCAATAACACCCCCCCACCTCCAATCGAAACTGCAAATAAAACAATCTGTGATGCCTCAGGAGGACAGGGAAGGTCTCTTAAACACAGGAGCTCTCTGGACACAGGGCTTCTATTCAATTCCATGAGAATTTTAAATGAAGAGAGCATATGGCTTCTTCTTGCACTGAGTTGTGCTACAAACTCCTCAGAGGCAGAACCAAATTAAGTATCCAGAATAAAGATGTCTCCATAAATTGCAACTGAATGTAGTGCAGGAAAATGTCAATCTCCTTATCCTTATCAAGGGACACTATGGGTTGGAGAGCTACACTCTGGGTGCCTGCCAGCACTCACTTAGTTGTGGAAGTCTGAGTGTTTCTCACTATACCAATGCACTCTTTTTTCTTCTGTACTATACTACTGTAAATATATGTGTCCTGGTCAGCTTCATCTTTGTTATCAGCCAGAATATTTACAGTGGCTTGTCAGAAGCAAATTATTATAGATGTTTGCCTGCTTGTAATGGAGGTTGTTACTGATCCAATCTTCTAAAGAATATTGCTATGCTGAGGAATAAGCATTAAAAAAACAGAGAATGTTGTTTACTGACACGACAGAAAGAAAAAAAAAAGGCTGGAGTAGGTTTGTCCCCTGCTTTTCCACCCACAGCACGGGAGGAGAGCGCACTCGATGTTCCTTTCCCTCTTGCTCCCACGTGCAACCCAGGAGGTAACACTGCTCACCATCTCCATCAGCCACTGAGCCTGAGCCTCAGAGCTCCTGCCAAGCTCAGGTCTTCTGCCAACCACCTGCTTTTGCAACCCGTGTTTTCACATAGAAAGCAATTTGGACCTACACACTGAGAAATCACACAAGCTCCCAAAACAAAAACAAATCCTTTCCCAGCACGATGGCTCATTTCACTTTTGTAAACTTTATCTGGAAGCCTTAAAAAAGAAAAGCTGCTTAGGCCTGACATGTAAGTAAGTGACAAAGAATCCTTTGATAGGTGATCATAGTATACTGCCATTATACAGGCAAAGTATCTCCCTCTAGGCAGCAGGAAACTAAACACATGAATTCATGGACAGGGGTTCAACACCTGCTAGGGACTCAGGGAAAATGGCTTCATCTTTACAGCTATCCTAGCATAGCTGGATGCAACACCATCATCTTCACATACCTCACCTCATTTTGTTAAGTACAACACATAGTTTTAGTGTTTAGAGTGAATATATGTACAAAAATCAACCTGGCATTTGCATACAGTCATTGTCAACTCTACTGGCTTCCCTAGATAAAAAGGCTTTCTTTAAGGGACATTTAACATTCAGACATCACAACACACCATTTGAGAATCCTTTCCTGCTTCCTTCACAAGGCAGAAATAGTGAAACCATTTACCAAGAGCAAGAAACCAGATAAAGTTAATAAAAGTTATTATTTCCACTAGTCAGAATGTCATTCCTTCATACTCAATCCTGGCTTGTGCATTCCCATATGATAATGCATAGGCTGCAAAAAGCAGAATTATTGAAAATCTTCTTAACTATAGTTTTTAGTGTAAAATAGATTAGATTTCTAAACTGGAATTTCTACTTAACAAGTAATCCTTTATTACTAATGAGCCACTCCTCCTGATGCTATATATATTGCTAATGATATATACTCAGTAGAGGTGAATTAATCATAATGAAACTAATATTAAAACTATTTCTTCTAAAAGTGAAAAGGCATATTTCTGAATACTCAGTGTCACTAATGAGTATTATATTTTCTTGAACTTTTGAATACTTCTTACAGAAACCACTCTCAGAACTGTTAAACTCTAGCTTCAACATATGAACTCTTCATTAACAGGATATGTCCTTCATGCTTGCCTCCAATATCTTCTGCCCAAAGCTTCCTAATTTAAAAAAATCTTTATTTTTCTACTACACCCCTCCCCATTTTCAGTCATTCATTGCTATTTCCTTTTGTTTCATAGGCTCGTCCAAAAGGAGAAGGCCTGACACCATACCAGGGCAAGAAACGCTGCTTTGGTGAATATAAGTGCCCCAAATGCAAGAGAAAATGGATGAGTGGAAATTCCTGGGCTAACATGGGACAAGAATGTATCAAGTGCCACATCAATGTTTATCCTCACAAACAGGTAGGAGAAGTGCAGACCTGATGGCAACAGGCTTGGAACTAGGAATGCTGTTAACTTTGTAAAGAATGGGTGAGACTTAGACTGAACTTGACATGCACTGCAACACACCACTGAGAACGTTTCCCAGATGAGCTTTCTCAGTCCTGGAAATCTGGACAGGTGTCAGAGTTGCAAAATTTGAATGTTCTTTCTTTTAGTACAAATAGCTCAAACCCAACATCTTTACCTGCCTTTCTTGTAGAAAGAGACAGTGGGACTTTTTAATCTTAAGTAGAGTAAAAAAATTCTGCAATAGCAATTGGCCTTCTAGTTCTTCTGATTCTCTTCATATTTGCACCAATTTATTGTTTCATTTCACTGGTGTCAGCAGAGTTATTTCCCATGTGCACTGCTTTTTTCACGTGTTGGATTTGCTCAAGGGGCTATCTCTACTTACAAAGAGTAGTGATAAAGGAGAACAATACTAAGGTGACTCCTGCCTACAAAATTCCTTGGTTAATGACACTAACTTAACATAAGAATCTCAAAGCTTCCAAGGTATCTTGTTCCTTACTTCTGTTTAAACAGCTTGTCTAAAAAAATCCAAAATCCAGGCTGAGTCACTTACCACACACATGGAAGTACAGTCTTGAGGGTGAGAGAAATTACAGGACCATTGATAGCACAAGACCATTTATAGCACAAGTTTATAAATATTTACCTTGTTCTTCAAAATTCTTTCCCTCATTTATGTTGATGCTCAAAGGGTCAAGAAATAATTCAAGAGGTATCCCATCCACACTGTACAGGAGTGTACAATCCCATCCACATTACAGACTTAGACGTGTACAATTTTGTAGTAAAGTTTTGCAAGTAGTCCACTGTGCAGAGCTGCCCCTCATGGCAGGGCTGGAGGACCCAATCTGCACAGCAGAACTAAAGTCAGACACACACTGGGGGAGGGTTGCAGTGCTTCTGTGAGCTGTGCTTGCCACCAAGCCACGTACACAGCACTTTCTGGGGAATCATCACAGCATCTGCAGTGCAGCTTTCCACAGGCGACCCCTATGACCATTTCCAAGCTATTCCCTAAGGACACCATAACTCATGGATGTGGAAGAGCACGTGTCCATCCATGTGTTCATGTCCCAGCAGCAGGTACTGCAGTTATTTGAGATTTTCAAGACAAGAGTGCATTTCAGCTACGCTTCCCAATATAAATAACTTGCAACCAGTCACGAGTGCTCTTCCCCAAAATGCACTTTGAATCCTGAGCTGAAAGCTTCTACGTCTTATTGTCACTGCCTCACCTCCATCTGCTTCTATTTCTCAGTGTTACCACTGTCATCCTTTCTTTTCATTCTTCCAGTGGTGCCCTGTGCTGCTTCTGGTTAGCCACAGGCAGACAGTGAAGGAACAGCATCAATTCATGCACAGAGCCAGCAGCAGCAGAGAGCTAACAGGCTGCAGGAGCTCTGTGCTGCTTCCTGTCACAATCCCATACATGGCTTTTGTACAAGCATCCAGTGCCACACCAGACTCTATAAACATGTATCAACATTTATCAGTGGGGAGCTATTCTGCCCCATTTTGGAGAATATGTTATAGCCAGGTACCATACAGGTACTCTTACACTAACAACTGTATTTTATAAAAGCACAGTGAAAGATTTAATTAGAAATCCAATATTTCTAGTTTGAGAATTAAGGCACAAAAAATAATGGTTTTATTATTTTTTAAAAATAGCACTGCTACACCACCTTAACATTTTCTATTTATTCTTTAGATTTTATTTCGTTGGTACCTACCATAGCAGAGGCCTCATTCATGTTTGATTTCCTATGCAGTTCTAGAAGATTTTAAGCCCTTACTTCCCTCTCAGTGGATGTCCTCAGTTAATTATGTGCTCCTTCTGCATTTATTATATGGGGTCAGAGTATTTGCATTTTCATCTGAATCTTCCACTGGACAGGTTTTCCAACTTAAATAATTCACCTAAGAAAATATCTTGCCTCCTCCAACACACTATGATTCTCCCATGTCATTTTAACTCCATTTGAAAAAAGAAAGTGTTGCAGTTAAAGAAAACAGCAGACAGACACTACACAACAGCAAAGCACCACAATATGTGATGTGATTGATGATAGCACAAATAATCAATAAGTGGAATTTTTTCTTCAGTTTAACAAAAAACAGATGAACTGGAGAAGTCTGACCTCCTTTTGAGATCAGACAGTATTTACTTCTAGTGAAATAAATGATTTCTACTTTCAAGCAATCTTGTCGATATTTCTCTTCAGCAATGTGCTGGAATTCATCATCTCCTATTCTTACTCCTTGCCCTACCATTTGGTAAACACATAACCTAACAGGAAAAATCAACCCCCTCTGAGGATACTTTCCCAGCCTCTTGTATGGCCTAGTGAATATCTCTGCATTCTCTCAGTTTGTCACCAAACAGATCAGACCCTGCAGATGCTATTAAATAGCTGAAATCCAACCACATGGGCCACCAAGCCTTGCTGCACCACCATCATTGTTGGAGCATAGGATGCTTCTGCCCAATTTAGGACAAAAAATTGAAAACCTTATTTCAGGATTGCTCAATATTCATTGCTGTGAATTAGGAGTTTCTTCTCAATTGCCAGGCTTGCCCTTTTCTCCCATCCTCATCTCCATAGCTGTATTTCATCTTCCCCAGCCATTTTCCCAAATCCGTGGACTTTCCAATACTGTAAGGTTTGTCCATGTCTCACAAAGGATGGTTTGGTGCTGAAGTACTCCCATGTGACTGGCTCAGGCAATAATATCAGAGTACTGAAGATAATAATCTCCACTCTGGATAGCTCTGGGGTAGCCTTTCAAGCACACATGTTGGCTCTGTGAGTGGCTTGTGCAGCTAAGCTCAAATCTTGATTTCCTATGCATACCTTTCCTTAGTGAGTCCCTGGAGAGGAGAGCAGCCACACTTTCCTGCCACCTGCTCATTGTTCCTGGAGGCTCGTTTCACTCCAGGAAACTATCCTGGGCCAGTTCCCCACAAGGAATGTCTCAATTCAGCCCTATGGTCTTAGTCCACATGGCCTAGCTGTGAGAATGAGCTTTTAATCTCTCTGGGGCAGGAAAAGTCTTCTCAGCACTTCTGCAGCTGTGTATATACTTTAGAGTGCTCTATAAATACAGCTCTAAATCTCTGTATTTAAAAGAGATGGTGGAGCATGTATTACAAGAAGTAACAGACAGAAGGGCTGCTGCCATTTATTCCCCCTCTCATCCACAGATAGGGAATCAGGTGGCTGTTGCACCTGAGATGCAAAACTGCTCCTCAAGCAAACTTTGCTAATTTTCACCATACATTCAAGTGACAAACCCTCCCATGGGAATGCTTACAGGAATGCACAGAACATGGGGCAAAAACCACAGGCTCAAGCCTTACTGAATGCTAAAGAACTACCCAGACAAATCTGCTCTATGGCAGTTTCAAAAGTTGTTTCCCAGGTAGTTATTTTAGCTACTCTAAACATAAACAGAAATCTCAGACAAGACTTAAACCTCTCCTATTCTTCCAAGGAATTTGGATTTTGTGGTTGTTTATGCTCCTTCTTACCCTGCTTCAACAACAGAGCAGTCCTTACAGTCATTCACCAGCATTCTTGGCAGTGTAACAGCCCAGATGCCAAGCTCTGAATTCTCATTTTCTTCCCCTTCCTACTATAGCAGCAACATCTGCGCCCATGGTTGCTTCCTGGCTGGCCTCTTATCAAGGCTTCTTCTCCGACTTTGTGGCTAAGGCCAGTGCTGTTTGTGATGACAGCTGTTGCACTGGTGCAGAACCAGCCATCTGGTGACTGACTTGTCCTCTTGGACACTATTTTCTTCCAGCTGTCAGGAATTTACTGCTGGACTGGAAATAATTTGGTATGTAAATACATACCTCATGATACTCAAGTTATTACTTTCATGGGCAATTCAGTGGTCTCATCATAATTCCCATATCTGAGTGCAACCACAGCCACCTCGCTTCCCTCACTATGGGGAGGATTGAGTATGATCATTCAAGCCCAATAAACTTTTCAACAGTTTCAAGCCTACAAACATGATCTTTTGACTCTTTAGATTTAACAAACCCTCCCTAGCATGCCCACACTTGTGTACTCCAGCTATGGGAATGCAGTTCATCCCACACTGCTGTTTTTCGGAACTCTAAAAAGAGATTTTCACCATTTACCTCATGCTGTTATCATTCATTCCTGGCTGGCCTGTCCCAGAGGAATGCTGCTGACAGAGGCTGCTTGCTCTCTCTAAGCATCCTGCCTCTCATCTGCAGCCTTCTTATCACTGCCTCTTGGATTCACAGCGACAGCCCAGGGCCTTGGTAATGTCCCTCTTTCCCCAGGCAGATAGAAAAGCAGAGGGTCTGCTGCTCAAGAATGTGCATTGCATTTAGTATTTTCTTCCCCGGTGCCCAATTTTTTTATTGGACTAAAAATTTACAAATTCACAATCGTGTGTGTTTCTTGAGGGAAGCATGGCTCCTTAAGACTGTTAACCTAACAATTATCCTGCCAGCAATACCTGCAGAATCTTTCTATTCACTTTCCTCATCTGACATTTAATCCTCTCATTTGCTGCATTAAGACTTGATGTAAATAAGTCCAGAAAATGATTTTAAGTGTTTTCTCTCATTTGAATTCTGTTGTGTTCCTCGATCCACCACTGGTGCAAGTAAATTGTTCCATTCTACAGCAGAAAAAACATCAGTCTTCTAAATACAAACAGAAGTAGGCACATTCTTCCATTCTACATTTTAGTGGAAGCAATTTCCCTCAAGATGTCCTAGTGATGCTTTCTTTAACACCTAACACTTCATAAGGGTGAGTTTTTTGTTTGAGGGGTTTGGGATTTCAGCTGACTGTTGGGGAATGCAGAGGTCACTCAGTCCATGTAGATTGGGACAGCAATAATTCACAATCAGAAGTTAATTCGCAGGTCAGGAATTGATATATAAATTTAAATTTCTTTCAGCTTCATTCCCCTGAGGCAATATCTTTATTCACCACCACCAAATGTTTTCCTGGTGGAGCTGCACAAGATTATTTCCACCCTGCAACTACCAGGAGAAAATTAAAGAAAGATGCACAAAACTGAAGCCTGGAAGAATATAACTGTAGATGCTTGCATTTACAAACAAACAAAAAAAAAAAAAAAAAAAAAAAGAAAGAAAAAGGAAAAGGTTCAACAAAATTTAACTTTTACAGTTAAACTCTCATTTAAAAGGATACCTTTCCCTTGAGGAACATAGCAGGATTTACAGTTGTTCTACAAGCCCCATTTCACCACTTTCTAAGGAAAGGAGATGGCTTTTCAGCCAAATAGCCTGTCCCAAGTGCATGGCTGAGTCCTCAGCAGCAGAGCAGAGTTCTTGCAGCCTCCTCAGTTCCTGGTGTGTCGTGCAGAATTCAGGCAGTCCCCAGAGCCGACACAGTGTGCAGCAGCAGACCCTGCAGCCTCCTGTGCCACTGTCCTCTCCTTCCCCTCTGCTCCCACCTCACCAGAGCTGGGGAGAATTGCCCAGCCCTGGCGGACACACAGCACTTTGACCAACATCCTACACTTGTAGCATGGTGTAAGAAGGGTTCCAAGAGTATGAGGTTATTACTTTTAGGTTCTCAGTTAGTAACAGACAGCAGCAGGACAAGAACACTCGCTACTCAGGGTGATTAGAGGGTTCTTTTTTGGCTTTACAAGAAACCTATGAAGATAAAATGGCAAATGGAGATAAGCTGGGATTTCATTTTATGCAAAAGTTGGGTTGAAGTGGTTTTGAGACACAAACCACACAAATACACTACCAATTTCAAAGCCTCAGTCCTCCACCACCTCACCAGAAATGCAGTCTGGGCTCTACATGGCTTCATTCCTTCCAGCTGGCCCTTGACAACCTGCTTTCCTGCATTTGTAACCCCTCTCTCCCCAGCCTGTGTCCTAACACACTGGTAACAATAACAGTTCTGAAATCAAAATGCTTTGCAGGCCAAAAAGCTGAGCTCAATCAACACAGGGGGAAAGCAAACCACGGAGAGCTATTGTTTCTGAAAACCATCCAAAAACTCTTGGCGCTTCAAGGCATTCCCAATGTCCTTTGCACTATTTCCAGGAAAAATTATTCCCAAGGCCTCGCATATTAAAAAAAAAAAAAAAATCTGGCTTATATCAATAAACATGATAACTGCTGTATTTTTCCCTTTAATCAGAGCACAGCTAGCATGTAGAAGCAATCAGAGCTGAGTCAAATAGCCTGTTTTAAGTGTTGCATTTCAAAACTCTAATTTGCTATTGAAGAGTGCATATTAACCCCTGGGACTCCAGAACCTGGGCTTCATCTTTGTATATTTATATAATGCAAATTCTTGAAGAATATTTGTGGGCAGATGTTGGTAGAATAAGTGGTAGATGAGGTAGAAAAGGCAGTTTTTCTGACCAAACACACTTGTCTGTCTTGTGGAGGAAGCAGTATCTGGACCAGTGACTGTAAGCCTAGAAACAGAATTGCTGGTTCTGATCTCAAATCTCAACACAGTGATGTCAAACAAGTCATTTAAAGCTCAGTAGGGTTGCAGGGCATTTGGAGATGAGGAGTCCATCTACCTGGGAAATCCAATTTGCAGTTGGAATGTAAATGAAGTTAGACTCAAAGACTTTTGTGGTGCAGCACTATAACATGGTTCAAAACACTGAATCAAAACCAAACCATTGACAATCACTACTGAATCACTCCTATAGATTGTTTGTCTAGCTGTGCAACATAATAAGTGTTGCACTTATAATCCAGTACAATCAAGCAAGAATTTACAGACATCCCAAGTTCAAGATGATAGAATATGTTTTGTGTCATTTTAGCTATTCAGAGAGCTGAGAAACCCTTCTACTCCCCAATTTATGAGTAGTTCTTGCAGCATTACATAGCAAAAAAAAAAGCTTTAAGTATCTCTGTTCCTGTCCACAGAGTTTCAGGTAGGTGGCTTGATGAAGAATATACAAATGAAATCTTAGATGATCAGGTATGCTTTTAAGACTTTACAGATAAAGAAAAGTCTTTAAGATTAAGAAAGGTATTAAGAGATAAACGGCCAAGATGGTGTAATTTATATTTACCCACCCACTGCTCCAAGAATCACATTTTGAAGATATAAGCAAGGGTCTAATATCCCTGTAAAAACAGTGAGATGCTTATGGCTAGTTTTCAGATTTCACACCACATGCTGTGTCTACCATAGTCCCATGGAAGAGCTGCTGCCTTCGTGGCACTGTGCAATGAAACAGTCTTTCAGATACATTTCATGAAAACACATCAATTATGGGTTAGGGAACTTGGGTTTTTTTCCAAGCAAATGGTGCACTTTATTAAGTTCTATCTCACATCTCTATCACTTCCCTACCTATTAGACTTCCCAAACATTTAACTTTGTCACAGTATTTAAGATGGGTATTTTATTTTCAGAATGGTTATGAAGCCTTTTACATGTCAAGGAAGATGAAAGCACAAATACCTACTAGCAACAAAACAGCTTCATTTCCCTCAATGCTGTGATTTCATGAATATTATTAAAAATACATATTCTATTACTCAGATTCAGTGCAAAGGATTATGTCATGAGGCTGGATTTTGTTTTGGTTTTGAATTGGTTTAGGTTTTTTTTTATTAATAACTTTGCAACTGCTCTGCTTCAAAACTTTCAGCCTCAAAAACATGGAACTACCTATTGTGAAAACACCATTTAGCTGTGTAGTATCTGCATAGTTAAGACAGTTTTCTTCATTTAGCAGCTAGTCCTATCATTAGCAGGTAATCCCTGCTCTGCATTGCTGAATAATGGGATTCCCATGCTTTAGGTGTTAATGCCTTTGGGACATCTAAGTTACTGGAGCTAAGCAAATGAATTCCTTTGTTACTGATTTTATAAATTAAGTCCTTTATTCAGTATTTTTGTAATTTGTCTGCAACAAAGTTAGCACCACCTTCATGAAGAATGACATTAAATTGTGAGACTACTCTGAACCAATGTAGAGCTGAAGGGCTGAAAAAAATCACTCCATACCTTCAGGAAAGAAACATAGTACCTTTTTAATTAGCAGTAGAAAGCTCAGTTAGGGAATAAAAGCAGACTTCACACGCTTAATAAAGAGTAACAAGGACAAAACCTTGAATCTAATCTGATTTCCTTCCCACACTGCAGAGACCCCTGGAAAAGCCGGATGGCCTGGATGTTTCAGACCAGAGCAAAGAACATCCTCAGCACCTGTGTGAGAAGTGCAAAGTTTTGGGCTACTACTGCCGCCGTGTGCAATAAACCTTCCAAGTGGCCTCTGCCCATCCCCATCATCCTTACAGATTCTCTGGCAGCATGAGATCAACAGCAGCACAACAGATCAAGATAAAAGCTGAAATAATTGCCAATATTGCCTATCTAATAATATGCCTTACCATTAATAGAATGTAACATTTCTCCTGTGCATGTGCATGCATGCAATAGGTATTTACAGGACTATGATTTGTATACATATATATGTAAATTTATATATGTACACACATAAAGTGTTACTGATGGTGTTCACGACAGAACTACAGTTACAGGTTCTGCTGATTGTTTACACAGACCCTATATCACAGCCAGGTGAAATGAAGTACTTTTCAAAAGGCAAGGAATAATATTCACAAGGAATATTTGTTACATGTATGGCTTTTGCAGAGGTTCAGTAACTGTGGGGCCACTAATTGCAAGCACTCATCCATGACACGAACACTGTTCTTATTATATGACAAGACAAAGGAATGTGAAACAAGCCACAGCATAAAAGAAGAATTACTGCTTTCCTAGTTTTAGAGAGTCTTAAGAGTTTTGTGCTGCTGATTTCTTGGACTTTTTTTTTTATTTGTTACCATCTCTTGGGCAGAGCTTAGGCAAAATAATTTTTGCAGGAAATGGAAAAAAAAGTGAATTATTGTTTGAGTGTGTGGGTTGGGTAGAAAGGGAATGCCATAAGATTCCAAGAGGATTTTGGAGGAGACACAATTGGCTTGCTTATGCAACTACCAGATCCTTCTCTTGTCATATAATCCGACTGACATGGCCCCTTCTATGTGCATGGCGTGTTCATTAGGCCACAAGCACACTAAATGTACTATGAATAAGGGGATAAGAATACTTAAAACTGACCCCAAAACCCTTAACTGAAAGATTAGCCAAACTTACTATTTATAGTAGTTTCAAAGCCACTGTCTGAAAATATTTTTATGTCCTGTTTTCTACTATGGAAATGTGTTATAATATGAAATTTTTTAGCCATAGGGGTGTTTTGAGGCATGGAGAACATTCTATATAACCCTCTTTCTTTATGTCTTCCTGAAGCACCTACATACCTGGGGAGAAATTTAGGAGTTCTATTTCATTGTCCCGTTTCAGGTGGAACTTTGCACAGGGACAGCCTGCTGCAAAGAGCATCACATCAGGGATTGGCAAATACAGACTGAAAGTACCTCGAGACAGTATCCTGTTTGTATGTCTGCATGAGAGTACATTGGCAAAAGGGCACAACAAGCAATTCATTTGTAGCATTCACAAAAAAATTAGAGGGATAATGTTGGGAGGAATTTTTTACATCAGCAATTTATATTTTTATGAAGTTTCCTTTAGGGAGATGATTTGTGTGAATGATACTTAGAGAAAACACTTTAAATCCTTCATAACTTGATGTGAACTAAATTTGTTCTGAGGATTAGTTCCGTAATGCAAAGACAGCAGGGGGTTTATGCCAAGTGACAGCAGGATGTTACCAGTATGTCAAGACAAGCTCTTATAAAGAAAGTAGAAAACTTACTATGAGCATTCAGCTATGGAACATGAAGCTCCTGACAAATTTGTTCCAGGGTGAAACTCTTGCCATTTCCCTGCTTTGTTATAAAGTAGGGCAAAATTGCATCTGCTTGTTCAGTGGGAGCAGCGTGTACATATCTTGCAAACTCCATTATTTTATGGGCAGCCCAAGCCACCCAGCCTGATGGTCACAGCAATGGATGAGCATCCTGACTCCTGGCTTCTGACCACAGCTCCCTGATTTTGGGCAAGTCACAAGATTCTTCTGGACCTCAGTTTCCCCAGCTGCAAAATGGGGGTAATAATACTTTAGTATACCTACCTCACAGGAGAGTTGTGAGGTTTGCTTAATATTTCTTAAGTGTTTTGGCATCACTGGATGAAAAGTCCTATGTAATGCTAAAATAGAATTAACTGAATTAATCACTTGGAAACTACTTTTGCCCAGTTGGCAACTTCAACTAAAATAGCTGGAAATAATATTGTTGAAAGTTACACTAATAAACAGTTCAGTTGCCTCAGTGAAGATAGGCAGTTTTAGCATTTTTAAATGCAAACACATTCTTTTGCACCAGATTCACAAATTAACTTAGAGACAAATTCTCTCAACAAAGATACTAATCTGTCTATACAAATAAGAAAATACACAAGCAAATCTAGGGGTGGATTTTCTAAGCCTGACCTCTAGGATTAATCTCAATAGTTTGTTTCAAGCATGAGTAATTCTGAAAGAGCAGCTTTTAAAACCAGATCTATTTTTTCCTCTTGAGCACTTAACAGTACATGAACAAAAAAAAATCACCTAGATGGTTCACGTCTAGCTAAACAACATGTAGAGAAACACCCTTAGATGAAGATTAGGGAAAACGTTATTTTATTTTCTCCCTGAAACTAAGATGTTGCTATCAAGCATTTTGTTCAGTATTGAAATGATATCCATGTTATGATAACCACTAAATCCAGTAAAGTAGCACAACTCTTGATATAGCTGTATCACTATATCACACACCACCAGGTTCTGACAAAAAGCTGACTAAAAGAGCATTATAAGCATTGGTATTTTCATGACAGTGCCCTATTAAGAATTGTTTATCCAGATTCAACACTGCAAGGCAATGCCTTTAGCTTATGGACTTTTAGATTGTACTAAAAACACACGTGATCTACTTTAACACAATTAATGTCTATAGGTGTAGCATAATAATTCTTAAGAGCATACTTATGAGAGTTCAGTATTTATATTATTGATGTGTTTGTTCCTAGGCAGAAGACACGTGAAGTATTTAAGTAATGCTTAGCACATTTGCAATGGAGAGGAGAGCAGATTTCCCCCTGCCCTCGTGCTGGGGAGAAGCAGATGAAGAACACAGGAAAGGCAAGAAGTGACCCTGCCATAGTTTGTGCTGCCTAAGGCAGAGCACAGATCCCAGCAGGGGCACAGGGCTGACCCTGCCTCCCTAAACCTGGGGCTGGGGCAAGGCAGGAGCACCCAGCTGAGGCAAGGGGAGGATTCCCCCAATCTGTGCCTCCCTGCCTGGCTTTGCTCGTAGCCCTGGAGCCCATCCGCTCCACGCTCGAGTCTGTGCACTTGGAGTTGCTGGAAAAACACATCCACACGAGTAATGGGGTATGACAGCTTATGGCTTAGTCAGTGGCACAGAAGGGACATTTCTGAATTTTCATTTCAAAGAAAAAAAACAAAAACATGGATTACAAAATGTAGATTTCTTCTATTCCCTCCCTCCCCACACAAAGGTAATTTACCTATAGATATAACCAGCTCTTTCCAAATTAAAAAAAAAAAAAAAGGCAAATGCACAGATTTTTGATTGGAAAAATGAGGAATTGATTTATCTTTTAAATTCTCGTGACTGCTTTCTGATGTTCTCTAACTAGCTCTGCATTTAGAGCATCAGCTAGCAATCGTTGAAGGCATTAGTAGATAGTATTGACAGAAGTGAAGCAAGCATCAATAAAAAGAGTTTTAAATCAATACAGGCCTTCCTAAAAAACAAGTATTCTTTGGGGATGTACCTGAGAGCGGTTTGGCTCTGTGCATTTATTTGGCAAACTGGATTTTCAATCTCGGATGCTTGCTGTTGACAGCCCACCAGTATATCCAGCATACTCCATTTTTTTTTACTTTTCACCCTTTTGGAGATTTTTTTTTTAACTTTCATTTATTTCTTTAAAAACAACAACAAAAACCAACTAAAAATAAACACCCCACAATTTGTTTCATGAGTTGGTCATAGCATTTCATATCAAATTTGGCATTGGCACTCCTCTGGAAAAATGTTCGAGTAATTTGAAATGTGTTTTATAGGATTTTAGCTGCTTTGATTTAATGAGGCTACAATGAAGTTATTACAAATGCTTCATTTAAAGGTGATGAAGAAAAATCCTAGTAGTTTAAAGGATGGCCCCATTTTAGCCAGTTTCTACTGCTGCTACCACAGATGTAAAATGATGCCACACAAGCAGTTTGAGGCCTTTTTGTCTCAAAGTTGCTATTTAATTTCAGATAAATACACAAGAGTATATATTTTTTTCTGAAAATAGGTGTATTTTGAAGTTCCCCATTATATGGGACTGAGTTTTTAATCTAAAAATGTGAAGTTACATATGACTGAGAGAAGCCTTATACCTAGAAGTATTACCTACATTTTACCTTTTTGTATAACATGAAATTTAGATTATATACGGATTGTATACCTGTGACACTCCAGCATTTTTTTAAAAAAGAAACCTACTTAAGAGATTAAAAGTTTAGAGCTTTTGGAAATGTCAGACTTCATAGATTAGTGCTCTTTGTCCTGCAGTCACATAGATTTTTTTTTCCTATTCTGGATCCTAAGAGTTGTCCACTGAACAGTAAGCAATAAATCATCAACACGTGTTTTTCAAGTTAAGTAGACAGACATATATTTTCCACTTGCCTTTGCCAACATATTTTAAAATGTGATGGAACTATCCCCATAGAAAAATCATTCTTTCAGATATTGCTCCACTCCCAACTGAGCTTCAACCCATATCTCTTATCTGCAAAACCAGTGCTGTCCATTGAGTTTGCTATATCACTCAAGTGCTCAGAGGGCTGTTTGAGATCTTAGATATAGGGATGATGGATTGTGTTTCTAGGATGAATTTCAAAGGGACAATCGTGTGCAGTTACTAGCTATAGATGATTGATATAAATGTTTACCCCTGTATGAAGTATTTTACAGTTTTACTTGCAGATGTGTATTTATCTTGAGTTATACTTGACATAGAGTTTCTTTCAATTTTTTTTTTTTAATACTATGTGTGTATTTTGGAAACCTTTTTAGATGTTAAAATTTTTGAATGGTTACAAATATTTCTTATAATACTGAATTGTTATCTGGAAACTCTTTGCAGTAACTTTTTTGTATATATTTGAGGGCCTTTTTAAAAAAGTATTGTTTGTTTTTCGGGCAAAGTTTTTACAATTGGGAAGCTTTCAGAAGGGCCTTCCTCTCAACTAGGATACTAACAGAGGTAAGAGTTTTCTTAAGTATTTTGCAGTATTTTGCAGAACTAAGGATGTATCCTCAAGAAAATATTTATGGAAATAATTTACTTTTTTTTTTTACAATGCTTTTGTCTGTATAAAGTATGCAACAGAACTACATTAAGAAGGAAATATTGTCTACATAAAATATTATATGAAAGTTGGTACATAATTCTGACAAAAAACCTTGCAATTCTTTAAGCCATATTGTTTTTGTTATCCTTGGATGAAAATATCAGTATTAAGTAACCAGTGTATTATTCAAGTGCTTAGACTTATATGAAAATGCTTCTACGGTTTATTTATGTGTATTTGGGGAAGGAGTGCTAGAAAAGCTATCACTAGACATGTAGCAGGTGAGGAGCAGATAACAGTATTCTGTCACTTTATGGCCTCGGGGAGACACAGAAGATGCTGGAGGCGCCGTGGGGACTCGGCTCTCAGAGACTCCGAAGCACAAGTGGTGGGTTTGTGTCAAATGGTGCCTCCTCCCCACTGCTGCAGGGGGAGAGAGTTGGTTGGGACACTGTTTAACTTGACTTTCACAACTCTTGCAGACTGTGAGCTCAGCTATGCAGTATCATCTACAGCAATAATGTCAATCAAAGGATGTAAGAGAAAAGGATTGAAGTAGATTATTGTAGGGGTTTACGTTTATTTTAATTAGAACTCATAGCAATATAGAATATGCATGTGCACGTATTTGAAGCATTTTACACTTTACATTTCATGTAGTTTGATTATATTATGAAGGATTGAGTTTTTAGTTTGATATTTTACCATGCTAAAATGGGAGGTCTGCCCAGCCCTATACTGGATTCTTGTTTCCTTTAAAAGGTTATTTAGTACAGCACTCACTGCATTGTGTAATAGTGCTAAAACTAACACTATTTTATGAATTTCTTCAGCTTTAAAAAAAATTAACCTGATGATTATTACATTTGTTTAGCTGTACCCACTGACCTTGTCAGATTCAGTTGGCAAATTGTATAATTTCTTTTTCTGTAACTGTTAATAAACTTGTACAGCTAAAACAAACAAAACCTATGGACAAAGGCCTCAGAGGTACCAGTTCTGTTTCAGCAATCAAGATGCCAGCTTGCTCATCTGGTGACTGTGTTGTTAACAAGACTGTAAAACCTCTGTTGTGGATTGTCCATAAAATGGCATTCCGACATGTGCCTTATTTGCTGGATAGTATACAGCTTTCCTCTAGTATTCTAGCATTTTAATGCTGTATTAAAGTATTGCAAAAAACCCAGCAAGAGCGTGGCGTGGTTTACTTGACCCTTCCTTCCTTTGGTAATTTATACCCAGCTGCAGTGGGTTCTTGGTTATGGCCTGGCCAGCCACAGTCTGGTGCCTGTGGAGCAAACCTGCCCTACCCCAGCCATGACCCAGACCAGGGGAAGAAGAATTTCTGCACTGCAGTGATCTCCTATGCTTCAAGGAGCCTGGTCACATCCAGGGTGACAGCTCCTCACTGCTAGTGGGACACCTTGGGTTAATGGGGCCAGCCCCTCCTTTTTAACAGCCTGATGTTGTCTAACATTCCTTCTCCAGGAAAAGCTTCTGTAATCTAAGTATACTTCTAGCCTTCAGTTGGATAGGAAAGCTTATGTGCCTGAAAGTTATTTTAATGAAAAATAACATGCATCATTCTTTGCAAACACAAGAAGTTAGCAAGAACATGACCTATTAAATGCTTGCTGTGTATTAGCAACGCTCTTCTCACACTCCCAGCCAAAGTTCAGTGGCAAGTAATTTTTCTCCTGAGACTGACAATACTACAGAGATAGGAAGTGAAAATAAGGGCATCAAGAAATTAACTTTGGATTTTAGGTATTCTGCCTCTAACACAAGAAATTGCCTTCATTTAAAATTAGCAGAAAATTTTTATTAGACACACTGACACACATTTTTATATGCCTGCTAATCTCTACAAACACAGTGCATGTTTGCCACTTGGAGATCTTCGCATTGACACCATTTCTATCACATAGCAATCCTGATTTCTGGATTCGAGTCCTCATTCAGTCAACACAAGAGAGAGCAAAAACATCCACATGTTTGTGCATTGGTATGCAATGTTGGAAGAAGAGGCTGACAAGGAATTGTACAATTCTGAAGCCTTGAAAACAGACTGTCTCATCAAATGGTGAAAGACATCCCCAGCTGAGCCCCATGGAAAGGGAAAGCACATATTCAGAACTTGTTGGTAAATTTTTCTTTGAAAAATAAAACATACTGCTCTTCACTTTAAATTTGGCTACAGCCCTTTTCCCATAGCAAACATAAGCCACAAAGCCAAGCTCAGAACTGAAATACATCTTTCTTTTTACAGAAGACTGGGGCTTCCCAAAAAACCCACAAACACCTCAGATTTAGCACTTAACTGAGACAAAAAAAACATGCTGAATAGAACTGCAAAGTCCTGGCTCCCTATTACCACATTTGCTATGATTCCTCAAAGAAATAACTTTTCCATATTTAAAAAAGAGACTAGATTAACACAAACAATATGGCATCAATAAAAACAATCAAACTACTCTTCCATCATTTTTCACTGCTGAGCATTTTGCCTTCCTGCCCTGTATGAATGAGGTCAAGAGACAATGCACCAACCCACTTGTAATGGAAGGGCCAAATGATTCCCACTACAGGAAAAATAATAGGGCTGTCATTAACAGGGATTTCATATAACACTGATATTTTGAAATAAAAAGCTGGTTCATTACTCTTAAATGAAAACCCATTTAAGCAGCACACCAAGGCTGAACTCCTCAAATTCATCACACCAAAAGCTTCTCCTCAGATCCCCCCACTGTATAGCAGGTGTACAGACTAGACCTTAAATCCCAGCTAGGAAGGGGAAACAGTCTGCACATAACAGTTGTGTAATCTCACTCAGGGCCCACAGCCACAGAATATTCACTGCCACATAACAGCCAGATGTTTAAAAGGCTGCTTCTGTCTCCATACCCCTCTGCAAAAGTCTGTACACAGGCGACATTGGCAAGAAAAAATGAACCTAAAACACCAAGGGCTGAGCGCTGACAGCCAGGTCTTTCTACTAAGAGCTAAAGAAACCTCTTAACTGGAGCATATAAAATTCTTACTCTTGACAAGTATACCTAGTTTGGGATCCTGAAAAATAGAATGCAACATTCAGGTTTGCTTTTCTTTAGTGATCACCTTCTGGACTTAGAGCAACTGGTCATTTGTCAATTCCTGTGTGGGAACAGCCAGCAGTCCTACTCATCAAGCACTTGTGCTTTACTGAAAGTAATGCAACTGCTCTTCCTCACCATCTGTATCTCAAATACATTTCAGATAACCAGGCCCAGAAAACCGGCCATGATTCCAAAACTACAAAACCTCATTCAAGCAACTTAGAGTAATACCTCTCACAATCTTTTTGCAGGCTTTGTAAGACATTTCTGCAAGTGAACGCCTACCTCAGTCAGCCTTGATGGGGTCTTTATCCAAAGGGCCAAGACTGAAGCAGAGGCAATCACAGTTGTGAGGTGTTAGAGCATCCCTGAAATGCAGCCCAGGGCAGCACAGACAGCCAGCACTGCAGGGGAGCAGAGCAGGGTGAGACAGCCCTGGGAATGGCACTGCAGGCACACAGCCCCAGGGCCCATGAGGACCAGGAGCAGCAGTAACCCTGGGCATTCTTTGAAGGCTTTATTTCTATGCCATGGACTTCGCTAAATATAAATACAGTCATCATTAACTTTTTTCCTTTTTTTTTTTAAGTAAGAGGTAAAAATGGACCTTACATGCCCAGCTCACCCAACCAAACCCCACACCTGCAGAGAAAGCAAATCATAGCCAAATGCTTTATGCACATTTTAAGGGGAGCAGGGCTGTAAACCAAAGACTTTCTTTAATCACTACTCTAGTCTCCTGTTCACCAGCTGAGACCAGAGAAGAGAATGCCAGAACACCATAAGAAAGCTTTCTCTTACACAGTTTCTGAACACATCAAAGCAGCAGGTATGGGAAATCTAACACTAGCCAGTTTTCCATTAATTTTCCTTAGAGTTTTTCAACATGAGGAGGTACAATTCAAAGGATTTTCAAGGAGGTAGACATACTTATCCCTCTCTTAATTTCACCCAGCAAAACATGAAGGAATAATGCAGGAAAACACTGAAGAAATAATAGGAAGCAAGACCTCAAAACTCCCTGCTTGCAAATAAAACAATTATAAATAGAAAAATACCACTAGCACAGGAAAAAAATACCTCTGCTGAGTACCCTCAGGTCAAAATTCAGAGAGTTGAAACCCACAGCCCCTAGAAAGGGCCTCTTTTTTCTCTGCCTCAAATTGGCTACTGGCCCTGATTGCTGAGGGCTCCATCTGTGCTGGCCAGCTGTGTGGGGGGTGGGAAAGGGATGGAGGGGAATGGGGGTGGGCACCAGCTCCTCCACAGGTGCAAGGGCTTCCTGCCTGCTGCAGCACAAACCCGACAGTGCCACTGGGAAAAAGGGAAAAGAGCACAGACATCAGTGCCACCAACAGGAATCTTCACTGCTGCTGGGAGGGGAAGGGTAGCTCAGTTCACATCTAGGAGTGACAACTCTCATTTTAATGTTCACAGGAATTGAAAGACCAACACAGTTAAATCTTCCTCAGCTGTAGAAATTTCACTAAGGGATATGCACAAGTAAACTTCACTAGACAGAAGCTTGAATAGCACACGTTGAAATCAACCAATTAAAATTGCTCCCCAACATACCCTGCTAAAGTTTCTGAATGTCTTAGAAAATTTGTGAATACCAAGCAATTACACACAGCAACTAATATCTTGCCCAGCTACTAAGGTGTGGTTACGTTTTTGGATACTTGGCTACCACAAGTTTTTGCATTTCTTTAATTAAACTGAAGCAGAAGTGTCTGAGTTAAATAAAGACAACCACTCATACCAACATGTTCCAGGATTTGAAGGAATGAAACTAGGTTCATTAAGTTGGGAGGTGAACAGTAATGCACTGATTCAGAGTATCAAAAGCAAAACCAAACACAAGTAGCAGCTGACAGAGCCCCTGATGGTCGGTGAAAGACACCCAAAATGGTGCATATTGAAAAACAGATTTTAAATTAGCTAGTAACAGTCAGGAATAAGGGCATTGTGTTATATTGGATCGTTCAACTCAAAGTCATAATAGTTTAAAAAAAGGCAAACAGAGGATTTGGAAGTAGAAACAAGAAACTAAAGAGAAAACATCAGTATATGATCCTTATCACTTTAAAAGGACAAAACAGAAATCAAAAAATTCAGGAATGATGAAATGAAAGAAAATTTTTCCCCGTGAAATGTAACTGCACTGGGCGTCCATCTTCTGGAAAAGAGATCATTAAGGGCAGATGTGTTAGTATCCCACAATATAATAAATGACACAAATAAGGGAAGAAATATTATTTGCTTCTACAACTCTCATAGAAGAAGGGAATTTTGGATAGAAACATCTGAGGTAATACAATTTAAAAAAAAATTTCACATAGCAGACTGAAATGCATAGTCATGGGATATTCTAGCTGTCAAAAGAATAGATGAGATCAAAACCAACTACAAAACCACATTAAAAAAAAAATTTAAACTCTGCAAGGGTTATTAACCACGGAGCTGTGACCCTGCTCAGGAAGTCCCAAACCACAGAAGCTGCCTGCAGCAAGAGATGATGCCAGCAGAAGGTTGACTGCCTGTGGTTCGTATCTTTTCCCTCACTAAACTGCTGTAGGAAGGAGGATATCTGAGTAGGTGCTAGTCTGAATGTTGTTCTGGCCCAAGGATTATTTTTTGTGTGCCATTAGGAGCTGCAATATGTGAATGTAAACATCCTTCAGCCCCGTAAGGAAATACGTGGCACTCGACAGGCACCTGGCAGCTGCTGGGGAAGGCTCAGACAGACATGCCCAGGGAAAAACCCTTCAGCTCCCCAGAATTCATGCTCTGGAAGAGGACCTTGCAACTCACCTATGCTCATGCTTGGATGGGCTAATTGGACAGAAAATAATTGAAACACCACCATAATTTGTGGTCTCCAATGGAATATTGCTCTACAAAAAAAATGTAGCAATTTTTGTTGTTGTTGTTTAGGTTTAATTTTGTAAACATTCCTTGATTATGTTTTTCTGGGTTTTTTAAAAATCTGTTCCTAATTAGCTGTTTTAAATGCATCTATACACTGCATTCCTGTTTGCTGGGCCACACTACCCACTCCTGCTCCCCAAGTGGCAAGGACACTGTTTATCCCTAGATCAGCCTTACCACATGCTTCTCTGGGGTCACAAAAGAATTTACTGCGCCAAGGAAAATTTCTAAGAGGTGTTTAAGCACCTCTTAGCATCCAAAAGGTCCAGTAAATGGAGCTGTAACAATGAGGTTATAGGCTCTGGCTGAGCCATGCACCATGTCACCACGATGGGAGGCAGCCAAGCTGTGCTGGGCTCCCACAGAGGTTCCAGCCATGCTGTGCTGAGCCCTTCTGGCCAGCACTGAGCCAAGGACACCCCGAATTAACAAGGAGGTTGGTTATCCCACAACCAAGTTCCCCCATCCACAGATTTTAAGTCACATCTTCCACTCCAAGGGTGCAGCTTCACACCCCGGAGCTGCGGGAAAGGCGTGAGATGTGCATGTCTGGGTTGAGAAAAGCTTTATCTTTTCTGCCAGAAATATCTCTGCCCATCTCTCTGTGCATGGAGGAAATGTCAGTCTGAGGCAGACAAGAATATTCAGACCAAAGAAGTAACATCAGGAGGCTTTTGTGAAACAAATGTTGCCAAGAGAAGAAAGTGACCTTTTACTCCCCTGATTTCCTTCCTTCACTGAACCCTGTGCACCTCTTTGCTGCAAGAATTCAGCATAACAGGAGAAGCAATAGGGTCTTGAATAAGGCTTTACAGTCCCAGCAAAGGGGAAATTCAGCCTGAGGTGTGATTTGCTGTCCCATGGACTGCACGTGTGAAGTAAATCTTACTTCTTTTTTTTTTTTTTTAATTAGAATTTAATACACTTCATAAACATGATCTTCCCTTCAACACCTTACCAGTAAATCCTGCTGATTTCAAACAGCTTTCTAAATATGATAAGTAGGGGAAATTTCTCACCTGAGTTCTTTTTGTAAAGACAGACAATACAGAAAGTAGTGATGGGCATATAAATCTCACTTTCACCACTGGCAGGTATTCTGGTTTTCTTAAGTTGCAAACTGTGCTTTTTTCTTAGAACAGATAGTGTCTAGTCTGTAACCAATGTAGACGTAACCAATCCCTTTCGGGGATACCTTAGAAAGAAAGAAAAAGGAAAAGGAAAAAGAAAACTGCTACTAATCCACTCCAAGGCTGTGTCCTGTTACACAGAACATGCAAACAAGCAAACAACCCCCCCCCCCCCCCCAAACAAATTTCCTAAACACTCAGCTGGGTAAAGTCTGTCCAGTGACTGGAATGAGACATGTTTGTTTAGAGTATAAAGCTGCTGAACTTCATTAGAGGCTCCTTCACCTATAGATTTCGTTTGTAAGTGATTGTGCCTAAAATACCTGGAGCTGTAAATTACAAGTCCCTCTATGCCTCTTACCTCCCCACTTTCTCTTGCCTCTCCCAACTCCTCCCCACTGCCTGTATTTTGCAGTTGTTGCTCACTTTGAAGTTGTATTACATGCTTTGCACAGCCCCTGGTTTTTCAAAGACATATTTGCAATTACATTAACATGCTGTCCCCTCCAAACATCCTTAATTGTGTTGCCACACACATTTCCCCAGCCCTTGCCCCACACCACCTGCAGCACAGGCAAACACCCTGGTGCTCCCCACTGCCAGTCATACACTTAAGAAAGTTCTTTGCTCTGCAGGAGAACACAGGTGAGTGGCCACAGCCATCTCCCTGCCCTCGCAGGAAGCAAATCAAGGTGTCTGTATTCTAGTCACAATTGTGATTTCTGGTCTTTCTCACACAGTCACAGCTGCTGGCTTAGCAGAGAACCAAAAAATTCTCAGATGAGGCAGACAGCACTGCTTTCTAAGGGGTGTGAGCTGAGTTTCTGCTTGCTCCATTAGTCCCCAGGTATGGCAAATTGCAGCTGGGTTACAGCCAAATAATCCTGGGCTTTTCTTCTTCCCAAAGCTCCTTCTGTCAATCTTCAGTGCAAGAGCTCCAGGAGGATTTCCCATCAGGGATGAATCTGATTTTTCTGCCCCATGAATGGCCTGGCTGGAGCCTCTTTGCTTGTTTTGGTGGAGCCACTGCACAGCTCCTTGGGGCAGAGCACTCACTGCTGGGGGCACCTTGCTCCCCTCAGCCTTAGGGAAGACAAGTGACACAGTGCAATGGTTTTGCAGCACAGCAAAAACCATCCCAACCAGAGAATGCTGGGTATGAAAACGATCTTCCTGATTTCTCCTTTCAGCACATTTTGCTGCCTAGAAAGAAAGAGGCCGAGATGGAATGAGCAGACGGGTCTGCAGGATCGGTGCTGGCAAACGTGGAAAATTTTACAGCTTCTGGCTCCAGCCCCAGCTTGTCCCCACTTTCCACGAATGCCTAATTGAGACTGTCTGGCTTTTTCCGCAGAGGTGGGAGCCAGTTTCCAGGCAGGGCATATGGGTGTATTCTGTAAGTCTTCGCCTTGCAAAGTTTTAGCACCCAAAAAAGCCTCCTGTCTCCAGGATGATTCAGTTGGCTGGTGAGGGAGTGGCTGCCAGGCAGGGGTGAGGGTTGTTGCTGTTGTCAGGAAAAAACAGAGGGTAGAAAAGGGGAAAGAGCAGCTCTCTTGTAAAGGAATGATGCCACGGCAATCACCTCATTTTGTGTGGGGCATGGGCCCCATTCAGGGTACTACCCCGAAGTCCCTGCAAGGCAGAGGACACACCTACAGCTGCAGCACAGGTGTGCTGGGCGGCAGGGTGAGGGTGCAGCCATTGTGACTGTCCATCCCTTGATGACACCTGTGGTGTCTCTGGTGTGATCCATGAGCAGGGCACAGTCTGCTGTCCCATCCCCCAGCCCAGCATGTGCCAGAGACCATCTGCAGCAGCCCTGGGACTCAGCTGGCCCTGCACCTTCACCTCAGCCCCTGGACCACAGCAGTGGTCCAGTGCTACTCTGTGGGTTCAGAGGGGCGGGTCCCAAAAGGAGAGGAATGTCTGAGCATCATTGGGATGGCAGCAGCCCCCACACCAGAACTAGCTCCAGCTGCTGCTACCACATGTAGAACAGCAAAGAGCCAAGCAATGGCATGGCTCAGCACCCAGAGCAGGATGGAGCTGTCCTTGCCACAAGCTTTATCCCTCACTGCACCCTGTAGGTGCCTGGGTCAATATTAACTGAATCAATATTAACTCATAAATATCTAGCCAGGCTGGACAGGGAGCAATGGGATAACCCCCAGTTGGAAGCTGTCTGGACTCCCCAGCATGCCATGTTCACACTATTCCTTTCTCAGTGGGACAGACCCTGCACCTGCCAAACACAGCGTGGATGATGGAGTGGCCTGGCCTATCATGGATGTTGGGGGTTTATGTTAATCACATGGAAATAATTTTGGACAATTAAGCATACAGATGAAAGGCCAACTGGCTGCACATGTTCTGTGGGGCATGACCTAAAAGCAGTCCCAGTCATTGAAATGATGTAGTGTGAAAGCTGGATTAAACAGGTCAAGTAAATTTGGAGCAGCTAAAATAAACTCAACTCTCTTCCAAAACATATGTTGTGCTTGCCATATAATATTGCTATACTGTGGTAGCATGTCCCACACATGCCAAAATTGTGATACGCTTGTTCCAGGGTCACAGTGCCAGAGGGAGAGAGCAAGGATGGTTACTTTGGAAAAAAGCCACCAGAAAGTAGTTCTGTGAAAGTCATAAGCTCTTCTGAATGAGCTTCCTGATAAGGCTCTACACATCTTCCTTGCAGCCTACCTGCCCAAATAGCCTGAGCCCAAGGAAGGGATTCACTCTCAGACTGAGCAATCAAACATGAATGGATGTTCTTGCCTTTTGATTCCCTCTATAAATATTTTCCAGCCAGTGGTAAGCAGTTTTGAAAGCCCCCAGCAGTTTGGCTGGGAGCTGGAGACATTTTACAGCATCTGGGAACGATTCCTGAATCACTTCCCTGCATACACCTGTATTGAACTCCATTTGCAGCCCGTTTGCTGTGGAAAGCCAGCCTGCACTGCCCACCCAGGACCAGGGCTGGGAGGGTGTCACCACTGGCCAGGATGGCCAGCTCCTCCCAGCAGGGTTGGCAGGGACCTGCAGGGGTGGCTGACAGCGTGAACTGCTCGCCATTCCCCTGTGCTGACCTTGCTTTAAACATTCACCAGTAACACACAGAGGGTAAAACCCTTCGCTGGAGTGATGTGACCACGTAGGAAAAATAAATAAAACAGTCCTCAACCACTCACAGGCAGATTAACAAAGCTGGGCATTAATCATTCTGGGAACACAGGGAACCCAAAGTGAGTTACAAAAGGGCTTGGATCAGCTGCACCCTTTTTCCATCACATGGTTCTCCACATCAACCCTTGCCCAGGTCAGTGCTACTCAGTCTTCCACACTGCTCTTTTATTCCCTACCATTTAATTGCCATATGCTTTGTATTATCTTTGTTTTTACTTTGTCTTGGTCATCCCAATCCTTCACTACACCAGATATTCAAGAGTTGACAGCAGTAAGCAATTAGATAGTAAAACACAGCACTTGAAAGATAGGAAATATTAAGGGTTGACTCCTCTAATTCTTCCTTATTTGGAACCCTGTGACATGTAAAGGTTTTTATCCATCTTGAACTCATCACTGGAAAAGTGCTTTTAGTCTGTATGTGTGGTTTTAGTAATGTTTTTTTTGAATGGCTGTATTTTAGTTTTGTTACTAATTGCCAAAGCCCTGCCTCATTTGTGGGGCCCTGATGAAGAGTGCACGTGGTGTGACGTTCCCAGAGCTAGAGAAGGTGGGAAGGGCATGCTGCCCCAGAGACAGCTGCACAACACACTCCTTTTTCTTATTTCTTCATGAGAATTTCCAAATGTACCAAAGTTCGTGCATTTGCAAGTAATATTCTATAAATTAAACCTATAAATCCATGGAAAACTTTATGAAGGAAGAGAAAACTACTCAGAGAAGGTAAAAAAGCTGACTGGAAACTTGGGGATTCCCAACTAACCATGGGTGACCTAAGCACTGGCCACATTGACTGTCTGGTTGTGTGCAAAATTCCTGGGTAGCCAAGATGCCTGCTTGGTGGCAGAGAGAAGGCAAAAGAGAAAGTCAAAAGATGAAGAAGTTCTGAACCTTAAATGTGTGTGAATGTTGCTGGAGTTCAGAAATAGATCCTGAAAATAAGAGAATAAATCGACTGCTGATATTCAAATCTTTGTGTTCTATGGGTTTTTTTCTATATCTATTTTCTGTCAAATCTTGATCTGAAGGCTCAATAAATAACCATTTCCTTTGGTTCAGTACCAACCCCACTAACCTGACAGAATAATATAGAGAGAAGCACAAATCTGCAGGCAACCTGGTGCCCACAGGGGCACTTGGACAGTGCTTGGGAAGATGCCCTTACCCTCTGCAGAATCCCAGTCCAGGTTTTTTTGTCAGCCTTTAGAGAAATGCTCCTTGGCCACAGGCATTCCAGCCATAAGGAAGGATGATAGTAAAGCACAACAGATAAAATCCAAGGCCTTTGGGGTTTGTCACACATTTATGTAGTGATTAGAAAGTATGTGGGGGGCTAACTGCAGCATAACAACCCACTTCCCTTCTAAAATTACACATGTATTTGAAATTGTTCCTTAAAACTTAATGAAACAGTCAGTTTCAATGCAGCTGAAACCTCAGCACATGGAGCTTGTTGGTTATCAACTGTTTTATCCAGATGAAGGATAAAACTGTTCCTGTCCTGCAAACCAGCCCTGTGCTGGCAGGGAAGCTGTGCAGACTTCACTGACTTCAGGTGAGCCCAGCTGGGTGACTGCTCCCTGGGGATGCTCTCATGCACCCAGGATGAGATGGGAAGGACACAGTAAATGTTGGCAATTCCTGAGAAACTCTACCTGCTGCCTCCAAACCCAGCACAGGGATTCACCTCCTGGCTGAAGCAAAACTCACTGTCGTGCACCCAGCATGGTTCTCACACATCCCCAGGACTGTGACTGCTGCTCCCTGGCCAGCTGCATTTCCAGCCTTTCCATCCCCCCTTGGTATCATGGGACATCCTGCACCACCAACTGCATCCATTATTCACTGCTGCACTGGCAGTGAGCCTCTTGGGGGGATTGTGTGTTCACTGAGCCCTATTTTATATAGGTACAGAAGGATCTTTGGTAAAATCAAGCATTTGAACTATGTCAGTGCTGCGTGGTTATTTCTGAAGTCTGTGTCTGTGCTGCCTGTCATATTTCTCCAGAAGACTTTTGCCAGATGGCTGTACATGGCTGTGGTGTTACTGAGAGCTAAATGAAGACCTCATGCAGAAGCCCCTTTAAAAAGTTCATGTATTTAGTTTGCCAGAAAAACAATGATTTTCAAGCTGAACCCAAGTTTTAAAGATAAATCTGGAGTTTTCTCAACATATTAGATCTTAGAGTTCTATTTTCTGAAAAGCTAGCAGGGGCTGGTGGTTGAGTACTGCAGCTACACTGACAGGCTGCCTGGCTTATTCCAGGATAACATCCTTTGTTTTGGTGGGGCTGACAGGACCTGAGGGGCACCACTGCAGGGTGAGTCCAGCCAAGGCTGAGCACGCTGGTTTCTCCATCCCTGGCCAAGCAAAGAGGTCCAGCAGGGAACTCAAGGCACACGTTCAAGCTCTCCTGTACTGTAGAAAGGAGGAGAGGGAAATCTGTGTGCTGCAGACCGGCAGAGCAGCAGGATTTACCTCTGACGGCTGCTTTCTGTCTGGTCACCTTGCAGTGAGGCAGCAGCAAGGGTGGCTGGCAGCACAGCACCCCTGGCAGCAGGTGAGCATTTCCCGAGCTCCTTGCAGGACATTGCTGGGTCCCTGCAGCCCAGGACCCCACGCAGAGAGGGGTCGGGTCCCCAGGGTGGTCCCTCTTTGCTGGCACTGAGGTGACACTGGCAAAGAGGAGACTCCGCTCTGGGGACCTGGCCAAGGCAAAATCCTCTCCCATTCTGCTTTTGCTTGGCTCTTCCTTTAGTAGATGATTTCCACTCCCAAATGGCCTTATGGTATGAATAAGGAGTGCTCTGTGGTTGAGAACCTACAGCTCTGACAAAGACCAGATTGCTGCCACAGTTATTTCCTCTTGTATGTAAAAAGGGAAATTGTGGTATCACACACACCTCTGGGCAGAAATAGCTGACAAATACCAAGTTTTTCATGGCAAAAATTGCTGCTAATGGCATCTGGACACCTCTTTGACATGTTAAACTACTAATTTCAAATACTGCCCTCTGATGTGAAGCATATTTTTAGCTGAAAGAATTGGGGTGTTTTGGGAAAATTTACCTTCATAAATAATCCCCTGGCTTAGATGTTGACTTCAGTTTTACAGCTGCCACCCAACTCCCTGAGCTCAAGGACAAGATCAAACCATGGCCCTGCTCACTGGTCGGCCACTTGGGCAACACAAACACACACAAATTAACATCTCTGGACATTTCCAGGAGCAATGGAAACTAATAATTCTTTTGGACAGGATGGATTTCCTGCTGAATTTAATAACAACAGTTGGAGACAACTGTCTGGATACTTGCTGCTTTAAGATAAAGAGCCAGTTAAAAACTGTAGTGATTTTCCTTGCAGAAAATTGGTGTGTGACAGCCAGACATGTACTTTATTTCTAGTCATGAGTGTGTATATTTATAGAGCCCCCACCAGAAAAATGCTTAAGATGAAGGAATAAAACTCAAGACAGCCCACTATCAGCAAGCTTGCTTTTTATGAGGTTTTCAAAGCTATACCAAATTTCAGGGCTCTGGGTAAAGGCTTTCATAAGATCTATGTTTGGCACCAATTTCCCTTTGAATTCAGATGAAGCCAGGACACTAACTCCCTTCAGGACCTTTCAAACTGCCAGTTTTAGTCTGCAGTGGTATAATAAAAACACAAGTGGAGAGAAAGAGAGAGAGAAACTCCTCCGAGAACAGACTGAGAACAAGAGTAGAAAGTAATGATAAGGAGTGCTGGGAAGCCAAGATTCACATCAGGAAAGGAGAGTTTAAATGCAGTCAGAGGCCAAAATGTAGCATTAAAGCATCTGTTGTGACAGTTCATATGCTACAAGTCATTATATTTCAGCCAGTGACTATCATATTATATAGCATAATAACTCTTCCAGCATATCTTCAAGGAGAGGCACTTATCCTCATTTCCTATAATAATTTGCACACCTCAGATTCCAGGTGTGGTTTTTTGTGCCTTCATACAGTAAATTAAGTACCTGGTAATTTTTTCCCACATTCCACCTGTATGATGTCACTCTCAGATATTTCTTCCCCTCCCTCCCATTTTATTTTCCTTTATGCTAAAGTCTCTTTAAGTCATTTTCTTTTACTCCAAATAATTTCTGTTGCTTTTTCCTGTCACCTGCCTAATTTTTCAACCACTTCTGAAAGCAGATCCTGAACCACAAAGAGCATACCTTTGTTTGTTTAAACTTCCCCTCTTTCTGCTTCCTGTTCCCAGGAATTGCAGTGGCCCTTTTGCCCCAGCACCATAGTGGAAGCTCATGCTGGGTTTTGACTCCACAGCAGCCCTTAACTCCTTTGGATGAGCATATTTTAGGATGCTGTGCTCATTCCATATGTACTGCCTCCATGCTTGCAGAAGTGCTGCTTTGCAGCTGTATAAAAACTCTCATTATTGTCCCAGATTTTCCTGCTGTCATCATTACCTGTTTATCATCATTCTGTCCGTGTGTTTTATCAGCAGTGATTTTATTGGTATTGATGAAAAGAACTGATTGGGAATTGGTTAAGATGTGGTAATCCTTGTAAAATGCCTCTGACTACACAACCCCTGTAGGTTGGGGCAGTCCCGGGGCAGGGGTGCTTCAGCCTGTGCATACCTCAGCATCACCCAGGCCTGGAGGGGCCCAGGGTGGAGGTCATTTCCCTGGGACACAGCCATATTTTGGGCGGGTGTGAGGGGCAGACAAGCCCATCTAGTCCTGGATGGGTGACAAGTATGAGTTCATCAGGAGAGACTGCAGTTACAGCCCAGCCCTCCCTCTCTGCTGAGACAAAGTCCAGCAGCACGATGTGCTCTGAGACAAATGAACTGGCTTCCCCTAGGAAAGCTTCTAACAACTAATGGTGTTTGAGGGAAAGCATAGCTTGAAGGAATTAAACTTGATTCCAATCTGACCACAATCCAAAGTGAAAATTGATTCCATTTTAAATACTAGATTTCTTATTATTTCTTTTTAGTTACTGAAGCGGAGTCTGAGTTGGATCATCATCTCTTTTACTGGGCCCTCACCCACTAGAATCAGAGTGCTTTTACAGCTCTTTTTTATCTGACAAGGATTACTTTACTTCCCACTGAACTATCCTGGGCTGCTCCTCTGCTGGAGCAGACTGTGGAGAAGAAAAAAAAAACAAACAAAAACCTAGCAGAGGCTGGCAGGGAACCCAAATAACAGACCAGCACATTTTGCTTATAAGCCAATATTTCTGCCAGGTCATTTAGAGGCACCTTTGCCAAATTACAAACCCTTCAGGAAAATTTTGGATCCATGAATGCTCTTTGGTCTTTGGTACAAAAGGGTCCCAGAAAATGAGGTCAAGAGAAATCATTGGTATTGCAAATCAAGGCTTATAGGTGCCATTTCGTTCACTTCAATCCCTGCACTTTGCTTTACAAAACTTATGCAGTAATTCAGTCATATCTGTCAGTGGCTGCTTTCAGTTGAAGCCACCCATTCATCAGTAGAGATTTCTATCCCACTCATTTATCACTAGAGCATCCTCTCTCTCCTCATTCATTTACCACTAAATATTCCATCTCTCCTCAGAACACCCCTGCATCAGCCTGGAGAT
Source organism: Sturnus vulgaris (assembly GCF_052056855.1). NCBI lineage: Eukaryota > Metazoa > Chordata > Aves > Passeriformes > Sturnidae > Sturnus > Sturnus vulgaris. Next base: position 14,229,117 of record NC_142250.1, read on the forward strand.
GAAGCCAGCAGCAGGATATCTGCAGGAAGAGCTGGCCAGTCCCTGCTCACCCAGGGGCTGCATCCTCAGAGCCTGACACTTAACCCAGTGTCTTACCACAGGCAGAAATGACAATATATGACAGTGTGGAGCTGCATTACCTCCCCTGAGCAAACTCTCCACAGGAGCTGTGAGCATAAAGATCAGCCATCACTATGTGCACTAGTCCTGGATGACCTAATGGTGAGGGTATGAGCTGTGCCCAGGTGAAGCAAAGGCTGTCACAGCCCCCTCCCAGGTCTTGGTGGAGGTGCCACCAAGAGCAGCATCCAGGGGACAACAAGCCAATGGCCCAAAGCTCTCCTGATCCAGCAGTTCATGGGCAGAACCCAGCAGCCACCAGCGTGGTGTTACCCATAGAAGGCAGCCCAGCAGCACAGGCAGCTCCTGCTTTGGCCATGCTGCAGTCTGGAGCTTGGCTAACCCCTGGCAGCCACAGCAGCAACACAAAGCACAAGAAACAGCTCCTCAAAATGCCAGGTCAGCAGTTTTCTTATCAGAAGAGACTGACAAACAGGGCTCTGAAATACACTGGGAGAGTTTCCCACTAAACATCAACTACTAGGCCTTTATTTATAACTTATAAAAGTAATCGCATTTCAAATCTGTCCAAGGGAAAGAGGGGCTGCTTTGTGTTTTTAATCTATTAATTTTGTTACCAGAAAAAACTGCTATATTAAGCATGAATACTGATTTTTAAAAAGCAAAGCCAATAAAAATTATCTAGAGGACAACATTCCTTAAAAGAGACCATAAACTACAAGGACAGGAGAAGGATAATATGGAAAAAAATAATAGAAAATTAATACCTTTTATTGCCAGTTAGTCTTACAAACAGAACAAATCACATCAGTAGACCTAAAATAAATACACATATACTTTTAAACTCAACATTCACCATATATGCTTGGGAAGAGTTTCAGGTGGCATTGGGTTTTAATCCTGAGACACTGCTAACCACACTGGGCATTTTGCCTGTAACAGTAGTGGGTAAGGAGTTACCCCATGAATCGAATGGATTTGTATGTCCAGGTGTGAGGATTTTTGTTCAGGGAGGAATCTAAGAAAGGAGAAATGAGAAGCTGTTTGCTGCTGTATTGCACTTGGGTTAGTTTTAAACATTAGAGACCAGATTTCAAAAGATGCAGGGTTTGGATGCAGCCATTCAGACATAGCTGGGCAGAGGTTTAGTCTAGGTCCACTTCCAGTTTTAATAAACCAGTGGCTGTAATAAAGGACAAGGAACTTTAAAGTGTGCAGGGCTAGGATATAACATTTTATAGTTCTTTCTGCAAGGCAGAAAGTTGATATCTCACTAATGCATACTAGAGGTTGTTGGAGAATTTCCTAAAATAAAGGACCTAGTTATTTTTTTGTTTTTATTCATTCTGCTCTATAGTCTGTGGTTTTGTTTTTCCAGTTTTCCATTGCTTTTTGCCAGGGAGTACATAATACATGTAAAATACCCTCTGTCCCCATTTATGCCAGTGGTCTGTTGGTATCAATGAAACCACCTCAGCACTGGGACCCTAAAATTGGGATGCCCCAGCTGTAAGGCTATTGAAAAAAAGTTAATAACTGTTTATAAATCAAATGCATCACCAGGAGGAGTCTTGTCCTAATAAATTATATTGGATTGGAACTGGATAAAAATGTCACTGATTATTGCAGATCTGCATCAGCTTAAGGATCACACCATATGGCCATAAGTCAGAGAATCAAAGAATCAGAATGGTTTGGGTTGGAAGAGACCATCTAGTTCCAAACCCCCAGCCAAGGGCAGGGATACGTTCCACTTGACCAGGTTGCTCAGGGCCCCATCCAGCTTTGCTTTGAACATCTTCAAGGATGGGACATCCACAGCCTCTCAGGACAGCCTGGTCCAGTGCCTCACCACACTCGCTGTGACATTTCAAATCATTTTTCCTGGTGTTTTTCCCCCTTTGGGACCACTGCCATTTCCCATCACATCCCACTTACATGACTAAACAGGAGGGAATGAGCTGGAGAAACCTGGAGAGGGGACAGAATCCACCTCAGCACTCTGATCAGAAGGAAACTGGCTCACCATGTGAATTATGTCAAATACAGACAAGATAAGAATTGGTTTATTGTCCATCTCATATTTCTGCCAGGTTTGGAGAGAACAACTGAAGAATACATGTTGGAGCTGTAACTTTGACACCAGAATACTGAAATAATAAAACAGGGGAAAATTCAGCATAATGAATGACATCAGCGGAACAGAAACAATTTGGGGTTTTGTTAAGCCCAGGACCTTAGTCAGCAATGACACACTTGGGCAATATTATTTTAACCCTTTGACTCCTTGATACAGAGTTCAGCCTGCTCCTTGAGGGGCCCTGCTCTCAAAGAACAACAGGGTACAAACCTATGTTATCTGCAGGCTCTAAGAACCCATTGAGAAACTGTCAGCCTCATTCCTGAGGAAACAGCTTCTGGAAAGGTGCAATGGGCCATGCTCCAAATGTCCCAAAAGGGGGAAAAGAAGGAGCTGAGGTGGGTAACAGTGGCTACAAAATCCCACCGAAAGCAAGGCAGAAGCCTCCTGTTGTAAGTTTAAGTCACATTTAAAGGCTTAGGAGGCAATGCTGACACACTCACCACTGCAGAAGACTGTCAGCTGGATGGGAACCACCTGCCCAGCTCCCAGAGTAACCCCCAACCATGCTGGAACATCGTCATTCTCATGCCTCCCCCCAGCCCCGGCGGGCAGAAGAAGGGGAAAGGCTTACCCCCAGATCTGCAGAGCCCCTCGCTGTGGGCAGGCAGGGTAGCTCAGGCTCAGGCAGTGTGAAGGCAGCTGTGAGCCAGCACTGGCAGGAGGATTGGGTATGTGGGGATGAGAAGCTTTACAGCCCTGCAGTGTTGCAGGTATCTGTGTGCTCTGCTCGTGTCTCCTCTGCAGCTGCAGGCTCAGATACACAGCTGATCTCCAGGCTAGTGCATCACTGCTCCCGTGTTTTAATTTGTATTGCTCCTGAAGTACGTCTATGTTTGGCTTATCTCAATCTTTCTTTATCTTAAATAATGTGTCAATTCTTCTCCTATGCATATAAAATATCTTCTATATTCAAATGTACTGTGTCCATACTGAACCCTCAGTTTCCAAGTTTGTTTCACTGACTCACCTGGCACTCTGGTGTATGCTACTGCAGTTTTGTTTCTCTTCAATCTGACACCCTTGCTCTTTCACTTATGTTTTGAGTTTAAAAAGCAATGAAACAGGAAATGGAAGGAAAATGTTATTTTGCCCTCAGAATGCAGGATGCTGCTGATGTGACACTGGCAGCAAAAGACATTCCCTCCTGTGCTGCTGGGTGGAGGCTCCCCCCACCACCCCTCTCCTCAGACATCCTCAGAAACAACTTTGGAAGGAGATGACATAAACATCATTAACTGAGGCAAGTAATAAATAGGAATAAAAATATCATCAACATCTGGGAAATGCTGCTGTGCTGTCCACAGGCAAAGGTAACCAGCCTCTGCCTGCCTCTGCCTCCTCCACCTTTGTCAGGAGTCAGATCATGACAGCAGAGAGAAGCATTAGCTGCAAACTGAAAAAGTCACATTTCTGAGCATGGCCAGGAAGGGGGGTTGTACAAACAGGGGCTGGCCAGGGCTTTGGGTTTGCATTCAGCAGGACCCCACAGGAAGGGCATGTCAGCCAGCTGTCAGGGTACAGTTTGGCCATCCTCTCTTGTGAATTGTGTGCTGAACCAGATGCAGTTTTATAACTCTGCTTAAGGCGATCTGGGCCAGGATGGTTTCTGGTAAATTATTTCATATTATTGTGGAGAGAAAAAACCATTTCCTTTCATTTCGTCATGAAGGGAATGGTGTTGAAAAGGTGGAGAAGAGCAAGATATAATTGTCTTGCTCACTGTTCCAGACTATGCTTTTTGTAACTAACCATGATACAATCCTCCAGTTCACCCCAGAAATGAAGTCATCCTTACAACTAAAAGAAATATCTAGCTTTCCTTTTTTTTGTGTGTGCTCCTTCATCTGTGCACATAAATACTATTTTCCAAAATCCAGGGGCATTAAACCACTTTTCCAATTAGTTTCAAAACAACAGCTGAAGAAACAAAGTTAATAAAAGCACTAGAAAAATTAACTGCTCTGCCTTGAACCAACATGACATGGTGAGTAGTTTGTAACAGCAGCCACCCTAGACACAGCCAATCCACTGGTATTCTCCCATTTGGTGTCTCAGGCTTCAAGTCTTCAAGCTCTGTGTGATCCTGCTCTCTGAGTGATCTCTTAACTCTCTGAGTGGATGGTTTTTTTCCTCCATATATTAAATCCTTGCACCTTTATTAACTTCAGTGATTTGGGATTGATGCTTTCAGACAGACAGACCCTCACACAGAGGGGAGCATGTCTGCAGCCCAGAGGGATGTGGGAGCACAGCTCAGAGCCAGGGCAGCAGTGTCCACTTCTGCCCCCAAAGATGTGTCAGTGACAAGATCCCAGAGCTGCAGCCATGCCAGGAGACTCCTGCAGAGGCTGAAGGCACCTGAGCCCCACGGGGGCACAGCTCCTACATGAGGAGCACAAACTGGTGACGGACAGCAAACACTGTGCATGCAGGGAGTTCAGATTCTCAGCAACATGTGCATTTCCCTGGCAGGTTGACTGGAAAGAAGACGGTATTAAGATGTGATTTTAGGCTGCTGATTTACAGGCAGTCAAAGGAATGGTTGCTCTTGCTGCAGATTGGGGGAGTTCAGTACAGGGCAAGTCCAGCTGGATATTAGGGATTTGCATTTCCCAATTCCCAAGGAAAGCACAAGCAGCAGCACATGTGTTCACCATTCCCTGTGACAGCACTGCCACCGTAACATCCCCCTGAGCACAGGCGCTGCCTGGCCCCAGCGCCAGCCTCAGCTGGGGAAGGACCGGCGACAATGGCCACAACCTGCACCTCCCATCACCCCGGGAGCAGCACCTGCCGGGCCGAGCCTCCAGCCCTGCCTCAGAACCCTCGGGACCCTCAGAACCCTCGGGACCCTCAGAGCCGCCCGGCTGCTGGCGCTGTGAGCGCACCGCTGCTCCGGCCGTGGGGCAGGACAGCCAAGAGCAGCACCTGAACACATTTGAGTGAGCACAGCTCCTCCTCACAGGGCACCACACAGCCCTGCCTGCAGCCACTGACCCCGGGAGCCACGGCCACATGTTCTAGCAGAGAACTGAACCGCCGCTTTTCCAGGTTTCTGCGGGGTGGAGGCAGCGGGTGTCTCGGGGACCGATCTGTGGCCTCACAGCAGGACTCAAGGCACAGCTCTCTCCCTTGCTCTCTTGCTGACATCACCGGCTGTACACAGAGGAGAGGGCGGTGGCAAGCAGGGAGCGAGGAGGGAGGCATCCAAGCCAAGGGATATTTTTTCAGGCGGCTGCCAAGCAGGAACTGCTTGACCCGGAGTGCGCACACTGTGCCCTGCAGAATTTGCCCCAGCTGTCAATGCGAGATGCCTCCACAGACCCAAGAGGAATCTCAAAGACCTCTCCGGTAAATAGCCAGCGCTGCCGACCCCACCCGGGCAGCCATGGGCATTGTGTCCCCAGTGCTCAGGGCCAGCCCAGTGTTTGCATCCAGCAGTGAGCCAGGGGGCCCAGGGTTAGTGGGTTAACACCTCTGTAGCGTCATGGTCAGCTCGGGGTGGGGACCCGGGCTGCAGCCAGTGCTTGGGTGTAGCTGTGCTGGCTCCAGCTGTGACCCTTCCACCCTGCCCAGCCAGCCCTCCTTGGTGCCGCTGCGCTCCTCCCATGAGCTGTGCACTCCCCCACCAAGCAACAATCAGACCAAGGAATGCGAAGCTCGAGCGTCTGCAGTTTAGGTGAGGAAATGTTATTTTTAAAAATGCAGAAAAGCGTTTATAGGATCCTGGCAAGATCAGCAAAGCATGTGAGAGGCTGCAAGTCTGAGACTGCGTGCTGGCATCCCCCAGCTTTTATTGCACAGAATCACGCAGCTTTCCCAAAGGACACTTTGCACTTTGTTTGGCCTTGGCAACCATCAAGTTAATAGCAACGCTGCTTCCAAAAAAATAAAATTCTAACCAAACACTGACTTTTGGTAGGGAAGAAAAGCCCTAAGATACTGCATCATCTGGAGCATGCACTGTTTAGTACTAATGCAAAATTTATTGCTCTGGCAAAACCTAAACATTAGCAGCTGCTGCCTCCTCCTCGCACTCCTCCGTATCTCCAAGGATGTCGTGTCAGCTGTGCCAGTGGTGGGGTCGGAGCAGCGAGTCCCCCCGGGCCGGGAGCCGCGGCCAGGGCTCCTCCCCGGGCCGGTCCCGCGGGGCAGCCGCCGCTCATCAGAGCCAGAACGCCCTGGGCTGCTCTGAGACACCAGCGGCACCAAAACCTCGCGGGAGGAAAGAGCAACCAGCTGGGGATGAGGTAGGAGTGGAGGGGGAGAGCGTGAGCAGGAAAACCACAAGACTCTTGCGCCTGCTAAAAATGATTCCCACCTAGTAATTTTAGCAGCTGTTGTGTTCTTCTGCCTACCTTCCTGGATGAATTTGAAGTAGGAGGTGAGTGAAAATGAGAACGGTGACAAAATTTTCCCCCCACCCCCCTAAAACCTCTGTGTCTGCACATTTTTAACTTCCCCTTGATCCCAACTTAAAGACACAGTCACTTTTTTTCCCTAGTTAAGTGGTTTTTGTCCTGGCTGGTAAAAAGGAATGAAAATTCACACCAGTGTTTCTCAAGAGTTGTTAAAAATAGTGACCTGTCAGGGAAGGATGGAGTGATACAACACCTCTGGTCCACCCCTGCATCCCTCAGACCTGCATGGCTGTGAAGAGAAATGTGGCTTTCTAATAAATAAGAAATGAAGGGAGCCATGAGGCCATTGCTGAGTTTCTCTCCAGCATGTGCCAGAGTGGGCCCCAGCAATGCCCTGCCTCTGCATGGATGTGTCCCAAGGAGCAGGCACACAGGGAAGTCACAGTGCCTGTCCCCTCACCCTGCACCTGCTCACTCACAGCTGCAGGGGCTGTGCTTTGTGAGGATGGGGAGGACACCTGGAGGAGCCCTCTCGGAGCCCTGTGGTTAAGCAGGTGCTCTGCTGAAGCACACACACACACCAAAGCACTCACAGCAAGGGCTGCTGGAGGGGAGCTGACATTTATACACAACCTGAGCTTTAATCCCCCCCAAAAATATATGAATAATGAACACAAGCTAACACCAAGCCAAGTGCATGGAGTGCTACCAATCCAGGTGATGAACTGCCCCCTCAGGGGGGAGAGATAGACTGGAGCAGCAGTTCTAGAGCCTGAAGTTCAGTTACCTGCTCATTTATACTGCTCTTTCCCAGGACCTTAAGACCCGAACATTTTGCTGAATTCCTGAGATATGACGAGGTGTGCTGCTAAGTTATCTTCCATTCTTCTCAAACTCTATCAATCCCAACAACGATTGAATTTTAGGGGTTTGTTCCCTTAACCAGCTAATAAATAACACATTGAGTCAGCATTATCCTCTGATATGATTGCACTGAACTCAAGCCAAAACCACCAGCAGTTTTATTTCCAGCTATGCTGCAGGACAACTTCACTACTGACAGAGCAAGCAACAGGTACTGACAACCTTCTGCAGCAAGGTCCCTCAAAGCTTTCTCATTTAGACATGGCATCTGCAGACAAACAAGCTTGTCCACATTCAGATCCAGTGTAACAGAACTTGATCCCTCTCCTACCTCAGTTACCTCCCTTCCTCTTCCTCCATTTATAGCTCACAGTGCAGGTCCTCCTGCACACCACAGCTCTTAAATCACACCCTCGCCAGCTCCTGACACCCTTCGCCTCAGCTCTAATGAAAGTCAAAAAAACATCGCTTTTGAGTGGTGATTTTTTTTCACCTCCCAAAGCAGTGAACTACCTGCCTCTCCAGGAACAGCCTTTCTGTCCTACAGCTCCCCAAGCCTTCCTCTCCACCGTGCCAGGGCACCATGAGTGACTGTACTGGAGCTGCAGCTCCTTTTCTCAGCGCATTTGGGGAGAAGTAAAAACCACTGCTGATATCCACGTGCCTCTGTCTGCCCTCACCCAGATGGCTACTGCTGGGAGACCTGTTTTGCTCACAAGAAGCAAATTGTCCTCAGTCCTCTCCTACGAGGATGGAAACCAGGAACTGGGGAGCAAGGCAGGGGCTCAGCCAGCCTGAGGCACAGCACAGCACAGCACACCCCTGATGTGGGGCTCCACACCTCAGCCAGGGCAAGGGGAAGAAGTTACGTGGGAGAGGCACTTGTGCCTTCCCAATGCTGCGGCTCCTTTCTCTCTCATGTCTGGCAGCTCACCCACAGCTCATGCACGGTGCAGGCTGTGGGTGGCCACAGTGCCCCAGACAGATGTAGGGACCACATGGAGGCAGGAGAGCAAGGAAAAGACATATCCAGAGCTGTACTGAGAAAATCAGAGGTGGTACTGGAGAAGGAACGTCAAGGCTCCAGACCATTGTTGCCAAGGTGCAGTTTTCAATTCAAAAGTACAACGAATTGATGCTTTGGGTTGTGAAGATCCAGGACAAAAATTCACCTGTGACCAGCTGGTCCATACAATGTTTTTAACAGTCAGACCCAATTAAGAAATCTGCAGTTCAATATTTAAAAGTTTTTCACTTGAAGGTCAATGACTTTTTAGCCTGGTTACTTCTAAATCAGATAGAATGTGTTTGTCCAACTACAGTTTCTCAGCTAGCAGCAGGACATACAGATTGGCCTTGAAATGTCACATAAAATGATTTGTACTCTCAGTAATTCACTTCTTTGAGGTTCTGATTGTTGATATATTACTACTAGCAGAGTATACAGCATTACAAAAGAGAACAACACTTTGTACCTCAAATGTCTTGACTTCAAAGCATTTAAACTTTATAAACAAAGAGACATAGCCTCAGTCTAGCACCAAAGAAAGCAATTTATGTAAGCAAAAAGTCTGGAACAAATAATTAAAACACAAGACTAAACAAAAACATTTGTGAGTTTGTTGAAACAACTTTGAAATATAAACTCATTTTTTCTGTGTATATTTACTTGCACTTTACCTAAGGGTGTGCTTTCTTACTTGTGTTGCATCTGGAAGAACATCAGTGGTAGCCACGTGAAGCTCTCAGCAGGCTCTTTTCCTGGAGTGCCCCAGCCTCATTCCAGAGGCAGTCTGGATGAGCCAACCTCTCTGCCAGTGTACAAACTTTTATTCTAAACATCCAGATGAAAAATGGCCATAGCACACCTGCCAGCCCTCAGATTTTCTTTGCGCCACAGCTCCATAAGAAGTACCTCTCTCTTCTGTGACCTATTAGAGTTATGCAGGATTTCTAAACACTAGTTCCCCAAAGAACTGTTCTGGACGATGTACTCAGCTTCAGCATCTTCCATCACACCTCAGCAAGCCACTGCTTCCGGCAATGTACAGCTGCGGTCGGGAAAGGCACTACTTTACTCATTTGTCTTCTCATCTCTCAGGAGCTGCGGCGGCCCCTCAGGGACAGTGGGGTGCAAGACACACAAAGGCAGCGTTGGAGGCTTCAGGAAGGCGGGCAGGCAGCCCAGCGCACCCCGAGCGGCACAAGGAGCTGCAGCGCCCGGCCCCGACCCCGGGCTCGAACCCGTGACCCTCGGGACGGGCCCGGCCCTGCCGCGGGCGCGGGGCGCCACCTGGCGGGCAGCGCGCACGGACACCGAGCGCAGTCACCGGGCAGGACAGGGACGGAGCGGGACACCGAGTGCTGTGCCCAGGTAGGACAGGGACAGCCAGGGACTGAGCAGGACACTGTGCCCAGGTAGGACAGGTATTTGAGCCCAGCAGTGAGAGGCAAAGCAATGCACCATGACCCCCTCTCTTGCTGGCTGTACCTGAATGACACCATGGTGTCTCAATACCCCCTGATCAGACCCATCACACAAAGCCAACAGCATAGAACAGCCCAGGTAAGCCCAAGAGGTTTCAGCTTCTCTTATTCCTACTTTCAAGAAAGGGACAGACTATTTTTTTTGTGGCAGAAGTATATTTAATAATTTTCATATACAAATTAAGAGAATGCATCAAAAAATCGTTATTGTATTCAAGTGAAATAAGGCAAACTAACACAATATTTAAAAATCCTATAGAGACTGAACAGCTACAGTGGAAAGAATAAAAAGCTTTTCAATTTCATTTTTTGCAAAATTACGTTCTAAATACTACCTTGCACACACGGTGCAGCCCCCAGTGCAAAAAAGTCCAGTACAAAATAGTTTAAACACATTTTATCATCATTTCATTTATGAAAATAAATTCACATTTAAAGAAAGCCATCACATTTTTTCTCTTCAGGAATAAGATTATTGCACAAAACAATCATGTGCTTTTCCCCACAATCACAATGCTTTACAGCCTTAGTGATTCCAAAGGCAATGGTGTGAGGTTCCAACATTTGTGTCTGCTCAAGCATGCCACATAGAATATACATCTTGCTTTATGCAAATGAAATGTCTTTAGCTGATCAGCTGAATTCTTTCGTTCTCAAGCATAAACCCCAACAACAACGATTCTGCTGTACTGATTAGGCCTTGTGATTCCGTGGTGACCAATTCTGACTGATGATGATGAAGAAGAATAAATCATAATCCAAGCAATACCCAAATTGGGCTGACTTCACAGGATCAACATGACTAAAAGACAATCAAGCCTCTTTCTCACTCAAGCAAGTTCACTATACTGATCATATTCTCAAAGTACAAAAATAGGCCATATATTGAGAACTGAGCTGTATTCTTCACAGAACTAGATCCCAGAGCAGAAGCACACTTCAATTTCACAGTTCCATAATAAAAAAAAGACCTGAGATCCTTTGGCTGGATGGAGGTGAGGTCTTATTGCCAGGCAGAGCTTCAGTAGTAGCCTAACTCAACCTAATGCAATTTACTTAATCCAAAAGTCAAATTGCTCCACTGAAGCAGGTACACTAGAGTTTATTTTTAAAAAGTAGTCTGACACTATAAAAAAGACTAAACCAGAATTGATTTTTAAGAAATCCACAGTTGCTCATTAAATCTACTGGATAGAATTTAACTTAGACACAAAGAAAATGCCAGTGTTGTTGCAGACAGCCTTGAGAGCACTGGTCAGTAGTACTGCTTCAATATGATGAGACAAACAACAGAGTAAGCATTTATTAGCACCAAAGGCAACACAGCTTTTTCTCAATTTATACCTAACCCCCAACTGCAGAACCCTTGCTCTCAACCCCACCATTGATTTTGACACCTGAAACATCCAAGTACTAAGGACAGTATCAACACTGCAGTCAGGTACACACCACACCTTCTGAGTGACTTTAGCACTTCTTGCAAAACACAAGGGGACTCTACCAAACCAGTGTGACTACCACAGTGGTGCAGTTACAACACGCTTCAGTTATTATTTTATGGTTTTAATCAATATTATTCAGTGTAAGTATAAAAGTTGGACAAAGTTAAATAAAAAACATGGTTCCATAGGTGCTAGTCATGAGATAAGAAATGTTTGGGTGTTCTTATGATTAATTTTTCACAGCATCCAAGTTGTCATGAAGGGTAGGGCAAAAGGTCAGGACAGCTGGCCACAGTCAGTAATGACAATCTTTTTGGAGGGCTTTCCACTCTTGGAACCAAAGCTCTCGATTTTTTTCACTACATCCATTCCTTCCTTTACATGCCCAAACACAACGTGCTTTCCATCTAGCCTGTAAAACAAATACACAAAGGCAGTTTTACTTAAAAAACCATGAAGACACTGTTAGCAGATCTTCATAGCTCTCACCTGCTGACCAACTCTGTGGCAAAGGCTCAATTGCCCTTCAAGTGACATGAAGCTTTAGAACATGACTTTAGCTCTGGACCTTAGAAACAATCTGAGCGACAGCAGCCTTGTTGCTGTCACAGCCCTTCCTCCCTCAAGTAACAAAACTAAGTTATTTTCCATTGGAATCAAGTAATTTGGAAATAACAACAAAACAAAGAAGCAACCAATCAAACAAAAAGAACATCAACCCACAAGCAACACAAAAAAAGCACCAAACCCTCCAGATTCAGGCATCAATTAATGAGGCTAATCTGCAGGGCTGAGAACCTACCAGTCCGTTTTTGCAGTGCAAATGAAGAACTGGGATCCGTTTGTGTTGGGTCCTGCATTGGCCATTGAAAGAACACCTGGAACAGCAGCAGCAGCTCGTTAGACTGGTGTAACAAGTATGCAGCAGAAAAGACAATTTTCCTCTGCATATTTAGACTAAAGATTGACAGAAGATGTGATGGTCTGACTCTTGTGAGACCAGTAATTTCCAAATTATTTTTAATGCCAATTTCTTGTCTTAGACTATTCCCTCCTGCCCAGCCTCCCTTGGTTCCATAGCAACAGTGTTAGTAATGTAATTTGCTGTACACGCCCTGAAAGCAATTAACACCAGCCAACCTCTCCTGTGGTTCAACAGCCACAGTCCCTTGGGACAAGGAAGTAACAATTCAAAAGAGAGAAACTACAGAATTCAATCAGATATTCTCTGAATGGCCTTTCCTTTGCTTTTTCTGGCTTTAATTTGAACTTAAATGGACATACCTATGTTACCTACTAAGTAAGAAATCCCAGATTGCTTTGTTTTACTTCTGCAGTAATCTTCCAAGTAAAAATTGAAGTCTCTGACCTATGAAAGCAGTAATTTCACCTTTGGAGAATTTTTAAGCCCCTTATGGGTTGACATATACTTGTAGAGCAGTCCATACAAATAAGCACATGCCAGGGACAACACATTGTTAAATTCCTTCGATACTTCTGTAATTACCAAGTTACCAGCAAATCTAAAAAAAAATTATTTTTTCAAAACCACATCTTCATAAACAATGCTTCATTATAGGTTATAGTCATGAGAAGGTAAAAAGAACGTGTTTATTTACCAGGTCCTACATGCTTAAGTATGAAATTTTCATCTGGAAATCTACTGCCATAAATGGATTTTCCACCAGTTCCATTATGATTTGTAAAGTCACCACCCTGAAACAGAAACAGGTATTAACTCTACTAGCACACACGGGCTATTTCATATCAAAAGTGATGCTATTGCAAATACACTCACTTGCTCTCATTTAAAAGTGACAACATTGACAAATTTTCTTCAGGTTAAGGATAAGCACGGCCAATTTAGAACTGTGTAACTAGATGAAGGTACAGTCAGGCTAAAAGTACATTTCTGCTCCAGATATTGCTGATATTCTCCAATGTCACCTAACTCCAACAACCATCTCCCGTGTTACCAGCCTCTCTCAGATGTGATGCAACAAGCAGCAGTAATTTTAAGAAACACCTCAAAGGCCTCAAAACCAAATAATCTAAGTTCATTCCCATAGGCAAGATCTCCCAACTCCTTTTCCCCCTTCTTTCTTCCAACATGTATCAGCACTGGTAAGGATCTCCAATATTACCCTTTGCTATTTCAAGGTGTTGTTGTTTGTTACACCAGAGGTATGTTAAGCTTATGTTAGCTGACTCCATGCTGCTTGCCAGAAGAGATGTGACCACCTGTCTCAGGTTAAACACAAAAAACTGGTTCAAACAAAAAACGCAGCCACCGTGACTCGCCAAGGTGGCTCCTAACCACTGCTCCCAGCCACATGCCATGTCCTCTGCAGGAGTGACACCACCATGCCAGAGAGAACTCATACCCAACAGGTACTGCAGGTGACCTTCAGCTTCCCCCTGCCACCCTGAGTAACCTCCTACAGGTGGTGTCACAGCTCCTCCTACGCAGTCCCAGAGCTATGTGCTGCACGCGTGTGGAGATGTGGAATTGCCGAGTCCCGGATATGATGGCCTTCAATTAGGCCATGCCAGTCGCCTGAATCACATTAACAATCCATCCCAACAAGTGGAAAACAGTCACTGCTGTTTTCTCTCACTTGAAAATTGCTGAAACGTATGACAGTATTTCCACTTCACAATGACCTCTGAGTAATTCCTAAACACCAATTCATTATCTCACCATACCACAGAGGCAACCACCTTGCATCCTGATTTCCTGATTCCAGTCCATCTGGGGGGACAAAGCAAGGCAGGCAAGCAGAACAGACCTACATGGAACTTCACAAATTCATGACAGAATTCAAAGTAGGGTCTGTAATTTTTTTATATTTATGTATTTCTGATCCCTAAAAGACTTCTAAACTCTATCCCTCTGTCAGTATCACAAAACCTTAGTTTGCATTTGAAAGGCAGGAAAATAGGTCCTTTACAGCACACCTGTCCCCTTTTTTCTTCCTAGAAACAGGTCACACAACTAGGGCCTCTTGTTCCAATAGATGCGTTTTTTGCTTAAAATGTAATTGAGGATGGGAGACCATCACAGTCATCAGTTAATAAATAAAGCAAGCTTACTTATAACCTTCAAACTTTCTCAGATTTTTTTACAAAGCCATTCAACAAATGCAATGTTGTTGAAATGCAGCCTTTTTAAGGTAAGAGAGGACCACCAGGAATCCAATGCACTACAGCAGCTCCATTCTGCTCATCTGCCAAGCACAGTAGAAAAAGAGGCTTTCAAAAAGGTTTGTTGTTGTTATTTTAGTTGCTGCTGTTTAAGAAAAAAAAATGTTAATATGCATGGGCTCTCACCCAGAATTTCAAAAGATCTATTCTTTAAACCAAAACCAAAATCCATCTCAGGTGCATGACCCCACAAATCAACCCCAACCAACCCTTTTGGTTTTCTTGTTCCCTCCACATTACAGACATTAAAAAAAAAAACCAAAACTAAAACACATTGTCTATTGTGAGCAGATTATTCTACTGGGAGTAAGTAATGGACATGTTGTTTGCTTAGCTCATTTAGAACAGTAAGGTGATTGTCATTCTACCCACAAATGCTTCTCCCAGGCAAGTACCATTTTGTCAACTCTGCTCCACACTAAAGTACACTGCTATACTAC
This sequence comes from Sturnus vulgaris, assembly GCF_052056855.1. NCBI lineage: Eukaryota > Metazoa > Chordata > Aves > Passeriformes > Sturnidae > Sturnus > Sturnus vulgaris. The sequence continues at coordinate 14,244,139 of NC_142250.1, forward strand.
AGCAGAAAGCCTTCAGACAGGCTTTTTTTGACCATCTACACATAACTTATATTTATCTGTACAAAAGATGAGCTAAGCAACAGCCATTGCAAAAAGATCAGAAATGCAAGTCATGCTGTCACTTCTTTGTTATTTTGTGAGCAAAGGTTAGAGCAGAGCCATTTCAAATGTTACTACCAGTCTGTTTCTACAAATTTGTAAATAATATAAAAATAAACTTAATTTAAAAATTTCAAAAACCCACCAACATTACCTGGCACATAAACGAAGGAATCACTCTGTGAAAAGTGGATCCTTTATACCCAAATCCTTTCTCACCAGTACAAAGAGCTCTAAAGTTTTCTGTGGAAACAAATCATAAAGTATTATATTCTACATCACATGTGGCAATACAAACACAACTAGATTAACATGTTCCACGATTATACACTTCAAAAGCTATTGTATCTTAAAGTATTATCAATCTATTAGTTATTTTCATACTTTAAAAAAAACTGTTGCAAAACCAAGAAGACCAAGCTTACTTAGCCTCAGGACAGGGTACAAACATAAACCTTTTCCATCTCATCTCCCTTTCATTTTGCTGTGACTCTGATTCCCTGACTTCCCCCACCTTTGCCTGAAGTCACAGGTTTCCTCTTCTGACTGTTATGTCTTTGTTCTTTATAGCAGTAGTGAGGATTATGTCTTTTTTTTAAAGAATATTTGTCTAGGAACTAAAAACTACAAGTTTTTCTCAGAACTACCAAATAGTCAGATGAGGAAGGACACAAATGATAAACCACAAGAACTTTCTAAAATGAATGCACTAATCAGCTAGTAAAATCAGACCAGTAAAATAAAACCCCATATGCTCTCTGGAAACTCTAAGAAAGACCACCCCTTTGATTTGTCCTTCCCCATTTGCTCTGGTGTTTCATTTTAATGCCAGCTAGTGTGGTTTTAAATATATTTATTCACCGCTGTTAACTCAATATATGAGCTGTACCATCTTGGTGCAAATTGCAAAATGAAACTATTTGGAAAAAAAAACAAAATTCCATCTCCTCATCAACACTTTCTGTCATATTTTCCATATAACAAATGGGGATGGAACATGAAAAAATAGTTGTAAAGGGTAAAAGAACCTTCTCATTCCTGCAAATCACAATCTATAACTTAAGTATTTAAGTATGAAATTCTGAAGATGCTGCCTCACCTGCTGTCTTTGGGACCACATCAGCTTTCAGCTGTTAAAGAAAAATAAACAGACAAATAATAAGTCAGCCTTTTCAAATGTACATAGAAGAACATTTACATGGGAGACTGGTACAACTGAACTCTCTTCCCAAAGTGGTGACTTATCTGAAATCACAAGCCTTCCAAAATTCCATGAATACCTCAAAACTTTCCAAGCATTTGGCCAGAAATGAAAAATATCCCCCCAATGCAACTTTTAGCCAGTTCATGAAGAGCCACTTGAACAGTGTCTAATGATTTCATTGACCAATACATAATTGAGCAGTAACTAAGAAGAATCTTCACTATGGACCCCAAGGATCAGAGTTTGGATACAACTAGAGAGACCAAAGTCCTCCCTTACCTCCCACACAGAATCAGCTGTTGAAAAAAGAAAAGGCAAAGGCAACAGAAAAGCAGAAACTGTATATCAAAACCAACTTATAATGTTACATACACATTTGCAAGCAATGGAAACTTCTGATTTTGATTACTGTACATCTTTTTACAAATCTTAAAAAGAGACATAAAAGTAGCCATACCAGCCAGACCAAAGTTTACCTAGCTGGACATTCTGACAGTGACCAGCAGCAGACACATAGAAACATCATGGCTGGAGCAAGAATTTAATATTCCTTTCCTAGGCTACTCTTCTCAGAAAGCTATAATGTGCAAGTGAAGATCACCACAGCTTAGCCAAAGATTCGAGGTGATGCTGCAATGCATGCAGATTTTCTGTAAACTGGGCACACTAAAACACTTTAGCATAGAAATTAAATGCTACCACAAGTAATATAGGAATAATAATGCTATTTTTAAATTATACCATCCAGATTTTTAATTAATGAATAAGAAACTTGAAGAGTAATATTTTTACCTATGACTCTCTGAAATGCTACCTCCTGAGAGCACAAGAGCTGAAGAGTCCAATTGATTCATATGCTAACACTTTCAATAAATTAAAATACACTGGGCTCTAGTCTCAAAGGAACCTCTTTTAGAGACAACTCTTATGAACTGCACTTAAAAGAAAGTTCTACAAATACAGACCCCAGGTGGGTGCTGGAGGCAGAAGGCCACGCTGACTTCCCTCAGCAGGCAGCATTGCTAAGAGCTCCATTCCCTCTCCAGTGCACGCTTCTGGAGCACAGCCCTCACTCCTGCCCACACCTGAGGCACACGCCGGCCCTAAGGTCGCATGTACACAACGAGGCACACAGTGCTCACGGCGCTTTTTCTAAAAGAGCGGAGTTTACAGAAGTTTTCCTCTTCAGGCCTTCTTTACACGGCCGGCTATTTCAGAGATGGGATGTTTCAGGATGGAGCCAGCTAGCACCGGGCTCCTGAGCTTGCTGCCGTCCCAGCAGCGCGGTGCCCTTCACGCACGTGGAGAGGGAGGCTGGAGGAGGAGGAGGCAGCGCCTCAAGATTCAAAAGAACCACAAAACGAGCGCCCAGCAAACCCAGGATGAAGCTGGAGGCGCTGAGGGCTGAAGGGCTGCGCGGGCCGGCTGCCCCAAGCTCCACGGGAAGGGGAGGGACCCCAGCGCCGCTGGGACACCGCTCGCCCCTCTCAGCCCAGCGGTGCACTACAACAGTAAGTTTAATCTCGCTCAGTATTCCTGCTTACACACTATACAAGTGACCTTCCTTCGAGGCTCCCAGCCACACTAGGGCCGTGCCCTTCCTTGGGACGGCTTGAGTGACCGGCTGCCGGCACAGGTGAGCGCTCTCTGCTCAGCCAGAGCAGCCCCGGTGCGAGCCCGGCCCATCCCTCCTGGAGCGGCCGTACCACCGCCCTCCCGCCCCGGGAGAGAAGCACCGAGGGCAGCCAGGCAGCGGCTCCTGCAGGCGGGCGAGCCCCGCCATCCCCGGGCCGCTCTCCTGCCCGCTCCGGTGTGTGTGTGCCCTCGCCGCGTGCCCTGGAGCCGGCGCTGTCTGCCCGCCCTGACCTTGCCCGCTCCCCGGCCGCCATGCCCGGGGCCAGGCCGCCCTCGACTCCGCAGCACCGTCCCTTGGGCCCCGCGCCCCTACCTGGGGTGAGATGCCCGCACCCCCGAGCCCCTACCTCCAGCACGACGCGTCCCAGCGGCTGGTTGTCGGCGCCCACATCCAAGTACACCACCGGGTTCGGCGAGCCGGTCCCGGCCCCGCTGCAGCCGCGGGCACCGGCCGCCCACATGCAGGCGAGCCCCGGCGGCGGCAGCAGGTCCCCGGGCGGGCGAAGCAGGCGGCGGGCGGCGCTCAGCGCCAGCATCCCGCGGGCGGGCAGAGCGGATGCTGCGGTAATCACGGACACACGGACAGGCACACAAGGACACGCCGCTGCTGCCCCACGGCCTTTATGGGCTCCGCCGCGCCGCCGCAGCAGCGCCCGCTAGCGGCGGCGGCAGCAGCAGCAGCGCAGGCCGAGATGGCGGCGCGGGCTGAGGCGCCTTGGGGCTGTCCAGCTCCGGGGCTGAACGCGGGGCCCTGGGGCTGAACGCGGGGCCCAGGCGGTGCCCAGCTCTGGGGCTGAACAGGGCGGGCTGAAGGCGGGCAGCCGGCGGCCAGCGCTGGGGACAGCCCGTGTTCAGCCCGTGCTCCCCTCAGGAGCCGGACTGCCCGCAGCGCTGCCCCCTCCCCGCCCACCATTGCACAGCGATTGTTAGGGCTTGTTGGCGGGGAGCCTCATTTGTCCGTTTGCTTGGGGGGCTTTTTTTAGGGTTTTTTGCACATTTCCTCACAGCCCCCTTACGCCAGGGACCAAGAGAGACGGGGAAGTTCCTAAAATTGCATCATTCCACACAACGCCTCCGGAGAGCACCTTGGCGGGGAAGGCGGCGGCGCTGTCACAGGTGCGGGCCAATTGGGATAATTGGGATGAGCGGGGACACGGGAGTCACGCACGGGCTGCCCGGCACTCAGCGGCAGCACCCCGGGAGTTTCGGCCCTGCCGCGTCTGGAGACGGGCGGGGGTGCCTGAGTCAGCCCCCAGCGCAGCCCCGGCCGTGCCCTCAGCATCGCTCCCGAGCACACCCGAGCCATCACAAAAGAGGGTAACAGCAGCCCAGGCTCAATATAGTGAAATATCGTTCGTGTTTTATATGAAAATAACACATATAATTTAAAGTTTCCCTAACCCAGCAACTTAGATGAAAGTACGTACGTCAGTCATATTTAGGTATTACTTTGAGTTCTCCAGTTTCCATCCTGATTCCATATATAAGTACTTCCAGAAGTTCTTCAAATTCTTAATGCTGTAAGATGTCTTAAAAAAAAAATAGAATCAAGCATGATTCTAATAGTTTTCTCATTTCTTGTCTTATAAATTAGAGTTATTCTAATGAAGGTTACAATAATACAACCATGTAATACAGTATAACAGTATCTTAAAAAGACAAGCCCTTATGTGAGGAATAGTAAACTTTCGATCCCACCTAAGTTGTTTGTGTCAAGCAGCTACAAGAGCCTCATCGGTGACATTCACTGAATCAACAGAAAGCTGTTAATCAAGGCACTACCATGACCACAAAGATCAAGGCAGAACTATAATGTGCAATTACAAACAACTGAGAAATCCTGGATGAACACCATTTTTCAGGCATACACTCCAGAGAGACCCTTAACTGCTGTTGCTGTAGGGATGACTATAGCAGGTACCATGCTCTGTAACTACAGAACCATATAAAGCTATGTCAAAAAGTCCTGAAGGACCAAAGAAATGCCTAAGGCCACCTGCTGTGCTTTCACTCCAGAGAACTTCCTGGGCTGGATGCGACTTTGGTATGTAGCTATCTTCTTTTTTTTTTTTTTTTCCCTCCCATGTACTTATCCACTTATTGGGCTGGTTTTAAATTAGCACCTTCCTTGGTGAAGAACTAGAAGCTGCCCTTCCACAGGCCTGCTGTCCAGAGCATCAAGAATCTGTTTTAATATTGCTCCAGTTGCCTTCATCAATGTGCCTTACATCTGGAGGAGACAAATTGCTTGGTATCTATCTTTGTCATACAGACTTACAGCTTTTCTCTCATTTCAAGACTGAAGAGTCACAGCCAACTCAAGGATTATTTATAACAAAGCTCTTCCATGTCTTTAGATCATCTTTATTATCCTTCTACAAGCTGTTCCACTTTTACAGATTTTTGGGATAAGAGGATCTGTGCACAGTATTCAACGTAAGGATGAACAATTACTATGTGCATAGAGTGACATGCTGCTATTTTCTATTTCTTTACCAATAATCTAAAGGTGATTTAAAAAAAATAAGAGCTAAATCAGCACTTCTACCTAGCTTGTCATATCTTCTCAGCTTCAAGTCCACTTTTGTTAAATTTTGACTTCTGTTAATCTAATCATCAACTAATTTTCTAGTGACCATAAAAAAAGCTCACGCTCCTTTTTAATAATGTTTTAATTGCAGTAGCCACTAGAAGCCCTAATCAGAATTAGATGTTCTGTTTATACCTGTAACAATGGACAGCTCTTGCTCTGATGGATTTATTTTTTAATAAACAAGACAAAAGATGATCAAGAGAAAATACCATCTAGTTTCATACCTAGGAAACACAGGTGAAACAGCTTTGAACTATTTTGCTCAGAAGAGTTCACAGACATCTTTGGTAAGCAAACAATGCAGTTTTCCTCATTTGCAGGCCTTGGTAAGAAGACAAAACAGCAGTGATTGTTTTATTTGAGGATATGGAATTATTATGAATTATTATCTCTAGGTTTATGCAACAGAGCTATTAAATCACTTGTTATGGTCTACTCCTGCAGAGTCAGATGAATTACAACTCATGCAGACAGCTTGACTAGGAACTTGTGAATTACAGAGGTCACTTTCCAAGAAGGACAGAAAAAGGTCTCCAAAAACTGTCAAAGGCCGCTATATCACTGCCAAATGAAGCTTAGAGCTAGCTCTGCAAACTGATACGATTTTAGGGGGGCTCTGAACACATCCATTTGTAGACATGTTCGTTGTTGAATCTGCAACCTGTGGCAGGGAGATAAGTACATTTAGCTGGAAAATGAGTGCACCCCACACTAAATAGTTGCCACTAGATAGGCAACAGAGCACGGGTGCAGACAAAGGTCAAAAGAGGTGCTTCAGCAGAGCTACCATGGATGTAGGTGCTGCCCACCCTTACCATCTCATCATCCTCTCCCTTCCCCCACAATTACACAGAAGTTAGAGATGGATAAACAAGGAGAGCCCTTTTGAAATAGGTAACTCTAAAAACCACCTACTAAAGGACCCATCTTATGTTGTAGCAGAGAAATCCCTGCACAGGAAAAAGAACCTTGAATGATACAATAATTTCAGAATTTCATGCTGATACATTATTTACAACTTAAAATTCTTCATAAATACTATTCAGTAACTGATTAAATATTACAACCACTGTGCCAAGACAGCCAGGAAACAAGAGTGGTCAAGTGGCTCTTCCAAAGAAACAGAAGGAATAAATTCTTGAAAGATGACCTAAAATTTAGGAATTTTGATTTCTAGGGTCTTGAAATGGTGTTGCCCCAGCAGATAGACAGTTCACCAGTAAAAATGTGATATGCATTTCTGATTCTTACTATCAAACTGCATGCCTACTCATTTGTGACACAGGAATGTAGGTTAATTGTTAATCTTGGACTGATGCTGTTGACAGATATAATATTTTGCAATCTACCATTGCATTTTGCAATCTACTACTACTCTTTGCAAGAATGCAAATACATGAAACTCAGAATGGTCTGTGGCCCATTTTGATATGCTCTTCATTGGCTGTGTGCTTGGACCATGCAAATAAAAATGCAAACACAGGCTGCAGCAGTCTACCATTAAGTGCATTGCACAGGAACACCACTTGATACTGTGATACAGGGAATTCCCATGATACTGATTCTGACATTCATTACAAGAACCCTTGCACATATGGGACATGGTTATCTCAAGGACCCTGCTAATCAGGACTGTTAGAATAACGAGAGGCCATACGTGTACTCAGCTTGATTTTAAGTGAGGAGAGCAGGAATTTGCAGTGGGCATTCCCACTCTCCACCTGCAAAGCCTGGATGTGTTGCACTTCAAAAGACTCAACCTAATTTTTTCTTCAAGGTTTTGGCTAAGCTAGAAGATGAGTGAAGAGCTGGAAAGGAACTCTGTGATCTGTGTCTGTCATATACATTTATTTATGAATGGGGATTGGAGTGGGGGAGATGGTGAAAGACCTTTCCATTACAGTAAGTGATTGCAGTGTGAAATTAAAATATACAAGAGCTCAACAGGCACAGAGTGGCCACACAGGTACACTTAGGGATAAAAAGAAAAAATGCTAATAAATATTTCCCCCGATCCAGGTTTCCTCTTAGGAACTTGTAGTAACTGAGCTCACTACGTGATCATTTTCTCCAGCACACATTGTACATAAAGGAGCAGTTTCCCCACATGACTTCATACTAATTACCTACAAATAGTCATACAAGAAAAACCTCAATCCACTCATGCTCTTTACAGCTGTGATTAGCATTTTCATCTCAGAACTTCTGAGTGACATTGCTTGCCTGGAATTCATTACTCAATCTCCCTGCATAATGCATGGCACCCCGCTGCTGATGTGTCACAGTGCCTCTATGCAGTGCCCAAGGCCTGCAGCCTTGGAGTTTGTCCATTCACTGCAACAGCTGACAACAGATAGACCACAACAGCCTGGCATTAGGACATTTAAAATGCCTGGTTTTAGGTTCCAGGAAAAATGCAGCTACTACTCCTAGCAGCCTCACAGATCTTCAGGACATCAATAGGTGGTTTGCCTGTGGGTGGGAGAAGCACTGCATACTTAAAAAACAGTACTGAGTTACAGGAGCCCTTCTACCTTTAAAACATCAGAAATTTCAATTGTAACACGACTTGAAATTTACAGGGATCACTTCAGTTAATTTACCACCTCTGGTCTGAGGAACAAATAATTAGGGAATAGTATCAGAAATGCTTTTAGAATTGGTTAGTCATGATACTTCATCTTGTATGAGTAAGATGAGACTGGAGCTTTCAATCAGCTGCCTGGTAAAGACTTGGGTTTTCCTTGAGTTTGTCTTGTGTGCAAATCTATAAATACATATCTTAGATAGATTTATATATATATATATATATAAAATACAGATCTATACCTGTATTTATATACATCATATAGGCATAATATATATTTATATAGCATATCTTTGAGGTAACAGCTGCCTCTGTACCTTGTACAAGATGAATTATCCTGTCTGCTCTAAACTATAACAATAATCATAATTTTGGGATATATTTTTTAGTTGTGGAAATTCACAGTTGGAAGCTAAAAATGGTCAGATAACATCAGTTTGAACAAGAATCACCTAGAAATTAAAAGCTTTACAGATGTAACAAGTCTAAAAAAATTCCACTGGTTATTCTGTGATGAACAAATATGCTGGAAGCAACCTCACCACACAGAATCTCAGATTCCTCTGCTTTTTTTGCCATTTCCCTACAGAAAGCACTGCTTACTTTCAGCATGTAACAGCAGTACTACATGAGTTAGCATGGAACCTTATGACATACTTACATGACATAACTGCATGTGACCATCACCTGAATACACAATGTGCCACCAACCGAGCTCTCAAGTTGTCAGATGCAAATTAACGTGTGTCACATCTACAGTCGACATCATCTCTGGATAATGAAGCACTTGGTGAATTATTTCGAAGCTAAGGGTAAGAAATCCCCTTCTCTGACTCAGTGGCACTTCAGCAAATTTTGCCCCAGTCTGATAGTGGCAATATGGAAGCCATGCTTCTTCCCAGAGGGACCATCATTCATAACTTGGAAAGGAAAACTGCTAGGAGTTCTTGTGAAGGAACTTATTCTGAATGACTTTATGATCTGGGTGTTACAGCCAGTCACTCACTAGGAAGCTCACCAGATGGGTAAATGGGTAAAATTCACTGATTTTCCATGTCTTAAAAACGTACATTCTGAGAAACACAGAAGTAAGGAAAGGGAGCACTGATTATAATTTTGAAATATAAAAAAATTGAATAAATTTAAATATGCATTAAAACACTCTCGGAGTTCAACTCCAGTATTTATTAAATAAATATGGGGAATTTCAATTTCTTTTGCAAACCAATATATTTAAAAATGGTATTTTTCTAGTGTTTAACTAGTTAAAATTTCTTAAGATTAGTGTTCTGTCTCTGTGTTCACAATAATCAATGTGTTCATACGAGACAAGGGTGACAAATTAAACATTCCAGAGTATTCTTAACAAAATCTAAAACAACCACCATCATGAAACAGCTATGGATAAACTGGAAAGTCTAAACTGTAAAATTCAATTAAAAATAACTCTGACCTAGGAGAAAACCCTAATTGATAATCCTCAATCTACCTCTCAGGATGTCTAATAGATCCAAAAAGGTGCAGAGAAGCTGATGTATTTAGGAGTGGTAAACACCAGCGTTAACTTTGCTGTGTGCAACTGGAGCTATCAAAAAGTACAGTGAGTTCAGTATTTGGAAAGACACTGGACAAACCAATCACACATATTCAACAGGCAGGGGAAAGAGCCTTATCTCATCTAGTCAACGAAAGGGAAGGATTTTAACAGAAGGCTGTACTTAAACTGTAGGAAACCAATTATGGTTTAGGCAATGAGTATCTGGAAATGTGGATGAACTGTCTGGCAAACCAACCTGTCAGCCCACCTGTGCCACGCCGAGTGCTAACGCCTGCAGGAGTTGTGACCTAATTGCTGTCTGCTTGCTTTACAAACAAAATTGCATCATTGATTAGGTTCCTTGGGGGCCACTTTTATACTCCCCTGGAAAATTCTGTGGACTGACGGAAACAAGATATCTCAGCAGAAGCTTTCAGCTTTCTGATACAAGAAAAATCTTGTGTTCTTTCTAGACAGAGCAAATTTGAATAGTGCATTGATGCAATGAGAGACATTAGGAGCAATACTCTACGTAAGAGTCAGTAAGATTTTGGTGACACAAAGTGGAAAACTGTAATAAGGTGACACATTGGTAATAATTCAAAATGTATAAAAGAAAGGCTCATGACTGGAAGTTCATAATGCAGTGAGATTTGTACAGATGCGGAATTTAAGCAGATAAAAGAGAAGTGAGTTCTGCTTAAATACATATACAAATATAAGACTAGGTGCACAAATGAAAAACACATTCTTTAATTTTAAAGGGAAACAGAGAAGGGTAACAAAGAATTATATACAGAATATCAGAGAGAGAGAGAGAGTTGTATAGCTGTTTTATGTGCTGACTAGGTTAATTTAAATGAAAGCAAACAGCTCTATGCACAGGATTCCCATCCTCATTGTCCAAGCAGAAAAGACAAGGGGTCTGTCTGCCTTCCATGTTTCTAATTGTTTTCAATGTAAAAAGCACGATCAAGTGCATGGCAACAAAATACAATGTGCACAAAGAAAATAACATGAATCAGAGATCCATAGTGATGAGGAAGAGCAGAGAAGAACTGCAGGGAAATAAGCTTGTTCTGAAGTTGTTAAACAATTAATTAACACATGGATGAACAGAGAAGTCACAGACAGACACTCATGTAGGTGGCTCTCTGGAAGCACATGCAGAGTGCATGGCACACAGAACACACTGCCAGGACATGGGACAGGAGACACCAGCAGCAACTGTATACACACATCTTACCTATCCTGGGTTCCTCAGGTGACATCTGGGAGAAATACCACTTTGAGGATTGTTGCAGCCTCTGCAGACTTCAAAGTAAGCTTGAAAAATGTACAATGCTTAGGGACATCACTCAAGCTCTTTGTGCTTTCCTCCAGCTGTACAGTGCCAAAGTCAGTTTGCACTATGTCTTGCTGACACTTCTGGGGAGCTTCCAGAAAAACAGAATACCAAAACCAAAATAGTTATTAATTATGGGCTGGAATGGATAAATACTTTTTGTTTCATTACTGTGTACACTGTACCTCAGTTTTATTATGTTATCCTAAAAACTCCACTGGAATGGGTAGTGCCACCAAGGAAGGCAGAAATTCAGAGTCAGAAACAAATTATTTTTCCCAATTTTGACAAATCCCTGGTCTAGATTTATACGTATACGTATACGTATACGTATACGTATACATATACATATACATATACATATACATATACATATACATACACACATTTGTGTATATCTCAATCAACAACAAAGACTAGTGCCCTTGTGGAGGTGTGGAATAATTGCTGTATGTGCTTGCATAGATACTCATATTGTGAAATGGTTGTTTGTTCCCAGGTATTTGAATGTATTTCAAGGGTGGGTTCCACCTAAACACCTTCAGAAACGCCATCTGTAAATACAGATACTCAGTAAGTCTGTTAAACCAAGTTCTCAGATACAGTGAGTGGTGGCTGTGGCTCCGTTTGGTGCAGAACTCCAGTGGGACAGGACCTGTGTGTGTTGTTGATACTCAACAACTGTGTTGATGTTGTTGTTGTGTGTATATTCCTTGTGTCACCATTCAGGTGCTTACAGCTCAACAGGTAGATAAATTAGGCAGATTAGTAACTCAAAGGTTGCATTTAGAAACCAAATGCTTCAACTTTTAAGATGGAGATGCATTAAGAAAAAAAAATTGTCTAATTTCACTTTAATGACAGGTTCCAATTGAAAGAAAAGCATGAAACTTGGAAGAATTTAACAAAGGTGCTAGATGTTTAGTATCTCCACATGTGCCAATCCCAGAGAGAAGCCATCCTTTCCTGTTATTCCTAAATCACACAAACATTTAATTTCAAAGTAATTATTACTTATTTGGGAGAGAAGCAGTGCCCTGCATACTGAACAGCAAGTTACCAATACCTTGCTTGGCAGAGACTTTTTTCTGTGTTTGCATTCATAATCTTTTTTTTATCTTCTGTCTCCAGGGTGGTTCCCACCTTTCCCTTCCTGCACCAAGTCCTGCTCTCTGAAAAAGGTATACCTTGTGCAAATGACTTCCACATTAACTCAAACCAGGGAGAGCAAAGGGGAAGTTCATGGTTTCAAAGAGAAACTCAAAATTTACAAAGCAGCTGCCAATTAGTCAGACCTTAATTTTGCAAATTTATTTAGGAAAAAAAAAATTAACATGAGCAAATGAGAATACTTCAGTGTTACAACAGAGTATATAAATGTCTAGCAATAGTCAAATAATTTGATCTTTAAATACAAAATAACCACATGAACACCTAATATACAGGTTTCATCTGAATACATATTTATTAGATAAATATTAGGTTGTCACATCATCTAACTACATACAGTTTTGCAAGACTAAAAATCACAATTATTTTTTCTGACCAGTTTAAAGTATGAAATGATTGCATTGTACTGTACATACAATGTACAAACAAAGACAATGGCCATTTTTGCATGTTACCTCAGATTGTACTTTTTTTTTTTTAATTCTCCTCTGATCGTGATATCAAAAATTGTACAAAGTATGAATTTGGTTACAATTTTTTTTTTTTTTTTAATCCCCGTATTTTTCTTCATTATTTCTGTAGCACCCTAAAAATACACAGGTGATAGACTAGTACACGTAAGCTAAATATTACATGTAGATAAAACAAAACAAAACAAAGGATCAGAGTATATTACAGAAGTGAAAGTGGAACAAATGCTGAGACTCCACAAACGCTAACAAACAGGATTCATTTTCCACATAAGATGGAGCTTCAAGCTTTTTCTTTTCCTGCGAAATAAAAACAATGCACATTCCAAGGAAAATGAATTCATTTCTGTTAACATGTCTCTATTTGTCATTTACATATGTACAGCTGTCCCTTGAGTCTCTGCTGCAGACACTGGCGTGTACTGTCAGTCCTATAATAATGTCTTGGCAGCAGAACTGTAGATCTCTGTGGGTTCTTTCCCAGATGAACTTCCATAGGGAAACGATTAAAAGGTAAACAAACAAAAAAAAAAGAAGAAAAATACTACTGGAATCTCATATAATAATTAAGCTTTAAAAGAAATGACTGTGATTACCCTATTTGCTAGGTTTTTTTCTCTAAACTTTAATACGGCAGTGAACAGATAAAAAAATAACTAAATTTTCAGAAGCTTTTTCATACTGACTTCACTATACAGTACCTGATTTTAGCTGATAAATTTTAAAACTGTCTCAAATGTCCAACATTTGGGTGATGGGTAAAAATTGTACTTTCTTTTTTAAGTTCTGCTTAGAAACCAAATGTTTCTGTAAGTTTAAAGATGTCAGCTGTCCATTCTTAATAATCTATTACTGTACAAAGCAGATGCCAACACTGCTCCAAACATATTGCTAATATCTATGGGGCTTTTTTTCCCTTTATGCTTTCCAACAGGTACTTTTAAATGACACATTTTAAATACTACCAGTTAGCAAACATACCTGGCTTAAAATACTAATATTGTGTTTAAGTGAAAATTAATTTTAGGTGACTAACTTAGCTGCTCAGGAATCAGTGGAGAATGGAACATGAAATAGAATCAATTAAAAAAATCAGAGCAACCAGTTCCAACTATTATTGAGAAATCTTCTTCCCAAACCTATGGCTTAAGGAACTTACCCCCCAAACAGAAAAAAAGTAGCTCTAAGGGCATAAAGTCAGTTTATATTAGCCACCTCTGCACATGACTTCCAGACCTATATAAAAAATGCAGCAAAAAACCAGGGGGAAACTACTACAGTAAAATGGCTACAAAACACATCTGTATCCATAACTGAACAACGGTCTTTCCTAGGAGTTGTGTGATAGCAGCACCACACCACAACCATATTACCATGTATTACACCAAGGTATCTTTAATATTCTGCAGAGATCCTCTACAGGTTGTCAAGCCTACATAAGAAAAAAGACACTTCTAAGCAGAATAAAATATACTATACTGTTTCCCTCCCCCACCCACCAACATCCCTAAGTGTCTTTGCCCCAGTTTCGGAGACCGGAGCACCAGTACAGTGATATAAATATGGTACCATACAGATTTGCTGCTTGCCTTAGTGCATCTTTACCTGGTGGTCTCACAGCTGGTCCTACGTGTTCTGCTCACTTGAGCAAACGAAAAGCTCTGCCATTACCAGCTCACGATCACCCACAGTCAATGAACACCGGTCGATCAGTTGGGGTTTCTTTTTCCCTAGGCAAACACAATTATGTTTCCATGACAGAGCTGGGCCCTGATTATCCAGGTACTGCCTGATGTATCAATTCACTCATCGCATAAATGGGTATGAAATTTGGGCTAACTTACCAAAAGAAAATAGGGGGGGAAAAAACCAAAATCCAACTCCCTTATTCTGTTAAAGAACCCTCAATTTTCTTTTTTAAAAAAGGACCCATATTTTTCTTCAGACAAGGTATTTAAAAACACCAGCAAAAGTATAACCAGATCATGAAAATGTTGAATATTATCAAAGACGATACTAAAATATTCACAAAGATATTTACAATAGCAATTCTTAAAATAATTGATTTTGCATAATGAACAGCGCCTTTCTTAAAAAAACTTGAAAGAGGAAAAATATAAGTGTGGGACCATTTCTACATAATACGTTTGACAGATTCAATACTCCTACTGGGAAATAAAAGAACTAAACCGCCATTTCCTTTAATATCTACAGCAAGGTGCTGCTGACTAGCATATATATACCACAACGCATGTACAGCAGTAGTGGGAAATGTTAACAAAACGAGCAAAATAAAACAAAAAATGCAGAGAATTTACAAATATGACTTTGGTGAGGAAAGCAAATCCAGAGTCGTAAGCACAGAGCATGCCATTTACAGCACTGCAAACTAAACAGAGGGCTAGGAAGCTATCTAGTCAAACTGACAGGGACAAACAAAATTTTGCCTGGCACTTCAGTTTAAAACGCATTGTGGTGAGCAAACGAAGGGTGTCTGATTGGATTTGGGAAGAGGAAAAGGAGTAGGGTCAAATATGCTTTAGTATCAAAAGAAACAAAACCAATAACTGTACAGTGGGCAAAAGCTGAAATGTTGCACCACGAGGGCAAAGTTGGCACACATGCACTTCTTACACAGCTACTGTACATCATTTATAAGAGAGAGAGAGAGAGACAAAGAGCACAGAAATGGGCACAGAAGCAATAGGAAGCTCATGCAGGAGCAGCAACCACACGAGAAGCAAAGATCACAGGGGCAAGACAGTAATTGTGGCAGCAGGGTCTCTTGAGGGCAGTAGCCATCTACTGACAGGTACTTGTTCTCCCCACGCTCGGTCCTCCGGGAGAAAGAGCTCATCCCAGCAGCCAAAGTTTAAAAAATGAAACTGAAGGAGGAGAAAAGGAAAAGGCTGAAGTATCTGTAACAGTCACGACAACAGAATGCAAAGCAAAACTAAAATTAAGCTGTAAGACGTCTGTCCAATGTCAGTGCCCCTTCTCAAGCTGATTATTAAATATAATTATGTAGATAATGATGTTACTCTCCCTCCATCCTGCAATGATTTCCTTGCTGCCTTCAACCCAGCTTGTCTTACTATGCATTGTGCAGTACAGTGACACAAACTCTTGGGGCTCTGAAGGCTGTAGGTAATAATCAGGAACAGTTTGGTTTGCATCCCCCCTCCCTCTCTTTTCCATTATGCATGGGCATACATGGCAAGAAGACCTATTACAGCAATCTCTACATCTGGATGTTAACGCAGCCAGAAACGGTACTGATCTGAAACCAAATCACAAAAATTCCTAAACACTGCAAACTTCCAAAAATTTTTTTCTGGGTGCTTCCAATCTGTGTGCTGGGCCAGAGGAATCCTCTGCAAAGAGGTGGTTAAGATCCCTGCACTTGCAGAAATCCCGACACCCATGGCTGCAGCCTGAAGATCTCAGGACTCTGTTACTGAAGTCACGTTAGCTAAACTGCTGGCTCCCTCTGACAGGCCTGTGTGTCTTCCCTAACTTTGCCACTTGACTGTAGGATTTGTGCTTTTTTGAACTTTGTAGGTGTTTTTTTTTCATTTTTTGTGTGGCCAGGACAATCATTCCAAGGCAAACCCATGGCTGGAGGGGGGCAGAGGAGAGGTGGGGTAGAGGGAGATACAGTTTCAAAAAAATGGAAGAACAAGCATTGTAAAGACACTCTGAGACGGGTCAATTAAAGACAGTTCCATTCTGTTGATTTTTCTTCCCTTGCCAAGATTCGGTTTTGCCAAGATACTTCACACTATGTTTATCACAGAACTCTCTCTCTAGAGGATGAACACCAAATGGGGTTTCCAATAGCTGCACAACTGTCTACGCTTCTTTGTCACATGTAGCATGGCAGACTTGGAGATTACTGCATGTATTTAACTTTTGTATTATTTTCTCCCGTCACTTTCGCAGTCTTTGAAGCTAACAAAAGCAGTTCTGAGATGAAGAAAGCAGGGAGTGCACCATTGGATCAAGTTGTGAGGTTTTTTTTCTTCTCTTGTGGAAAAGGAGTGTCAAGATTCCTCGCTGTGCAGCCACACACGTGTGAACAAGTGAAAAGGATGGGAGAATACATATGGTTTCAGTTGTTCTCAAAGAGAGACAGAAGGTCATCATTGCTATTGCTTGGCAAATCAGGAGGATCCAGGTATGAAAGCAGCTCATCTGGATTTGTGAGTTCTGGAAGTAGCTATAAAATACAAAGATAAAAGAAAAATTACAGATAACAGAAAAACAACTGAGGGGGAAAAAAGGGGTTAAACACCACACATTCCTGGAATGTGGTTTTCATGACAATATATCCAAATAAAACAGAAGGCAGCATCACAAGCCTAACACCCTCAGATGATGCAGTATCCACTTGCTTGTGAAAGTCTCTGTGACTCAGTTTTCACCTGTGAATTACATTATCATCTCAGGGTTTCTCAGTCCACCTCCCTATCATAATGCCTGGCTCGTGATGCTGACAAAAACTTCTGGATAAATGCTTATCATGGATGTTTCCTGTAAAACACTGCATAAACACTTGAAACACACAGTTTGAGTAATCCATATTTGAATTTTAAGGGATATAAGCAAAGGCTTGTTCTGGCTGTCACACCTCAGTTTGATAGCCACCCAAAGCCTGCACCTCTACAGAAGGAGGCAGCCCTGTCCTTTCCTCACCCTCAGTAACTCCTCAGTGCACTGATCTGGGACAGTGACCTGGAGCAAGGAACTCACCCAGGATTAAAGCAACCAACAAATCAGGGAAGTGGAAAAAGAAACAACTGAGGAGGAGTACAGAGAGAGGAGTGGCAAGGCAGCTGGACAAGTCCTTCTCCTTCCTGTGGCAGGAATTTACAGTGGTTGGAAGTACTTACTTGACTACAGCATTACATGCAATTCCAGACATTTTAAAGGGTCACAGGTGTAACACTCCATCCAACAGAAGATGCCCTAATCTGCACAGTGCTTTAAAGTATCAGAATGAATAGCTGAGGGGCTTCAATTTGTATTTCCATTAATACCGTATTCCAAGTATAAAATTTTGTTTTCCAAACCATCACAACACACTCTTTTTGATCTGACAGGTGACAAGCACATTGTAACTCCTGGGTTGTGCACCAGGTAATGCTTCCTGCTCTATAATGCACCTCACTCTTTCCTAGGCAAATAGAAAATTGCAGGGAATAGTTTGTAATAACGCCCTTTTATGTTCTGTATTGTGTTAAAGACAGAAAAACATGGACTGGTTTAACAAACTTAATAGTAGGTACAAGAAATTAATTTTAAGTTATTCTTTGTTTTCAAATATTATAAAACCAAAAGCTTGACCGCCTCACATTTAACAAATACTGTATTTATATGCTTCTATTGCTCTTGTGCAAATGAAACTTCATCTTCTAACATTATATGGATGAACAAATTTTTCAATAAGCTAAACATGACATGCAGAAAACGGTTTATTGCTTTCTAAGCATTTTGAAAAAATGCAGTGTCAAGTTCACATAAACAGAATCTCCCAGAAGGAATCTTTTTCTAAAACTACCACCTCTTTTTATACATAGTAAAAATCCTATTGTCATAGTACTGGAGATGAGACTTTTAAATGTACTTCACCTTCTATTATAATTTTTTATGAGTACATCATAAGAAATCCAAAAAGAAAAAAAAGTCCAAAAGAAAATGGCAGCCCCACCAAGTGTGGAGAAATAAAAATATTTAATTTGTCCTACAATTTTACAACTCATTCTTAAAAATATAAATAATATCTGAGACTCATTCTTGTATACAGGGGATTTTTTAAAAAGTTTTTTTAAGAGAATTGACAGTTTTAAACAATATGCTCAGAATGTGTGAAGTTGAAGTCGTCTGAGATGTGAGGGTGACCTCAGCTTCCCTCAGTCAGAGGGGTCAGGCAGCACAGCCAGCCTCCTCCTCTGGTGTGAAAACCAGAGACCTCAGGAAGGACTTGCTGGGAGCTGAGAGTGCCGTGCTGCAGCAGAGACAAAAGAGAGAGGAGTGCCAGGGCCTGCCAGGGGTCATGGGGACAGAAGCTACAGGAATGTGCCAGATTTAGATTTAGGGTAGAGTTTGGAGAAGTGTACCCTGCTCCTGAAGTGCAAATTCAGAGGTCTAACCAGTGATTTTAGTCTTGAGCCTCTGATGTCTGTAGTACCTGTGCAGATCTCCCCGTCTGTGTCTGCATCTGTATGATGTGGATTTTTAAACCCAGGTTAAACCTTAGTCTGCATCTCACTGAATTCCTGCAGAATGACCGTGACTGTGTCTGTAGGGAGTGGGCCAAGCTGCCCACGGTACCGTGCCCTGTTTGCTTTGCTGCATGGGACTTTATCAGCCAGGTTCCACAACACACCCATTAAAATAATCCATTTGATCAGGATCACAGGTATTTCCAGTAAGTTTATTTCCCACACTGTACAGCACTTTCCTCCCATTAAGAAATGAGCAATCCTTCATCAGTGATAACCCTCAGTACTGTGGTAAGTGCACAGATTTTTGTACTTTTCTTCTCACCCATAAGAAAATACTCTATGTTTCTTAAGTATTAGAAGAAGACATTTTTATTTCACCTTTTAGTATTGCTCAGACAGGGTCCTTAAGGGTTCAGAACTCCAACTGCCACATGAACTATTGTTCCCAAAGGATGTGCACACAACCATATCGTGTGAAACAGCAGAAGTTGCCTCACTGATCACTGTTCCTGCAGCATTCTGGAGCCACTATCTGTCCCCTAACCCCTTCCCTCCCTTGTGAGGCTACCTGCCAGCCCAGTGCTCCTGTGTGACAGGGGAGATGCAAGTATGCAGCAACAGCGAATACAGATATAAATCCAAGGCACAGAAGCGAACGTATCTCTAAGAAAAATAACTGCAGCAGCAGACTTTGGAACAGACAGAAGATACACATACAGGAATGCATGACTCAAACAAAAATCCAATCCTAGTGCTGAGGATTTATATTTTGGGAGGGAGATGGCTAACCAGAGAGATATACCTCAGGTAAGTATTCTGCTGAATCAATATTAAGAAATGGAAGACTACTTTTGGCCTTAAAACTAGACTTCATTTAGTTGTGAGCTGCCTCCCATGGTAGCTAAGGAGGCAGAAAACGTCCTTGTTGTTTACTTCCCTGTGTGGTGTACTGGGAGGAGGAACTTGTGCTGTTGAGCCACGCACAAGAGCAGGTATGGAAGGGCACAGACTGTTTCTGGCTGCAGGGAGCAGGGACAGTGTCACAGGGTGGGCCAACACAGATACCCCTCCCGCTGGCCAGGACACGGTGCAGGCTCAGTGCACAGCTTGCTTGGCACACAATGCCACAGTCAGAGCCACACACAGCTGTGTCCCTCCTCCTGTGCAGGCACTGCCACAGCTGCAGGGTCTAGGAGAGCACAGCCCAGCCAGCGCCGAGGTGGGAAAGGAGGAGATGGCTCCCAGCCTGGTGCCTGAGCTGCTGCCTAAAGAAATGCCTGCCTTGGTGCTAGGAAGAGGCTTATGGCTCGCACACCACGCAGCTGCTCCAACTGGAACCATCCATCCTCCCAGCAGGTCAGGAGTGCCCTGTCACCTTGGCTGCAGCACCTGTGCCCATGTACCAAAGCATGAAAGGATGGCATGTGCTGTGGAAGCGGGGCCCGTCCCCTGCCCTCCCCGCCCTCCCGCGCGATGCGAAGCACACGCTATGGCAGGCAGATGAGAGTATGACACAGACTTACATCCAGCGAGGGCTCCGGCATGTCGGGTGCTCCCTGTCCACCAGCCTGACCCTCTAAGGCTGAGGAGGGGTTAAAGGTCAGGTCACTGTGTGGATGGTTGCTAGAAGCGGCCGGGGGTGGCTGCCGGGACTGCTGGGTAGGAGGCCCGCTGTGATGTAATGGCTGCCCTGACTGGCTGCTGGGGTGAGGGACGTGCAAACCTTGCTGCATGGAAGTATGGGACTGATCAGTGCTGCCGGGATGAGGGATCTGCGGAGGAGGAAAAAAGCAGGAAAAGAAAGTGAGGCCACAAGGTACAGTGCTCGCGGTGCCTGACTCTGTAACTGCATGTTATAAAACGAAATAAATTAAAAAACGACACACACAACAAAAAACCCCAACAAAACCAATCAACAAACAACAAAAAGAAAGAAATGAAAAAGCGCCATCGAAAAAGAAAACTCCATATCCCAATGCTGGAGGAAGTGTTTCAGCTTTTTGGAGGTTGTCTGCAAGGGGAAAAAACACGTTGGACTTGTGCTGTTGGTTTGCTTCCTTGTAATGTGGAAAAGTGTGTATGAAGATGCAAAAAAATGCACCACAAAGAGGAGGGAAGGACGCTTATGGGTGCTGCTCAGCATTAGCAAGGCAGATGCTTTTGCCCCTAAAAAATGCTATGAATGAATGGAGAATTTGTTGAATGATCCCTATGCCAGAAAACTCATTAACTGAGAAAATGCATAATTTCTGCTCAGCTCCCCTATTCGGTAGCCTCCTGACACCACAGCCTATTCCTGTTTCAGCTCATTATAAACATCTTGCAAACACCAGCTCTTCCTCACTCCTTCCCTCTTTATCTTCTCAGAATGCAACATCCCTGTTAAAGGCTGAAGGTTTTCCTCGCTGATTTTCCCGGGTGCTGATGGCTGACAGAACCAAGGCGGCTCAGGCAGCACATTGCCCACCATGAGCAGAGCTGCTGTGGGTGGCTGCACACCTGCTGACTGCAAAGTACACTGCCTTAGCCTAAACTGAGCCAACAATCACACTCTACTTTGTATTCATGCTGTGGATGAGTTGTCTAGCAAGAGCTTAGTGGGTTTTTTATGTCTTCTGTGGGGAATAAACTACCAATTCACGTGTGTCTTCCTAACCCTATTACTGAATGGAGGAAAAGTCTTTCTCACATGACAGAGAAGCAATAAAAATGCACAAGTCCAATTCTTCCTTCTGCTGCATGTCACATTTAATGCTAGTGGATTCTCTGGGGCTTGACCTTGGTGCTATGAGGAAGAAGTGTCTGAATGCCTCAGAATCAGAATCATGTTAATTGGGTATATGGAGAGACAAAAAATGTAAACATTTTTTGAGGAATGCTACGTATTGGACAAAGTGAAGCTGAAATAAAAGAACAAATACATACAACAACAGCATGAAATTCATCCAGCCAAAGCCAACAGAAACCAGCAAAATGCTATGTCAGTATTCACCCTTTCATATAATATAAACTCCAAAGTTCTCTTAACCTCAGCCTTCAGCCTCGGAAAGCAAAAGGGAGGTTATTACAAAACTTAATTTAAATGTTCCCATAAAAAAAATTAGAGAAACAAGTATTTAAAAAAATACTTTTCACCACTCCTAGGAAAACTGAAACTTGAATACAGATCCATTGGGACAGTCACACTCAGCTGCGTGGAGGTCCTTTTCAATACTTTGGTATTATGAAAGTTTCTGGAAATGATTCTACCTGCATGGTATTTGGCTCTTTATTCCACATGAGAGTTTAAATTAACTGGTAAAAAGTACTGATATACATCTTGCCATTGGGGTCACAGTTTGACTACTTGAAAACTATTCTCCAACATTGTTGTTACCTTATGTTTGTACAAAATATACCCACAGATCACACTCCAATGTAAAAGCATTTGCAGCCCAAAAACTTTGTGAAAGTACAAGTAGATGTCTGTCTTAATAGTACTGTTTCCTTCCTCACTCATTGACGACATGTGCAACAGAAAGTGTGGATATTAGAAAGCTTAATAATAACAACAAAAAGTAAAAAGCAATTTATGGCAGTTTTGTTAATGTGGGAAATCAGTTTCCGGAAAAAAACTAAAACCAAAACCAAACAGGATTATATTGAAGAATCTCTTAAATTTATCCCTGAATGCATAAAGCACGGGTCATGCTGGCACATTTATATATATAATTATTTTAACCAGGAGAGGTATTTGTATGCTCTCAGACTTCAAAACAAAGAAGCAGGTTAGAAATTCTACATTGTGTTTATACAGGCAAGGATTTAAATATATATTTAGCTGGAAACACAGTCACTTGGCTCCTTAGACAATGGGTGTCCCTTAGACAGGGACTAATTGTTTATAAGACTGAGCACCACCATATTCTTTGAAGAATCATCGCAGATTCCAAATCCACCCAACTTAGGCCACTGACTCCATCAGCCTCCCAGTGAGAATGAAAATGCTCAGGATGGGAACATTTTCTATTTGCATTCAGCTAACTAATGGTAAGTTTGCTATGGTGCAAACACATTGTAAGCAACACACTTTGGGTCTGTTTAGCTTGCACCTGTAAGTCCCATGATTTTATTCTGAAGGCACTGACCCACATATGAATGCAGAATCTAACAAAGTTGCCTTTGCTTGCATAATTTCTTGCATATTTTCCAAGATAATTCCAGAGTTGTTTTTAGAGGCATAAGCTTTGGCACTCTTAAAGCATTTACAGTCTATAAAAGAAAAGCTCATAGCAAACATCTTCAGCTTAATAGCACAGAACAACACAACTCTACAGCCCAACAGTGACCTCTAGGAATGCTGAGATGTACAGCTGTGGAGCAACAGGGCCTGCTAGCTGCACAGCAATATTCCTTCTGTCTCTGAAGAAAATTATTAGTGGGGGAAAAAAAAAAATCACCAGGTTAAACCAATGGTTTATAGCTCTCTCCATTACCAGGGTCACAGTTTTACCAACTCTTTTGCAGTATTAGCTACCAAAATCATTAAAAGATGCCATCTTGCCTACCCTGCTGATGTTCTTGGCTGCTTTTCCCATCCCCTTTGCCATGTCTGCAAGGTGAAACCTTGTAGACATGCACTGCATTTCCCCACCCTGCCTCTGACTTAGTTTCCAATCACATCAGTTCCTGGGTCCAGATCACTTCAAGGCAGCAGTAACACTTTTGCTGGTGTGAGAGGGAGGAAAAGTGAAAATAGAAACAAAAGCAATGACGTTTTACAGTAGTACCAGCTCATATCACCTCTCTGTACATATGAACCTATGGTGTCATCACCCATTGCTCAGTCACTCCTTACAATGCCACCAAGAAGCACTAAACTAGAGCTAACTGAATTCTCCTTTGTCTAAAATTTGTTTACAATTTCTGAAAACAAACATGATATGATTGTGGCAGCTGCTCTGTGGCAATCTTGCACTGCTGCAATGTAGCATCTGTTTCATAGCTCTCACAATACTCTGTGCTGGGGAAGAGGTGTTACTTCTGGTCATGTTTCAGGTTCTGATTTTTTTCTTCTTCCATAGGAGTGGAACTGCAGTGTTGTGGGAAGGAAATACTGATTGATTCATCCCTGGTTACCCAGCCCTACCTACACTGGGTAAATATCTGCATTTCCTGGAGTGACCTATAGAGTGTGTCTGCAGGGATCAGCTTTCTCTGCCTACCACTGTGGAAAGGCCACCACATAAATCTTCAAAACAAGACCGCCAAGAACTTCCTCAGCAGCATTCAGCTCCAGTAAGAGAGACCTCAGGTCTTAAAGGACTGAACATCCAATCCCAACTCACCCTGTAAATGGCCAAAGTGAATAGTAAGCACAAACTACAAAAACCTGCTAACTGTAAAAAGGAAAGACAAAGCAAGAGAAGAGCACAGACAACATCTTAAAACCTTGGTTCAGTCACACAATTTGTTTATAGTTGTTTTTGTATGAAGTGTCTCTTCAAAGACATGAAACTACACAATTTAGGAATGTGTTAAAGGCATGTATTTCTCTAAAAGCTGCGATTTTAAAGATGCCTTTCTTGAGTGTCTGCTACAGACAAACAGTTCGTTTTGAGAGAAAAGAACAAAAGAGAGAGGGTAAGAGAGAAAGAGGAAAGCAGAGATTTCATAACACTGAAAAGGCTGTGTGGGAACACTAGAGTCCTCAAATGTGGACTGAAGACTGCACAGCCACATTGACAAGGTTAATCTAATTCTCCTCTGTTAAAAGACCTGAAAACTGATCCCCATTACAGAAAACCAGCCTTTGACATAATGTAGGAATCTGCTTTAACACTGTCTCCTGTTCCCAAATGGTGTTACCTGAGTATCATGATAGATGAGGGAGAATTGAGGCAAAGGTTTACTTTAATTGCCAACTATCATAAGCAAGTACTAGATTTGCTACAGATTGGCCCACAGAACTGGAAGTCCATTAACATTTGCCTAGATACACTCCCACAGCTCTGGAACATGCACAGCCTTGAGAAACTTTCACCTCTGCTATATGTAAACAGTCCCATTTTCAGAAAGCTACAAATTCTTCACTTTTATATTCAACTACTTCATATCCTACCACTTCAGAGATTTCACCAAGGCAACTACTACAGCAAAGGTATGGCTGTTAACTGATGAAGTCAAGAGGGTAGGTGTCAGGTAATGGGAAGCAAAGAATAATTTCCTGTGACTTTGATTCAAAGGGAAGCAGCTGTGAGTGGTTCAGGCTGGTATTTCCTCTCACTACTGTATTCTAACACTGTATGGCTGATTCTTATGCAGACAATAAGACACATACACACTCTAAGCTGTGTATGCAGAATCTGCCAATGTGAAATGATGTTTAGAGCATGTTTGTCCTCATTTATCAGCCTGTAAAGTGGTAAAGTCATTACAGTTTCTGGACTCTTCCTTTGCAGACAGTCTTGGTACTTGGACTCTTTCCAAACCATGCAAAGAACTTTCTCCACTCTCTTCTATTTCTCACAACCCTCCTTGGAAAACCTATTGCCAGCTAGAGCAGACATTGACTGAGTAGGCTTTTGCTGAGCATCTGCTACCACGTTTCCTCATTACATTCTGAAATGGTACTTTCTAGGATTCATTAAAGACACAGCACATATGACTTGTCAAGTTAAACATCCTTCCTGTGCAGTAACAGCACAGTTTAAACCCCCTGCCCTGCAACTTAAATGAACATAAAAGGATGTATACACACCCCACACACAGAGTTAAAATAGATGACTAACCATGCCTAAGAGCTGCTGGTAGCTTTTCTATCACTTAGTTGCTGCAGTACTGCATTTTCTGAAGATATATAAAGTTCTGTACAGAAAACTCTGCTCTGAGCAAGCTGCTTTTCCAATGCACAGCTCTGCCTCACCATCTGAGACCTGAGGAACCTCTATTTTTCAGTCTCTTACATTGATATTTTCAGACCAGTGGCAGTGTCTCTCCTTGAAATCTGCAGGCTTGTCCTATTACCAAAAGTTTAAAAGTGCCTTTCATGCTACTTGACTAGAATTCCCCCTCAAAATGCTTTGATGCAAATTTTGCCCTCAGAGAAAAAGCCAGGGAAGATATTGTCCCTGCTCTTAAGTCATCCAATATCTTGCTTTAACAAGCTGTCTCTTGGAGATGGATATTCACAGTCCTGCTGGCCTAGGGAATGAAGTACATTTTTTTTAATGTGTCAGAGCAAAGCACAATGATTAATACAAGCACACTGAGCCAGGTTCTTTCTTTCAGATAAACAAGCTTAAACGACAATTCAAAAAGTGCAGAAATGCTTCTCCAAAAACTCAAAATGGCCAGAAACTAAAAATGGCATTTCTGGCATTTCTCAAGACTACTCTATTTTATCAACTTCCCAAGTGAGGAATCCACAAAAAGTAAAAGCAGTTCATAAGGTAAATCCATCAGGTGGAGAAGAGCTCCTTACCCCCATAAACGAGAACCTACGTGCCCAGCACCATTACTTACAGATTCCTGCATGGGGTGACTGAGAGGTTTGTCGAGAGCTGCCATGCTGCTCGGCATGTCTGGGGGATGTGACAGCTGTGGCCCATGCATGAAGTCATTCATAGATGTGCCACCAGGATTCCCATGTGGGAAGTCAAAATTGCCATGACCTTGGTAACTGTTGCCTGAAAGAGAAACAGATGTGATTTGTTTCCAATGTTGATCTCTCCGAGTATCTTGCAGGAGCTGGGTTGACGTGACACCCTCCCAGCACAGCACAGGGAGCTGTGACACTGAACTTGACAACACTGTGGGCCCAGTGCTGAGAAAGTGGGGACAGGGCACTTGGCTTCCAAACACATAAATAATTCATTTATGTGTTGGAACTAATTGAAAACTGCTGACATTTTGAAAAACTACTGCCAAGTCACTACATAAACTTAACCATACCGAGAAGTAAACATTAAATTCTAAGGGATATTGGTATCTGGAAGCATCTCAGGGTAACTGAGACTGACTGCTCAAGTCCCAGATTATTTATAGGACACCTGTGTTATTTATGTCTCTGCTTCTACACACTCAGTAAGATTGTAGCATTGCTTCAGCTTCTGATGAAAGTAATTGACAGAAGTGAATCTGGAAGATGCCACAATACCAGTTCATAGCACAGCATCTCCTCTGCCCCTTCATAAAAAGCATAGAAGACGTGCTCATATCTAACTGGGGCTCCCACAAAACTTCTAAAATTCACTTGGCTGACTGGATTTACACACACATCTTGAAGCAGGTCTGGAGTCCCCTGCTGCTCTGCAGGACAAGTACTGTATGACCACTGTTCATATGGATCCAGCCCACCTCAGCCCAAGGATCTTCATGTGAATTCTAAAGCAAGCAGGTATCCCAATAAAGGGATTTTACTCTTCATATTTTTTGTCAAGATTCCTCTCTTAATACTTCCAACTTGGCTATCAGCTTTAGTGGCTTATTTGCTATGAACAGCAAAAAAATGAACTAAAACTATTCACCTACTTCATACATGTAACTGAACTGGATGATACTGAGCTCCAAAGTAACAGAACAGCTTTGGAGCTTGCACAGAGAGCCTGCAGTTTGTCAGCTGAAGTACAGCAGTTTTAAATATTCAACTCAAGAAGGGAGTTTGACAAACTGAAGTAGTTGCATCATTTACTCTTTAGCATAGCTTCACAAGCAGAAGTTTAATCTTGAAGGAACAGTAGTCATTAGCCATGTAAGAGTACTTCTCAAAAATGTCAGGACTTTGATGTATCATGTAAATACTGCAGAGCCTTACTAATTCTCATTTTGTTAATCTGCAAACTGGATGAGTCTCACGGAACATAGCTGGTCTTGCCTTGCATCAGGAATAATTAATTAGCAGGCAGCTGGAATCTGGTCTTGTAGGACCGAATATTTGTTATGTTTACAAATTAAACTTCAGTACACTTCCTGTCAAACCCAAATAAACATAAACCACAGTAGTAATACTACTACTACATTGCTCTAAAGAACTGTTAATCAAAGGACATTATGTAATTGCAATCACTAAGTTGTGATGCAGTGCATGTATTGATGGAGAATAAAGATACAAGGCAGCAGGCCCAGGGAGTTACAGCCATGCAGCAGCAAGCCCCTCTCTGCAGCAAGAGCAGTGCCATGTGCTGAGGGAGAGACCTGTCAGACATTTAGGATAACCTGGTGCACTGTGCTGACATCCCTATTGCAGGGCAAACAGGAGAGCATGGGTTTCACCTGCCAGTGCTGACTCAGGGCTCCAAGGAGCAGTGACAACCTCTGCTACAGGACCCACAGGGGAAGGCAGCAAAATAACAGCCTAGGCAGCAATGCTCACACAAAGCCTAAACCCCACACGTGACGTGGCTATCCTGTCCACTCCTGAGTATGAGCTGGAAGTGTGGTGAAGAATAGACAGCTCTGTTCTCAGGCTCTGACTGCACTTCACTCCTACTAAATGAGGGAAAAAATGTGATTTGGTGCTCTTGGCTTTGTTATAGTAATCATTCATCTGTTTGAAAACCTCATAACTTTTATCATCTGTCATCAGTTTTGCAGTCACTGGAGCAAATTAACCGTATTTTGCACGCCATCTATATTTTTCTTCAACGCCTGCAAAAAGCACATGTATCACCTTGTAATCAATTTGAGGATTCTGATAGTGTGAACAGTTGGTCTTTTCCCAGAGCTGAACTGATTCATATCATGTTACTTGCAAAAGAAACAGTCTCTGGTTTCATGTTTTCAGAATTGTCACTGTAATTGAGTTATTCACAACATACCAGTAATTTGAAAATCTATCTCCATTGCCTGTATTTAATGCCCTGTTCCTCAAAGTGGCAGCACATGGGCAGAGGAACTCAAAACTCATCTACTGCAAAGGTGTTTGCAAAGCAGCTAAAAGCTCTTTAAAAATCGTCCCTTTTCTGGTGGCCTATGGAATGTCACTCATGGGCCACAAGGTCACCTAGTGGCCCAAGTAGCAGGGTTAATGGGTCAGGTGTTCTACTCATATATTACTAGATGTTTTCATTGAGAGTGGAACAGAAGGAAAATGCAGACAGAAAATGTAGAAATATGTCTATTGTGGCAGGCCATGAATATAGAAGGTAACATACAATGTTCCTTTATTCAGGGAGGAATGATGACTATGAATATGACAAGCACCAAATACTTAGAATATTAAATAAAAGAACTAAATATTACAATATATTACTAAAATATAATACTTACTAAAATATACACTCCGCTGAACAGATGAATCCTAACTGAAAAGGCTTATGCAGAAATTTCAGAATTGCAGCCATATAATTTGGTTTCCTCATGCATCACCCTGAGAAGATGCACTGACACACCTGATTCACAAGGCTGACTGAACCACTGAGTGCTCGAGTGAGCAGCTGGGTGCACAGAGCTGTAGAACTAACCTTGGTTACCATATTCGTTGGAGTTGTTGCCTCCTGGAGGAGGGGGTAGGGATGGGTAAGGTGACGGGCCAGGACCCAAAGCTGCAATCATCTCCATTACATTTGGCATGATCATCTGGCTTGGACTCATGGTCTTAAATCTTTTTGAGGGAATGCCATCTGGGTCATCTTTGATGTGAATATCTGACTTTATAGGGACCGGCCTCCAACTGCAAGTTGGATCAATGGTAACTTCTTCAAACTCGGAGCTGTAAAACAATGTGAAAATTTAGCGTATCAGTTATTTTATCAGAATTTTAAAAATCAATTCTGCTGCAGTTTCCATAAGAATCTGCATGGTAACCAATGTTCTGAAATGCTCTGGTGTAATACAATATTAATATCTTTTACTCCTCGAGAGTGTGCTGAAAGCAAATTTGAAAAAAGGCAACCATGAGAGCACATTTCTGTGTTTATCCACACAATAAAATCCAAACATATCAATGTGGTTTGCCGCCTCTGAATGAGAGGGACTGCTTGTAAATACAAGAAAGCATTTAATCCTCCATTCGGGCTCTTCCCTCTGCTTCATTGGTGAAGCTGCCATTAAGAGATAACCCAAACAATACCTACAAAGAAGATGGAAACTGATTCACTCTGTCACCTGCTCCACCAAGGCACCATGCAATAGAATATTCAAGTTCCATCACTATTTTGGTGTCACTATCTCAGTACTCATTACCATATCTCCTAGGTGCTTAGTCTGGGATAGCAGGTGGGAGATAACTTACTTTTGTATAGCGTTCAGAATACCCCACATATACTGGTCAACCTCCAAGCCCTCCAAGAGAGCAGTTTTACTAAAAAGTAAAAAAAAAAAAAAAAAGAAATTTCATGTTAGAATATTGCTAGGGAAAGAATGATTTGGGGCAAACAGTTTTAGTTCTACATCAATATTACCAGGATATTTACATCAAAAAGATGAGATAAGGATACATCTACTTGTGTGTGTCCACAAGCTGTTCATATTCTTTAAGTAATTTTTGTTAGTGAAATACATTGCAAATTTAAAGTATTTTCAAACATAGCAGATCTCTCCTGTGAACATCAGTTAGCACTATTTTTTTTTAAAATTATATCTTTCTGATTTTTTGAGCTCCACAGTACTATGGCTTCAAAGCAATTCTACTACAGCTATTCTACTTGAGATCAGCACAGATGGGGACAGAACAAAACAAAACCAGAAATGATTTAACTATGTGGGCACTTAGATCTGAATGCAGGTGCTCATGCTCAGAGACATATGACAAAAATTTAGCCTAGATGCATGAATACATGAATTAAGAAAGCAAAATATCCAACTCTTGTGCTATTTTTAGGCAAACATAGAGGACAGAAAAGATTTGGGCAGTTTGGAGAAAGCCCTTGTGTGTTAGAACATGGATGAACCATGGACAGTAATGGAAACGAGCTCCAGGCTGCCATGTCCACAGAACAGCCAGAATGGACAATCCCCACTGCTGTTTGTACCTAACACTGCCTGGCAGAGCAAGGACACAAGTGGAGACTTGTGCAGACCCAGGGCCAGCTGTTACAGCCACAGCTGCTGGAGCTGAAGAGCCCTGGCTCCTCAGCTGAGGCTGGAACAGGCTCCCAACCCTGTGCACTGAGCACAGGAGGGTACAGACACTGAACTGGCCTGCAGGTGTTCTGCTGTCTTTTCTGCCCAGTTAAACACAAGGATGGACAGTCTGTAACCACTACCAAGTTTTTCTTCCATTTTTTTTCTGCAGTACACTAACTCTTTGGTCAAAACATTAGCCCGAAATTATGCCAAGGTGCCCATCCCTCTTTTCTTCTAAGCAACAGCTCCAGCTTTTGCTCCTTGGAAATTTTTTACTTTTTAAAAAATTAACCTTATTCCGGACTGTAGATATCTACCTTATCAATGTAAATGTTTGAGCCTCTTTTGAACCCTACACAGCCCACTGATGATCTGTACTGAAATCTTGTGAGAAAATATCTTGTTATATGTTTTTAAATTTCTAATAATCCGGAATCTAATAATCCAGGAATTCTCATTGGGCTTTATGCTCTTGAAGTAAATGTGATATTTATTTATTTCCTAGAGCTTTCTTCTCCCCTTCATGATCTTAAATATGATCTGAATTTGGTCAAATTGTGTACAACTGCATTTTATGTAGTATGGTTGCACTTACTTGCATACTGGACACCGCCAAGTTCCTCTTTCACAGTTCAGTTGCAAGTAAGATTCCAGATCAAAGCACTAGGTATCAGAAAGAAAAAAAAAAAGGAAAAAAACAAACCAGACAAAAAAAAAAAGAAACAAAAGAAAAATTCTGTATTAAATGAAGCAGTTAGACAAAAGTAAAACTGACATGAAAAAAGCCTCCTAGCACTGAAAACTAAACCAAACAGCTTACTTTTCCCCTCTACATTAAACAGATATACAGTTAACTACTGAGCTTACAGACATAAAGGCCATGTATTCGGTGCTCTCACATGATAACCAAGCTGAAGGGACTGTAACTACACATGGCTGAGGAGCCCTGCCAGGCACTGGCATCTACTCACTTGTACATGCTTGCAGTCGTGGCCCCTCGCCGGGAGCTGGATCCGCCGGAATGTGATGGGACACTTCAGAGACACTTTGATTGCAGTCTGCTCCACTCCATCTTCCCCATTTAGTGTTGCATTGCCAGAGGAAGCTGCTACACTGCTGAAGTTCCTCTTGACTGTTTAGGAAGAAGGTGGGTATAGATGTGAGAAATTTCTTCAACTTTTAGGAACATTTAAAAAATGACTTCAACATTTAGGGGACAATTGAATGAACAATATACCCACATAGGTGTCTTCTGTGTAATTCAGAACATTCTCCTGAATAGAAAAACCATCACACATGCATATCAACTATATTCTTAATCAAATTAAGTGTCATACAAGTACTGAAAATAGCCCTAGATAAAGAATTAATCTTTCTTTATTGGTGAGTCAAAAACAAATACAGGGGAAAAGCCAGAGAGATTCGCCTGGAACAGGACAGTCCTCTTTAGGAACTAAGCTTGTGTCCTTGAAACTTTGTTACCTCCACCCAAATAGCTGTTAACATTTCAGGATACCAGGGATTCATCTACCCACATCATGGTCTGCAAATTTCTTAAGTACAGCTTAAGGTTATCAATCTGGTGTAGAGATAGCTTATCATAACTGAACATAGGCGTTCTGGCAAGTCATCACCCACACAAAATGCAAACTCACTCTTAGTGATACAATGTTCTGCTGGGAGGAGGCGTTTCTTTAGTAGACCTTGAAGCACAGAGCGAACTGATGGCCGGTGCACCAACTGCAACACGAACAAGTGTGACTGCAAGGAAACACATTTTGTTAGGAAGAGAACCAAACACACACATGCACTCCCAAACTGTGCTCCATTCTTCCCTTGGGCACTTGGGTTTCTTGAGAGCCTGAGGCTTTAACATTAAAGCTGGTTCTGCTCTGCTGAGCACACACGCTCCCTTATGGATATTCTGCACACGATGCAGTTGCTCCATGCTTAATGTATACAAGGGCTTTAAAAAAAGCAAGGATTTTCTGCATTTGCTCCGTCCTTAATATTCAGTATACGTATAGCTGACATATTAATCTCTGACATCAGGGGTTAGTTTTAAAACCCTGGACTGTCTGACACGGTCTAGCCTACCTGCCTGCCCTCAGACTATGTTGGAAGCTGTGAAAAAAATTGCAACTGATGTGCCTGGAATCAGTGAATCTTACCCAACACAGAGCTCGTTGTGGATTCACAGGATGCTGCCCCCTGCTCTTAGCCACCAGATAAATTACATTATGCAGGGAAACATCCATGTGAAGTAAAGCAAAATGGGTGGATGGTTTCTTGTCAAAGTGCCTCACACTGTGACCTTGTGCGAGCTAGCAGCTTGCTTTATTGTCAGTGACAAGAGAACAGTCAGAAGCTTGGACTGCATTTGCAGAGCAGTCTGCATTAAAAACACATCCCCAAGAGTAACTAACCCATGGAAAAGGAGAAAGGGGAAAGCTGAATGGTCTAGATTGCATCCTTGAATACGAGTTTTTAATCTGAAAAGGTATTTGAAAAATCATCACCAGCACCAACTATTACAATGTTGATGTTTTCATGACAAACCAAAGACCGTTTAATATACTGTGTGAATGAAATTAGTACCATCAACTAAATGAAATTAGTACCACCAGACTTCAGCCACCTTGTTACACAGGCACACATGGCAAGGTAGGAGATAAAACTCCCTCCCCTAGACCATGAACCTTATCAGAGACATTGGAAGGACACCACTACATTCTGTAACAATTAAGCAGCAAAAATTTCCATATTAGCGCTCTGACTGTATCAATATCATTAAGTAAAAACCTTATAAGAAAAAGGCATGGAAAAAAATGAGAATAAGGCTCTTTCAGCTAAGGCAACATTTGCAAACTGCTCTAAAAACCAGCAGACTCAGCATCAGCAGCTGCAGCCCCAGTGAGCTCGGTGTACTTACACAACAACACGCTGTGACTGTGATCTGAATGGTGTTTCTCCCTGGCTGGCACACGTGCTTTAGGTGCAGAGGTTTATGAGATGTCTTGTTGTCACCACGTTCGATGGTAAGTGGGGTTGCATTAACGCTGACCTGGACTGAAGCTGGCCAGTTTGTGTTCATTTGTCTGTCTTCATGGTGATAGCACTTAAACTGCAATTCCAAGTCAGACCTGCACAACAACCAATAAATCTTCCTTTAACTTTGCTTTCACACTGCAGAGGAAGATGGTTTTTATACTATTCTCTTATTCTTGATCAGAATATTTTTCTTGAATTATTGCCACTAAGGAGATAATATACTTCTTTCATAAAAACCCTGAACAGAAGCAAGTCATGATGAATTAATGATGCAAGCATGCCCCAAAGTTGTTCATATTTTACACTTATAGAGGACTTTTCAAGGAAGCATTTCAAACCTCTTTGCAAACCCAGGCCATGAAGTGATCCTACAGAAAGAAGAATGTCAGTATCAGGTAGGTCCTTCCTGTGTTAGGAGTTAAGAATAAGAAAGCAGTATGCTGCAGTGGGTTGTGCTGGAAGTCTGGATTTTTCACTACCTCAGAGCACTTAAAGAAGCATTTGAATGAAGGCCTGTCAGACAAAATACAAGTACAGCTTATCCTGCCTTAGAACAAGTAAATCAACTAAGATAAAATGACTCCTATATCTCACCCCCCACCAAAATCAGCTTCTGTGATTCTATATTAACATGGCTGTGGACTAAATGAACCAATTTAGACCTTCTTTCAGGGTATGAATTCCTCCCACCTCCCCTATAATAATTTCCACTCACTACCTAGCTCCTCAGAAATTAGTTCTATCATATCCTCAAGAAATGAAAAGGCTGGCTTTAAGTTAAACAAAAATTAAGTGGATAGAGACTATGACTTTAGTTTCATAAATGTATGTTAACCTTGTGTTAGGAATGAGTAATTTCAAGAAGAAATTTAAAAGAACACAGAGAACTGAACTGAAATGTCAGAATTTTGCTGTTCATGATAGCAAAAGACAGTTCAAAGTTTATTGTTCAAACTTTAAAATCTACGTTCCTATGTTGTCTGAAAGAAGGTATCTTTGTAAGATCCAAGGAGCAGCTCATTCAGGAGAATAACACCCTAACTGCCATTTTCCTTACAAAGATTTCAATCTGACTCAACATCATCTTTTCTGGATTTCAAAACATCAAGATTTAGCAGAGGACACAGACGTGGGTTTTTTAAAAAGAAAGTTACAGAATACAATTACCCAACCTTTCAACATAATCCACCTAACATGAAGTCTTTTCAGGCTTTTTTTCTATATTTTAGTAACCATTTTCTGAAAGCTCACTCTGCAAGTTCCACTCAGTTTCTCACCTCAAGAGAGCGCAGCACAGTGATCCAAACCTGGAGGGAAGCAAGGCTTGGTCCCTCTGCTATAAAGCCCAGGCAGACGAGGTGAGCAGGCCTGCTGAGTGTCACGGTGCTGACAGACCTCAGGAGAGCCTCGTGTTCCCAGCACACAGTGTCTCCACCACGGGATGTTATTAATAACACAGCAGTGTGAAGACTGAACCAGTTTCAAGGAGACATTTTCCCTGCCTTCAACCTTTCTGTTTCTCGTAACCATGAAAAGTTCCCATGGGGAGAAAAATACTTGCATTGCATTCATTATGTGTGTACATGTGAGAGGTTTTGCCGAATATTTTAACTGGCAGAAAAATATTGAGAATTGGCTCGGTTCCACCATTCTCTATAAAACCAAAATCCATCCACACGTGTGACTAATTCATTTTTCTGGCATCCATCCAGCCCCGAGTGAAATGTGAAATGACTTCATTACAGGGCTATCCGTTCTCCCCACTATTAACAGGCTTTTCAAAACAGCAGACCTGAGCACAGTTTACCTATGAGTCTTCATTAAAATAAGTTTAAATAAAGGCTATGTGTTTGGTGAGCGAAGGAAGAAAGAAAGAACAGATATTAAGAAACAGCCTCATGCCTCAGTGCAGCACTATAAATCTACTGAATGAGCCAGCACAATCCCCAGCAGTGATTACTTATTAATAAGAACTGGCAAATAACTGCCAAAACTCCCTCTGCTGCGAGTACTCCACGATAATGAAATGCAAGTAAGCAATAACTGACCTCAAAGTTGGGTGTTAATTATTGGATGTGGTCTGCCTGCAATCTCCCTCCCTCCCTCCCAACCCCCAGGCTCCCTGAGGGCACAGGGGCACTGTGGTAGCAAGGACTCCTGCATCCTGCATCAAACCTCAGCTTTAGAGCCACAGTCCATCCTGGGCCAGGGAAGTGAGCACATCTCTCTGCCCACCTCACACTCTCCACACCAGGAAAACACAAATCTCCAGTGGATTCTAGTGAATGGGAAGAAGACCTTCACAGGAAAAAAATAACCCTGAAGCTACATCTGTAAGCAACCTCCATGCAAGATCCCAAGCACAGAGAAAGGCAAAGACAATGCAACTTTATCCTGGCTCAGCCAGGATAAACACAGAGATACTTTCCGAGAGAAACCAAAAAAGGAGACAAAATAATTCTGTGGTATTTGAAATAAATTAAAAAAAAATAAAAATTAAGGCTCTGATTGTCATTTGATCTAAGGCCCTTCCATGAACATGGTGCAATCAAAACATACCCTGGAATCACTTATACAGATCGACATTAAATACAGCAAAGTACCACCAAGGAAAAATATTCCTCTGTGCTGGAATTAAGGATTCACTGTAAGTGAAAACCAGAAGCTTTTGCATGAGGAAAGCTATACTCTTACATTTCTGAGCTGTGCTTACTTGTGGAGTCAGAGAACAGGGGAATTTAGGAAATTAGCTTCTATAGTTCGGAAGATTTAAGCACTTGTCTTTCCAAATGATTTTACCAAGCCTCTAAATTGGGTCCTTACTCTTAGTTGGTTATTCTTCATTATCAGATGACTCTGCACTATTTAATTTAAGCATAAACTCTAAGACCTCTGCAGAGCTACACTTGCATCTAACATTTCAGAGGTCACATAACACCTGGGACTTCAGATTCCCAGATGGAAGTTTGTAGTGGTGTAGGTTAGGGAAAACCCCACTCCTGTTCCACCCAGACTAGAAAGGATGAAATGATTGCAGTGGTTTTTCAGACACTCCATGGTATGAGCTAGCAGCAAGGACATGCAATACATATTGTGAAGCATTTTAGAACGTGTTGTCTGTGGAAAAAGGTGAATGTACCTGCGAGTTGAAAGGACATTCTTCCTATCCAGGTTACAATTTCTGAAGTGAAATTCCTGGCAAATCTAAATGCAGTGTCTCTGTCCTGCCACTCCTCCCTCACGGGGTGCATGCCCTCCCTTGCAGCAA
The DNA here is from genome assembly GCF_052056855.1 of Sturnus vulgaris. NCBI lineage: Eukaryota > Metazoa > Chordata > Aves > Passeriformes > Sturnidae > Sturnus > Sturnus vulgaris. The sequence goes on from NC_142250.1 coordinate 14,281,370, forward strand.
GGCTGAGCTTACCTCCACATGAGCGTCTGGTGCACAGTTGGCCGTAGGTGAAAGACGTGGTTGCTGACGGCCAGGTTGTGCTCCAGCCGGAAGGGCTCCAGGACAACCCCGTCTCTCACAGGGAACGTCAGGCGCAGCTCGTCGTTGTGGTTGGCTGGGATCGAAGAGGGAGAGAAAGTGTGAACTTTCCCTTTAGCATCTGCAGTGCAATAACAATGTTTATATTTATACAGAATAGTAACAAATTGCACAGTGATCTGCTACTGGGTCTAACTTAGGCTCACACACACAAAAACATACAATCAAAAGTAACTCTATCATCTGACTGATACAAGTGACAAGGCTCTAACTGATAGCAGGGGCACAGCGGTCTTCTCTTGTCACACACTTCACACTAGGGCCATAGCATTCCAGCCATCAACAGCAACCAGGCATGGCAAGAATTCTTGGTTTTTATTACAGGATAGGCTCTGTGTCCAAGCTTACTCTGTTGGCAGAAGACTGAAAACGAATCTCTTAATAATGTCCAAACTGTGATAATGTTTGTTTTCCCTGCTTTGAACAGGGATCAACATTACCCAATTAGTTTCAAGAGTTTCATCAGTTGAAACTATGTGATGACCAAAGACACTGGTATTCAATTACTGTCTGAGCCCATAAGATGAGATTTTGAGGTAACTTACAGCTGATCTATGAAGTCCAAATGGCTTTAAATCCTGTGTTCTTGCCCAAATAATACTGCAGCCCATCTTCTTCTACTTGATTTTTCTGCTATCCTGAACTCCAAACAGGGCTGCAAAGTGCTAATGCAGCAGCAGTTATTTTACAGAAAACATAAGGTTCTTCCAGCTCCCTAGTAAATGATAGCTCCTATTGTTCATCAGTCACTTCAAAACCTCTAACATCTTATGCTAGTACCCAGTCAGAGAGATCTTGTTATTCCTGCCCTGTTCCCAGCCAAGTGTAGCTGTGATGCTGAGTGGCTTTGAAAGGAACATATATCAATTTCTGGCACAGTACTGAATATTCCTAAGAAGCCTGTATGGATCACAATACAGACACTGCTATAAATATTCACATTTTATCCTACTCTGCAGTGTTGTTCAATGAATGGCTTTGCCCTTGAACAAAACAGCCCAAAACAACAACCCAAAATTGAGTGTTTTCTCCTCAGGAAGCATATCAAAGGAGTAATTCTGGAGTAAAATCCTTACAAGTTTAACCTGGAAGAACTTGCCTGATATTCTATTTTAGAAGAGCATAACAGTCTTTCTCTTTTCTATCCACTGGCTCAAGTGATCCTACACTGTGCATGTCACCTATTACAACTTAACAACTCCAGCTTCTCCCACAGCAGCAATCAGAGTTACTTTCCAGACTCTGAAATGTATGTGGCAGAGAACAGAGGAACAATAAATGACTGTGGGGGCATTCTGTTTGCTACTCACTTGGAGGCGGTGGTAAAGCATTGATATTTGGTTTAATGTCAGGTGGGAATGGTGGTTTGACATCCTGGTTAGGTGACAGGTATGGAGGAATATTGCTCCCTGGTGTCATGGGTGGCGTAGGGTTTCCTGGAACAGGTGAATGAGGGTAATTTGCCACAGGTACAGGCCTTGATGGCTAGAAAATAAATAACATTACATTGTTATTGTAGTCTTGAAATAAGAACAATAAGCCTTGTGAACAGCACTGTTATCAAATACCAAAGACAACAGACAAGGGAGGGAGGCCCCTCTGTTTCTGGAGAAGTAACCACAGGATGTCCCATGAGGCCTTCAGGGAAGAGGCACACTAGGAAAGCAAAGTAGGAACTGAAACCAGCAGAGCAGCCAGCTTAACTCAGGCAATGACCAGATACAAGCAAGGCTGCTAAAAGGTTTACTGTGTTCCTCTGAATGCTCTCTTTCCAAAACCAACCAAGCCATTAGCTTCAGTTTTTCCACTGCACCATAGCCCACTTTGTATCTCTCTGCCTTCCTCCCAAAATAGCCCCAGTGCACAGAAGCCTACACAAAAAACAAAATCCAAAGACACACAATTAGCAGTCTGTGTCCTTTTTACTTCCATCTATCCTTTCTTCCACCCTTGTTCAACTCCTTTACTCAGAATTAAAGCTCTGGAGGTCAGGGGACGTTTTCTATTCTGTGCACCTACAATTTGATTCTGTTCCTAGTTTGCTGCTAGCTAAGATGAATTGATAGAAAAAGGACAGTTAAGTATGAACAGTAGCTATGTATTTAAACACCTTTGGTCTAGTTTCTTATAATTAAGGGAGTGGTTGCAGTCAATGGAATAAACTAATAAGCCTGATGTGAAGGAAGCTGACATTAAACAAAACTGCAACTGCATGGCTCATGTACCATAAGCAGAAACACAGGAGAGTGTCAGAAGATGAAAATCTTTACAGACAGCCCAAGCACTGTGACTTCAAATCTGATTCTGTATCTACATGCTGCTCTGCTAGCCTAAGATACTTGAGAGTGCACAAGAAGAGGGGTGTCTTCTCAAATCTTAAACATTCAAGTTGCCAGCCATCTTTGGTTTTTATCTTCAATACACACAGTTACTATCTGCATAATCATCACAATTCAAAGGCTCAGGTTTTGTCTGTGGAATTTTCCCCCTAACCAGGATAATCTGCCTTTTTAACAAGATCTCTTTTTTCCTAACTGTTTCCAGAGCAATATTTGAATACAATATTGGGGATACACTGCAAAGAAACAAATTCCCTTTCAGAAGTATCTGGTAAACAAAAAGCTTAAACCCCATCTAAAATAAATGTACATAAAATGTATTCAAAAATCTGTCACTTAGACAGAGATCTTCTGCAGTTACTTTAGCATGAATTACTGCACTGGAATTATTATGTAGAGGATCTGTCTGTTCCTCATGTTCTTCCTGACAGTGAACTGCAGAAGCTGCCATTATCCAACAGGCATTCCTTTGGGTGCCACAGTGGACAGTGTAGTTGAACACAGAACAGATGGTCTAAAGAAAAAGATTTTGCTTTTCCCTTTTTTTTAGTGGTGTTTTCTGTGTGAATCACACCAAATTATTCCAATTCAACAACAATGTGCAAGTTAGATTCTTTCAGCCTACATTCAAATTCAGCATATAGTCCAGACACTTCAACAGCTAATGCTTTAAGCAAGTCAGAAGATCAATGGTCCTCCCCATTTCTATACTCACTGGAGTACCTGTGTGCAATAGATCACTTTTGTGTGCATTTCAAATGTGGTAAACCTCAGCAGGCCCTCAGTGCAACCTCAGTTTGGAGAATACAAAGTGCTCACGATGTATCCATAAACAGGTTTTAGGCAACATTTTAACAACCCTAGCTCTTGCCCAAAACAAGCAGCACAGAGAGAAAAGACTCAGAAGTAAGGAGTAAGCAGTTGGAAAAAGTCACAGGAACTTCAGTTCAGAGATGAAACCTACAGCTGGAACACCTTTTAAATTTGGCCTGGCTTAATCCAACAGTGACGACTGTAGGTCCACAACTGGAATGCTGCAACGTGGAACTTGTTTATTACAAATTTCCATAGTTGCATTCTTGCAGGGGACCATGAATAGGTGAAAACAGTACACTTGAATCCCATTATGTACTTCTTTTTGCAAGGTATTTTTAAAGCAAACTCAACATTTACTCTAATGAGCTGCAGCAATATTCGATTTTCCTTATGAACTGCTCTGAAGCTGCAATGCAACTTGGCTGATTGACTTGATTCTGTGATACCCAAAACACCAGTAAAAACTCAGTGTTTTTTTTTTCTCTCTTTCCTTTTACTACATAAAAGCAGTATCTCTGAAACCATTAATGTGACTTCATTGATAAATGGCCACCAGAAGAGAAAATTATAATCTCCGAATTCCTACCTTGTAATACTGTCCCATGTTGACTGCAGGAGGAGGGTACTGCCCTGTGTTTTGCTGGCTTGGCATCCTCTGTCCAGGATAGTTGGGAGATGTAAGGGGTCTTGGAGGGTTGGGAGTGGGGTACTGACCAGGCTGGTTTGGAAACTGGCTATTTGGTCCATACTGCTGGTTTCCATAATTCGGCTGTTTCCAGACAGGGATACAAGAAGACAAAGCCACGTTTTATGCAAATAGCTTTCTCGTATGGATTATTAGGATACATTCAGTAGCACAATCAAAACGCACAAAACCCCTTCAGATGAATACTTCTTAAAAGTATAAAAATCTTGCAAACCAAAGTGGGGTAAGACACGCACTCAGCCTTGTAACACTGTCAAAGGGCACTGCGCTTGAAGAATTACAGAATTACAACCAGATGCAACGTTCACAAAATTGCTGCGTTTTTGCAAGTGCTGCCACACCCGAGCCTGGGGCTCCTTTTTCAGATGTAGAATGGAAGTACAAAAAGAAAAAGTTAAAAAAATAAATAAATAAAGACAAAACCCTGGAAGCTGCAAGAGCATAGAAGCTGTGCTGTCCACGCCTGCCTTTTCAACCCGACTGCTCTGCTGGACTCCTGCTAGAGTGTTCAGCAATACTTCAACAATTAAAGTTCTTACTAGTCATAAGCACTTAGCTAGTGCTAGCTAAGACTGTGCTATGGTTTTGGAATTGAAGAAATGAAAATTGAAATTCTAAAGGTAGCTGAATGTCAATCTGAAAAATCAACTTATTGATGTTTCCATAAACGAACCCTTCAATAAACAATAGGCAAATATCATCTGCAAAATTCCAGCCCAACAAGCATGCAACATTTGTGGCTCTGTTCAGAACTGACTTGCTGTAAACATGAACATACTCACTCACAATGAAAAACCTGATTCTGAAGCAGCAAAAAGAGATTTAAAGTCATCCTTAAAATATGAAATCTGAAAAATTATGTGGACAAGCTACATTTTGTGTTTTCTTAACTTACTTGTAAGTGTCAGTATTTACAGAATGAAAAGCCTCCTAAGAGAAGCAATTCCTGCAAAAGCACATCCCTTTTGTATTTCTGATTAGTTTTTTATTTAGAAAAAAAAATAGTTTGCAAAGCAGAAAAGAAATATAGTTCAGGCAGAAAAGTTTTCTGTATTTTCTGCATGCCAAGGTGCTCTTTGCTGTGCATTTACTATAAATTCTTAGTACCATAACTATTGTCAGGGCAGTATATAATATTCAGAGCTCTATACCTTTTGTTGAAGTGTCAGTTAAATACAGAATTTCACCAGGAAATGACCTCTACTAAGTGATGGCTATAGATTCGTAAAAACATTTAAGTGTACGTAGGTGCTGGGAATTGCTGGAATTCTAAAAAGCCTCTACTGCCCAATTCATACTAACTTGAAAAGTAAAACAGATTGGTGCTTTTTAATTCCAAAATCTCATTTGTCTGCATCATTGGTGGTCTAAATTTCTCTAAAAATTTGGCCCTAAGTGTTTTGCCCTGTCATAATACAAGTCAATGGCAATGTAATTTTGCCTATAAAGCCATTCAGATTCTCCTATAGCAGCATGGGACCTTATCAACTCCACATAAACTGGAATTAGATAAATGCTGACAGAGAGGGATTTGAGTTCAACATTATTTATATTCATCTTAATGACTATGAAAATTAACACTCAAAGTTTGGAAAGCAACTGCTCTCTAAAAAATGACTGCTATAACTACTGATGTTACAATACAATGTCTGTCCTGTATTTTATTACAAAAATAGAACTGTCCAAGAAAACAGATCAGATATCTATTGGGCTAAAATGAAGTATTTCACCCTCAGTGCCTCTTGTAAGCTGCTACATGTAAAGACTCCACTCCTGTGATGGAGGCCTGCTTAAGATCTAAGAAATCACCATGAGAATCTTAGAATGATATTCTGGTTTGGAGCCTTTCTTGGACTTAATGACCATCATATGGACTAACAGAACAAAGGTCAACCTGAATATTTTAGAAGCTAAAAAGGAAAAGCTGCTCCTGCTAATATTTTAACAGCTGCAGTTCCTACCAAGGCTGGAACAAAGATGCACCTATCTTAAAGGGACTGCACCACACATTACCCAGTATGTTGCAGCTTGCAGTCAAAGGAACAGTTTATTTCATTACCTCTCCTGGGTATGGTCTCTTTATGCCCTGTATAGGCAAAGACTGTGGCCGTGGGCCTGGATAGGCCTGCTGGGGCATCCTCTGCCCGTGGGTGCTGAAGGGGCTCATCCCAGGAGGCCGAGGCTGGTTCATGCCCATGGGTGGCCCGCTCATGCTGGAAGGTGTCATTCCTGCTCCCATGCTTGCTGGGTTCATGTTGCCTGGCATAGAAGCAGGACCACGAGGACCAGGCTGGTTCATAAACTGGTTGTTGTAAGCCTGAGTTGGACCCATCTGGAAAGAGGAACAAACCTTCAACGGAAGAAGAAGAAAAAAAAAAAAAGAATAAAATGCGACATGCATTTATAAAATGGGAAGAGGGAGCTGAACATGCTTTTGGGGAAGGGAAGAAGGGCAAGATTTATGTCGCATTTTCCTTCAATGTTCTCTAACATTTGATGGGCAGTGAAGTTATTTATAATAAAAATCCAATTGGAATTGTAAGAATGGTAGACGGATATAACTGTAAGGTGAGAAATTAAATGGTTTCAGTTGGCTGGTACTGTAAGGTTAGGATGTTGGCTGTGCAAATAGAGCACAACACTACAGTTTCTAAGACCCCATACTTTTCATCACCTGGCATATGGACTCTAATACTTCAGAGTTCAGAGAAGTAAAAAAGGTAAGGAGGAAAAACCTGAATTGATCAAGCCCTTGTTTATTTTAAGAAAAAAAAATATTCCATGACGTCATGACACGCTAGAAGTTACGGATCACTAGAAATGCATGTCCCTCATAGCTGCCCATATAGACAACATTATTAAAAACCGAATCTCTCTTCTATGTTGTTTCCCTGTTTGGAGGGAAATAACCCAAACAACCAACTGCAGTTAGCAAAAGAAACAATTGTCCAAAAACTACAAAACCTATTGCAACATTCTGGAACATTTCACTAGGTACTCAAATTGAGAGGGCTGGAAAAGGCAGCAAAAATGTAACATGTCAGATGCAGCTGTAACTGAGAAACCTTCTGTTTTTTAAGAGGCAACCCCTAAACTACAAAAATACAGTTAGGCAAGTTTTATTGGGAAAAACATGGGGACTGACTCATACCTACATATACACATTCCAGCAGTTTCTCATAAGCATTTCTAACCATGCTCATGCACCAAAATAAAATAAAATAAAATAAAATAAAATACAGTAGGCATCCTAACAAACACAACAGTGGGAAGGACAGCCAATTCCCTGTAATGATCCAGATCAGGCAGGTAGGAAGACATAAGGGTTACTCTCTTACCGGTCCATACTGGTTCATGTCCTTATTCTGTGTTTCCTGGAGGGCTGCCACAGTGGCTGTAGCTGTAGCTGTTGCTGTAGCAGCTGCAGCTGCAACTGCAGCAGCAGCAGCAGCTGCAGCTGGCTGGGTGAAATCAGCTGGTGGCCTGGTGTGGGGGGGAATCCCCATTCCTGCCGGGGTATTTGGGCCTCCAGGGTAACTAACAGGAAAGAAGAGAAAGGAGGAGAGAATTAAGATGTGCCTGGTGGACTTTGTTTTGAATGTTGGTGTGATCCTCACCTGGAACTGTTCCAAAAGCATGTATCAATGACTAATGAAAGCCAGCAGGCCAGGTAATTAGGTGTGTACAGGAGATAAGGGTTGCATCTCCAGGTTACACCTGCTGCCCAGGTGCAACAGTCACAGGGCTGCCACTGGGATTGCAAGGCATTGCCAGCAGTCATTTTGGGGGCAGTGAACTTCTCTGCAGCTCTGTAGTTTCCTGCAAAGTAGAACTGAACTCCTGAAAGTAAATGCTGTTTTCCTCAGTAGTGTAGGGGCAAATGCACAGGAGCAGGAACAGCAAACTTCCTCCAAGACAGCACATTAATCTGCCTCAGTGGTGAATTATGGCAAATGTTCAAGATATCATAAAAACATTTCTCCCCGAACCTTAGCAGAAAGGCCAGGAGAGACCCAAAGCAATCAACTCCACACAGGGCGTTCTGCAGCTCCTATCCATCTCTTGTATTGATCTTAAGATAAACCAAGCTAAGCCAAACCACGCCTTTCCCACTTCAAATTATCAAATATCTTTATAAATACGAGCAAATACACTGTGCCCATTTTAGAGATGTTAATACCAAGCTGAAGAAACTTTTTGGCTTCTTCAAGGTCACTCAGTAGATCAATGGCAGAGATGAAGGAAAAGATAAAACTCTCTCTTTCTGAGTCTCAAGCTTATATTCTTCACACTAGACTGCCTATGCTAACAGCAGCAGCCTCTTCAGCAGCCTTTGCACTGGGACCATAAATAGTGGTTTCAGTTAAGTGTCCTCACCAGCCCTGTTTATAAAGTATAGACACAGAAAGTCAACATGTAACTAATGCTCGGCTATTCGCTTTGGATTATATGACTAATGCAGCATTTATTTCCCCAAAATAAATACACAACACAACCATCTTTTTTAAACAAACATCTTCATTCCCAATTCTTTTCAAATTACTGCTGTGGAGCAAGTCTTTGGGCAGAAATATTCTGTTGCATAGGAAACTACTTTCCCCAATACTCGCTTACTCCTGCATATGCATGTAGAAATTATACCATCAATACCTTTCACATCCTGGCCTTATTAAATGTTAATCATTCCTAAGCCTGTGGTCTGTTTAACAATCTCTCTTAATTAAAACTTTATTTTGGGGGTTTATTAGAGCTAATTGATTGACCTAAGCCATTTCCATTTACTGTGATGAATTTCTTTGCAGTTTGGGTACCCGATTTCCAAAGCTATAAAAGCAGTATGTGCTTCAGTTAACCAGCAAAAAATAGCTACTGAGACTTTATATAATTAAAATAAGCTTCTGCCAGGTCACTAAAACAAGCTTCATCAAGTATTTACATCCATTTTCCACCTCAGAGAAGTAAATCTTACCTGCCACCAAAACCTCCACTTCCAGGATAATTGGGTCGCCCATACATGCCCTGCTGTATGTATGGCTGAGTGGAGCCTGCCTTGGCTGAAAATTGCTGCTGCTGTCCAGCAAACTGAGGGGAATTGATCCCAGGGTTGCTAGTTGTCATCCCAGAAGCCATGGGATTTCCTGCTGGGTTCATAGGGTTGTTAGCATTTGCCATTGGATTTCCCAGCACCTGCAAGAAGAAACATGAGAGTAAGGGACTGTACCTTGAACTACTTCAAGCAAATTAAGTTGATTTGCTGCAGTCGTTAAATTAAAACATAACCACCTATACTCTGAACTCTAATGAGCATAGACCTCATTGATGTCTTGGTGCACATTCCTGGTGATTTCTCTTTTTGCCATTTCCAAACAAACAGATTTTCAACTAGATGGAACCCAAATTAATACGCTTATAAAAAAAGTTTATGAGAAAGACCTGCTACAACCATGCCATGACCATTCATCTGACCACAAGAAAGGACACAGCTTTTTACTTTGGGGAGGGGGGTGTGAGGGGGTGAGAGCTTTCTCGTTTGTTTAGTTGGTTGGTTTGATGCAGGACTTTGAAGTAACCTGGCAATAGTCGGTCCCACCGGTGCAATGCAAAGGGTATTACAGATGGAAAAACAGTGAAAGAACATATTTCACTATTCTTGACTCTCTAAACAGTGTACAAAAGTCTATTGATTGTTTTTATTGCTTCTTATAATAGTCCTCTGTTCTCTGTATAAAAGGACTTACTTTGCTTGTTTAAAGGATTTTTTTCCCCAAATTGCTGTGATTTCCATGGAGATGCAAGTGTGGCTGTTCATGGATCACCTGCATAAGATTTCCCGAAAAGTCTCCTACTCGGGATAAAACTCAGTGGTCATGATTTTTGCAGAAGACTAACTCAACAGCTTCAGGCATTTGAGAAAAGGAATTGGTGAGCCCAGCTCATTCCTTTCCCTCGAAGAGCATGAAGACTTACATGAAATCCTGACATTCATTTCTATCTGCTCCAAATAGCTATAACCAAGCTTCATGTTCCAGAGTTTCACTGCTCCCTTGCAGTGACTCTAAAGAAGCATTTTCTTTCTTCATTTCCTTCTATTGCACATTCCTCTGAAGTACCATGAAGACTTCAAGTAACATTACAGTACTCTTATGATAGAGCAAAACTCTTGAGTATTTTTTTATCTTTCCTTTTGCCTTTTTAAGTGTACAAGAAATTATATTTTCATTTTTTGGCCAATATACAGACCAACATGTCTACTCAGGTATTTCTCTCCCAGATGGGATACCTTTTCTTTTAAGGTGTTAAAGAAATAAACAATAATAAAACATGTTATAGATCCTGTAACTGTTTCCTCTTCTTGTTTTATTGAAGAAAGATTTTGCCATAACCAGTGCTTACATAAGTGCCCTGTAAGTACCTATATGACTTGGCCTCTGAATAATTTCTTTTTCAAATGGCTCATTCCATTACAATTTCATTTTCAATTTTCTCACCAAAATTAAAATAATAACAAAAACATCCTCAGAAAATTTTGTATGGTATCTAACACCACTTGGTTTGAAAGAAGTAGAAAAGACAGGTTAGATTTATGTAGCATTTGCACTCATTAAAGACGTTGATGTGCTTTGAGCTCTTCATCTATGGTGTAAGCAAAGGCCAGACTGTCTGCACGCTTAATTTGTGCCACATCCCAGGGAGTGCACACCATCACAAATAATTGGTAACTTCTTCATAAAAGCTTCTTCATAAAAGTTTCTTTTTGTATAGTATAATTCAATATACAACACAGAAGAAGAAGAGAGTTAAGAGTGGATAGAACCAAATGAAAATCCAGGAAGCATGGCTCTCACCTGGGAGCCAAGAGCCCATGCTTCTGCTCCAATGCATATTGAAATATTTTGCAAAGTTAGACAGCGCTAATAGGAAAGACTGGAAAGAACACAGCCTGAAATTGGTACTTAGCAACTCAGTGTGGGGGTACACTTGGTACTGAATTTCACCAGCCCACAAGTACAACACAACCCCAGGTAAAATCAATAATTATCATTTGGTGAATCTAGCTAAAACTTTTAATAGAACTGTTCACAGTCAATATGAATTGCCAAGAGGTCTGGGATTACCCCAAACTCATGTTTTTAGTGTTGAAACCACACAGTGCAAAATATGAGGTAAATCCAAGCCTGACATTTGCATGCAGCCAAAGGAATGACTTATTCAAGCTCTCAGACACCTCTTGTTCAATGCCACCAAAGAGGACATGACTGGGAAAATAATGCGTCATATACAAAAAAGAAGACAGACACTGCTACTGATCCCAAGAGGCTTTTCCAAAATACCTTCCATTTAACAAACACTAGCAGAAATGCATATCTAGAGGGAAGAAGGCATAAAAATGAAGCTTACCTGGCTTTGAGAGGTGTTAGTCACACCCCATACTGTGGTGACCACTGATAAAGAGCCTGGAGGCTGGTTGGTATTTTGTTGCCAGGGAACAGAATCATAAGGGAAAGACCCATCACTGCAAAAACAAACAGTCAGGAGGGTGAGATTTTGGAAGTTTAAGCTGTGGCAAATTGCTGGTGGTGACAAAGGAATTAACATTTGACATTACCTTAACTCTCCACTATTAGCTTAGTATTCTCAGAGGCATGAAGTTTCTTTAACAGCAATGTGATCATATCAAACCACACAGAACGAATGAATTCCTTAACTATATTGAAGCACAGGGCTTTTACCATAAAACTGTCTGTTAGCAGTGAAAGTCCACGTAAACTCAGAGGCAGAGTTTCAAACAAGGACACTGAGTTACTCAGAAGCACGTATTTTTTTTGCAATTCATCTCTAACTCTTCAACAATCACTGCTTCAGATGCCTTATATCAATTCAATTAGATTTTGAGACCAGACTGCAGCTCCACTGTCTGCAGTGGGTCCCCAAATGGCCAGAAAAGCCTTTAAAGCAATAGCAGTTCAACATAATTTTGAAAAGTAAATTGAAATTCAGATAGTGTTCTCCCACACGATGGATAAGCTGCATGCCAAAAACGGTATTAGCTAATCAGCATTCTAGAAAATCAACTGCAGATATACAACACATCTTTCAGATAAATATGTGGATGAGAGGATTGGGTTTTTCCATTAGGTTTGTCCACAGACACAAGCAAACATTTCTTACAGTTCTTTACATACAAAAGCATTGGTGGTTTCAGAATGAGCCCAGGATAGGTACGCACTTAGTGTAATTAATGAAATATCTGAAATCCTGTGAAAGTAACTATCAATCCTATGACCATAAAATATACTCCACTTGAAACTTGCTCATTCTTGTACTATTAACTCGTAAATTAGATTTCAATTTGCATATATATACACATACATTCAGGTGATCTTTCCTTGTCTAGATACGTATATATAAATACCATTTAACAGACACATATTGTTCTTTCATTTTCAACCACTCATGATCTGTATTTTATATCAAGGACTGCATTTTCATCCTGACTCCTAGCTATTACCAAAATTCTATCCTGGCCTAACTTGCCTAAAAATCTATACAGGCTCTACATGCACTCTATCAACGTGCTTCAAAGCCTGCTCACTCTCCCGTGAACCCAGACAGTGCTCCAGGCTTGGACCACTCCTTCCTTTTGTGCTGTGAGCCAAAATCAAGGACTATCTCAATGTTCATTCTTTAGCCTGTTTATAATGCCAAGTGTGAATCCTTTAAGAACAGGAATTGCTCTGCACAAAGAGTGCATGTGTGTGATAAAAACTGCCTCTGTCCCAATAATAATGTAATAACAGCAGCAGCAACTGTGTAAATGAAGAAGTGAATACATTTCACAAACTAGAAAATTTCAAACAAATTCCACAATGCTCTGCCAGCACAGCAGCAATGTATTAGAACATAACCGTGAATTTGAACTGACCTATCTGCTTCAAAATACCCATATTCTATCAAGCAATAAAATCACACAAAAATTTAGATTAGAGAAAAGAATAATTTCTCCTAACAAATAATTAGAGAAAATTAATGGAAAAGGGTAATTCTCTATAAGATGACAAGTCATCTGTACATTGACAGCATCCATATAAACCAGCGTGTGAGTAAGGGTATACTGAACACCTTGCAATCATAAGTCCTGCTATCCCACGTTTCTTCAAAATATTTTCTCTTAGAATCTTGCCCCTCTCACTCAGAGGCTCAGACAATGGCTTCAGTGACTAATATTTGCAAGTGACGCAATGCAAGTCCCTCCACCAGCATGGAGACAAATGATGACTAACCCAGAATTTGTGACTGCTATTAAGATTTCCTCTTTTATCCTGCTCTGAATGATGCCTCCTACTTTACTTCCTTCTCTGACTGTTTCTGATGATGTCTGCTCTGTGATTTGTTTGGATATTTATGGCACATATGAGTGCTCATGTACTTCAGTGACTACAAAGAAGCTCTCTCCATGACATAAGCAGTGAAAGGACTCACTGCAGACATTCCACTCTATTCCCCACTGATGTGCTGTGGACAGGTAATAAAACCTGAGGAGCAAGGCAAATATTTTGCAAGTATGAGTAAATAAGAAGGGTAATGACAGGCAGGAATCAAACCACAGAGTCACTAAAGATTCTTCTAAAGCAAATATGCCGTACAGTTTGTAAACACACTCCAACTTTGAGCAAGCAATGCTTCAGCCTGCTGTTAAGAAGTTATAATTATTACTTCACTTTCTTTGCCTCCTAAGCATGTTTCTCTCCTTTACAGTATGCAGAAGGGATTTCATATAGCCTTCCTCCATAGTTTTCAGTGGTAGCCAGATCATTTGTTCAGAAGAAGGCTACACTAGGTTCTCAAAGACCATATAATCACTTCATCCTAATTACAAATACAGAGTAAATCACTAAATTTTTACTGTATTACAGTTAAAATGGGTGACACCTCAAGAAACCATACTGTTGACAAATAATAAAGCCTCCAGCACCACACAAGAAAGCCAGAAAAAGAGGCCAGCTACAGATTGGTTGAGAAATACTCATTGTGCACATTGAACCACGTAACTACCACATTATCCAACACAGGACCTAGTGTTAAATTTCAAACATTATTAAGAACAGAAATTATAGCAACACTGAAATAGTGATAGATGTGCCTTGCAGAACATGAACTTAAATAGCCTAATATCCACTTACTATCCTAAACCTAATCCCTCCAGTTTCACCTTAGTTACCCCATGAGAAATCCAAGGCAATCTCATGGTTTGCATTCCCCAGCATTTACTCTGGCCCACCACCAATTACATGCATGTCTGAGTGTGACTTTTGCCATACTGGATACAATACCCACCCTTTCTTCACCACGGGAAGACCTCCTTGGTTTCAAGCCGTAGGAGATGCTGAAACTTGTGCCACTTAACTAAAGGATTACTTGTCCCTCCACTCTGCTCTTTCAACTTCTATTTCTGTCCTTAAAACTACCCAAAGGAATATTCCCACCATCAAAGGAAAATCCGTGTAAGTACTGTAATGAAACGTGACCAATCCAATTCTCATTTGCAAAGAGCAGTGGTTTTCCCCTGTTATTATAGAGAGCTGTGAATTATCCTGAAATCCCTTTCTTTAAACTTGAAAATGGCAGCCAATAAAGAAAGAAGCTTCAACCTCTTCAGCCAAAGCGAAATGCTGCCCATGACATTGTTCCTGTTGAACTGTACAAGGGTAATTAAGTCTCTCACTGCACCCTGGAGGGCAGTGAGTCAGTTTGGGCTCAGCTGGAGCCCACTAAAAGAGTATTGACTAAATTTACAATAGTGCTAATGAACCTATACATACTACTGGTCAGCATTAAAGGCCAAACAGCAGAGGAAGTCACAGAGCAAAGAGGAAGAGATTGAGGGAAATTACTTCTCAAAGTAATGTTTCGCTACTGTGATGTACCAAAACTGCACTCAAGCAATGAGGAAGGATTTCTTAGCTACTGGCAAATGTACTGAACCCACCAGTAATATAACACTCATGTTGAAGAAGTACATTGGTAGTTAGGTCTAAAAAACTTCTCTTAATCTCAGTACTAGGCAGATACCCAGTCTCTAGGAAAATGCACAGACTTCATGTCAGATAGAGACTGAAAGCTAATTCTAATAAAAATTGCTTAATAACAAGTGACCTTTGTAGAACAAATTAATACAAGTGCAATACTGTAGTTTATACATGATTTGTGGCATTATTTGCTGTGTTTTAAATATGTTTATGTTGTCACTAAAGCAATTGTATATGTATCTAATACTCTGTTTACATGTCTTCATTCCTTGAGGAAGGAAAGATTCAGATGGTTTAGTGAAGTATTCTTCCCTAGAGCATTGCCACTTTACATATTGTGGGGGAGGGTGAAAACTGGAATTACACATTCCTGGTGATTTTCTACATCACTTTTTGAGAGGGCCAAGTGTCTAAAATACTACCTTCATAAAGCATCTACCTCTGTTTGAAACACTGTAAATCTACCAGCTACTGCACCAGATGCTGACTTTCCAAAAAAGCCTTTTCAGTCCAACCAGTGACAATCAAGTTTCCCACAACTGGGCCTTCAATGACTACTTTCTGTTGCTTACCTTCAAGCCAGCTTTGCAGTTTTGCAGGGTCTTTAACATCTCTGAAGCACTGTCATCCCACCTGAAGGGTAGCTGACACACACAGAATTCACATAAACCTTTAAATCTACCAACTCTATCCTAACTTTCTCAGTTGACACCCAGATGAGCAGGTAATTGCCACTGGAACACTGACTGTCATTTCTCCTACATCTGCTTTTGTCACCCATGGACACCTCAAGAAAAGAGCATCTCATGACAAGGTGCAAGGTGTCAGAGAACAACACAGGCCGAACATGTTTTGCAATAACACATGGCCAAAAATCAGAATAGGTGAAATACAACCCCAAACTGGGGCTGTTGATCTGTTCCTGCCTGATGGCACCTCTCTGTGTCTGCACCTTGCTCTGCCTCTGGGCAGATGTGTGCTCAGGTGCTCAGCACCCCTTGCCTGTATTCTTGGTAGGAGCCTCTAGGTGACACTACTTTAATACAAACGAAAGCATAACAATTTCCATGCAAGGCTTCTTGCTCCCCTCTTTCCCCCCTACAACCTGATGCATCTGCAGTGGAAAAACATCACAAATCCCACAATCAAAACAGGAAAGAGAGCCCTGAATAACTGAAGCACCAAGACATGAGTTTCATGTCTGAATTGTCTCTCTCACAAGTTAGGCAGCTCAGCTTCTTTCATTCAGGTTTAGTTTTTGTTTTACTTGGATTTCTTGAGAGAACACCACTCACACTTGAATATGGATTCAGTCTGCAAGCCTTCTTGATTAGGGCACCACCATGAACCTAATACTAGAAACTGGAAAAAAAGTAGCTTAAGTCCTTACTGGAGCATTTTAGTATTTCATACCAAAAACATAGTTCAAATGCGGTATTTGCACTGCACCATGCAAACCTAACAACCCAATAAGCTAGGAATCCCTGAAACCTATTCAGAAATTACAGATCAAATGGATTTTTTGCCTTCTGGTGAAAGTTCCACTGAAAATATTCCCGGCCTTGAGTATTAATTCAAGAAAACCCCACTGTGTCAACTGAAAGCCAGAATTTGTTTTCGCTTACTGCCAATCAAAAACATTTTGGAGATCTGCTTTTATTTTCTTTGTGAAAACCACTAGACAATTAGAAGGAAACAACTGACTTGTCCTTTTCCATTGAGATTCTTTTTTAAAGAAACAAAGTCAGCACTTCCCCACCTGAGATATATGCACCATCTTCATACACCTACAGTGCTCTTGGCCAATGTGTTTTAATTGAACACCTAACATCAGTTACTATAAACACATTACTATTAAAAAGAAAAAACCACAACATTTAACTGAGTTATCCCCTGACCCTTTGTGCCATGTTTTCCATAGGCTCTGTAAACCACTCTCTGCAATTTGTCCTCTGTTCACGCAGAGGAACATGGCAGAGCCAGGAGACACTGAAGTGGAAAGAACATGAAGGCCACTCACAGTCAGCAAGGATATACAATGGCATAGTGTAAAGAAAACAAAGAGCAAGTACATCACACATGATGTACAGAACCAAACTAAAAGCTGATGTTGTGTACAGGTACCCTAAACTTTTTACATTCAAGATGAGGAAAGTGAGAGGGTGGTGTAGTCAGTTTGGATACTAATAACTAACTTTGCATGGCTAGCAAGTATTGGCTTTTGATTGATGCCATCTCTGTGATTCACACCTTCCTCAAATACATTCCTCCATTTCACATTATTATCTGAAGATTTGTATCGGCATAAATTAAGGCACCATCCTGCATTTCACTAAACAAACACCTAGAACGCAATCACATCCAAATCACTGGGTGTTTTCATGTAATGTTAAAATGAAAAAAGACAATTTGGAAGTATTCTACAAGATATATTTCCCTCTACTTCTTAATGATGTGACTACAAACACCCAGATTTTACAAAGAAAATACACAGTTTCAAAAAATACCCCCATCATGATTTCTCAAGTCTGTTGATTCCCTCCACTCTTTCCAACTAGATGAATATGTTCTCGTACCCTTTGGAAAGCTTTGATTTTCCCAACTCCAAATGCTCAGCAGATCTGTACCTAGACCTTGCCTATCAATGAAGAATTACCTCAAGTGTTGTTTCAGTACTGGATGTTGCCTGTATCATGAAAAGGAAGACTGAAAGCAGTTAGAAATTCCATAATTCGCTGTAAAAAGAAGCAGGTTGTTTTCTGGCAAACTGTATGAGAACACAGAAGCACTCTGAACCCCTTGCAGGTGAGCAGATGCAGGTGAAGCAGGCAAAAGGTGAAGGCAACAAGCCATTTATCAGCTCAGTGGTTTGGATGGCACCTGCTGCTAGCAGGTGGCTATCACCCCCTGCCTCTGCTCTTTTAAATATCCATACACACATTTATAATAACCATTCATGCAGCCAACACACATAAGCACAATACAGGCGTTTGTGTGGAGACCGAGGCAGCAAAATCGAGCTGGCAGTTCAGCAGGTGATACAAAGTACCTCTGGAAGCTGAAAGCCCTGAACTTTTTCTTTATATTTGTGACAAGGCCTGTGAGGCCTGCATGACTTATGACTGCACAAGGCGGGAATGCTGCCTTCCATTTCACATTGGGTTGCTACAGATCAGGCTGTGACATGCTTGCTGCTGTGCTTCCTGGCGCCTTACTCTCTACACCCAGTGTCATTACTTAGAGCCATGCCTGCAAGTCTCATGCTGCTCAGCAAGAGTTACTGCATTTGATTTTAACCCCTGAAATTAGAAAAATGCATTAGGCCAAATAATTAGATTAATTCATAAGTTTGTGAACCTGCAAAAATCCACATCTCCCCTGCATGCACACAGTCCTGCTTCATAGATTTCACATATGTCCACACACACGTGTGTGCACACGCAAAGATACAGAGATAATGCAACTTATTTCTGTCCATGTGGAATAAACGATCACAGCTATGCAGGTAAGAAACAAAAATGCTACTGAGACCCACTCCTGGCTCTAAGAAGCAGAAGGGGTTACATCTTCTGACATGGGGACTACAGCATCCATCTGAGAAAAGGAAAAAAGATTAAACCATCACACCCAGTTCTATTGTCACACAGTAGACCATGCAATGCATTACTATAGCCCAGATTACAGTTACAAAATCCACCGGTAACAGCCCTGCTATTAACATGCCACCTGTTACCTTTTTCAAAATGCTGAAATTATCTTATAATCGTTTTCAGCTTGACAAATGCAGTTTAATCTTTATTGCATCTCACAGCACAGACCTGCTTCATCCATGTCTTATTTATCTCATGTGTGTCGGAATGCAACCCCGAGCCCTCAGTCCCCCCCTGCCACCAGGCATTCCTTCTGCTCTGCTTTATCAATATACCTGGGTTTCCATATCCGACTGCTCCTTTACAATAAAAAACACACCCACCCAGTATTCTACCATTGCCTGTTGCCTTGGTAATCCAAATGCCTGGGTACTCGCTGATTATCGGCGAATGAGACTCGCATTGTTCACACCGCAGCGCGTCTGCTATGTTAATGTGAGATAATGGCAGCCAGAAGACTCCTTTTGTTCCCAGCTTTGCTGTTTATTCATAGTGCCTGGAGGTCAGCGACTGCTACAACAACCGGGGAAGGAACCGCTGAGAGCGTGAGCAGATTCCACTTCTGCTTTTGCCTCTGAGACAGGGGGAAACACGAGCAGCCCCGCACAGCGAGAAGGGCACCGGGAGCGCTGCAGTCTGACTCACGCAAGGTGTAGCAGGCGGCTCGGAGGAAGATGTGATGGACTTGCACTTCCGAGATTTTAGATGAAGCTGATTTACGCTCCCCGACAACAGAAAAAAACCGCTTTCTTCGAGAGGCACGGCGGGAAGGGAGGGAGAGAGGGAGGAGGGGGCAGCACAGCACCGCCGCAACTTGCGGGAAGCGAGCCGGGCTGGGGGCTCGGGGCTGGCCGGGGAGCAGGGACAGCAGGGACAGCCCTGCCGAGCCTCGGGGGCAGCGGCCGGGCCGGGGGTTCGGGGCTGGCCGGGGAGCAGGGACAGCAGGGACAGCCCTGCCGAGCCTCGGGGACAGCGGCTGGGCTGGGTCCGGCGGGAGCGGCCGGAGCGGGGCAGGGCAGGGCAGGGCAGGGCAGGGCAGGGCAGGGCAGGGGCAGCCCGGCAGAGTGACCTGGCCGGGGAGGGACGGCGGAGGGGAAGGTCTGGGAAACGTCTGCCCGAGCCGTGTCCGCCTGCCTGTCAGAGCAGTTTGGAAATGCTGTTGGTGACACAGGGACACGGGCAAACAAACCGTCACATCGCATCTCCCCTGACGCGTTAAGTGGGAACTGAGAGCACGAACAGGCTGTGGTACCTTCCCCGCATTCCCAGCCTGGTGGAGACGAGGAATTCAAGACGCTGCCCCGGTTGGTGCGCTGCTCCTTATCCCCGGAACAGCCCTTTCATGGGAAGAAACCAGCGATTCCTGCTAAAGGCACTGCCAGTATCTAATTAATGTCACCGACCCATCTGCCCAGGTTGCTGATGCGCTCTCTCTGCCGAGCAGGCTTTGTTGTCATTTCTAGCGAAAACGAGCCAGGAGAGGAGAGTCTTAGCTAGAATTGCTAACCTCTTTTTTTTTTTTTTTTTTTTTTTTTTTTTGGGAAACCATTAGAAAAGCCCTCCACCACTGCAAATAGTAATGACTATTTTCTTTTCTTCTCACTGCGATTCTGAGAAGCCAAGTGTACGGGAGTAGCAGGAATACAACAATTGACAAAACTGAGCACTGGGAATTCACTCCTTTTGTAATCTATTTACAGAGAAATCCTGTGGAGGGTGACATTTTCATGTAAGTGAATGAGTAACAGAGACACGTAAAGAAAAGGCATCAAAGAAAATATCAAATCTTAGATAAAATACACATCTGTGATCCTGATGCCAAATTACCAAAAATACCCAAAAATCGTTTAAAAACACAAGGTATTTGCCGTAATTGAAGTCAGTAATCTTCACGTGCCAGACCGTAAGCTCCCTCCCTGCTTAGAAGCCATGTCACCTCCTGGCAGGCAGGCTGGAGCGCGATGCTCACAGCGTGGCTAGCAGAAAACAGCCACTCACACTGAAATCAGCCTGTGCTGAGCCCCGGGCTGGCCTCCCCCAGCCCTCCCGTGCCTGGACACGACTGCTGAGCCTCACGGCTGGACCTGATGCGGCGCAGGTTGAAGGGCACTGCCTTAGTCCTGACGTTCCCTGTCCAAAGGTGCTCAATCCAGTTAAAAGACTCCCAAGTGATTTTAATGAGTTTTGCAACAAAGGGCTAGGCAAAGGATAGGTTTCAGTGTCACCACAGGCTTGTCGTGCTGACAGTCAAAATGGTTAAAAAACCAGGGGTACTGCCACAGTTTAACGATTTTTAACCCTACTGCCACCAGAAATCAGTTGGTTTCATTGAGAATACGTGACAGAAGGTACCTTCCAAATATGCTTGAAGAGGAAAATCATGTAGACTCAGCACATAACACCTGCTTTTGAGAGCAGACCTCATGCAAAGAGCCATGATACCCCTGTGATAATCACTGAACATAAATCACTATTGACCAGACTTTTTCAGGAATTAGTTGTTCAATATGGCCCGAACATGAGAATGGTACCTGCCTATTCAAAGTTGTTGCCGTATTTTAAAAACCAACATAGACTGCACAAAGCCTGAGATGATCAGATTTTGCCTCAGTCAGCAGACATACCTTAAATAATATTTGCCTAGCGTTTGCTTATAAAAATATCAGCTGACGATTTTTAATTAAAAAAAAATCACAAACTAAAACCATAAGACTACAACATCTACAGGAAAAATATAGAGTATATAGCCACTTATATGTACTTAACAGAAAAAAACCCCCACAAAATTATAGTAGTCCTGCTACATATTAGTTTTACTACAACAGCACTCACTTTGACTCATCAATCAATACAGAAGACCTGTTTCACATCTGTGCAAGGCTCTGTATACACAAGAAAAGATGATCCTTATCCTATACCATTTACCAAGCATGTAAAGAACACATATTTGAAAACAAGTTACCCATTATTGTTTCCTGTTACCACAAGAACTGACCACAAACTTATCTAAAATGAAATGCAGATTTTTCACATGAAAATATTCCATATTTAATTATTAACAGCTAATGGTTACACTTATCAGTTATCAAGGAGATGATACTCATCATTTGCTTTTAGCTTCAAGAGGCTCAAGGTTTTCTTCCACCTCCTCCCCATAAATGTATGTGGTAAAATTATTATCAGTAGTTTCACTTAGAGGATGAGATGGACAAACAACTATTGGGACAATACTTTGGAACAATTAGTAATTAGTTTTGTCTTTGCAATGCTTAGAGCAGAAGCGTACTATTCTGAAGAAATTTT
Source organism: Sturnus vulgaris (assembly GCF_052056855.1). Classification (NCBI taxonomy): domain Eukaryota; kingdom Metazoa; phylum Chordata; class Aves; order Passeriformes; family Sturnidae; genus Sturnus; species Sturnus vulgaris. Next base: position 14,303,349 of record NC_142250.1, read on the forward strand.
CTAGGTTTTTTTCTTTAAGAAATGACACTTTTACAGAAACATTTCTTGATTCTGATCTCTTCCCTATTCTCTCCTGATGGTAAATTTTTAACATTTCTTGACAGAAAGGAAACCAGAAAAAACAGCAAAGCTACACTTGCAGAATCAGAAGTAATACAGGTTTCTTTACTGGGTATATTCTTTTATATTAGGATTTACCATCTGTTCAGTCCCTAATTATATTTATTTCACAACTCCACAACCACAAAGATGAAAAGACTTTGAAACAATTTTATGTTTTACCTCAAGAGTTATGAATTCTTTTGCAAAGATTTTCCCTGCATGCCAGAGCCACATGACATAATGGAGCAACCCCCTACTTCAAACTGATGTATAAAACATGCACAGTGTGCTTGTTTTCATAAGTGTGTATATGCTGCACCTGACCTCATCCAGACATTTTTAAAGTGGCTATCACTGTTGGTCAAAACAGCCTATGACACAAAATTGAAAAGGCAGCAGCCTTTACAGAACTTCTAACACTGTTTGTTCTAGTATGTTATAACCAGTACACTCCTGACTGTTAATAATGCAAGAGCCAGTCCTCACCATACAGTAAAAATTTAGACAGAATTACCATTCTTTTCCAAGAGCGCCTACGAATGTTTGAAAGTTCAGCTTAGTCAAGTTTAAAGTGGAAGAAAAAAAGGACAAAACAAGCACTAAAAACAAGCACTCTTAAAGCAAGTCTTACCACTAAAAGTTATTTATGATTGCCTGAACATAAAACATTAATGGTAACTAGTAACACATCTACTGTAAGATTGAATTATTGCTTCATTTCATCTACTGTTCAATTTTCTCTAAACCTTTGGCACTAAGTAATTTGTGATAAAAATTACTTTATCTTCATATTTTTCATTAATCATGACTGCCCAATACAGGCATTGCCACCCTTTGGTCTCTAGCTGTGAAACAGGTGGCAATTAATGTGTAAGACCAAAATTTGGAGCAAGAGTGATGACAGTAAGAACCCTACAGATGCTCATGACAACACACTAAAGTGCAACTAACAGCTGTCTATTTCTAGGTGGTTTTGTTGACAAATAAACTTTATTACAAGCTGTGCAAGAAATGAGAAGCCCCCAGAGCTTGCCTGAGTCAGACTGACATGAAAATGAACTAGGGTGCAATTTCTGCAGGGATTGATTGGAACTGTACCCATTTCAAGCAAGGTTCAATTTGATACACATGTACAGGACCACCACTTAATGCAATCAAGCGTTACATAGGAATTTCACCAAAGCATTGGAAGGTGTATAATGACAATAATTTGTTCTTACATAACAGCATTTGCTAAATATCTTAAATTAATTCAAAAATCAGCCACCTTGAGTAGTATGTGTTATTACAGACAGTTTGTCAGACTGGAAAACTACAACACAAATAATTACATTATGCCCTGCAAGTTAGAAAGCATGAAATTTCACTCCTGTGCAGAAGGGCTAGCCTGCAGACTAACAGCTCTCCTTAAGTTCCCTGTAAATCCATTAAGTAGGACTTTAATTAGAAGTTATACAGGATTAAGGAGGTGGATAGGTCCTACACTGGTCCTTCAATACAGGAGTAAAGTTTATTCACATGAATCAATAAAAAGGTCTAAGGCGAAAATAAATAAAAATCTCACATTCAAGTTTGAGTAGACAATTAGACTGCAAAAACTTTAAAAACCCCTAACATTGGGATGTTCCTTTTGACAACCCAGTGCTCATTCTGTTCACAAAACACAGGAGTTTGCAATCCAACCAACTGCCCTACATTAGACAGTAGGTATTTAGCTGATTTTTTTTCTATATGCAACACTTGATCATTCTGTTAATGAAAAACTAAATTTAGAAAGAAATTAGCACAATACAGTCCTTACTCTGAAAGCATTTGTTGCATGTGTGCACATCCACATATGGCTTACGTTCTGCTCTCTGTAAGTGCATTTAACCAACAGTAACACTATGAAAGCCCTCCTTGACCTATCTACTTCAGTTTTCTCTCATAGCTCAATTAACTTTTAAAAATCAAAGATTGTCTTTAAAAACAGCCCAGACCTGAATTACTTCTAGTGTAAGTGCCCATAGTTTATTAAATATGAATCCTTAGATTTAGATTCTTGTGATACATTATTGAGTCACTATTTATTTTAAATAGCTGAGCCCTGTTTCAACTTTGAGACTAAGCAGCTGTGTTTCTGTAGTGCTAGCTACATCAGGATTCTAGTCCCTGACTAGAGTTCTGGATAATTTTGTTGCTAGTAAAAGGAACAGCAGAAAAAGGTCTGTGTGGAGTACTCAAGATCATCATCTGATGGGGAAGGTTTGAATTGTGTGTCTAATGATAATCAGCAGCTCACATATATCTGCATTGCCTTTGTGAAGTAAGGTTCTTGCATATGCTCTTGGTTGTTCTAATTTAATATCTAGTTCTTTTACAAAACTTGAAGTAGCTGGCTACATTAATTGTTTCAGGAAGTACTTTTTTTTTTGTTTGAATTAACAGAAAAGTCTTGTGGATTAGAGATAAGATACTGTGAACTTTAATACTAAGCTTTTGACCCAAATGTAATCTAATGCAAATACAAATGGTGCTTCATCAACAGCTTCACTACTTATTGTAGTTAATACTGTACTTAACGGCTTTTCATCTTTTGTTTAATTAAAACAAATAGAAAACTCAATTCTTCTTCACCCTATACTTCACTACTGTCTTACAGACTGATTACAAAACATCCATGAAAATAAACAGTTCCAGGTGGAAAAATAAGTTGAGAGACACAGGATGTCTCATTCTAATGTACCACCTGAGAGATTCCGAACAGTTATGGTTAAATTACAGACAACAGCACACACCAAAGCAGTGACGCAAGTATTCCAAATCCCAAAGCAGCTGGTGCAGCTATTGCATAGAAGAAGTTATGCCACAGAAATTCTGTTTCTAGAGGGGCATCTCATAGGTAAAGAGTAGTAATTTAGAAATTACTCCCAGTGTCCTCCCCAGTAGAGCATTTCAGGGGTAATACTAGAGAGAAATATGCAGGAACTGCCCAATACTGGGCAGGATGCTCTGCTAAAGCAGAATATTGGATGGCCTGGTACTGACGGAAATGCTGGTATTTAGGTTTAGTGGAAGAAAGTATTTCTTTTTTGACATGTGACAGTTTCAGTGGAAAATTGCCACGAAAGAAGTGAGTTGTGCCTATCTTATCTATTATCTAGTAATGTAGCACACAACCCCTGTGAGATAGTCTTACTTTATAGACTCTAGAGGAACAGAAGCTAAAAGGTCAACATGAGAATCAGGCATCTAAAAACTACAAAATTACACCTAAGAGAACATACACTGCACCACATTCTCTGCAGACTGGCCACTAATTCCACTCTGTCTTCTGAAAAGCTTCTCCCAAATGTAATATTATTTTAAAACATTAAATTTTCTGTGTTTTTTTTTGTTAAGTGTGTTTACAATCAGTCATTTCATAAGCAACTACAAAAGAGGAAATCCAGGTACTCTGAAAAGCCAGCGATGATATAATTATACTTCAAAAAAAGGACTGACTTTATTCTCAAGGGCTAAAATAAAAGGCATAGTGATTGCATGATTTTGCCATATAAATGCAACAAAAATAGTGAAAACATATCCAACCCAAACCCCAAAAGTTGTTTTCAGACAGATTTGCATATGCAAATGCACTGGTACAAAGATGTCCCTAAGCTCCATTCTAACACAAAAGTTCAAGTTAGTTAGGCTATCATGGAACTTAGGCACAAGGAATTTAGACTCATTAAACTCTCGTAGTCCTTTACTAACAAAAAAACTCTACACTAAAACAAATTTATACTATTTGTGATTTCTTTAATGTGATGCTGAGGTAAAGAAAGCCTTGGGAAAAGAACTCCCAGAAACATACAGCATGCAATGAATGTTCCATCTTGTCTACAGTTAATCTCCAGCTTTTGCTTTTGACCTAGGTTGTGCAGACAAGGAATACAAATAGTGCTCCTCTATATAATTTGGTAATCAAAGGCTTCACATCATCTTCTTACAGTGTCCTTCAATGTTCATGTTTTCTCTAAATGAACACAAGTGCTGTGTGATCCTCACCTGATACCAGACTGTACAGGACATCCTCTGATCTGTGGCTACACCCACGGTACAATTGCTTTGCATGCAATAGATTTCCAATGACGGTTAAAACACAGAACATCAGCGAAATGTTTGCAACGTCAAGAAAAGCCAGTTGTATTTAAATAAACATCAGGCAAGAGTCTGATGAGAGACATGATGTACAAGTTTATCTCTAGGGCATAACATGAAATTTGAAAGCAAGCCCACTTGATCTGAGCACAGATTTGAAGACGGAAGTGTCACTTCACTATGCATAGGGCAATAGCAAAGAGAAAATCTGAGTTTGCTTAGTGTTTGCTGTAATTACAGATACCCTGTTGTCCATAGTGCTGAGCAGTGCATGAAACAGTGTCGCTCCCCCCATCAGTGGTAACAAGCATTTCAGGTGACAGATGTGTCACCCAACACGCTGTCCAGGCTGCACTGCTGCAGGCTGGGCCCAGACTCACCTGTGAGAGAGGGTGGGTTTCATGGAGCTCATAGAGTTCATGGGGGGTTGCATGGGGAGCTTCCCGGGAGGATCGTTCTGCCGGCTTTTCTGGTGGCGAAGCAGCAAGAGCCGTCCCAGCTCCTCACACCACGAGGAAAGCAGTGCTGTGCAAACAGAACAAAGGACAGTGAGCACAATCTAGGAACCAGCACAGCCCAGTGCAGGTGCAAGCCACTGTAACAGGAGTCACGAGCCAAACAGACAAACACCAGGAGGGCAAAGCTTGTCCATGAACCACCACTCACACTATTATCCTATCAAACTGAGTCTGCAATTGCCCTACACTATCATTAGAACATTTTCACCCAAGTTACAAACATTCTGCACAGCCCAGAAGGCACAAGAGAACTTGTCTGAGCAGCACAGAGATGAAGAACGGATGAAGCAAAAGGACATGGGATAGCCGTTACAAGTGAAGTAAAATGCAGAATAATTAATTTCACACTAATAGAAACAAAAACATAGAAAAGACATCATTTACAGAGGGGAGAAGCTGTTTTTTTTCAAAATATTAATTGGAGAGAAACTCATATGCATGAATTAATTTCCAAAACTGCTATGAGCTACTATTCTTGAATAGATAAACAGGAGAATGATGTATGGATACAAAGTTAGGCACTTAAATCTATATCTGACCCAGCACAACCCCTAAATGTGTATTTCCATTATGTGCCTAATCTTGTAGTCAATGAGGGTAATTCTGTGCTTACAGGAAAATCACGCTTACGAACTATGAAGATGCAGAGATTTCTTAGAGGGAAAAAGAGCATGCAACTCCTCCTAAAGACATGAAAGGGGTCATTATTCCTGAAAATGTGGCTTCTCCCTTATGCACTCACACTCAGAGAATATCAGGCCCTGTTACAGAAACCACCTACTCTGCAGTAAGCAGAGCCCTCGAGAGTGACTGCAAGTGAAATCTGGCTCCTATGAGTGCACCCAGCCAAGACACCCCACAAAGCCTCCAGCAACATCCACCTGAGCCTCAAAGCTGCCTATTTAATTCCAACATCACAAGTGGCTCTGGTAAAAAGCCAGCCAGGTATGAGGACACAGTGAGGAGTTTCACTGGAACAAAGTGCAGACTAATTGGAAAATCCTGCAGTGGAAAGAAATCAGCTTCTAAAGTGGAAGTGCTTGGGGTTTTTTCTTCTTTAAAGGATGCTTTACAAAACCCTCAGAACAAAAAAATGCTTCATGTTTAATTTTTAACTAAGTGCTTTCCTGAGGTGTTGCAAACTGAACACAAATCAACAGATTATATGGGTGAGTGAGAACCAGAAGACTACTGAAAACCCAAGCTGCTGCAGTGGTTCAGAGTAGTAAGAGCTCTAGATGTAATTTCAGGCTTGCTCGTTTAAAAGACACAAGTGCAGAATCCTCTAAAATTGAGGCTTCTGCTTTCATATCTTAATTTTGTAATTTTTTTTTTAATACCAAATAAAATAATCACAAGCAGTAGCTAACTATCATTACAGGTTACACCACCTTCTCTTCACAGTAGCTACTCACATGTACTGTTAACACAGAACAAATTCCAAAGAAACTAACTGTAAAGTAATATTTGTGAGGGAAAATAAGGAACCTGCTTTACCAAAAACACACACAAGTATGGTTTTTCAGTACAAGAAACAATTGGATTTTCTCAAGTTAAATGACCACCCAAGAAAAATATCTATAGCCTGGGCCATTGCTGTGAATTAATCACACATTTGGACAAAGAAGAGGTAGTAATTTTATTGCATTTATCAAGCAGGTCAAGAGCGGTGTTTAGGGAGGCATTTTAGAGCTCTGCTGTGACAAAAAAGGGACATCGTTTCTTTATGTAACTAAATATGGTCACTCGGAAATTGTCAGCCTCACATGTAGCCTACAAAAAGCATCCCCTCCAGCTCTGTGAAATGTTCCAGCAACGAGTGTCAGTCTAAGCTGCTTCTCTATTAGCCAAGGAATCTGTCAACAAGCATTTGATCAAATTATACTCACCTTTTATCCCTGGCATATCATTACTAATGTGCCAGTGACAAAGGCCCCCCTCCCCCTTTCCAGCCGCCTGGAGACACAAATTCCTGCCTCGCAGGGTTCCTTCCCTTGCGCCACAGCCGCTGGAGCTCGGGAAACACGAACAGAGTGTTCTGCGAACACTTAACGCAGCCATCACACAGTAATAGTGGATGAGTAATAGTGGATGCTGAGCACTTTCACAGCCCAGTGTAATTACTACAGAATCATCCATCTTAGACGAGGCTATGATGGGAGAAGGGAGTTGCTCCTTCTGCACACCTATGTGCACTTGACAAGTAAGATAAAAAGCAACAGCCCAATGGATCTGAGGGCATGAATCTGCAAACAAAAGCCAAACCTGCTCGGGGAAAAAAAAAAAGGCAGTGTGGAAAAAGAATATGCCAATGAGAGCATTGTTTTGGTGAGGTGAACATAAGAAAACATCTTAATGAATTATTACTATTGCCAATATCCAGTACGCAGATTTATAAAGGGAAAATGTAAACCATCAAAGCACAAAGAGGTCCTCAAGATAAGCTGGATGGTTTTATTCTACAAGTTATCTGGAAAGGATTCATGTTTTTAGAAACGAAGAGACTGCAGGTAAAAAACCTAGCAAATTTACTCATCCCTATCACAGCACTCATTATGGAGAGGTTCAACCTTTCCTCCCCCGGGACATTTCAACTCATGTACCGTGTATAATAATCACTCTCTTCCCTGTGTTGGTACTTATGCATGGAATGAAAACAAAGCTGTGTGTAGCCACCTTAGGAGTTACCAGCTCCCCTCCGACCTGCTCTATCCTCCCTCTAAAGGAGTCTGCTCTCTTCTGCAGGAAAACACAGGGCAGCCTCCCATCTCTCCAGCCCCATCCACCTCCACTGCTCTGCTCTTTGCTCGGTAAGACGAATATATACCCTGCCAACACACATCTGGTACAGCTGGCTTCTGGAGAACATCACTTCCTGGGCTATTCAAGCAAGATAAAACAAACTCAAAATGAATTTACAGATTACACTATTCATCTTTAGTGTACTTAGTTACTGCTTTTTATGCTGACAGTATTAGGCGTATCTCAACTCATTTACACTCAAAGCACGAGAATTTCAGTATCATACTATAATGAACAGATAAAGCAGCAAGCACAAAGGACAGCTACAGATGGTGCCAACAGTCAGTCTCACCCTCTCCTAGCACAGCCAAGCAGCTGCTTTTTCTCCCCCTCCGCCCCTCCTCCTTGTACAACAGGAGCACAGATTTTGCAGATGGACCATCCACACCGTCTCTCGCAGCCCCTTGCTGCGGCAGTTTAATGATCAGATTTAAATCGTGTTCCTCTGCTGCATTGCTACAATGTCCCTTGCATACAATGATGTGCCTTTCCTGCTTAACTTGAACTCAACTGTTGCAATGAGAGGAAAGGAAGAATCCTTGAATGTGCACACATCCCCCCGAGAAGCCCTGCACATAGCCCAGGTGTAAAATACAACCTGGTTAATACACCAAAATTGACATTTTCTTTCAAACCCTATTCAGTCCTAGAGGCCTCTGCTAGCTCATGCAAAAAGATGCAGAATAATGGCAATCAAATAACGTACTGACAGTTAAAGTGTATTCACACATTTATTTGGCTTAAAGGGACACTCTCTGGGATGATTGGTGTAATATTTGACCTACTTTTCTCCATCTGCAAAATCTGTATCATTCTTAATGGGATTGCATTTTACTTTTAGCACTGATCTATTTCCATAGGAATAAATCAATACTGATTTGCTAATGACGACTGCGCTAAGAAACCAACACAGACATGAGCAGCCTCAGCTTTCACATTTGTGAAAAGCAGAAATACAGATTTAAAAATAAGAGAGATTTCAATTACAACTAGCTCAAGGGGTTTCCCTAAGGAAGCAAGAGAAAAAAATCAATTCAGAGATATTCAGCTTGCTGCTACCCAGTCCCATTTTTGTTTTTCTATTCTTTGAAGAGGACCAGACATGGCAAGTGTCTCAGCACAGAATGTGACGGACCTCTACTTAAAATACTCATAAATACTCCCACACACCCAAAGCTGGCAACACTTTATGTCCATAACATACTACTTTTAAATTCTTTCATTGAAAAAAATCATAAGGCATGGCAATGCATCCGTGTTGGCATCCTGGGGACAAGGAGGGGAAAGAAAGCTGGAAGGCAATTTTTTTTTCCCAGTCAGCCCAAGTCACATTTTAAGCATTTCTCTGCAACCACAGAGCTAAGCCTTACTTGAAAGAGAAAGGAAGCAATTGTTATTTAATCCCCTGCCTCTAGGAGCCAAGTCTTTAAGAACATGCCAAATATCACAAGATTTGCAACACAATTATTAGGACCGGCCACATCCCCTGGTACTGTTCCTTTCCTGTAAGGGCCCTTTTGTGCCGAAAACCTGCCAGGCAGTACAGAAAGAAAGGCCTCCACTGCTTGCTCCGTGGCACCTTTCCATCCCTCATAGTCATGAGTGCTCATCACCCAGCAGCAGCATCACAACTGCTTGATAAGTGCTGGGGCCCTTCCATCAGGAAAATCAAGGAGCTTGAGCTGGGTGAAGCCACAGACCATGCCCAGGCTGCTTGTACCACTTAATACTTCTTAACAACAAACGATGCTGGCATACCTGCAAATATTATGTGATGGACGCAGCTCAAATGTGATAGCAATTTATAGCCACAGCACAGAAGACTGGTACGGCCCATTACAACTCTTTTTGGGCCAGGGAACAGAAAAAGTAAAGAAACCAGGCAGTCAATGGTACCCCCAGAGGCACTGCTGCATTTCACCAGCTGCACCCACCCAGCACGGGGAGCTGCAATCCTGCACTGCCTGCTTGTACTCAGCACCGTGCCAAGTGCCACAGTAAGCACCTCCGAGTGCATGAGCCCGCGGCTCCCTAGAAAGCAAAATACAGAGAAGCACAGCGCTAATCTATTTACCTATTATGATACCCTAGTATTAGTTACAGCTTATCACCTCAGTAAATCGCTGCCTCTTGTTAGGGAACATGCTTAAAGGTGCAGCAAACTGTTATTTACAGGCAGACACTATATTTACAGCCACAAAGACAGGTGAGGAGGGGATAGGACAACAGCTCAGTAATTTCAATGCCTTCTGCTTCCCGGGAGACTGCTGGAAGAGCACAATAGGATTACTGCTTCCTTGCTGCAGTTAAGCTGCAGTAGATAGTTCAATAGGCAGACTGGCAGACCCGTATTTCTTCCTCGCTGCAATGAAAATATTAGGAAAAAAGGAGGAGTTTGATTTGGAGAACTATCTGCTCAGCACCATCTTGCTAGATTGGTTTCATGCCTCAGAAGGAAATGCATTTGGCTGAAAAGATATTCACTGCATAAGTAAGAAAATACATCATTTTTCACCAATCATATCCATTGATTTTATATTGCTTTTAGAAACAAGTTTGTATTTTTTTCACATGGAGAATTCCAGATAAGTAGAATACAGAGGTACTGAGTGCTTTCTACTCATTCCTCTACAGACTGCAATCTAAATACAGTTTTTATAAAACATCCAGTGAGGTAATTTGGTGGGGAGGGAAGGGGAGCAGCAATGAGGAGAGAATGAGAGGAGTAGAAATAACTATTGTCTTGGTTATTTAGAGGAATTATTCTTTCTACAAAGAAAAATGGAGACTGTATCACGTTTGGAAAAATACATTGAAAATGTTAACTACCTAAATCTCAATGTGCTGACAGTATTAGAAAAATAAGGTCAATTGCATTAAAAGGATGGAATCTTTGAAATTTCGTGAAACTGAAAATCAGATGTTTTCCTTGTGTTTTAAAAGCCATTTTGCTTTTAAAGAGCTAGGAAAAGGAGAGAGGGAGAAACCAGTCATGCCAAACTATTTCAAGGATTGATTTTCCTTCAGCTCTCCTCCTTGCATACTCCAGCAGAGCCTGGCAGTGGCTGGCTCACCTGTCGGACAGTGGGTCAGGGCAGCAAAGCAAGGCCACAAACCCAGGATGTAACAGCCCATTAGCAGAGATTTGTGTTTGTCCCTCTGCAGTTCTCTCAAGGCACTGCCCCATGACCTAACCCTGTGACAGATCAGCCCTATCCCTACTGTGCCATTACACGAGCTTCTGCTCGGTGTCTGCCTCAACTCTGACAGCACAAAAGGAGTACATGCAAAGCCAATTACAGAGCAAAAGTATTAATTTCTCAGCAGTCTGGCTGTTCAACATGGACCCAAAAGCAGTTCCCAGGGAGTCCATCCCTCCTCCCAGGCCTATCTCGCTGGCTGCTAGCAGATGCCCACTTGGTACACAGCAGCCCAAGGCACAGAGCCAGTGCTTATTCCCAGGTGTCTGCTTGCACCCCAGCTGGCTGCTTTTCTGGAGCACCCGAGGATTGTGACTGCTTTTCTCCATCAGGCAAAATCAGTGATGTTAGCTTACGAGTCCACATAACTGACTGATTTTATCTAGAAAGTACCAACACAAACCTGGCCACTGTAGTGAAGAAAACCCCCTCCAAAGGCACACAGATTTAAAAAGTCCTCATCCCAGCAACTGCATGGCAAACTGCATGGAACTGAATTCCCCAGCAGAGCAAGGGGGCAGCTGGCTCCCTCATTTGGGAGGCATGAACTTCCCTGTTAGTGACAACAGAACACAAAGTTGACAGCCACAGTTCAACGTTGTGGAACAGGGCATGACACACATTTCTACCCCTAATATCTAAGTAATGTCCTTTATCAAGAATGCCTCCTTCATTACTATAGCTACAGCTGTGTCCTGCAGAAATATCCAGCTTTGCCCCAGTAGGATCTGTAATGCAATTATGTATTACAATTAAAATACAAAAAATCATGCAGGTTCGTAGGAAAACAGATAATGAAGGGAACACCTAATTAAACTGAATGTAGTATCACATTAATTAACAGAGGTTTTATTCAATAAAATCCTTACTGCAAACCTGAGAGTTATTCAGCGTGTGGTTGCAGGACTGCTGAACGAGACTGACACCATGTGCAAAATCTGGTCTTGAATATGGGTTCCGCTTGCCTTGGCATATCTTCAATTCTTCACAAATACCTCTCAAGACACATATATATGTCAGCTTCCCCAAAGGCTCTTGCCAAATGGAGTAGTACATGCTGGAGACACAGATTTGAATACTGCTATCCTCACCCCATGCCTTCAGTGGAACTGGGATTCCCTAATTTCCTTCTACACTTGCCAAAACTTGGCATAGGATCTTACCAGATTCACTACATTAACTTTGAAGTAATACATTACAAAACATTGCAACAATGGCTCAATTTGGCAAGCACTAAACACTCTGTACAGACCCAGATAAAATATGTAAGCATCTCATTTAGGCTTAGCTCTACCCAAGCTGCTACATCTGAAAACACAGCCCATTATATAAAGAGAAGACAATACTGGTGAATAGGCTACCAGCAAGTGAATCTTGGATAAGGCTTTCCAAGGAAATGCACTCCAATAGCATTAGGCTGCTTGTTTTCTTACTCATCCAATTGTTGGTTTCACTGCTTAGATTTCAAACAACAGCATCTTTCATTGCTGCTGTACACTTTTGTTTTGTAATGCCAGTTCTAGTCATCAACAGATTTCACATATAATCCAGACATCTGAAAAATGAGACTGACACACTTGAACCCATCTTTGGCTACAGACAAAACTGTGACCTACAGGTGAGAGGCTCAGTTTCATTTAATCCATCCTCAGCCCTCCAATTACTACTGTAAACAACTCCTGAGCTAACACCACCACTAACATCTAAAAGTGCTAGGAAAAAACCCAACAGATTAATTTAAGAAGAGTTGGTACACAAGGAAGCCATACACAATCAGTAAAACAATGGAAGTCTGGAAGAGGGAGAATCTGGTGTCTGTCATTAAAAGAAAGGAAGGAATAACCACAGAATTGGAGGTTCAGCTTCCTATCATGGAAACCAAACCCAAATTATTCAAAAGGACCAAGGGAAAGTAAAAATTAATAACAACCAAAATTGACTTTTCAGAAACAAATCATGCTTTACCCTCTGTATTTTCTTTACACTAGCAGACACCTCGACCGTAGATTAGTTTGATTTTAGTCATGCTAAACATGCTTAACATGACATTCTCATAAATAAGCAAGGGAAATTAGGTCTAGCTGAACCCAACACAAAATGGCAGGAAACTTAAGGCTTACCAAACTACTAAACCAATAGTCACTAACAGAAATGAGCATTATCAGATTCTTCAGAGGGCCAATGAAGGCAGTAGCTGTGCTATGCTGCCAAAGCACACCCAACCAGCCTCCTCGGATGCATGAGTGGGACCCAAGTCTGGGAGATGCACAGTTCTCCTTTCTCTCTACCCCACCACAATGTACAGCCACAGTAGGGGGAGAAAAGTAATCAGAATTATTAGAAAAAAGCCTTATCAATATACCCCGCAGGAAACTACTACATAGATAAGTGTTTTTGGTGGGTTTGGATTGAGCTTTTTTTTTTTTTTTTTTACAAGAAGGAAGATTGACAGCAGTATTCTGATTTACTGAGTAACAAAGCATTAACTATACCCACAGAAACACCAATATATAGAGATAAAGACACAGGTTAGATATTAGGATGCTCTTTAATACCCTAAGGGGTAAGATGAGGAATTTCCATAAATGGAGATGCAGAGGAAAGGTCAGATATAGATCTAGGGAGAATGGATTCTTCAGCCAAAGAGGCAAGGCATAGATGACTTTTTGAAGTCTTCTAGAATCAAATGAAATCTATGTTTGTGAACAGAGGAAATTCAATCAGTCTGCATTGGGAAAACATTTAAATCTGGCTTGTATTCACAATTATCCCAAAAAGACATCTCAGCTACAGTGTGGAGAGCTCCTGCAGAGACTGCTGAAGTGGCCATCCAGCCACATGGCTTACTGACTAAGTTTTAAAGATGAAAGAAACTGAGAGCAGGTGATGTGCTGAAGGTCACACCATTTGTGACAGAACAGAGAGGATCGTACACCTTCCTCTCTTCGCAAGGAAAAACCACAACCACCACATCAAGGGGTTACTGCTCTGTGCCCGCAGTCTCTGTGCCTGCCATGGAACATTTTCAAACAACAACTGTAAAACATCTGGAGAGGCTTTCAAGGAGGGGAAAAAAATTACAAAAACCACACTACCAAAATTTATAGCAGAAACGTGTTTCCAAAGTTAACACTGCACAGCCAGAACTCAGAAAAGCTATTTTAGGAACTTTTGCTTTTTGGTTCTGCCGTCTTGCTCTTTGCTTTAACTTTACATTATTTTATATTTTTACAGGAAAAGAATGTTTTATCAGGTGTCCTCAGATTTTTTTTTATTTGTATGATTAGTGTAATACAAACTTTGCCAACTTCTCTATAATTGCAGAAGGAAAAAAAATGCTTGCTTTCAAGGTTGGGGGTTGCAGGACCGTTTTTCATACTATCCAAACTTTGTACTTGAACAGAACTAAGCTAGAAGTACTCTAACACTATCCTTCCACTCACTCTTCATTCTGAAAGAAATACTACAACTATGTAAAATAATCTCTAAGTGCTGAATATGAAAATAGTTAAGGACATCAGGAAAGAGAAACTCAGCCTACAGCAGTTTTTAGCCTGATTTGTGCTCGAACAATACAGGGCAGACAGACGTGTGCATGCACTGCAGTTTCAAGGTAGCAGTGCTTCCCAACTCACTGCCTAGTTGATGAGGTAGTTTTCTAACAGAGTCATTACTTCTCTTTTTTCCCTCTGGTCCCACCAACCCCACAAACCTTGTCATCTTCCTTTACTAGCAACCTGCTCTGCTCCTCTGGTACCAATCACCTTTTCTTGAGAACTGCCTAATTAATTAACATTCAATTAATATACCAAAGTCAAATACCAAATAATTGTTCCCAAGCTGCACTGGGAACTTGGTAACTAATCCGAGCAAGAGAAGGGCTTCTGTGTCCTTAAAATTCCATGTCTACTAGCTGTGTCGTCTGGGCTAATGGACGTCTCCCACCTGAAGCATGGTTGTATTACAGCAGCAGACTTTGTGAGCCATGGATGCTCGTGTAAATGCATTTTGATACCCCAAAAGACCCCACATACACTATGTTTATTTTAATTATTGCCAATAAATCAGAAGAAGCAAATCATCTATGCTGTGTTACAATTAGGGCCACAAAGAAAACTCAAGCTGGCATAAAATAAGAAGCAACTAAACAACCCTACCCCGACCTTCAGATTATTTTAGTTGTAGCTTCACCATACAAAGTGTTCAGCAGCAGTACTGCCTTGAGGTAGCCCCATCATCTTCTGCCGTCTGTGCCCATGCTCTGCTGTAGCCTGCACACTCCCAGCTGTGCTGAAGCATTTCAGCATTTCTTTGTGTGACCACCCCGTGAACCCGACCAGCTTTTTAAAAATAAATTTTTTTTAAATATTCTTTTTCCTTGTTTCTCTTTCTTAAAATGTTTTTTTTTTTTTTTTTTCTCCTGGACATGAATTTGGCTTTCCCCGAGCCACATGAAATCCCGGCCGTGGCTCAGAGTGTGGCCCCAGCGCTCCGCAGAGGCGGGACCAGGCAGCTGCTACCCCGACAGGGCTCGAGTGCACACGGAGCAGCCTCAGTGCAATTAGCCGAGCTACAAGCACACACAGGGCTGCAGCAAGAGACTTTTATTTAAAAGCCTAAGTACGAACATTAGTTTTAGACAGATTAGAAATTGCTGTTTCCTTGTCTTCAGGGGCATGTTTATCATTTTACATAGGTAGAAAGAGGTTATCTATGGAAGAGGGGAGAGGTATAAAAATGAACGTGGCTAATTGTTTTTACAAGCATCTAGGGAAGAAGCCGGTAGAAATCACAGCCCAAACTGATTTTTCAATACTCTTCCTTTCTCTGTCTGAAAATAAAAAAGAATTGGGGGAGAGGGAAAGGGTAATTTGTGACTACCTCTTATAATGGATATTTGCAGAAAAGTAGCCTGCCTAAATTCTCACAGAGGACACCTGGATGCCTCTCCCTGCACACAAGTGCTGTAATTCCAGGACTGGAGTGCTGTAAGATAATGGCATCACTGCTCCTGCCATCTATAAATAACTGCATTTGGATCTAGCCGAGTCACGTGGAAAAGCTGGCCAGCAACACATACATATATGTGATCGTGCCTTTGGAAAC
Organism: Sturnus vulgaris; assembly: GCF_052056855.1. Taxonomy (NCBI): domain Eukaryota; kingdom Metazoa; phylum Chordata; class Aves; order Passeriformes; family Sturnidae; genus Sturnus; species Sturnus vulgaris. The sequence continues at coordinate 14,319,199 of NC_142250.1, forward strand.
CCAAATAATTCTAATAATATTGCATGAAATAAGCTTTAGCTTTCCCAATTTAGCTCAGGTCCATGCACTCACTGCGGCTCACAGAGGACTGCTATTATTTCTTTTTTAAATACTGTTCTTCCTTTGGAAGCTGCTGACTAGGGCATTAGCAGGGTATTGTGCAAAAGTGGCTCGTGTGCTGCTGCGCAGACAGACTGCTCAGAGAGGCAGACAACAATCAATTGCTCCGGCAGCTCAGCGAACCCGCCCGCCCCTCTCATTGACATCTTCTCTCAGCCCCTGAAAAGGCGCATGGGCCAGAGCGCGGCGGCCAGGAGGGGTGGGCGGGTGCGAACGGCAGCCAGACAGCCCAGCAGGGATGTCACACGCTGGGGAGGCTCCTGGTCCAGCCCAGCATGGATGCCACACGCTGGGGACGCTCCTGGTCCAGCCCAGCATGGATCTCACACTCTGGAGAGGCTTCTGGTCCAGCCCAGCAGGGATGTCACACGCTGGAGAAGCTCCTGATCCAGCCCAGCATGGATGCCATACTCTGGAGAAGCTCCCGGTCCAGCCCAGCAGGGATGTCACACTCTGGAGAGGCTCCTGGTCCAGCCCAGCAGGGATGTCACACTCTGGAGAGGCTCCTGGTCCAGCCCAGCAGGGATGCCACACGCTGGGGATGCTCCTGGTCCAGCCCAGCATGGATCTCACACTCTGGAGAGGCTTCTGGTCCAGTCCAGCAGAGATGCCACATACTGGAGCAGCTCCTGATCCAGCCCAACAGGGATGTCACACGCTGGAGAGGCTCCTGGTCCAGCCCAGCATGGATGTCACACTCTGGAGAGGCTCTTTGTCCAGCCCAGCATGGATGTCACACTCTGGAGAAGCTCCTGGTCCAGCCCAGCATGGATGCCACACTCTGGAGAGGCTCCTGGTCCAGCCCAGCATGGATGCCACACTCTGGAGAGGCTCCTGGTCCAGCCCAGCAGGGATGTCACACGCTGGAGAAGCTCCTGATCCAGCCCAGCATGGATGCCATACTCTGGAGAAGCTCCCAGTCCAGCCCAGCAGGGATGTCACACTCTGGAGAGGCTCCTGGTCCAGCCCAGCAGGGATGTCACACTCTGGAGAGGCTCCTGGTCCAGCCCAGCAGGGATGTCACACTCTGGAGAGGCTCCTGGTCCAGCCCAGCAGGAATGTCACACGCTGGAGCTGCTCCTGATGCTGAGCCCGTCTGCAGCGTGAGCCTGCCCTGCCCTCCTGGGAACGGACCGGGGTGAGGAGGCAGAGGAAGTAACACATCCCCTAATCACACTCGGAACCAGATTTCAGCACTGATTTTCTACAGCAAATCTGTCAGAACAGTGCAAAAGTATGATTTTAAAAATAAAACAAACCAAGTTTTTTGGATGCTTAAACAATCCCACGGCAGTAGTAACAAACACAAATAGGAAACCATTTCAAATGAGTTGTATGCAGCTCCTTGGGGCATTTTCTGGGAAAATGACTGGAATACAACCTGACATGACCAACAGAGCCTGCAGTTTAAGCAAGGCTGTAATACCCACAAGACATTATCAGGGTAAGATTTTCATCTTTGGAAGCTAAAACTGAGGAGAGCATGTACTGAGGAAGAGAAGATAAAGGAAGAGAGAGGGCAGCAAGGGACACGGAGTATTTCCCAAGACTTCAAGCACCGTTAATTCTGCAGAGCTTTTCCCAGGGACAGAGATTCATTTTCACTGCCTGTAGGAAAGCAGCAGTCTGTAAAAAAAGCACTGAGCAAACACCCTATCGAAACAGCAACCATATTTCATGTTCCCAGCACATCTGGAAAGAAGAATCAAAATCAGAATGGACATCAGGACATCAAATATTAATGTAAAACACACTAAGATGCTATCCAAGCAGATGGTAAATAAAATTCTACCTTCTTGGCCAGAATAATTTTGGATTAGCTCCTGCTTCTGAAGTTTGTGGAAAATATTTTAAGTAATTTTAGTGGTCTGAAGCTCAATCTCTTACATTTACTACCAGTATGATCGTTTCTCCTTCAATACACAATTTCAAGTGTACAATACAAAGTGTAACTTCTCCTTCATACATTAAGAAGTACTTCCATGCTAGTCCAGCACATGATATTTTAAATTTTACTGATGTAAACTAAGAAATGTGGGAAAGTGGATAGAACAGAGGATAAAACCCAAGATAAATTAGAGCAAAAGATAAGATAGTATGTTATAGATAAGGTTTCTGAAAGGTTATAGATATGTTACTATATACAGACTGTGCCTGGCTACTTAATGTCTGGGGACTAAACAAATGGCCTTTCACAAACACGTAAGGACTGACTCCTTCCATAAGGAACTTGAAAGAAACGCAATAAAATTTCAAAACCAAGATGTCATGGGCAAAAATTTCTCAGGGAAATTAACACAGGAACGTTTTCTGAAAGGAGCTGGTTGAATGAAAGAACAAATTTGCAGTCAAGTATTACAACATTTTCTCTGAGGGGAATAGACTGTGGTAATTTTGAAAACATAAGGGTGGAGGAAGAGATGAGGAGAACCCTTGGGAATAACAGAAACTCAGGGAACAAGGACCAGACCTGAGGGTGGTGTCTACTTAATGAGAGAAGATAATTAGATGGGATCCAAGAAGGTGGAATTTTATCATGTACCCCCACCTTCCCCCCTCTTGCTGCATACTTTTCACCCTGTATTTTACTTACAGAAAAGTTTCTACTACATTTTCTTCCTGATTAGAGGTTTTCCATATAAGAAAGGCCTCCAAAAGCCAAATAATTTAAATTTGGCCCAATTAAAATAATATTTTTATGCAATACCCATCTCTAATCTTTCCTATTGCAATATAAAACAATCTGCATTAGCAATGTGCAGTTTGATGCTATGAAAACTAGAAATTTAGCATTTCAAAACACCACATACTGTTGAGAACATCTCGTTTGTTCTCTCTTGGATTTCTCATGGATTGTAAAGATCAATTCAGGATACCAGCTCCAGTTCTACTGGCTGTCAAGAAGCAAAAAAAAAGCAAAATAAAAAAGATAGGCATTGCAGCTTAACTGTGGTGTTGGCCAAAACAAAATGGTAAAAAGGCCCATTTCTTAACTTCCTACACAACATAGTTGTTCTCTCTCTGTCTTCTGAGTCATATCTGTTCATGTTACTAAGAAAGCCCCACAGAGCCAACATCGCTACAGAAGAACAAGATGTATTTTCAACAAGACTGTTAGCTGATTCCAGTTGCTGCAAAACCTTTATTTTCAGAAATTATAAAAGAAGCAGAAGAAACACTCTGAATTTCAGCTTCCAGCTACTATAATTCATGAACTAGGGATATTTGGTATGGAAAGGTAACAGCAGACATTATCTGTCTGTCTAGGAAGGTAACTTTTGAAAGATGGCAATGTGTTTCTTTCTACCTTTAGAAGTACTTACAGTCATTAGGCCAGAAATACTGTTGATATTTCCAGAATGTCCACAAAATTCTATGTGTCAACACAAAAAGAGAACAGGACTGAATATTTTCAAATCGTAAAATGCTTCAGTTTTCGAGAAGCAGGATTCACTTCTAAATATATATGCACATGTTGGCAACTATCGTATAACAGTATCCTAAATCAGATGTTTCTCTAATGCAGAGTTGAGCACTACCAAGTGATCCAGACCAGGCATTCTGAAAGATGCATGTAAACAAAGCACTTCTTTTATCTCCAAGTCGCTGATAAACACTAGCTAATCCTCACCTAATCCTGTGAAGAGAACATCATCCTAGCTTCACTAAGGGACAATCTAAGGCAGTGAACTAATCCTTTGGGGAAAATACTCAGGTTAGAATGCCAGGGAAACTAGTTACTGGTGAGGGACACTGAGGTACTGACTGGTAGGGCTATGTGAAAATTTCTGCCCCTTCTGACCCATTTCTGCTGCCAAGACTATCCCCACTCCCTAAGGAGCCTCTCGGGGCAAATGTTGACAAAAAGACCAGGAAGGAGAGTATGAGTTTGGACATCAACATAGAAATAGGATTTTCACATCTATACACCAGTGTGTCTTGAATGGAGAGAGGAACTTGCCTGGAGGAGGATAATGCCAGTCAATAAGGACATACATTCACAGTCATTCACAGCATACTGAAAAGGAGAGGATCAATGCACTCAACATCAGATGAGGGATTAAAGGCTCTTTTCCTAGCCTGGATGCAGACCACTAGACCATGCTAATCTGACAGGAGGAGTTCCTGCAAGGCAGCTGAAAAAAAGCACAGATTCATGTTGCATAAAATAAAACAGAGATTCTAAAAACTCACTGCAAATTCTTGACCAAGCAAATGCACCACTGAACGCTGGAGAATAAATAACAACAAAATGGCAAAGGCTAAAAATCTTTCTTTTTAAGAGGCCTTCCATGCACATGCATGTTCTGGGAAAGTGTTCGACTCTGCAGCCTATTTGACACCCAGAGCAATGACCAGAGACAGCTCCAGCACCAGTCCAACAACCCGAGCCAGATCATTAAATAGAGAAAGAGGATTCAAAGCTGAAACCTACCATCAAGCAATCAAAGCTTTAAAGTGAAATAGTCTAGTTCACTGCAGTATTTATAAAAGGTAGTATCTCAAAGCTTTCATGGAGTACAGACTAAGCCCCTGCTATTACAGACTGGAATAAACTAGTAGAGAAGGTACATTTAAGAAAGCCTTGTAAAGCAAAAATGTATTTCATCCTGGAAAAATCTTAGAATCAAAAAGGATAGCAGAACACAACATGGGTGAGCCAAAATGAACAGCTTTGTAAGATAAAAGGGATGTGTTAAAAAAGGCATAAAAACTTCCTAAGAGAAGACTGGAAGAATGTTACACGATTTACAGCAAACATTACTATAGGTATCAATGATGAAACAAATGACAACTTTCTGTCAGACAGGTTCCTGACTAACAAGTTTCTGCAGATAGACACTGATTAAAAAACGACCAGCAAAATCCACAATCTGGACCCCTGTGGACTAAGGTGAGGGAGAAAGAGTAGAGAGAAGTGCGGGCACTGCACTAATGAGCAGTAACAAAAGAGTAATTAACAAAGACAGCTGTAATCTCTTACAACCGATACTGCTGTGTTCCAGACTTGTATGACCAGAATTTGTAAGGTCTTTACTAAAGACCTCTTCTAGTAAAGAAGAGAAACTACAGTGGATGAAACCAATGATCTCTTGAGTTCACAGTGTATTTTCACCTGTCCAAGGCAACAGAAAAAGTATTTCCAACATGCTTACTTCATCAGATGCACCTTACAGGGGTCAGAGAAGACCCCCCCCAGTGTTTGGACAGTCAACATCAGCTCAGAAATTTTAAATAATAATCTTGCACACTTGTAGAACTCAAAACACAGCAGTCTGAATCCTAAGACACATGCAGGAAAGTTATAATTAACTCCTGATTCTAACCAAACCTTTAAAAAGCAGGAAACACTCCTTTTTAAGACACAAGCTCCCAGCAGCATCTCACTGAACATGAGTCTTTCAACATATGATGATACACTGGGCTTTTTTTTCCAATTCTTTAGGAAGCTCCATTTAATCCAGACAAAAATTTGCTACTTAATTATCATGACTATTACCACAGAGATGAACAAGTGGCATAGATATCCCTTAGATAAATGTAACCAATGTGCAAAAAAAGCAGCATTAAGTAGTAAGGTGAAAAAACTAAAGTATTAATCTGCTCCACTCTTTGGAGCAGAGACTGTCTCTTCAAAGATGTTTGCAGAGTGCTTAGCACAACAGGCACTCTGATTTAGATATGAACACTAACCAAATAGTAATAACCAATAACAGCAAATACTTTAACCTCAATAAAACAGTTCTTCTGTACCTGGCATTAAAGTAATGGTGGAAAGAATGAGGATCATACAAGAGACGGTCCAATGAAATACAGAGTCATAGATCTATATCTGGTGAAATAATTTAGCATTCTAAATTATTATCAAAACCATCAAAGTATTATATTATCATGTGCTGGCTCATGACTTGCACCATGGGGACTTGTCTGTTTTGAGTTTACCTTGCTCAGTTTAAAACTCCACATTAAGGAATGTTTTGGTTAGTAACAGTATAGTACACTCAGTACAAGGCATAAGCAACTACTGACAATGGCTACAAGAAAAAGATTAGCTGCTTGTTACCTTGCTTAAAACAGGGTAAACACAAGTGGATAACCCAAAGACTTAACAAAAAACAATGTGCAAGAAACAAAAGAGTAACAGAAGAAAGGATGGACTCAGTATGTGAGGGCGCAGTTCCCAAGCAGTAAGACCCGACAGGAATGGACCCAAGAAGCAGGAGGTCACTGCTTAACTTGTGCTTGGAAACAGTACACAAGAGAGATCTGCAGACAGCTCAGGAAAGAACGGGAGAAAAGGGAAGGAAAACTGGGGGTGGGGGGGAAGTTTGTGTGGGCAGTGAGAAGTGAAACAAATCTCATGTTTCATGAGCTCTCCCATTATTCCCTTGCACACCTGCCATGTCCCAGTTTAAGAACAACTGTTTACCAAGGACCAGGTAAAAATAAGCTCCCAACAGGCACTGGCTAATGCTAAATTCCCAGACCTGCTAACCCCTGCAGCAGGCTGCAGGCTGAAGAAAGATGTGGGTCGACTCAGCAGTGAAAACAATTCAGAACACTAACTGCCCAACTCATAAGATTTTATTTTAATTAGCCCATGATACTTTTACATGCACAGAAGTTAACCATGGTGATTTCTTCGTACAAAGAGTGATTACATTGGGATTTTTAGACGATTTATAATGAACCCAAATGTTCAGTTCCAAAAAAATTCAAGTCTAACTTGAGATGACTGAACTTGAGAAAATTTATGTATGAAAACACTTTGGATATTTGACCAAAAGCAATGATGCACAAGCCTCACTTCCCCTTACTCTAAGCAGTCACTGCAGTTCAGAAAGCAGATGGACCACATTTAGATTTAATTGACACTTCAGTAACTGCAAGTCAAGCCAGAACAGGTGTACCTGAGCTAACCCTGACTGCCTGTGTAACCACAGGAGCCAGAGCCTCAGGCAGGGATGTGAGGGGGTGCATCCCTCTGTGTGCACACCTCTAACCAGGTAGCTCAAGGAGCAGACAGGGAGGTGATGGAATAAATGACACTACAAATATTTAACCTTTAGAGAGAAAATTGAGATGATGTTTCATGTTATTCAAGTGAATTCCAACATTTCTATTGCTCACAGTATGATTTCAGGTTTTACAGCTTGCTCCTACTAGAAAAACGAACTGTGAAGAGTAATTTAAAAAAATAATGTAACTGAACATTTAAACTGTGTATTACTCCACTATTTGTAAATTAATATTCCATTTTGAACAGATACAGTAAAATAAGTTGCAGTCAATTTAAATTAGATCAGTTCAACAGTAACATATTCAAAATTATCCACTTTAACAATCTCTCAGCTTCCATATGTTTTCAGGTGGGAAATATCACATACTTTTGATAGCAGAACACACAAACGTCCCGACAAGCACAGGACAAGGGATGTAACAGAGTAAATGCTGTGATTTTTCTGATAGACAGAGTATGCAGCTGAAATCTAAAGCTCTATGACTAGACACTGATGAAATGACCAATTTCTGTGTCTGTGTGACTCTCACCAGCTGCCAGAGAGGTCTGGCCTCACTGCTGCTGCCCGGTTTTGCCTGCTCAGCTGGTAAATCCAGCCGGCGCCTGAACACGCTGGTTAGCAGTCAAAGCTGGGAGCAGTTCAAACATGGGCAGACATGAGGAGATCTTCTGAGATTTTCTCTTCTTAAGCCAAGGAGGTCCCTTGTGAGTACTTACAAACCACAGTTATTCAGCTGTGTATCAGCTTAGCCAACACTGGGTAGATTTTTTTTTTAAATGACAAAAGAATCTTCTTGATGACTGCTACTCAAAGGCCACCATCTTCCCAACTGGGAAACACTCTACTCCAGAAGAAGAAGATCAATAGTTTTTCCTCTTCATAAATTATGTCCTAATCTGCCCTCTGAAGTACATATATAGTTTTAAATACACACATACACATATTCCTTCTTTCCTCCCTCTTTTTTTCCCCTTCAGTTTTAGATGCCTACTTTGCTACATTTCAGCCTGAATTGTTAAAACCCAACAAGAGGCTAAGTCCCAAAACCAGTCTCATTATTAGAATCATGAGCCCTAACAATCTTGCCTTTATTAGAAATATACCTAAAATTCAGCTCCAATGTACCTATCCATGTAGGATTAATTAAAAAATGCTCTGACAAGCACTTTAATTCCACAAAGACTTAGTGGTAAAATTATCTTTGTAACTGCTGAAACAAGTTTAGTGCTACAATACTGGTTAGAGTGTATGACATAAAGGAGATTTTTTACTTTACTTTTGCTGGTGATACCACCAAAGAGACACTTCTTAAACCAAAGAGATAATCCTTAAACCAAGTGCAATAGGAATCTGTTCATTTTAGCACATTTTTTTAAAGTCACCTCAACTTATTGAACTGCAATTTTCACTTTTAACTAGATACTATAGTTTTTCATGAGACATCTTTTCATTTTTACAGCTCTGAAGACTGATCTTTGCAATGCAGATGTTTTGAGAAACAATCAGGAAAGCTGGTAACATGCATTTGTTCTAATAGCCACTGGAACACCCTGTAGTTAAAAATAGAATACATCAGAAGGTTTTTATAATGGCCAATAAATTTTGTCATCTCATTACTGCACATGTGTTTTTAAAGTAAAAAAATTACTAATTCTCTCAAAACCTGCAACAAAATTGGATTATTCTCACCTGCCTGAAAGGCAGGTAGGCTAAACCACAAAAGTACCAACTCATCTGAAATAAGTTCTAAGATGAAACACAATTGAAGCCGATCAAGGTAACCTAAACTCCATCTCCACTGGGTTCAGAAGTAGAAGTTACCATATTTCCAATTGAAGGATAGGTCCTGAGGTCACAGAGGCCCCTATACTCAGAAGTGTGCATGTGTATTATATTTATGCTCTTATTTAAGGATAAAACTGTAATTTCATGGCATTATTTACAAGGTGCAGCAAAAGGTAAATAATAACAGTCTGAAATCTGAATTTGATTCACCTTCTGACTTCTTCTGCAAGCATGAGGCAGTTCTCAGTAGAAAGATGAAATACCAGAGAATAAAATTTCTCCTAAAACACAGACACACTGCTAGAATGCTCAATAGAGCCTTGCTGCCCAGGAAGATGATCTGCAGTACTATCACAGACAAGGCAAATTGGACACTGGATGTTTGACTCAAACCCTCAGATTACTTTCAAGCAATTGATCAATATATTTTTAAAATAATAAAAATAAATAGATTAAGCACAAAAACTTTGGAGAAAAGCCAGCTGTACCAAAGTTGCTTGGTCTGTGAGTCCAAAAATACAGCTTCACTCACTCATAAGAGAAACTATTCATGGACAGCAAGAACACTGCATAATTTGTAGGTATTTGCAGGGTTCCCCCCGCTCCACCCCAAGGCTCCCTTTTTCTCGAAACAGCATGAGCCAGACAGAGCTTTTTGCCCCCCTACCAGTCTTGAATATTTTAGGTCTTGTGTGAGTGAATCGTAAAGAACTGGGACACAAAGTTCAGTTTAACCAACTGGCAAACAGGAAAGCACTCATTACTCTTTTAAAAGCATCCTTTGTGCAAATGACTACAGTAGAGCATGATGAATCAAAATAAGGAAGAAAAAAAGAAAAAAAAATCCACGCAGGCAACATGACCAGAGTCCATCTATCCAGCCCAGTGCAACCAGCAGGCAGAAAATACTGTCTCCTTCAGCTGCTGTCTCAAACTGACCTTCTTGGCTGTGAAGCCTCAGTACCATCTTTACAAAAACAGAGTGCAGGGGCAGACAGCTGACTTGCACTAGAATGTCAGCAAAACCCCTGCTTTTATTGCTGACATGAAATTTGAGTCTTATGAACAAGGTATTTGAAAAGCTTGCTCAGGGAGAGGTGGACCAATTAATATCTGTTAATTTCGGCAGTTACAGCACCAGACCGAAGCTCCATGAGTTTTATTTACCGTGTGCCTTGCAATTAAAGAGGATGTGGGTTAATTGCACTCTGCACTGGCAACAGAAACAAGAAGTACTGTCCTTCTAGTGCAGAGCTTAGTCCATTGCTTTCTTGAACAGTGAAACACCTGAGGTGTGCAGAGTCCCACTTTAAAGGGTTTCAGATCAGTTCACTGAAAACATTGAACTGATACGAGAGCAAACCAGCACAGATCTTTGGAGGTGTCAGTGAAGACAGGCCTGAAGTGAAACTTGTTCATGTAACTCAGCTGCCCTTGTGAAGAGCCTTGGACAAACCCCCTGGCCACAGACTCCAGCAGCCTGGAGGTGATGGGATCTGCAGCAAACTGCAGTGTCACCCCCTCAGAACTGCTCAGCACAAACTGAACCAGCAGCCCTGAATATAGCAAACAACTACCAGGCCATGGGGGATCAAAACCACATCGAAAATGAAAGGTGTTTAATGCATTCATCCAGTCTCTGGAAAGAATTTAAAAGTAACATGACAGAGTTGCAGATGGCACATTTTTGGGTTTAAAAAAAGACAATATAGGGAACAAAAATAAAAGGGTATGGACAAGTAGATGCCATACTACATTTTGTTTTGATGAAAATGACCATTTGTGGTCAGGTTAAAATGTGACTGGGTTTTAAATCTGTACAGTCTTTCAGGATAAGGGCACAGCACTGTAAAAATTATACAAAATCATCAATTTATGATAATAGAAATATACAGAAATATATAGAAATATATATTTTTATTATCATATATATAGAAATATATAATAGAAATATGGGACATAAGAAGAAAACAACAATAGTACTTTACTGCTACTTAAGTCAAAGGCTCATTGTTCAATGAAATAATAGTATTGTTTTGGTTTCTCTGTCTCAAAAAGCTAAGCAAACAACTAAAAGATTCAGAGATCAGCAAACACAACTGAAGAAACACAAAGACACCTGATGGAGTAAAGAGTAAAAAATTGCATTATTGATAAACACCAGGCATCATGGAAAAGTTACATATGACAGGAGGGTTTCAAAATTATGTTACTAGTATTCAGAAAAGAATACATTTTTTTTATTACTGCTCGGTTTTTTCATTCACACAGTCAAGTGCATTGAAATCCCTATTACAAAGTATTTATGAAGCCAAGAATAGAGTGGAACTCAAAGTAAAATAAAGCATTTATATTTACACATGCTCACTGACATTGGAAAATATAAATGACATAAATGGACCTTAAACATTAGCTTTGTTCTTAGAAGTACAGCAAGTTTCATACATTTGTTACATGTGACATCTAAGATCAAAAGTGCAAGAAAAAGAAGTAATTTTTTGAAATGTAGGTTACTAACTTCAAAAAAGACCTAGCATTTATTCTTACCTAATGATTTTATTCAATGTTTACTCCTCCAATGAAAGCAACACACATAAACATCATCTATTAGTTAAAAAGGAAACAGCTAAAAAAAGTGACAAACTGGAAAATCAGTATTAGCAAACTGAAGGCCAGAAAGTAAGAACTGAATCATACAAGCCTGGTGCCTATACAAAGCACTGGAGCAGTGCATTTTAAATCAATCTGTTCATTCTAGGCAATATGTATAGTGGGACAATTATTTGTTTTCTTTTCTCCAATGTTTAGTCACCATAAAAACCCTCTACATGAAAACAGCTTGTGCTTCACAGTTCTAATGAAGCTCATAAAAAATTAATAGAATGTGAAGAAGGAAACATGATGATGCATAGAGATCGTATGGCGAAAAGACAACAAGTATGTGCAGGTCACATTGATAATATGCTTACCTTACATTTGCATCTAAGGCAGCATTTGAAACCTAAAGGCTGAATTATAGAATGCATATCCAGGAGCTGTCAGCTACCATGTCCAAAAGGCACATGAATTGCAGTGAGTGTAGTCAAGTTTCTATATTCTAGGGAATGGGAGAAACAAGTACAAGAAAATAAATTCCCTGGTGAAATCTTGAGTGTGCTCAGAAGAATGGCAAAACAGACATCAATTGCTGTAAGGATAGGATTTTATCTGTTAAAAATTCTGTTTACTTTTCTAGGGCCATGGATGTTGACCTTGCCCTCTCCATCACAAAACAACAACCCTTTGGTTCCTGGGGAGAGTGGAAGTTCCAGACTTGTGTCAGGCTTTCAGCCCCACATGCAAACACTTCCCATGGTGGGCATTAGAACTCCAGTGGGCCACTCAACCACGGCAGATCATCAAGGAGGATATACCAGTGCAGAGCTCATTCCAGTGTTTTTCCCTGAAAAACTGAATGGGTTATAAAGGAGAGAATCCTGCAGTAAATTTGCTATAGAGTCTTCTCAGCTCACCTGGGATTTCTCTGTATTCTCCCAGCAAACTTACATGGGGTTGCTCTTTCAAAATCAAGTTGAATTGGACTAGTATTTTCTGTCTTCCTAGCAACAAATGCTAAGGTTTGCTTAGGCTAAATTGGGTTCTGATGTCTTATTTAGGATACACTACTTCCTCCTGATACCTTAAGAAGAAATATAAATACACAAGTAGCAGCAACAAATCAGATTAAAAACAGTATTGGAGAATGCAGTTCAGAACGGTGTTTGATTCATAAATCCTTAGCTTATGCTATCAATGTTGGAATCAAACTCTGATAAGCAACTCTAAAAAGGCTTTTTTAAGGTTTCTCATTTATCCTCTTTAATCTTAAGACTGACTGTTCTAAAACACATTAGGGGAACAGGAAACTATTGTGAACTAATGTTCATTAACACCAAGGGCTGGGGAAGAAAGAAATCAGGTGCAGGTAGCAAACAATGAGAATCTCATTCATGTTTAAGAGCTATGTTTGTTCATAACTAGACGTGGTAGATTGGTGCCAAGGAAAAGGAAGAAGATGATCAGACATAACAGCAGGCATTGTTTTCAAAGATGCTCTTCTCTAAAAAAACAATAACTTTCTAGACCTCACAATTCAGGAAAAAATTGAAAACAAAGAACCCCTCCCTGACAGGGGAAACTACATCTGTCCACTGCATCCACTGACATACTCCTGATATCTTTTTGAAGGAAGTATGCGCAACCAACAATACACCTTGCTATAAACTATCTGTCTACATGATTACATTTCCACCTGCCATTTCTCTGTAATTTAATGCTAATTCCTTCATGTTTATATTTAATGCTTTTAATACTATTGTTTTCTAAGGCATTTCAAGAAAGTATTTACCTCAATGAGTCTGTACCGATGAAATTAAATTAAACAAAACAAAAACAGTTGCATGAAACTCTCTGCTGTCGACACTGACTAGGCTGTCTACAAAACTAATCTGCAACACCCTTCAAGTATATTAGTAAGCAACAGGCAAGCTGCTAAGCTCAAAAAGGATGTAATTACAAACACTAGTGAGTCATAAGAAGACAGATAGAAACTAAAATTTTAAGTTGATTAAAGATACCCTTCCAATGACAGGAACAGTGAAAGCAACTGTAAGGCACGTACTAATCCAGTTCTACCATAAACTGGTTAAGACTACTGATGTCAGGATCAATCATTTGAGTCTTGTTCCAAATCATTCTTCTGCTTATGCCCTTTTGCTATTCACATCTGTCTTAACTATTATACACCTGTTTATTTAAAGACAAAGAACATATGGCAGTAGAGACACTGAGATAGCAAATGCAGACTAATGGGTACAGCTGTCACACGGGAAAGTCAGGCAGGTACATTCGCCCATCTGCCTTTGCACACACAGCGACCAGAACATTGGCCACCCCCTCCTTGAGCAGGAGAGAAATCTTGAAAACCTGCTCTGAAAATTGAGACAAAATGCTGGTGTCTCTTTGTATATCAATACTTCATAGGTTTTGTTAGCTGAACTTTTCAAAGTAAGTCATAAACACTCTTGGCAAGTATAAGATTGTAAAGCAAAAAGCACATCTGAACTACTAGACACTGAATTTTCCCCTCACTTGTACCATATATCTTCTATAACTTAAGGAGTTCTTCCTCAGCTTGACTAACATCAGATTCAGGTGTGTTGCCTGCCACTGTTGGTTACTGGCATTTTGTTATTCCTATGCTGATGGACTACAGCTATCCTGATTATGTTTTGGATGTTATGATTCTTCATTCAGCTGTCTTTATTCTGAAATTGGATTACAAGCAGCAGCTTTAGTTATGCAGCCCAGAAGGAGCAGACATCATATTTCTTGCTTTCTGCAGAGGGAAAACACACTATTTATGGGGGAAGGAGTACAGGGAGAGTTGTGTCAGTAAAGTAGTGTGCAGGGAGCAGGATCACTATGCTGGTTACTTGCAATAGCATGTCCCAGTCCTGAGTGTACTTCATCCAAGCTGAGCTTTTTGTAGGATTGCAGCTGTTGAAGTTTTGCCTGAACTTAAATTCTCCCACTTTCTCTGTTCCCATGAAAATAGAAACTTTTAATAGTCATTAATAGAAATTAAAGAATTCAGTTTGTGATTAACAGCTGAATTCTACAATTACTGAAACCAAATCAAATTACTGAATTGTTTTTACTCTAAATTGTTATTTCAATAAACCAGCATGCAGATGAAAACACGATTCATTTTCAAATGGAGAAACTACCTACAGCAATATAATCACAGTAATCTGTACTCAGAGTAATATGGCCTCCTGCCTGCATGCACACAGGACACAGGAACAGGTGAGAACTGACATGTTACAGTTCTGAGTTCAGCACAGGCTTCCTCAGGTAGGGAAAGGACACTGCTCTGCAAACAGCCTCCACATGGGAACCAGTTTTAGCCCCACCTTGGCTAACACGTAGGTTTCACTGAACTGTATCATCATCAGTCAATTCCTGCTGGATTAACAAGATTTTTAGAGAGGCTAAACATGAAACTCCAGACAAGTGATTACCAAATGCTAGAAAGAAATAATTATCACACCTAAAGTGCTAGAATATGGAGAGATGTCTCATGTTATTGTCATTTGATCCAAATACTGGACTATTTGTCAAAACCTAAAAGATAAAGAAAAGGAAAAACAACCAAAAAACCATACACATTTCTACAGAAGCAAATCAACACAGAAGAAGACCAGCAGCAATATCATCTTTGAACAGATCTTTCAAACACAGTTAAAGACTATTTGGATGGGAAAATGGACCACATCAATTTTAGTGTCAAAGGCATAACTGTATTTTAATTCATTTACAAAAAAGCTTACAGATGTGGTTTAGACAGGAGTTGCTCAAGTTGCAAATATGCCTTGCTCTGGCAAGTTTCTTTTTTTTCCCAGAGGGTAGGTCACTGTACAGAAGGACAAAAAAAACCCCAACCAAGCAGCCTTGGGAATACATGAAAAACACTTTTCACTCAGAGCTAAAATTGAATATTTTTGTACTGAAACCAGGCTAAACTGCTTCTTCAGGAAATTATCAAAGGCAACACAGCTGAGGTTGCTGAAAGAACAAGAGGGGTTGGATGCATTTTGGTCAACAGTTTTGGGCAACTACAAATTCTGGGAATATGGAAGATGTTGCTACCAGTAAAGTCAAATCGACTTAAATTTGAGTTAATCATTTATTTGGTAGTCCCTTGAACATGAAACTCAAGATGAAACTGAGGATAGGATCAAGTCCTCCTGGACTGAAGCCTGTGAATTACGTACAGGTCTGCATCAGACTGATCCAAAAAACCCTCTCAAGGAGTAAAGATGTATTTACGTATTTCCACAATGCTAAGAAGACTCTCTTGAGTGAGTGAATAACATTTTGGTGTAATTCAAATGATTACCAGTTCTTTTAACAGCAGCCTTTCTTTCTCCCTACAGAATTTGTAGACTAAGCAGATTTACCATTACTCATGGATGATCCATGACAAAGAGAAATGATGCTATGGGCAAGGGGACTGTTTCAGAGAGGTACACTGAAGGACATCCAGGAGAAACTCTTTGAAAGTAAATTCATTAGAACATACACCCTAACAAACCTTGTAAGTTTCTATTTTCATGGTAACTACAATGACTAACAGAATACACAATCTCAGTCGGTATGCACAGTACCAGATAGCAACAGAGCATTGTCCAGAAAACAGCATCTAGTGAAAATGTTGGAAAGTTCAAATAAGCAGTAAGAGAGTTACTTCCAGGAGTATAGTTCTTGCCTCTTCCATTCCTTGGGACCATTTCAATAGATATTCTGCCAGCACAAGACCCCTCAAAAAGTTTGATGCATGTGCCTATTGCAAATATGGTTTGTATCAGCAAAGAAAAGTGATCTTGCTAGTTTATAGCTTATACTGATTTCTTGAGTGGAACAAGCAGCATCAGCAAAACACCATTTTTATTGTAGAAGGATAGCTATTCTAGCATTTTTGCCTGTATTGAGTGTTGTAAATAAGCACAGTCCTTAATGGCATTTCCATGCACACGCAAGTTTTACACACAAGATCTTGCTCCAGGTGATTTCATCCTCACTCCACAAAACTCCCCATCATTTATACCATAATGGCTTTCTTCCAGGTTCCAGAGAATTCACTGAAATCAATAAATAAACTATCTCCCAAAAGCTACGTGCCTTTCACATCATGTAAAACGGAAATTCAGTGGAGAGCAGATAAATTTTCAGAGCTCAGTCTATAAAAGGGAAGCGTACACAGTTCTGTGGAAAAAGGTGGAGTAGTGTAAGACAGGCAGAAGTTAGCAGTCTGATAGCTAACTTCTAGCAGTCAAAGTTTAACTTGAATTTATGATGTAATTCTGTAACTATCAGAGAATTGTTGATGTGGTAGCCTTTTCTTCCCCTGCTTTTTCCCCTTTTCCCTGCTTATTTACAGGTGTGTTAAATCAGAACACAAGTCTGTTCTATTTCCTACACAGATAGTTTTCTTCCTGCTTTTAAGAGAGAAATTACCATTACTAGAGGAAATCTGATTATGGATTTCACTGCTTGAGTCACTACTTGTATGTAGATGTTACTACTCATGCAGTATGAAACACAATCTTTAATCTCTAGTGTAATTATGAAGAAAAAGGAGACTTAAGGACAGACCACAAACATCTTGATCATCAATGAAATCTGCAAGAGAAGCTTCTGGAAAGAGCCACTTAGATATTTTTTCCCTCCCTTGGATCCTTTGATTCATGCAAAACCGATCTCAAAACAGATTACAAAAACAATGAAAATACATATGGGAAAACTCAGCTGTAGACTCCAGTTTTAGATGGTGACAACTGGTAACATTTCTTTAAAATGCCTCAGTCTGTTAACAATCTAAAGCCCTCTGAAGAAGACTTTGAAAAATTTGCCAAATGCTATGAGTGAAACTGTACAACAGCTTGAAATGGCATTAATTAGAAGGGTGGTTCATGGTGGTTCCATTAATAGAAAACTGAGAGCCACAATCACCCTTCAGTTTAAAGGTAACAAGCACTATCTAGAGTGAGATTTTTGAAAAATTATCAGCTGTTTGACATGCTTTGTGAAGATCAACAATACAGAGACATTTCAGCGTAAAGACAATGAATAATAAATACTACTTTCACACTAAGACATTAACTTCCATATTGCAGTCAGACAGACATTTTGACAGTCAAAGTACTGCACAAATACAGGCACAGAAGCAAAATGTTAGGGCAAAGTGCCATTATGTAAACACAGAGAAGAAAGAAGGCAGAACTGAGCTGCAGAGGGAATACTCAGGCTACTACTTGGGACTTAGGAAACAAAAAATGTTGAACTCTTATGCTACTGTTTTATGATCAGCCTCTGCTTAATTCAAACAAATTCCCTCATTTCAATCTGCCTTGGGTCACCCTGATGGCTTGTGCAATCTGTACACCCTTGAAACTGATGTGATGGCTGGAAAACCAAATGCCTATTTCAAGTGAAGTGTCTGTTACCCATTATTTTGGATGACTTGGCCAAAGTCTGAGTGTTCACAGGCACATGTGCTCTGACTACAGGAGACACACAACTGTGAAGTCGGATGCTCAAAGTAAACAAACCAGTAACAGAAACCATTGCAACTGGCAATCAAACTGAGGATTAAATAAGCTAAACACCGACAGAGCCCCTATTTTTCAGTGCATCAGCTTTCCTTCACTTGACACTAACAAGAACACAGCCAAGAATCAGGACTGGTGAATCTGGCCACTGTGGAAAGCTGCTTGTCTGACCGCACAAACTGTTTTCCTTGTTGTTTGCTAAAAATTTATTTTAAAATAGGCACCTGATGTCTTTGCAATCCAGCTAAATAAACCACAGTAAGTACTGAAAGAAGACATTCATTGCTCCTCATTCTTTTCACACTATTATCACATCTTTGCCGAGACAGTAGAAATAGCAACAGTTGAGGTACTTCCTCTTAAAACAGCTAGACAACCCTTAAAACATTAATTTCCCAGGAGGCAGAAAGAATCCCAAATTTTCATGAACAGGCATTTGCTGTCTGAGATGGGTTCTTCTCCCCTTCCTCCCCTAAGAAACAATTGAAATCTACTTTGCACCTTTCCAAAATGCTGCGGGACAATAACATACAGAAAGAAAAGTCATTCATGTCTGACACTCATATCCCAAGACAAGCACAGAAAAAATACCTGTCTTGCTAGCACAAGTGCATCATTTTTGCATCTGCTAGCAACAACTGATGAGATCATTCACTGGACTGTAACAAAGTAAAAATATTAGCCATCAATATACTGAAGTTCTTGGATCAGAACAGACAGCCCATCTCATGACACTCACTAGGGCTGCCTGATGAAAGGTTTCATTCCTACATCTCCATTTCTTCTGCTTAGTATCGACTGCCCTGGGAGGTTCTTGAGATTAGTGTACAAAAAACAAAGGAAAAAGAGAAATACACCTGTAGGAAGGTCAGGATTTCAGATCATTCTATCTCAGGATTTAGTACTGAGTGCAGTTGCTCTAAGAACTGTAACAGGAGTTACTTTTTGAGAGGGATGAGTATTTGTCTATTTGTTCTCCTTACCCAAGAGGCCAATTTATTCCAGCATCTATCCCAATTAAAGGCACCTCAAAAAAACCTAAACTATTCTTTTAAATTAATTTTATTTATGGGGCTAATACCTGCATGCAGTTTAGCAGCAGGAACCACGTTTTTTTTTACCTTGCTTGATTATGCTATATGGGAGGAGTAAAAATGCAAAAAAACCCCAAAACTGCTGCAATAAAAGGGCTTTTCCTTGCAAAAGAAATGGCTGCTGTGTGTTTCCCTCTATCACTTACGTGATAAGTCTCAAACAAGTCAGCATTTTATTTTCTTTATTTTGGAATAGCATTTTATTAGCTTTATTCTCTTTCCTCACCTTGCATCACCCTGCTGGTTGTAAGAAACTGAGTTAGCATGGCACTACTTCAGAAGCCAAAGCTGCATCACTCCTCAAAAACAAAACAGTGTTAAAAATGTGCAGTAACTTAAAGAAATGGCTCACATACAAGTACTTCACAAAGGCAGGAAACTGCTATGAAATGAGGATCAGGAATCTGGCTCAGATAAGGTGACCTGCCAAACTTGGCTACAGGCTGCATGAGACATGGTCAAACTGCTTCCTCTACAGCATATTTCAATTTTTGGACATGATACATGTAGTATCTCTCTGCTAATTAACTTGTGATGTTAAGGACCACTAGGCACTGTGTTATAATTACAGGGCCACCACTAAAATGCTACAAAATTACCTTCAGCATTTCCACAGGCAACTGAAAACTAACCAGCAAAAGGTATGCCACCTCAAAATCTCCTACTATCCTCTGCTCAGATTAAAGCACAAAGGTGGTAAATAAGAGGAACTGCAGTGTTACTGTCCTTCCTACACTCTCTGCAGAGGACACTCATTTCCAGAGGTGTCGGTTCAGCACCTTCTGTGAGCACTTCATTGAGTCCAACTTCCCTCAAAGCAAGCTTGACATTCCCTCCTAACTTGTGCCAGCCCTCAGTGCACACTGACTGACTAAGGCACATAATGAAGCATCCTTATCCCCTTACTTAAAGGAACAAGTTCCCACAGAAATATCTGCAGACTTTAATCTACAAGTGCAAGAGATTGAAAATAATAAAAAAGAAACTATATGTGGGACAGAACTGAAGAGACTCCTTATAAAGATGCCAAGGAAATGAATTTTTTTCCTCCACTTGCCCTCCCCCAGTTTTAGAAGTATTAATAGGAAGTAAAAACAAAACAATCAAGCAAAACCACTTCAACCAGGTCAAATGTGTGTTGAAGCGAAGGTAAGAAACCACTTAAAGCTCTCAAAGGATTATAAGCCCCTTTGACAGGTCTGATAATTTTAAAGGCTTAATTCCATTACAGTATCTGGCAGCCTGCAAGGGCACATTTTACTAACCATAGGCCACCAGGTCATAATAGATGTTGACAGAAAACAATACAGGTTAAGTAGATGTAAGACCATAAAACATTTCAAGCTGCACAGTGCCAGTGATGTTAACTAGCAGCCATGGAGCTGTTAGAGAGGAGAAAACAACGATTGCCCCCACCTGCAGTTCCAGGGAACCCTAGCAGAATCAGATGGCCAGGATGGCCAGCACAGGCCATGCTCCCATGACATGAAAAATTTTTTGGCTGTGTCAAAGCCCAAATTTCCTATCTTACTTAAAACTCAAAGTGCAAGATCAGATTAATAAAGCTGAAGAAAACATAGCCACACAACAGATTTCACTAGTCCTCTTCATCTGGCAAACACAGTGAGCAGCTGCAGCTGGCAGCAGCTGCCATGCCACAGAGGAGCAGCAGGGCTGGAGGCATCCTGGCAGCCAAGGTCAGGCAACCTGCAATTGCCTCTGTGTAACAGTGGAGCACTCTGACTTCGTAAAGCAGAGCTCGGATTCTTACCGCGATGAAGATCTAAGCCAGCAGTTTAAACAATTTAGCAAGAAACAGTAATTTTGCCTTCAATACCTCACAAAACTTACTCAAGCACTGCAATGTAACCACTGCAGGTGGCAACGCTCACTTCAACTCCTCCTGAGAGTATTTATGCAACTTATACATGCAGTTAAAACTCCAATATATAATTTGGATTGCTCACTCTTGAGGGGTGCCTAGATACAGCAACAATGGCCATAATCACACAGTTAATCTTATTTCAGCCACTAAATATGAAACCTAATATTTGACATTCCAAACGAGCGGAAAGGAAGGTAATGCATAGATCATTGCCTGTGTGCATGCAAGAGGCTTAAAAGCTGCTCTCTTCTGCATTCTGCCTTCTACAAGGCACTGTGAGAATATACACAAATAGATCTTCTGCTTTTTCTCTCCTCTATGCAAAAGAGCTCCCCTGAATGACATCTATCTGGATAATAAATTATCAATACCACAAACAATTAAATTAGAAGTAGTTCAATATGTAAGGGGGCGGGAGCTGACTACTGACCAAATCTGACATACAAATAGCCTGCTAATTTGTCAGCAAGCCAAAATAAATTGAATGGGCTGGCTACAGGTGCAGGTAAACGCCTCAGAAATAGACATCAATAAATCATTTAGCTCTCTATAACATTTTAGATTACAGTCATTTAACACGAAGGACATTTTTGCCTTTGCAACATGATTCATGAGTGCTTCAAGTGAGTAATTTAAAGTCAGCACTTAAGATGGGACTTTAAAACTTACATTTTTTTCATCTCCTATAACCTCCTCTTAACTTAGCAAATATTGTAAACTATATATTCTGTTCTGCTTATCACAAAATAAAAAATCCAAGATTGTGGGGTATTGCACACTAATGATCAACTCTCCAAAGTCTCAGACTCTCTCTGTGAGAGAATTAATTTCCCTGGTATCTTTTGTAGATGTAGAGGCAAAGAGGAAGTTTGCTGAATGTCAGGCAAGCCAGACAGCCAACATCCTAGTTTTACTAGATGAGTCTACGTAGAAGGATGGAAAGAGTGGGCCAGCATATATTAAATGTATTCCTTACAAATAAAAATCACTTGGTCCTCATAATTTTCCACCTCAAGTACTTCTTCAAAAAGCTAGCAGGCGAATAACTGTTCTGTCTGCTCAAAGGCCATCTGCAGGGCTGTGTTTCTATCAAAATTATACAGGGTGTCACAAACAGTAACAGACAGAAGCTTAACTGCATGTTCTAAAGAAGGTCAGTCTTGTACTAAAACCAGAAACACAAAATACACAAGGACCATCTATGCTTCTATTTTGCAAAGATCTTAAAAGTATATCTACAAATTGTAAAGTCATTAAACAAACAAAAAATCTTCCATTACTAATGGACTAAGACCATGTATAAACTTACATGAACATTTGTTTCTAACCTCATTCTACTGCAACTTTGGTCTATGAGGCGTACTTCTTGACAGACATAAATTACTTCAAGGACCTTCAGGTAAATCAGCCAATTAAGAAATTACAGTACTTCCACTCCAAGGAATAGTTAGAAAACATATATAACCATTTGGAAAGTGGGCTGAAACAGGACAATTTAACAGTACTTGTCTATGTGCAAGACAACCGGTTTCTAGGTTTCTTCCAGAGTAACCTCTCAATTGCCCTGTTGCTAGAAATACAGTAGGAATGCAAAGGTCTATAGGAACATGAAGAACTGCTGGTTATTTCCAGCATATGGTATTTTATTACACCTAGCATAGGAGGAGCTTTTACACACGACTTCACGTGACAGCCAGGCATATTGCCAAACATGCATTATAAACCAGAGCTAACAGCCAAATCAGGACAGAACCTCAGTTCAGCACCATAGCTCACTAAGGTGCTCCCAAACTTACTGAAAAACACAACCAGCATGACACAATTCTGCAGAGTATCTGTCTGAGCAGGAAATCTGTAGTTAAAACTACTGACAGCAGTAAAATGAGAAGGCTGAGAAGTATCCGTAGCAGACCCTGTTAACAGAACCAGGGAGACCTACAAGCTGCTCAAGGCAGTCAAATAACAGCCTGTGATCAATAGAAGCAAATACTGCTGGCAGATCAAGCAGGATCAAGACTACATAAGCCACTGCAATCTGTATGAATAAGTAAATCATGACAGGCTCCTCTGAAAGCCATGCTGTTAGGCTGATGCTTGAAAACCTTAACTCCCTAAAACAGTTGGATAGTGTCAGCAGATAAGACAGTAAAAGTGCTGTTAACACCCTTCTTTCAAGTCTGGCCTGGTGTATAGATAAGTAAGTGGCACTGTGGCACAACATCCCCTCCCCAGTATTTTTTCTTTTCCTACTACATTCTAATGCAGGAATAAGGTTGTTAATAAATGTTAAATATATTAAACCACAAAAGCAAACAACAGGTCAGTAAAACTGGTTAACATTGCTAACTGAGAACTGAAGGGAGTCCTGTGACAAACTCCTGTTAGTTCTCCCTGTTACCTTCTTGGGTTGACCACAAAAAAGTAGTCAAGAATAAGTAAAAGAGTGCTTTTTATGAGAATCCCAGTTCGTCCTATCTGCCCTAGTTCTGCTTCTACTCAGTTTATTTGTAACTAAGTTAGGTCAGAACGATTTTGAAAATCCAGTACATAGTTTTAACGGTAAGATCGTGAAGGAATGACCCTCTCCAGGTATAATAACACTATACCTAAATAGCATTCTAACAAGCTTGTATTGTATATCCCACAACAATTGTGGGATTTTGTCTGTTTCCAGGATGTCAACAGAGAGTCCAGCTTGCCTACCTCCTGAAACTTCATTTAATAGGCGCAAGAGGCACTGAGGAGATATAACAAACACGTATTAACAACAAAATTTAATTTGAGGATTAGAAGTTTATAAACAAACATTACAGGTTACTCATCAAAATGTTGAGCGCTGTACTTCAGTTACAATAAACAAAAAGAATTAGGAGCTTAGCTGGCTGTCAAAACATTTTATTGGTACTAATAAAGACAATTGAGAACAAAATTAACTTACTTTTTTGTTGTTTGTTTTTTTTGTTTTTTTTTTTTTTTTTACTAAATAGGTAAATCTGTCATTGGTTGCACTGGATTACTGTCAAAAGAATGATCTCAAACAAGCTAAGACTCAGGATTAGTAACACACTCCAGAGAATATTTAAGAATGATCCAGGTCAAGAACAGAAGAAATGTATAGTATTTATTAGAGGTGGGCTGAGTGGCAGCCTTCCACACTACTGAAGTAATTACTGTCCTAATGTCACTCATTTTTCTTTATGACTATACTTTGTCTTGATTTTAAGGAGAAAATTCTTCAAGCAACTTCCAATTAAAAATAGAAATAAAAAACCAGTCTGTGTTCTTTCTGGGTTTCTCTTGTTTCCTTACTGAATTGTCAGTGAAAGCCAGACTGGCTGGCTGCTTTCCCCCGATGATGAATGGATGCACACTCTTCCCCATTACTGCTTTGCTTTACTCCACACTGGTGTATCTCTCACAATTATGAAACAGCCATTTCATTCGAAGGCTAGCTCATCATTTTACATGCTGGTTTAAAGGACTTTGTTCACTAACTTCAAATTGTTTTTAGATACTTCTGAAACAACTGTTTTATATACCAAAACATTGCTTTGCTTCAGCATTTCAGAAGAAGGCATACCCTGTGGAATTTTGGTTCCTATCTTGCTGTTAGAAGAGCCAAATGATATTAACTTAATATATTCTTTCAAGTGTGTTAACTTTAAGTTATTTTCAATTACTTTATTTTTGTTTTGCTTACTTCAAAGAAACAACCAGCAATACCACACTACAGTGAAACAGATGTCATGTCTACTGGTTTTTTTCACAGAACTTTCTGGTTTCTTCTGGAAAGGCAGTAGAAGGAAAACAAACTCTAGGAAATTTAGCGGACAGGCAGTGGGGTCATTTGTAACATGATTTTAAAAAAAAAACCCTCTGGCTATGTCTCTGCTGTATCCTGGAAGGTACGAGAAGCAGTGAGCTCAGCCTGCACAGCTCTCCACATGCCCAGCAAGGCTTCTGAGACTTCAATTAGATCACCCAGCTCTAGCTTGCATAGCTCTGAACTACAATGCAGCAGTAGCTGAGCAGCTGGGAGGAAACCACTTTTCCCCATATTTTTTTTTTTTTCCTTGAGCAAAAACCTTGCTGTCCAGCTGCTTACAAGCAGTTTCATGGCAGTCTGTTAGGAGCAGCTTCTTCTGTTTGTTCCATGCAAGAGAAAACAGAAGTTCCCCTTGCCAGAGCAGCCTCAGAGAAAGGTATTTCCTGTGGCACTCTCTGTTCTCCAACTGAGAGGAACCAAACCAGAGAGCATCTTCACTGAGATCTCTGGAACGTCATTTTATTAATGTTTTTCACATGATAAGGTTTTTGGGTTATTCGTTTTCTGCTGGTTAGCTCCTTTCCTAATTGGCTCTTTTGATATTTTTAATATAATCTACAGTCTATTATTTTGTTATGAGAATAAAAAGTTACAATCATGCCATCCCACAGAGTGACACTTTCCTGATGGCTTCACTCTAATGATTTTTTTGGTCACTGTTGATCAACAATACCCCTTTTGCTGGTGTAATGGTCATGAGAAAGCAGCCTTGCATTGTCACAGTCCCAGTGACAACTGAGGATAACGTGGGAACTTCTGTGTCCTCAGCTTACCTCATGACATAGAAAAACACTATTCTCTTGTCTTAGTTACACATCTTGTAATTGCGGGGGCATTGGATCCAGAGACTCTCTTGAACTAATTGCTGCACTAACTCTTACGGCAACAGCAAGCCTGTTTTGCCAGACTATTCTCTCTAAACTATCCCATTGTAACTAATACAGCACCTGTTACTACAACAACAGATTGTTTATTCATTGAGCCTAAGTATTCTCTATTTTTCTGTCATTGTTGGTTTGCATGTTCTGCTTCTTCAATAGCTGTCGCCTGTCCACTATATATGGACAAGCTTTCTTAGATGTTCCTGGAGTGCATCCATCATAAGGGTCCCAGGACTAAACGCTACTTTCAGCACAAGTAATACCAAGAGAGTGCACGTGTTTCACTGAAATATGAACACGGCAACATTTCAGCCAGGATCACAGAGACATTGACACGCACAGCTTTGACATTTGTACCCATTCTACTACAATCTACACAAGATTAAAGGCTTATGACTACATTTCAAACCTCTCTTATGATCAGTATTTTCAATTGCTAACATAAAACTGTACCTTGCTCGTTCAGATGACTTCTTTACTACTGAAATTTCACTGCATTTACAGACCTATTTCCCCAGGGATTTTCTGATGGCTCCTCCAGAAAGGGGTAAAGGTGGGGTGGGTGGGAATCGAATCTATGTTAAGTAATTTTTAAAATCAAATTTTGATCATAAATTTGATACTGAGCCTTTGGTTCACTCTTCTGTTCACTGAAACTGGAGCATTCTGAGTGAGTTCTGAAATAAACTGACATAAACCCAAACTTTTGTTCACATGTTCTATTGCACTTTAGCTGCCATGTCAATTTAAATGCTAAACAAAAAGAGGAACAAAATACTGCTAAGCAGATTGGTGACAGCATGGAGAGATATGCTTCTGCTCAACTCAGAGGACTTCCACTTTTATGCATGATTAGATGCTGATAATTACTTTATTACTGATATAACTGTAATAAACTTTTAACTTGAACAAAAACTACAGGAAGTATTAGGCAACGTGGAGCAATTTTAGCTGGATCTTAGTTTTATGTAGTTCCATTTCCAAGAAGTGTTTCAGTCATGCTAATTGCTTTTCTTAGGTCACCCCAGCCTAATGACCTGGTTAGCTTAACCTGAGACACAACTTCTTGAAAGAGAATGCCTCCGCAGTAACTTTTCATTCTAAAATCAACAGATTTGCAGAATGAACATTATCTTCTAGAGTATTATGAGCCAGGGTAAGCTGTCATAAATGTGGGTTCCATTTAACCAGTTCACCCCATGAGATGTCTACAGAGAGCATTTATTTCATCAAAAGATGACAGATAGTAAGGGATTTTTAACCAGATCTTATAATGGGCTCACCTGAATTAGGACAAGCAGCTTATATGACTGAAGTCACAACTTTAGTGGCTTTAGTGGACCCAGAATCACTCATGCTACTTGATGCAAAGTCTATTTTACCTTACACAGCGATTTTGCTGATTCAAAGAGCTGTTATCTAAAACAGCAACCTCTCTTCCCCCAGAAGACCGTGCTGTCAACATCTGAATTGCAAACACTGAGGCTGTATAAATCCTTTGCATTTGGTTTTTGGCATACATTGATACATGCTATTTTATTCCGTTTTTAGATACTATTTGCATTAAGCCAACTAACTAAACAAAACAATAAAATCAAAGTCCCAAATTTCAGTTGGGTATCGCTAGTTTGAAACTTTCCGAAAACTCCTTAAATCATATGCAAATTAAATAACCTTTTTAGTTTTTACACAGGAAAAGATTAAACAAGACACTTGTTACTACTCAACATAAGGGGCAAAAAACTTGTCAGCTGGAATACCCGAGACTGTCATTGATACCAGCACTACTTTGAGATCTTCTATGAAAGCACTTGCCACAGATGTGAGTTCTGCATGGCAAGGTCTTTATAAAGACAGCAAAAATGAAATGGTGGCAGCAGTATTGTCACTGCTGTTTGCAGAACAGCTTGTCACGTTCTGACAGCGCCAGACAGGCTAAAGTTGCGGGAAAGGCCACTGATAATTGGTGTTGCCTTTTGGTTTTATGACTGCAGATGCAGCCGGCGAGCTTGCTGGCGAACGCCGCGGGCTGAGCCCCGGGCTGCGGGCGGTGGGAGGCGCGGGGCCGGGCAGGGCAGGGCAGAGCCCGCTGCCATCGCTGCCTGCCGGCCCCGCGGCCGCTCCCACAACGCACCCACACACACAGCCGAGACACTCACACACGGGCATGCACACGGGCACAGCTCTCCTGGGGCCAACACGCTCCGACACACGGCCCCGCTCCCGCACGCACGGCCCCCGCCCCCGGAACCAACTCACCCCCGAGTTACATCCCATTCACAAGCTGGGCTTCCTCTGCCGCCCCTCCTCTGCGCGCCTGCCTCTGCTGCTGCAGAGAGGCCACATATGTCTGCAAACACTTCTAGGCAGAAACCAGCCAGTGCAGAACAAAGACAGCCGGGGTTGCCTTCATCTCAGCACAAGGCAGCCAGTAGCTATTTTCAAGCTTGTTCGCTCTCCCTCTCTGAGGGCACCCTGCTCTGTTTCTCCCTCTCTCTCTCCTCTTTGCCTGTCCAGCTACTGCACAACACGCATCAATTATTCATTGCTTGTCTCCCGGTTTCCAGGCAAAACCAATCACAGATGGAGTCTTGCTAATGGGCTCATGCCGTACTTGCCAACAGGCTATTTGTGCTCAAGCTACAACCCTCTAGAGACAATAAAGAGAATCAGGTTAAGCTTTAAAACTTCACACGTACGCGAAGACCTAAAACGGCGATAGACATGTAAGCATCCCTATGACATTGCTTAGGAGTACGTCTTCGGCATACAGCATGGCAGAAGGCTGCTGTAAATCTTGCGAAAGGGTTTTAAGAAAATCAAACACTCAGAAAAATCTCACCTCAGCTGCATGTTACTGATATTGATGGTTCTCTTTTCTGTCTCTAGTGATCCATGTCTTGCTTTCCCATTACACAGAGAGGTATGTCCTTCTCTCATTCTCGTGCACGCACACGCACACACACACGCGCAGCCACAGCCACTTTGCCAGAAGGAAGAGAGAGAAAGAGAGGAGGGAAAAAAAAACCACCCAGGCAGCTCACATTTCAAACTTGCAAGGAGGGGTGGTGCTTAAAACGCTAGGACAAAGCCTCTGTCTCTGGCACCCAGCCAAAATACTAAAATAAATCCCCTCGATCAATTAATTGGAAGCAACACTTGTTCGAGCCCGCGTAACAAACCATTAAGGGCACGGGGGCTGAAAAGTCTTGAGATTTGGGAAATCTTGTACCCTTGCTTCCCCCCTACCCTGTTTGCTGAATGCTGTTGACTAAATCCATCAAACTAGTCATGCTAATTAGCGTCCAGAGCAGCCTCGGCGGCGGAGCAGCGCCCGGGGCGGGCGGCCCCCGCGGCCGGGAGTTTCCTTCCGGACCGGCCGCCGCCCCGCGCCGGGCAGGAGGTACCGGCGGGCCGGGCCGGGCCGGGCCGGGCCGGGCCCGGGAGCGCCGGCGGGGGAGGTCGCTGGAGCGGCGGCGCCGGCTGCGGGCCCCAGGGCGGCCCAGCGCTGCCGCTCGGCGGAGCCATGGGCGCCGTCCCTCCTCGCCAGGGGAAACTGAGGCAGGCGGGAGAGGGCTGCGGGCTGCCACCGGAACCGCTGTCACCTGCGGGACAGCCTGGCTCGGGCAGCTTCCCTGGGCTGTGTTTGCCAGTTCAGATCCTCGCCTTTGCCGGCCCCACGCTGCTCCCAACACATCACCCGTTCCCACGCCACTGCCAGTTCAGGGCTGCCCGTGGAAGAGTTTTAAACATGTCCAGCTGCGCCTGCGGTGGTCAGCGTTTCAACTGACAGCTGGGAAGGGGAAAAAAACAAACAAAAGCAACAAACAATCGACCCCCAGGAAGCTAATGTGACAATTCTGTGCTGCCTCTCAAAGGGAAAACTGGCAGTTTAAGTTGTGGCCAGCCGAGCACCAGCCTTTTCCTGCCACCCTCCGCGGTGCAGAGCCACTTCCTTCCCCGTACAACCTGCACAAAGGCACCTCCACCTCTTAAAGGCGCACCCGGCCCTCTCGCAGTGAAGCAGCCGGCAGATTCCAGCGACAAACACACAAAATACAAACAATAAAAAAATACTGTCTCTCCAGAAAAATTCCTTTCAGTGAAAAAATGGCCCTAGCTTCCCTTGCCATGCTTACAGTCACTTAAATGTGCTTCCCAAACACCTTAGCAGAGTCGGCAACATGACAGATCGGAGCAGCAAACTATCACAGATATCAAAGAGCAGCTCTTCTCTGAAAAATGATTCCATAAAAAAGCATTGTCAGATTTCATGTTCTTTTTTTCTTTTTTTCCCCCTAGGGAATCCACTACGAACAGGTAAGAATTATGTGCGCTCTCACTTAACTTCCCCTCCTGATGTAGGATCTCAAGGTCAGCCTGTCAGGGTTATTGCTTTCTCTCCACAGCCATCAGACCAAGCAGAACTGCAAACCAAACCCTCCACACTTTGTCCAATCTCAGAGCTGCACAAGTGTGGCTGAAGGAACACTTCACAACAGCACGGCTGCTACAGGTGGTCCAGGACTCAGCACTGGGCCAGCATCCCTAGCAGACAGTCTGCACAGCCTGGGCAAGCCTTCAGCTAGGTCCTCACAGATGCACGTGGACACATGGGGCTGCTGTAACAAACTCTTACACTAAATGTAGTTTCCATTCCAGTTGGTCAAATTTCAGATTCAGTCACATGGACGAAAAGTACAGAACCTTGCACATTTTTTTCATTGCCTTTCAGAGTAGGTAGATGCTTTAAGGAGGTGTAAATTATACAGCTAGACTGGCAGAATAGATATAGGAAGCACAAGTTTTAGGGTACTGTCAAAGCAATAAGAAGTATGTCAATAATCCAAAACAAGTACCAAATTGCCCTACTAATGTAAGTGCACTGAGTTCAGACTCGGTGGATGTGAATGAAATCGATCATTGCTCTAATGCTACATAAATTCTTGATAGAATGAACATTCCTGTGCTTGTTTCAGGTTTTACTGCATTTACAGAGTTTTCACACAATTCATAAGCTGTCATGGTGTTTTTTCATATTTTGAAAAACCACACAAAGCAGCAACAAGAACATATCAGGTGGTTGCAAGGTCCCAGGTACTGAGACTGGCTCCTTCCTCATACAAGCTTTGATTAAGTTATTTTCTGAAGGTGAAAAGTAATTTTATTTTTTCTGTATAGAAAACACATTACCCAATATCCTATGTTTTTTTTTCTCTACCTACCATCATAAGTAGTATCTCTCTGCAATTAAATTGCTCTTTCTAGTGTAACAGTGTAAGTTTCTCTTTTAGAGCTGCCTGTCTTTTCAGAGGAAGTGGTTTAGAGTAGACAAATCACTTATCTAAAAATTATGTACTTACTTCTCCTTTGACAAATCTTCAGCAGGTTTCTAATCCCACCCTGCCACTTGAAATATCACTTTCTGTGATGACATTTGAGTCACAGTTGTCAGAAGCATCAGGCTCTGTAGTCAAATGGATTAAATCACACTTCATAGCATGCAGTATTTTGAAGAAGGAGTGGTTTATCATTTGTAGAAATTAATCATAACAGTTTTTTCTCTAGGGCAAATTCCCAATCATTTTTAAAGATTACTATGTTTAAGCCCCTCTGACAGCAGTATGTCAAATTACATCACAAGGAAGGTTATCTCAGGCAATGATAACTATTAACACAACTCACTGAAGGCACATACTTCTGGGAGAAGCAGGTCTGTACTGGGAAGCACCTTTTTTATGCAGGGGTGGGAGAGCAGGCTCTTTGGCTGTGCTTTGTTTGGCTCTGTTGAGGCCCCAGGGATCCCAGTGTCTGGGAGTGTGCCTGCTGCTGGCTGTTGTCCCAGCTCAGCCCCACAGGGGAGGGGAGACAGGGGTCAGGACATCTTTGAGTTCTACGGGCGGGGGGAAAAGAGGAGATGCTTACTTGGACCACCTCTAGCTGATTATGGAGAAGAGCTGCAAGATTTTCAGAGAAGTCCTATTTTTCTCAAAGCAGGAGGCAACGTTTGTCTGTTTAGCACACTGCCAATGCAAAACAATATTACTGACAAACTTTCCACGTTCTTATGGTACTGCTCTTTGCTCTCCAAGCCAAGACACCTCTCTGAAGGACTGCATTTTTAAGAAGTCAGAAGCCCGTCCTTAAGTTGCCATGACACAACAGACATGCCCATGGAACACCAATCTTTCTATGGTGAAACAAGATAACGATATGAACACATTCATATGTTCAGGTGCCTTTGATGGCTCAACACAAACAGCATGATGCTTATCTTCAACTACTTCAAGTGAGGTAGCCTTTGGGGGTAATTCTCTCTTCTCTCTTTCCTTGCCCCTCTTTGGTGATACTGCAAAAACTTATATCAAATAGATCACACCTGTAATAAGGTGAAGACCACCAACAGCAAAAAAAGGAGAGGCTGCAGAGGGGTGGAGAACAAATCACCCGTTTGGATACTTCAGTATCAAGCAGACCGTATGAGGAGGGACAGCATCATGTTCTACTGTAATATCATTGTGAGATGTATGCTGAGAAAAGAGCAGAGAAAGAAAGCATAAATGGGTAAGAAAATCTCTTCAAGTAGCTGTAATAGCAGTTATTGCCCACTGAGTCATAATATAATCCTTTAGCAATGCAAATTTTCTATGACCAAAGATTTAAAGGTTTATCTCAGGGGCCAATCTTTATTCATCTGAGTTTTGCTGCACTGCTGAACACAGCAGGGTAGTTCCTTACAATATTTGTCTAGAGCAGGTTATTTGCCCAAGAATTAGTTCCCTGGATATGTATATATTTTACTATTGATTCAAAGGATTCAGAAAACTCTTTAGAAGACTTACAATTACATAGTTGAAATACACAGAATACATGGATCAGTGGCCTTGTCGATTTTTCCTAATGTTTCACAGTAGGTTGAATCAGTTGAAGCTGCTATAAATCTAAGGGCTGCATCCCAGTGAAAAAACAGCCATGTACTTGAAAAAACAGAAATGAAAATCCTTTGCCTCTGCATCAAGTGTCTTTCATGCATAACCCATTTTTACATAATCAAATAAACTCCTTCCAAAAAGAGGTGTGGAAGGAAAACCCAGTATTTAAAAACACAGTAAAAAAAGATCCTTTCACATGATTAAGTCTTATCCTGTTTAAGTAAGAGATTACTGTATTGCAAATAATTCTATGACTAAGGTACATACCGTTTGGTCACCTTCTGCATTAGGCTGTATAAAACAAAGGTAGGGAAGTTACAAAAGGTAATAACAAAGCATCTGCTTTTTTTCCTGTTGCCCATGACCACTGCTTGTAGCCCTTGGTAACTAAGTGTTTTGATGAACCCTCTGATCTGAACCTGAAAACACCAAATGCTGTTTTGGATGCACACAGAAATTGGACCAAAACACTCAAAATCTTCTGAAAGACACTTCTGCCCTATTTAACTTTCAAGACTGTGGAAATGCTCATGTTACCCCATTACAAAACAATACTCCTTCAAGCCTCTGCAAAGACTCAGGATAGACCCTTAGGCACTCTGATGAACACCTCTGTCAATTCACAAAATATTTGGAAAAGGAGATCTACTTTAAGTCTATCTAAATAATGTTGCAATTTTCGAATCTATATTTCCTTCATTCTTTCTTTAGATTTAATGTCTTTACCATGTGCAGAAAAACAAGATTATCTATAAAATTACAATGCAAAAAACCACTCAGAAATACACAGTGAAGTCGTTCATTCTGTTTGTACCTTTGGCTCTCTTCACAGCTACACTTTTACAGAAAACCGTGAAGCAAAAGTAACCAAAGCATGCAGAAATAAAGAACAAAGTACACCAAGGAAAAATTACACCCGTAATGTAGCGTGGCAGTCAGAAGAGAGGCTTTACAGACCTAAGGTGTCACTGTACTGGATGGCATCAGCTCAGAGCTGTCCCCAACACTATGTCACCTGCAGCTGCCCTCTCACAGCCCAGCTTGTTCATCAGGCAAATTTAAAGACAGATGCAACATACCCCACCTGTGAAGCTCTGCCCTTATTTTAATGTATCTATTTTGCTACAAATGCTAATGTATGTTTTAAAATCTGCTTTTCATGATATGGGAGCTTTGTTTTTCTAACTTTTGGGTGCTTCTAGTGGAATTCCTTGGTAAACTGGAGCATAGCACAAATGGCTTTCAGTGCCTCTTTTGGCACCTGAAGCTAGAGCTCATGACATCTCTAGCAGATCAGAAAGAAATCAAAATTGACTGAAGCCCCTTCCATTCAACATCAAATTTTTCAGCATGATCAAGTGGATTTCTAAAGCATCCATATTTCTCACAAAGTTTTGATAAAATATTGCTATACTACATCTTGCAAACTGCTTGATTGTCCTCATGTAGCTTAGACATTTTTAGCCTTGCACCACTTTGGGGAATAGCTAATGAACCATTCTTTAGATTTAAAACAAATCTTTCAGCATTCTTATGTTCTGCAAAGTACTAAAAACTTAGCTAAAACAAAGCAAGACTTTCAAATGCAATGAGGACTACTACCTCTCTAAGAAAGTTTTAGTATGCACTTCAATAAAACATTTTCTCTGCTGCTTTTCAGGATGGTTAAGAATATATTCTCCCTAAAAATATTAGGTTTTATTGAGCATATAGCAGAAGCCCCACATCTGGTAAGCTATGTGTTAATTAGAGGTAGCTTTCTCTCTCCCTGATTAATTGTTCAAGGGGATAAGGAGGCATCTCTGAAGACAGCAACTTAATCAGGTCTCACTGAAAGAAGATAGAAAACTATTACAACAGCAGCTTGTGAGACAATGTAGAACTAATGGCATGCAAAACAGTAAATGAAGCTGAAGCTTGAAAAGTAGAAGCCCTGCTAGGGCTTCTGAAGACTTCTTGGCATTGTAAATCCAGTCTGAACTGTTTTGATCCTTCCCAGTTATTTTCCAGAAATATAAATTGCATGAATATTCCTCATTAAGATCTCAAAAGAATAAGCCCTCCATGACTAGTCAATCCCAGGGACTATTTTCTTTTATCTTTTTCATCTAAGCCTTCATATCTGGTTGACACTTCATATCCCAGTCCCATCACAGCAGTGTGAGGAGCTGCTGCTCTGGTTTTCTGGCTCAACTGGAGTTGTCTTCCCCTCTGCATGCAGTCCCCTCTTGGTTGCATTTCACTGGGTTGCCTCTACTCCACAAATGGGTTTGAGAGGAAATCTAGGCTATTTGTTTATATCTTTTCCATTACTACTTTTTAAAACCTATCCACTAATATTGTGGACAAGGTGTCAGTTGTGAGAAGGAATATGTGAATACCAACATCCTGAGTGGGACATAAATGCAGTAAGAAAAAAAGTAAAGAGAAGATATGTCCTTCATTACCCTCACGACTTACATTCTACACACAGGAAAGTTTATGATAGAACTTATTCTCTGTGCTGTGAGGCTATGAGTGAGCTGTGAGAGCATTAAAATGAGAAAGCTGAGATCCAGTGTGCTGTTTTGTTTTTTTTTTAATGAAAAAAAACTCTATGAAAACAACACAGAATGTCACTTTCTTCAAATCAATTGTGGAGTGTAGAAAACCATCAAAAGTGCTTTCAAATGTTTCAGGATGCCATATCAAACATATGAAGGGTTATATAATAATCAAAGAGATAAAAGTCCAAAGTTACAAATTAAAAGAAAAGTTACAAATTGGTGGCTATGCATCACTGTCTTGGAAAGCTTCCATTCTGGAATACAAAGACATTCATCATTTGGAGGCCAGCTCATGCTTCTAGCTTTGTATTTAAACAACCCCATGTACCATCATCATACACTTTTTATATCAATCTGCCAGAAAGCCATACAGAGTTATTTTTAGAGGACTGTGAGATGAAGTACAGTTTAGCTTGCTAAGTAGCCTAATAAGGCAAAATGCTCTTGGTGAAGACCAAATGCAGTCACTGTCACTCTTTCCCTCATACTCTAATCAATTTCTAAGAGCATCCCTAATTTTTCCCACTTACTGAGGATTACTGTATTAGCAACAGGATTGAACTAGAGGCAGAGAAAAATTCTTGATCATTTTCTCAGTTTTGATAATCAAAACGTAGAGTGATTGAAGAAAAAATGGAATGGTCTGAAAAGAAAGTGGCTTTGCTCTGAGTTAAAGAAACCTCTTAGTAGACAATCATTTTAAGAGAAACAGCAGCTTAACACCAGTTTTTGCTTTCAGAAACTGGCAAACTCAGCTCTCAGTTTCTCCAAATACTTCAAGGCCTCAAAGCTTCAAAGCAGATATAAAAGACTTTCAAACTCAGAAAGTATTGGTATGCTTAAATAGTAGCAAGAATCTTAGAACTAAAAAAGTTCTCAAATAGATTACTAGATTACTTACTATCTGAGAAAAATACTCATTTTGACATGTTAATGCTAGGAGGAGGGTGATGGTTACTGATGGAGGGGGTGATTCTGTAACAATTTATGAGAACAGGATTAAACCCAGCAATTAACACAGGTTTCTATCTTTAGTAATTATTCATATACCTGTTCAGCTGATTATAAGTCATAGCTCCAGGCTGTCTGCCTGCACTGCTAGGACACAGACAGCAACCTTTGCTAAATTGACTCCACTGGCTCATGCTGCAGGAGCTGTTTTCAAGGACAGATGTACAATGTTATACGGGTAAAGAGAGGAGCAAATTAAAGATGGGTGTTCTGTCAGGAAAAGGACCAAAGAACTTGTGTCAGCATTTCTCTACATTATTAGGACCTTAGATTTTTAACCCTTCACTACCTATTACTTAGATTTAAGAACGTGCCTTATTCTATAGATGGTATAATGGCATCTTCTCAAGTAAAAGAATGAAAATACAGTAGTTAAGAACAAAATACAAGGGCATGTAAGATAAATAACCACATACGTACATATAGATATAGAGGAATTCCAATAAGAACATTCAATCCTTCTTAAACTGTGATTCATTTTAAAGCATCATAGCTTGTGGGTTAAATAAGCTGAGTACAGTAGAACATGAAGTTCCCAAAACATATTATTACCACCCAAAGCACCACTCACTTTGAGATCACCAATATATACCTGGCACATTCCTACCAAAGAGCTACACTCACATTTTTCATTTTTCTTCTTACCATCTTCTGTATATTTCTCTTTAAAGCAGTCTATGTATTTCTTTAAAGGAGGCTGAAAGTCTTCTAGGCCTGAGAAATATTTAGCAGTACAACCACAGAAGACAGCTCTGCTGCCAGCTCCTACCAAGCACAGACACAGTTCATACTGGCAAGAGGCTATGCCTTACATTGCCCTTACTGGGCTCTCACTGAAATTAAATTTACAGTTGAGGGTTTATGTGATACCACTGAAAGAGGGCTTCTGGCATGCATATAAACATATCCTATTTTACTAGAGGATTTCTAGCATAGATTTAGCCTACTTTGAGTGTAAGAGCAAATCTACACCTTGGAATGTTCACACTTCAAATTTTCTAATAACTACATCCATCTGTTAAATAATTTACATTCTGAAAGAATATGAAGCAATAATACAGCAATGAAAATATACATAATCTGGAAAATTTCCAACAGTATTCAACACTGTTTCTTACTTCTCTCCTGCAACATCACATGGAAAGTTTCACAAAAGTTGTGCTTTTGTGATGTACAGGCACCAGAACAGAATCTTGTCCCAAGAGATGCTCTGAAATAGCCTGATCTAGTCTAGAATCCTTCCCCTGTGAATGACAGGAACTACCCTCTTTTTAATCAATATGCATCAGTTGAGCCTCTCTGTCCACAGTCAAGAGACTGAGTGTTAAGGATTAAATATTTCACAGCAGAAGCTTTCAAATGGGAAGTTTGATGGTGAGCTATTTTTAATGAAGCCTTCAAAGTAAAATCAGGAAAATTTTGCATGTTTTCTTAGGCCATAAATGTGGCTTACTTTTTTTCTCCTATTTAAACCACTGTTAAGTAAACAGTAGAGTTTTTACATATTCTTTGGAAGCTTAACCAGACAACTGTATTTTAATCACTTAATTTCTTTTAATTACTTAAAGTACTTTGAGAACACACACTCAAGTATCTCCTCTAACTACAAAAACTGAAGTGAAAGTTCAGGTGCAGTGAGACCAGTTTAAAAGAGAGAGTATAATCTCGAGAAGATGAGAAAATGAAATTTTGGGTACTTCAACTTCAGAAAGCATAATTGGGTCTGATTTTTCTAAAAGTGCTAAATCTCCTGCTGCTACAAGTTAAGCATCTTTAATAGATTTTCAGTTCAGCACATTCAAGAACTGAGAAACCACATGTCATTACCACAGCTTTTAACTTTTTGGCCAAACAGTCAATATCAACTC
This sequence comes from Sturnus vulgaris, assembly GCF_052056855.1. Taxonomy (NCBI): domain Eukaryota; kingdom Metazoa; phylum Chordata; class Aves; order Passeriformes; family Sturnidae; genus Sturnus; species Sturnus vulgaris. The sequence continues at coordinate 14,357,321 of NC_142250.1, forward strand.
TCCAAACGATTTACTGACTACTGTACCTTTATAATCAACACTTTGGCAGGTTATTTAAGTGAGGCTTAACACACTTTAGTGTTACTCTGTAGGCCACTTATATGGGCCTGGAGGACTTGCTGTTGGAAAAATGCTGTATGGGTTTTACAATTTAAACTCATATTAAATTTTTTTCTTAAAGGAGACTTTCATACCTAGAAAGAAAAGCTAGTAGAGTGAAAGCAAATTGTTTTTACCAAAGTTAAGATAAATAAAGTTATCAAAGTTACATTGCTCTTTACTTTAGTCAAGGCAATATTTAGACATATTTTCAGAAGTCAGCATTAATAGGAAAAAAGATTCTGCTTTTGCTTAAACATGATTTCTGTGATGAGGTATTAGAAATTACAAACCTTCATGAGCAGGGACTTTCCAGAAGGAAAGATGAAACTTCTACAATGCCTCACATCTCATCAAAACCATTTCTATTTTCTCATGTAGAGGATGTCCTCTTCAAATTGCCTTTCTCTTGCTTTGAATCACCTTTACCTCTCTGAAGACATTCTTCTGGGTGAAGGCCTATGATTTTAATATTTGCAGCCCTGACAAAATTAGAGTTTATGTTCTAGTACTATCTGCACTCTCATCAGCTACATCTTTCTAGGATTTAATGGTAGCTCTTATCTCTACTGAAAGAGCCAAGTTTAGTGACCTGAGTCTCCTCACTTCAATCAGATCAGAATCATGGGGGTCTGCCTTACACTCCTGTATCAAAGTCAGAGAGGGGGAAATGGAAGTCAGTTTTACAAAGCCAGAGTGGAGAAGTTAACGAGTAACTTTCAATACCACTCCTCAACAGCTTCCTCATTTAGTAGAGAGAAATTACTATTTCAGCAAGATGAAAAGACTTATATGCCTTCTAACACTCTTGGAAATCTTGTCATGCTCCTGAGACTAGACAGGAGAAAGAAGTAAAGATAAAATAATTTTGTCTTTTTTTTTTTTTCCTTTTTACACTGGTGCAAAGGGGCAGATGGGAGAGCGAGAACCCTAGTTTCTCAATAACCCTCAATATGTCACTTCTGTGCTCCTACTCCCATTTCAGATACATGCCACTGACTGCAAACCATCTCCTGCTACATGATAAGCAAACTATTTCAAGTCTACAGTAAAATTTTATTTTTCCACACAAGGAAAACAGACTCTTTCTTGGGTTCTGTATGAAAACAACAAGGATTCACTTCACTTTTGCTAGCAATTCCTCTATAGGAAAGTAATAGAGCCATTAGGAAAAAAAACAAACAAACTATGTATCTTTAAATCTGGAGGTATTTAAAAGCAAAAGTAGCAGACCCATGCAAGTAGTTTCTATACTCTGGGAAAAAAAAAGCAAATTCTGTCAATTTATGATGAAAAATAAAGAAAACCAAACGATGGATCAAATCAACATTTTGCTTTAAGTATCACCAGTGCTACAGGAAGAGATGAACTAAACTGAAAATGTATGGGTCCAATACAAGTAATTTTCTTATGACTTATCACTGGAGTTACACTACTGCCCAGAGACACAAAGAGGATTAGAATAGCATCATAACAGAAATGATTAGGACTGTTTGCTAACTTTTAGCTTTAAAAGTAAAACTAAATTCTTAAGACTCTGACAGTGCCTTATACAACTGCAAGAAAACTTCATGGGCATTAAAAAAAAGGGCCTGAATCCCTACAGAATGCCACAGGAAAGCAGGTAACCACCTTAAACCTACTAAAATGTGTAACATAATTTACATGATTCTGATCAAATATTTATATTGCTTTCAGACAAAGTATCGACTGAGATATCTTATTTCTTTGAAAACATGAAAACATTCTCTAAATAATTACATCAGCTTAAAGAGCTGATATTTAAGCAACAATGCTCTTTCAGGGTACTCATCCTGCAGACAGAGAAATTCAAAGGTAAGAAAACAAATTTGTGGGAAAACAACACTTCTGTAGTGTGCACAACAGTACTCAGGATGACTGTGCCAATCAGCTGCAATGCCAGCTAGTAAGGAAGCTCAAACATGGAGTGTAAATCTGAAGGAAAATCCATACATTCTTTTAACTACCAGAGCAGCAAGTGGTGCCCTTGGGAGAAGCAGCCAAGACAAGGGAGAGCAGCCACCCCAGTTACTGCCTTCTGGGAGGCAGCAGCAAGGACAAGGAACAGCTTTCAACACCGATGTGTGCTTTGGGGAGGCAGTCACACACTGGGGATTCCTCCAAATTAGACCAAATTCTCCCAAGCAACCTGGCACATTTTCCTTTCTGCATTTATAAATGAAAAAAAAAAGACAGAGACATAGAAAAGAAGGCATTTTTGCCCGGCATCTTACAAAATAAAAGCAGTACCCAACCCCAAGTACAACTGGTTTTATTTACAAAAAAAAGAGAGAGGTGAAAAAGGAAAGAAGTCACTGTGTCGCCACTTGAGCCCTGCTTGGGAGGAATTCAACACATTAATATAATCGATTACAGCAGTGCTTAACAGCAAATCCACTGCCTGCCTGCTACCCTCAGTCCAGGGAATAGCTGAGTGATGAGGACTGTTGGTATATCCCATAGGCAGAGGGTGAGGAGGTCACCGTGCTCTGGGGGGCACTGAGTCAGGTACTGATACAGAGCACTCAGTCCCCTGTGGCAAGACTGGCTCCCTTCTGTCACTGACTGCATTGCCCTGAACAGTCTCATAAAAACATGATCCCTAAACTGAGATGCTTGGTTAAACTGGGTTTCTGACTTCTCTTAGACAAGACCTCACAGTGGCAAATTGTAATTAGTCTAAAAGCTCCTGTAACCGAGTGTATTGGTTTGAAAGTAAAACCAGTGCAAGACTCCAAGTCAGTAATACAATTTAATAGGAGAAAAGAGAAAAAATAAAATACATGCAATAATATAAAAGAAACAACCACCAACACAGTCAGAAATACAACCTGACACCCTGTCAGTCAGGGTGTTGGTAGCAGTCCCTATGAATGGTGGCTGCAGTCCTCCTGGATGACAGATGTGGTTCTGTTGAAGCAGTGCTCCTGTAGAAGGTGCAGTTTTCCTCCAAAGATCCAGCGATGATGTGGAAAAGGTCCGACTTTCCTCTGGGATCCAGTAGAAAGGTCTGCCTTCACGTCCCAAACCCCAGTTTTTTTATCTAGGTAGGAAAGGCTTGGCTCCTGCCCCTGGCTGGGGCATCTCCCAATGGGATGATGTAATCTTATCAGTCACACAATAGGACTTAATGGCCCATTAACAGAATATATCTTCTGGAGGAGGGATGGGTTGTGAATAGATAACGATGATCATCCCCCTGATCTTATCAGATGGCACATCAGCAGAGGATATCTCCCACAGAGATAAGGATCACCACCCCTCCCACATTTTAACAGATGGTGATAGAATATACATTTTTGCATTGTACCCCAGGACACAATCCACCCCTTATTCTATTACCATCTACATCACACCCAAACCAATACCCTCTTACAGATATATAATACAAAATGAAACCTTACATACAGTTCTCACTAAAAATTAGGTCTCCTTGCGGTACACAATGGGTTTCCCCATCTTTCTGCATTACCCACCAGGTTCAACCAGGTCCTTGAGCAAAAACAATCCCACGGATTGGTTTGCCTTTGCCTGTGGTGGGATTAATCCAAACAGTCTTTCCTAAAATACCTTTCATGGGTACCACAGGGACCTTGTCCCCATCCACTGTGTGCAGGGGTTCAGAGTGGGCAGGACCGGCTCGATTGATGGACCCTCGGGTGTTAACCATCCAGGTGGCTTTGGCCAAGTTAATTTCCCAATTTCTGAAGGTTCCACCACCAAGTGCTTTCAAAGTAGTCTTAAGGAGTCCATTACACCGTTCAACTTTCCCGGCAGCTGGCGCATGGTAAGGAATATGATATATCCATTCAATACCATGTTCTTTGGCCCAGGTGTTGATAAGGCCGTTCTTGAAATGGGTTCCGTTGTCTGATTCAATTCTCTCAGGGGTACCATGCCTCCAAAGGACTTGTTTTTCTAGGCCCAAGATGGTGTTCCGGGCAGTGGCATGAGGCACAGGGTAGGTCTCTAACCATCCTGTGGTTGCTTCCACCATGGTCAGTACATAGCGTTTGCCCTGGCGGGTTTGGGGAAGGGTGATGTAGTCAATTTGCCAGGCTTCCCCATACCTCTACTTTGACCATCGTCCACCATACAACAGAGGCTTCACCCGCTTGGCCTGTTTGATTGCAGCACAGGTCTCGCAGTCGTGGATGACTAGTGAGATGCTGTCCATGGTAAGGTCCACCCCTCGGTCATGGGCCCATCGGTACGTCGCATCTCTCTCCTGATGACCAGAGGCATCATGGGCCCAACGAGCTAGGAATGATTCTCCCTTGTGCTGCCAGTCTAGATCCACCTGTGATACTTTCACTTTGGCAGCTCGGTCCACCTGCTCGTTGTTGTGATGTTCTTCATTAGCCCGGCTTTTGGGTACATGTGCATCCACGTGTCGAACCTTTATGGTCAATTTCTCTACTTGGGCAGCAATGTCCTGCCAAATCTCAGCTGCCCATATGGGTTTCCCTCTGCGTTGCCAGTTGGCCTTTTTCCAGCGATCCAGCCATCCCCACAAAGCATTAGCTGCCATCCATGAGTCAGTGTATAGATAGAGCCTTGGCCACTTCTCTCGTTCAGCAATATCCAAAGCCAACTGGACGGCTTTTACCTCTGCGACCTGACTCGATCCACCTTGTCCCTCAGTAGCTTGTGCAACTTGTCGTGTGGGGCTCTATACTGCAGCTTTCCATTTCCGGTTAGTGCCTACAATTCGGCAGGAACCGTCAGTGAAGAGGGCATATCGTCTTTCAGTCTCCGGTAGCTCATTATATCTCAGCACGTGCCACTTGCTTCTCTTCTTCTTCAGAAGACAATCCAAAAGTCTCACCTTCAGGCCAGTTTGTAATTATTTCCAGAATCCCAGGGCGATTTGGATTCCCAATATGGGCGCGCTGAGTGATGAGAGCAATCCACTTGCTCCATGTGGTGTCAGTGGCGTGATGTGTGGAAGGCACCTTTCCCTTGAACATCCAGCCCAGCACTGGTAGTCGGGGTGCCAGGAGGAGTTGTGTTTCTGTGCCAATCACCTCTGAGGCAGCTTGAACTCCTTCATAGGCGGCCAAGATCTCCTTCTCTGTGGGAGTGTAGTTGGCTTCAGATCCTTTGTAGCTTCTGCTCCAGAATCCCAGTGGTCGACCCCGAGTCTCACCAGGCACCTTCTGCCACAGGCTCCAAGACAAACCATGGTTCCCGGCTGCAGAGTAGAGCACGTTCTTCACATCTGGTCCCGTCCTGATTGGGCCAAGGGCTACTGCATGAGCGATCTCTTGCTTGATCTGGGTGAAGGCTTGCTGCTGCTCAGGGCCCCAGTGGAAATCGTTCTTCTTGCGGGTAACCAGGTAGAGAGGGCTCACAATCTGGCTGTACTCAGGAATGTGCATTCTCCAAAAGCCTATGGCACCTAGGAAGGCTTGTGTTTCCTTCTTGTTGGTAGGTGGAGACATAGCTGTGATCTTATTAATTACTTCTGTTGGGATCTGACAATGTCCATCTTGCCACTTGACTCCTAGAAACTGAATTTCCTGAGCTGGTCCCTTTACTTTGCTTAATGGCAAAACCAGCTTTCAGCAGAATTTGGATAATCTTCTCTCCTTTCTCGAAGACTTCCCCTGCTGTGCTGCCCCATACAATGATGTCATCGATATACTGTAGATGTTCGGGGGCCTCACCCTTTTCCAGTGCAGCCTGGATCAGCCTATGACAGATGGTGGGACTGTGTTTCCACCCCTGGGGCAGACGATTCCAGGTGTACTGCACGCCCCTCCAGGTGAAAGCAAACTTAGGCCTGCATTCTGCTGCCAGAGAAATGGAGAAAAATGCATTGGTGATATCGATAGTGGCGTACCACTTTGCTGCCTTGGACTCCAGCTTGTACTGGAGTTCCAGCATGTCTGGCACAGCAGCGCTCAGTGGTGGAGTCACCTCATTCAGTGCATGATAGTCTACGGTCAATCTCCATTCTCCTTCTGATTTACACACAGGCCAGATGGGGCTGTTGAAGGGTGAGTGGGTTTTGCTGACCACCCCTTGGCTCTCCAGTTTACGGATCATTTCATGGATGGGAATCACTGAGTCTCTGTCAGTACGGTATTGCTGACGGTGTACTGTTGTTCTGGCGATTGGTACCTGTTGCTCTTCAACTCTCGGTATTCCCACAGCAGAGGGGTCATCTGCAAGACCAGGCAAGGTGTTCAGTTTTCTAATGTCGTCTGTCTCTACAGCAGCTATCCCGAAAGCCCAGCGATATCCTTTTGGGTCTTTGAAGTATCCATTTCTAAGATAGTCTATGCCAAGGATGCATGGGGCCTCTGGGCCAGTCACGATGGGGTGTTTCTGCCACCTGTTCCCAGTTAAACTCACTTCGGCCTCCACTACAGTCAGCTGCTGGGATCCTCCTGTTACCCCAGAAATAGAGATGGATTCTTCTCCTACATACTTTGATGGCATCAGAGTACACTGGGCGCCGGTGTCAACCAAAGCCTTGTTTTTGTGGGTCGGATGTGCCAGGCCATCGAATCCACACAGTCCAATAGATCCGATTATCCCTCTCCTCTACCTGGCTAGAGGCAGGGCTCCTCTATTCCTGATCCTGGTACACGTTGCTCTCTCCCTGTAAATAGGTTCTTGAGGTTCCTTCAAGAGGATCAGTCATATCATCATTCTGATACTGTCTGGAGTTCTGTACACGAGAGACTGGAGCAGCATTGACTCTAGATGAGCTTCTTGGGGTAGGTGTCCCTCTTTTCAGCTCACGTACCCGGGCTGCTAAGGAGGAGGTGGGTTTTCCATCCCACTTCCTCATGTCTTCTCCATGCTCCTGAAGGAAAAACCAGAGGTTACCTCGTGGAGTGTGTCCTCTCTCCCTGCCTGAGGAACGCCAGCTCCTAATGGCAGAAACTCTTGTTGGTTCGGGAGAGATCTGGTAGTTGTTTTCCTTAAGTTCTTTTTTTAGTTTCTGATGGCCCTCTTCAATCAAGCTTCGGACTTGCTCCACCAGCCTTGTTTCCACGGATGAGACATGGGTATGAAATGGGGATGTGACAGTGTCCTCATAAATTCCTAGTTTATTGGCCAAGACGCCTACCATGTCCTCACCTTCCCTCCACTGCAGCGTTGCCAAGTAACAGAGAATACATCTCTGGTCCAAGCCGTGCGAATCTCAACCACATCTGTGACGTGCACCGGACACAGTCTGGGCTCTTAGGAAATCTCTCATCTTCTGAGAAAATGATCTCCAGCACAGCCAATTCCCTCAGGCATCGGATACCTTGTTCTATTGTGCTCCATTTTCCTTGGTGCACCTGAAGATCTTCTTTACAAAGGTATCTGTCCTTCACACTTGTCAGCAGTAGCCGCCAGAGGCTGAGAGCTTCTTGGGTTCTCCCAATCCCCTGGTCAATGACCACATCCCGGGACAGAGATCCCAGTTGCCTGGCCTCACATCCATCCAGAATGGTGTCATTGGCTGCAGCGTCCCAGATGCGGAGCAGCCAGGTCAAGATGGACTCATTTGTCTGGCGGGTGAATTCCCTCCGCAGGTCACGCAGCTCACCCAGGGATAGAGAGCGAGTGATGATTTCTGGCTCTGTCACTTCTGCTGGGTGCGAAGGTCCTGCCACGTCCTCATCAGTCACTATGCGAACTGATTTGCTCTTTGATTTCTTCTTCTGAACGGGGGCAACTGCTACTGGTCTAGGCTGTTCTGGCTCAGTGATGGTTTGTGTGGAGATGCTGATGGTACTTCTGGCTTTTTTCTCCTCTGTGGCAGTCTGCATAGACACGGACACTGTTGCTTTGCTTTTGGCTTTTTCCTCCTTTGTGGCAGTCTGCATAGACACGGACACTGTTGCTTTTTGTTTGGTTCTTCTCCTCTTTGTGACATTCTGTGCAGACGTGGATGAAGTTGATTTGTTTCTTTTTTCCTCTTCCTCAAGAATACGCAGCAATACACCATGTAGTGTTTTGTTTCTAAGCATGTTGTAGGCTGTAAAGGCTGTGCAGAGGAGACAAAGCAGAACTAACAACAATATTATGCTGTCCTTAGCATCCAGCGGGAACTCAACATTTCCAAAAACTACTGTTATCAGGCCGGAAAGATTGGAAAAAATCATCCTTTACCCCTCTCGCCAAGGGCTGGGTGTGATTGTTAAAACCCCGGATGTAGCAACCTAGACTAGGACAAGCAAACAAAGTCGAGTATATATTCTGGATTATGTTCATTGCCTCAGAGGTTATCATGCAGTAGACATAATAGGCCAATAAAGCAATTTTTATACCATACCCTGGTCTACACAGGAGCATTACAGCTGGCAGATAGTTCCCCATGTGTGGAAAACTATAGAGAGCAAGATATAAAACCCATGTAAGTATGTTGAGAATCATGGTGAAAACAAAATTGTAATACTTTTTCTCAGTACCCTTTGTGCCCCACGTTGGGCGCCAATAAATGTATTGGTTTGAAAGTAAAACCAGTGCAAGACTCCAAGTCAGTAATACAATTTAATAGGAGAAAAGAGAAAAAATAAAATACATGCAATAATATAAAAGAAACAACCACCAACACAGTCAGAAATACAACCTGACACCCTGTCAGTCAGGGTGTTGGTAGCAGTCCCTATGAATGGTGGCTGCAGTCCTCCTGGATGACAGATGTGGCTCCGTTGAAGCAGTGCTCCTGTAGAAGGTGCAGTTTTCCTCCAAAGATCCAGCGATGATGTGGAAAAGGTCCGACTTTCCTCTGGGATCCAGTAGAAAGGTCTGCCTTCACGTCCCAAACCCCAGTTTTTTCATCTAGGTAGGAAAGGCTTGGCTCCTGCCCCTGGCTGGGGCATCTCCCAATGGGATGATGTAATCTTATCAGTCACACAATAGGACTTAATGGCCCATTAACGGAATATATCTTCTGGAGGAAGGATGGGTTGTGAATAGATAACGATGATCATCCCCCCCCCCCCCCCCCCCCCCCCCCCGATCTTATCAGATGGCACATCAGCAGAGGATATCTCCCACAGAGATAAGGATCACCACCCCTCCCACATTTCAACAGATGGTGATAAAATACACATTTTTGCATTGTACCCCAGGACACCGAGTTAACACTGTCCATTTGCACAGGAGGTTCCTCACTTTTAAGAACACAATCTCATCCAGGAGGAAGCTTCATGACTGTAAACTCTGTAAGTTCTTTATCTTCTCTCTCAAAAAAGGCACCAACAGAAAGGCATGGAGAGATTCAAGACAGCAGTTCCCAATTCTCTGACAGGGTTAACTCAGTTCCCACCTCTTCTTTTCCAACCCTTGCCTTCCTTTACTCTCTTTCCCATCTATCTCAGTAAAAGTTATTCATAGGAAGGACCTTCAAAATGTCTGCAGAGTTTCTTAGCACAAATGGCACTGATCTCATATGGGACATATGAGAGCACCGGTGAGTAACATCAGCACTACAAACAAACAGTGCTGCATCAGGGCACCAGAAAAAACACAGATTACATCCTTTGAAAACTCTGCACTTTCTTCTTTGGTGACTGCAGCAGATGTTGTCACCTCCTTAGGACAGAGAGTACATTGACTACAGCCAGTAGTCAGTGTAACAAATGTTAAGCTCACTAATAAACAGATTAAGGCAAGAACTAAGTTTTTCAATAAGCTGTTTAAGAAGGTAACATTATACATTTAAGAAGGCTTTGAGAGATATACTTCTTTCTTTTAAAAAGACATTATAATCAAGGATGTGACTATAACAGCTGAGTTTCAAACTCTGTTCACTTGGTTCACAGTGACCTTTTGCTATGGTTTGGGTTGTGATAAGGCCTGGGTCATCTCATCACCATCAGGAGCTGCTCAGCAGCACATACACAATGAGCACACTGGTCACAGCTCAGCTCTCATGCCCACATGGCCAAACTTGGCAACTTGAACTCAGAGAATTTCATGCGTAGGGATTCTGTTTTGTAAAATGTTACATTTTTTGAGAATGTTGCACTTTATATTTGTCATTTAATGCTTAGTCAGTAGGCTGCGTTCCTGAAACATTATCCCATATGTGGAATTTGGGTTGTTTCTCACTTACTTTCCACTGCCCCCCTCCCCTCTCAAAAAAAAAAAATCCTTGAAAACACCTACTTCACAATGCTGACACAGCAAAGCACATCATTCTTCCACCACCTGCTTGCATGTCTGCAGAGTAAGATGTAACAAAAGGAGCAACAACCTAGAGAATGATACTACCTAACTGCAGAGTAGGTCAAAAACATGCCCATACAAACTTTTACATGTATTTTAAGTTCATTTTCCATGTAAGTTTTAATTTAGCCGTAAATTGAATTTCTATCAGCAAAGGATTTTTTTGCCACTGCTGCCTTTTTATTGGTTTCTCCCCCATGGCATAAACCCATTATTTTTCTCTGACATCATCAGAAATTAACTTCTTTTAATCTTTTGTTACCTTTACCTAATGTCATCAATATTCAATATCCTACCTCTGAAAACCAATTAAAAAAAATCTACTATTTTCTCCATTCATCTCCCAGTTACAGTACTGTTATTATCATTTATTCACAATCACTTTTTCTCTGGCATACATCTACCCTGCAGCCAGTCCAGGAAAAGACTACTAGGCACTGATCAAAGAATGAGACTGGCTGTATTAATCCTCATTTCGTACCACACACATACTATACCAAGTAGATAAGATAACATGAAAATAGAGCTTTTTTAAAATATTCCCTCTAATTAAATAGTAAAGTCACCGTACCAGCTCTTATGACTACTTTTGATCTCAAAAGGCTCTAAGTGGACAGCAAATAACCCTTGGTTTGTAGAGCAAGTGACAACCTTGAACAAGACATCTAAAATACTTACACAGAAGATGTAGGGTATTTTAAAATGTGTCCTTAAAACCAGCACGCAGTCTCCCCCATGGAGTTCAATAAGCAGAGTGATTTCACACTGTCTGTGCATTAAAAGCTGAGGCAAGGGAAAATGTTTCCATCATATCTACTAACAAAAACTGTTGGTGTATACATTGGCCTTTCAGACATATGTGGTCTTACATTTTGTCACTTTGGAGCAGATGTTTAATTGGGAGGAAGTGATTTTGAACATCTGTAGCCAACATCTGAGAACATGGATGAAGACCACACAGAGCCTTGAGGAAATTAAAAGTCTATGTAATTATGTCATTTCCTAGTATGAGTATTTAGGAGAATTTAACAAATAAACAAGGAGCTTCAATAGAGAACCTTCAAAAACCTTCCTCTCCTCTCACTTGCCTACCTTGTGCCTTAGAAAATAATTGGTACCTGAGGAGATATCAAGTCCATTAAACAAGGTTTGACCAACAAGAGATACTGCATTCCTTCAAGGAAAAAGAACAGGGAAAACCCCACCAATTTAGTACCAAGCTTTTAAACCCTTAGAGAAACAAAGCAAAGCAGAGTAAATATTTAAAATGTAAAAGATTACTCATTCTAATGGGTCTCAGGTGTACTGCAACAACTCAGGTTTAGAACTACACTGCAGCATATACAACAGCAAAATCTTCCACAGAGAAGAGCCAGGGGACAGACACACCACAATTCAACTCTCCAGCTTGCAATGGCATTGCTGGTGATCACCGCCAGACCTGAGCAAATGCCTGCCTCCTGATTTCTAGTTACATCTTTCAGAAGCTGGGTTCTTCAAAGAAGAGCTTAGATAAAAAAAGAATATCCAGCTAAGGTTTTTCTGCTTGGCAAGATGATACACTGGGAAAAAATGAGGGAAGCAAACATCAGCTCCCATCACTGTGAGTGGAGGTGGCCATGAAATTCAGTTTCAGCAAACATTCAGCAGGACTTCCGTTTTTCAAAACTGCTTTGCTTAAACACAGCATCATCTACAGAAATCAGACAGTTACTACATTTCTGAAATTCTAATTTAAAACCACAAACCTTAACAAAATTAAAAACATGTTTAAATAAAAATATAAATTCAGCCTGGTTTTGCTACCTCTCCTTTCTAGAAGTCATTTACTATTGTACTGAACACAGGTTGAGATTTTGCACTATCAATTATGTAAAAATAAATGTTACTTTGCTAGGAAGATTACTGATTGAAAACTTTAAATTTAATTAGGATCAAGTCAACAAAATGGTAATGGTTCAGCTCAAGCACAGTTTATAAAACATGGGGAAAATCACAAAGTTTCACAAAAATTATATGACCAGTAAGTATTTGCCTAAATTGACAAAATCAGTCTCTAAAAATCTTCCTCAAGTGGATGCCAGACCTGGGAGAAGAGAACTGCTACATAAAAATCACTCTAAGTAGCATTAGTAAACCAATGGTGTCTAGGAATATTGAAAGACCTTGTCACAATTCTCAGCTCATAAAACTGCTGGAGTAGCTCCATGGCAGAAGTGAAAGACTTGGAAGAGGCCAGTATGGCGTGTTGTGCCATCACACATTCACTCATATAGCTGACATGCTTCGGCTTGACAGTAAAAAAATCTTCCTTTTACTTAAGCTACAGACTATGGCTTTATGGGAAAAAAAATGGCAGCTCAAAAGAGCAAGATGCTGTTTCACAACATGCATTGGGGAGGGTACAGCAGGGAATGCACACCTGACACTGACAGCTTTATGAGGGGTTTCTGGATCACAAGATTGTCTGGAAATTTCTTTGTACAAATCAGTGTATTCAAATTACCAAACTCACACACCCAGAGTAGCAAAACTAAATACCATTTTGAAGCAGTGCAGTGTCTTCATTCCAGTAGAACTGGAACATGGTTTTGCCCTCCACGGAATGAACCCTAATACAAGTAGCAAAATTTTCAAGAAAAGAATTGTTAAAAGCTCCATGAAAAACTTCCATTTTTGTCCCACATGAAAATATGCTACCTTAACTTTTGGTGTATATCTTTTTATTAAAAAAAGAAATTAATTAGTTGCTATTAATTAGCAGTCAAAGACAGAGAAACAAGCATGCTCTCTTGTCTCAGATGAATTATGATGGTACTTTCAAAGCTGACTCAGGAATTAATCTACTAGTTTCAAGAAACAAAATAGCAAAAGATTCAGTCTTTGGCAGCTTTTAAACCATCTGTTCCACACTATTTTAATCACTTCTGCTCAGTACAGAGATTACAGGTTTCAGTTCATTTGTGATGGAAAAACAAAGAATGCTGCATTTTTTCAGCATGTGGGGAGAAATCCAGAATCCTCCCAAGTACCCTGAAACTGGGGTATATGAAGAAAGTAAAAGGTTTACTGGGTTGCACGCTGGAGGGTGATAAAACCACCCTCCCCCTCCATGTGGGATTCCTCCTGTGCCTCGAAGCAAACGCAAATTGGAATGTGCCACACTGACCTGAAAAAAGAGGGATGTGGGGAAGGAGCTCCCATTAGCCACTTTATTATGGCAAAACAATTAGTATCATTCTTTCCAATGAAGAATCCAAAAGTTCCCATTGCTATCTGTTGTGGGAAACTGCTTGTTAATGTGAAGGATGTGTTTCCTCAGCTCAGAAGTTCCAAACTTACAATGACCTCCTTGTAACACTAGAAGTCAGCAGGGTAGAAGCAGTAGGTGGGTTAGAAGGGATGAGCCTGTCTTCTCTGTAACACGGATTTCTTGTCCCCTCTCCCCATCCCTGAAAGAAGAGCAAGCGGTTCTCCAAGGTGACAAGCAAACACAGAGGTCTGGTCTCACAGTACACTCGAACAGATCTTCAGCTCAAAGTCTCCTCTGTGCAGGTGACTGGTGGATTAACACGAGCATTTGTGTTTACCTGCCCAAATTACACAAATGACTATTGCCCTATACCATTTGCATCTTCCCCAAGGAACTGTAATGTTCCAGTTTCTGCTTCCACTGTGTTGTCTTAGTAGTTTTGAAGGGGATCTGACACAGCTCTTTGTGCTGCAGTTGAAATGAAGTGTCAGTTCCTTCTCAGGGCACTGAAGGGGTCCTTCCCAACATGCAAAGCTAATGTGGTCTTCTTGAAAACATCCGTAAGACTTACCCAGACCCAAAATGATTTAGCCTGTGATTTGATTAAGATGTAGGTAGCCAAACAGACTTATTAAGAGGGAACTTGAACTCCCACCTAAACATGTCAGCTTGCCCAAGGTCAACCTCCCATTGAAAAAGTTTCTTGGGTTGTAAAAATTAATTCTTAGTATTCCCATGATCAGTAACTCCCATATGCTACCATCTTATACTGATATTAAAAGAGCAACTCAACTACATGAAGGTCAGCATAAGATCAGCTAAACAGGACTGGTACATTTGTTTTGCATGGCCTTGGATGACTGACAGTGTTGGCTGGAAAATAAATGCATTACACAATTTTTTATTTCCCTTATCAGCTTTCAACCAGTGCAGTGTAAATTCGCATTTACTGCTTTTTACAGTCATCAAAACTAGCAAGAAACTGAATGTATTAATAAAAATGCTTGATTTCTGCATATAGACAAAACATGCCCAAAAATAAAAAAAAGTTTACCTTGAGTATAAATGATAAAGCATTTATTATGGTGCAGAATACACCCCTATGCTTGTAATTAAGACTATAATAACTCTTAACTATATAAATCAGGGAGATAGAAAAGATCCCCTGGTTTACATAGATTTGTGCAGCCACTTTCCATTGCTGAAGGATCCTCTAGGTGGATTAGTCATCTCTGATCTCAGATTAAGCTGTAGGTTTCCACAGGAAACATGTTCTATACTACAGCAAACAAAAACACAGTGAGGTACTTTCCTTCCTCTTTTTTCACCTTGTTTTCCCAATTTGAGGCCTTCAGCATTTATTCCATCTGGATATCCAGCTAGTAAAACCCTGTAAAAATCAAGACCTGTGTGAATATCATATACCCACAGAGAGTGCCGGTCTGAACCAGAAAGGGATTGTAGTGTTCTATTTTTAGGACAGAAATGTCACAGTCAATAGTGAGGCACATATCCTGCTTCACTCTGCCCTGGAGGTAACAGCTTTAAAGGTCAGAAAGCAATGCTTTCTGGAGATACCCCACTCCAGCTTCTCCAATAAGAATGTGTGATTTGCCTTTTGAATCTGAAAGTTATTTACCCAGAGTGGTAAGACTTCAAACTGCTCACACCCTGCACATATGTGCACTTTGGACAATTGTTTCCCCTTACGACAGGAGTCTTTCTTAGAGTCCATAGGATGCTTTCTGCTCTTGTTCTCTGCAATGCAAGTATGAAAGACAGATTGAACTGTCCCCTAATGCCACCCAGAAACAGAAAGATAGAAGGAAAAGAATGAAGCATGGCAACTGCTCCTCAAGGAACTCTTCCATGTGGCTGGCAAATGAGTGCTTTCTCTCTTCAACAAATTGTTTTTAAACTATCTCCAATGCTGATATTTGAGACGCTTCCAAACAAAGGTTTCAAATCCCTCGTGTTTCAAGAGTCTGCAGCGTGGCTCTAACAGCCTCCTGCTACAGCACCTAGGGAAACTGAGAATGGGAATCCAGATAGAGGGCTGTGTAGGAGAGAGAAAACAAGTCTTCAGTGAAACCCCAGCTGTGACTCAAGACCTCCAGTAACATGATCTAATCATAATTAAATCTGCCCACTTAGGTGATTTTCTTACATGTTCTACTGTAACCTGTTATGCATTTAGGTAACTTCTATGTATAAAATTACCATTTCCCCACTTTGATCCTTGTTAGCATGATAAATAGATATAGTTTGACACTTCCATCATGCTAGTATCCAAAATATGAAGATATGGGGAAAAAAACGAAGAAAACTGGTGAATAAATATACTGGTTTAAATTAATTATATCATCATCTTAGAGAGACACATTGTACGTAATCAATTAACAATGTACATAAAAAGATAGTCCAAAAAATCCACCATTCAGGCTTGAGCCTTCCTTCTACTTTGCTGGCTGAGATGATGTCCAGCAAGAAAGACAATTTATACTACATCAGTGAGAAGGCTGCTTGCTTGATGGGCTGCTTCCTTCCTCTAACTCCACACACACATCAGCAGCAGGAGCAGTAGCTGCTCCAGCTCTTTACAGTTTGTATACTCTGGCCTGTGGCAGGATGATGAGCTGCTAGGGGGGAAAAAAGGATAATGTGGGAGAACCAATAGAGGAATGCTGATTCTTTGTCACTCACAATAGCCCATCTCTCTCATTCACAGCTGCTCCCTCTCTCCTGACTCTACCTCACCTAGCAAGGGGAACCAAGTCAAACTGAAGCTTTGACTTGACTCAAGACAGCTGTGAGCCCAGTGCTCTAGACTGTGAATACAGCTGCCAACTGGCATGAAGTGAGTTACACCATACAGACAAATACTGACTACACAGTCACCCATTCTCCATCAGAGCTGTCTCCACAGTTAACAGAACACTTTTCCAAATGCAATGGCTTTCAGTCACTATTGGCAAAATTGATGCAAGTGTCACTAGGAGGGAAGGTGATTTTTAATTATTTTTTAAACCACAAAAATATGAATATGTAAATGAATACATGTAATTTTCTGGTATCTAAATAAAGATGATAAAATATAAGCTTTAGACTCATGCACCAGGTAAAAGTGATTAATAGATAATGTACACATGAACAAGATGTTGAATACCTTTTAAAACACCAGTCTATTTAGCCCTCTTACCTGCTTTTCTCTTTTAAACTTATTCCTGTTGATGACTCAATTAGCTTCCTTTGCAGACCCTAAGTCCCCATGGTGTGAGTTTTACCAAGTAGAAGAAATCTGATCTTCTGCAGTGCACCTCCTTGATTAATCCCTTGCTACTACATCAGGGCAACTCTACTGTGTTACTTAGGCAGGGACCTTAGTTAAAAGCTCACAACCAGCCCCAGCTCATTTGCACAACGTGGCTGAAAATCCCATATGTGTAAGAAGTATCATGTTGTTCTTCTTATTCCTACGGGGGAAATTCTTATTAGGCCATTAATGATCCAAGGCCAACAAATAATAGTTTATTTATTTATGACATCATAAACTACAATAATCCATGAAATCAAAACTGCTCCTGTATGACAGGCGCTCTTAACACTTCCACAGGTTTTCTTCATTTTTTTTTGTTATGAAAATGAGTTAGTAATTTGCCTTTCAGAAACTTGACAAAGGGATTAATTTCATAGCAGTGACATCACAAAAAAGGCTGGAAAGATTACTGTGTTGGGCACAGTCCTGCCATACTGCAGAATGCTCTACATGGAGGAAAGATGCCTTAAAAATACCAGAGATCTAACTGTCAGGTTTGGGTAATGTGAGCAAACACTCTAAGAAACTTCAGCATGTTGGCACATTCCTTCACTACTGGGACTCAAATAAAATGCCAGCAGACAGACCTCAGAAGAACCGATGGAGGAAAGGGGAAGTTTAAACTCCTTCCCACCCACAGAAATCATGCTTTGGACCAGCAATGCTGTCCCTATTATTCATCGGCTCAAAAATACTGACTCAGCAAAGAATTTAAGCAAGTGCCTAAATTTAAGCAGTTTAATTAACTTTGACGTCAGTGAGCCTACTTCTGTGCTTATAATTAGATATGTGCTTGCTGAAGCAGAGCCCATCTGAATAGAATCTCGTTGATTTTAATTTGGCCCTTTTGTCTTTGCCCCTCATTTATTCTTTGCAGTGACTGAAGGATTAGTGCTAAGGTTCTGGTTCAGGAATGCACTTGAACAACTCATCTTCACTCATAACATACAAAAAGAAGCTAAGCATATCTCAAAAAATAAGCATAGACCTAAGTGCTTTCCAAAATAATGATAGTTTAATGGTTGAAGAACACATGATGGTCCACATGTGGTACCTTATGTTAGTCAGATTTTTTTTACAAGATAGAATTTTTTTTTTCCATTTCCATTAAGAGCTAAAAGTAGTGTTCCACACGCTATAAATGAAAATTTACAAGTAAGCAGCTACTTCACAGAGAAATTAAACTTTATAGGTATCCTTTCACAATGCTGTTAGTTCTTGCAGTACGGAAGAGCCTGCTGTAAATATCTTATTTGTTCATTTGAATGATGGCCTTTAGGTCCCAAAATCTGGGATATTTTAAGGTCATGTAAAAACAGTCACAAAACAGTAAAGCATTCAATTAATTTTAAAAACAAAACAAACAAACAAAACCAAATCAAAGTAAACAAAAAAACCCAATACCAAAACTGCATGGAGAATGAAGAGAGCATGAACCTCAGGGATCCAAGTCATCAGAAATAACACTTCAAGACTCTGAGGTAAAAAGACAATGAGGGACCTCCACAGCACACACTAGAGCAAAACCGCAAGATCAAAAGCTTCAGCTCCTGCCAGGCATTTCTGCTAAACACCTCTAGAGGAGAATCTGATGTCTTTTAGCATGCCCATGAATTGGATACAGCACACAGATAGCATCTTTAACAAGCCTTTTAACTTAGCTATTTCGGCCCATTCTTCTGTGTTTATGGCCTTTTAAAAGCTGGAATACATGACAGCCATTATTAACTGCAGATTCTACAATTAAAGGTGGATTTAGAAGGATACAGCAGCGCAGGGGGAAGAGCAAAACAGAAGGAAAACCAAGAACTGAGTTCAGTATGAAAAACACTGCAGGAAGAGTTACTGAAACAAGGAATCCCAAAGAGTAGTTGTGCTGAAGACACTGCTGTCCATCACAGTCCTGATCCACACAGCTCCCTGCAGGGTTCCCTGATCCTCTGTACCACAACACAGCGTGGGATGACTGCGCTACACCACCAACAGAACCACTGCAGGTGCCTGTGCCACTGAACTGTGCCACCAAACTGCAAGGGCAAAGGATTTGTTATGCTGTTTGCATTAATTACACAGCTAAAACAACAATGAATCTTTGAAAAATATCTATTTGAAATCCCATTGATTTCATGATTTTTCAGAAACACTACCCACAAATACATGCATGCAGCAAGATGGCTCATCCTTCATTTACACAAAATCTGTTGTCACATACCTAAATTTCTGCTGCCAAAAGAGTACTGTAAGACAGTTTAAAAAGGTCCAGCCTTAAAGTAAAACTGAAGAGAAAGCTGACAATATAAATAAATCAACTATGTATTTACTTCATGAGTGTATTTGGAGAATAGAAAAGAATGTCCCAGTTGGATTATTAAAGCAATATGTGCTAAGTGACAACTATAGGTTCTTTTAAAACCTACTATCAATTTCTTTAGTTTGTTAAGATGGGGTGACACATTGGGATTAAATGAGAAGTAGAAAAACTCCTTCTAGTTGTTTTAATTTTGGGGATATTATTTGCTTATTAATTTGCACATGCTATAAGGAGAACCTGCAGATATCATAAAACTTCACTATCCCATCCCATTACTTTGGATTTTTAATTAGCACGATTGGGTTTCCCTGGATACAACTAGATTTTTTCATTCTATAATTTATATTTTTATCCTAAGGTTCAGCCTCCCCCACAGTAACTCATTTGTCTAGAATCTTCTAATTTACAGGCAGAACAGGCATTTGCTGTCCATTTCCTCTGCTCCTAAAGTGTGACCTCACCCTTCTTTGCTCTGTTTCTTTTTGCTGCATCAGTAAAACCAATAAAACTATTTCAGCTCTGTCATCTCTACTCTTCTACTGCTTTAAAAACAGCTGCCAAAATAATGGGCACGATTTATTGTGTGGGACAGATGATGTTTGGTCTGGGCACACTGAAAACAGACTCTACGGTGTCTCACCATCCTGTACACAGCAATCCAGGCTTTTTCTCAGGAACAGGCTTAGAGTTCATCACTAACAAATAGTTTTCTAAGCATGGAACCTTAAAAAGTAACTCCAACATTGCTATGTAAGACAGCTATTTTTGCACACAAGCATAGTTTTATTTTTTCAATCTCTCTGCAACCTTTTTAGCTTTATTGACGTCATGATAAGTAGAGTTTTTGGACAGAAAGATGAAAGCCAGATAAAAACGTCACCCATTGCAAATAAACATAGTAACAGAACAACGATCCAGTATAGACTTTTGTTTTCACCTCTGTAGACTAAATGGCACCTGCAGAATAGTTTCCTTTCATGGGGAAATGTATCTAATTCATATCTGACTAATCCAAGTTTCCAGTATGTTTTCAAACCACAGTCCAAATATACTTACTTCACAACAGATACACATATATGCTCATATTCCTTCCACTTCCTCAGTTAGTTTTGTTTTCTGCTTTTCTCTACAAAACTCCCCTCCAGAATGATTGGTATCACACTGAGACTTGTCAGCCATGTATCAATGTTAGCTTTTTGAAGACCTTAGAGGTCACCATCCTTCTAGAGAGTTTAGGATTATATGAGTGATTAAAGTTTAAGATTTAATTAAATGTAAGGCAAATACATTTCCCCTCCTTCCTAGATTTGAAAACATAACCCATCCCAGGGTTGGAAATTCTGGCCCTTCCACTCAGAGTGAAAGCTTACATTTGTCACTGATGCATGGAGACGTGAATTCCACCAGAACAAGAAAATATGAGGAACACAGAAGATGCTTTCAACTGCAGAAGCCTGTAACAGCACTACAGCAGTCTGTAGTGCTGACTGAACCAAAGGGACTGTGCCAAGGCAGACATGGCAGTTAGGATTTCCCCTCTGCTTTTCTAACATTGCCTTCAGTGTTTGCTACAACACACATTGTAATCAAAGGAAAGGAAAAATTGCTGAAATGCTTCTGCAGACATAGCTGTTCCAAAGGGATGCTGAAAATCACTCTGCTGTCCTTCAAAAGGACTGAGGTCTGTTTGAAGCATAGCTCCCAGCAAGGACTCCACAGGAAGACTGGCTCCTGAAGTCTGCTCAGCTGACTTCTCTGCCCTGACACATGGCTTGAGTTCTCATATTAGCAGTAAAGTCACAAACTTTGAATTTTGGTGTGTCAGAGATATCTTCACAATATCATTAGTAATTAATCACCAAAGGATCCCACTGAGCCTCCAGCAGTGGTGTGATGATCCACCAGCTTTGTGTTACTGGCCTGAGAGCTTTGCTCTCAGACATTACTCTTGTTTCTAATCCCAGCTTTCTGTCCCTTTACAGGCACTGAATGATTCTGCATGGGGCTGACCTTGCTTACACAGAACAGGAACACAACACTTCCTTCCACCCTTCTATCAAGATTCTCTAGATGGCAGATCAGTGCCCAGACCCCATACCAAGCACACAGCTTCACACAATGGTCCTGCTGTAAGCCAGTGGCTCAGAGGCAGGAGCTCTTTGAGTGACAGCTGTGACACTGTGCTGCCACTGCCCTGGCTGAGGAGCTTCTGCCTTCTTGATCACTGCAAGCTGGGAGCAATAATTGCCTGCAAAGGATCAAATGAACACAGAATTTCCTCCAATCAAAGACTCTGTCTTTACCTATTAAGTTTTCCACACTCTGAAAGAAGTAAAAAGTATCTCTCTCTTTTGGAACATTTTTTTTCTTTCATTTTGACAGTTGCTAGACCAAAATGTCAGTCTAGCTCTTCTCCAGCTCATCTTAGGTATTGAATGTGTAATTAGCTAAACTGCATAAAATTTTAAATCAGAATTTAAATCAATTTGCTATCCTGTAAGGCAAGCTAGATTTTGCTACAGAACAGAGAAAGGAGGCTTGCACAATTTTGGCTCTAACAAATATCTAGCCAAGTCTTTGCTTTTGCTCTCAAGACAGCACAACATTGACACAATTTTAGTACCTTGCTGCTTTTGCTTTGGTCAAAACAGTTACTGTAGCTACTGCTTACTATTTCAAACACATTTGATTGTAATGCTAGAAAACCTCCAAAGCAAAATTCCCTTACAGCCTGCAGTGGTATGTAGCTTTTCAAGGACCACTAGGTCCACTACAACATTCCTACTGGGAGACAGCAACTGTTATAAATTTCTGGCAATTAACCTCTCACAATCTTATTTTAGACCAGCAGTGCTTCATTTTTCACACTGAAAACTTAGAGGTCTCTCTGGTTCTTTGCCTTAATTGAAATTGCTTCTGTAGTAAATACACTAAATAATTTCATTTTGGTTTTTTCAGTGATGGAAAGACAGTATCTTCCAGAGTGAGCAAGATTAATGTCTTTTGGGTCTGACTAGGCAGTCATAAGGGAAACTATCACACGTGAAACAAATACCCTGCTTTGTACACAGATGTTCACTGTCCAATTTATTTCCTCAGGAGCAGCTCCTGTTCAGCCTTCTATTATTGAGTTCAGAGCCAAGTCAGTCATACTTGCCTTTAAAAATGTTTAAATTTATGTTTCCCTAGAGAACTTGCTTTAGAAGATGCACATTTTAAACCATTCTGTGAACCTGAAACCAAGGATCGATGTCTGTGTCTGCAGGTTTGAATCTACAGAGCCATAAGCAGGGCTTTGGGAAACAACAGCACAGGCAGGTAGGATCTAAAAATCTGTAACTTCTGCTA
Organism: Sturnus vulgaris; assembly: GCF_052056855.1. Classification (NCBI taxonomy): domain Eukaryota; kingdom Metazoa; phylum Chordata; class Aves; order Passeriformes; family Sturnidae; genus Sturnus; species Sturnus vulgaris. The sequence continues at coordinate 14,379,851 of NC_142250.1, forward strand.
TCCACTGAAATTAGTAGCTCCAGCACACCTTAAGTGCAGGCACTTCTCAAAGAAGCAAGGAATTATTGAAGAGGGTTGAATTAGTTTGATCACATATTTCATAGGAGACAACGTTCTGCAAGAAATGCTACTGCTTTATGTTTTGCTCAGAGGGAATTTCAGAAGTTGAGTAATATTCAGTTGATACAAAATGCAAAGAAACAACGGCTCTTTGTAACAGTGCACATAAGAAATACAGCAGCAAAGCACAGATACAACTGAGATACCTACTAGACAGATAGATAAGAGTCAAAGAGATTTCCTTAGGACTGCACAATATCCAGGCATTTCCATGCTTGATCATTTTATCCTTCCAGCACATTAGGAAATCTTATATATGAGCTTCAGCCCCCAAAACAACTGCATCTACAGGGAAGTCTTTTAGTAGAGAGACACTCATCATCATGTATTTGTTCGTTGGGCTTGACATCCAGACTTTCCTAAAAGCCTGGTTTAGGTCATAGAAATGAGATTTAAACCAACTTAATTTTCTAGTTAGAGTCACACCTTTCAGAGTTTATTATTGTTAAGCTACTAAACTTAAAGAGGAAGATCTTATTTCTTCCATTTATTCCTCAAGTCAGGTGTTACTGATATCTCCTACAAAGCAGGATTTACCTTACATGCAAGTGTCAGGAATAAAGTCTGGATTTATCAGGATACTCACAGAAGTGTCTCACAATGAATGTATTGTTGCATTTTCATCAGAATACCAAAAAATAAAAAGGAAGTTATTTACCTTGGCTTCCAGAAAACCCACAGATGAAAGCAAATCTGATGGTTTTCTTTATATGTTTTACTGGAAGTAAAAGTAGGTATAGGCAAAAACAATCTATAAAAAGGAAACAATCCAAAAGCCTCATCAAACATGAACATATTGACTTCGACTGAACTTCTCAGAAAAACAGTACATATTGTAAGAAACAATATGCTTTTTTTTGGGAACATATTGCTTAAGATTCTCTTCCAAACAATTTTCCTTTATTCTGTGGTCTTTCTCCTTGAATTCCCTCACATGAAGTTGCACAAAGACTAATGCAAATTAGAACTATCTGTGATGATGAATCCTTACGATTTTTTGTTTATTCTTCACCGATATTTAAATGAATTTATTGTATCACACAGAACCTTTGCAAATACCGTGCTATCAGCACACTTTAATAGGTGTGCTTAAATATGAGCATTAGAAAAGATGAAATAAAAGCATTTTTTCAAAACTTCTCAGTATGGAAACGTCTCTTTTTAAAGAGAAATACTACATATAACAGCTTATCTACTAATCATTGTGTTTCTCAGAGTGTCATGTCTAGAGTACTCAGAGCAAGAACTTTTTTTCACAGGCTGACTTCATGCTACAGACAAGCCTGGAGGAATTAGGGATGGATCTGAAAATGTGAGCTGTGGAATCTCAGTTGTATTTAGAAAATGAACTTGCTGTTCTTGGTGCTTGATGAGCTGATCTGTTCACATAGTTCATGCTTTCGTGGTTCAGCCCTCCAGCAGCACAAAAGCTCCCAATCCCCATGGAAGTTGCTATGTTACTGTTCTCTTAGCTGGACTCCTCCCGAACTTCTCTGAATGCCTCCAAGATACACAGGCTAATAAGAGAGCACTGGCAGTGAGGTACATTTGGATGCACTGCAGCTCAAAAGGGAACAAGTTCAGGACTGCTTGCTGCAAAGCTGAGAAAAGGTAACTTGTAAAGGGCAAATACCATTCTAAGAGGTTGCTTTCTTCTCTCCCATGAATATATGCAGGCTTTCACAGCTGCCTCCCCTCTTACTTGCCTTTTGTGACTTACCTCATCTTCACAGGGAAGTTACTCAAAACAACATAAAATGAAAAATCAAAATTCACACCTAGAACAAGATCTAAGCTGTCTCTACCACCAAATCTTCAGCTGTTCTCAGAACATATGGAATCCCTGAAGCAGAAGACAGAAAACACTGATAGAGATCAACAGAAATCTTCACTGGGGAATGCCAGTTCCAGTCCAAGTGAAAGTGTGTTGCATGCTTTAGGAAAAGATTCTTCCCAGGAACTGCATGGTAAGTTAATGCACTACACATTCAAATCTGCTGCAGAGAGAGCATTCACGTCAGTACCAGCCTCACGAAAATCCAAGGCACAGACTAAGAAAACAGCAGAGCAAGCTTGTTGCTGTAGTTGAGTGTCCACAATTTCTTTAAGTGCTATAGTAAAGGCATTAGAGCAAAAATGTTCCAACCTGGCAACAGTTTTACTGTGACATCTCTCAAAGTCAGAATTGGTACCATGGTAACAAGGACCAGTGAAATGTCAAAAAAACCAGGCCAGATACACCACCTGGTATTTTGGCTAGTCAGAATAAAGCAGCAACAACCTCCTTTATAAACATAGGTGTTCAAGAGTATAGCAGAACAGTGAATGCCAAAAAGGAAGTGAATTTTCACCAAAATAATATCTATCTACATTGATATGCCATGAGGTCCTCAAGCTCCCAGTAAAAATGAAGAGGAGTTGCCTAGCTGAGGATAATGAAAATCTGACACAAGTATGATCGTGTTTCCTACGAGCAGATGGCAGATCAAATGCATGAGGAGCAGACCTCTCAGAGGAAGGGAACAGGAACAACCCAAACAAATAAGGCCCAGTGGGGAAAAGCTTCTCATTCTGCAGGCTCTTCTTAACCTCAAGATGTTTGAGAGCAGACTACTGACATGTCTGCCATATGCCAAGCCAACCCGACAGAGGCTCAAGATATAGGATATAATTGCAAAACTGCAGGTCTTACAGAGTTTTGTTCTGCATGAACTCATGGGTGAGACAAATGGGTGAAGTCCACTGTGCCTCTTCTGCAGCCAATGTAAACACGGCTGTCAAAGACTATAGACATGAATTAATGCAGCACTACTGACTGCTTCCTTCTGGGAAGTTGCCAACTTCATTAAGAGAAACTAATAAAACTAACTTCATAATCTAAATTAATTAAGAATTAATTACTCATTTATTTGTAGCATCCATACTATAAATCATTAGGAAAGAAAGACTTAGTTGCAACAAAAGTGTATCTATATGCCAATAAATGTACTAGAGCAGAATTATTTTATCTGTATGAAAACAAAGTGTCCCAGCTGAAACCATGGCTCTCCTGCACTCTATACCTACCTACAGGGGAAGAGGCAGATGCTGTACTGCGTGATACTGAATTTAATTAAATGACATAAATAAAAGTGAGATGGAAGGCATACTATTATCCTTGCTTCAAAAATATAGAACTACAAAACTGAGAGCAAAGCACACAAGGGCACACAATGAGAGTCTGTGCTAAGAGCAGGGAAATGAAGTTAGAGATCACCCAAAATGTACTCAGCACCAAAAGCTGTTTCAGAACGTAACAGCTAAAAGAAAATAATATCTTTATTTTAATGAGGATTGTCAAGTTTTAGGACACCAACTTTAACTACCAATGGATTAGATATCTGCATGGAAATGTAGTAGAAATTTGGGACTACACAGATAAAAGGTTCTTAACCAGCTTCCAGCTACATCAAGAACCACATTACACAATTTCATACACCGAATTTTATCTTTAAAAAGGCTCTTTCACTTTTCCATTTTCCTTTACTCTGCTCCATCCCTCTCCATTGTCATTCTAGCTGAAAATATTTTTAAAATGCAACTGCCCTAATAATTCTGAATTCCCCACTTATTTCAGTGTTTTATTCAATTTACAGAAATATGTTTTTGTATCAATACTGTACTGTAGCACCATAGCTCTTCTTGTTCTGAGTTCTTCATTTGTTAGTATTTACATACATTTCATAACTCTGCTCAGCTTTCATTTCACAAACAACCCAAGCTTTTACTCTGCTCTCATAAAGCTGCTTACTTATTCTTATCAGCCACTTTCCTAAGTGCAGATGCAGCACTTGTATTTCTTCTCCTGTCATATAAGACTATTTTGACTTACTTGCTGAAATCTTTGGTGTGAGGCATGAGAGTGACAATTTATATGCTGTTTCTTTCCTAACACAGGCCTGTCAATCATTTGGTCCCTTCAATCTGGAGGGATGCCATCAGCCTTGGCTGGAGTAATTTCGATTCTCTGCTTGTAATCCTTTTAGCCACCTCGTTTTGCCTTGTCTCCACAGATAATGTGAGCATTATTACTGGAAACTTAGTAGAAGTGTTAATCTACCCCTATGGTCCCCCATAACCTAGAGGTTATCCTTACTTTCTACCTTTTTATTAATTCACATTGTGGCATCATTTCTTCTCTCCTTTTATATAATTTCTGGAAGTTTGATTTCATAATACACCAAAATACTCTTTGCCCAATCTCTACTATTGCTTTGAAAATGTTTCCTGCTCAGGACATACCTTAGGTCTCAGTATCTTGTCCAGTAACGTTTTAACACCTCCATTTGCCAGCACTCTCACTGCAAATACCTTTGTTAACCCAGGGCGCAATTTATTTACAGCTTCGGCATCCTATTCACAAGAACAGCCCTATTATATCACAGTTTGAACACAATGACTGAAGCTAAAGAAATAAAAAAAACCCACAATATGGAGTTCTCAAATACTATGAAGTTTTAATCCATAGTTCATATAAGATTACTAAGTTTACTAAGTAATACTGCTCTTGAAAAGTAAAATCAGAAGCACACCAAGCACAGCCTAAGGGATTGAAAGCAAAGTGATATCAAATAAAGGTTGCCATTTCTGCTATCAAACAGCCAACACTTAGCTCCTCATCCAAGCTATCACAGCATTTGTTTGCTCTAGCTGCTCAGTGACTGCTAAAGTACCTTTTCTGCACAGTTCTGCCCTCAGGCTTCTTTCTTCCTCTCTCTCTTTACAGAGATACTGAACACTGTCCTTTTCTGACAAAGCTCCCTGTATGATCTCATCCTGTCGTCCCCTTGTCTGGCCTCAGCTTGGCCTCCTGACAAAAGCAAAAGTAGAAAAGTAGCTACAAGAGCAATGAAGTTCAGTAGCTCGATAAAGTATCTTCTTAAAAAAATATTTCAGAACAGAAAATTGACCTTCTCTTTCTCTCCACCCCCCTCTTTTTTTTTTCTTTTTTAATAAACACTTTAATTGATGAGCTCTGCTTTATTTGAACAGCTAAAATAAAGCTACCAAATTACTTAAAATCTTCTACAGGAAGGACAAAAGCATCAGATATGTTCAGAAAAAAATCCACGCAAACACTATTCAGCGAGAAAGGCTTCAGGTTTAAGGAATGCATAAACACCTATGCACTCACTAAGAGCAACTCAGGTTACTGCAGTCTGGAAGCAAATGAGCAGGCAGCCAACCTGCTGGGCCATTCCCTATAGGTGTCACAACAAGGCAAAGGAATTTGCAGTGGAAGGTCTGGGGAGCAGCTGTCACCAAAAGAGACACATATATTTTTAAAGGTTTTGTCATTTGTCTTCAGGGTGGGAAATGCTGTGTTTGACCTCCTGCTGAGGCAGCTCCCCTGTTGCAGCAGCATGGGCTAGAAGAATAGAAGGCAGCAGCTATTATTTCAGGTACAAACACCAGAAAGCAGAGACAAAAGGCACAGTCATTAAATCGTCATTTCTATTTAAAAACACACATGGCAACTTATTAATACTTTTCATGCTGCATGAACCTCCCCCCTAGGCATTCTCCAAAACAATTTGTATTAGCTAATTGCTAACTATCTCAATGACCAAGTAAAACAACACCAAAAAGCACATCAAACACTGTCTGGGCAACACCAAACAATCCTGGATGGAGAAGCCAGGAACTGACAGCTCTTGGTCGGGTGCCCTGCCTTTCCCCAACTGAGGCTTTGCCACCTGAAAAGCTGCAGCCTCCTATCCCTCCCTGCTTCCCCCTGCCTGGAATCTGATCTGCCATCTGCACCTCCTTTCCAGCTTAGCAGGGAGCCCCCACCACAACAGCTTAAACCAGCTGGGAAACATCGTGGGGCCATTTCCAAGAACCAAGGGGTGGTTTTCCCATAGAGTTGAGCCAATCTGGCAGCTGGCTGCTCTGGCCTCTGGCCTCAGGCTCCAGCCCAGGCTCTGCCATGGGGACCCTGGCTCTCCTGGGGCCCCGCAGAGACACAGCTCAGGGAGCAGTCAAACACAAAAGAAGCCATACCAGCAAAAGCTCTTCTGCCACAGAGATCCCTGAACAAGCTTAGGGTGGAAATTGCTGGAGAACAGGAGCAGGAGTACTGATTGCACGGGTTCAGCCATCTCTGCAAACCAGCAGACCTGAGGGACACTGGGCTGGAGGGGTCCACCTGCTCCACAGAGCAGAGCAGCAAAGCCTGCCAGCCACCAGTGCCAGGCCACTCCAGCTCCCAGCCTGCAGGATATCAGTCAACAAGCCTTGTCCCAAGCTGTAAGGACGTACTGACAGCGGATGGCCTTTGAAAGCATTTGGTGCAATTATTTTCCTCAATGTTCACCTACTCAAATATGCTTTAATTAGAAAGTCTTTATTTCTCCTAGCATTTAAGAACGTCAGACACTAAACAACATGGATTAAAAATGTTTCCTGAGCAATCCCATTGGCAGCATTAAATTCATACTTGGAGGAATGAATGCAAACCATTGTAAATTCCCCTTAAGCCTGGAGGGAGGGAAAAACAAATTCTTATTCATTAAAATTAATGCCATTTGATATCTACATCAGGGGATTTCTGCAGGAATGTGACTGGAAGAAGCGTTGAAGGTGTCTTTCAATAGATGTGAAAGAAAACAGAAGGAGTTTCTCAAAACAACCTGCAAGAATCCCTGACAACAAGTTCAACAAATCACAAAAGGCAGCTTTTAAGGATGCACACTCTCTACAAGAAAAGCAAAGGACAATCTCAACGTTTTTACAAAAACTGAATGAAGGAGCAGAGACACTGCTGTATTAGAAATCAGCAAATGTTAATGCACTCTGATGTGGAAAATAATCCTTTAAAAAAAGTCTGTATGTTCTGAAATGACCTCACATTTGTAATCCCAGTCTGTCAGTCTTTCAAACTGCCTATTCAGTGATGTAGCTCTCAGAGCTCATATGTGAATGTGACATCCTTAGAGTAGGGGCTATATGTGACATTTCACAAAATATATTAAGGTATGCCCCAAAATATGAGTATTTAACATAGATAGTAAGACTACAAAAAGAACAGTGTAGATGGGCATGATGAAACCCTGGGAAGACCTGGTGAAACAACTATACACATAGTAAAGCTAAAGGAGTTGTGAAACCAAATATATTAGATCACTGAAAATAAATTATCTGTATATACAACTGAGAAATAAGAAGCAAAGCAAAGGACTGAGAAGGTTTTAGAATATACTGAGAGAAGAGTACGTGATTTACCAGCTTTCCCAGTATTCTATCAATTAAAAGGGGAAAGACTGAACGCTGCACTGAGTGCTAAAATTAAAAAAAAACCCTCACATATATACCTCAGAAAACTAATTACTGGTAGAAATAAAACACCGACATTGGGCTTTTCTAGACCATGATGACTGACCAGTCATCATCCCTCAGTGAGCCCTAAAGGAAAAGGGCTGTAATATCTGACTCTCAACCTCACCTCTAGTAACACACTGATAGAGAGTCACATCAGGAAGAATTAGTAAGAGAGGGGGAATAACTATATTTTAGAAGAAAATGTAATGCTGTCATAGCTGGAAAGCCTCCCTTGATAAGCTTTTTTAAAAAAAATAAAACAAACAACCAAGAAGAGATGTGATAGCTAACTAATGGATAAACTTAATAGGAAGTCAGAAAAAAGAGACATTGTGCTTGGTCAACGGAACATTTTATCCTCCACACAGTTTTCCTGGATAAAAATCAGACAGTTTATTCAACATTTAGTAAGATTAATGGTCCCTTCCCATACAAAAAAAATAAAACAGTAAGTCCAGTGAACATGCTTTGATGTGAAAGCCACTTGCATGAGGAACTGCTTAGAACACTTAGGACAAAAAGTAGCCATGAGTAAAGTTTGGGGCTGATAAAAACTGAAAAGGAACATGAAAAGAAACATTAACACGTAGTCACAGTTGGCTAAAAGTCACTGTTTTAGAAGAAGGTAACCTTTTCTGATGTTTCCAAAATGGGGACTGCATACCAGTTTAGTACTAAGCAGAAAAGTTATCCACACTCAGTCTGGAATGGAACAATTATCTTCCTGTTTTCCAAGCCAGTGCACATTATGTTGACATTCATCAGCTAAGAAAGGAGAACCAGAATTAAATGCTCCAGTTAAATCGAACATGTGAGAAACAGGAAGACCCTTAAGTGCATTTTCTACATCTCTAAAAGGAGCAATGGCAATACATCATGATCAAATATTGCCACTTGATCAGGGACCTGTAACGGATTATTGCTATAAAATACTGGAAAAACGGCTACTTCATACTCCAGCAATAGAATTAGTACCTACTCTTGGCCCAAAATTCTAATGCTAAGGACTATATATACAAGAAACTATAGTACTTATTTGTACAGGCATATGAAGTCAAGGAGTACAACTTTTGCAATAGATATACCAGGGAGTGCAGAATGGATGTGAAAGATTTAGAGGTTGACACATGACAGAAAATCAATGGTTTACCAAGACAGAGAAGTCTGAGCATGTTCATTCCCACCATGAAATTACTACACATCTGCGCTTCTGGAAGCAGCATTTCATCCATGAGATAAAACATGGCAAAAAACAGCACTAGCTGGGGAAAATACAAATTTCCAAAGTCATGTATCCTCAGAAGAGCATGCTATTGAAATGCTAAAAGCAACAGAACTAGAAACACCAAATACATGTTTGCTTTTGGTTTTGTTTTTTTACAGAATGCAAAAGACAGTCCTAGGTAGCATTTTTTACAGAATATGATCATCTGAGAATCAACAATACATCAAAAGAAGGCTTTTCCTACCAGCTGATTTTGGAGTAAATTTGTCCCTGTTGGCTGCACATACTGCCAGTAGCCTGTATCCAAGATCCAAGTCAAATCCTTGCTGAGCTGCCACTCGACTAACCACCTGCAGAGGGAAAGAGAGAAAGCTTCATTAGGGGTTACTTGAGCTCTTGACAAAGTGACATTAACCTACTTATCAGCACTAATGTTAGACATCTGAATTTGCTGCAACAGCACGGTGCAAACATGGTATGAGGCAGTGCTCCCCAGTAGTTTCCAACTCAAGCACAGCAAAGTGAACATAGGAGTATTCCAGTGATCCAATGATTTGACCACCTGTCAGAAGAAAGGCCTGGTAGTTCCATGAAAATTGGAGAGACAAAAGCCAGAAGAAATAATGGAAGAGCAATGTATGTAAAGATTAAGAGCAATGTATGTAAAGATTGTACAGAACACACCTTACTGTATTAGAGATGTGAGGATGACAAATCCTCCGTCTCTCTCTCTGTTGTACAGCTCCTGGCCCTGCTCCCAAGGGCAGTGCCCGGGTCCTTTAGGTTAAAATGCCTGCTCCTCACTGCTGGGCAGGGTTGTCCTACACTGTGCTCAGTGTCACAGTTCCTGGATTTCAACAATACTGTATTGGGAAGCACATTAGCTGCCGTTTTAGAATAAACAGGCCTGTGCAAGAAGCATTTGCCTAACATTAAATCAGGGAAAGACTGTTGTTGTTGTTGACTGATCTAGAAGAAGTAGCAAAACCAGGCAAATTGAAGACTGGAGTTAAGGACGATAAGCAGTCAACTGTTTCTCCTAGCCAGCAATTCAGCTATCAGCCAAGAACATATCCTCTTTAAAATCTGCATAGTACAAACACAATACCACAGTCATTCTGCCAAACGATGCTAAAGTTATACACAGCACAGCTTTTCAATTGCCTTCCAGTGGCACATGATGACTTCAGACTCAGAGGCACAGATAAAACAGATTATTCTTAACAGTGCCATTACTTCTTTGCATTAAAACAATGGTGAAGGAATTGCACAAGAAACAGAACACCACTTCCTGAGGCAAAAGAAAGTCCCTATCTTTAATAGCTACAGTACAAGAAAATATCATTTTCCCACCCTTTCTTCATCTGAAAGCTTCTTTCTTAATGAATGAGACTGCAATTATCTGTGTCCAGGACTGCAAAATGCAACAGTACAGAACAGAGTGAAGAACTAACACATGTGATAACTTACAAACAGCATTCTATACTTTTTGCAATATATCCACTTTTCCTAATTAACAATTAAAAACCAAATTTATCTCTTAAAAAAGAATTAACACGAACGAAGTTCCCAGGTAGATTTTTTTTGTTCTGTTGCTCCTATTAATTTAAAAATTAGACATTCATAAGGCTTAATTAGTGGGAGTGTTCCCTCCCAAAATTTAACCCTTCCAACCTCAAAACTGAGAAGAGACCTTCAGGGAAAAGAAACAAAAATTGAGGATAATCAGTACAGTAATACATACCTACTGCTTTACCACATTTATTTACAATTACAACTTTTAGATAGAAAACTAAAAAGGAATAAAGTAAAATAAATAATGCAATTATCTTTGATAAACAAAAAAACATTTCCAGCCTTTAATCCTTTACACTTAGAAGTCCAGTTGTATCCTGGCTAAGACTCTGGGTCCAAACTTGCAAAAATAAGAAAAAAATTAAACTAATAATAATAAAATTAATAAAAACCCACCCACGAAACCATTCAAAAACAGAAAAACAAGAGCAGAATATGATACGTCATGTTTCATGCTAAATTAGCAATAGGAGTGAGGACTGGTAGGCTGCCATGAGATCTGGAAAATACTTAAACACTTGGAAATCTGTCTCCTTTTTCTACTTCCAGTATCACTGTGCTTCAGCTACCCAAAAGTAGGTATTGGGGGAGGATGAGAAGAAAACAGACAAAAGCTATTCTAAGAAACACAAAACACCTTGCAAAAGGCTCCTGAGGACAACATCTCATTAATGTACAAACATTATTTAACCTCCTTTAGCCATCTATTCCACCATTACAGAGGAACACATTTCAGAGTGACAATCTGGTCTGTAAAACAATGGAGAAAGGGCCCTCCCATTCTCTGTTTTGAAAAAGCATATAATCATTAAAGCATTTATTGTGGAACTGCAGATACACCTGCTCATCAGTGAGCACACGGTAACTCAGGAATTGCACTGGCTGCTTATATGCTCAATTCATTTTAAAACATGAAACTACAAATCCTGAGACTCTCCTAGCAAGAGACCAAATCACTACACTCAACTGACATTTTGCTAATTATGGAAAAATTCTACTAAGTAACTCAGGAAACAGAGAGAACTGTAAAACCCACAAAAGCCAAGTTCTGCTTGCACTATCTTCACTGAGTACACTGCAAAGCCTTGGTCAGTGCAGTCCTAACCACAGGCTGACACCTAACTTTCTACACTCCCACATCACACCAGTTTCCTTTTCCTAATTTCCCCTGCCGGAGGAGCAGTGCCATGAAGCTCAGAGGGGAGGAAAGCAGAGCTTTCCAGGTGCCAGAGTGTGCAGCCCAAGGCTGAGCACACCACACCACACCCCGATGGGCACAGCACTGCCTGGCAGCACCCACCTCACAGGCAGAGGCTGAGGCAGTGCCCAGCAAACATCACCCGAGGACTGAGCACGAGAAGGCAGAATCTGAACTTGATAGTGTGCAGAAGTCAGCCAGTCAAACTATTACTTACTTCTTCAAGCAAAGTGTGAAGGAAAACAAAACGGAAAATTGTTTTAGAAAAAAAAAAATAAAAATCTAAATTTCAAAGAAAGTGCTTCCATGGACAAACTGCACAAAAAGTCCCTTCTTCCTCTCAAAAGACCAATAAAAACCACAGAGACTTAATAGAAAGCAGATATTCCTAATAAAATTTCTGTTTTGCTGAGAGTAATTTTCCACCTACAGTCTTCTTGTATGCCGTCCATTAAATGCAGAAAGAGGGTCTATTAAACAAACTGGTGGGCTTGTGCTCAAGAGGACTTTCTCTGGTCCCTTCTGCCTCAGCTTGGTCAACATGAATAGGGCAGTGCACATCTATTTCCTTTACAAGGAACAGCTAGGTCAACTATGATAAGTGCTTACAGCATTGCAGAAAGAACTCATAGTTGAACACATGGTGCCAGCTGCATGTTGTCTGAATTTTTTAACAAGGCTTACAAGTATTTGTATTGACAGTATTTCAAGTTTTCCTTTCACCTGGGACAGGTTGAAGACTTATTTCAAAATTAAGGTCAATGGAACAGATCATACATCCTCCTCCCAAGACCCTGTTTCAGGTTGTCTACAATTCAAGTCAGACATTGCTCACTTGGTACTTGTCAAACTTTGCTCTGTATGCAAGGGACCCCCTGGCTTTTTAAATAGACACTGAGAATTCTCAGAAACAAGATGACAAACGCATCATAGGAGCATGATCCACAAACCACAAAGAAATAGCTACAAGACATTTGGTAAGTTTAATATATTCAGGTCAGCAGACCCTGATGAAATTTACCTTTGAGTGTCTCAAAGGAACTTGCCTGGACAAACAGTGTAACTGCTAATATTATCTTCAGAAATTCATTCAAGACAGAGAGCTTGGAGATATACCAAATCTGATTTTAAGACTGTAAAAGGTGACTCTCAGAAAGTACAGATATCCAGACAGACAGCAAAACAAAGTATTAAAGAAATATTAGGTGAGCAGTACAGAACATCATCATGAATCCATCAGCAGCAAGCAATTTCCTTCTTTGACAAGTTACCATATCCAAACTTTAATACGTCTTTTGACATTGCCTTATATAACACTATTGTAACAAAGGAATATAGCCCAGATGACAGAAGTATAAATTTTACTCAAATTATTAATTACTAGTCCTTTGTCAAATAAAAACTTGTGCTTGTTATAGGTAATTTCTATGTATTTAGTCCTGACTTGGACAACGACAGAGTAAACTGCAAAACCTCTAGGTGGTCTTGCAGGCAAGAAAGTCTGCAAACACTTAACAGGACAGGGGAAGAGTTCAAAATTATCATCATAACCGGGAAAAATGTTGCAAAAATGAGACCAAAGACACACATGAAATACTACAGATTGGAAAGAAAAATTAAATTACTAAATAAAAAATCAGGAACAGAAATTCATGTTTTCAGTGTATATGTGACTCACTGGGAAAATGTTTGAGGTATTAAAAATCATCAGGCACTGGCCTACCTATCATTCTCTGGATTTTGGAGGGTAAGGGGATTTATAGTAGACCAGATCTTATCTGTATCACATCCTGGCTTGGAGAAAAAGAGTAGACAGCATGGTCCCTTAGGTGTGTCCCAAGCCAAACCTCAGTAATTCCAGACACCTGCTGCCAACTGGAGCCATCCAGCTCAGTCTGAACCCTGTCCCAGGAATTCTACCACATTGGAAACCTCCTGTGATTTCAGTCTTATTCAGGTACCAGTGTAGATCAGATGGGATCAAGGCAACAATTTCAACAATCCATTAAATGTTATGGCTAAGTGAGTATGATACCATTTGCAAACATTCTCTTTCTCTAACTACAAATCCAAATCCAGCATATCAGCAAAAATTCAGACAACGTGTAGATGGCACCATGTGCCCAATCATGATTTCATTCTGCAATACTGTAAGAACTTACCTTACTTGACCTAACCATACATAACATAGCATTCCATTGAAAAGTAATGCATTAAAAAAAAAAAGCCAAACAGACATAGTTGCCAGTCCCACAATCATAAACTGAGATCATCATGCTTTATATCATTGGTGAGAGGTGCTTGACCAGCTCAAGGTTCAACACCTAGTATTTCTCTACGTTATTTTACAGTAACATTCCAGACACCTAGACTTTATAAAAGCTAGCCCACTTCCCACACACACGTGCAACACCTAGCTTTTATTTAAATTTAGATATGGCACTAAAAGCTATTTTAAGCTGTCTTTAAAGGAGCATATACCCTATCTGCAAACAAATATTATTATAACATCAACTGCCTGCCAGTAAGAAAATCTGATCACTCTAAACCTCTGAAATCTTTAATCTGAGTAATTCAGATAAACAGCATTCAAAAAGGAGACATTGAATTCACTGTCTGTGACTCAGCTCTGCAGAGTTCCAGATGTCTGAACTCTCAGGGTCATTGACAGTGAGGAGAAAATGATGAGAGTGAGGTTTTAATTACATGAAAAGCAGACAAATATGGCTACCAGCATCTTTTCTCTGCTGAATTTACCTGCAGTACTTCCCCACAACCTCCTTTCTCCTTTTGCAAAGCTAAGGAGCTTCTCCACGGAGCTTCACTCCCTGCCCTGCTTGTCATCACCCCACGAAGTACTGGAACAATGCAGCTCTCAACCTAACAGCCCTGTTAATCAAGAGAGCTACATGACTGCTTATTTCTAAACTCCCTTCCCATTATGTTGCACTTTCAATGAAACTCTTAACTAGCAGCAGTCAAGAGCACTCCCCCCTGCTGGCATCAGAATGAATTTTACCAATTCAATTTGCTGGTTGCTCAAAACTAAAAATGCCAGCTGATTGCTAGTTCAGACGGCTCCGTGTTCAGCCACTTGTGCATACTTGAAATTATCTGAATGCAGTTTGAAGACTACAGCAGAAATTTTGTAATTAGAATTCTGCAATGTAGATGGTAATTTTTCCCCCTCAGTAACACACAAAGATCAGATAAACAGGAAGCAAATTGAGGAATTTTGCAACATGAATAGTGATCTGCCTCAAACAGAAGAAAAAAAAAGGTAGGAAAAGGAGGAAGAAATCTGTGATCTGAAGTCCTGATCTGATGAGACTCTTACACTCCAGTTGCAGAAGGGCTGCCCCAACAATAGAGACAATCAAAGCAAGTCAGGGAAGTTATATATATCATTAAGTAGTTTCTTGCCTTTGATGCTTGAAAACAGATATTAAGTAGGTTCTGCAAAGGTAAGAGATTTTACAGAATCCTAGCATTCAAATTAGAGTTTTCTTAAAAATAATTTCCCACTCTATAAGGCGGACAAGGGCCATATTTTCAAAGTAAAACAAGCCAATATGCCTGCCACGTAGTTCTTGACGCTTCCTGCAAAGGTGACGTAAATCATGCAGAAGAAGGGTGTCTCCTCCTTTACATCCTCTTCCTCTCTGCATGTCTCTAACAACCACAAACATCGAACAGAAGGTCACCGTACTCAACCCTCTCCACTGAAGATTGTCCCAGAGGAAAAGAGGCAGGGATTGTGCTGTAATTAAACCAGCTGATCACCGGGTCACTGCCACATTGTTGCCACCTGAGTCCTGGCACACTTTGAACAGTGATTTGCGTCAAACATACACGGGTCATACGAAGAAAGTGACAAGGGAATTCCAAAAGCACTTCACTTCGGAGAGCAGCAGATCTCGAAGAGTTTTAAATAAGCCATGACAGGACTGACAAAGTTTCGGTAGAAAGGGCTTTAGGAGACCAGGAAGCGGAAGGACAAGCAGTGACACGGAGTTATTTGGTAGCGCTCAGAGCTGCTCTGGAGCAGAGTGTTCTGTGCCTGCCGGCTGTACCCTGGCAGTACAGCACGTACACAGCCCCGGAGTGCTGTGCTGCTCTGCAAACACAAAGCTGTGTGTTTAACACATGCCTGGAGAGGATGATGGGAGCACAATTTCTTCCACGTGAACTTTTTGCCCTGCAAGTCTTGGATACAAGCAGTGAATGTAACATTTCTAGGGCTCTCACGGGCAGCTGCAACCTCCCATTTTCTGGGTATAGATATGCTGAACCAACCCTTCCATCTAATTAAGAACATTCAAATCCTAATCTGATTAGAAATCTGATTTTTGGAATGTCACAGGCTGATTTTTGATTATGTACTTTTCTGCATTAAGCAGAATGAATCCAGGCAAGCATGAAGTCAATGCAGCAGCAGCTGCATTGCAGTCTGAGGCATCCTGTTATGGAAACTCCACATTATTCAGATATGTCATTCTTGTATTTTTTCTTTTTTAACATGTATGTCGTTTTTTTAACCAATTATGCTCTTCATAACATATCAGACAAGCTAAAATAGAGTCCTGTATTATGAAACTGAGAGCAGTTAGAGGTTTTTTCTCATCAAAATGATCTAAAATCATCTCAACAGTCTCAATTCCAGAATTTTCTGAAGAGAAATGCAATTCAGGAGATTACTGTACTATTGTATCAGTATCATTGAAACATGAACTTTTAGCAGATACTTCCATCAGTTTATCACTGATGCTTGTTATTTCAGCAACTCTCATCAGCAGTACAGAGATGTAGTAAGAAGTACAAGCAGAGCAGAAAACTTAAATTAATAACTTTTACACGAAGTACAGCTAGGACTAGAGATTTGTGTTTTGTTTGTTTGCTTGTTTTAATTTAAAGAGAAATATTTCTTTCACAAACATGGGTAAGTTTCCCATATCTGATGACTGAGACAGACCCAGTATTTGGAGAGGACAATCTAGGACATTAAGATTTAGGGGGAAGGCATTTTAAATTACTATTTCAATGACTATTTCAGCATAGTTTTTGTGGATGATCTGGGGTAGGAAGTCTTCGTATCTTTTGGATGCAAAGAGAGACTCAGATCCCACCCCCAGTGGTTAGAGACAACAGCTTTCACACGACAGAAGCTCTCTTGCATTCAGTGATTTGACCAGCAGTTCAGGTAAGCACAGCTCACTTACCAAAATTCTTCCTACTGTCCAAAACCACTGTAGTGATGGATTTTAATTTCTTAAATTAAACGCCCTAGGTACAGCTAGAGAGTAACTGCACAAAGCTTTGCTTCTCTCACTCTTTTATTTCTTGATCAAACACACTGAAGAGCCCTAAAGAATGATAAACTTGGTGCCTTGTAAAGCTGAAGCACAGCAAGAGAACAAGGCAGTGCCTTTATGGTCCTTTGCTGCAGACAAGTCTGTAAATCTGTCCATTTTGCTCTCAGCTGTCTCCTCATTTCCATTTTTGCTGCAGCACCAACACAAACGTTAGCTAAAGCCTTCAGTAAGATCATTTACATGTTAAACTGCTTGGCAAGAGCAGACCCATGGGATGAGACTACACTGGACCTGAGAAGAGGCAGAAATGAATGAAACAACCTGGGCCAAATGCTGACTGAAAGTAATTTGCATTGCAGTCTACTTTGAAGCATTCTTTCCTGAAAAACTTTTGACCAATATTTTGCTTTTGCCTCCCCTACACAGAGATATTATTCAATTACTTTGTAGCCTTTTGCTCAACATTACTGTTAAACATGACTTTTAGTATCCACATGGATTGGGAAATGGTTAGGAGAAAAGTTAACCTGTGAGTGATTCAAGTACTTTGATTTCTTTGCTTGGACTAGTATCTGATTTGGCCAAACCCGGGTTATTTTTTGAAACTGCTGTGTAGCAACTGAAGCTGTTTATTTCAGAAGACTGTAAGGTAATGCCATATACAGTACACTTTTAGAGAACTACATTCTGAAATTTATCAAGACTATCAGCCTTGCCATAATATAATCCAGTGTTAGAGTAAGAAATTTTTCAATCCTAATAAAAACACAGCTATGTCTGGTTTGTGGAAAGTGGAGGCTGTTTTCATCAGCTCCCCGTAACACTATGGAAGAAGTAGTATTATATACAAAAGAAAACTATATCCATTGCCATTTCAATAATTAATAGAATCAATGATTTCAATTATAATTCAGTTTCTGGCCTACAGACTGTCTATTTAATTTGAAAATAACTACTGCTGAAAAATAACGCCTAGCTTGTCTTGGCAAGTTAGAAGAAATTTTATTGTCTCTGAGAGAGATCATAATTTGCTTGCATGAGTTCCATAAAAGCTGTTTAAGGGAACCTTTCCACAGCCTGTACCTTGCAAGAAATAAAACAGAATCTTACAATCTAAAACAGAAATAAAACAAAAGCTTACCCCTTTATCCCTGACTTGCTATTCATCTGTTGAAGAGTAATCTTTATATATTTTTATTACCCACTCACTTTAGTGATTTTCTGTAATGGGCAAGCACAAAAAGTTAAGCCCTAGAATTAGTGTCTGCCAGAACTGTTTGAACATAACATGATGCACATGCATCACATTTTGGTCAGAAGATGCACAGCTTTTGGGGCTCAGTTAATGAAAAAATATTTTCTATTTACAGCACAAACCATTGGTTTACCCATGTATCCTTTTCTCTTCAACTGTTTGCACTGCACAGAAATACCCCAATTTTATTCATAGGCCTTGACTGCATTAGTCTAATTTCTTTATCACAAAAGGAAATTATTTAAATGAGTAATCATTTAACGTATCCTTACTTAACAAATGCAAAGTATTTGACTACTGAAATGAAGTTTACACACCTTATTAGGTACCTCTCTGGCAAAAATTACTGTTGTATCAAATCCTGAGCTTCTTCTTGAGATAAGAAAACCATTCCTATTATG
Source organism: Sturnus vulgaris (assembly GCF_052056855.1). Taxonomy (NCBI): domain Eukaryota; kingdom Metazoa; phylum Chordata; class Aves; order Passeriformes; family Sturnidae; genus Sturnus; species Sturnus vulgaris. The sequence continues at coordinate 14,398,296 of NC_142250.1, forward strand.
TTGCATACAATGTCACTGGAGCCCACAGTAGCAAATATAACTCCAGGGTTATAAAGTACTGCTGATATGGAAAAATTGTCTACTGATAATAGCCAGTATGTATACTGTGCACAGATTATTCTTAAAAAAAAATCACCAAGGAAAGACAAATACTAGACATGTGTTACACATGTTGTTGCTCAACAACTGTTGTCTAGCAAACTCATGAAATTTTCAAGCCACCGAGATTTCTCTAAGTGCTGGTATTACAATTTAAAAAACCCCTTTACAACAGTTTATCCTATATATTATTCTATATATATATATTCCATTATTATCAAATTCCATAAGGGAAGCTGGAAGCTCTTCTGCTATTGCCCAGGCAGAATATTTCTAAGATCATTCTTCTGTGTCCTTTCTAAGAGGGGCAGCAGGAATAAAAAGATACAGGTGGTTGTAAAGTTCCAAGACATTACTGACAGTCCCAACACAAAGATGGTGTGTGGGGTAAACAGAACTCCTCCTAAGAACCACATCTTAAATTAACGCCTTATTTCAAGACTGTGAAAGCTGATTTTTGCAAAAAACGATACATAAGACTTAAATGATGCAAAGAATGTTATACCTACTCTACCTATGTTATGCCCATCTCTGATAATCTATTAGGCTGGCTATTCATACCACAGCATTACATTTGTCATTACATCTGATGCTTTTCAACTTTGCAGTGTGTCAATGAATGGTTTGCACATTCCTGAGTGAGCCTGCCCTTCTGCATTCATGACATCCTAAGAAATTTCAATTTGGGTTAGTATATATCGTGTTACCACTCACAGGACATGATCATTTCATATCCCTTGATGGCTCCTGAACAGTTTAGCATACCACTTTTTCCCTGGTCAGAGAGTTAACAGAACAGAACGACATAAAAATAAAAAAAATCATTCTCAATACTACAGAGGGGAAGCTTTATGAGCAAGTGAGCATTTTTAGTATTTGTAGAATTTCCAAATTAAATGCCTTAAAGAATCATGCAGCTCAAATGTTGCAATGATGGTAGAGATTACTTGCTTTAAAAAGAATATCCAAAAATATGGAGATTTTTAAGGGAATTTGATTTTGAAGGTCATTTTAAAGGCTAGCAAAATAAAACAGTAATCCTGTTTCAGTGGTTGAACAGACTTTCATACTGATTTTTCATTTTTCTTTTAGCATAATCCTCACAAAGAAGGCAACTAGTAAACCTTGTCAGCATTAAGAAAAATAGACTCCTGATAGTACAGAACATGCAGGTATGCAAACTGAGGTTAAATTTACTCATGATATTCAGTATTTCAGCTACTTTTCACTTATTTGTAACGTTCTGAATAGTTTCTCTGTAAACAGACTGACTTTCTATCATGTTTGTTAAATAAAAGTTGATAAACCTCTTTTCCTGTAAGGAAATGACAAGCCTCAAAATCCATGTTTGCTAAATTATGAATCAGAAGACATTAATTAGAAAGAAATTATGTATGGGTAAGCTCAAATAGGAAAAAATACATACAAGGAGAAAAATATTTTTTTTAAATTAAAAAAAAAGAGACCATGTTCACTGTATAATGTATTAAGAATTATTAAACTGTGCTAATGTATTAAGAAGATACAGGAAGTACAAACCTCTTGGGATACAACCATGCTGTTAAGTCTGTTTAATGGGAAGCAGGAAGAGGAAGAGGGATGTACACAATGAGAAATTAAAGAATATCTTTCTTAGAGGGATTTTAAAATTACAACCAAGAAACATATTCATTGCAGTTTATAGACATTCTGCAAATCCTGTGTATTTATCAAACACGGAACAAGCCACCTGGTTAAGTTCCTGTGTTATTTCCTTGTCAGGAATATAATGAGATTACAACATGTGATAAAGATGCTGCTGCCTGTCAGTCCTACAGTGCAGACAGCTCTCTCCAACAACAAGCTTGGGAAGGGGGGACATGACACCCCATTCACATTTCAGGGAGAAGTATGAAGCAAAGGAATACATGTGGCTGAAATATTAACAGTACTTAGATAGCAAGACTGTTTTTTTTTTCTTTCATTCTTGTCAGAAGAAAAACAGTATTTTCATTTCAACACACTGAAAAACATGTATTGTGTTTTACCTCACCAGTTTTCATGGAACATTTCCTGCCCACTTTCTGTACACTTTGTGAGGAGAATGACTCACTGGCAGTCAGACCTTATTTTGACCCTCCACTTGGGCAGGGCTGAAGATCTGCTCGTGTAGAAAGAAAAGATTTAAACAGCAAGGAAGTTGCAGGTCAGACCCACAATGTTCTAGCAGGGGCTGCAGAGAAATACTGTGCACAGACTGTCCAATTATACTTGAGGTGAATGTTTCCTTTCCCAAAAGCTACCCTGAAAAATGCTAGCAAAGTTTTAAAAAAGTATAAATAAAATATAGTTATGGTCACATTGGACACCATGTGCATTTTCTCATAATTGATGCTACCGATAACTTTTACTTCAAACAGAATTATTAAATATTCTATCTTTGGACTTTACTATTTTTAACTCCCTTTATTTTATTTTTTTCTCTGACTGGAAGAATTATATGCATCTCCTATTATAATTGGATTTATTCTAACTTTTTGACATACAAATCTGAGGGATGTTATACACTGGAGCACATTAAGATGGAGCCATTCCTTAACATTTGGATTTCTGGCAACTAAATCTCAGTCTCAATGCCTCATTTAATATACACAGTGCATGAAAATAATCCATGCACTTCTGCTACACAACAAATAAAATTACAAATTACAGTCTCCTCATTAATAATTTCAGAACTTCTGTTTCTTTTTTGACTATTTATTTAGATCAACTAAATTGCAGTGCGGCTTTTAACCCTCCTGCTCAGTCAGATTTTAATTTATCTAAAGTCTTGACTCCACATAACAGTTCTGGACTGCTGCTGGAAAACAAAATTTTCAAAACAAAAAAGGCACAGACAAACATGTATTTTAATGCGTTATAATGAAGTCATTTTAGGAACTACAGTGGTCTTAATGAAAAGTGAATGAAAAGAAAAGCACTGAAATCAATGAAACTGTTGGAATTAGTATGTTGGGATTAGACCTGCAGTCAATACATGTAACAAAGCTGAACAGGCATGTCAGAAACACTGTTTAGCTGGAAGCAAAGCATACTTAGAATAAAAGGCAAGCAGTCCTTCAGCCCTACAAAAAATGCCAGAGGAAAACAAATACCTGGAAAGTTCATTAGTCTGTAAGAACATGGCTCGCTTAGCAATTTCAAACCATGAAATAATACTGTATGTGTAACAAATAATCTAGCCTGTGCATTTTTAAGTAATCTAACTAAAAATATTTAGCCCTCTTACGCTCTAACTTCTTGTAATTGCACTTTGCTTCCTGTTAAGCAATGGAGTCAAATAAACAGGTCCTAAGATCTGGCTGTATGTATTTAAGGTAAAATCACAAAAATTCCCTTAAAATGCAGATTCTGAAAATCAAGTTCCCTTGGCCACAAGAGAGTGAACACAGTATAAAAGAGAACTGGAGCCACTGTCACAGTAGGATGGACATACCGTCAAACAACCCATCAGGCTCTGCTCAAATGGTCTCTGGAAGGCTCTGGGGTCTCCACACCAGTCCAGGAGCTCTGTTGCTGCATTATGGAAGTTTGCTGGGTTCTGTAAGTGCTGCAAAGGGAAGGCAAAGCAACATGGTAAATAACGTACACAAGGGCTGACATACTCCTTTCTACATCACATTATTGCAAACTCTGGAAACTAGGAACATCATATAATTCAAAAGCAAGACTTTAAATTGCACAGTGACTGCAGAAAATGCTACTTCATTCTTATTAATACTTACACCGCTTTCTGACATGACTTCATTAGTTAGAGACAAGCTGTAGCTGAAATACCAGAGCTCCCCAAACTCTTTCCTTCACAACATCACCTCTCCCACCTGCAAATCATAATGGATTCTACTTGGAAATCAAAATTGTCTGAGCCCAAGTTAAGAGAAATTTTAGTCTCGGGTTCAATGTCTTTGAAGTGTGCTTATGCCCCACTGTTGGGCCATGCCAGCACAGCACCTTCCAATAACTAAGATCAATCTTTGCTGCTGGCCAATGAGGCAAACGTGAGAAATATATATATATATATAAGTAATATTGCTACTAAATTCTCCAGTTCTGGTGATGGTAGATGTTTCAGTGAAAACTCCAGAAACCAGCAAGAAAATAGAATACTTAGGAATTGTTGGGCTTTTTAAAGAAGTGGTTTTATAATTCTTGGAATTGCTGAGAAAAATATGAAAATTATATGAGTGTTTTATCTGGGAGGCACAAATCTCAGGGGCATAATTTTAAAAATATATAATTACTTTTAAATCAGTTGCATAATTTGGGAAAATGTGACTGCTCATTTCTAAGCATCTGGATGAACTATAATGTTCACAACCTATTTTTTTCTCCCTTCATCCCCTCATGCCTGAGTAGCTGCATATATTAACTTCACGACAAATGAAGAGAAAAAAAATTCCTCCCATGCCAGGTTCTCAGGAGTTCCCAGTCTGTGAGCTTTTGGATCACGTTACATTAAATAATTCATATTCAATGAATGCTCTTGGTCAGAGGCCTTGTTTTAACAAGAGATGACTGACATGCAGGGCATGGATTTTTAAAACAATAGCAGAATTTGAAAAAGCAGACGGGCATTGTGCAAAGTGGGTTTCTACCTCTGCTCTACCAACATGGGTACAGCTCCCACTACCAACCAGTGAGAGCTTTCCTAGGCTGCATATCAAAATTACATCTCTGGCTCATTGTATAATTATTGGTGGAGATGTCAAGTGAATGTGTATCCAGATTAAAGGCAAGAATCTAAGTAAGTACATGTGAGGAGCCATATTTGAAGGCTTCATGTAAAAAAAAACATCCAATGAAGAGAGCCAGAAGTTTGGGTTATGAATCTTCCAAGTAAAAGGGAAAAGGATGCCTTTTTGAACTCTTCACTTAAACCTCCAGAGAAGTGACTGCCTGACACGAAATCTCTCAGTGAATACTGCTCCTTCCACAGGCCACTTTGATCTGCAGGAGAAACAGAAGTTGCTTCAAACCCCTCTATAACAGCATGTGTAAGCTCTGCTAATATCAAATACACTATTTTCAGAAGGCAAGAGAGGCACATGAGCTGGTGAACAAATGGCACCATACTGAATACCCACTGTACTGATAGGACTTAGGGCACAGATCTCTCAGAAGGGAAAAAAAACCAGCCCAAACCAAAAACCCCTTCCACACAGAAACAACAGAAGGAAAAATTCACTGAAAGCTATGCAATTCTGTACGTGAAACAGATTTTAGTAACTCTTCCCTCTTTGTGGAAAGGGAAATGAATTGAGATCCATAAATCAAAAGCCCTAAGTAAGATCTACATAATATTTATTCTCACCAGTGTTGCTGCTTGCCAGCTCTACACACATCATCTACTAAAGCTTACAATGAAACTTCCCCATTGAGAAACAGACACTATACCTGAATGAGAACAATTTCTACAGATATAGGCTAACAGAGAAAAAGCAAGGCATGCCCTTATCCATATGCTTAATTTTAAATTTAGCACCACGTAAGGGTAATTTCTACTTACCATAACACCACCGAAAAACAGTATTATTTTTCTCTAAAGTTTCAACACGCATTAAACTGGCACTTTCCTGTGGAAGAAAAGGCTCCTTCTGCTTGCCTGTGCCAAAGCAGGAGTGACCTCAATGACTTGGTTTTAACTGTTTGTTCTGTAACCCTCCAGCAAGTTATTTCACTGCATCAGGACTGACCCCTGAAGGACACTATCAGAACCCACTTAAATACAGAGGGGACACTGAAATCCCGACTTCTTAAATGCAGCTGCCTGACTGAAACTTACTTAGAAACTCACTGGGCAAGATAAGAAATTCTATTAGTTGCATCATAGACTAAAAAACTCCCAACAAAACACAGGAAAAAGTCAGAATACCAGTGGGTTCTGCCTCTGTGGAGTGGATTTGAGTAGTTTACAGGGTGAGATAAAACCTAGTTCCGAGAGGACACTTCTTCAAATGTCACACACAGTTCTTTCTGGGACATATTTCTCACAGCTTTCTGACTTCCTAAATAATTTTAAATTCAGGTTCTCCTCCAGTTTTTCTTTTTCACATTACAAAGGCCAATGCTACTTTTGTAGAAAACAAACAGAAGATCCAGCATGAACCAAAGCATGAAGGCAGGTGCAACTCCTTCCCTCAGTTACATAAGAAAACATTCCAAATGTCTACTGTGATTTTTATTTATTAACAACTTGAACACTGTACATGAAGCAAAAAGCCCCAATGTCATTCACATCTTCACAACAAAAAGCATGTCTGAGAAGAATATTACATCTACTATATTCATCGAACAGGAAATTAAAGAGATATTCTCAGTTCTCGATCCAAGAACAGAAGTACAAAACAAAGCTTATGCCAGATCCATCCATCAGCTTTGTTGTGAAGCATTTTCCATGCATGGCTCTATTCTCTTCAACTGAAATTACTGGCAGCATTTTGAAGAAGCAAGGCATGTGCCTGAAGAGTCTTGTCTGAAACTGTGCTTCTTGTAAACATGGGGAAAAAATCCACCTCATTAGTAGCTGGTTTAGAAAAAAGTGACAATGAACCATATCTGATTATGACACATCTTGGTGTATCTTCAACGCTGTTAGTGAAGGGACACCTAACAACACCATGCTTGCAAGCATGTTTTCAACAAGTGGAGAGGATTTGTATGAATAAAATCTGAAGCAAAAATGAACAAAGCCAATGAACTGAATGAAGCAGTTATTTACCAGATTGCTTTCATTATCATTTGCATTTCAGAAGACTATTAGTGAAACATGACAATTTCTACAGCTGAAAAAATTTAGAAAATTTTTAGTCTAATCATTAATAACTCCCCAAATCTAATATTCCCTTAGCCTGAATGGAACAGAAATCACAGAAATACTTGAAGCATGTGAGCATATCATTACTGCAGGGATCATCAGGTGATGCTCTAAAGACAGTCTGAGTCTGAGTCACTTATATTTAGTCTTGGAAAGAATCTCTTGTTCTTTGTAGCTACTCAGTTAACAGTCTGGTGTAGGGGAATAGAGAGAACAGCAAAATACTTTTCTCTCCATTTTACTATCTCCAAGAAGAGTGAACTGTACCAGCAAAGCCCTTTTCTGAGGACTGCTGACATTTGGGCTGGATTCCAGAGAAGATGGGAACATCTACTGCTGCTCATGACCACGTCTGGCTTAAACACTGTTTACCTAAACAACAGACCATCTTTGTAAATTTGCATGGGCATACAGGCAGAGGATGCAGGTACACTAGGACCTAAGTTCATCAGATTCCACAGTAACAAGTGTGTGCCTAGTCCATGGTTTACTGTTCTGTCATTTCCTGGAGCAAGGGCAACAACAATCTTAATGAGAGTTACACACAACAGCTGATATGTGGCAATTTTTGGTCCCAATATTTCAAAATACAGCCACCACTTGAAATTGTTACTCCTTTCCAATCAAACAGTGGTCAGAAAGTCTTGATATACAATAAAAACTCTGCAATGGGCACAAAAATATAAGCTTCTTTGCACATATGAATTCAGGCCTCTATGAGTTAAATAGGGATATACAATAAAGATCTTATTACTCAGAAGGATACTGAAGCACAGCTGAGTACTCTCCGTCATCTCACCAACACCAAAGTGGATGAAAACCACTTCCTGCAACCCAAGATTCAATATGATTTTGGAGACTGAAACCAATTATCCACACTGAAACACGGCAAGGACAATGGCCTTATCTCCTCTAAATATATTAATCTGCAACACATTTCTACACTTATCTACCTTAGAACAGTCTAGTAAGCAATGCAAGAATATCAGTTAAAATTAAGAACAATTACAGAGGCTTAATATTATCTCACACTCATCAAGAAATGCTAACGTGACAGCAATGGTATGGAAAGTGAATCATTTAAACATGGAATCTGTATGCTCCAGTTTGCTCCTATAGAAAGCAAATGTTGAAATTCAATTTACAAATTGCATCCCTGGTGGAGGGTTTTTTCCCCCTCTTTGCTGTGGAATACATCAGACTGAAGGCAGATACCTAATTTGCTACAACTTAACCTATTCAAAATGAGATGTCATGCAAATAAGTTTTTGAGCAGCAAACTGCTTAACTATGCTAAACAAGTTATTGCATTTATTTACGTGATGTCGCAGCAAATTATGAAGGCTGACTCAAGTTGTCTGTTTGTTTTGCCGAGTTACGTCTGCTCTGTGTCTCACTCCTTGATTTAATTGAACTGCTGAAGATAATATAACTTATCACGCAGACATTATGCCATGTTGTAGATTCTAGGTTAATTAACAGTAGCCTACAGTCACTGAATTTCTCACATGGTTAGCCACTTGGACCCTGTCTACTGTCTAGCTTCACTAATCAACGAGTCTGGGAATTTTACATCAGCGACACAAAACACTGGCAACACAGGGAGCTTTTCAGTGCACAGAAAAAGAAAACACAGAGAGATGTAGGTAGCCTTTTCTTTGCTCTGAAATTAACCCCTTCCTACACACCATGTGGCAAGGCTGCATGCTTGGCAAACATTCTGGTCCAGCAGTTGGGGAAAGTGAATCCAGGAGATAGCTGTTCTCCTGCAGGATAGAAAGTCTGGGCTGCTGTTGCACAAGCACTGGGGGTTGCCAGCCCTAGAAGGCTCCTGCCTCCCTCTGCCTTCTCCTGCCTGCTCCCCTGCACAGCACAAGAGGACACATGCCTGCCTGCATGCTGAATTAGCCCATTCTACACTAACAATTTGAGTGCACTGACCCTCCAGGATGGCAGGCAGGGCAGGTCCTTGAACCTTAGCACTAGCAGGGGAGACCGCAGCAGTGTGAGCCACTCCAACACTAGTGTAAAGCTGACCTAAATCTTAAGATACATTTTGTTGGTAATGCTTAGTCTTAGGCAGGTTATCTCTGTGACCATCTTTGCCCAAACGTGTACTTCCAGCACTTTGAGTGCCTCAGACCACACTTTCTGTTCTGACTGTGATCTAACTTTCCAAATGCTGACTTTCCTGTCATCGCTGTCTCACTGTCACCGCTCACAGTCAGATCTCTCATGTGACCACACAACCATCAGACCTGACTCAAAGAAAGTGGCAGCAAACAAAAGGTAGGGCTGGGAAGGCACCAGGACTCTGCTCTCAGCAGTGGCTTTGGATTAAACGCATGGCAAAACTTCTCCCAAAGGTGGAGCTGTATCATCAATTTAAAGGGATGACAAAGTTCAGTTCACAGCATAAATACTCCTCCTGCCTCACAACACCCTCCCTTTTTAGAAACTAACTGTACTTTCAATTATTTCAAGCCAGATAAATAGTTTTATTAACATCCCTTATTGGTCTACATAAAACATAATGCATACAAAGAAAGGTGCCAAAAGGAAAATACACGGATTTTTAGTGTTCTGATACGTATATATTTATATACGTATATATATTCTGTATATATTTACTCTTGAGGTAGTCTTCAGACTTCAGCTGATTTTAGACAACAGGTTCATCTGTATGATCTCAAGACCTTCCAAGAGGTCCAGAATTTCAAGGTTTATAAAACCCACCACAAAGCCTTTCTCTTCCAAATGATGAGCCAGATAGTCTGCATGACACAAACTTTGTGTACAGGTGGTGGCATTTGAAATGTCTGTGTACAACCCTTAGGTTCACATGATCTGCTTGCTTTTTTCAGCTGCAAGCATGCGGGTTGTCAAGCCTTTCTTGACAGCAATGGAAATTAAAATTCTCATATGCTTGTAAAATCTATGAATTTAATAACAAAAACCAAAAAGCAGCTATCAAAATTTATATAAAAAAGTAAGTATACTCAAAACTATAAATGCAGAAACCATAATTCCTTTGGAGCTAAACCGATTGATAATGGCTGGTGAAGGAGCTGACTCAATTCTCCATGCCTACAGGACTTTTCTAACTCTGGTGTGTATCTCACTTTGACTCTTGAGATGGGATTTGGTGGCCAGGTGCTTTGGCAGATTCTGCCAGGCAATTCAGACTATTTTTTGTCCATCTTAATGCTCACCCAGACATGCCTGCAGTCACATGTAACAAAAATGCACTACTGTGCTGAAGGGGGGCAAAGAGGGGAGTAGGGAAGAATGGAACCTGGACAGAGAAAGGGCAGAGAGAGCTGACAGACATTACAAACCCTTCAATTTAAACAACCTGGGAGCAGAATTACTGTGCTCCTGTGGGGCAAAGGGCGGCCAGCTCCCAAATGCAAACTAATCACCTCTCTTAAGAATGTAAATAGGATCCCTGGTCAGACACCCTTGACAGAGCATAACCAAGGGGAGACAAAGCTGGTCTCTGTGTGTTAGTCAGTGCACAGGTACTCTGCTGCTAGACCTTGAATTTGATAGCTCACTCAGTGCCATAAGACCTGCAAACCAGCAAGAGCCATTTGCTTTAATACATTGATGGAGCCTTTATTACTCTAAACCCTGAGCAAGCTCTGTGAGTGAGCCCAACCATGAGCCTGTCTCCCTCCCCCCATGCAAAGGCCTCTGCTTCAGATTCCCATCCACCACTGGCTGCCAGAAAGCTCAGGTACAGAAATCACAACACTACCCAAGAATACACTTTAAACATAGAAGATGACATAACCTGAAATAGGTGGTTTCTCTACATTTTTTTTTACAATCAACTGTGATTATGCACACCTTGCCCTATCCACAAGTAGCCATACTCAGTATATTAAAAACTCATCTGCAATCAATATTCAAAACAAATTGTATTTTTCATGAGGATAGAGGAGATTATTGAGCTCTTTTCTGTCTTTTGGGAGTGTGATTTTTGTTTATCTGGATATAGGTATAGATAGTTCAATTCTCTACAGTCCCTTTCAATATCAAAGATTGTTTTATTTAGCAAAAAATTAAAAGGCTCAAGCTGTGCACTTTGTATTCAGATAATCCCCCCTCCCAATTTAGTGTTTGTGAGATTGAGAGATCTCTAATTAATAGAATTATCTTGCACTTACATGGCTCATTCCATCGGAGGCTTTATAAATAATTTATTAGGCTCACATTTTGAGAGGCACTAGTTATACTAAAAGAGAGATTAAGACCATGTTAGCTATTTCTACTTATGAAAAACAGAGTAAACTGAGTCACCTTTGCCCCCTTTGTCCACTGCAGCTTCTTTTTCAAAAGAAAACAAATACTGAGCAATGACCAGCACCTCTTTATCAAGTGTTTTAACATCAAGATACTGGGCAAGATCACATGCTAAACAAATTAGAAAAAAGGACAAATAAAAAATATGAGCATCCCTGAACTGAAAAAAGCCCGAGCTGTAAGGGAACAAAATCTATATTAATGCAGATTTTCAGAGATGTTTCGCTCATACACTTTTAGTATAAAGTGTGTGTATAATTCAGTACTGATTTCAGAAAAGGTGAATGCCGGTAATTGAGCAGCCTTGTTCTGCTGCCTGGATCTCCTACACCATGAGTTTTGTGAGGATGACTGCACACCTATATGCACGTACTGGAGAAAGGGAAAGATACTGCAACCTTGGCTTGTCCATTAGTTTTACAAAAGTGGAAGAAATTGATTTAACATCTGATCATCAAGAACTATACACAGAAGCCAGAAGAGCTAAGAATCATTCCTTAACTCTGCTGATCAGAACTGCAACATTGTCTTCCTGCTCCATTCCTTTTGATCTACATAACTCTGATTATAACTGCAGTGTATTTATCATACCTTTGATAAAACTTTTATGTTAAGTAAGGGAACATGCAGCAAATTAAACCTCTTTAGCCATAACCTGCTGTTCCACCCCACCCACCCCTGCCCAGGAGGAAACTGTGACTTAGGGGTCTAAAGACTGTGATCAGATCTGACTGAAGATGGAAATGAGGCAGACTAATGGCAGTATGTCTTTATGTTCATCTCTTGATTGTTGGTGCAGTCTTTGTACCTTCCTTAAGCCCCAGCACCTGCACTGCTATTATGTCTAAGAGCTAAGAGCAGTGGAAACAGTATGGTTTACAAAGACTCCTCATAATCAGAAGGATCTGAATTATTTTTCCTTAAGCCCTCATAAACTGATTTTATGGGATAAAAGTCAAAAGACAAAGGTACAACTGTTTGCTCTTTCTCCAGGGCCATGCTCAGTCATGCAAGGCTCCAGTCTCTAAATTTGCAATTACAGCTCAAAAGAATTATGAAATCAGTTTGCCTAACCAGTTCACTTGCTCTTCTTGGCAAGTGAAACAACCCATTTTCCATTAGTATCTCCCTATTATATCATGCTAGCATGAGATGTCTCTCTATGTGACCACAGCAGCAATGCTGAGAGGCTTCTTCAGCTGTAACATTCCAACAGGCTCTGCAGTGATACAGCTTTCTTCTCAAATGCCCTTGTGATTTTCTGTCAATAGTTTCAGTCCTAAATATCTCAACAGATCAAGGAGTTAATTTTCTTAAAGCAGTGGCCATACTCTTTCTGTTAGAGTACCACTGCACTATCAGAATATTGTTTCATTATTACAATAATATTTACATACATTGATAATGGATTTTATTGATAAAAATAGGCTTATTTGTTCTAGATTTGCTTACCTGCTGTCTTGATTTTTAAAAAATCTACTTTCATAATGTGTTTTAGTAGAAGATAAAGTGAAGGACTCAGGCAAAGTGGGGTGTCTACGTAACTATTTCTGTGTTGTGAAGTATTTCATAACTTGAGGTATCTATCATAGCATTATGAGAAGTTTGGGGTCAGTGGTTTTCCTTCATGCAGTTCTTACTATATCAAAGTGTTTCAAAGACATTAAAGAAGTATTACATCATCCCCTTACTGGAGGATTATTGTCAATACTGTATTCTTTAACAAGAAGTAACACCACCTAAGAGTATAAAGTGAGTTGATAGCAAGGGGGGAAAAAAAAAGCACCAACTCCTTCGATATATGTACTGAATCAACTTAAAATATAATTTTAAAACTAATTTTCTAAACTTCAGGAGAACAAATCCACTGATTATGAAAATAATCAATAGTCTTCAGTATATCCTGTTGAACAGCAGTACATTTGTTGGACATATTTTGTTTTGCAATTAATTTTTTGACTCATTTGAGTAACTTACTTATTGAGCTTTTTATAGCATTTTTAATCAACTGATTTAATCTTTATTATTTTAATCTCTTAATCTATGCAGAGGTAAAATCTCAAGGTGACTACTTAAAATGATGACTACACAAACTGATACCACTGTGGAAGATGTAAAATTCACATGACCTATTCTCACAGCAAGGCATTACTAGATATTTGAAAATCAAAAGGAAAAATGCTTCCCTAGACAGTTTTTCAATTACAAAACTGCCCACAGCACCTGCTGTGTGACCTACCCATGTACAATGTGCTACTGCACAGAGGCAAGAAGGAGTGAACACCACCAGTGAAGAGATTTTTCCTTCAGGAGATGATGGCAGAGGTCTGAACAGCTGAAGGCTCTTGGTATTAACAGTACTTTTGCCACCACAACTGTTTTGAAAACACCTGCTTTTACAAATGGTAAAAATGGTACATGCTCCTTATGTGCAAACTCTAAGCCATACCTCCATGGATTTGCTGCTGCACACAATAGCAGTAACTCGAGTATCAAGAGCATATGTAAGAAGGAAGATCCAGAAATGGCAGGACACAAGTCAGAGATGTCACCAGCTGTGTCACATTTTCACTGTGGAGCTTGACCCAGCTGCTGACAAAAAGGACTTCCTATGCTCATCTGACACCAAGGTGATATTATGGACTCAACTTACAGATTTCTAGAATTTTCAAATATGCATCCTTATTTACCAAAGACAATTTTAAACGACAGGCCAGATTGATTTGTTGCACAGAAAAGAATAAAATTATACTAAATCCTATGGGTACTGGAGGTTTTCTGTGTGATTTTAAAACGTGCATTTTCCACTTTGAAATGGAAATACTAAGGATACTAACATGATATTAAGAGCAATCACACCCCAGCCCTCGAGGACAGGTGCTGCAGTAAAGCAGAACTGGGAATGGGCAAAGTGAAGCTGCCACAATTTTACCAGTCCACCTCACAACATGATGGGTTATATTCCACCCACTGGGATCTTGTTAGATAAGCAAACACCCAAATACTGCAAACAAGAAGGTGCTCTCTTCCCCCTCCCCACCAGAAGTGCTTCTAGCAAATTGCCTCTCTGCTCTTTCCCTTGCAGCTTCCCTACCAGGATGCAGGATCTAACAGAGCAGGAATGTTGACTGACAAGTCTCTAAATGGACTAGAGGAGCCAGGAAAGCTGGTCTGCTGTCAGCTTTTCCTAAACATACTTAAGTCTAGCAGAGGAATATTCCAACAGACTTTGCACAAAAGCAGATAAAGAACTTGTGGCTATAGGCCTCAGGAAAAAGATATGAAAAAAATGTAGCTACTAACACAACATTGATGGACCATTCAACCAATAAACTGTAACACTTGAGGCCCATCAAATGTCTTTTTAAGGAAAAAGTCTTTTTTTCCCCTTTAGCCTTGTTATTTCATATTTAGCTGCTAAAACCCCTGTAACACTTACATAGAATACCAAAAAAGTATAATCTAAATAAATGCACTCTCCATAAGAATATTTCTAATTTTCAAAGTTCTTCAAAAACGAAATTTTCATGAAACTACTGTGGGCAGTTTTGTGAGCACGTGCAAATGAAAAAATGTATGGGAAGCATTTTTCCTTTTATTAAAATCTTTTCAGCTGTGATTTCATACCAGTCCTTGGTAACCAGTCCAAAATATACTAAAAATGACATGTTTAGGACTGCTTAGCATTTACATGAGTCTGCAACAATAACACTGAAGAGCAGAAGAATTAGTTCAAACACTTCAGCACTTAAAAACAGTTATGTAAATATACAAAGAATTCTATTTTCCCCTGAATTGCAAGCTACCAAAAACCTAGCTGCTGAATGACGAAAGAAATGGGCTTGCTTGTTTCCAATTTGAGTAAGAAAATATCAACACAAACACACAGCAATTACAACTTTCAGCATATCCCTCTGAATGGCTGGGTAGGCACTAAAAAGCATTGCTAGGCAGCAATTCAGCATGCCTTCTGGAAGGAAAGAGGGGAGAAATGCTAATCGGTTTCTGGCAATCAGATGTGTGACGTGTGTCTCCAATTTCGTGGTGATCCAGCATCATTTGATGATACTGCTCAATGTGCTCTGACCTACCATGACACAAGCAGCAGAAACAACCCTCTCTGTTCCCACCATGATCTAAAACTTTTGTCACCAGAGTGCCTTTTCACACTTCTCCTTAACCTGTTACTAACATTTCAGCACAGCTTTAGTACAGAGCCTAACAACTGTACTCAGCACAGTGGGAAGATATCACACACCCTTGCTGAAAGGGACAGCTTCCTCATAATTTAAATATAGAAACGGATTTTTCCATCTACTTCTTTGCAAGAATTTCAGAAGAAACATACAGAAACCTTACAAAACTGACTGAAAGGAAACAGAGCCACAAAAGGTAGAAGTCCCTAGATTTAAAATAGCTCCAAATTTTTCAAGTAGACCTATTAGAGTAAGAGTAGAGAGATGCTACCTAGCCCACTGTTTTTCTCTGGCATTTGTTTCTATCGCCTAAAAAAAGCAATGGGCAGTGTCTGGTTAAAGCCACACCTCTGGACTGTCATGAAGAATGCTTTAAGTCACACAGTCAATTCTTTACTGGGATTTTCTATGCAGCAGGAGCCAAGCTGGCTCCGCTAGAAGGCTGTGCCCGGGCAGGAGGCAGCAAGGAAGCTCTCAAATTCAGCTCCATGCCTGCCTGAGCCAGCTCCTGCTGCCCCACAGCTTCGTGGACATTGTGTCAGAGCCACCTGAGCCACGAGCCCCAGCAGATAAACAGATTATTACTGCAGCCTCAAATATGGCAGGGAATTCTCAGGGGCTATCAGACCTCTGCTCTGTACAAAAGTAATTTCGTGGTTTTGTTTGTATGGACAAAGACTTCAAGAAAAAAGCCTGCACCCTGAACATCCAGCTCCCTTCAGTGTACCCTGAAGAGCCTCCTGTGTCATGACAAACTAATTGCACGTGTTAAGGAAAGCCTGTTACTTTGGCTTTTTCCACTGTACATCAAAAAAGCTGTGTTTGATTTTAAAGCACACACACTTACAAATACTGAGGGAATCAGCTACAAAGAGACCACACAAGCTGTTCCAGCCTTCCACAGAAGTCTGGGGTTTTTTTTAAACATAAATACACAGCCACCTCTTCAGTTTGCCCTTTCATCTATTCTGAAACACTTCTTAACACACACTTCATTTCCTAACTAGCTGATCATATACAAGTTTTGGGTTTGTAGCTTTAAAGCACCAAAAAAGATGAAGGTAAAACATAACCTTGATCCTGGAACAGAAGTCAGCAAGGATACTGTGGGTGTCTCACAAGTCACAGAGCTGGGAAGAAAGAAGCCTGTCCTGACCCTGTGCTGAAACCTGATCTAGTTAAAGAGGCACATGGATTACCATTTATAGCATTTCTCAGGGGCTGGAGTGAGGGGCAAGGAGGGCGGCAGACTGCTCTCAGTCTGGCTGCAGGAGCCACGGGCTGCCAGCAGGGTTATAAAACTTGCAGATGCTGGGCGCCAAGGAAGGATGGTTTCCCTCCCCCTGCTGCAGCGCACCTTCCACACCACTGCTGTGTTAACCACCCCAAAAGCAGGAGAACAGCAGCACTGTGTGTTCAGTCTGGGAAAAGAGGATAAGTCGAGACCAGGGAGAAAAGGCAGACAGATTTTTGGCTGACCCTGCAGTTAATCCCCAGAACAGGTGAAGATACATTTCTATTGTCATGCAAGGTAGTCCTTTGCTCCCAAACTCAACGTGCACAGAGCAGTGTGTGGCCCAGTTCTCAATGGGTGAACTGGAAACCACTCCTTCTAGTATAAACCAGCTAACGACCTGTCTCAAAGAACAAGGTAAAGGCTGGAAATTTATGACCCTGTGACAGAGAGTTGAGTGTCTTCCAAAAAGGCAGCTAGTTTCTGGCTCTTTCTCCACTATGGCAAAGATAACAGCACAAGATTTTGGAACTATGGAAAAACAAACAGCTGTTTTGATGCTACTTTCTTCAACAAAACAAATTTTAAAAGTCCATCATTATTCTCCAACAAAACTACAAGTAGTGCCAGTCACACACACACACCAAAAAAGCTTTCTGAGACATGTTTTTGGTGTTCAGCCACTGTCTTAGTTAACTACAATTTGTCATGAGTTGAAAACAAGTTTTCTTATTTTCTTCTTTTTTTTGGGCCTAAACAGAATGGGGGAACCATGAACTCATAAGCCTCCCCAAGCAGGATAGCTCCTTTTCAGGCATCTTTTGAGCTCTGACACAAGCGTGCTCCTGGTCTACCAGAAAATCCCAAGCTTTTTCCAGGATCAAAGAAAACCGAGAGTGCTACACAAACTCTGGGCAGCCTGACCTTCCTCCCTTCCCCCTGGCCTTCATCACTGAAGAAATATCCAAGATACATATGTAAAACAGCACTATGTATAAATGAAGTTAGTAGTTTTACTGACAGAGTACCCACTACATAGGCAAAATTATCTCTTTAAAACTTTAAGAAGTGTAATTTTATATTCTCTTATCTAATTAAAATAATATAAATTATGTACAGAAACTGACAGCTCTAGAAAAAGGAGCTGAGCAGCATCCTCCATTTGTCTCCACTTGATGTAAAGGTCTGTTCTTACAGCTAGAAGGTTAAATTGTTCTGCAATTTAACCTTCATTCTTCATCCTATGGGCTAGGATGGCCAGAAAGGACACTAATTTGTACCAGTAAAGGGCATATTTTTTCTGAACCAGATAGTTGCTCATAAGAAACTGGGGTGAAATTCTCAAAATCATATTTTCCTCACGCCTCTGAAGGGCCATTAGAAGCGTTAACTTTCACTGCAGAGTGATGAAAGAGAGAGTCACCACAGAGTGAGGCTGGATTACGACCAGCAATTCTGCAGGAAAAGATTCCTATTTCTGCTCCTCGACCTATGAACTAGCTTTGTTTGATTCATTCTGAAACCCTCTCTTATAAAGGAAATATGGAGAGAAAAATCATCTGGTTTAGGTGTGAGCTGCAATCCTTTTCTGTATCACCCAAAGCATGGCCAGACTTGCAAAAACCCACATATTCCTGCATTACAACACATTCTAGAAAATATTAACTTCCACTAATATCTAGGCAAAGCTATGACCTTATGATGGAGACTGATGAAACTAAGAGAAGAGAAACATATTCTTATAGAATAAAAGAATATATCAAGTTGGAAGGGACCTCTAAGTCCAACTTCAACAATTATTAAGTCCAACTTCCTGCTCCTCACAGGACTACCTAAAGTAAAATCATATGACTGTAAGCTGGGTGTTCCTTGTACTCTGACAGGCTTGGTGCTGTGACCACTTCCATAGGCAGCCTGTTCCAGTGACTGAGCATCCTCTCAGTGAAGAGCCTTTTCCTAATGCCCAGTCTGAACCTCCCCTGAAACAGCGCCATTGCATTTTCCTGCATTTTCCTATTTCTGCTCACCAGAGAGAGATCAGCACTTCTCCTTGGCTGCTTCTCTTGAGGAAGTTGTAGTTAAAGAAATAAACTTAAAAATTCAGAGCTACTCATCCAGTACCACCCCCATGCTTATCTGTTATCAGTTCCTTTGATTTAGGGTGCTTGTGTCTACAACACAAATCTATGAACAGAGAAATGCTGAGCTGCCTCAAGAAGCAATATGCATATGTCCTAGGGCACAAGTAGGCAGGCAAGTTTTTAACTTAGCTAATACAAATAAAAATCTAAAGCAGCAGGACTCTGCTGTGACCCAATCTGGCAAAGAAAACTGTTCAGATAACAGTGAAAAATTATTTGGGAACATTATTTCATGGAATAACGTATGTCTGTTTTTCCAATGTAATTCAGAAAATTTCAACCAGTCTGAAGAGAAACTTTGGAGCTCATCTCCTGCATCCAGATGGGATCTTCAAAATATCTGTGTGCAACTTGCATTTATGCACCTGTTTGTGCATGCATGCATTGATTTAAAGATAAACACAGGAAATATCAACACGAAAAACCATTCTCTTGCTCATCTCCTCTAAAAGGACCATTGCTATTAAAATTCTGTTAGGATTGTTGCATGTGGCTAAGAACATACATGAGCGGAGAATACACACTGCCTGCAACCCTAGAGAACAAAGTTCACTGACAAGGGTAAAGCAGGGAAACACGGTCTCTTGCTGTTGTAGTTATTTATGTATAAATGCTTTTATAACCAGCCTTTCACTTGGTTATAAAAGCATTTGCAAGCACAGTTACAGTGGGGAAATCTGTAAATGAGACATAATTCACTGAAAGGCAGTGGCATGTGAAGAGCCCTTCATCTTCACAAACAGATGCTTCTGAAAATTTTACCTCGCAATCAGAAGTTTTTACAATCTCCATGCAAACTGATTAAGCAGCTCTCTGAGCACTTGGAGGCATGCCAACCATCCAAGTTCTGAGTCTCCAGGCAGTGCAGGTCTCAGGTCAGCTACTGGATTAAAATCAAAACTGGCCCATTGGAATTGTGGATTACTGTGCTCAGAGCACTAGAATGACGGCCGCCTGCTGTGACCCTCTGGGGCTGAGCTGGCAGGACAAGCACCACTCTGCTTCCAGCTGAGACAGATTGGTTCAGTCTCCAGGCTGAAGATTTCTTAGAAAGGTGTAAGCAGAAGTTTGGCTTTTGAGGTTAATACACCAGGTCTCACAGCAGATACTCTCTTCAATGAGATTAGAGTGTCTCATTCCTTCCCTCTGAAGGGCAAGGACACTCATTAAGCAACAGGTAAATGAAATATGCAAGACCTGCCACACAACACCCAACCCTCACTTAGCAGCAGTGACCTCCACCTTCAGCTTACCTGTTTTATGCACTGCAGCCGGTCATTGGTCTGCTGTATGTGCCTGTCCATAGAATTCATTTTGATTGTCTCCACTTTCTTCTACCTGAAAGCCATTAAAATCCCTCGATCTGCAAGGCAAAAAGGACAAATAATGATCACTGAACATGGTCCATACACTTCCACCACTTGAACTTGAATAGAGCTGCTTGCAAGAAACCCCTGAGCACACTGTGAGATAAAATAATAATAATCCCAATAACAATGACAGCCTGGCTTTTGCAAGGACAAGGGCATGGAGATTCTTCCTAATCTTCCTCTGAGAGAAAATGCCTCCCATAAATATTAAATGAACCAGATACAGCGGAGTATTACATGGCCAAAAATAGCATAAAATGTGCGTCCTGAAGAATGTGGATTTCTAGATTGAAAATAAAAGCAACAGGTACATTTTAGACTCTCCTCCAACTAGCACATCTATTTCATGAGCCCTGGAAATGGCCAAGATGACAGGGCAGGAAGGACTGAGATCCACAACTCAAATGGCAAATGTCCAGATGCACAACCTAGCACACAGGGAACAGGCCTAATCTCCAGAACAAATGGCTGCATAGTTCCTGCCTTCTAGAAAATTTGTGTTCATTCAGGTATCTATAGCTGAACAAACGACTTGTTACTTCTGGAAAAACACGGCCTGAGGTCTTTAGGTCCATCTCTTAACAAATGGTGTAATTGAAGGCAAAACCTTCCTGCAACTTAAAAAAAAAAAAGAAAATAAAAATTAAGGCCCAGAGTAGTGTTTGGAGTTCATGAACAATGAGTGGGCACAGAGATATATACTCAAATGCCCTATTTACATCAAACTTTATAGTAGCACAAGCAAGGTCCCAGTCTTGCACAGAAACATCTCCCTCATGAACTTCTTCAGTGGCACTGAGTGGTTTATTTTTCAGAGTACTGTTCATGACAAAACTGTTTTCCACTCCCTCCATACATGTAAGAGAGAGAAATTTTTTCAGATACATGCTTGGTTAGAGAAGCTGGCTATTCACCACATCTAGTACATGACTCAACATCTCTTCAGGTAAACAATTCCAGCACTGTCCATACTCAACCCCCTTGAGGGGAAGAGTGTTTCCTGTGGTGGGAGCCTTGATTACACAGCCCTCACAATGTGACAGACCCCAAACCACAGATCCGCGCACATCCCACACACCCAAACCGCCGGAGATTTCTGTACCGAGCTGATAATGCTCTTTCATGGCTCCTGCTGCATTACACTTGGGGCCAGAAATCTTTTCTGCTAGACAACTAAATGAGGTCTTAGAACAGCAGCTCAAGCTCCTCACCTCCATGCTCTAGACACAAGAGGGTTCAATAAAGCATTCCTGTCAATAAATTATAATACTTAGGAAACAGAAGAGCCAGTTTCACAGGCAAGTATTATCTTTTGATTATGCCACTGCCACCTTCTCAATAGCAAATGCCATCCATAAGTCCTTTAGAAAATGTGAATTGATATATTTTATTAAAATCCAGTTACATATTCTTATCTGCCTGTAGGACCCCCAAACGGATCTCAGTAGTCATGAAGTTTAATCTCTCAGTGGACAGCAGAGGTATTTATCAAGAGATAAGCTAGCCTAGACATGACACTACTTCAGCAGTGATCCATCTTACAAGCTAGGACACATTATCTGCATTTTAATTGAACATCAGCACAGATGGAGAAGGGCATATTGAAAACAAATACATACACAAGCACATAGATGTTGCTAGAAAAATTTTAAGACATGCAAACTGAAGCACCATTTTTTTTCCAAGAAAGTCATGACATTTTTGAACTATACAATTTCATAGGTACACATGTAATACCACCCCAGTTCGCTGCCCTACAGTTAACCATAAACAAAATTAAAGGTTGCTATCAGCTACCTGACCCACAGCTTACTATAGTACTTGTCCAAATTGCCATTTCTCCCACATGGCACAGCTTCTCAAAGCCCATCTGGAAAAGGAGAGGGGCAGAATACACAAAAGTAACTCACCTAACTGAGCAGGAACCTGACAAGGCTCTTGAGGCAGGACTGGGAGTGCAATCCCTTACTCTCCTACACAGACAGGGTATACAAATTCTGTAATAAAAGGATCAAATTCAGTCTCCAAAATGTTAAAATTTTAAATTGGGTTTTAAAGCCCAATGACTGTCAAAGAAAAGCACTCTCTAACTCTCACCCTTCTCCTAGTGGCTAGAAGAATTTTCATTTCCATGCTCAGTTCCACTGGCTCTCACACCATTAGTGCTATGGCTGAGTCTTTGCCCTGCCAGGCTCCCTCTCCCTCTTCCCCTCATGGCATGGATCGATCACTCACCAGCCTCTACTGCTGACACTTTCACAGCCCAATCTCATCTATTCTCTCGTGGTCAAGAGAAGGCCCTCAGCCCACTCACTCCCAGTTAGAGGGCTGTAAACATTTGTTGCACGAACCAAACAGCCAAAATTGTACACATGAAGCCTCATCACATACAATGACACAAGGCTTTGTATTTGAAATGCCCTGCCTCACTGCCACGAGACTCATCTTTCTCTTTCTCTCAGACACATCATAAGAGCATCAAATAGAGTAATTTTTTTTCAGTGAGCATACTGTCTCTAAGTAATTTCTGCTATAAAAAACGCAGTGCTTATTAGTGGGAAACCATTATTATCTGGAAATTACTCATTCATGGGCCTCAGCAAGAATTAAAAGATTAAACACAGAAAGTGAAAATTATCATAGAGATCAGAAATTTCACCATGGCAGAATAAGCATTTTGACACCAGACCATTCTGTCTGGAAGAAAAATAACAGCAGAATTAAATTTCCAGTAGCTATACATACTACATGGGTATTGCTGTACTCTGGCCTCATTCCCCACAAGCACATCCACATCCTGAAATTTAAAAAAATGCCCTTTCTGTCGATCTCATCCTATTTTAAAAGTAGCAGCAAGATCACCTTAGTCGAAAATAACAGTACTTAAGACACAGAAAGGCCGTCAGGGCTGAATACGAACAGACTTCTATTTGGTTAAGTGCTGTGCACTTATCAGGTCACAAGTGAAAACGACTTTGCAGGGTCCCTGGCTGGCCTGCGGTGTCCCTGCATTAGACAGCACGCTAAGATTCAGGCTGCGAGCAGCTCAAGAGACAGCAGGGGATGTTGCTGATCAGGATTAAGGGTACTGGCAGAGGAGGATAGAGAAGGGAATTTTTCCCGGTGCTTTGTAACAAATCCCCTCTGTTTGGTGCACACATTAGCCAGAAAGGTTGTACACTACTGCTTTATATGCTAACTCCATCCAAAAGGATAAACAAAAGAAGAAGAAGTGTTCCCAGCACCTTCTGGTAATTCAACAATAAAAAGCCCCATTCTTCTTTATTTTCTGAGGCAAAGATCCAGTTTCCCTCTCTTAAAAAAAAAAATTAAAATTATGTGAATTATTCTTCCTTCTTCCCTCCCCTCTAGCATTGAGAGTTTATAGCCCTAGGCAATAATTAAAGAGGCCTCATTTACATATTTATGATGTCTCAAAAATGGAGAATTTTTTTTTTTAAAGGAACAGATGTATCGACCTGTTAGCCTTTTTTTTTAACCCTAACCATGCTGAATCTTTTAAACCATTACTACAAACCTCTCTTCCATATTGAAAAACGAATTAAATTTTTCACTGGCTCTATAAAAGAGGATTTCACGAGATTCTGCTGCACTCTGTGTTGAGTAACAGTTCAGATTAGGAGACTGCAATTATATCAGAAACTGAACTTCCAAGTAACACAATTAAGAAAACAACTTAGTAAAGTGTGGTCCCCACCAGCTCCTAAGGCAGCCTGAGCAGCCACCTAGACAGGGAAAAAAAATTAAGCCACACATTTCACCACTGCCTCAAACGTGTCTAAAACCATTTAATGTTTTGAAAGTTGGTGCGGATTCAGTTCTGGGGTGGATTCTGCTCTGGGGTGAGCTCTCCTCATGGCCACAAGTGCCATCCACAGCGAGAGCTCTGCCCCCGCAGGACCAATGGATCTGGGAAATCTGCTCCCCGTGGCCAAGGGGGATCTGAATCATCATGGAAACAGGCCCAGCTTCTCCCTGAGTTTAGGGAGACTTCACATGGCGCCTTCTGCTCTTGTTCCCACAGGCTTCCCTCCCTCACTGCGGGGCAGAGATGGAGCTGGAGCAGAGCTCACCAGAACATCAGCTGCTGACCGAGCACTGCCACCTTCCCCCTTGCCGCAGCAACAGGGCGCCAATCCTCCAGAAACCAAGTTTTTAGCAAAGAATCTTTCCGCCAGAAATCCCTTGTGAGGGCAGAGGAGGAAGGGCAGCCCTTCGCAGGAGGCAGGGGAGGCTGCTGTGAGCGGTGCTCCAGGCCAGGAGCACCGCGCTACGCCAGGTCTCCATTCATTCCCACAGGGAACAGCCACCCTGCGGTGGCTGCACCACACAAGATCTAATTTGGAGGCACTTCGGACCGCTCAGGTTAAGAAGGCCATAAATAAAAAGACACATCGGTTAAGAAATTGTAACAGTAGGTGAGAAGGGGAAATGAACATCAGTTCCTTAAGTAGGGATTCAGCACAGCAGCTCTAAACATCCCTGCCCCCTGCCGCCACAGCACACAAGTTGGTTAATGCTGTTTATTCAATCAGCTAAAAACTAATAATTTCCTTCAAGTCTCAGCATGCTGAGGGTCCTACGAGAGGTCAGACAATCTGTATCTACGAAGTGACTTTGACGAAGCAACAAGCCAGGCGGGAGCGAGGGCGGCAGCGGCTACGGCGGAGCGGGGCCGGGGCCGGGGCCGGGGCCGGGGCCGGGGCCGGGGCCGGGCAAGGGCGGGTGCCACCGCGGCCCGCCAGGGGGCGCCGCCGGGCCGCGCCACCGCCCGCCGCGGGGAGACAGGGGGACATGAGGGGACATGAGGGGACATGAGGGGGACCGGAACAGCCTGGGGGGACATCGGGGGACCGGGACAGCCCAGGGGGACATGAGGGGGACCAGGGGGGACATGGCGGGGACCGGAACAGCCCGAGGGGACATGAGGGGACCAGGGACAGCTCGGGAGTGACTAGAAGGGACCAGGACAGGCCGGGGGAGAGGCCCTGGGGAGGCCCGAGGCGGAACAGCCGCGTTCCGTCGCCTGAAGCACGGACCCCCGAGGAGCCGGGTCTGAACCAGCCCAGCACCTCGCGGGAGTCTGTCACCTCCAGTGATGGATTTAAGAAACATCGCTTCTCTCAGCGCCCTGTCCTGGTGGTAAAATGTGACGGTCCGGAGGCAAAACCATCTAATTCCACTTGACATTTCCCTTGCCATTAAACACATTGTAAGAAGCTGTTTCTTGAACTATCAGAACGCACCTCCGTGTGTACACACAGGTTAACGCTGCTAATTGCGTGTAATTGCACGGATTCTCCGGCTCAGCCCCGGCCAGTGCCCGCCCCGGCACAGCCCAGCCCCGCGGCGCAGCCCGCACAGCGCGGGCACAATGCAGCTCGGCACGTCTGCACTCTGCACATGGCTCACGCTGCATTCAAAGGCTCTAAGCCCGCTTTTCAGTGCGAGGATTTTGAAAGATGTTTTCAAAGATCGTCTGCTGGAAAAAGTTTAATATCTAGCCATGACAACTAATTTATTTCTTCTACTAGATACGGTACAAATAGTATAAAATGTCAGGTGAAAGGCTGTTTTCATCATTAAACACTTGAAAAAGGAAGTTGTTTTAATAAAGCTTTATTTACCATAAGCTGTTAAATAGTTACTGCTGCTGGCTTTGAGCTATTAAAAAGGGCCAGATGTGAGACAAAGCAGCGTTTGTTATGCCGGGTGAGGAAGAATAGATATTTGTGCTGTGCTGCTTTCCATTGTTGCTCTACAAATGTGCAGTAATCCCCAGAAGACTTTCTATCATCTTTGACTGCGAGAGAGGGAAAGCGAGTGTGTGTGCGCACACAGCGCCCGGCAGGCACAGCTTCGGGGAGGTGGGAGCAGGTTTTTGTAATTTATGGTGGCTTGAGCTGCAAGGGCTGGCAATTTTGTCGGGTTTAAGGAAGCTGTTTCCGCAGCCGTGTGCTTGGGAACGTTTTTATATACAGAGCCCATTATATGCAGGCACCAACAGCCAGCCGGCTGCACACAAAAGCAAATCCACACATGCTTCTGAAAAAAAAGACAGCATGACAGCTTGCATAAGCAAGCCTGCTGGACTCCTCTGGGAGGAGGAGCGGCGGTGCGCAGTTGTTGTTCAATCATGAAGCACATCTGCACCCTGATTAGAAAAGCAAAAGTGGTCAGGCTAGCTGGAAGCACATACACAACACCGAGATATGACCTATACTTAAAGTACAGACATAGAAATATAAAAAAACTCAGACACTGTACAAGAGAGAGCTAAGGAGAGAGCTCCCTTGAGCCTGGACAAGTCGGTCACCAGCCAGCACTAACCATTAAGCACATGAACTGCCTTTTGCACCGGCAGTCTTCACCTCCAGCCCGCTGGCTGAAATGAGTGGTTTCCTCAGACCGAGAGCAGCATCTGCAGATCACAGGTAATTGCCCTGCTGCATGCTTGTATTATAAGGTTGGTTTCCCTGCATTCCACCCAGCTCCTAGTGTCATCAGCTCTGTCAGCTTGTTATCTTTAGGGAGAGCAAGGAGGTAAAAGGACACTGCAGTTCAAAACAGCAAGAGATAATAACACAATATTAAAGGCAAAAGTGTGTAGAAGTGTGCTACTGGGGAGCCAGGGCTGAGAGCCCTGCTATAGTGCTCTCAGAGGCATTGCACACTCCCATATAGACAGTTCTGCTAGAACAAACATTGACAGTTCCACAGCAGAACCCACTGATCCAGTGCTTTACTATATGTACTGTAGCTTGCAGGTAAGAAATAGTAATCCTCACTGGGACAGCTACAAGCAAATGAGCCATCCCTGGGTTGTGCTCAAATAATTTAATAACCAGTGTCCCTGATCACTCACACAACAATGCCGTAAAAAATCTCTCCTGATAAATTGCCAGTCTCTAAGTTGAAACAGAATCAAGCACCTCTTCCCACCTTCTGGGCTCGATAGGAGGAATGCACAAGTCAGGTGAGCATAAGAACAGAAAAAGGTTTACATTATGGCATGCAACGCTTGCTCATTTGCCTAATGAAAGTTTGGTTCTTTCAGAGGTTCTGTGCTAAGATGCAAAGTATTTGCTGAGAATTCTTTGTGTCTGCCTACCAAATCTTGCAAACAGGCATGCAGAATTGCTAACATCACCTGGCTTACACGACTTCTGGGGGCTGAGTCTATACAGCTGCAACAAAGAACATCTATGAACTGGAAACTTTTTCCTGCTTTTGCTAGATATTTATCAGCTACTAAAGAAAACCAGCTGGTTTGGACATAAGCACCTAAGTTATTTACTTAAACCTGAAAGATGAGCTACAGAAGACAACCTAATATAAGGATTTTCTAAAGGTCTAGAGGAAACAGTAATGACCTAACCAAACTGTCAAAGATGGTCTCAGAAGACTGAGGAAAGGACAGAGGAGAGATGGCACTAGCAGCAAATATTTTTAACAATTACCTGTCAAAAAGTGAAGATGCTACTCTGCGTTTGCTATGCTCTGATAACATCTCTCTTGCAGCAGATAGCCTGCTATATAATAAAGAGAGGTCAAAATCTCTTGGGTCAACCCAAAGAAATGCTCTTAGCAAGAACTATCTCAAGCCCACTGTGAATTAGAAACGAGAAGGATTTGCATTCTGACACTGAAGGCCCTCTTACTTATCTGATGAAACCAGGCATGTTTTGGAAGTTGAACTGTAGCATTTGAAGGAAATTGCTGATTTCTTCTCATGATACTGTACCATCACAACTTTTATTCCTCATTACTGAGTGGCAACACAAAGAATATAGCAATCCCCCATCCCCAAACTATATTGCACCAAGTAAAGGAATGATGATAGATTTGGACTCCTTTTTTTCCCCACTAAGTTTATTTAGCATCATGAAGAAGGCATCTAGTCAAGTAGATGGTAATTTCTCTTTATTGTCTATAAATGTAACATCTATTCATCTTTTCTTTCATTTTATGAGATAAGAAAGTCCTCCTAAGACCAATGATTTCTGATAAGCCACCAGGGAAAGCATCACTACATTGGAGAAGACCACTCAGAGAGAGGGAAGGAATGGAAAAAACATTAGCTCAATCAGCAAAGTCTCTGGATTACAGAGCAACTGAATAGCTGCTTTTAGACACAAGCTCCAACAGTTTTGACATCAGCCATTATTCTGGCCTATTCTGATGAAATTTAAATATTTACCAAGCTCTCCAGAAAAGAAGCAATATAAATTACAGGAGGACCAGCAAAACCTGTAAAAACTAAATATACCTGCACAAGTAAAGTTGATGTTGGATGGCTGTGAACTTTTATATCTGGAGAAACAGAGCAGTTGCTGGCAGCCAAATTACATTGCCTGCACTGCTTTCAGGTGCTATCCAAATGGGGCTTGTCACAAACTCTCCACTTGCTCTGAGTTATGACAATTTAGTGCTAGGGGGTTACTTTCTTTTAAATAACTTAAACTAGAGATATTTGGAATCTAGACAAGACTACAGTTTTGGTAATGTCTATAATCTATTTTATCATCCTCATTTTAAGGCAGCTGACTGGACAGCCATCTATATTAACACTTCTGGACCTGCAGAATATACACTAAAACCCAAAGGATTTGGTTTTACTGAATTGTCACTACAACTGGAAAAACATTCAGTATTTTAAGTCACCACCAAATCCTAAATTTTAAGAAACCATACTGAGAATGTGGGTAAAATGAGCCAGGACTGGGCAAGCCAATCAAACAACTGGGTATCCCTCATAGAAAACTCTTCTGTACATACATAATAAAACATTGTGTGAACACAATATCCTGGAAGACTTGAAATGTGACTGCTGTTTATGTTAGTCCCAACAGCTAGTATTCAAGGACCTGAAACACAACCAAAGGGACATATTCATTGCTACTGAAACTTTATCAAGAAGCCCAGAAATACTGTGTACACCCTAGAGTTGATTTTGAAAACAACAAAAATATTTTGAAAAATATTTTATTACTAGTTCCAGCTGCAATGTCTTCAATACAAAAAAAGTCAAATTTGCACACATCCCTGCTACTTGCCTATCTGTAGTCATTGCTATTCACACTTTCCAAGTGTCCATAATTCCAGTAAGGTAGAAATTCTTCTACAGACCTAAATGACAAAATACTGCAGGAGCTTTACACAACAAAGCCTGCTGCCTTCAAGAAAGATTTTAACTGAAACATCCATGATCCTCTGCCCCATTTGGTTTTCTCACTACCTTTCATTTGAGAGGAACTTCTTATCTAGAAACTGGTCTCTGAGAATTACCAGTGTCCCAAACCTTCTTTAGAGGCAAATAAAGAGAATTTTACACTTACCATGAAACAAGTTTCTTTTTTACCAAGAATCTTATAACAGACAATTTCGTTTTCAAAGGTTTATGAATTCCATGGTTAAAGATCTGTCATGTGCTCTCAGTTCACAAACAAACCTCTTGGGATAATCAGGAGCAGATTTCAGTAGAATTCCTTCTGAGAGCACAGATCTCTGTTAGCTGTACCTCCACTAGGTCTCTCACCCTCAGGTGATAGCACAACCAAAGCTGAAATGACATTTGGCAGAACACAACAGAGATCTCAAGCAGGTTTTTAAAAATCCTCTCAAGTATTTGAAAGCAGCAACTATACAAATGCTGAATTTGGCTGGAACAAGAGCTACCTCGACTGCAAAGACCAGGAACCAGTGTGGTATCTACTGTAAAGAAGAGGAGAGCCCAGTTCCCATCATCCTCACTGCTCTTTCAACTCGAACAGGCCAGGACCGAGCCTAACGAGTTATGAGTGACAACTGCCTCACAAACTGAAGCAGACAGACTTCCCATTTTTATTACAGACAATGTAAACAGGAATACTATTGCTAATGAATTATTTATAGTGTGGTCCATAAATTAAGACACTTAGACTGTCTTGCATTTTTCATACCACCATCATTACTACAAAGTATATGCCCAGAAGCTTTTTCCCATAACTGCAAGACAAAGCCAGCCTTGTGAACAGAGACCTGAGCTCTTCTCCACCACCAAAGGCTTCACTTCTTCAGCTCCTCTGGCTTTCCCATTTCATCCCATGCTGCTCTGGGTAGATGCTATCTCTACCAAACACACAGTGCCTAACATAAATCACAATTCTGACTAGGGCTACCACATGCTAGTTTAATATGAACAATGAAGTGATAGTGTAAAATATTTAATGAGTGTATTACTAGAAGTTAAGGATAAAACATCTAATATTACCCTTCCTGCAATTTCAAGACAAAATTTCCAGTATTCAGCCAGACTTCCATATACAGAATTAACTTGATAAGCTTTGACTGTACATCCAGGTGACAGCTGGATAAAAGCTGTTCAAGTCCAGACAGTATTTTCTTCTACTGATACGCTTCCTTTCTTATTTTTCCTTTGTTTCAATGGTTATTATAACACAGTGGAACAGACCTCAGAAAGCTACACACTTTTCTTCTTTGCTTCCAACAGCAACACTACAGACTCCAGAGGTCAGCTTTAGAGCCTTCAAGTTTTTCTGAAGCCCTGCCTGATTAGATGTACTATGGAGTGACTTTCATTGCGATCAAACGTGATGTGCTGGTGACACGCATACAAAGCTGGCAGAGCAGCCACACTGCAAAGCCTTTAGCAGGCAGGAGTCGGTGTAAGGACTCATTCCAAACAACACTTGGCTCCCCTGAAAAGGAAACAACTATCCCCTCTGAAAAGGTTCTGATGAACTCAAGGAGAGACATGTTATTGTGACAATATCAAACTCTTGCCGAGAATAAAACTCTCTCTTCTATGTCTCCTTGTCTTTTGCCCTTGATTTTTGTGATCATTGAGTGGCTACATTTTGGCACTTTTTTTTTTTTCTGAGTAACTGAGGTGCATTAGATCTGAAATTTGGAGGGATATATTTTGAAAGATGGTTCATTGCTTGAAAAGCCTAGCTGCCTAATATTACAGGATTAAAAAGGTTCCTGCTTATTGCATGACTGATCCAGGCAGGGATAGAAAAGAAAAGGGCACGTTGGCATGAAATAAGTCAAGTTCCAGGAGCAGCCCATTTGCTCCTGTCCCATTTGAGACAAGGGAAGCAATTCAAACAATACCAGAAGTGAGAGTTTTTATTTTTTCTGATTTTGTTTCACTTGACACACCCCAGTTCATGAAGAAGGAGTTATTTAGCAAACAGCAGTTCTTCCTTCACAATCAAAAAGCCATGTCACAAACTTAAATTATTTCAGATTAAGGACTTCTTCGACCCACACTTTCCTACCTTTCTCATAGGTCAGGTATTGAGCCTGGCTTCACTGTCCCTTATAATACATTTAGACACTAACCAGTCCTGAATAAGGAAATTTCTACTCTCTTACCTTTCTATGCTGTCTATCAGCTGGCTAAGACCTAGGCACTTGCAGGTTTTCCTCCTAAGGTGATGGTAGTATTCAAAATGGCAGACAGCAAATGACTAAACAATGCAGAGCTCTACCTTCTGTCTATCCATTTCTCAGCTTGCCATTTCACTGTTTAGACTGTACAAAGCATAAGAAGCCAGACAACACTGGCCTAAACACTGTCTTCCTCCTATGGCAGACTTCTGGGCTACTGGCAAACAGCAAAGCTGCAACAATAAAACAAGTCCTTAAGTCAGACGCAGGAAATAATAATTTTAAAATAAAAGTCTAACAGAACAAAATACACCAACCTTTTTACAGGTTAGCACAAATACTTGAGAGGTATTGCTCTAATAGAAGGCAAATAAGATCGCTATAATAGAAGATATGACAAAATATTTTTATGAAACACCACAGAACAAAGTATGACTTCCCAGCTCTTTTTAACAACTACTTCTCTTTAGAAAAATAAGAATTATTTGACAACTTTCTCTTACCAGCTCAAATGCAGAGTTATTACTATAATACCAGGCATTATGACCACCTGCATGGCAGGACAAAATCAAGAGTACGAACCCCTTATGGACTGCACAAGATTGTTGTTCAGAAAGGAAGCTGTAAGCCAAAGAAGAAGAAAGCTATGCTATGTGTAAACAGAACCCTAACCTGAAGAACTGGAGATCTCTGCCTGCCTAGGAAGACATAAAAATACATGGATTGAAAGCAATTTGTATTAACAACCAATGAAAGAACCCCCTAAACCAAACAACTCTGTCACAAAGTCTGCAGAGTGTTAAGTTAAGCAACATTAATCACTTTCCTTTGCAATCATTAAAGCATTACAATGATGTTTCTAAGATTTGCAATAAAATATCAGTGTTTATTAAGCACCTACATGAATTCAATCATACACTCATTAACAATAAAAGAGAAAGAAACAAATGGACACCCTAAAATGTCCGTTCTATGACTGTAAAAATATTATGCATTAGTTCCTTGTAAGGTCAATTCAGTCCCTGAAAATATCCCATGATAACAGTCAAAAGTCAGTGGACCTTGGTTCTACAGAATGACATGCTGCCACCTGCAAGTGTTATAAATCCATTGGACAAACTGCCAAGCTTGTCCACTTTCAAGCTTCTTCCCATTTTACTTTCCATGAGAAGGGAAAGTTTCCACATGAATTTCTTTTTTTATTGCCTTCAATAAGCCTGAAAAAATTTAGAGGGATACATATGACATTATATAGCAACATTGTGACTTACTGCTACTGCTGAGCAACAAAATCATACACTTTTCAAAAATGATAAGTGGAAACGTATTTTGCTCAAAGGTTGGCCTTATTTTAGGGAGCCAAACTTGTGCTTTACTAGTTTTTACTCTGGTCTCTTCTACAGCAGAAGTACATTGCAGGAACTCAGTTGCATGTTCTCTAGGTGATTTGTCCAAAGTGTCAACACAGGCAATTTTGAACCTTTCACTTAAGCCCCAGACAGTGTCCTAAATCCTTCCTTCCCTATCACAAGAAGCTCAGTATGTTAATAGATTGCCCCATTTTACTTCTGGCTGACATTAGGAATACAGATTCATTCTCTGAAATGGTTAAAACCAATTAAGATATCTGTTTCAAGGGATGACTCTGATTAATTCAAGTCTCTTAAGCACTGCTAAGGACCAAAGTTAGACTATTGCTGCCACCTCTTCAGGCTATCAGAGTTGCCATCTTCGCTGCCCCTCTTGCCTTGGATTCTGCTTCAGGACTTGCTCAAATCTTTAGAAAAGATTGGTTTATATTACCTGTAATTCCAGTCTTTTTAAACATTGCTATGTAATACAAGTGCTTTTAATACATCACACCTGTCATAGAGTCAAGACTTACTAATGAACTGCATAGCAACTGCAGTGCTATTATGCAGCTATGGGAAGAAAACCTCTGATGGGTGCTGGCAGCAAAGTTCTCAAGAGCTTTCTGACTGGCCTGTGAAAAGCACCTCACCAGCACAGAATTTTTTACTAAGCCTCCTTCCTTTTGAAAGCCAACTGATCTGCTATTTATAGGGCTTTGATTAAGCTAACACATGCAAATACAGACATAGGCATACATGTGCACACCGAATGGGATGAAATGCTGGGGAAGAAAGAATTTATATTACAAACTCAGGTAAATACTTTCTTGCAAGATCAAACAAGTCCTAAGTGTTACAGAACATGGGAGAAAAGCTCACATAAGTGATACTCAGCAAATCTGTCCCAGAAACAGGGATTTTATTTTGCAGCTTAATTCATCTATGATGCAAAACATGCCTAGCTTCAGCATAGGTTTTTATAATCATCCCATGTACTAAATTGTAAGGGGAAAACACAGGGAAACGTGGTACATTTTGTTTGATACATCATATTGCCATGGTTCTACCTGCAAGAAATTGAATTTCTAAATCAGTTTAAAACATTCATTTAAGAAAACATGTCCAAGAATTGAACAAGCAATTTAACACTCAACAGAATAAAGCAGCATTTAACCCTGAGGGTGACCCAGCAGCCTCCTCACAGGTTCAGTGAAGCACAGACTGCCTTGTCAGTCTCTGAGAACGAGGCAGGACCGAGAGGTAGAAGGGAGCCGATTAGGACACACACTGGCAAGGAAAATATCAGAGTTGGAAGGTCATATGAATTGCTAGACATGGAGACGAGATCTGTCAAAAAGACAAACTACCTAACAATTTTAACCTATTGGCTAGAGCTGTCCGTGTCAGCATAATGTTAACATATATTATAAGCTCATCACAAAAACATCCACGTAGATGGAAGAGAACTGCAGCTAAAGTCCCTCTCTTATCTTCTGTTTAGACAGGAACTCATTCTAACAGAGGCTTAAGGAAGTATTTTCTCTGGGTTTTGGGGTTTTTTTTCATCCAAAACTAGCATACCACATATATATTACAAGGGGAAAAAAAGCTGGCTAATATGCTAAAATCATAGTTGTCAATTCCTCTACAGTTTAAGAGTTTATCAAAGCATCCATCCCAAGCACCTCTATTTCCAGACAACAGTGAGTT
This sequence comes from Sturnus vulgaris, assembly GCF_052056855.1. Taxonomy (NCBI): domain Eukaryota; kingdom Metazoa; phylum Chordata; class Aves; order Passeriformes; family Sturnidae; genus Sturnus; species Sturnus vulgaris. The sequence continues at coordinate 14,432,977 of NC_142250.1, forward strand.
TTTTACTTATTAGTACTTTAAAATAAAAGCTTTTCTGAACAGTCACTATTTAAAATAGAAAAGTGGGCATTTGCTACACAGGAGATTAGCTTTTTCATATTTTAAATTGTCTGCATTTCTCCCAACTATTACAACTAATTCAATCATAATTATGGAGCTGTGATTTTTCCTCTATCTAGATGTTGATGACTCTCCATTTTAATGTAAAATCGAGTCATGGTATGATGAGATGAGATCTCTGTGACTTTTCTACACCACATGATTTTTACTAGCTGCCTCAAAGCCCCACTACTTTGCAGTATCTTGCATGTGCCCCCTCTCCCCGGCATTATTTGGATCAGAGTTAGAGAGAAGGCCTTTGGGAAGGCTTGGAAGCATTCATCAAGTTAGTAGGTGGGACACTTCCCTGGGAGAGAGTATTAAATTAAACCTCCAAGAATACTCTCAGGGAATCCTGATATTGTTAATCCCCCAGGGTTTATGCATGAAATGTGACATTTGAGATTATTTCAGAAGCATCTGTTCATAATGCCTAGAACTGAACCTCCAAGAATATAGCACACATCATTTTCAGAAAAAGACACCTCCCAAAAACTTCATTTCCCTTTTGAGCCACTAAGGCAAAAATCTGATGATTATAAAACTGACCTGTTTCTCACATTATGACCCACTATGTGACATGAAACTCAAATGACAAACCTCCTTCCAAGTTCCTTTAGGTTAGATTCTACTTACGGTGCACATCCTGCTTCCAGTATTTATTTTTTTTTTTATTTTTGAAGAGCAAGTCAGGGTTACTCTTACATCTCAGGATTATTCTTACATGTCAATTTTCACAGTAATCAGCCTGTTGAGTGTGTCGATCACTGAAGTAAAACAAAGCCAGCAAACAGAAAATGAAAAATTCCTGGTTTCTGATTTTTTTGTCTGGGTGGTATTCTGGTTGGTTTTTAGGGTTTTTTCCCTTTTTTTTGTGTGTGTGTGTGTGGTGTTGCTTGTTTCCTGTTTTTCCTCCCAAATACAATACAAGCAGAAGCCTATTCTGAAGGATTTGTAAGGGCAATGTATATTCCCTCCCAGCTATTCAAGCAGGCAGTAGATATTAATGAGTACTGAGAGATGCACGTAATTATGCCTGAATGATTATTTATCTAGAATGAAGAGCAAATGTGAAGTATCTATCACTCTTTGTTCCAGGTCAGAAGTTTCAGATAGCCATTTAGAAAGAAAAAAATAGCATCACGTGGATGGGATGAAGTAACCAACAATATAGTGAGCACCATGAATACTGAATACAGAAATCAAAGGGTTTCAGAAATGCTGAAGCTCTGAAGTTAGAGCTGTTTGTCATGTATTGCTCAACACGAAAAATTAGTTTGGTTTACAGCAGAGACATTAACAAAAAATACGAATTCCTTTAAAAGATGCACTGCATGCTTACAGTAGCCATTTTCTACTGATTGGGACGTCTATCGTGTCCATTTCTTTTAACCAGACACTAAGCAGGATATATCCAACAGGACATCAAGTACAGCCTATAGATCAAGGAACCCATTCCGAAGTACTGAATAACATCAACAGCATCCCATACCCTTGCAGGGTTTGGTTCCCATTACTGCATCACCTTCAGAAGGTCAGAAAGGTGTTAAAGAGCTGTAACACTTAGTTTCCCATGGCCTCTGGGTACAGAGCTCTCCAAAATGTGATGTTTTTCTACCTGAAAAAAACGCTAAACCTTTGGCATACTCTGGTGCCATTTTCAATAGTGTTTTCCATTGATCAAGCACAGTCTGAACCGGCACATCTACATCAGGGATTTAATTTCCCTGCCATTATCAACAGCATTTCACATGGAGATGGATGGAAAGGAAAAGGAAAGGACAGCTAATACTTTGGTAACCTGCAGCAAGACATGCAATTTTACTGCTGTGTCATTCTGCATGCCTGTGAAGCATGTGATGTGTCTGCATGAGGGCATCCAGTATGGCACCACTGCTGGGGGTACCAGCAACTGGGGACAGCTGCTGCAAAAAACCAGTTTGTCTGAAGTAAATGAACTTAGACTGTTCCTCATCTTCACTGGTTTCGACAGCACAGTACAAACCCTCATCCTCCCTGCAAAAAACCAAAACAATCAGCAAAACAAAGGATCTAGTTGGTTTGACTAACATTGTTTCACCGACTTGATGTAGAAAAACAATCCAAAAAGAAAGCTGGAAATAAATCAAGAATGGTTTCACGCTACCCTTTCATACAGCAAGATGAGAAAGGAATACTAACCAAATTCTAATCTCAACCAGGACAGTTAATGCTCATTTTTAAATATGTCATCTAAGAAAACAATGAATGAGTTAGGCTTTAAATTTGTTCTTTCTTCAGGGAAAAGAAATAGCAAAGGTATTTAAAATTAAACAGGACATTCGCAATTAATCTGCTTTTTAATTAACTTACTTTGCTGCTGTAAGTGATTCTGCATTTACTCTCATTCTTTTGAAAATTCCAAAGTGCTACTTCTGACCTGTGATTTACTGTTGCCGTACATCTTTATAAGCAGTACTTTAGTTTAAGTGGCAGTTGCATATTAATTACAAAGTTAATTATGTGCTATGTAATCATGCTGTAATTCATTAGTTTACTCTGCAGTGCGAAAGGATAATGCTAAATGGAAGACCTGATGCAGAGTATTTTAGTAATTTACATTTTTTGCATCAAATATTCAAAATATTAACCAGAAAACATTGTCTGCACTTAAAGAAGCCGATAAAACAGCTCATCGTGATTCTAGTAGCAACTGTGCTAGAACTTTTCCTCCTTAAAACAGTTGCAGAAATCTAAGCAGGGTGAAGTATCTTCTCTAAAACCAAGTACACAGTTGCTAAGACGAGGGTAAAAAATCAGAAATATTGGACAAGTTCAAGCATCCAAATTTGATACTTAACATGACTCATCCTTAAAAGACATGCTCTCTGCTTTCTCAAATCAGTGTTTTAAAGATGTTTCAGCTTGAAAACCTAAACCATGATGCATCCAGTAGTATAAATCACAGTTGAAGGTATTGGCTACAGGCTTTTATGATGCTTCATTACCGACCCTTTGCATGAAGTACTTCTAACCAGGTAATTTACTACTGGTTTCTGCTCAAAATCTGCAGGGAAATGCAATTCTTGGTTGCACAGGTCTCAAAATAACTCTGTTACTACACATCTATGTTTCCTAACAGAAGTACTGAACACAAATGTAAGTATTTATTTTTAATATAATGATTTTCGGTGAAAATGAACTGGGCACAATACCACAAAGCTGTGTCTCTGTCCCAGGTTTAATTATCCCTGGAACTATTCAGCTTACTCTGATCAATAGAACTACAAGACCTAATTTTCACAAAGATGCTCTTAGTCATGAAGAATTCCTCTTCTGCTCCCAAGGGCACCCCCCCACCCCTCCAAAAGTATTCCAGCAATTACTGTTCTTCCTCAACCAACACCAGTTCTTGAGAAGTTGTAGTCCTTTTTCCTTCTAATAGCTATCACTGTGATGCAAAATGATGCTCTTTGTCTGATATTTAAAAATCAACAGAAGAAGGAGTTTCTCCTCCTAAAACTAACACCATAAAACCCATGATAAAAAGCAGTTCAATCACTTAAAATTAGACATAGAAAGATTACAATGCAAAGGGTTTATGTTTTTCAGCACATACACTTCATCTCTACATTGCAGCTATATTCACTTACTAAAACAAAAGCAAAAGCTACTTTAGCTATTGGTACGTCTGTAGAAAATCGAGACATGGCACGAACAGAGTAGTCAATTTCTGGGCAGTGTTTTGACTGCACAATCTTTATTATCAGGCAGGAATGCATCAATGAAAAGAAGCCCTAACTATCCAAACATCAAGATTACCAAATCCATGACTGACTTTGCAGCATCTCCACAATTCTGTCTCATCGGCTGAACAAGTTTCCCTTTGAAGTCACTTGGGAAAAATACAGAATCCATATTTTTACAGACAGATTATGACAGTGAAATTACTAAGAGCTTTTCACTCCTTAAAATTCTAAAACCGTTGTTCAGAAAACATCATAGGGACCTCAAAATATAAACAAAATACACAAAGAGTAACTGAAGTTCCAGTGGAAAAAAATGGAATTAATAATACAGTGCTACTGAAAATTTAAATACAGCAAAAGAGCATACCGTTTCATGCTACTGCAATTTTTATACTACATATATAATTACATGTGGCTGGAGTTGGTTACTTAAACTTTTTTAAACATCAGTGAGAGAGAATGCACATGTGTCAGTGCCTTTGTAAAAACAAATCTGAAATCTGAGTAAAATCTCTATGTACTTTGTCATCTCAGATAAAAATAAATAGTTCTCTTTTTTTGAGCAGTATGGTTCTGTATTTCCTACGAAATGGAGTTGAAAAATTAATGTCAAGCATTACTAGAATAAACCATAAATATTCTGTCTAATACAAAAGGAATTTTTAGGATTCCTAATCAGTGGAAAAAGCAATTTTATTTGCAAACTTGCACACAAGTACCACAGCTAAAAAAACAACCCAAAAGAATCAGTCACAAGACACCTCACTCGGTCAGTAAAGCTTGGACCTGCTGAGCTGTGTAATTAATTTGGGTCTGTAGGGACTGGGTTACAGAATGCACAGATCTATGATCAGCTTTGGCTTCTATTTCGGAGCAGGTATCTAACACATGTTGTTAAAATGTGAAGGGTACAGACAGATCCAGAACACCTTTTTTCTTGAAGTATGATGATACATCCAAAATCCAACAACAATTATAAAAATAAACCCCAAACACAGCTCAAATTCTCTTCAACATGTTAGCTCATGGTAGGAAGTATTAGCCTTCTTGTTTTATATGGTGGCGTAAAAAAAAGCTTTTAAGAGCACGTAAAGCTTTCAAAAATATTACGACAATTAATTTTATTTAATTTCAATATAATATGGTTATATGGTTGACTCATCCTTTTAGGTTTCTTGGAGATTTCTGCACAGAAAACAAACAAGCCAACCAAGCAACCCAAACTTTTGGTTAGTGGTTTTCTACTACTTTAGCAAAAGGACCAATAACTTTGGTCTGCATTCTCAACAGTAGCCATCTCAAAGAGAGCTTTTAGCCCTGGCTAACCATCCAGGTTCCATCAACAGAGAGCAGGGCACTTTCTGAGGGCACTTTGTACTTTGCTAAGACAAATGTCAAAAATGGGCGGCACAAATTGCTCTCTGGAAATGCCTATTTCTGATTATAGTGATTATAGAGCAAGTCTAGGTAATATCTTAAGAAGCCTGAGTCTTCACTGATTTTGAGGATGATGCAGTTTAATCCCAGCCTCATTTTTGAAAACAAAACTTATTTCCTTGACATTTCTGAAATTGCGTGCCAATGTTACAAAATGCATTAATTTTAATTTGGGCAGAACTAAAAATATCTGAAATCAGAATCCTTAATTGTTACATGATCCTTGGCTTCTCATTACAGAAATATGGCAAGTGTTTCTTACATAATTAATAAGACGTGTATCTAATTGCAAATTGTATGTAAATATGGTACTGCATAGTCTACTTGCCCATTTGTAAAATATAAGTACACTCTCTTCCAAAAATCGTTAAAAATAAATATGAAGAGACCTTACTAGAGGTTTGAGTTTTGTAGAACATAGATAATTTATGTAAAATCGTCAGTAATTTATATAAGTCTCATTCACTACACACTAACATGCCCAACTGCACATACGTTTCATACATAATAAAAAGGGAGAATATTTTCCATTGTTTGGAATCCTAGACAAGGGATCTGGGAAGGTGTATTCAACTTCTCAGTCACTCCTCCCATGGAAGTCTGGGAAAGTCATAGGTTGATCTATGCAGCTGTTTAACAGCTATGGAACAATACACTTTCCCAGGGTGTTATGGGAATAGATCCATAAAAATTATCAACTACTCAATTAGCCCAATCACACAAGTAACATTAAAGTATTTAGATGAAGTATATTGCAATACAAGTGTTTTCTTTAAATTAAATACGTCTCTCTCAGTCATGCAATGAAGTTAAATTACAAAAGCTCCCTAAGACAAATAGCCTGAAAGAAAACAAGCCTGGAGTCCAGTATGTATTACCACCTTTAATTATTTAAAAAAAATATAAAAATTACAAAACTCTGAGATTACTTAGGCTCTTTGCCTTTATCAGTGAATTTATTCTAGAGCAAATTTTTAAATAGAGCCCAAAACCATGACACTTTAGGCAAGACCATTAGCACATTCTTGTTTGCCCTGGTACAGCCCTAAAAGAAGAGAATGCTACTGATTTACAACTTTGAAAGTAAACAGAACTGCAAATGTCTTGCACATATCTTCCTTATCACTCTTCTCAGGACGTGCAGGCATGTAATGAATTCCCAGGAACAGCACAGGCCGCCACCTTGTCTCACCTTTGCTAACACAAGGCTCGCATTTCTCATTTGCTGCTGTCCTTGTGCGCCTTGGCTGTTCCGACGCTCGCACACAGGCGGCTGCAGCCCGGAACGGCTGCTCCCAAAGCCTCTGCACCCATCACCCACCAGCCAGCCATCAGGACGATACTGTTTTACCTCATTGCTGACATCTGCACCAGCTGTGTTATTAAACAAAAAAGACTCCATTGTACAGCAGTTCCTGGTGAGTCTGAAAGCCCCCCCCAAAATGCAAATATCCACTAATGGCACTCTAAGTCTTCTGGTTTTCCTTAGTCATGTTTTAAGATGAGCTACAAAACTGAGTCTGTTCCCCCCAGAATTCACCAACTTGTTCTCATTATTGCATTAAATTCCTTATGAAATGGAATTTCTGCCCACTAAGACCAAGTTTTGGTTACTCTTGTTATCATCCAACTGCAATAATTATCAAGGAAGTAAGAATGCCGAGTCCTTGCTCAGTGCAAATGTGACAGTTCAGATAGCATGCTCAGTGTGAAAAGTCATCAAAAATTTCCTTACCACTTCTGCTATAGGCTTCTCTATCACAAATACAGCTAATAATTTTAGATCTCAATTTTTTTTTTAAATGGACTGCAAAATAACATATCTCAGTCCTCCAGTTCAAGATGTCTCTATACTTACAATCTTTTAAGGATCAATTCTCTTCTTCCTATGAAAGCATCTCCCAAGACCTCCTTGTTTGTGAGACAATTTTCTTTCAACGGTTTACCAGTCTCCATACTCATGGTGGAGCCTCCAAAGCCCCTCAAGTAACTTGCCCCAGTACCAACAAAGAAAATTAAGTTAGTAAGAGAAGTTTTTAATGCTAGAAACCAAGAGTGCCCCCCTAGTGAGACATTTGTCAGGAAGCACTTCATTTCACAGTGGTGTACTCAGCTGGGAGCGTAACTACTGCAACCTACCTCCCATCATGGCACATCAGGTGTGGGAAAGCAGGAGCAGACTGTGTGGGTTTGTGCAGAGCTGGCATGGAGCTGGCATGGCTGGCTGGGGAAATGCTGAAAGACCCAGCTGGAGGCTCTGCTCACCTCAGACACAGCCTTAGTTAACACAAGCAGGAGTTTAATAAACACACATCAAACACTAACTCATCTAACAGTATCTGCCCTCTTATTATATGCTTTGAAATGCTTGCCTCTCATCTTACAACCTACTTTGTTCTGTTGTTCACCTTTAGAATATTAAAATTACTAAACTGGAAGTGATACCTAAATGAAGAGATCCAGACACCACCGAAGCAGATAAAATGAAGTATACGTGATCAAACAGGCAGTCTGAGAAACTCTGTTGTTTCATACTCTAGAACTGCTGATCCATCAGCAACTCAAAGCAACTGTGAATCTTGCAGTGTGCCTGGCAGCAGTGCTTGCAGTGTAAGCCTCAGGATATCTTCTAACTTATTAAGACCTCTTTTTGTCAGCTCATGATGGCAGTTCTTTGTAGGGATAAATAACTTGCATATCCATCTTTGCTACATCTAAATAGAAATGCAGTCATGCTTTAGAAGTCATGAATCAGAAGCACTACCACTTTCCACTTCCCCCTAACCTGTCTGACTGAGGTTTTCAAGAAAGAAGTGTAAAACCATTAACTTTTTGCCCTCAAAAAATAGAGACTTTTACAAAGAGAAAAGGGACAGAGAAAATTATGCATTAGGAGGCCACAGATTAATGAAGGCAGTGGCACAGTACTGTATATTGATACACACACACACACTAAATTTGAAGAGATCAATAGGTATAACACCACCAAAGAAAACTGTAGGTGTGCAAGTCAGATAGTACATAGCAAGAGAATCACAGGAATCCCTGTTTAATCGGAAAAAGGTCTCCCAGAAAAACTGTTTGCTAATTCTCTAAGAAAAAAATGACAGCAACAAGTATGAAGGGCATGTAATAGAGATAGGGAAGGGGAAAGATTGCATTTTACAACAGAAAATAACAAGAACTATCCCTGAGATATGATCTTGTAGTGTCGTTTCGTTAATTATTTTTTATTAACATGAGGATCTTCAAAGAAGAGGCTGCTAACACAAAGAGTTGACAGTTAACTATAACACAGAAAAATAAAAGAAAGAACAGATGGAGGAGAAACGTCTTCTTTTCCTTCACATATTGGTGAGATGTTTGACTTCACACACAGCCCAGGCTAGGTATCAAAACGAAATTTGATGGCTCATATTCCTAATAGGATACAGTGGCCTTCACCTTCAGGTCAAGAGTTCAAATGCAAGCCCAATCAGTGGTGACCAAATGTTGTTACCATCTGCCTGCTTAGAGGCCTAGACAAGAAGAGAAAGGTTGTTCATCTCAGTCCCATTGTTAATGGGCAGGTGTCTCCACCACAGCAACAACCATCACCAGTGTTACTAACTGGAAGTTGAGTCAGAGAGGTCAAGAACTGAATGGGCATAAAAACTAAATTAGCAGATTAAAGAGTCCCTCTAGATAAGGGTCAAGGCAGTTGTGTGTCTAGATAAAGAGCATTTCAGTCTTCAGGGCTTGCAGTCACATGCCTATCATGGAACCAAATTATTTTTAAATGGAAATTGAATTGAATAAAACGATTCATAATTTGATTTAAATTTAGCTATTAGACTGGTTTCCATTTTCTTTAGTATCAGCTGGAGCTACACAGAAGCATAAGCACATCTGAGGCTTATGCAACAGCCCTGCTAAATATCAGTATCCTGAACGTTCCAAGGATTTCACGTCCTCCAGCTTGACAGGTAGCAGACACGGCTACAGCCACACCATGGCTATTTCACATAGTGTGAGTGGGTTTCATGCAGCAGGCTTGAAAACCCATCTGGGCTTTTAAGTGCTGAGATCTGTAGTGACAGCACTGGAAGGATGCACTGGGTTTTACTGATAAGATCACACACAAACAAAACTATTTTTTTCTCTTGCAGAATTTGGTGTTTGCAAATAAAGAGTGATAGTAGAGCTACTACCTTAACTCTTTATATTGATACTACTAAGAAACTCGTGTTAGTTTTAACTCTGCTGCTTATTTTTAATTCCTTGATGTACAACTGTAGTTCTAACAGCGTCTCAAAATGCTAAGGCTTTATAGACTCAGTTCGAAATGTTTTTCTTCCCTGTACACATATATATATTTTTCCCTTCTACTTAGATCCACTGAAATCTGATGATAATTACTTTGTTTTGATTCTCACAGTAAGTGTTGTGCTAGAGTCAACAACGAAGCAGGAATATGTCAGATGTGCAGAGAAGATAGCTTGAAGCATCAGCTTTGAAAAATTCTGTACAGATAGTAACTCTGTTCTCCTCCCTGCCAGGAGAGATAATCAGGGCTCTATGCAATTTAAAGCATGTATATGCATATGTGTCTTTGGGAACATTAACAGAAGTATGAGGTTTGTCCAAGGAGGAGGAGCTAAGTCTGACTTGCCCAACAATTCCTATATTACAATTATCATGAATCAGATATTTTCTCAAATCAGATATTTTTTCCTTGCCATTGTACACAACAACAACTTTCAACATCACTTTGGGAAACACAGGAGTGCTCTTTTCTACCTTGCAACTCCCACTGTTTCTCACTGGTATCTTACTTAGAGCATACTTTTTGGATGCTTTCCATAAATCATAAATATGAATATTATTTAACATGAATACTTAAAGCAAGGAAACAAAGCAAAAATTCTTATTCACAACATTGTTTGAAAAAGAAAAAAAACAAAAAACCAAGAAAAGGACACAGGAACTTGCTGTTAGTATCTGTACAAAGTCACAATAAAATTGCAGTTTATGTAGTTCTCACTCTCCACTGACACCCCCCCCAGTGAACTATATTTTCTTAAGATAGAAATAAAACAATTCCTACTCCAATTACTTTCTTTCCTCAGACTTGAAGGCAGCAACACAATTGGTAGGAAGTAACTGTCTCTCATAGATTATACCTGGGCTTGGCAAGGCACTAACCTGCATAAATGCATTGCAAGGGTGAAGGTATGACTCAGTATAATAAGCTAGAAGAAGTCTCAGTAAATAAAATAATTTCATAAAGTATTTATCTCCAAGTACTATTTACATTCCAAAGACTCAGAAACAGCAGCAATGGGCAATATCTTTACTGTGAGAGTGTGAAACAGTCCCCAGCATGAAAAGGGCCATTCCAGAAAATGGTTAATTCCTCTATTCATTGCTTGTCCAGATAGCTACCAATTCAACAGCAGAATGACTGCATGTGGTCATTTACGCCTAGGCCACCACAAGTATTGTTTTTCCTTACTGGAAGGCTTCTTTTCCAGGAGAGCAGAAGTCCCATCCTTTTACCTTCATGTCTCTCATACAATCCATGTGTCTAGTAGCCTCTTAACAAATAATGGCCTCCAAATTATTCCCATTCACCATGGCAGAATGGATATATTAAACTTTTAGCTTCTTCTCCTGGCTACAATATAATCCTGGCAAAATTCTTTCCTGTTACTCCTATACATTTATTCAGACTGCCCCTTTGGGAGGAGAACAATCCAGTCTTTCAAGACTATCAGACACAATCTGGTCACAAAATTTTATGCTCTACACAGAAAATTTATCCTGAAGTTCTCTACTAATTGCTATATTGGAAAATAAATTCTGCATCTACCTAACCTTTAGGTTAGGTTGAATATTCCTGATTATGCCTACCTATTACAAGGTTCCTGGGAACTGGATACAGCAGCCTGTTTTCAAGAGTTAGGAGCAACTTTCTCCCATTTCAACGAAAGAAGTTTGATGACGATGCTTCAGGCAGGGCCCCCCTTGTGTCTCTGTCTCCAGAGGGAAAGGGTTTCTCTCTGGACACTCCTCCTGAGTGCCTGCAGGGTTGAGTGCACTGGAATGCAACATGGAAACTACAGAAACCTACTGAGGCAGTAAAGCAACTGAACGAGATGATGCTACTGCAGTAAGGAAATAGAACTGATCTTACTGCCATGCTTGGGATCGTTTCCCCTGCTGTGCCTCTTGAAATGCCTCTGCATACTTTGCTAAAAAGAATAATTGAATTCATTCTCCAGGTCATATTTAACAAAAGGAGAGACTTCTACCATTTATAACTGCTCCAAGTGAACTATTCTTTTTGCTATTCTTGCTGATCATTACCTACAGCATTAAAATATTTGAAACATTCTAAAATCTGGTAACTAATACCAGTTAAAAACTGAAAAAAGGAGAGTATTCAAAAGCTGCCCATAACTAATATTTAGTGAAGTAATTTTTCAGTGAAGCTACTGAATTATATGCTCCACATCTAAGATGCCTCACAGGAAAATGAAATATCTGTCTAACGACTGCTTCCAAGGCACACATCCATCATCTTATCCAGCTGCTCAACCTACAACACTATTTCTTTGCACTCTGCCTTTGTATTAGATGATGCTTAATCTCACTGATGTACTAACACCACAAAATACAAGTAGGGAGCATGAACTGCTGAAGACACAGGAAGCACAACCTCAACCCTGTTAACCAGTTGTACAGAAGAGAGAGAAAAGTTTTGGGAAAAGCAGGTTCTAACTGTGCTGTGGAAGCACCACTGCTGAGGTACCTTAAATGTTTCCAGTTTGCAAGTTCTCGTCACAAGCAATGGTGTGGTCTAGAACACAGGACAGCCATCCACAGGTCTCACCTATCTTCCATGACTAAATGTGTAACTCCTTCCAGAATGTGCAAATGATGGTCAAAGGGATTAGGTGTGGCTGGATCTGAGTACAGCCTTGTGATAAGAGTAATACTTGTATAAATAAATACTTGTATAAATAAATACTTGTATAAATGGTGTGGTGAGAGGCCCAAGACAAACCCCACAGTTATGCCGAAATATCTGAAAGCTACAACCCCAATCCAGTAATCGAAACAGACTGGGCCATAATCCTGTATGCACCAATTTATATTACATACCTCGCCTCTAGAATCTGCTAGTAACACACAAAATCAGCTCTTTCAGAATAATTTTTAATTCCATGAAAATAGAAGAGAAACATGTTATTAATCACAGTTTAAGATAAATGTACAAACATCTGTTTCACACCTATGGTTTTTGATAAACACATCAAATCCATTTAAAATTCTGAGAAAATGTAAGTGGAAGTACATGTGAACAGCCCACTGATAGTCCTTCAGAAGTGTCACAAGGCCCAGTGCTCAGCCGACTGCTAATTGATAACATTGTAGAAAGAGGGCAAATCCTGGTCTGTTTGTAAAGCTGCACAGATAGCTGCAGATTGCTCTCTGTGACATTAGATAAAAGGGGATCCAAAGCCCTAGAACACATTGTGCTTTCACAGAATAATAACAATAACACCAACAAGAAAACAAAACCCTTCATTTATGTGTGTCTCTTGGAAACTTTCATAAACAAATTCAGAAAGGAAGGTCTCACAGCATTCTGTCTTCAGAGCAATTAGAGCCACAGCTATCAAAGGCTACAGCTGACAATCTGGCAATAGCCTCCATTGTAAAAGTGATTTTTTGCTATCTACAGAAGTTTTTGTCATCTACTTTAGACACAACTTCATTATGTCACATATTTTATTAATAAGGAGACAAATCTAACAGAACTAATGTGAAAGCTTAAACTGGTGAGTATATGTAAAATACATAAGCACACATATACACATACAAAGAAAACTAATTGCTGTTTTCTGAGTCTGCCTACCATCTTGGCCTTGCAAAGACAGCATTCTTTATGTTCATTATATGTGTTAGATGTGTTCGCCTTTTGCCTTTCGGTTTCAACAAATGCATCTTTGTTATTATACTATGAAAAGAGACTAAAAGATGTATGACTGACCTCCATACTATTCTCTACTTCTTACTCCCCCCTCTCCCCATTTAGTTGTCTTCTAAACTCAGTATGTCAATCTTTAATTTTCTTCCTCCTCCCGAATAAGACTTTTGCTGCCAGGATTTAAATCTTGTCTATCCTGTCTATTCATAATCAGAGAGAAAATAAGTTTTTATTCAAGGTGAGGTGACCTGTGTTTCATCTTTGGGTATTTCAGTACTATACTTCAAATATTTCCTCCAAATTCGCAGAAGTTCTATATGAAACAGCCTTGTACTTTTCTCCACTTTGAAAATAAAAAATAACCCTTAAATTCATCCTATTCACAGAACTTTATTGGTGAGAAACTCACCTTGTCACACCATTCTCGTTTTGTAAGAATGATTAACATAAGAATATGCCTGTGTGAACAGCCTGAAAATACACTATATTATCAGTGATATATATTGCCAATATTATACCGCTGGTGAAGAGTTTGCTTGACATTTGCAACTGATCACTAACTATTATAACCCTACCTTCCTTACATACACAGGATATATAAAACATAGTAGTGAAAACAGGTGAAGTTTGACAGACTCCCATCTTCACGACCAGCTTCCCATGATAACAATTTTCCTATTATGAGAGAGGAGTTTGCTTTCTCTCTCACAAGGGCACCGTGGCTCTCACTCCCCAGCTGGTACAGCACACAGTTTACATTATCACACCATTAATGTGCCCAGACAGTTGCATGCTGTGGGTCTTACGTTGTAACTAAATTCTTACTTTTTTTTTTTTTTTTAAGCTACCTACCATACAAAACCAAACACACATAATTTCTCCAGTCTCCAGGACCTTCCAGAGAAGGATTCAGCAATCCAGCTGATGACTTGAGCCTCCAACCCAGAGTGCTCACCGAAGTAAAGGACAACACAGCCTCCCACAAGCAATCCCAGTCCTAAACCCACTCCTGCCCTTTTCCTCCCATTGCTTCATGGGCTTTTTGCCACACGGCCCCTGCTTGTGATGGCTCCTGTCAAATCCAACATGGGGGCCAGGAGAGAGGTTTTTGTCACACCACTGCTCTCAAAAGACACCTTTCTAAGCCCACTGCCAACACAACATACAATCTGTGTGTGCTCCTTTTCTTGCCTCTGCCTCTTTATGTCTCTACACGTTAGACAACACTGAGATCAGAAATGGCACTTTAGTCAGAAAATTATTACTTACATTTTTGTGTAGGACTAAGGAGAAAGAAAATACAATTACACATACCAGACACACACATACACACGCCTCATCTCTAATTCAAGGCAAACATTTCACAGTCAGTTTCTTGGCATTTTATGTGAATATATATTAAGTCAAACCCAGCTTTATGTTGAATATGTCAACCATGTCATACATAAAGCTGTCTATCACAGACTTTCAGGAGCAACAAAATGGTGAAACAAACAGACTGAGGCTCCTGAGTACCTCCAGGCGCTGCTGAACAATCTGTGGAGGCTGTGACCAAAGTCACTTGGCTCTTTGATACTGAGCTCGGACACTCCAGACTCCATGTCCCTGAGTGGGAGCATGGCCACCCTGGCCCATGGCCACTCTGGCCAAACCTGCCCTGTCCTGCCCCATCCTTCAGGTGCTCCCACGACTGCTGGTGCTGCAAACACAGCACACATCGCTCCTAAGACTGACACTGCTACCCCAGGTTGAGGACAGACTGTGGTTCAGCTCTTCAGCTCTAATTATTTTTTTTTTCCTTAAGAATCATCTTTCATGCTATACCACCAGGCAGGAAAGTTTAAGATTATGATAATTTTCTGTTATTCTTCTCTGGCCATGTCTGATACTTTCTTATCTGCATTTCTTTTGCTAAAGACATTTGCTGATCTTAAACCTGGCTTGAATGAATAGCAATTGTTCCCTTCTGGTTTTGAAGGTACTTTGTTTGTCTACCCCATTCACTGGCCTGAAATCAGCAAGGCCTCAGATGGCTGTTGCTATGGCAACTCTGTTCATTCAACACTGGCATATAATGAAGACAATGTGTTTTCCATTTAGATGAGTTTTAGAGCAAAAGAGAGAAGACTCCTGCTTAACAGTCCCCGAGAATGCCAGGGTAATATAATCAGGGTTTCTGTAGTACCAGTAAAACCACCATGTGCAACTAAAAGAGGGAAGGAAAGAAAGAAAGAAAGTTACATTGCTATTTCACAATAATTACAGTGCTGAGCAAATTAATCAACAGTGTGACTGCACTTCTTTACTCTTTAAGACCTTCTCCACTGAGAATAATTCAGAAATAGATGTTTTGCTCATACTTTTTCCTAGCAAAGTGGCAATTTGGACACTACTGCCCTGCTAATAAGACACTGAAAACCTTCTCTCTCCCCCCTTGCCTCCTTAACCAAAGGGGCACTTTTCAAGCACAAGATGTGTGGCTATGTGCTTGTTTTCAGAACAAGTTTTCATGAACACTGACAGGCAGAATTACTAATGCAACAACTTTCTCTGCCTCCTCTCATCTGCCAGCTCCTGGCCACACAGGCTACAGAGAAACAGAAACAAGGAGCACAGTTATCAAAGAAATGGCTCTTTAAATACAGATAGCATTCACTTTTCACATCTATGCCCCACATTTTTCTACCTACCTCAGTTATGTTAAAAACAGGTGTAATTAAGTGTGTGTTAGCAGGGAGGAAGCAGAAAGGGCTCCTGATCACAGGGAAGGGCTGCTCCTCCCACCCTCTGGGGCTCACCATGCCCCATGTATTGGTACTGAAGAGGGTGTTTTAAAGAGATTCTTACAAATACTAACATTTCCAAAAAACGTACCACAGAAACTTATTTACTCTTTTGATTAATGAAGTCCGGACATTTTCTCTCTCTCCCCCTCCTCCTTCCGTTTCTCTTGCTCTCCTCACAAGCCTTTTCTAAATTTTTATCTGGTTACCTTGTGGGCTTCACTCAGGGAAAGAAAATAGGGGTTCTTAAGATCCCCAGCAATAACAACAAAGAAGAAAATGGAAACTGGTTCTTTTTCTATTTACAGTGGAAACATTGACTTGAAAAGATTTCTCTTTTCCACTGTTTTTTGCAGAGCAGCAGGGAGCTAACACTTCCTGAAGGAAAAGCCAGTTTTCCATACTCAAATGAAATCCAATGTTTTAAAATTCTTCAAATAGGAAACATTATGTTTTCATACACGGAAGGGCTGTGGAATCAAAGTCAAGAAATCTTGGGTGTTCTTGGTGATTTCAGCCTTTGCATAACAGCAATCTGTGAAATCACACACACTCACTGCAACATGCACAGCACCCCAGAATTTCAAATATCTATGCCACCAGATTGCTTTAATTCCTGAAACAAAACTGTTTTTTCCATATTGATACCCACAGTAAGTTTCTGAGACTTCTAATTTTCTGTCAAATATAAGGTTTCCCCTTATATTGCCCTTATGTAAGGTGGAGCCAACTAATATTTCTCTGTTATCCAGGTGTGCTGGGCTTTGATGGGTTATAAAACTTGGTGACTACTCGTACATTTTGTAACACTATCTAAGGAGGTGGATGATATATGTCAAGATCTGTGTTTGTTCCTCTGCACTTCTACAGCTGAAGAAAGCAGTCATGTTTATGTCTGTCAGATCTTTTCTGGCTCTTCACTTGTGCTGACAGCTTACAGCCTTGCTTCAGTTCCTACAAAGCTCAAAACCTGCAGCTGCACTAGCTGGCATGCCCTTTCTCATTCCTCCCCTCCACCCCTTGTCTCCCCCCATTCACACCCCCATCGTTATTGCTAACTTTTTGGGTCTTGATCAAAAGCATATAGTCACCAAAGCTGACCAGGCTCCATGGAGAGACCAGATTTTAAGGCATAGCTACAAACATGTTGTATATGCACTCACGCTTTCCTCTTTTGATTTCAAACAACTAACCCTGACTTCTGAAGACCAGCTATTGCACTGATCTCACTTATTGCCAGCATACCAAAAAACAGCCATCATTTATGCAAGGAAGACAGCAATATAAATCAAGACAAACCCAGGGTACTTGAATGTAGATTAATTGTCACTTCAGACCTTGAGACATAGCTCTTTGGCTCCTGTCAGCTAAGTCAAGATTCAAGGCTATGATTCCCCAGATGAAACAAACCCATTTTGTAGTGTCAGTCCAACCAAAGGGTAGTTTTGTTTAAATTCAGTAACACCAAGTTTCCTAACAATGTTGTAAGAAATAACATCAGTTCTTACAGAAATTTCTCTATTACCTGTAAGATATAAAACTACAACCAGCTTTTTAACAGGCACAAAGTCTGACTGAAGAACTGTAGTGCAGAGCTTTCAGAGTACCTGTACTGGCAAATGAAGTTACATTGAAGCTTTTAAAGCATTAAACACAACAACATTCAGGTCAAACTTTTCACTAAAAGATAAATTTGTTTCCTTTCCTCATCTCTCTTCTGTAGACAAAAATACTGCAGAAACAGTGGTGAGTAGGGCAGAGCTGTAAAAGTGCCCAACACAAACCAGGATAGCAGAGTGTGCAACAGCAGAGGGTTCAGAAGGGAAAATTTTGCTGGTTTTCCTAGATCCAAATGTCCTGATTAACCCAAACAGACAAGACAGCAGCAGTAAGCAATACTTCCTCAGAAACAAACACAATTTCAACAAGATTCAGCAACGAATCCGCGTACTTCAGTATCACTTGTCAGTGTTTGTACCACGCGGGCGTCTCAAGGCTCTTGGCACAGACCAGCACACCAGCACAGGAGGTGCTGCAGGGGCCTGACTGTAAATGTGAATAATCCCACAGGCATCAAGGGATTATTCTCCACGGTTCAGCCATCTCAGTCTTTGCACGCAAGGTGGGGGAGAGGATAGAGTGGCTCTGCAGCCTGTAACGCAGCGTGTACACATCCAGCCTCACAACACAGGGATGACACCAGCCTCCAGCCAGGACTGTATTCCCTAAAGGAGCTGCTGTAGGTGTCAGCTGCCGAAATGAATGCACACGCCCCTGTGTGCAGAGCCCCCCTCCCTCTGGCAGCCAAGGACCCCGTGGTGTGCAGCACAGCTGCCGAGCCAAAGTCAGCAGGTCAGGCTTCTGCAGCAGCCACAGCTCCCCGTGCCGCGCTGTCAGCAGATGAGCGGAGGAGAAACAAATGCCAGCAACATCTTCTGGGCTCATTAGCTTATGACCTGCACAGGAAGGGGAATCACTGGAAGATGGGGCACAGTAGGGTAGCTGCTCTATGAGGTATTTCAGATCCCTTACTCTTTTTACCCCTTCTAACTCATAAGCTTGCGCGTTTCTGTGCAGTAAGGTGTTTCTGTAAAAGGCCCAGCACGGGTGCACGTACGGCGGGAGCGCGGAGGGGAAGCGCCGGCCCCGGGCTGGCTGCGGGAGACCAAGAGACAGAAACGCAATGGGAACAAGCACAAGGCCAAGGGCAACAGCAGAGGCCAGCACAGAGCAAAACATGGGAAGATGGGAGGCTGCTTAGAAGGAAAAGTGGCAGTAATCACCTCAAAGGTACTCTAGGAATTCGTGATGCAAACGAAACTAAAACTGGAAAAATCTTATTTATTGAAACAAAAGGAAGTAATGTACTAGCTAATGTTGATTGCCCTCATTTCATCTACTTCTATGAAAACGTGATTTATGTATATCAGTTTAGGATCTTTCCCAAGGTATTAGCAAAGGTTTTTAATCTGCACTGAAATACTGCAGGTTCTTGAAAAAGAAAACATTTCCTTTATATTTTAAAAATTTTTCTTCCTTTTATCATCTAGGTATGCATACTACCTAGCAAACTTCAGTCAGGTCATAGGGGAGGAACTTCCTAGCAATGTTATAAACAACTGAAAGAATTGTTTCAGCAAAACCAGTTTGAACAGGGGAAATAAACTTGTTCCTTTCACTGATGCACTAATAAATAGCAACAACAATAAGAACAGAAGCAGCAGCAATTTGATGATTCAGTGTTTATAAAATATGTTGTTTGCAAAAATTTCCAGGAAACTTTTAAATTCAGACAAAGAAAAATGCTTTAATTTAGAATGTTTCAACTGTCCGTAGGCAAGCTGCTCAGCACCTCAATGACTGGGCTCACCCAGCACTGGTTTTGTTAGAATGGATTGCTCAATGAATACAGAACGCTGTCCTACTGAATATCCACTCAGAATAGAACATGTTCCAGTAAAATTCATTAGAAGTACTTTTTTTTTTCCATCATACGCATAAACACAGATGTCATTCTCACTCGCAAATCTTTCCTTATCTCAGGAATAATTACTGACCAAACTGAAAGCTGAGATTTTCAACCAAACAAAAATTTCCATTAAAATTACACAGATACATACAGAAGTCAACAGGATCTAAGTCTTCATTAGGTAATTAAGCAATTTAAATATTAAAGTTATTAATATTCTACATTCTTGAAAATCCTAACATGTGAGTCACCACTATGAGAATTCTGAACAAAAGATAATTTTTTTTGTAGGGAGAGGGATTTACTTGGGTAGATGGTCAGCAGCTCTGTATTATTCCTTCTGGGTTACAATACTGTGCACCAGCTCACGACTTCTGTCTAATAAAGGTATTATAACATGAGCAAACATCATGGCTAAACTAAATCCTAATGTAAACTACTGTTAGAGGGGTATTACATTGTTTTCATTTGCTCTGTGAGTTGCAGACTTTAGGATAATAATATTGCTCAGTAATAGCGATAGCTTAATTTCATGTTGTAACACCCTAATGACTTTATTGTTTCACTCCCATTCCAATTCCAATAGCTATTACCATTTAAACACCTGTATTATCAAAGTGCTGTGGTTGAGTACCTTCCAGATAATTTACTTATGTTACAAAAGACTAATTCAAAGGAAGGTTGGATGTTTCTCTAACTGTTGCACCATTTATCTTTTAGCATTGGCAGAATCCATCAGGAAAGTATGTGTTGATTAAAACCACCAGCCTACAGTTATACTTCATGTGCAGGATTTATCTTTCTCAACATGATGAGGGGGAGAAGGACAAAAAAAATTTTATCGTAGGAAGAATTTCCAAAAAATTTCCAGGGCAGCAAATTCTTATTACACACAATTAAGACATACTTATTACACACAGAAAACAACTGCCCTCTGGTTAAAAAGGTAAAGTTATATTAGCTTTTAATTTCCATTTTCAAAGGTATGCTTATGAAATATTTAAATTTGTAATAATTTTTCCCACCACACACAATGACTACTGTGTGTTCTCTCTTGTGCTCCCCATTTGCCTACTCCAACCACCCTTTACCCTGAATCTACATCATAAATATAAATTTTGGTATCTGTGAGTGTCCATATATAATAAATGAAATCACTAACTTAACAAAGGGGGGGGGGGGCGAAAAAAACAACACTGAATTTCTCTGCTTTTTCTGAGAAATGCATGAACCATATGAAAGGACCAGGATGTTAGACACAGCCCAAAGATCTGATTGCAGAAATTGCTTTTAAAAATGGTATTTCTACAACCATATTAAAAATAAAACATTGCAGTTTTAGAAAGAAAGGTTGTTTAATTAGGATTTTGCATTTCATTAGAACATTACAAAGATTCTTGAAGACATTTATATGCACGGAATTCATTACTTGAAGTGACCAGCACTTCAACAGGAAACTTCCTAAGGATCAAATAGCAAAGCATACTACCATGTTCAGTGAGACACAAAATTAGCACAAGCTCAGGCTCAAGAACTATTTATTAACTGACATGCTGAAATAATTAATATCTTGATGACAAATTTCTGAAGGGAGTAAGGGGAGAGAGCTTAGGCTAAAAACCTCACTTTCTAAAGGCAAAACAGTCTCAACATTTCTCTTGAAAGCAATATTTTTGTGCAGAGGAAATCTAAAATATTCTGGATCAGTTAATTCTGGTAAACAAGTCTTGTTCTTCCTCTGTCTTAAATTCTTAACTTGCACTCCTCCACAGCAAAAACCCCTCCATCTCAGCATCCAGAGATTCCCACCAGTTGCAACTCCCAACCCTAAAGTAATCTGCTTAACACTCAGCTTTATCAACAACTGTACAAGGAGTCAACTACTTTAAAAAAGGAAGTAAAAAATATGTCAAATTTAAAAAATCACTAATCTAGTTCACTATTATTTGCCCAAGGTCAGTTCTAATTATTCTCCAGTGTGGCATCTACAAGGAAACTGACACATACTGAACAGTTCCCTACAAAGGAAAAACAAGCAAATTTCAAGGAAGGCATCACATCCGATTTTGCAGCTTTCTGGGTCTCTCTGAGCCAACTCACACTCCCTATATCAAAGTGCATTTGGTAGTTGGTTGGCAGCATGGCCACTATGGACAACCAGGGGCTCAGCAGGCTTCCCCAAGGCAGGACGGTGGAATGATAAATGCCAATACAGTCATCTCACTCACCTGAAAGGAAACTCGTGGACACAACACCTAAGTGTGTGCATGAGATTTCAGCATTCAAAAAGTGCAAGTGCCTAAAAACATCTTCATGCTAATATAAATCTAATTGTGAGGTTAAAACACCAAGGTAAGAGAAACTAACCCCGATTTGTAAAATTACTTGATGGAAGTACACACAGTTTTTCCTATCTCTCGCTTTTTGGAATAAACAGCAGCACTACAGCACACACCTCCAGAGAATAAAGCCAGACCAAAACTCACACATACTCTTACAGCACTTCAGCTCCTGCATGGCTTCCTTCTCAGCTAGAGCCAGCTCTTGCTGGAAGGGAGCTGACAGCTTCTCATGCATCAAAGAGCAAAGCAAGTTACCTTCGCTCTCAGTAGTAGCCAGCCTGTGATAAAGGCAGTACTGAGGAAAAGAATGTTCTTATTTAAAAAGCAGCAAGGTAGAAAATTTGCCACATGTATACCAGCCAGGGAAGATTTTGGAATACATATTGCCAACACCTGAAGAACAGTTTAGCATAAGATTCAGCGGAGTCTGAGATGACAGGCACTCACTCAGACTGTGCTGGTGACTGTGAGTACTGAAGCTCAGCACGGCCTCTGCAGAGGGCCAGCACAGGGAGCACACGGCAGCTCAGCACAGGGCACACACAGCAAGGCTGCCAGGGAGCTGGGGAACCTCCCTGGCCTGGCTGGACCCCAGGGTGCCCAGGGGAGGGAGCGCCCAGCCCTGACCCCCCCAGCAGTGCCCAGAGCAGCCTGGGCACAGCAGCTCTGACCAGGCTGCACTCCTTATCTCCTACTAACAGAAACCTTGTTTGGCGGCCACCAGGCATAACAGAGCTCCAATCTCACTCATGAAGTATTCCATGGCTTCTCACAGAGAATAATAACAGTATTTAGGAGATTCATTTCCCCCTTGATGTGCCCAGACTGTCGCACAGATTAGTACCTTCAGTGAAATGTTGCAGTTAATACACTTTTCAGTCCAGCTCAGTTTGTTCCAATCTGATTCTCAGAAAATCACGTGGAGAGTTTTCAGCTGTAAGCACCATTTCTTGCACTGTGTTATTTAATTACTGTACAGGAGCTGGTTACAGACCTGATAAACCACTGCAGTCCCTAATTCTCTTGACTTGTATCTGGCCTTCCAAGTGAAAAACTAAATAAAGGAATCATTCTTGGTGGTATTTCCATGATGTTAACAGTATTGCACAACTTGAGGAAGAAAGCCATGATCTTGCATAACTGTGCAACAACAGCATTCACTTGTGACTGACTTAGACTGATTTTACCAAGTGAATCCTCTAACAATGAAGAAGTCTAAGACCTCTATTTAACTAAGATCCAGTAGCTTACCTAACTAAATTCTAAGATTTTTCTTTTTGCTGCTAGATAAAATGTTTATTTACCAGGAATCACAAAACTAAACAAAAAAAGCGTTAAACTTCTATAACGCTCCAAGTTTTCACTTAACCCAAATTAGGCACCAAATTAACTTAATTTCTCAGTGCCTGATAGTATTTCTGCAGGATACCTGTGGGAGAGCACTGGGCTTTGCACCACTAATTAGTGGCTTGTCATCAATCTCGTCTGTTTCTGTTCAGAGCCAGGATTATTAGAAAGGTGATCGAGTTTCTCGTGTTCAGACTTGGATGTTTATTATATCTTATCAAAATTTACAGAAAGTACAACATTACCTCTAGCTGCTTGTTAGAAGTAGGAAAAATGGCTACAGCTGAGACTGCTTCAAGGCCTTTTAAAGCTAAACAGACCATAAAAGTTTAACACCTATATTATTTATACTTTTGACCCAATAATAGATTCCCATGACCCTTAGAATGACTTTCAACTGACCAATCTAAAAGTAACTACCTAAGTTCCATGAAGAAGAAGGAACAGAAGAAGATGAACAAGAAGAAAAGACACCACCCAAAATTCTCCATCTGGTCCCCTAACTACCACTATACTGTAAAAACCTCCAATTTAAAACCCATCATCCAGTGGAAACACACACATCTAACCCACTACACATTTGTGATTTCTAACTTATTATTCATATTTACAAGTCTTCTCCAAGGTTTCAGGTCCAGTGCAGCGTTTTCAAGGGGGTCTGTGCCAGGAAGCACAGAAAGCTCAAAAACTTCAGATTCTTGAGATCCAACAGATACCCACTCTTAACTTCACAGTTAGCTCAAAATCTTTATTAATATTGCCAGTAACCAGAGTGGTAGGGGGAGATTGACTTCTTATTTATTTCTCATTTCCAAAGAAAAAGAGGTGGTGATAAACTGCATGCCTGTTAGAACAACATGATTTAAAATTTTACAACAGAATGAAGCTCCTGTTGCACCGCCTTGTTAATAAGCTGTCAGTTCATTTATTAAGAACTATAGAGATCTGATGGAATTTGGGCAAGCAGCAGACAGCCCATCATATTTCTAATTCTAAGGTACATCCTGTCATTCAGTAAAGTTTGAATAAAACAATTCCACATGCCAGGTTTGCAAGTGAGCTATACAAAGAACAAAGGCAGTTGGGCGGAATCTTGTAAAGACCTAAAGCTTCGTAAGTATCTAGAGAAATGTATCTATAAGCAGACTCTTTTCCCCTGCTACACTCCCCAGTGCATTTTCTCCCATCCCTCCTCCATCCCACACAACGTTCTTCACCACAAGGAAGTTTTGAAGCACATTTACAGAAGGTAATCACCGTTGCAGGGAGGAAGGGTAGGAGTTTTTCATTTCCAAGGCTAAATGAATGAAGTTGACCTTAATGGATAGCATCTGCAACTGTTCTCAGAGTGAGCAGGGAGTCTGGACTAGCAGCAGAACAAAAACAAGACTCAGCTTAAGCCTAAGAAAAAATAGTAGGGACAAATGGAAAGAAAAAACCTCAGGAGCTGTGATTCTTAGCTGTCCAAACTGCCATTTGGGAAAAGGACTGCCTACCTTACAAGAACTGAAAGTGATGTAAAACTTAGTAGCCCTATTGGATGTTTTACTACATCCTCACCAGGATCTTCATTAAAATCCTACTTAAGATTAAGTCAGTGGCTGGCTGCAATAGTAAAGTGGCACCCCTGGGATGTTGCCCAGTGTGATTAAGAAGCACACAAAACAGTGCCACAAATTGCAGCTTTTCCAACTCGGATATCCCAGTGGTTTTGTTTTCATTTTTAAGGAAACATCAAGAAACCTTTTAATTAAAAATACACCAATGGTTAGGAAATATCTTCTGCTAGAAGAGAAAAGGTGTGTAGCACTAGCCTGTGGGACCAGCACTTACACAGGCAGCTCTTCTGCTGTGACAAAACAGCACCAGAACCAACAACATGATAGGTGGTATCAGGGGAATCAATCCCGTTTCTGAATATTTCAAGTGCAACTAACATTTTTTGAAATACAAGAAAGATTTAACACAGTCTTCCTTATATTACACAATGCTGGAAGACCACACATGAATAATGCTCCGATTTATATGTAAAAGATCCAAGTCCATCTGCTCCTGAAGTCTTTACAGGCCCCAGCTTTATTTTCAAGATTGTCAAGTGGCAGAAGTAAAACAGTTTTACCTCTTGTTGGCAGGAAAAACAATACATCACAGAAAGTTCCACTTATTCCCCCAAAACTACACAGGAGAGTCTGACTGAGCCAAAACTGAACCTAACACATCCTGGTCAGAACAGACCAATCAATCACAAAAATACCTACTTCTAACTCTTGTCATAAAAGAGTGTTTTGCCAAGATTCTCTGACTTGTGAGCCTCTAAAACCTGGAGTTCTGAAAATGGATTAATCTCCATGTCATGACTAGCTCTTTTTTGGTGACGTGATCGACATTACAGCTCCAAGTCAGGACTGCACTACCATAAATAATCAAAATCACACTTAATACTCCACAAAATAACATCACACTCAAGTTAAACATGTGTTCATGTTCTTTACTAAGCTCTGGTCTCAACACTGATATAAAAGTAAGTATTTTTATAGCTCAAAAATCTCAACACCTTTACGGCTCTTTTAATCCCTACTGTTTTAGGTGCTATTATTTAAATGCAAAATTTTATTTTTTTATATAAAAACAGAGGATACTGATTTTGCTATTGTTATAAAAATATGAGCATGTTTCCATTTTCATAACTGTAGGTAATGCACAAGGGACCAGAACTTGCACACATTTTATCACAGAGTATGATACAACAGCATTTTCTAAAATTGCATTTATTCTCTCTCTTAAAACCAGAAAAAATGCTGACAGAACAAAAGGGAAGATACACCTGTTCTCCCTGTGTTGTAATGTTTTGGGGAATTGCCTGTTTTCAAATGCAAACCGCACAGAAGAACAACCTAATTTGCAGAAACATACCTTTCTCAATAGTTTGAGTTTAAATATAAACAAACAAAAAGTGACAGTAAAACCCGACATAACACTGAGAACATTTCTTTCGGTAAATTACTAGCAAAACTTTTATTAACAATTGCTCATCAGTTTTGCCAAAGCAAACAAGCTTGCCTGTCTTTGAAACCCCTCAGAGGAAAAGTGTGGTAAGGGATGACACTCTTGGGAGTTCCTGTTTTCCTCCTGCCTGCTGGGATCTGCAGCACCCCTGTATGGAAAGCCTTTTCACAGCAAGGTTGTGTCAAGCAATGCTGATGTTTCCAGAATGGCTAGAAAAGTCCTAAGGGACCCTTAACTGAATGGCTTTAGCTCTAACCTTGTGAAGATACTTTTGAGAAACTCATCAGAGGCACCAAGCCTTCATGAAAATTCCACACAGAGAGGTTCCTGCTTGCATGCAGCTCCTTGTTGGATACAGACCCAGGATTAATGAACTGCACTGGCTTTCGTGATGAAATAAAAATTTCTTTACAAAATGCTGGTTAAACATGAAATGTTTTTAAATACTATGGCTTCCTGTCTTAGACACTGAGAATGTCACAGGCCCAATAATTATTAGCACTGGGACTTGCTCTTGAGTCAGTGATTAAGATAAGCCAGTGTCTCAGTCAGGACTGCCCTCCCACTGCATCCCCTCCCAGCTCAAGCTATAATGCAGGTACATTAATATTTTTGTTTACAGAATGAGAATGGTGATGTACACAAAGCTAATGAGAGAAACTGGAAGATGACAACATCCTGCATCATTTAAGAGATAGTAATTTCAAAGTAAAGCAATTTTTTTTAAAGCTCTTTTTTTTTTTTAATAGAAAATGTGGAAGACATGGAATTTCCAATTAATTTGAGATGGAAATTCAGACTGACTGAAAAATCCTATTTCTCATACATTTCTCAATTCCAAAATGAAGAATTTCCAAAGTCTTAAACTCACAGTGTGTTCCATTGTAAACACGGGATGATAACACATAAGAGAAAAACCAAAACGTGTTTTAAACATGTTACCATCATTTACAATGTTGAAGTTCTAATGGGGTTAAATGTAAAAAGAAATGCTTCTTCAAATAAGAGAGTAGAATACTGTTTCAAATGCTTAATATGTCTGCCATTGCCTATGAAGCTTGTCACCTAGTCTTCTCTTCCTAAATCACTTTCATAACTCCAGTGCTGCAGATTTATTGAAAAATATAAATGGGGAGGGGGAGGAAGTCAGGGTAGAAGACACCAAAATCATTATTCAACTCTCAAAATTATTTCAAATATATTATGCTTTATCTATCACAGCAAGTTCTCCTTTTTCAAAACCTGAATCGTGCATCTTTTTTCAGGCATCACTAATTGCCACTAGCATTGTGCAAACCTCCAAACTTCCAGAAGTTTCGGGCCAGCTTCAAGAAGTTGACACACTTACCAGCACCTCTTTGAAATCCCAGGAAAGTTTCAATTCGTCCCAGTTTTAAACCGGTCACAAATATTTAAAGAATAGCCTTTTGCTGTGGTATTTCTCTTTCCTCTTCCAAAAAAACCCCAAACATCAGTTCAGAGGCACGTAAATGCTATAAAATGCCTCTTGTGCTTTCCTTAATCACCTAAAAAGGATCAAAGTTTTGGATAAAGGTTTGCTTTTTGAAGCAGGATACACAACAGTAATCCATGACAAGCATTATGAATGCTCTCTGCAACTTCACCTTCTTTTACAGCCCAAATGGGAACATCTAAATGTTGTCGCGCTTGTACCTCTTACAGCAAAGATCAGAATCACACACTATTCTATCTCATTTACAAAAAAAGATCTATCTTTTTCCATATTTCCCTCATAGAGTTACTGGAGCCAACAGATGATTTGTACCTTTAACCTTCTGATGACCTTGTAACAGTGACACTGCCCTGCAAGGAACTGAGCCTTACTTGTCATCGATTCCAGCAAGAAGCAGGTTTTACACAAGGATGCATTATCTTCCAAGACTGAAAAAGATTTATATAATGAAACTTGGATAAAAATCAGCTCTTTAGAGCAGTCACAGGATAAACCCAAAGGTCTAAGTGAGGCAATTCTAAATAGATTTAGAATCATGTTTGATACAATACCTTCCAAGGTCAAAAAATATCACTGTATCATGACTAATTTCAGTAGATGCATGTTTCCATGCTTGGCCTCAACTACAGATCCATCATATTTGAGAAATTTGAGGATAACCTAAACTTTTGCTGACCTCCAAAAAAAACAGCAATAATGCAAGAACTCTATTTCACAGAAATGAAATTTCAACAAGAAATAAGCTTCCTTTAAAAAGAAAAACAAAAGAAACCTCCAACCAACCAAAAACAACACAGAGGCTTTTGCTGCCAGTGACTCACAGTATTGTTTTTTTCCTTAACTGCCCACAAAAACTTCATATCAGGCTGTACTTGTTTCAGCATTTGCTGAAATATGTTTCTGCTGAAAACCACCAGTGCCTCATCATTCGAGGCTTTACATAAGAGGTATCACAGACAGACCACTACCACAAGGTCCACGCTGCCAGCAGCCCTGCTTCTGGTTTACCTTCATGTGTCAGGCTATCATTCACAGCCCAGCAGCTGCCTGGTGAGCAGCTCTGCCAACCGCACTGGAGCGGAGCAAGCTTCCGAGAGAGGGAGCGGGCAGCTCGAGGTGACAGCAGCCCGGGCAGGCTGCCGGTGACTCCTGGCCATTAGTCACTCTCACACGGCACGGCACGGCTGCGGGCCCGCGGCCACCAAGGCGCTCATTACAGCCCCCGGCTCCTTTTGTCTCCCACATCCCAGCGCTCCCGTGCCTGCCTGCCTTTGGAAACTGCACTCAGCGCTTCCGCGAAAGCCTCGGCTTTTGGAAGAATAAGGTGTGTTGTCTAAGCAACATTTGGGGCCTTTCCAAACAGCTGATGACAGCTGAAAGTCAGTGTAGTTGCAATATGGCATATCCACACTAATGCAGAAAACCCACAATGGTTTTGTTCCATGACGACAAACACATTTTAAACCTGCCTGAATTCCAGTGATGTTGTAAGCTAATGACAAAACTCTTATCTATAAATGTATACCACCCCCCAAGCTTAAATTCTAGAAAGACAAGAAGCAAAGTATTGCTCTCTTTAAGACAGAAGGACTAAATGGCTTCCCTGAAGTCCCACAGCTATCCAAGAAGTATTTTGTCTGTGTCTTAAGCACAAAGGACCCATTCCCAACGTGACACCTCAGGACACCCTGCTTTGCTGGACCCCATTCCCCAGTGTGACACCCCAGGACACCCTGCTTTGCTGGACCCCATGCCCAATGTGACACCCCAGGACACCCTGCTTTGCTTGCTTCAGCAACTCCATCAGCTGTCCTCTCTGTGACAGAACTGCTGCACCACATGCTCTAATTTAGTGAAATTCACTGGAGAAGCGAAAAATTTCAAAACTGTTTGTAAGCCAATTAGCATCTTGCTAGCACCACCTTCCTATTTAATTATATTTAGGACGTAATTATCAGCAAAGACCTCAGTCAATAGCCTCTCTGCTATTAGCAAAGTCACGCCCAAGGAACAAACAGGAACAGCATAGGAATATTATCCAGAGTAAGTTGAACCACATGCACATTATATTGTATTCATGTCAGGTATGTTCTCTTTTTACTGTCTTCATTTTTTACTTTTTAAATTACTACATCATATGACATCTTTCAAAAGCTACAACAAATTAAACAGCTTGACAGAAATATTATTGGAGAGGAGACTCTTGGCTGTATGCAGGAGCACAGATTAGACTTACATATTTATCCTTTCTGACATTATAAAACAATTTAAAAGCAATCTTTCTTATGTTACTTTGAATGAAAGTGTTATTTTGTAATTAAGGAGTCAAGTCCTAGAATTGAGAGACTATCACCTGTAAATCTTAATTTCTCTACCTTTTAAAAATTTGGTAGTGTGTTAGTAGCAAAGTACTTGGAAAATAGACTTGCTCTGTCCTGAATGGCATAGAAGAGATAACCTCAAAAACAACAAAACAATCCAAAAGCAAAAACACCCAAAAACCTGCGGAAAAAAAATTGCTCCTCTACATTGCAAGCGGAAGCAGGTAAAGCTTTTCTCCCACTAACATGCAAACCCGTGGAATTCCAACCAGTAAAGGCCGCAAAAGGCAGAGCTGTATTGGCGGAGCTCAGCTGATCAGAGGCAGGCGGGAGGGGCTCGGTGCGAGGCACGAAGCCCCTGTGCCCGCAGCTCTCCCGCCGCCGGACCAGCAGCCGCTCCGCACGGCAGCATCTGCGAGTCAGCGATCTGGAAGGGAGAGCCTCCCAGGAGAGCTGCCTTCCCAGCGCCAGCGCCAGCATGAAGGGTATCCGAGCAAAATGAGAGGTGAACTGGAACAAGAGTTTCATCACATGGAATAGGGCAGCTCCGCTCCCGCAGCAGCGTGAGCCGTGCTCGTTAGCGCGTCCATGGGTTAGCAGCGGTCACATTGATCAGCCGCCTCTGAGTGACAAGCCTTCCCCCAAGGAAACACGCTGCGACCGCAATTAAAACACACAGTTTATACAATAATGCCGCAGAAAGCCCTCTGCTTTAATCGAAAAGAAAATACTGCAAATATCCATGTGTTAGGTTTTTTGCGTTTTAGAATGCCTTTGCAAAACTTTCCAAGGACGGCATAGTCGCTCACAACATTTATTTAGTCGAATAAATAACAAATCTCATGTTAGAAGGCTTTTGCTGCTTGGAAGGCGACACAGTGAATAAACTTTTTTGTAGATGAGTGGGCACCAGAGCAAGCTTAAAAAGAAATCCCTATCTCCATCGAAGGCAAGTGTTCCAGAAAAAAACCTTTTATCCTTATTTCTATTATTTGTTTTACAAGAATATCTAAAAGACCCTCTGCCAGATACAGAAGCAAACTGCGACAACATTCTCCCAGCAGAGATTTATAATCTAATAACAGGATATGGCATAGGTGAAGGGACTTGTCCAAGGTCACATAGTAGATACATGCCACAAATAAGAATGTCAATGCTTCCTGACACTCTCTCCAGCTTTTGCCATTTAATTCACATTGCCTTCCTACACCTTTTATGACAAACAAGCAAACAACCTATTTAGGGTAGCAGGAAGGGGATGTGTGTGATCCTTCAGAAGAGTATTGAGCCTATTTTGCTGATTAAATAAAAGGTTCCCATTTATCCTTAAATGGAATAGTTGCAGGTACACAGTATTTATTTGCCTTTACCACAAAATCAGTACAAGTCATATCAATAAATTCATCTGCAAAAGTATGTAAAAATCGTTTTATTAAAAGATTGATTCTTAAAAATGGAAAAATCGACACCAATTTTCTTTTGATATTTGTGATATTTGTTGCTGCTAATTTTCAACAGATACTTTTTAAAGAGAAGCATTAAAAACATAAGCATAACTATCTTCCTTCCCTGCCTGCCTTTGTTTACCATGTAAATTGCCACCCACACACTTTCCCATATAGAGCACAGTGGGGTACTATTCACCACGACAGAGCTCCAGCAAATGCAGCTCCTGTCCCCAGCAGGAATAAGGTTGTGCCTGGAGTTCACTCTTTAAGTCACATAAATTTATCTAGAGGTAACAGGAAAAAGATGCCTGATAAGAGTCACTGAGCTAATCCGACTTACACCTAATGGACCTGAAGATGGGGGAATGGAGGGAGATGCAGAACACAAAACACACAGAGAACAGATCACCTCAGGAAAAGTAATTTTCAAACCATGAATTTACATTTTACTAAGGTTCCTTCACGACACACGCACAACCAGCATACTGTACTATGCATCCAAAAATGTGCCAAATCAAGAAACCAAAAAATAACCCAAAAACCCAGAACTATGTAGTTCTTCAAAATAACAAAAAATTTTAAGAAATATTTGAGAGATGTCTTTTAGAATATTACTTTCTTCCTTTCAAAAGTAAATACTTTTTATTCCTTTCCTTAACAAATGCTGTGCCACCTTAAAATCCATTTATGAAGTGCTGTCCTACCACTGTACACTCAGTGAAGGCACACAGTGTTTCTCAGATAAGTATCAGCATTTGTATTTTTATGCATTCAACACAATCCCCATCTGTGTGCCTGCAAGCTGGGGGTTTGTCATATGGGAAAGGAGCTCCAGGAGCAGCTCCCTGTTCTCCACCTCCTGCAGGAGGGAGGAGGAGTAGGGAAACCTTCCTATGCCTCAGTCTTCCTTTGGGTAAAGTATTAGCAGCCTCTAGAGAATAGAAATAAGACTTCTGCATTGCTGTAAACCACAGACTGCAAAGGAAAAAACAGAAACACACATGTGAGCTTTACACAGGCAAAAGTATTTTATTCCAAGACCTCAATACAATTCTACTGCAGGGGAAGACAGGTGCTAAAAAAAACCAAACAAACCACATGGAAGGAGCAGAGAGAAACAGAACCAGAACATTCTAGCATCCCCGTCTGCAATATATCTCCTTTTAGAGGTCCACATGGACACACATGCATAATCAAAACCTCTGCTTTCCAGCAGAAGACAAAATGCACGTTGTACAAACACACATGTAAATGCACCCATTTACTAAAGCTATGTTCTTACATTTACAGAGGAAGAAAAATATCCGACCCTGACTTAAAACATACAAAAACTTAATGCAAAGTGTACGCCTGAGGATTTTCAAGTATCACTTTTCCAGTTACATCAGTAATAACTTTTGTAATTTTGAATTTCCATGATGGGGGTATCCCTTGCAGGTTTCAATTAGCAGTCTTTAGTGTCTGAAAGTCTTTACTTTAATCTAATTTTTTTTTCCCCTGCAGTGAAATGTTTTGCCATTAAGCAAAATGGAGGATTAGGAATAATGACAATTAATGGAGCAAATGTTTGTATAATGAAATCATGCTTGTATCAGCAGGCAAAGAGAGAGACTCGGGACAGCTTTTCTCCACTCCTGATTTTACAGTGTGCAGCTCCAGATATTATAGGAAAACAATTTAGAGCACAAGGTTATCCTCTGGCTCCTGATCTGGCATTGTATTTACTATAACATACAGAAGTGACGTTATCCCAAGTGACATGTTAGCCAAGTTTAGAACTTACATTTTGCTCTCCCTCTTTCTTTTTCACTCCCTCGAAAAGGTTTTGGGGAACATGGATTTTTAAGACTACCAAGAAATTTTGTGGCTGAGGAACTTAGAAATCAAGTGGCCCATTGTCTAGATACCATATTTTTTTCAAGGAGACTGCAGTGTACTTTCAGGTCCCTTCTCTGGAATGTCTTCTTTTAACATTTATTTCTGACTATTCTTGTCTCAAAATGCTTTATTCTAAGAACCAGAATGGATCTACTGATTAGACTGCAGGCTTCCTGCCCACAGCCCAAGTTTAATAGGCAAGATACAACAGTAAGAGCCACCTTCCCACTTCCATGTAAAGAGTTAGATAGGAAGTACCCAGTGAGAATGCAGCTACTGTTCAGAGTACTCCTTCAAAACTCCAGCCTTCAACTATTCCCAGGCTAGCACTGCCCCAGGATGCCCTAGTGGTGTCCCCTGCATGCAGTGTCTATGCAGGAGGCTGCAGAGACTGCTCGAATCCCCACAGGGGCAGAAATGAGGAAAGGCTGGTTCTCACTGACACTTTAATGCTGTTCCTTGCATTAGGAATCAGGCCTTGCAGAACGGATGGAAAACAGCCCGTGCTGTACATATCAGTATTTAGTAAGGGCCTTTTCTGCAGTGCCAAGGTAACAATCTCCGTATGAAAGAAGCTGTGCTCGAGAGTTTGAATGTTAAAATAAAGGTATTAATTTTGAAGGGAAGGAAAAGTCAATAAAAAGCAAATTCAATCATCTTCAAAAGACTTCAGTACATGGCTCAGAAAACAATGGCAGAAGACAGATGCCTTTACCACTACAGGAGGACAAATGAAAAGACGTATTGGAAAGGGGAACTTGCTTTCTTGGAAACTTCACTGTGAGTTCTGGAGGCCTTTGTAGCCACCTAGTCAGAAGTTTGCAAGCTTCAATCCAGCTTGCTATCACTTCAGTTTTAAAACATACTCCAGCAGTCTTTCTTTAAAGGTCAAACACAAACAATTTTCAATAGGTAATTTCTGACACTTTGACAAGACTAGTAATATGCAATATTGTAAAGTCTGGCTAAAGCAGCATTTCCAAGAGTTCTACTGGTTTTTACCTATGAAAAGCTTCTGTCATTTAATTTCTATCCTCTCCCTGAAAGTGAGCAGGTAGCCACCCAAAACACTGCACCTGACACGAAGTGTTTGCACTTCACTAAATTTTACTTCTTTGCCCAGATAAGTGATACCACTGAACACTGCTTTTATATAAATATTTGAGCACACCATGTTTATTTAAATATATATATATATATATAATCAGGAAGAGCTTCAGAGAAACAAACTGCTCTTCCATTCTCTTAATTCCTAGGTGCCTGAATAGTGGGTCAACTACATAATTTCTTCTTACTCTGTTTTCCCGGGAGATGGAAGGCATGGTATACACTCGGGACTGTATTTTTTACATGCTAAAAAACTCCAACAAATTTTAGATAATATGTGCGCACACATGCACGAAGTAGGTTTTTCTTTTTAATTCCTTCAACTACTTTAATTGGTTTTCTTTGGAGTCACAAAGACACATCTAGATTTACTTTACTTCTGCCAACATGCCTGTACAATATATCTATTCAAAGCAGTATGTCTTGCGAGATTAGGGGCTGCTTATGCTTTTACTTAAAACTGCTGATGTCAGTATCATGTAAGATGTACAGAAATCAGGACTGGTAATTCTGGGGATAGGTACTAGGTTACAATGTAATTTATTGACAGAGTTAGGGTGTCTGCAAAGGTAAGGTTTAGATCTGCTCTCTCCCAAATACTGACAAATCAACTGCAAAACTGACTTGTGATAAAATTACTTCTCTCAGCTATACACATAACAGTTTTTCTTTTGTCAATCATGTGTGCCACAACAACATGAATTCTTTTTATGAATGATGTTTTATAGTTCAAGTCTTCTGAACAAACCACTCAGTTTAACTATTCAGTTCAAACAAGTTATTTCACAAATTTTGGTCGTGTTATGGCTGGTTCTTCTTGAGTGGTCCAACTAAAAGATTCACCATTCATAAATGCACACTGAAGAGATTACAAATCCATTTCTAATGGAAATTTGGGGAGTGCTTACCTTTTCTATGGGCCATTTACTTACTCAAAGTGTATGACTAGACACAAAACAAGCACTTACTATTGCTACTCCAACTACATTGCTGGCAGAGAAAGAACACTGCCTATTCTTCTTTAATTCCCCTTCTCTCTCCTTTAAGAAAAACCTCAAAACCAAAAATACATCTCAATGCACAATTCCAGAAAAACCTCTTAGGCTAGAATCTGTGGGATTCCCTCAGTCATTAACGTTGTAACAAAGAAGCCCTGCTTATCCACCTACTTCAGAAAGTATCATGACCCTAAGCCAAATTTTATACTCTGATTTAGTTAATATTTTTGCATTACTCAACAGCTTTCACCTAGCCAGAGCATGTTCTCAAGCACACATACACAATGTGTTCTTAATTACTGTGTTGGTGGGAGAGTCTGTCAGGTTTCTTACCTTTTATTTTTAGCCACTTCTAAGTTCTTTTCGTCCAAGTCTGAACCAGGGAGCGGGGAGCATTTATTTCTATTAATCAATCAATGATGGCAGTGGTGGTGCACTCTAGTTTTTCATTCTGACTGCAAAGCAAAATTAAAAGCTATATTTTGCAAATTTACGCATTATAGATTGCAGTGGCAGCTGGTGGACTGCTGCTGAGACAGACCGTCTTTTCCCTTCCAGTCCCCTGTGACTGAGATGGAAGAATTACAGGACAGCACAAGCAGCTGCTGCTGCTGCCCCAGAAGCAGCAAGCCAAGGTCTCTGGAAAAATAATTGGGGAGGCGGGGGAAGGGAAGAAGGGGGACAAAGAAGTTGGGGAAGGGAAGGCATTGCCAAGGCTGGCAGCACAAACAACACAGTGCACCTTGCCCTCGAAGAAACAACTGAACTGGTTTGGGCTTCCTTCAGTAGACACAAGACTCTTAAGCCATTATGAGACTTGAAAACACTACCAGTTTTTGATAAGGACTTGAAGAGAATTAAGAGAGAGTGAGAAAAGGCAATATTCCTTCCAGTCTGATGCTTGCAGCAGTTTGCTCTTGAATCCTCTAAAAATAAAGCACAGTACAATGAGCAACACCCCTTCCATGTAGTTTTGCAATGGAGTCATTCCATGGAGCACTCCACATTAGCACAGGCAGTCTACAAGTCAATTCATGCCCTGCCTGTCTCCCGGAAAACAGGGGGAACCAAATCCTTTCTCACACACACGTAGTCATGAAGATAAATAATTAATGACTCCAAGACATCATCAGTGTGAAAACACTAACAATCACTCATTTTTAGACAGATTCCAAAGTGGAACTAGTGGGAATTATGCCCATTAAAAAAACCCTAAACTCCTCAGTGCAAAAATCTGCTTGCTTATATATTTGGTCACCTAAGCAGTGTGAGCAAGCAATGCCCATCTATGCTACTCAGCACACTAAATATAAAGCTCATCTCAACAGGGTTGAAAAACACAAATACACTGACTGACCAAACCACATCCACCCACATCTGAAAACCTGAAGTGCACCCCAAACCTTTCATGTTTCCCAGTGGATCTCTTGGGTTCAGGCTGACCTCTGGGGTCCCACTGAGTGGGACAGTAACACGCCTCACTCCCTGAGAATGAAGAGCACTCTTTACAACAGTGACCTCCAGTTTAAACAGAAGAGACCTGTGAATGCTCCTTTTCAAGAGAGATAATCTGTTACACACAAACCACACATGGGTCAGGCCTGTGTGTCTAACTTCTCCTTCTACTGAGGGACTTCAATGCAAGATACTACTTGGTCCAGTGGACACCACTTCATTTTCACAGCACTGGTAGACTTCCATATCAGCCATAAAAGGTATTATTTGAAGAAAACACTCAGCTGTTCCAAAAGACAAAAGGAAACAAACACGACTGCCACCACAATAGATGTAGCTTTCTCTGCCCTGTTTAGAAAGACTGATTCAACAGACATATATTCATAGTTTAATTTCTGTATGGGAGAACATGCTTAATTTCAAATATATAACTTATATTTTAATTGGAGGACCTCTTTTCATCCAGTATATTTGGTCATTAAAACAAAGAGAAAAATATAGAAAACAAACAGGAGAAAAGAAAATATAACTTCTTCCAATTGATCTCATACACATAAGCCAAGAAATACTTAAGGTCAGAGGAAAGTCCTGGTGGCTGAAACAGTTTGTGTTGGTTTTGTTGTGTGTCAGAACCCCTCTCAAGATAAGCCAAGAACGCTGTATATAAAACCAGCACCACTATAAGCAGACACAGCCTTCTCTCAATGTTTGTATTTCACATTCATTTTGGGAAGCTAAGCTAGTGATTGCTATCTGAAGAAACAGCTTTTGATATATCATCAATTTCCTGAAGAACATATCAGCTTATTGAGCGGGGGTTTTCAAACTCTTATCTCATTCGATAGTATTATGCCTTACTTTTTAAAAAATTTTTTTTTTTAAACTATAGTTAAAATATTGAGATGCCAGTAGAAGACGCTTACTTCCTCAAAATCTAACTACAGGTATCAGCTGCTAAGATTATGAGGGACTCAATCTGTTTAGAAGTTTTTGAATAAAATTAAATAAATCCTTCCTCCTTGGCATATTAGATCCTACATTGTTTCTAAATATAGAGTATTTAGTCAAAGTACTTGTACACAAGTCTCAGATTAAATCTGCCACCATATGAATTTTTAATGCATATAGGAAAGAAGTTTCAGCAATGTTAAACTGTTTCTGCTGCTACAAATGCTTCAGAAGTCACGACTTCCAGGTCTTAACAGTGATGATAAGGATTAGAACATGCATCCAGCATTTATTTTAATTTATAGCTGTGTAAGTGAGTAAACAGCTGAGGACAAGAAGGGCTAAACTACACAAAAGCCCTCACTGTTTTCCCAGAAGTCTTAACCAGTTAAGGAACAGGGCAGTTATTTTCCTCCATAATTCATGAGGAAGGATTTATAGAATGGCTTGGAATATTGCCATAAGACAACCAGGGCATGTGGCCTCAGAAGTCCCAGCATCACACATGGAAATAGAGGATCAATAGAGACCAAGAATAGGGTACAGTGACAACCTGCACCCGAAGCAGCCCATTTCTGGTACTGATATCATATGTGTCTATACTGAAAATATTAGCTACAGCAGGCTTCTTCCTCAGCAGCAGTTCTCTCAATGACATCCAGACACTCAAATGTTATCTGAAGTTA
Organism: Sturnus vulgaris; assembly: GCF_052056855.1. Lineage (NCBI taxonomy): Eukaryota > Metazoa > Chordata > Aves > Passeriformes > Sturnidae > Sturnus > Sturnus vulgaris. The sequence continues at coordinate 14,471,478 of NC_142250.1, forward strand.
CTCATTTCAGTGCCTATACTGTCTCTTTCTCCTCCCTCCTTTTTGACCCAAAGCTATTTTTGAACTTGACCTTCTTTCAGTCTCTCCAGTAAGAAAAAAGCCTTTCATTTTTCTCGCATTTGGGATCATGATGGAGAGTAGGCACTATCCACTGTTCTTTGTGTAAGAATGCCTTTTGCTCTCCTTACATCATCTCTTTGTCACTCATATTTATTTACCCATAATCCACTTGTCTCATTTATTTAACAGATCACCATACCTGTTTCTTTCTTCCCCTCTTGGCTGGGAGGCCTCACAAGACAAAAACTGAAGACAGCCATCTACTTCATGAAAATTAAGTCAGTAGATGTTTCTCCTTGGCAGTAAGTTACCTTAGTATAAGTGGTTTTAGACCTACTAAATATAAACACATATGGAGGTATTTAAGGTATTCTGTCATTCACTTCACTTTTCAAGACTGAGAAGTCTGAAGTTCAAGAACATAAGAAGTTTGTTTTGAAGACAGCGTGGCCTTACCACACACACATTTCCGTAAGACACTTGAAATCGCAGACTGTGCCTGTACTTCACATTTCATAAACATACATACAGCTTCTACACTTGGGCAATTACTTCACATTTTATGCAAAGGGCATTAGAAATATGACACCTGGGCTCACACATTTAGTCTGAAGCTCCAGGCTGATAATGCACTTTGTGTGTGTATGTGTGAATGCACATTGTCCAAAAAAGAATCAACTGCAAGCTTACAAAAGGAAGAAAGCAGGCATACTGCAAAGTACAGCCTCTCTATCAGAGAGCATTACAGCTACAAATATTCTGGTAGCTTGTATTGTATATTCATGTTACAAGTAGTAAATTGGGTTTGGATGTATTCATATCCAAAATAATATTTCCAGCTACTGAACAAAGGCAAAACTTCCCCAAAAATTCTGGATGTTATCACGTGTATATTCTTATATCACTATTAAAACTGAATCCACTCCATTAAACTGTTTGCAGAAGTCAAGCTACATTCTGGCAACAAAATGAGCAAATGTAGTTGATTCCCTGGTTTCACGTATAAACCCAAAATATCAAAGAACTAGGCGGTTATTACTCAAATTTTTTAATAAGATATAATTTGAGATTAATATCTACAGTCCTGCACCACACTGTGGATGAAGGGAATAAACACTGAGGTGAAACTTCACCACAAACCCTATTTCTAAAATACCTTCAATTCATAATTAGGATTCATTTGGAACAAAGAATTTTCATTCTACAAAGAACTGTAAAGTGAACCTGATATCAGTTCAACTTTAAATAAACCTTGACAATACTTAAAAACACTTTGACAAGGCTTCTAAAAGGAAAGTTCTATTTTTTCCAGACCTTATTATTGAGGTTCCCTACTGAAGAACATAACAGGTTGCCAGCTGATTACTCTATGTGTAATTATTTAGAACTTATCGTATACACATCATCTCATAAGATAATGTGGCTTATTCTACAATCTTCCTATTTCCATGACCAGCCCTTACAAGAAGCTAGAGGCACAGGTTGGTTTGGCAAGTTTCTGGATCAGAACAGTATCTGGCAATGCTTCAAACTGATAGCAATCAACAGAAGTCACAACAGATTCAAGGGCCAAGGACATTGAAGCCTGTCTTCCAGATGTTTGCCTCCAGTGAGATGGCAGGAAAACAGGCTTTAGCTATGTACCACCAGTGAGAGCAGCAGGATTATTTCAGTTGAGAAAAGCAGATGTTGAATTATCTAAAACTTAGTGCAAGAAGTGTTGCAGCATTAGCAAATACATGGAAAAAGCAGTACAAGTGGAACAGTAACACAAGCATCAGGCCACTGTGTATTTCTAGTATGCATAAACTACAATACCTGCTACACAGCATGCATTTGATAAACAACAGAGATCTCTTCTGTTCCAAACTTTATGGTATTGCTCACTGCTCCACCATGGTAACCATAATATTCCTTTCTTAGGAAAAGAAGTCCCAGAATATTTCCATGTTAATTCATTTAACTAAATAGCTGGAACAAAGTTCTCTACACAAGCTTATAGCCTTATGGCTTCACCCATACTTCCTCCTCAACACCAAAATTCACTTCTTGTGGCATATTAAAAGGAAAAAGGTGACTGAAATCAATTTTTATCTACAAGCTTCTGGAGAGCTAGTATACAGATGTACATTTCTTGTACTTGCATGTGTAATCAATATTTAACATTTTCTATTTTTACTGTAAAATGACAGCTCACAGGACTAACTGCTAACTGCACAGATCACTAGAGACACATCCTGGGAAGATTTGTCTATGGACATTTTTCAGGAAAGCCCATAGCCTTTAACTTGAAAAAATACCCAGTAGAAATGGTTGGACAGAACCGGCTTCCTAATACACATTTTAAAACAAAAGCTGGTGACAACCAAAGCAAAATCAAGATCAAGGGAGAACAGTCCTCAAAATCAAAACCGAAACTTTATCCTCTGTGAAAATAGCCTATATATATATATATATATCTGGAAATAAAAGTTTAACCTTTTCTCATTAAAAAAAAAAAAGGAAGCAGAGGCAGAGCGTATTGAAGTAATCTAAACTACAGCGAATATTTGAAGTATTTTTACATACACGAAAGCAGTAGGAACAGAAAACATTCTGTTGTGGGTTAATCCAGTCTTTCCTCTAAGTGGGTATTCTGAGCACAAGATACTTATGCAGGCAGGGTACACGAGCCTAGCTATTGTCTGGCTTACTGCCTTTACTCTCCAGCACCCCCAGAGAGGCAGCAGTGGGAGCCCGTGTCTCCCTTCATGTCTGCCCATGGAGCCGTGGCCCACAGCCGAGTTTAACCTGCTCTTCTGCCTTCACCACCTCCCACGGCAGCAGGTCTGCCACGGAAGGCAATTCTCCCACTGGCACAGCCAGCATTTCTCTACAAATACCAGTCTTGCTACCACTCCCTAGTAAGATTTCAATGCTATCTTACTTATCTTTTACAGGAAAGACCTGTAAAAATAATGTCCACTTGTCCAGTATCCTCACCACTCCTTTTGCAGCAGCCAGGCACACCTCTTCCATGAGACTTTTGCTAAGGATTTCCCATCACATGGAGTGCAGCAAGAAGAAAACAGGTATTACCTTATAACAAATTGGCCCATCTTCTAAATTAGAGAAAACAAAACTCTTCAAATAAGCAAACTGTTGTTGGAGATCCCCCCCTCAACCACTTGGAGCACAGAAAGATCACAGCCATGCACCCCATTTGATGGCCACTCTGTTATCTAAAAAGGTTATGAACCCTTTACGAATCAGCATGTTACCATTGACATTCCCACCATTAAAAGTTAAACATCATTTCAACTTCACTTGCTGTCGGTAATCCTTTTTTATAATTGTTTTTATTTTTAACAAATGTTCCCATCACCCCAAAAGCTGTAGTTTAAACAAAGCGAAGGAAAGCTGAGGGAAGACTGATGTGGTGAAATTTGCTATTAGACAGCCAGGCTACTTGTGTGATGATTATCTGTTTCTTGCAGAAAGAATGATCCAAAGCTACTATTTACATGTTTAAACTAACCCAGCCCAGTTTGTCTCTAATGGTGCACAAAATAATCATGTGAACTATCTAGCTAGCAGATCTGAATGGCAGCAACTTCTGCCAGAGGCAGCAATGAGAACACATTGCTTTTCACAGCCTAATACACTCTCTAAATTCAACCAGAGCTGTCTGAATGATGACTACATTTGAAAAGAGGTATCAAAATCATTATGATGGGCCACACACATGAATTTAGCAGGAATTTCTAAAGCACAAAGGGGAGAGAGGCATTCATCTCCCTTAGTATATTCAACCACAAGAGTGCCCCTGCCTCTTAGTGTTAGGGATCTGCTCTGGAAACACCCACTTTAGAGCTCAGAACTTTCCATCATTCTGGACACCTGCTGACACCTTACACAAAAGCTAAATACTTGGACTTTATGCTTATCTATCAGTTGCTGTGATTCATACAGAAACTCCCCTAACCCTCAGTACAGTGCTCTCCCACCAGCCATTTGAGCCATCTCTATCTATTACTTCCCTTCCCCTCTCACGGTTTGTTGACTATGCAAGTGGTGCACAGGTGATACACTGGGCTGAGACAGGGGAGGAACACTGGTGACCAACATGCCATTTATTTTTTTTAAACCCCTAATCTACATATTTGGAGTGGCAAAGAAACGGAGAATATATGATTCACCCTTGACATTCCACCAGATAACTTCAATCCTGTAAAATGCCCCCTAATGACCTGAATATAATACCATGGTGTTACAGTGTCACTTAAATACTGCAGGGTTCTTCCTCTGGCAGGGCAGTCTGCAGACTTAAATATGTAATGTACAGGATTATACTGCCACTAAAATACTACTTTGTGCTGCTGAAATTTCAAATTAATTCTGGGAGCTAAATCATTATTCAACTCTGTCTTTGCAGAGATACATTCCCCTGGTTGTTTTAATAACACTGATTTTAGAACTAGAAGGTTGTTACTGTCTCTTCAAGGCTTGCTCAAAAGGAGAAGTGGCCTCTAAACTGTCAAGCAAGTTAATGCAGTGATGCATGGATGTTTGCGACTAAAAAAATAGTTTGAAAAAAATGGGGTCAAGTATTAAGAGAGCTCATAGCAATGTGGCTGATGAATCATTTTATTATTCAACAATAAAATAAGAGACTAGCTCAGTTTTCTCTGTATTTATATACATACACACTCCTATGTTCCCATCCACCACCACCCTCCTCCACAGGCAGAAGATTTCATAATAATTGAGGGGACATATTCTTGATGAAGTGAATGATGCAACTGCTGGTAACTGATGGAAATGATCTTTGCCAGCTGAGGATGTGGCTTTCAAGTCATTCTGAGCTCTAGCTTTTCAAACCTAAATAAACAAACTTGAACTTTTTACAGCTCTGGCTTTCTTCTTCCTGAATAATTCCTGTTACTAGTGAGTATCCTGTACTTTTAGGTAACTACAGAACTTCAACACTAAGATGGGCCAATCCTTGACACTGCATTAGAGCCAGTGTACACAATAACTAGCTAACATATGAAGTAAGGGAAGACAAAAAACAGTGGATGGGCTAATCATAAAAGCAAGTTTCTATCCTCTGAATGTTTGCCCATTTTTTAACATTGTGTTTAGATTAGTTTCTGTTTCTCAGTTAAAATACCAGGCTGCTCACTTCTACAATGAGGTTTCTTAAATCTGGGAAGCATTCCCAACATATATTGAAAAAAACTCCCACACCAAAACCCCATCAAAAACGGTGGTAAATGAGGAACAAGATAGGGCCAAACACACAGGCTGAAAACAACTTGTGGCAGTGAGTCTAAATTAGGAATAGTCAAACTTTCTCCTTATTAAAACTGTTACCTACTTCCTCACTCATTAATACTGTCCTTGTTTACACTTGCAGCCAGGCCAAAGATTTTCCCCTCCCTCCAAATATAATTTCCTGCTATTGACAGACATGTTCAAGTGCTGGATGTGTGTATGTCTACATGGCATACTGCAGGCAGAGGCGAGCCTTCTTGGCCACCATCCAAGCCAGCTGTAAATGAGCCAGCTCTAAACTGGAAGCTGTGTAAGCACAATTAGCACAGCAGTAAGCCTGATCTAACACATCCTGCCAAGAGACCGAGCTTATTAGCTCGAGCTCAACACAATGCAGACGATGGAAATGGGGCTTCTGCTTTGGCTCCACGCAGAATGTGGGCAGCTGAACACAAGCACATCAAGCTCATATCTGCCCACAAGACATGGTGTAAGCACATCTTCTCTTGGGGTATCCTCTGCTGCAAGCACTATGCTTTCCCTCTGCATGAGCTCCCAAAATACCCTGACTGAGCACTGTGAGCAGATGGAGGGAACAGGGGACTCCAGGTGAGAACTTCTGAGGCAGTATAAGAAAAAAGGCACCAGGCACCAAAAAGGCCAAAGGGAAAGGTGAGGGAAAGGCAGAGCAAAGCACTGCAAGACTCTACAAACTGATAAAGAACACTCCACTTCTGGCTTCTACCAGGTCCAGAGAAATAATGACCAAAAACCATTACCATACTGTAGATGTTAAAATGGCTCTACACAGGCGCTCCCACCAACAAAGAATTCACTATTTTTAGTGGACATTTGAACAGTCCAAAAGAAGAATGTGCTCAGAGAAGGAAATTTGTTATCAAACTGGGACCCAAGAAACCAATGCTCCCCTGGTGCCATAGTTTTTATTAAATGAGCAGTGACAGTCTAGTGGTTGGCAACAGTAGTATGAGAAACTTATAAATTCAGAGCAAAATGAGACAAAAATCAAAGGGTAGCAATGAAATCACCAGGGGAAAGAAAAGGCATATTTTAAGAAGAGTGCATGAAGAGACTGGGAATGTTTACATTTAAAAGGACAGTAATACAATGGTCATTGCTAAACTATATTTAGCAGAAACCAACCTATACAAGTCAGTGAGCTTCTGCCCACCCAGTAAGAGAACACATGGGCAAGAGGAAATTCTACTGAAGGGCCCCAATCAAAGGCAACAAAGAAAACACCTTATTCAACACATAATTATTTTGTTGCATTCTCTGTCAACAGACTGTTCTGTAGCAAACAGTATCTTTGGAAGGTGGTGCTCATAGCTGTTTTCTTTTTCCGCCCCCTCTACTGTAAAGGAGTATTTTTAGCTTTCAGTTTGAGCTTTCTGATGTATGGGACAGGTATAAGCAAGAGGGAGAAGGGACCCCACAAGGTGTGGCAGACACACTCCTCCACACATTCAGATTCTGCAGATTAACTAGGTTTATTTTGACTTCTGAGATTTTTAGATTACATTGTGTATATGGAGGTTTTGCATGATTTGCTAGCTTAAAATATTTTCTTTGAGAAGGCTTAGTTTGATCTGTGGTGAAGACTGCAAATTTTCAGCAGAGTACAAGCAGTTTATATACCTGTCCCTGTCCCTTACCTGATCATCAGTTTGGGCTATACACCTGCTGGCATTTCACACAGGATTTCTCACACTCTAGTAACACAGATCTCAGCCATATATATCTTCGTGATTCAAGGCAGCATTCGAATCACTGATACTTGCTTCAAAGGAGTGGGTTTTTTCCCTTTTCCCTATTCTTTCATAAACTTCTAAAAACATGACCAAATCAAACCAAATTAATCACACCAGGTTAAGAAACATAGACAAAAGAAAAACTGAGAGCTGAGATTACACTTGTGCTGATCTTTTGTCTTGAGAAGGAAATAATTTTATCTCTCTTTTCCCACTTGAAGGCCCGAAAAAGAAAGCTATGCTGTCAGAAATATCAAGGCCTAATAAAATGTGTGAAAAATCAGCTGTACCTTGAACTTACTAACTTCAAGAAGGTGAAATAAAGAAATGTAATTAAATACTATTCGGTATGAAACATTTAAAAATACACAACTGTATGATTATTGCAGGTTAATTTAACCTTATTTAGATTTTTTAGTCATTTAAAAATACATATATAATCGTCAACCATTGTTAAGACAGCAAAAACTGTTCTGAAACAGGATCTTAATTTACACATCTGATGAATCTAAAATATACAGTATACATATGTGCAGGATATAAAAGTCAAATAACCATTCAGACCCTTTACTTACACATACCTTCAGTGAAAAGATAAAAAATCTTGGCTTCAAAATCTGAACTAAAATACCTTAAAAGAACACATTTCTCACAGTCAGAAGAAAACACTGAGGAGATAAACACGATTAAGGGAGAAAGGGAGGGTAGAGAAGTAAAATATTTGCCAGTTAACTCCGAATACTTTTGTATTGAACAAAAATAAATACTCAATCTGCGTCTTATTTCTTTTGGAAATACTTCTTTGCAGAGAGGAATGCAAGTTAGCATCCTTTATAAGGCCATAACAATCTTGGACATGCCACCACAAAGTAGGTCTAGTACAGGATACAGCAATCTCCCATGCAGTGACATGATAAACAGAATCCTTGAATACTGATTTTACTTGGTCTCTCTTCAAAGCAATACTTAAAAAAAAAAAAAAAAAAAAAGAGAAAAGAATCAGAAGCCATCTGCCAAAGGAAGTACCTCAGACTAAAAGACCTGTCTACACTCACTATGTGTACATTGCTTTTTGTTTAGACAAAGTAAAACCAGGATAGATTGCAATGTGCCTGCAGAAGGTTCTTCTATTTTTAACTAATACTGTCCTGCCAGTATCAATTCATCCAGATAGAAAATCCTTCATTAAAAATATAATTTACTTTGGTTGCTTTCCACTATGTTGAAGTGACAGCTTTCCCAACCACTGTCAAAGGCCATTAGGAACACAGAGCTTTTGAGATCAAGTTTCAACCATGACTCCCGTTGGCCTGCCTAAACAAAAGTTTCCTTAGGAAGGCTTGGGAATCCTTAGATGGGAAGGGGCAAAGCCAAAGGGCATGAAAAATATTATTTGGATATACATAGTATCATGACAAACAACAAAAAAAATCTTTGCACTGGCTCATACAGGCACTAAGTGACAAACCAGTGGAATATTCTATATAATGAGACAGAACTTTGCAACATCTCAGAGGGGAAAAAAAAAGTAAGCTCTTGTACACTATTTCTGCTACCTAAATAGGTGGACTTTTTCGCCTGAAACTTGGGAGTGCTACAGCAGTTTACTTAAAAGTACAACACTGAAGACAACTCAAGCAAGAAGTTACCAACATTTTACTCAGCTATACACATTTCTATGTGTCCATCTGGAAAAATCCCCACCTATACAAGAAGATAAGCTCCAATTAAAACCCAGTTTGCCTTTGGAATAATGGCTTACTTTTACAAAAGAGGATTTATATATGCCAGAGCATTTAAGTCAATATTTGAAACTATGTTTTTCCCTACAAATTACAGTAACTTCAGAAGAACTTCTTAGCTTCATCCTATTCCCTTCTCAATCAACTGCTCTAACTGAAAGACCAGTAGAGTAGGAGTCAGACAATGTGACAATCTGACAATCAGACATCACAAATTTAATTGGAACAAAACACAAGACGTACTTTACTAACGTGAATGATTCTAGGCTTCATCCATTTCAACACTAGGAGAATATAATTCAATAATTAGTCACACTTCAGAGAGAGAATTCAGAAAGTTCAGTAGAGGACAGGAGAAAGGAGTGAAGAAGCCCTGTCAAAGTGCAGAATCCAAGACCTTGCTCAATTCCAGATCTACCCATGCTCCTCCTCAGAGTGCCAGTTTGGGGCCTGAAGTTGGGGAAAAAAACCAAGTCTGCTGCCTCATACTTAAAAGGGAAGCTGAAGGACAAACTATGCTGCCTTTTTGTAACTTCTGATGCAATAAATAGTCAGATTCAGCAACAAGCCTGTCTCGATATGGCTATACACCTCCCCCTGAGCACATCCTGACATCCTCATGGAGGACACCGGCTCACTGCCGGGGATTTTTCCCAAAGGCAATCCAGAACACGCCGTTCCCATCTGTGGCCACTGGTGACCAGCTCCCCTTGCACTGCCCTCGCCCCACCCCTCCTGGGAGAGCCAGCACAGCTCCACCGTGCTGTGCAGAGAACGGACTTGGTTAAGCCAAAACCAGTCCATTCATCCTGCCCCTCCCGCCCTGTTTTCACCAGGTTATTTTTAAACAGATAGGTTCTCTGCCCTTGTTCAACAGGCAGCTCGGCTGGAAGGGGAAGGGAAGAGGAGAAGATGCAGCTCTGGCAGCTCAGGCTGTAAGAGAGACTGCAGGGTCCCTTCAGCCCACCTTGCCACTAAGACATAGCATATCCGTGGCATTAGAGACACACAGAGGTCCTCGTAATCCCAGTTTAAGATGGTGTTTGCAAAGTCTGAAAAGGAGCACGTACTATTCCCACAGTTAGATGGAAGAGGTTTGCATAATCTTATCCCTCATATCCCAGGAGCCAGAACTAATTCTGTGCTTTTCTGATTTGACTTGGGGATTCTACGCCACCACAGCAGGACTTAGGAAATGGCTCTTCACTGTAACCTTGTCTGAGTGCTCATCTTTTGTTTGCATTACTCTGCCTTGCAAGATGACAGCTATCAAGTCAGATTACTGAATGCCACTCACAGTGACACATGCCAAAAGTAAACCATTAAGACTATCTAAATACGAGCTATGCTTAATATGTAGGTTGCCAGGTATTATATCTAGTAAGAAATAATTCTAGACAAGTTCAGCAATTAAAAAATTATTAAATATTCTAACTCAGTTCTTAAAATTCACTGGACTAATCAAATAAAAACTCTTCTGAATTCCTAAAAGAACCCTACATTTAACGTGCAACGCATTTAGGCTGTCAGAAAGGAAAAAAAAAAGGGTTGGGGGCAAAAACACAGCAATTTTTAAAAAATCCTCCTAACCCCCACTGTTTTTTCTGTGTGTTTATGAAGCCTCCGGAAATACCATGGCAAACATTCCAGCTCTACAGCAGCGAGGCCACATGACCCAAAGGCACAGCAAGGAACTTCTTTCCCAAGTTTCCTTATGGTACAGAAAAGTGATTTGGTTGTTTTGTTTTTTTTTTTTTTTTTTATTTTTGAAAATTAAGATCCAAGTCTAGGGAAATCTCCAGGAAATTTTCAAGAGTATGGTTCTAGAAACAGAGTGTTTCTTTATGTAGTGGGGTCTGGTGCTGTGTTTCCTTTTGTTATTTATTTGCTGCATTTTTATGCCTGCACATACTATTTTTATTATCTAAGACCAGCATCTTAAACCTATATTCAGGGAGCATTAGATACATTGCACCATTTAAGTTACCTCTAAAAACTATCTTGTAATGTCCTCTATATCTTCTACTAGAGTTAAAATCAGTACTGCCGTATTTCTTACTACAGCCATGATCTTTTCCTGGCAAAAATTATTGCACTTACAACCTCTCCCCCTTCATGTCTTTCAGGATTATTTCAGCTAGCACTATTAATGAAAGGATTTATGCAAATGAGCTTTGCTAAACATCATGAATTAAAAATATTTAAAATCTGAACCTGAATCACAACCTTGCACTTTTACAATCATGTACAAACTTGGAAGTAACTGAAATTTAGGAGTATTGATGAACCATAATGTAACAGGTGAGTATCAGAAATTTGTGGTTGTCTGAAAACAACATAGAAGAAAGCATTGGGAAGGAAAATAGTCCTGCAGTAGAAATGCACAGCAAACGGCAGGCTCTTACCACTAACTTGCTTTGTAACCATGTCAGAAATGCTTCTAATTATCAGAGGTAAAAGAGGGATGGCATTTCTACTGGAAGCAAGTTTTACACTTTAGTCTTTCCTCTCCCTTCTCTTTCAGCTATAAATATTAGTCTTACACATTTTTTTCCCATACAGCTCTTGAAAAGGTTGAGTTTTTCAAGGCTGAGAGCAGACAGAAATGTTCATCCAGAAATGCCTTGAGGTTCACTGTATGTAACTCATCAAAGTAGAGCACTGAAAATATGGATGAGGTGGATTATAAGAGCATGGCAAAGCAGATTAAAAAAAAAAAATCTATGTTCTGATGATCAGTAAAATTTCTTCTTTTTGGAAATGGGTTCAGTTATGCACCCCCAGTGGTGACAGTCACAAGGTACTGACTCCCCTCCTAATTTCAGGTACATTCAAAACAACTATAGATGCATAGAAATGTCTTTAGTGCTGTTTCCCAATATATGGAAATGCCACTGGGATATGACAACGAGCACAAATGGAAATGACCCACACATGAGTGTAAGGAGAGGCAGCTGGTCCACAAGAAAATTATGATGTAGGCCAAATTCTTGAGGAGCACTGAACTACACTGAAAATAAGGCAGAGATGAGGTTACCTATGGCTTTATGAAGTACTTAAAAATATCTAAAAAAGAACCCAAAGCAAAGGAAAAGCAGCAACAGAACAAATCTTCAAAGATTATTTTTCTTAAGTGAAGGAGGAAACAGAAATCCTGGAGTGCCCACTGTGCTTTTTTAAAAATTCTGTAAAACAGCTAGACATAAGATATTGAACACATTATTGAAACTGCTGTTCACTTCTACTCAGGGATTTCTGCTTAGTTTATTATAAATGCACATTTATTGGCAGCAAGTAGAACATATTATTGCTGTGTTTTATAGCTCGAATGGCTCATGCAAAGAGCAATTTGTTTGTATTCTGTATCAGGATCAATAGTGTACCAGGGATAGCCTGAGGAATGTTTATGCTCAGGGCTTTGCTTGCAGTGTTTTGTTGTTGCAATCAATTGACCAAACAGTGCTGCTTCTTAAAACAACAAATAAACTATGATAGTGACCAGATCAGCCATTCAAGCATCAAACACGACACAGTGTCTGGCAAAAGAATGAAGGCCCACAAGTGTTTTTACTGCTTGATGATACACACAGCTTTCCTACCTGAGTATTTCCCACTGGCCCTTCTTCCTCTCAGTAGCTAGGGACACTTTCCTCAATGCCCTCACACAACAAGATCCATTTTCCTGCAATAAAAATACAGACACATCATGCTTCCATTCTCCTGCAGAACACAGCAGCATTTGAATCAGCTCAGTGAAAAGACCTGAAATGAATTAAGAGCATTTAGGAGTCCATCAACCAAGCCAGAGGACCAGATCTGAGGCTGGGCTGGGGGTCCAGCCCAGCTCTTGCCACCCCCAAGCTTTTGAGACTCATTCAGCAGTTTAAGTATTACAGGTTTGCATACCTATAACAATGAAATGAGGAAAAGATAATGAGAATTCTGTTGAGGTTTATATCAAAATTTCCTGAGCCAAATGGTAATTTTTTTTCAGTTAAAGGTCACACTGAAGTCTCTTTTATTCTCTTTATAAAGGGTACTCACTGACTGTTGTGAGCTAAGTGCCATTAAAAAAGATAAACTAACCCCCAAACACCGCTTAAGAAAATACACCAAAATACCTCAGAACCACCATCCTCTCTGTGGCAAAACAAAACAAGTTTATGGATTACACTGGCACGGAACAGCAACTTCTAGGAAATGTTTTTTTAATTATAAAGAAAGATTGCAAAGGGAGATGGGGGAATGTTTACGGGTAGTCTGTATTTTGTTACATGCTGTTTCAGCAGGCAGACAAGGTGTCCTTACAGCATTATACTACCAGGCTCCAAAACTCAGCAAATATTGAGAAAAGTAACACAGTGACTACATTTTGCCTCTCTTTTGACTGACTTCCAAATAACTTCCATACAAAAAAAAGTTTCCATTAAACATGAAAAAATAAAAAAAACCCAAAAAACAACACAGTAAACCCCACACAATTTGCAACCTGTCCAGGTTCCTCCCCAACGACCAGCTGTGGGAGTAGACACTTTCATGACAACTCAAATGAAGCAAAAGTCACAGGTGACTTTAAAAAATGCCGAAGAAAAGCCTCAAGTTATTACAAACAACTTGTAAGTTGCATTCAATGTTTGTTCTGCAGCTGTATTTATCATTTTCACTGGCAATTCACAAAGAATAAAAACATGATTGAAAACCTTCTTAGAAACAATCGTCCCACCCCAACACACCCATTGTCACCAAGGGACGGTCTGCTTCATACAGGGATGCTGCTGGTTTTCTTGTCTCACAAAAGGCAATTATAGAGAAGTTACATATTGACAAGGACCCTGTGTGAATGGTTGGCTTAAAGGCCTCATTGAACTGTGAATGTTTTTGCCCAGAACGGATTTATTCTCATCCAGAAGTTTTCCCCAGTGCTTTTCTTCTGCTTATGCAAGGCAGGAAAAACATGTTAATTGATTCAAATTTAGTATGTGTTAACATGACTTTCTCAGCTAATGTAGACTGGTCTTTAATGAAGTTGCAATTAGTTATTTTAGTTTGTTTCTCCAAAGGAAAAGCTTTTTTTCTGCCTGCCCCAAGATCTGGTTACCATTCCAGGTGTAACCGGATTGGGCTTTTGTCAGATCAGGCTATAGCACTTACCTGGACACTTGAATTTTGCCTCTCACTCCTCTCTCCTGGACTCTAACACTGCATTTGTGCAGCTGCACGGTTAGCTGGAATGGGGGAACTAATTTCCTTCAGCATGTTGTCTCATAAACAGCTGTGCCAACACAACACAGGGAGCAGGCCCAAGACAGGAGTGATCAGCCATCACGGCAGAGGACAGGATCAGAGGCTGCTTAAACCAGCCTGAACAGCACTGCTGCAGCACACAAACCCAAAGCTTTGTCCTCCTCCTTTGTGCTTTATTCTGCCCATCTGTAAGACTGGCACCACGGCTCCTACTTTCTTTTATAAAGCACCTCTTAAAATAAAAGGGCTATCCATTAACGTTTCTGTGAATTCACATTAGTGGCCACCCACCCCTTTCATAAAGCAGGTCCAAGCGGATTCTAAGGACACTGGCAGTGTCCCCACAGGCATCTGCTCCCTGGTTTCCCCTCACAGCCTCCTCATGGCTCGTACAATGTCCCCCTCACCAGCCCAGCCTGTTCCATGCCCCCTGCCAGCCCCAGCTCTGCCAACACACTCCACGGGCTCCTGCTGGGAACAGCAATCAGCTTCTAAAAATAAAATTAGCTTCTTCAAGTCTGGTCCCTTCCATCCTGTTTCTAGCAAGATCCCCGAAAGAGAATCTGTGGAAAAGTTCAGGGGTGGTGGGCTACAGCTGAAAATGAGCACAGATTAGGTAGAGAAGTGTCAGCTGGAAAGCGCTTACACCTGGCTTGCCGCAGCCACCCTTCCCAGGTGTGTTCTAAGCCTTACTGTGGCACAATGACTGTGGTTATTGTGGATGCTGTACAGCTCCCAGCCCTTCCCCGCTCACGCCTGGGTCACGGCAGCTGCAGGAGCGGACTCCGGGAAGCACCGAGTCCTCTCCGCAAACGCCGCCGGTGCCCGGCCGGGAGCCGCGGGGTGGGAACGGGGCAAGGACGGGAGGCAGCGGCGCTCCGGCCGGGAGGGCGCCTCCCCTCCACGTCCAGCAGGGGGAGCACAAACACGCGCGGCCCTCCTGGCCACCAACGCTTTCCTGGCTGCGAGCCGCTGGACACGCAGTGCTGGACACGCAGTGCTGGACACGCAATGCAATGCTGGACACGCAGTGCTGGACACGCGGTGCTGGACACGCAATGCTGGACACGCAATGCTGGACACGCAGTGCAATGCTGGACACGCAGTGCAATGCTGGACACGCAATGCTGGACACGCAGTGCTGGACACGCAGTGCAATGCTGGACACGCAGTGCTGGACACGCAGTGCTGGACACGCAGTGCTGGACACGCTGTTGCTCCTACTGTCATGTGGATGTGGTGCGTTACGAGTGCAGCACCGGCAGAACTCTTGCTCCGAGTAGATCACACCGTAAAAATCAACTCAGTGTAAGGAGCCGACCAGGACAGGCCAGGAAAGCTGCAGGAGCCGGGGGGAGGAAGGAGAGGCTACACAGCAGGGCTGCAACGCCAGCGATTTTATCGTGTCCCCTGCAGCACTAGGAATTTTTCCTAAAGCCAGCTCTCCAAAGTCTCATCATCACAGAAAAATTCCAGCTTTCAGCTCTTTGCTTGGTTTTTTTTGTCGTTGTTGTTTTTGGGGGTTTTTGTTGGTTGTGTGTTTTTTTTTTTTTTTTTTTTTTTTTTGGTTGGTTTTTTTTTTGTTTTCTGTTTTTTTTAGGGTATGTATTTATCTCTATGCTTCCAAAGTTCAAAACCAAAGCTGTATAAATAAACCCCAAAGATTTAAAAAAGAGCAAAAGCAATATAACACTCCCCCAAATCTGTTGTCAGTACATCACGGCGAAAGGAATTGCAACTCCGGGAATTTCACGTAATTTTACTTTATTTACTGACAATTAACACACAGTTAATTATTGTTTCAGAAACTGAGGAGGAAAGAAAAGGAGACTAAGCAGTTCAGCAGCCACTGAGGGGGATTCTGTTCCTTCAGCTTCGCAAGGGTCAGCTTCACTCAGACACTTTTCCTGCCTAAGTCCCCTGGTCTGTGCCACGCCTGACCCTCGGGCCAGCACACCCAGTGCAGCCTCTCAGTCTGCTCCTCCTCGCTCCTCATGTACCCTTAGGCTGCTCCTGGTTCCTTGGCTCCATGTCCCCTGTCCCAGGCTGGACTCCTCTTCCCCAGCCCGGTCGCCCCCAAGGATGCCCTCGCTTTGGTGGCCACAGACCCTCACTGCACCCTGGAGCACTCCTGAAGGGCAGCCCAGGCACTGCTCCTCACCCCTGCAGCCCCTGCTCCCAAACCCACCAGTTTTAGCCCAATATACTACATAGTTTCAACATTTTTCTTTTAACATGGTACTCTGTTTCTTAGTGATTTTGCCAAAATTAATGGAAATGGTCTACATATATATATAAGGGAAACACCCAGAGCAAGCTGTGCATTACAAGTCGTAAAATTAAAGCATATAAAAAATACTTTATGGGGGAACTGGAGGAAATCCAATAGGGAAGTAACCAGGAGTTCATCTTTAAACCTCCCAATCCCAACTCTATCACTGCAATGGACTCAGGTCAAGCACAAAGAACTTTCCCTGCTTTTTCATCATATCCTGGTCCCACCTGGTGGCTGCCAGATTTTAGAGACAAGTTATAATAGATCTGGCTGGACTATCACAGATAGTCCTGGAATCCTGCTTCTCATCCTCAGCCTTACCCTCTGCGGAAAACAAGAGTGGCCCCAGGGTATCTCACTGTCTATACCTCAGCACTTAGCCTGTGCTGGACTTAAATAACTGTAAATAAATCAATCTCTAAAAGTAACCAAGAGTAAACCCTTCAGTTTCCATACACAAAGTATCACTTGGACTCCACATACCCAAACAAAAATGAAGCGATACCAAATAGAAAACGCCCAGATGGAAATTCTTGAAAAACAAAAATACTGCTAGAACAGACAGTTAAAGAATCTTGTACAATCTTTCTATGGAAATGCATAAGGCAGGTGCATTTTAGGGTATTTTCCTACTTTCACAAATTATTTTGAAGTTCCAGCATTATTCTCCTTGAACTGCAGAACATGTTCAAACTCAAAATTCCTGTAAAACCACAGCATGTCAGCAATCCCAACTTCTCATTTATCCACAGCTGTAACTGGGTCATAAGTGAAGAACAAGAAGTGCTGCTCTTCCTAAATAAGCTTACTGGTCAGCAAGCATACTTCTGCTATGCAAAAACATTAACAAACTTCTACAGGGAGTTTAACTATTATATGCAGTCCTTATTCGGTACAATAGCCCTCTATCAGGACTTTTTAGAAACTTAGGGTTCCTTGAAATTCTAAAGCAACTCAAAATCAACAGTGAGTGTATGTCTGACAAGCATCAGAAGCCATTCACACTGACAAAGAAACAACCTGCTAGTTTAATAAGAGAAAAGCAAAAAATGTTGTTAAACTAAGTAATGCAAAATAGGTGAGGGTTTTGGAGAGGAAAGAAGAGAGACAGAGAGAGACTAATGCCAGTGTAGGTTGGTGTGTTCCCTCAGAGACAGAACAAGGGAGAAAAGTAAAGCTGGGAAGATCTGTGTGGAGGGAAACAGGACTGCAGCTTCTGACAACTTTCAACTTTGCCTACATCTAGACTTGGTCCTCCTTATTAAAACAAGGACCAAAAACCACAGGAACACATCACACCAAAACGTAGCAGCCACATGGCTGCAAAATACAGACATTTATTCGATGGAACAGACAGGATGCACACTCCTTCCAAACACAAGTAGCAGAAAGCCACAGAAAGTGGCCAGGCTGCAGTGGAACCTGCCATGTGCCTCAGCTGGCAGCACCGAACACATGTCTCAGAGAACGCTGGAGTCAGCCTCCCGCCTTCATCCCAGCAGGGCTCCTCATGCCCTGCAGAGTCCCAGGAGAAGCCTGGGCCAGCACTCCTGCACTTCCCCATTTCCTTCTGACACCAATTGTTCCCAAAACAGAAGGAGCAGGTTCTCGTAGGGGACTGCTGCATTGAACAGCACAGCCACTCAGACACTCTGTCAAACCGGTGGCTCCGGTATCACATCGTTACTGCAGCCAGTGCTTCCAGGAGATTCCCCCAGCTCACCCTGTGAGACAGAATGCTGCAGGGGGACAGCAAAGTAAGAAAGAATCACTGTAATAAGTATGCACATTTTGCTTGTGTTTTCTCCCATCGTCTTTCTCACCAGTGTGTAGAAGCAAGTTTTGTTTATTTAGTCACCATTTTCTCAATTAGTTTTCCCAATTTAAAAAACCAAAAAACCAAAAAAAAACAAATACCTTTAGTTTTTTTTTCTCTGCATAAACATAAATGAAAGCCTTCTCAAACTTCTATTTCACATTATTTCAAAAAAAATAAAACATAACTGAAGTACACATTTTCTCAGCTGCAGAAAACCAGGAATTTGCAACTTCCTTATTTTGAGATGGAAAGGAAAGGTCCAGTTTGTTTTCATACCCTACGCATTTAAGGCTTAACAGCAGCTGTTTGCAGCATCATGATCTCCAGTTTAGAACAACAATAACAAAATCCTTTTCTTCTCACAAGTTGTTCCACAAAAATCTAATTACTGAAAGAACCACTTTTCCAATCCTGTTCTCTTTTTCAGGCTGTATCTAAGATGGGTCCAGTGCATCCAAAAACACGGGCATGAGTAGCCAAGATTGCTGTAGTCCATGTCTCTGCTCTCTCAAGTCACAGCCTTGAAAACCCTGAAGTCCCTGGGGCAGTGCTGCACTCCATCTCCCTTCCAGCCTCACATCCCAGATGTAAGGGGCTACATGTGAGTCAGTAGAACAGAGCAGGGCTTTAAGCAGGAACAGGGAAATAAGACTAGGAGGACAGGCATTTCAGCATTTCTTTGCAAAACTATAATCTGATGGAGGTGGCTTTGGCCCGAGCTGAAATAAGAAAGATTTGGTGTGGCTGCCCTGTGCAAGGCAGTCCAGGCAGCTCCTCCTCCACATCAACAGCACCCAGCCAGCTACAGTCAGAGCCAGCCTGGGGCTGATGGACCCAAACCAACCGAGGTTTGCAATTCCTTATCATTTCACAAGTGACCGTGGCAGCCAGGGCTCCTCCCCAGGCCACAGCAGGCAGCAGCACATTAGACTGCATCTGTCTGTAGCAGAGCACTGAGTTGCCAACTCACAGGCCTAGGATAACAAGCACCATTAATCTTGGCTTAAACTGAACCATTGTTCTGGAGATTGGACATCTCTTGTAAAATCCCATTATTAGACACCATTTGCCATCTATTTCCGTAGAAACTTTTCTGAGGTGTTTTGTTCTATTTTGGAAAAAAATTTCCCCTTTCCTTTTCCTTAAGTCCCATTGTACTTACAGAGCCTTAAACAATAATCCACTCAAGCACAACCATGGAAATGGCTTGAAGGAACAAAAGCTGCTTCTGGCATAGCCAGTGCATCTGACTCTCCCTGCATACAGCTGCCTCTATAGCCTCTGCAGAGCACCAGCAGCTACCGATTTCCCTCTGCTCCTCCCGTGTGCTGGACACAAAATAAACAGTAAACATGAGGAGTCTACCCAAATTATACCCAAATTATACTTGCAGCATCAGGTAAGGGTGCAGGTGAGTCACAAGCAAGATCTGCAGCCTATCTTGCTAAAGGAATAAGGAGAAGACTGACCTTAAAATTAAGCAATAGGCATGAGTAAAATTAAAAAAAAAAGAAGAAAAATCTAACTCCAGGGAGACAAGGCAGTGGAAGCAAAGTGTCTCAGGCTCTGCTAAAGAAGATTACTGCCACATCTAGCAGTTAGCACCCACCCAAGTAGAGTGCCATCAAGTTAATTCTCAAACGAGACTAGCAGAACAGCCAGACAGGATTAGACATGCTTGTTTTTAACCGTTCTTTGCTCTCTCTGGTGCAATACTACCAGCACAGCATTGGCATCAAAATTACTACCCTTCAAAATGTGCAGAGCACATTTTTTAATTTAACATGCAGCAGTTATGTCATCTGGGGTTATTTATTTTTTAATATAAAGTGGTATAACATATTTAATCTGTTTTGAGAAAAGAACAAATTGATTTAGTGAGCTGTTCAAGGCTCTCCCTGGAGACACTCAACCACACTCAGAAATCTGGATATAAGTTGAAACTTCGCTGAAGTAATTTTAATTGTAGGTCATAAGAAATGTCAAGATATAAACCACCAAGGAATACTAAAAATTAAGCCATCATCTCTGAGAGTAACAAATGTCTTATATTTGGCAGTAGAATAATTTCCAAATCTTTACAGCATTACTACTTAAGGACAGTAGCAGAGCAAAGGTCTTAGAACTACAGGCAACATGTGTGCATTATTTTTACTGGGAGGAAGAACCCAAAACCTGCATATAGTGAAAAAATACTGGAGTGAAGGAAACTTAGACCACTACCAATAAAAATGTAGTGTTTTATCTTTTTCACTTTGTTTCACTACACTGAACATCTTCTGTTAATAAACAAGTTTTGGTTTGTTTTGGTCTGAAGATGTTCCTCCCTATGAGGTATGGAACAGAGTTGTTTAAACAGCAACATCTATGCAAAAAATGGAGCACCAAAGTGAGGAAAGCTGGTTTTTAAGAAAACTTTAAAATAAAACAAACAGAAACCCACAAAGCTTTAGACTACTTCTAGAGCTTTGTGCCTAGGTTTTACAAGGAAAAGCTCTTCTTTTTTTTTCTTAGCTAAAAATTTCTTCTTAAACAGGTGTTTTCCTGTAGAAGGTACACCCCAACTTCTGCATTTTTGAGCTGGATCCCCCATTTACTAAAAGCCTTTTATAGAACTTAGCTGAAACCCCCAAAATTTTCTTTTGCCCACTTACCTCAAACAACAGTGATAAGAGGGCTCTGACCTTAGCAGATCAAAGTGAAAACCCCTCCAGTTCAACCTTCTTAAAACAGACAAAGTTAAAAATTAAGTGTTTTCAACACCAAAGAACAATATCTGAGAGCTCTTACTAAAGTATCTAAAGAAAACATATAAACCATTTCATTCTCCCACATTCTCCAATTTGAAAGTTAAAAGGTCAGCAACGTAAAATCAGGAGCAGTTTTGTTGTTTTTTTTTACCATCTCTGCCTAATAATCTCTTAAACTCGATCAACATACAAATTTCCTTTCCTGCCCTTACCTCCTACTCATGGGAGTGGAGATGAGAAGGCTATTTCCCTATTTTTAGTTACATCAGAATGGAACTCGCCAGTGAACAGCAATTTGAACAGAAAACAGTTCAAGTGATGTGAAGACCCATATTAAGGGAAACAATCTCATGTATGTGGAAGGAAAAAAAAAGTAATCTAACATTCTATACTGCTGCCAGTCAACTCAATGATGAACATCTATTTTGTGGGGTTTAGCCACTGTCCCTAGCAGGTGTGCCAAGACTTATGGGTGAAATTCCATTTCTCTAAATGCAAAGGTAGGCATTTCACAGAAGTTTAAACCTATCCTCTGCCAAGTCCATTTTCTTGAGTGCCTTCACATCAGCTCAGTGAATACCCTAACCAGCCTCTTCTGTAATACCAAACACCATGTATATCCAACCCCATGTCTGCACAGGGTGCAGCAGGGGGGTATTCCTGCTTTGCCTGCCTGAGTGGTATTGTCATGGCAGAGAAGTGAAGGGCAGGAAAGCTGCAACACTATGACCCAAATAAGATGCAGGCAAACACAATTTTAGATATCCAAGCCTGTAATGCAAATTAATGTCACAGCAATAAAAGCCCCAAAAGGAATAATTGCACAGATGTCTCAGAGGAGGAGTCGTATCTTGTGATTTAACAGCTTAGGAGCAGTTTCCCCACATCTTCTCTTCAGGTCATTTGGTTTCAACAGATAGTGCTCCTTGCTGTCCATCACACAAGCTATTACACAAGTACTCTCGAACTGGTAGCCCTGGATCCTGGTTTTCTGGTCCCCTGGAGGGCTGCAGGGGCCTTCCCCGATGCCAAGCCCTGCCAGGCTGCCCATGCTAAAACTCGAGGTCATCCACAACATCAGAGAGGCCGTGTTACACAATTCATGCTCTGCACGGACATCTGAGCTGGAAAGACAGTCATTTCAAAGCAAGATGCAGTTTGCCTCAAGATCTTCCATGTTTTACTGCAGGCTGTTCTTAAAATCTTCCACTGATAGCATTTGTAAAACTAGAATTAATTTTCTATGACATTGAAAGAGGGAGGGAGAGACCCTAAACAAAACCCCAGTCCTGCCTCGCTGACTTCACTCCTTGTATCTGCACAAATATCCACTCGTTTCTCTGCTGTCCTTAAAAGCCCTTTCTCTGCAACAAACCAAAAGCTTTTAACCCATATTGAATCCCCTGTCATCCAGCCCCAGCTCCAAACAGGCATTGCTGTGCCAAAGCCACTACTCTGTGAGAGGGCAGCCCTGGAAAATCTTGCCCAGCCCCTTGGGGATGTGGCTGTCACAGCCGTCTGCTGTGTCCCTCAGAGAAACGAGGCTCCCACCACCCCTCTGCTTCACAGGGTGTGGGGTGCTTCGGTCAAGGAAAGTGCTTTTTTTACAAGAAAGGGAACTAAGTAAGTTTCAACAACTGAGGCAGAAGCAAACAGTGCCTTCTGGCAGCTCCTCTCCGGGGGTGGGATGGACATCCGAGCAAGGGTGAATTAGAGGGAGAACAGCTGTTTGTTCAGTGAATGAGTCACAGGACTCAGCTATTAATTCTTCCTCTCAAGAGAATATGCCCCCATGCCAGCCCACCCACCATCCTACAAAACAAACAAATATATAATGGAGGTCAGGGAGGGGGAGCTCAGTAAGAGGAAAGGGGGAAAAAAAAAGAGGAAAAAATAGCCAGGCATTTAATATTTACATAAGAATGAAATGTTTCATTAATTACATACAGAATCAATTTGCAGCTATTTTCCTTAAATTTCTCAGTCAAACCCACAGATTTGAAGCACTTTGAACTGTGCTGCACCAGTAATTGTGGATGAATATTTTAGATCAGTCTTGAATCACTGTAGAGCCCACACCAAATGAACTAATAAGCTACTCATGTGTGGACTACTAATGTATTTTCTTTCTTTGCTAGACAGATGGAACACAGTCTAAAATCAGTTGAATTGGCTACTGGTAATCTTCAGAAAGGCTTAGAAAAATCTTTAGTTCTACTGTTTTATTAAAAATACCACTCAATAGCCTGCATGCATTAGAAAGGAGCTGGCACTACACAGAGAAACCCAAACAAGTTTTAAGGATATGAAGGAAGAGTCAGGCATTTCATGCGACTGTAGCCAGCTTCAGAGAGTGACAATGAACAGTGCATTGTCAAATGTTTTTAAAGGACTACTGCAAAGCTGGACACCCCTGTCATCTATTTGATATTTATCCCAATACAACCATTTATGGGCAGTCATTTGTAAATCACATATAGCAGCATATCAGTTCTACAATCTGACAGATGTGTTCTAGTTTACAGAAGCATCTGTTGAGTCATCAGGACATCAGAATAGTTAATTGCACTTTGGGGATGCTTTCAGAGATTAAAAGTTGCCTTACTTCAAGCAAATTTTAAGTGTCCTTACAGATTAAACTCCTTTTTCATGTACAAAATTAACATATGTACCCACACTCCAGAGAAACTAATGTATGAAATGTAAAGAATAACTTCCCTCAGGGATCATCTGTTTTCTTCCGCCTCCTGTGCATTGCCTCACACTGTGCTCAGCAATATGGAACAGAAAACAAAAATACAACTTGAATCATGCATGATTCTGAAATATAAACTAAGACATGGCCTACACTGTCTGAGCCAAGACTATAGAAGAAGCTGCTTTGGATCAAGAACTTGTACAAAATGTCTAACAGCTAAAAACTGGGAGATGATGCCTGTTTCTTTTTTTAGCAGAACACTAATAATTCTATTTCAGAAGGTTTTATTACTGTTTATTCTAAAAGGAACATTCTCCAGGTGTACCTTTCACCACCACAAGAGCATGTGACAAGCCAGGAGAACCACCCACAAAATTAAACCCGGACTGATAGACACTGAGCCATTCTCAGCTGAAGTTTCCTATACACAGCTAAGGACTGGAAGCAAGCAAACTCCATTCATACACATGATTGAGTATTTGAATTAAAAAGAGTAACACTTGTGGAAGATTCCTATGAGTTTTCAACATGTGTGAGCAGATGAGATCTTCCCCATGCTTCCCAACTGAGTTTCCCTGCAACCTTCTGGCCTCCATAGCAGTAAAAGGATTAAGAAAATATATTTCTTAGAATAAATGATCTATCTTATAAACTTTGATCTAAAACAATTCAGCAGTGGATTTTTCATTTGGTTGGTGTTTCACCAAAAAAACCCCAACAAAACCAAGCAAATCAGTCAAAAAAGGTATATTTGGCTGTTTCTCAGAGGTGATTGAATCCATCTGGTGTGTAGCTCCTGAACCACAAGGATCCCCTGATTAATTCAATGAACTATTCGGTTTCACTCAAGAAGTGATCATAAAACTGAAGTGCAACTGCATAACCAAGAGCACCGTACAAGAACACAGACTCCAACACTGCATCTGGGCTTTGCTTCCTATAAATCCTGAAGTGACAGCACACCTCAACCTAAGTGGACTGTTATTCTTTAGTGTGGAGCAAATCAAACTTGAAGTGAGAGTATAAAAGTTGAGACAAGCACTGCAATCATGACTGTGCTTTAAAAAGCTGCCATACTTCTGAAGTTACAACATATTCCCTTGCTGCTAAACCAAACTGAGACTGCTGTCTCAGTTGCATTAAATTATTAGCTAATTAGCCCCGACTAAGGACAACAGTATGTTGATGCTGGCAAGCTGTGAAAAGAACACTTCAGCAAAGAAGATCAATAGCATTTTTTGTCTGGCTTACAATAAGAAAACTGCTGGCCCAGGTTATGAGTTTAAGCCATTTTTCATTTGGCAGACAAGACAGTACTAGTGACAGATCAATACAGTAACTTTATGATAGGCTGCTGCTCCTGCAGATGGCAGGACCATAAACAGGCATCATTTTTAAAGCCTGAAGCAATCCATTACTTGGACAGAAACCACCTGACCTTTTATAATACTTACACTTTTCTACCGAAAAAGGAAAGTCAGAGAACAAAACAAGTGACAATAATGACAATTAGCTGTCCTGAAAGACAGAAAAAAATGCTGCTTGTTTGAAAGTCAGTATTTAAAGTAAGAAGCTTTGTGCTATTTGGGAGATCACATTAAAGCCACAAGGTTGGAAGTACTCATCCCTACAAAGAGAAAATGTTATTTGGGATCACATCTTATATGATGCAATTTTCTTATCTCCTGGTAATGTGGCATAACAAAAGAGCCTATTTATTAATCTTTAAGGAAAAAACCCCAATCAACCACTTTAATGCGCCATTAAAACATTAAACCAGTCCTTTCTAACACCTACAATTATTAGGCATTTGAGAGAATTCAGTTACAAATGGGCAGGGGTTTTTTCCCCATATTGCAGTATAAACACTGTAGCACTTGCACATACGGTTTCTTATTCTGCATGAGTATTGGGATTGTTGAGATTGCCTATAGTGTTCCACTATTTTAAAAAAGGCAAAGCAAAACAAGAGAAAGGTTTTGAAATTTTGGAGATTTTTATGACACGATTTCTAGCTGAAGAGAATGTAAAGGACAGCACCGTAATAAATTATTCAGGCCACATCTTCAGATAAGGACCCAGGTGGAGCATCTAGCCCTGTACTTACAGTCTTCTCCTTACTATAAACATGAAATAACCACAGAATATGGTGAATCAATCATACAACCAGCTTGCCTCTGCCTCTCTGTCTGAGGCTGGTTTGTGTCAATTACTACAGAAATATCTGCTTAAGCAGGAAACTAATTTTACAAAAGCACATTGGGTTCATGGGCTTTCATCAATACTTTTTGGTTGCTGCAAGTTAGTAATTAACATTAATGTCAACATAAAGGATAGAAGGAGGAGGACAGTATTAATGAGCACAATATAAAAACTGAGCTGGCTGCTTCTTTCCCATACAGTACTGCCATGCAACCGGCTCCTAGTCCATGCCTGAAAAATGAGTTATTATTAATTTGGTCGCTAATTTTACTTTGCATGATGTAAGCAAACAGCACTACATTTTCCCCTTAATGAATGCCAATTATACACAACATTAGTTTAAAATACAACAGAATAGCACACAAACCAGAAGTCTTTTGACTGGGCTCCACTCATGCTAAGAATAACTTGGCACACACGTACATGATGCTAAATCTGCCAGTGATTTGCTTAGCTCCAAAACTCCCCCCTCCACATCTTCTACAAGATCCTAAATACATGAAGCTGTGTTAAAGCAGGAAACCTACGTACTGGACCTATTTTTAAAACAAATTGAATTTCTTTGAACTCAAATGCAAGGGACGGTTTCAGCAGTTTCACGTTTATAATCTCATGCGTTTTCAGCAGGCACAAGGGCTCTTTATTCCCAACCGTGCACAGACACTGCCCACCACATCTGCCAGCCCACAGCACTTGGGCTGAGCCCAGAGACTTTGTCAGCCTTCTGCAAAATCACTGGTGCAAACACACAAAGCAGCAGCCCACAGGTCTGATTTGCAGGACACAAAATATCTGTAAAGATAACGTCCCCATGACCATGCCAGAAAGACACTAAATAAATTCAATGGGTTGGGTTTTGTCTTTTTTTTTTTGTAGTTTTGTTTATGAGAGGGGGTTAAATTTTTTTTAAGGGTACTAGGTTTTTGTTTGCAAATCCCCCACTCCCCAACATTCATATGTAAAACAAAAATTGCAGCACTCAGAAATAATTACTGATGCTTCTTTTACAGTACCTCAATGACATTGTGCCAATTTTGAGATAATCCAAAGCATTTCATTCATGCCATAGTATGTGGATGCAGGTAGTGACCTCAGGCTGACTGTTCCAGAACTCTGGCTCAGCCTCAGCACACCTGGGATGCACATCCCATTTCAGCTGACTGCATCTCTGGCAAGGAGGGAGGGCAACTGGGCTTGGCAGAGCTTAGCTCCATGGCCACTTGCTAAAAGCAGTGTTAGGAGGGATTATATAACCTGGCCTCGGGCTGCTCACAGAGAGAGTTCAAAGGGAGGCAAGGGCTGAGCCTGGAGTGAAGGGGAAGAGAGCCTCCACCATCAAGTGGGGGACAAGGCCATGCTCCTCCTGCACCCTGATACTTGCTTTTAGGTCCAATGACTCCTCTGAGCATATGCTCATATTTCCACTTATGCTTGCTTTCTTTTTTTCCCCTACATCCTATTGCATCTAAGATCTATTACTATAATTCATTTTCTGTAAGGTCCTCACAGCAATGTTGCCCTTCTGTTATTTTTCCTTTATTTCCCACTATTAAGATGCAAACTAAACTCTTACACCCAGACTACTCCCTGCAGATTCCTTTTTCTGTCCCTTCTTCCATCAAATTCCCTGGACTTTTTGTACCGAGTTTTTAGTCAATAAGGACATTAACTCTCCTCATTCCTATTTTACTATTAAAATGACACAGCTCTTGTCTGAAGACCATGTAAACAGCTTTACAGACTTCAACATTAGCATCAATGAAACCTTATTGAGGACCTCAGCAATTTCTTGTTGAGGAAAGAGTATGTAAGTGACAAATCCACAAATACAAATGACTGTGCAGCAACTCTGCTACTGTTCATGAGGTTAATTAAGTCATAGGGAAAGGAAACCAGACTTCCAACATCATACCAAACTTCCTTGTCATTATAGTTCCAGACTCCATATTAGCTACAAAAACCATACACAACACCTCATTATCTATTTTTCTTTCCTAGAAAAATCTTGCTTGAAAAGTTATGTCTTACCACTTGCTTCACATTCAAAAAAACCCCAAAACCCCAAAAGCACCTCAAGAAAACATCTTTGTGTTTTGGAGATTGCATTAATGTGAGAGATATTCAATATTTGCTACTGTAGTGAAAGCAAAAACTATTATTTGGATAGTAAAGTATTTGTGAAAGACATCACCTCTTTGTAATGCACAGTGCCACAATCATATTTACCTCCATGATAGTGACCACAAGGCAAGCTCACAATGCATATAATGACAACACAAATAAGGAACTCAAACCAGTGCATTCACATTGCACATTGTCTGTACCACCATCCACCAGAGCCAAGCCTTTGGAGCGTAATAAAGTGAAGGTATTATAATTAGAGAGTTCATAATGCCATTTAATCAAGTGTGGAGCTGGAGCACAGTGGGTTGTATACCAAAGACAAAACCACATGAAGCAGTACAATGCTGAGTGCAATAAAGGGCACACATATTCTTCAGGGAAAATAACAAGTTACTACAAAGCCATGTTTGTTTTCAAGTACTCAATCAAGAGTTTGCATACTAGGTAATTTTGCAGCATGAAAATAAGTTATTTCATAAACTGAAAACGAAGAAAGACCACAAAAATTTCTTTTGAATCCTACAGACAGAAAACCCCAGTTTCAAGTTCTTAATTTGTGAATTAATTCTTTGTAGTTTTACTGGAAGAATTAATTGTGCTTCAACAATATTCTCATTATTTTTTCTACTACAGCTTATTAGTTACAAAGTGCTTTATAATAACTAACCAGTTTCTGTGACACCTGTAGCAGTCTCCATTTAGTGAGGCTGAGACAGTAGTATCCTGAGCTATCAACAGAAAAACAGCAAGGGCCAAGTGAAACCAGGAGTAAACAGAAGACTTTTCCATAATCATACAATTTTTTTCAGGGGTCACATGCTTATCACAATCGAGATATTGATGCAAATGCTCTTTCCTGTGCCTCAAACCTGGACTGGGAATTACCCTGATTCTCTCCCATGAAACAAAGTATGCTTAAATTAAAAAACAAACAAACAAACAAACAGTCAGAACTCAGGAATGCCTCCTTGCAAATGGGGAGGATCAGACACTGACTTGCATGTTTTAGATTAGGCTCCTGACAGACCTGAAAGGTCTTGCAGATCTGCCAGCCCAGGACTCGTGGTGCCGGAAGGCAGCGGTGGACACAGCACACAAGGAAGGACCCTAATGACAACAGCTGCAGCTACTGCTCCTTCCCTCTCCGATACACCAGAGACGTCTGGCACTATTCTGATAGAAACAAAGACTACTCCTGTCCTAAGCAACCTGCATTTTAATCATACCACAACGCTTTTAGGAAAAGGTAAAAAATAATTTCCATTTTATGTATGGAGAAACTTGCTTGACAAACACAGGAGCACTGCCACTGAATGTTCCAAAAAACCCACATGGGATTTGGAGCATAAAGTGTTACAGACCTTATCTTGATCTTGATTTGGGACTGTCAGAGGCCAAATATAATTTTTCATTACAATATATAAAGAACAATAAATATACCTAATGTATGTATCTAATATATCAGGTAAATCTAAAACCACACAAGCAATAGTCGAAAAATTCGAGCAGAAAAATTATGTGACAACACAGAGCTTCCAAAATTACTCATGGGCAAGAGAGAGTCTTCAGACTGAAGCATTATTTATTACATATATAACAGCACATCCTCAAATGGCTGCAGATCAAGAAATGAAAAGGTCTGAGCTAAAACAGAGTCTGATTTAGCAGCCATTAAAGTTGTAAAAGAGATTCCCATTGGCTTTAGCCAGCATTGGGTCGTACCCTGGTCACAGCACTACAACTTCCCTGTGCCTTTCAGCTTATTTGTGTGACAGTTTTGCACTCAGCCGATCCCAAAATAGCAAGGAACGACCTTTGGTCTGCCTGGACATTCTGCACAGACAACAGCACGGCACTCCTAATGGCCGAGAAAGGACTTTGCAAACTCAGAGCCAATTTTACCATACACTGCAGACTACCACACAACTTTTGCCATCTCTAGAGCAGCACTGGATGACAAACCAGTTATCTTACCGTATTTTCAAAGTTTTGCAGACTAGTAAAACTTCCTCCCCTGCCCTTCATGCTCAAGTCTTTTTTCATAATTGCATGTTGAAAGTAAGAAGCCACAGAAATCACATGCTTTTATTGTTTATTCCCAAATAGCTCATTAATTTAAGAACTTGCATTTATTTTATTGTGTCATTTACACATTTAAAATACTTAGGTACTTAAGTTCTGTAGGAATGAGTATTCCAAAACATCTCCTATTGTCATGAAAGTGAAATGAGATGTTTGCACATCTGTACTCTAAAAAGTATTACTTGAAATACGGCAGAATGCTTAAAACAAAAGAAAAATACAATTTAAAGTACACAAAAAAAAAAAAAAAGGCAGGACAAATAGTTTAACTCTCCCTTAACAGACATATACCATAATTCACAGCTTTGAAATGGATTAAATAAGTCTACTCTTTATTAGTGGAGATAAATGTTTGGCACCTTTATTTCCAATATGCTATTTTTCCATAACTATGGGGTATATTCCCAGTTCAGTCTGAGGGATATTTAGGCACAGGATGTTAAGCACAAAACTTGAGGAACATGAATCAAGTTGAAATGTTGCAGAATATTTTAGGCACAAGCTGTAGCTCCCATCAAACAGAACGCAGCTGAGATAAAAATCATGCTGTTCTAATATCCTTAGGGATTTATCCTGCCAGCACTAACTGATAGTTTTGTTTATGAGAGCCACTGGCAAAACAGAGCAACAATAAGGACAAAACGTACCTGAGATCCTTTACTGAAGTAGGTAATTTTAATGAATGCTTTATTCTACTGCTCTTGACTGTGCCATGACAGTAACCTGTTTAGATTCCCATCTGTTTCACTCTGCTTGCATGTGCAGGGTTGATTCCACAAACATCCCACAGGGCCATTTACACCGAAGACTATGTTGGCTCTACTGATTACATACCTCAAATGCCATTCATGTCTGTCTTTCAGAAAGTCGGCAGCACCTTGTTTGAAAGTCAAGCTTTTTAAGAGCTGCAAACTGGCAAACTCAAAAATCAGCACCCAAATCCAAAACTGAAGGTTCCTATTTTTCTGTATATTCAATCGAAATTTTTCCTTTTATTATCTTCTCTTGCTCTATTAATTATTATCTGAAATATTAGCCCTTTATTTGCACCATAGTTTCCTGTTAATTCATCAAAGTGAAAACCAAATGCAGTTTTTAGAGATGGATTAAAACTATTCAGCATCCACTCCAAATAAATGAGTGTTCCACACCTAAATGCATTGCATCACACCTCCTAATTTTTTAAATTTCAGTCATTTTAATTTTCCCTTAGGCAAGACACTAGAATAATCACTTTATTGTTACAATTACTGACAGTGACCCTCAGAAGGTGACAACATTTTGATCCCATTTGATTACATTAGTCTTAATAGATCCTAATGAAAATACAAGTAAATCCTTTTTCTTATCACTCATTGTCATTACTTTCAGCAGTCACTGTAACTTAACTGCTCCGAGGGCTTTAAAGCACACACAGAACACAAATGAAAGAACCTGCCTTTCAGATACACCTGTTATTGAATTCACTGAACGAGTTTAAGGAAATTCTAAAAATGAATTCCCAAGTGTCCCAAGATAGAGCTGTCACAGTGCCAACTGGGGTTAACCCTCTACAACAGTGACAACACAGCAGCAGCCCACAGGAGAGAAGACCCAGGAAGGCTCCACCCAAGAGCTCACATTCTAATCAAAATCAAATAAACAGGGTGTACCTGGAAGGGCATTAAAGAAAATAAATAGGACTATTATTACTGCCTGACTTCTTGCTGACACTGAAGAAGTATTGAGTTGTTAGGTGGAATCTGAGCCAAACAAGCAGGGAAGGTAAAATCTTATAAGCAAGCATGTCCCATGTGCAGAAGGTGATGCCAGAAGCATCACACTACTGAGAGAACAGCCTTCTGAGCAAAGATGGTCTCCTGCAGGTGCTCACATCCACAGTGCCTGGAATTGCTCTGGCAAGCCAAACACAAATGCACAGCTCCAGTGGGTACCTGTCATATGTATTTCCCTATCTGATGGCACCTTTAGAAAACAGAGGTCCTGACATGAGAAATCAGAGTAGCCCACAAACGAGCCAACTGTGCTGAAATCTGGTTTGACTGCGAGGTCAGGACAGCCCATCAGCCAGCTGCTCTGCTATGTAAGTGTAACGAAACACTCGCAGCTTGCTGCCCCTCCAGTGTAATTGCACATCTTGTTCTCTGTAATCATCCCTACCACTTACACATTGCTGTAGAGACAGAACTAATCCTCCCAGACTCCACTGAGAGGCAGGCAGAAAGTATTACCATCTCCATCTTGCAAATGGAGAGAAATAGATATTACCTACAGGAATCAGTTAAAGAATAATTAAATAATAATAGTTAAAGGAATAACCTGATGCACTTCCACAGGCCTGGGAGGATTCAGCCTCATGCTCACCAATGGCCAACTTGGCCAGCAGAGGTCGAGTCATTTGTCAAAAGCCGTAGGGTGTAATTGGGAGGTACAGGATGAAAACTTACGGCGCTGAAGCGTGCATTGTTTTCAGGTCACTGTAAAAACCACACCCAGTAAACACCTTTGGCAGGTTGGTTTGGGATTTTTTTTTCCTGGAGTTTGGGGGCCTAAAGGTTTTTTCTCATCATTTTGGTGTTTGTTTGTTAGTAAACCAAACCATAAGGTATTCTAATTAAAAAGGAACTAGAAGTTTTGCTACAGTTTCTCAAGTGGAAGAGACTACCCATAGTTTTATCATTCCTGAAAATAAGTACAATTCTTACTTGTTGTCTGCAGCATCCAGAAAATAAAATGGCAGCTACTGCCAGAAGAGAGACAGTGACTTATAAATGAAATGTGTGGAAAAGAGAGGGCAGCAATAGACAAATGACATAACGTATATACAGGAAATAATAAAATGAGAAAGAGTACCACCATCTTTTTTGTTGTTACGCGGCCACAAATGCCCTGGTAGATGGCGAAAGTGTCAGTAGCCATTTTTTATTATTTTTAAGGTCTCAAAATTAAAATTGGGCAAATGTAAATAGCTATTTCTGTGTTGAAAGCCAAATATGATCAACAATAACCAACCAACCATCCAAACTTCCATGATAATCATGAAATAACACTATTTGTTCCTTAAACTCTCCTGCAATACTTGATTTACATTTTCCATCTCTTATGGATTTAGCACTGCTAGGAATTTTGGGAATGCAAAAAGATCCTATCAGCTTGGTTTAAACAATCACCAGATTCCAAAAGCAAGATTTTAAATACAATTATCAACACAAGGCCAAGAGCGAGGTTGGGGAATTGATGCCGCATTATTTTCAGATCCACTGCTATTGCTCAGTCCATTTTCAGTGCACACTGCCCATCAAAGTAGGAGCTATACAGATTACAACCCTGCATTGAAGTTGCTTCTCATTAGCAGGAAACATTCACAAAGCCATTTTAAGACACAGATTGATAGTTCCAGCCAGGTCCACAGACAGAAACATCAACACAGTGGCTAACTAGATAAACTTTCCCCCCTCCACTGTCTTTATGCTGTTGAGAATTTTTTCCATCCTTTGATAACGTTCTTTTCTTAAATTCTCTGCTTGAACAAAAAGCAGAAAGGTTATTTTTCATCACCCTTAAAGGAATCCTCTCCAAACATCTTAGACTTGGTGGGAGGTAAAAGGAGAGGATTTACCTCAAGAACTAAGCTCAGCAGCCAGATGCTCCAGCCAGGCTTTCCTCTGGTGAGGCACAAGCTAGAACAGCACATTTTCCTTTTCAGCAATGAACAAACAATTCAGTACCTGCTCATCTCATGCATCTGTACAAAAAAAACCCAAATCATGATGCTTGCTTGCTGGTTGCTTATTTTCGAGACCTCTGCTGGAGGAAACTTAGTTTTCATGGAAGGCACCGAGGCTTATTTTCTGTTTGTGGATGCCAGCAGGATTCATTACCATAAAGTAACACTGTTCTGTCTATATTAAAAAAAAATAAATATTTGGCCTTAGAAGTGGATACAGGATTAAGTAAACCTTACATCATGGTACTCAGAAGACATGAAGGTGAATTATGGGGCACTATGTATCTGAAGTCCAACATTAACATAAAAAATAACTTTCAGATAATCAATCCAGCTTGTTTACTGAACTACCTGGCTAACTGCCCAAAGACAGTGATTTCAAGGGGTTTTATAGATTCACTCAGAAAAACAAAAATCCATTTCCTAGAATAGGACTCACAATTCACCAACCCCTTAAGACAAAAGGAATGAATTAGAATTGTACCTTTTCTCAATCTTTGGTTACACAGCTTTACAGTCAAAACACACATCTCAGGATAAAGCAACTCGCCTGTTTACATTACCTTTCATGTTTCCACATGCACAATTTGCCTACCAGTTTTTAGGGATTATGTAAATAGTTATTAACGTCATGTGGTTTTAACTACTAGGAGAAAATCCCAGATAAAATTGCTCACCAAATGACCTTTATAGCTTTCCTTTAGCACGCAAAATTAAGCAAGAAAGTCATCTAATAATCATATGTGCTTTTAAAGTAACACTATTTCAGAAAAAATATCTTCTTTTTAAAGAAATGAAGCTGAGTTTGCACAAACCACTAAGACACTCAACAGACATCAGAAGACACGCTCCAAAAAATCTTGTATCAAACTGCATAAACATAAAATATCTCCACATATTTTAGGGTCCCCAGAAATTATAAAAGCAATCTCCTAAGCTGATCTCTCCACTCCCACTAATAATTATTCAGTACTGCAGGGATCTCTGAGCTACAGTGCACTTGGATCACTCTTGGATTATATAGCACATAAACACGTTTTAAAAGCTTGTTACAGATACAAATATATATATACACCACAGGCAGTTAGAAGTCTACTAAGATGAAATCAGAAAATACAGTATTTTTGTTTTTTACAACATAAAAGTATTTGCTTTTTCAGGCAAAAAGAATTCTGACTTCTCATTGTAGGACTGTAAACAAAATTCATCAATTGTTTGCTTGTTTTTGTTTTGTTTTTTTCTTCTTCTTCAGCAAGTGGAACTATTTTGGGCCAAAAACTGAAGAAGAGGAAGAAAAGGAAGAAAAGCAAAAAAGCCAAACCAACCACCTCAGGGTACCTTGAGACAGCAGATAGACATTTTCCAGCTCCAGTTACTGTGCAACAACACTGGAAGTGTCATTCTATTAGGATGTCAGACCCACAGTAGGGCAGGAAAGGGCCAAGCTTGTATCTCATCATGGTGTGGTGTGAGCCCAAGCACAGCCTGCAGTCAGCTACTCAGGAGAGGAGCACACACAAACCTCCTGCCTCAGCTTCTCCACCTGAAGCAACAACATTCACCCACCTCACACCAGAGCCCTGAAAATACCGAATCATGTGTGCAAAGTGCTTTTAGAACGAAAGCACACTTTATTTCTCTCCTTTCAGCAACGGCAGTCAAGCTGGCAGAAATCCGAGTAGCCGGGAGCTTCCTATTCAGCCAGTTATAAAAGTCACGGCTCTCCTGATAGCTCGGCGTGACCCACTTCTGCACCTCGAGCCTGCCGCAGTACTGCTTAAATGTCGAGGAGTTTATCAGTGTAAAACTGAAATGTTAGGGGGGAAAGCGTATTAGTGGGGACAGGAAAAGGCAAAATTTATGACATATAAAAGGCACTGCTTATTCAGATGAAATTTATTATATCCCATTTAAGTTAAAATATCACATATGTATGAGACCTTAATGAAAGCATAATCCAGACGGGAGTGGAGAGAGGGCTGAGTGAGCTGTGCGCTTGTGCAGAAGGAATTCGCTCCCGAAGCCTGGCAGGCAGAGGCGTAACCAGCTGCCTGTCTGCCTGTGTGTGCATGGCCAGCATCAGCAACGCAGCAACAAACATCCCCAAGGCCCTGGAAATTAATGGAAGTGAACTGTGGAAACAAACCAACAAAGGAAGATGTATCAACGGTTTCAAATCTATTCAGTATTAGATGTTGTGGGGTAAAGGCACAATGAATCACAGCTGATTAGAGCTAAGCCTGGCTCTTATGCCTGCGTGCACAGCAAGTACCAAGACACAAACCCAAACCCTGTGGGATGCTTCAGCAGTTTCCAAGACAAAAATGTGAAAACAACCATTTCCGTAGAAAGGGTCCTTCTGCAGATTATTTAAATCAAGTGGGTTTAGTCTACTCCATCCCTTACACAGGAGGCTTGGAGGAGGCTTTCCCTTACCCTTCCCTGTGGATGAGGCATGGATACCAGTGCCACTTATCTGCAGATGAAGGAGCAGGAGGACAGCAACTGGATTTCTGTTTAGTGCCATTAAACATGTAGTGGTATAAGCAGAGCTCAACGAGTCTGGCCACTGCCCTTTCTGCTGAAGCTGCCAGTGACTCACTAGCCAGGACACATGTACACAACTCTGTATAACATGCACTATAACTGGACTTCTGCACCTCCTTTTCAGAGGCTTCTTCCCACACTGTTGCTCCACCACCCCTCATCTACCTCTGATCAGCACAGGACTGTGCGAGAGAAGTTTGCATTTACAGCCTGGCATCACTGTTAAGGAACAAAAAGCAGCAACATCAAAAGACATCAGCCTAGCTCATATCAAAAATTCTGAATTTCTTCAATACCATCTTTCCCCTGTAGCTCCCTTTGCAAATACAACACATGCTGCACACATCTTTGGTTCAGTTCGTACTGCTACTGCAAGAAAAATTTCAAATACTGAATTAAGGAAGTCATGGTTCAAGGTGCCTGTTATCACTTGACTATGTCACCAAGAAACATTATTACTGAATATTTATTTGCTAGATTAAATCATGATTAAATATTTCTAGAAAGCAAGATAGCTGCCTTCAGCACCAGTTAACTGGAAAGCCTGAAAGCATGGCAGCACTTATAGGAGCTTCTCTTATGTCAACTGCTCACACACGGTGTTACAGACAGCTGAAGCTCAGAGATCTGCAGTAGCACATCAACTGCTGTCCTGGGAAGGCTTCTCCTGGCACTCACTGGCATGTTCTATCTTGTCTCATCCAAAACCAAAAAAATTCTTTCTCTGTTTCTCATCCTTATTGCTGAAACAATTAAACCACAAAAAGCCAGGACATAAGTCCCTGCAGAACATAAGACAAACAGTTAAGGACAGACAAACTTAACTCTAATTTCCATCATTTTGAACAAGGTGAAAGATTTTGAGAAAGTCCATATGAAGAGAAGTATTAAATCAGTATACTGTGTTTGGCTTATGCCAGTTTATGAGCCTCATACTTTGTTAAACTTGTAAGTTGATATCAAGTGTTACTATTGAAGCAAGTAAATATGTGCATTATTCTTCAAACAGTAAACGTAGCAAACTTAAAAACCAAGAAATAGACTGCATTTGTGAACAGCGTAAAGAAATCCTGTGGATATATTTCTGAGCATCTAGCATGAACTTTCACTTCAAAAAGACCAATTTCTCCATATGTACACTCATACATGACTGCAGGTGTAGTTAGAGCTCTGTCTAACACACAGGACAGCCCTAGTGGTTACAATGTAACAATGGTCAGAATTTAGGAATTCTTGAAACCAATGTGTCATATAAAAAATGGAACATTGACATATAAACAGATCATAAGCCTTCTTAAAATGCAAGTTAACAACAGCTAAATTGTATTAATGCTTTTACATCATTATTTTCTGAAATACAACACATGCCTATTGTACGGAAAACAGAAACTTTTCAGAAAACAATGAAAAATCTGGTCCAAGTCAGTGAGAATAAAAAAAGTGCAAGAAACAAGATGTCTTAGCATGAGCAAATACTAAAAAACAAACCCCACCAAAATATAACAAAAAGAAATACTGTATCAACAAGCAGTAGTCTGTTTTTATCTTTTAAAAAAATACCTTAATTGAGAATATTGGTTCATAGTTGGTTTTGAGTCAGCATACCAAATGTATGACTTCACCACAAGCTTCACTGAAAGCAAAGCTTATATCTCCTGGAGTCTTGGTGGTTATCTATCTGAGAAGACAGTGTCTCGAATATGTGGCCATTAAAGCAGTAACAAGCAGTAGACAGAGGATTTTCCTCTAGATACCTTCCTTGAATTAGCTTGACTTGCTCTGTACAAAGATCTTACATGGTGACAGTGTCTGGCAGGAAATGCTGCCTCTCTGAGTCTAGGTGAGCACTCCAGTACCATTCCCAATGTCTACAGAGGGGCCAGGTGTCAATTCCTGGCCAGACATGGCCTTGGTGGCACTGCCTTGTCTCTGCAGTGAAATGAACAGCTTGTTACCAGACTGTGAATTTTCACCATCCCTTTCAAACTCACTCAAATTAGGAAGTGGCCCTAGATGAGCCAAGGTGCAACAGGGACTCGCAGAAGGAGATGCTGTGATTTGTGCTAACGAGACAGAAATAGCAGCATGACTGGGACCCCAGTACATGATATGACACGTGCAGCTGTCTAAATAGCTCTGCTGCCACTGTCACTGTGTGCTAATGGCATTCCCTTCTGCTTGGCCTCCTCTCTCCACTTTAGGCAAGAATTAAAAAATTCAGGCCCTTCCAGCTCCACCTAGACTGAGCTACTTATTTAAGTAAATAGGAAAAATAGCCACATAACTGGTTAAAATATCACTCCTTTGGAAAAGAGTGGAAAAAAAAGCTTGGATCACACGGCAAGAACTTACGTAAGTATCTCTTATTTCAGGTGTATTAAAGAAATGGTGGCAAATTTTTGGTTTTTATTCGTCTTTATGGAGGTCCTCTTCAAAGGAAAAGTAGTAGGAAATAAAAGTATTTATATCTTCTATACATTAACAATCAATGCAATATTGTGAAAAAATCAGAGGAGGAATTTATGTTTACTTGTCATCTCCTTAAGAACATATTTTATTGGATAAACTAGTTTATGGTGAAGTACTGTGTGAATTTTGTGTGCTTTTACGTCTGAAATGTCTTAGAACAATTTCAAGCACAAGAACACGAGTTAGAAGTATCCCCAGTAATTCATCAGTCCAACAGATGTATGCCCATGGCACTGTCATGTCTTTAATTTTAAAACCTTACATTGACTTCAAGGGAAGAAACCAACAGTTTTTTATTTTGAGATTTATACTCTAATTGCATTGTAATCCCAGCATAATGTTGGATGCAGCATCCCTGCAACTTCAGTTTCTTCTTCAAAGCACCCATGCAACCTATAAGATATCAGGAGCTAAAACTGTCAGTCTTCTCTAAGTGATTATGTGTCCCTACAAAAGACATTACGGCAGAAAAATCCAGATCACATAATTTTAGGAGGTTTTGGGAGCATACACGTTTTGTAAATTCTAGATGCTATCACAGGAAGTTAGACCTAGACTTCTATTTCAGATTCTAAACTGGAGAGAAATTTTAGATAGACCAAGACAAGAAAAAATAGAAGCTTATTTGTGATTGGATTGTGGCACCAGAGTATTAGAAAACAGCTAAATACAGTAAAATACACACCATTTTTTTACTAGCCAACAAGAATACTAAACCAGAAGTTACTGTACCTTGCTAGCATATTTCTAGTGAAATACAGGGCTTTTCTGGGTCTGTCACCTGCCAGATGGACTCTGCTGTGCACGATAAACAGAAGAGCTCCCACCACAGGCACCAGTGATCAGACACTCAGGGCAATCAGTCACCAAAGAGCAAACCATGCTGTGCCTTGTCCTAAAATGCCTACCATGGCCAACAGAAAGCATCTGCTCCCAACCAGTACCATTTTGGGCGTGGGGAGGAATGACTCCAGTCAACTTTTGTAGATATGAAAGAAAAGAGATGGTCATCCCTTGTATATGAGGGCTTTAAAATAGCTCTAAATTCTCTTCAGAAAATACCATTCTTTCAAAGGAGATTAAACCTAGATGTCATAAGCAACGCAGAAAATCCCTTCCCAAAAGCAAGCATTTCCTTGCCAGAATATTGACAAAGCACCAAATGCACTTGGAGCCCATAGAAATATAGCAGGTTGAGGATTTACAGATTCTGTTTTGAAAAAAAACAAACCAAACTACCTTGTATGTGGCTTAAAAGGGAACTGCATATATAGGTAGACCCTTAAAGATGAAGCCACTCTATCTCAGGCATTTAGAGGAAAAAGAAAAGCAATCTTTATGCCTGCCAGCCTAATACAAAAGCCAGAGCCCACGATTCCTACTTGGCCTCAGCTGCAGGAAAAGTTTATATCCCATGCAAAGGTACCACAGTCACCTGTGCATTGCCCCAGTCAGGGCCATGGGGCATTGCCCACTGCTGGCAGTGCCCTGCACCTGGGCAGGAAGGACTGTGAGGGTGGAGAAAGACAAGTTCGATGGAAACATTCAACATCTGTGCAAATTAATGAGTTCAACTTAATTATCTCCCAACAGAAAGATTAAATAGGGTGCAACTGGTGATATGAAATAACCCTAATGGGTTCCACTGCTTGAATCCACCACTCATCAAACTGAATTGATTTTTAAACAGTGGAAATTCAAACAACTCCCATGAGACAGTAACACAATTCCCATCTCAATCAAATACATTGTAATAGTTACATATGAAATGTGATTTTTCAAGAGGGAGAGTCGATCATTTCTCCATCTTTCATTTCTGCAGGAGACCTGGAATTGATGGTATTACCAGTGAATGCTGGAATACCAGCACACACTGAGGATGTAAAGTGTACAAGCACACTATGAAGAGTATTTTGCAAACAACTCAAAAGGCACTTTTAAATAAAGCATAAGCTTTTCAAGCAGGACAGTTAGCATATTGTTAAGGTCTTTATAATCTCAATCTTCTAGAAATAAATTTGCAAGTATGAAAATGTCCTTAAAGTAATTTAAGACAGCAATTAATTCATATCTAATAGTATGTTCCCAATGCAAATATTTCATATTCCGCTGCTAATTTTGAGTATCCAACTGAGCTACTTCAAGTGTACCTGACTTCAGAATGTGTCATAAATCCTTTACACGGTTTTTACTACAGCATGAACAATTTTGAGCAAAAATCACTACTGAGTTCAAGGAAGCCCTGATTTCAGAAAAAAAAAAGACTGCATATTTTAATTAAAAGGCCCCCCACTGTTGTACAAAAATAATCCCTGTCCTTCCACATGTGTATGAGAAAATTTCTACATAAATACATTAAATAACATACATTTTTTGGAAGAAGTTTTTCTGCTGTGACCTCTGATCTGAAGACAGACTTAACTTCAACTGTTTCCACTTAATTTAATTTAAAAAAATATATTAAAAAATACGTATCTACAACTGAAAATAACTATCTAGACCTGAGATGCTGCCTGACAAGTCCTATCTCAGGCGTGATTAATGTGCTGACAATTTGCCAAAAGAGGGTCCATTTATCTGCTCAGTGGGCAAGCAAACATTTGTGAGAACAATTGGTATCTATGCAAGGCAGCCACAGACTGAGTGGTCATCAGGTGTTAAGTAGCAACTGACATTTTAAATGGAATCCAGGGGCTGTCAGCATCAAAGGTTCACTGAACTGGAGCAACTGAGAGAAAGGTAAAGGGAAGGGAGCAAATGAAACAGCTGGATGTCTTCTCAGTGGTAGTCCTGTCTAATCTTATTTTTCCTAATCAATACCAAAACAATAAAGCATTTCCAATATTGGTTTTCTGTAGTAATTCTTCATTAAACCATACTTGCATGAAAGGAAATCAAACTTACACAGCTTTAGAGTGAGGCTCTATTCCAGGTGACATCAAAGACTGAAACAGGAGGGGGAAAAAAAGAGAAAATAAGAAAAAAACCACCCTGTGCAATGTTAAATACCTAACAGGAGATGACAAATCAAATGGGAATTACTGTGGTAAAAACATAATTAAAAACTTGATTGAAGTTAAACAGAATTTACATAACACTACAAATTAACTTTATGCTGAAAGTATTCACTGGGAAAGCAATAAAAAGGCATTTCATTAGTAATCTATATTTAAACAATATGTACAATAGAGTTGTTCTAATGAGAAATGTAGAGTTCTTAATATCAGCAGTTTCCAATGGCTGCCAAGAGACACTGCTATCATGGAGATCTCTGCACATAAACAAACAATCTTTGGCAACACCATGTGTGGATTGTAGCCCTGAGACCCAGCACAGGTTGGTGCTTTACAGCTTCTTGTTATAAA
This sequence comes from Sturnus vulgaris, assembly GCF_052056855.1. Lineage (NCBI taxonomy): Eukaryota > Metazoa > Chordata > Aves > Passeriformes > Sturnidae > Sturnus > Sturnus vulgaris. The sequence goes on from NC_142250.1 coordinate 14,513,610, forward strand.
TTAACTGCCTTAAAAACGCTGGCACACAGCCCTGGGCTACCCGTTTATACTGGGCCTCCTGACTTGGTGTGGAGGCACAGCCCAATTTTAGCAGGACCAGGATTTTTGCTTTTCTTTAAGTTTTCCGTCTTAAAAATTGATTACATTTTCAGAACTACACATCTGTTGCTATGACATTTCATTCCCATTCCTTTAGAGACACAAACTATTTGTGATAGCAATGAAGAATCACATTGCAGTCATTAACTAAGTCACATAATACTAAATTACTGGTAAAATAATAATATTGAAAATAGAACTAAAAGCACATTAAAGAGAAACTACCCAAAGGTGTAGCATTCACTTTAAATGCTAATGACAAAACACAGACAGAGGAAATGAACTAGTAAAATCCCAAGATGGCAACTTCCTACAACCCATGATGAAGAACATAAATACAGTTCATCCCAGATCCCATTCCCTTAAGGATTTCTCACTTCTTGCTTGTATCGGTCAAACATGTTTTGGTCTTTTTCAAGCCACGGATTCTTCACAAATTCTGTTGAAAGTTTAACAGGCTTGTGGCAACAGTCCTGCTTGTCACCTTTTACAAATAATCCAGTTGTCTCCTAAGGTCACCCAACCACAATCTTAGACCCATGTCACAAAACCAGTGGGGTACTTCACATCACTATTGTTTCCACATCTTTACTTTTTAAGCCTAGTGGCAAAGTCTACAATTTCTAAAAAGGATTAAGCTGCCTTCAGGTGCAGGTAGATATTACTGACAGCTTCTGACTAGAATTGGGGTTTTGACACTTAGAGGCAGCTTGCTGCTCTTCTCTACTGAAAACACTTCAGGGAAGTCCAACCAAGGCAAGAGTAACTGAAAGAAAAATAATCAACCAAGAAAAGAAAATTAATCAATATCGCTGTTAACAAGAATAAAAGCTTCTTCTGGCACTTTTTGACCTGACCCAACTATTTTTGTACTTTTCCTGTAAATAACTGTTGTGTGCTCTGATACTATGAAGTAGTATCTAGTAAAACAAAGTAAAACCTACAAAAGCAAGATTTGTTCTGTGTCTTGGCATGATAAACATCAGAGAGCTGCAGGTGAAAAGGGGCACTGGATACTGTGAAACAATGTTGAAATGGATGCTACCTTCAAATGCACTCCAGCATATTCAGAATAAGACTCGATTCCTTTGTTTGATGTGTTTCTCACCTAAATGAAAGGACTTAAGTGAAATGGCTGAAAGCCAAGTGATTTATTTCCCAAAGTGCCCCAAACATAAGCCCTAAGAGCAGGAATCAAGGGAGATGCTCTGCAGAATAAGGAACTCTTCTGAGACATGGAAATGGATCACAGGTTTTCTGATTACTGCTGGACTACTGAGCTCACTGAGAGACTGTCTACATGCACACCCCCAGGTTTGTGGGTCTGTCTTTTAGCAATCAATATTTTAGTTTTTTATACCATTAAACAGATAAATCATAAACACTGTAAGTGCCTGAGACATGTTTTCTTATCAAATTGAATTTGTTCTGTGTTTTTTGTCAGTAAGAAATAAAACAAGCAAATGGTGCTTCATCCTGTTTTGGCTGCTGAACTGCATTAAAAATATATACATAGAGATTAATTTCCTGACATTTGTCAAAAGTTTCATTGATAACATTTGCTGAATACTTGTGCATCATGCCAGTTTCACTTTTCCTGTCCAACTCTCCCCCCCAAGTTTTAGAATTATTTCTTTCTCTAAAGCATGCATATATGATTTAAAAAAAAAAAAAAAGAACAAAAAGCAAAACAAACCAGACCACTCTCTCCTGCCTAAGCATAAGAATATCAATGTCATCTCCACAAATGGGTTTTCTTGGAGTAGAAAGGAGACAGCCAACTTACAAATCTCTCTAAGGAGATGGTAGGTCAGGAAAGATGCACAGTGAGTAACATGACAAACCTCACCAGAATCTCTTTCCTGGCAGAGCAGATCCTCCCAAGCTTGTGCCAAGGCTGGATTTCTCCAAATCCAGCAGGGCAGGAGGAGGCACATTGTCCCCGGGCTCACCCAGGAGCACTGAGCTCAGGAGAAAGGAATTGCCCCATCAGTTCCGAGAAGAGCATGGACACACTAGAAAGCAGGCTGCACTCAGTGCTTTTCCTTTTTTAACACGGTGTATTTATACACAAGAGAATGCAGCTCACATGCAGTATCGACCCAGGTTGGAAAGTCTGCACTTTCACCGCAGAGGACATAGAGAAGGCACACGTTTCTAAAAGCTTTTTCTCTGCTAGCCTTATTCTGTACCCTGAGGACAATATGCAGTCTAAAGGGGATGCTGGATTTTGGGGCAGAATGACTTAACTAGAGCTTGCAGTGGGAATGAAAAATATTAAAAAAATGTGTTACAGTAAAAACCACAGATCCAGCCAAGAATGCAAGTCCATTGTGCTATGCACTGTGCAAACCCATGAACGTGAAAAGGTATTTCAAAAGGCTTGTAATTCAATGAATAGAGAAGATCCATAGTATTATTAAGCCACATATAAAAACACAAATGCTCAGAAATATACCAAAAAATGGGTTTTTGTAAAGTTGTTGCAAGCTTCTTATTTTTCTTTATATGAAAACTATCAAATTAATTATTTCTATCTGCCTTTTGAAACTGGAAAAAGCTGTGACTTTATGCACATATGTTAGGAAAAGGGATATTGGGAAAAACAGAGCCAATGATGAGAGGGAAACTGGATATTCCAACACGCTCTTAGGATTACTGACTGTAAGTAACTGACAGGGCAGGCAAACCTCCCAAAACCTCTAACAGCTGTACCCCCCACCTATCCACAATGAAACTCCATTCTCTGCTCCCTCTCCCAAGGGTGTGCTGTGCTGGCCAGCAGGTAACTGCAGTGAAGCCATTGCTCAGATCTGAAACCAGGATACTGTGGTGCAGCAACACTGCCTGCTGGCTCGAGCTTGGAGAGAGCCAAGTCAGCTGTGTCTGTACCACAGTACATTTTATTTCTAAAGCTCAAATTGTTCACACCAAACCAGCTCAGCTGTATCTGCAAAGATATTAAAAAATCAGAAGCAGACACTGTCTTCCCATGCATCAAATGTTCTAGACAGTCCTATTGTAAAATCTTGTTTTCCAGATTTGAGCAACGAACACTAAGCACATGGTACCTAAATCCACACCAAGTGGAATTGAGTAACAAGTGGCAATAATTATAAAATTGCTTGCTGAAGCAAATTAACAAAAGGAAAAGCTGGGCTAGGTCCTACAACTTCCACCTACCTTCTGCCATTAACAACTCCTTGCACATCTGACAACCTGGAATATCTGCAACCTCCACATGACACATGAGGAAGCCATGTGGCAGAAGAGACCTGGGAAATTTATGACGTCTGAGAAGACTCCTAGCATATACTTTTTTTTTTCCTCTTAAATCTGTCCTGTCTGAAATGGGGAGAGCACAACTCCTGTAGAAGGCTCCAGTGCAGCTAGAGCCCCTTCATACAGCAACAGCCACTACAGCAAGTCTCTAGGGAAAACAGCAGAATTGACAGGAAGGAATATGAACAAACAGCTCATCCAGTGATTGGGAAGAACTCAGCCCAAGCCATCTGCTCTACCCGAGTCTGAACACTGCTGCTGTTCTCTTACTCAGTTCAGCTCAAAATAGGGAGCATCTCCAGCCACATGCAAAGTCCTCTCAGCACCAATCTCCAGAGGACCTCAGAAGAACTGCTCAGGCCTCTGCAGAGCCCAGCCTGAGCAGTGTCAGTGCCCATCTGTTCCTGCTTTACCTTGTCCATGGCTCACACAACTGCTTCTCATCCCTGCAGCAGCTCTTTGGGCAACCCAAGTTCTCTGCAGACAGCAACTTGCAACTAACTCTACACGTGCAAGGTGTCAAGACAAAAGTAAGCTTTCCAAAAGTGTACCAGAAATGGGAATCTAGACTAAAGAAGCTCCTGAACTACACCATGAGACAGAGGGACTAACCTGAAACATGGGGCAGCTCAGCATGGCATGGCTGGAACAGAGCAAATGCTTCCTTCTTCCTTGTAATCCAAGAGGAGCTCAGCACTGCTGCTTCAATGGCATGGCAGCCACGGCAGCCACAGAGACAGTTTAGGTGAAAAACCAGAACATACATGAAGTACAAACCAAGAGATTTTGTAATTTTTTCATAAGAGGAGGAAGATGGCTTTAGCTTTCAGAGACACAGCATTTAGAAATATACCAGTTGTTGGTTTAGAGTCACTTGCTGGATGCTGTTGGCAAGATGAGGGCAAACTGATCTAGTGTAGCAAATTGGTATCATTTTTATTAAGACCCCCTCAATTATGGGTTAGAAGAGACAAAACCTAAAAACTGCTCCTACAGAAGACAATCTTTCTGCAAAGACAATTGATATACTCATTTGATGTGTTGCACAGGTAAGAATTTTTTACAAACTGAAGGAAAACTCACTTGCCAGATTTTATACAAGAAAACCAAAAAGCAATCTGCCATGTTTGAAGCTGCTAGACGTTGTAGGAAAGAGAAAGAACAGTATTTTCTGCTGACTGTGCTGCACTAACACAATGCATTTCTGTCTTGCTCCATGGCCCAGCCTTGCAATCATCTCATGTCTATAGTCACCTCCAAAAGTATACTCTGACCTGCCATTAATTCTTTACTTACTATGAATCAGCTCTGATTTTTTAAACCAATACTCTTTGTGCATCTATGCACGTGGGTGCATGTATATTGTGTGGATTTATTTTACACAACACTTTGAAATAAAATAAAAATATGTGTTAATGGCAAGACAGAAACCTCTGGTAAATGCTCTCTTCCCACTTCCAGCAAGTTTACTGGAAATAGCATCAATTCAGCAGTCCATGGCAAGTGAAAGCATGAGTTAGTACATGTTAGCTAATTTAAAAGGACTTCTACAAATCTAATAATTATGCTTAATTTCATATACAAAGGTCAGCATTAAATTCCCTACAGTTTTGTATTTCAACAGATTAAAACTTCAGCAATAATTTCCTGAACATAAGAAATAATACACAAGGTTAATTACCTGCAAACAGCAACACTGCACAGATTTTAACAGGGTGTATTGGAAGCTATACAGTATTTCAGCTAGTGCACACACACTTCAGCCATTTTTAGACCATACCATTTAAAAAAGAGAAAAAAACCCAACCCTTGAATTCTAAACCTAACAATTTCTTCTTTCTAAGTCAAAATAAATGCAATTTAGTTGAAAAGCTGAATAATTTCCAGTTGTGAGAGAAGAGGAAGTAATAACTGTAACTGAGGTTGAAAAGCAGTGATGCAGCCAGCTTAGAGCAGTACCACAACAGACAGTTTGCATAAAAACCAAGGCTGAGCCAAAGACTTCTTAAGAGGCATTAACTACTAAACAATTGTATCTCAAGAGTGCACTGCCATGATCTAGTAAGATGTCCTCAAGTTTCAGTACGGGTGTGACAGAAGAAGGGGATATTTATCCCATAATGATCCAGGCTTCCCTACCTCTAAACTGCAGGCCAGGCTGACAAACCAGAACTGACAGAAATGCCACACGAGATGAAGCAGATTGGGTGACTACTACAGACCCGAAAAGGGTGGCTAGCCGCCTATGAGAAAGGGAAGAACATCTTGGCATCGTTGTTTATACCAAAAAAAAAAAGAGCCTGTACTATTAAAAGGTAGGGGAATACTGTGAGATGCAAGGATGTAAGATTACTTCAAAGCAAAACCGGGAAAAACCTATTGCTTCTGATTCTCCTGTGCAAGCATTTCAAGCTTTGACTCTCTGAGCTCAGAAAGTCACACCCAGATCCATTCATTTCAGTGTTTTCATGGACAGGCTGGAAAAAAACCCCATCACTGCTCTCCCACTGGGCCTAGCACTTAAATATTTAAAGTACTTGAAAAATGCATCCAAAATCCACAAAATCAGGCAACATTGATCCTAACATTCTGGAAGTAGAAGAGAAAGTCACCTAGCTGATACACAAAGAGCAATCTGAAACAGCATCTCACTGACACAATGCTGCCATACCTCTGCCTTATGAAGCTGTCATGGAACTGAGTTTTAAGAAAGCCATGATACATCAAACAACCACTACCAACGGTTTAATTTTCATGCAGGACAATAAAACTAAAACAAATAATCCTGATTTCATGTTTATCAAGTGCACAACAGCTAGACAGAAGCCCCAGCAGAAGATGCATTTGTGCAATGGAGGGCACAGAACACGCGCATGGGGCTGGGGGCAAGCGGACGTGGGAGGTTGGGATGGCAGGGGGCATGCAGGAATGGCAAGACCTTGGCCTTCCCCAGCCAGATGGGTTTACCACACTGAGCCAGGTCTGGACAGTGCAGCTGCAATCTATAAATGCAGGCCAAGGCAGTGGCATCCCCTCCAGCTGCCAAATTCCAGGCATTTAGAGCCACTGGCACCCACGGCTCCCTGGTGGGTGCCCGGACAGAGGTGCAGCAGCAGCAGGGAAGAGCCTGTTACTGGGGTAGAGGGAGGAGGAGTGCTGCTTTATAGCAGCATGGTAAATCAATTGCATTTTTTATTTCCACTGCTGAATATCATTATGCTCTCTGCATGGCTTTTATGAATGTTTGCCTTACCATAATCTATTTGCCAGAAATCAATAGTCTCTTATCCTTGCAAACTAGTAACCAATGTCACTGTCTTTCCAGCTTGCAGATCAACTAGTGCTGCCCACTGCACCCAGAGCAGGAAACCTGGTTTCTTAATTGTCACATCTTATACAAATCTTCAGCTAGGAAAGCAGAGAAATACATCTATTGCAAGGCAGCTGCCAACAGCTTTTAAATCAAAGCCTGTGTCTTAAAATACGCTTTTCCATTGAGCAAGTACAGAGGTACCATTACAGGCCCTCATTAAAGAAACAGTTCCTACCAGGAATATGAGCATTTTGGATTGCCACATCAGGATGTGCTGGGGATGGTTTACTCTCAAGAGAATTGGAAGGAAGGAAAGATGCTCTCATACAATTCATAGGACAGTAACAACAATTGCTATTCTAAATGTAAATAATACAGAAATTACCAAATGTGAAAGGTGTTGCACATTTATCTAACAGTTTTAAACACAACAAATTTTTAACTTTCATGAGTAAAAAGAAAAGCAGAACAGACCCATACATGTAATTAAAACATTAAAAAAAAAGATTCATGATACACTACGTATCTCATTGCTATCTCCACAAATTCCTTTCTTCCACTATCAGCATTCTGTTGAATAACCAGATTCCAGTCTCCAGCCTTTGCTCCAAAGTTCAGGGCAAGCTCCCTAGAAATTCTTGTTCTGAATTGTTGTTTGTTTTTCTTTGTAATTCTTTTCTTCTTTGCTACAGAACCTCCCAAAGCAGGAATAATGTTTTAAGGTAACATCTGCATATGCCCCTAGCCTCCATATTCTTCCAAATTTTGCTTTTGCTTGGTTTAAAAATGTTCACTACTGTAAAGGGGATAATAGCTGTCTTTTCACCTTCTCTTACTTATCCCCATTTACTGTTTATCCTCCTATTATGTATCTCCCACCAGGCAGCATCTGTGAAACAACTCTTCTGACCCCCTCCTGACTCCTCTGTAGCTGTGGGGGGTGTATGGAGGAGCTTCACTGTGGCTGGCTTTCAGAGCTTCAGACTGCTCCTTCTGACCCTTACTGAAGTAAAAATTTATTGTCCAGGTGATGGTGCCTCAGGGTCTTCCAGAAAATCTTTAGGAAGAAGGGCTTGCTCATCGCCCAGAATAGAGGGTATCTTCTTTGAAAAATGGCAGCCTTTACTGGGACACATGAGACTGCAGGAGGTTCTCTGCTCTATGTGAGAAAGTAAATCCCCTTTTTTTACCATTGACATGGACTACATTTTAGCAGAAGTTCCTATGACTGGGTGCTAAATAACCCTAAAACTTAAAATAGCCACGAAGTCCACATGTAGTGCAGATAGGAGCTTCTTTCCTGTCTGCAGCACTGAAGAAACAAACCAAGAGAGAGTTTTATCTACAACTTCACATAGGCAGTGCAGCTGCTGAACCTGTATGAGAGATGAGCTGCAGTTCCTGCATGCACGGCTGTGTGTGCCCTCAGCTGCCTTGCTGAAGAACATCTGCCACAAACGCAGCACAGAGGTGACCGTACCCACCAAGCTCTGCCATGCTCACTGCCCACCTCCCATCCCCTCCCGAGGGCATCACCGAGCTACAGCACAAGGGATCACCTCATGCTCTTGCCCAGCCCTGCAGCAGGTTAGAAGTCCATCTATTTACAGGAATACCTTTTCCTGTGACCATCTCTGAGCACAAAGTGCAAAATGCAAACTTGCTACGGCTGTGAGCAGCCCCCATGCTGTGTCCTCAAGGGACTCTCTGTTGCTGTCTAATATTCTTCTGCAAATGGGCAAGTGCCAATTTCCACTCTGTCAGGACTAGTAAATTTTATGTTTGTAATTCCTGGTTGGTGAAAAGAAAATAACAGTCTTGTTTGTGAAAAGCCCAGGGTTGGTAGTACAAAACAGGGAACTGGGAAGCTGCTATGGGCAGCTCTGGATCCATCAGGCTGGGCTCAGATTATACCTCTGCAAAGCCATAAAACTGCTTCTGTGGGGGAGAGCCATCATTCAAACGACAGCCTGAGATAAACCACAATCTGATGACTGTCACAGTCCCTTTGACACCAACACTTAGCATCGCCTAGTGTTTACAGAGTAATCAGTTTAGCCTTCCCAACTGGCTGCATACAAGGCAGCTGCTCATCATGACTTGCATTTTCTTAAAGCCTCACACAGCAGACACCCAGGGCTCTGTAATTTCCTCCACTCCTTGGTCTCCGACTACTCAAAAGGAGAAAGAAAAATACAGTAATCTGTACAATTCCTGTGTGGTTCTCATTTCCAGGGAATGCTTAGGATTTCACTAGCTATTGGCTAAAGAACAGCCTTTCATATAAACCCAAAAGTTAACAGCAACTACAGTAACAGTTAATTTAAAATAAATAATTACAGATAGAATTTTAAAAATACTTATATTACCAAACTTTAGAAAGGTTTTCTCAGATGCTGAAGTTCATATACTTGTAATATACACAGATATCTTGCTTATTGTCTAACTTTTAAAAATAAATAAATTATATAAATAGGCTTCTTTGATTGCTCAAAGCATCCATCATTAAGTACTGGGGCATAGCTTTAGGCATAATTGTACTACTGAATTCATCAGCTGCCTAATCATAATTCATTCTGGATCTATTTCTGCTAATTAAAAAAACTCCTAACAACTTTTACATAAATACTGTATTTGCTCTCCACAAAGACACAAGTCTAATTTCCCAGTGATTAACTGATTATCTAATTTTATAGCTGTCACTCTGTAAAGACCAGCACCCAGAGCCACCAGCAAAAACCAAGCAAAGTCTGTCTACCCTTACCTGCTGTCCCTCACACTTGTCTGAGACGAGCAGCAGGGTGGCAGCCTTGGCACGGGCGGTGCTCACAGGCTCTGCTGATCCTGCTGGCTGGAAAGGACAGATCCTCAGTGGAAAACCTCCCTGAGCTTCTGGGAGTGCTCAGACAGGGACTAAATGACCCAGTGGGAGACCAGAAACCTGCTGGCCATAAAAAATCTGTCAGGGGCACTACACAGCACAAGAGTTCAGGGTGGTTATGCAGCCTTGCAAGACCCTCAGCACCAAGTTGGGAATTAACTTCAGTGTGCTCCCTCTGCCCTCACCCTTTTGCCTGAAGCCCAATAGAATGCAGACTGCAGCAACATTCGCTCTGCTTAGACCCCTGCTAACACCAAAATCTTGCACTTTCAAAAACAGCTGTCAGCATTTAAAGATCTGTCTGGCCAGCACTTGGAAGCAGAGAAAGAACTGCTTCAGGTACCACCTGATCCCTCCAGGCACACGTGCCCTGCTGAGAGCAGAACTCAGCCAAAACCGCATCCCCACCGGCTGCCCAGACCTGCAGGGTGAACTGCGCTGCTCGGGAGGTGATGCACAACAGCCCTACAAGGAGCAGCTTTTTTTCCCCCTCATAACCCAATTATGTTTAATTGGGAAATCAAATAACTTGAGAAATGTACCTTTAGCCTGTGCAATTTTCATGAATTTTCACCAATTTCCATGCATAGCTGTTGCCAACCTTGTCCTGGTTCCAGAGGTACATACAGTACAAGCAGCTGTTAAAGCAAGAATGAACAAGGGTAACAGCACCAGCATTAATCTGGTAGGTAAGTGCTCTTCAGCTCTCCATAAATTTTCTATCAGAGTATTAATTAGAGACATTACCACTCCCAAACCCTCCACTCCCTGCAGGTGACAGCAGGATAGGCAAATTATTTCCACAGGCAGGGACAGGCATTTAAGATGATTATGGCACCTTGGATTTTTGTAGCTACGTATTTCAAAAGCAAAAGAGGAAAAGCCAGCATAGTCATATTGACTTTTGATAACAGGTGAGGAAATTTTAAATATTCTTTTTTTGATCAAACTTAGTAACACTCCCAAATAGGAGAGCAGGTAGGAAGGAGAGTCTATTTCACCTATGGAGCTACGTGGTCATCTGCTTTTTTCATGAACTAGACAAAAGAGAGAATTGGGTATTTCCTGAGGTGCTTCTCTTGCTATTACTGAAAGCAATTCCCACCCCAGGGAAGGCATGTACAGCCTGTTCCCAACAACTGAGCAGCAGAGTGCATCCTGGACCCAGCACATAAGCACCATTCCCCAAGCAGGGTTATATGGTATCACCATATGCATTTATTGCATGATAGAGGGCCAAACCAGACTACAGGCAAACAGTAACCCTGCTGTTTTTTCTGACCAGCACTGATTCACAACATGCAATCCTGTACTACTTTTGAAGGCATTACAGAGTCTGTCCCAATCAAAATTTTCATTATAATGCACTAAATTATGGGCTTAGACATATAACAGAGACAAAAAAAAAAAAAAATCAGTTACCTTGGTAGACTTCTTCCTAAGTGAATAACCAAGCTGAGGAGATGGTGTCATTTGAGGAGTGAAAAAAATATTTATTATAAAGAGAGAATCCCACAAAGAACTGCATGCATTACACAACTCTGACTTGAAGCACCAGAAAAGGTGCAACTCAACATAAGTCTCTGAGGAGGATCTGCCAAACAGTGCATAAAGCTGAGTGTAAGCATGAATGCATCCTAGTGGACTACAGAGAGAACACTATTTACAGCAGCAATAACTGTTCCATAGTTAATACCATTGCTGAAAACAGTTTCACACGGATAGGGACTAAAATCAACTGACACCCCTTCTACACACAAATACTCAGAGTACTGAAAAGCACTAATTCTGAACTTGATTAAAATGTGGAAAAAAGCAGCATGCTATTAATAAAAGCCAACTTCTTTGCCTCCACTTGACACAGAAAGCACTTAGATGCAAATTTAAATAGCAATATTAACTGAAAATAAAAGACTGCCAGCTACCGTTTATTTAACATCATACTGAAATGTGATCAGAAAGACAAAATGCTGATGTAGTAAGTAGAGGTTTTCATCAATATTTACAGAAAAGACATGGCACAAACAATGCAGACAATATGTATTTACAAAACATGGCACATGGAGCTGACTGCCTAGCTCAACTAAGGATAGATTATAATCTTACTTTAAAACTTTAGTAATAGATAATATCTTAGGTATCAACTAGAGGATACAGAAACAGTCTTAGTAAGTTTATGGCTGAAGAAATATGATTCAGTTCTCATCAAGTAAGAGCAGATTGCTTATAGATTTCAAATTAGATTTTCTCCACACAACTTCTACAAAAATCCAGTGCATTTTTGGAACTCTAATCTAGGGACATAAAACAACAACTGACACATAACTTTATATCCTACAGCTGTGCACTGCATTTTAAAGGTACTGATTTATCTGAGGAATAAGATATATACATTTTTGCTCAAGTGGCTCATGCTGATTTGTGGATTGCAGAGCCATGTAAAAGTGCTGGGCTAAAGCAGAGGAAGAACAGTTTTGGTACGTGGATCAATGCAACTGAAATGTTCAGGGTTCAATGATGTTTTTCTAAATTTTAAAGCTAAGTCAATGAACGGTCTGGATGGAGGAAATGGGGATGTCAGGGTCTAGCTCTGCCATACATTACTACATAAATTGCAGTCCACTTCTGCACCTGCAGCATTTACCCACAAAAAAGGATATTCTTGGATATTTTTCCCAACTTATTTTGATAGCAAACACTCCAGCAAAGGCAGCCTGTTCCTGGGTACTACTATGGCTCCTAAAATGACAAAGACATCTTGAAGCTGCTGGAATATAAACCACAGTGGTAAACCTAGGATTGTTTACATCAAAAATGCCTGAGAGACTGGCTAAAATGTGTATTTCTAACTTGAAGCAATTTGAAAAGGTATAAAGTAAACATATTTTACTTAATGTAATATAGTTAATATATAAATTAAACATAAATTCAGACCTGAATTTCAAATCACAGTATTAAGCATGATGTTAATGACCTGAACCAGAATAATACAAGTTTTAAGACAAATTATTATATTTTTGCTGTTCCTCTTTATCATAAATGTTGCATTAATGGCTACTTAATGAAACCCAAATCTATCAGTAAAAAGATACATGCTTATTTATGATGTCAGAATTATATTTTAGAATTACGTGTGATATCTGAATATGCACACAGGTGATCAGAAGAAATAATATTAATAAAATTTTATTAGAATATTCCTCAATGGAAATCATTTCTATTTAATACCATTTTACAACTACAAATTGTACAACAGTGTTGCCGGATATTAGAACAGACTGAAAAGAATAATTTAAACTTCAAGAACTTTTTCAACAACATTTCATATCATAGCATATTTCTTAATATCCTCATTTTATTACCATTATGATGTTAAAACTATAGGGTTTCCCAAAAGGCATGTAAAATCTGAAAACTGCAAAAGAAATAAATCACAGACTGAATTTAGATCAAAGTTTTCTTTTTGCTATAGAAAAGTGAAATACATACACAACTGGAATATCTACTTCTTCTCATTTACTAAGCAATTTTTTACACCTCTCCTGTCAACTTCTCAGAGGCACTGGCTGGATCTTCTTTTGGATGTTACATTTGCTAATGAAATCACTGATGGACTGAAGCCAGTGGCAAAATTCCTACAGCAACTTAATGGGAGACCAGAAATTTGATTCTGAACATTCATAATCTCTTCTCTTAACTTTTCAAGTGGCAAAGTCATTCCCAAGTATGAATTGCTTTTCAAAAGTGGTTGACATCCTCCCACCCCAGCAGCAATAGAGCTTACCACATGCAATCCCATATGGTGCTCAGACATCCCTGCCATCTGAAATCCAACAATTAATAATTACCAAGGAACTGGAAAGGTTTTTGACAAGGCAACATTGCTGAAATGCATTATCGACTTAGATTTTTATAATCCTTTGAAATGCATGCTTGAATTGCAAAAGAGAGCCATCACAAATGCATACAATTTTTAGGTCTCCAAAAGCTGTACCTCACGGTATATTTCAAATCCTTTACATTTAGCAGGAGAAAGCAATCAAAGAGATGCGAGAATAACACGGATTAACATGTTTGCTCTTTCTTTAAACGGACCGAGTCCCTGCGAGGGGTTTTTACAGCAATTAGTTCCAGCCTACGAAAGGCTAAGACATCAATACCACATTTTCACATTCTCCTTGCCAAACCAGACACTGTATTCCAAGCCCTCCATTTGTAAATCGAGTTCACTTCTAAATATATCCTGTCACGCATGCACACAGAGGGCACACACCTATAGTCTTTTACCACTGGCTAGCTCCACTCCTGTGCCAGAGAAAGGGCCGGGGAGCTGCTGTTCTAGGACCTGGCTGCACATGGACCCTTCCAGTGACAGGGGCTCATTCCCAAATACAGCCAGTGAAGAGCACAGACTTGGAGCAGATGGACAGAAAAGGTCCCTGCATGGGGCAGCTTTTCATTCTGCCCGCTGGCCTCAGCATGAAGCCGCTCAGTGCCCTTTCCAAGCTGCCAACACAAAGCCTCGCAAGGCTGGAATACCACTCCCCCCTAGATCCCTGCATCCATCTTCTCTTACAGACACCACCAGCACATTGCTGGGGAGCCGTGTGGCAGCTGGGAACGTGCAGGGGGGTTTCCTTCACAGGGTGAGGAGGTGTCACATCGGACTGCATGCGACTTGGCTTCTCCCTTGAACTGCGCCGGGGGAAAGCGAAAGAGCCTTCCAAAACGTTTGGACTGGGTAATCCTGCTCCTGGAGGTCTCTCCATGCCTCAGGCAGATGGCAAAACCTGCTCCCAGTCTGCAGGTGCAAAAGAATCAAGCCAGAACTCTTCAGACACTCAGCAGACATCTAACGTCCCCGAGTGGCCTCTGGCCTGACCGTGCGTGCCAATAACCCCGCGTGTGCCTCCCCCGGGGCTCAGCTGCCGTGCTCAGCTCCACTGCTGGGACACGCTGCTGCCCCCAGCCAGTCCAAGGCATCATCTAGAGACCAGCACTCACCCCCTACCCTCCTCTGGGAACACAAAATGCAAGTACTGAGCCAGATATGCAAAATCAGACAAATTACCTGAACTCAACCAGCAGCTCAAAATAACTTGCCTGCCTCTGGAAGAAATTTGGGAGCTTTTAGAGGACTCTTGCCACATGCAGGCTGTGGGGAAGGTGATATGCAAAAAGAAAAGTGCTGTGCAAAGTAAGTTCCTCCACGTCCTCATCTGTGTTTCACTCTCAAGCAGTCTTCACTTTGTGCTATGGCCAACCACTCCTCTGAAGACCATAAAGCACATATGGGGAAATAAGTAGACTACATACTGTGAAGCTCCTGTTCTTAACACTGCATGTAAAATGAAGCTGAAGGAGTGAGGTTTTTGCTAATGAGACAATCGAATGGCTCACTGCTGTCCTAAAAGCTGGTTCAACTCCTGGCCACGCTCTTCTGCTGCCAGCCTTGTGTTGGCTCTGGCATTCGACAGACTCCAGAAACCTTTTCACTTGAGCTCAGCAAAGACTCAGAAGAGTGGATGTCTTTGGGCAGTTTAGTGAGCTGATGAAGCTAAATACCTACTCAGGAAGATGGAATGGTGGGCAGTTACATACTTGCCCAACTAGGAGAGCTGACCTACTCAAGGGGACGCAGTGCAAACACAGGAGCAGGAGATCAATCTTCCCCTTAGTTGGTGGCTTCAGTTATCCTACACAACTTCACTGATAAATACTAGATCACAACCATCCCACAGCTCTTTCCTTTAACCTGACCTGAGATACTTTCACCACTGAAAATATAAGTAAGAAGTAAAATTACAGAGATCTGCTCCCTTATCCAGTTCATCCTACACCTCTCCTCAAAGCACAGACATTTATTAGAACATCAGCTAATGTGTTTATATTTTCCTTGCACAGTAGTACCCTATCTTTAGTCACTGAAAAAGACTGACAGTAAAGCACACAACATTTTTCCCACCATTAATATATTATTTTGCAGTTATGTTAACCTCTCAACTCTCTCTGTAGAACAACACATCTGGAATAGCCAAAGCCTTTTTGTACCTGATATTTCTTGACCTGGAGTTCTTAAACTCTGTCAAGTTCTGCCCATTTCCTTTGCTGAAATGGCTGACATCCCAGCTTTTATCTTCTTCAATGCTTTCTGTTTCCCAAATAACAGCCTAACCAAACTGCCCAGAAACTTGCTTTTCACATGTCTTGCAGATCATCACAGAGTCTTAAATACACAGACTGAAAAGAAGGACTGAAAAAAAAAATATCCTACAATATCCTCGTGTTAAATCTTACAAGATTCTGATTTCTCTGGGTACACTCGAGCTCCTACTCATGGGAACACCATGCAGACAGCAAAGGCAGGAGAAAAAAATTAACAAAAATCAGACAAAAAAAATATCAGATTTTCTGTAAACTTTCCTATGTTTTTGTGTTCTTGCATTTGAACTTCCCAATGAACAAAATCAGAAAAACATTTTCATTCTTGTTCTTCTAATTCTTCACATTTAATCTCAGAAAAAACCCAATTCTTTCAAAATCCAATATTTGAAATAATAAAAAGTGGCATTCTAACAGGCAATCCAATGATTTTGAAAATTCTGTGGTATTTCAACAACTGTTTAGTTGAGAACAATTTCAATAGTCCACTGTTAATCTTCCTATGCTACCACAATTACAGCTTCTCCTTGTACAACATACAATATTACATGTGTTGTAGCCACTGACAGATTGCCTGTACCTTTCCAGTATGGGTACAAAAATATAGTCAGGCTCAGAAAATCTAGTGCATGAAAAACCCACGAGCAGATAAAAGTTTGACATACATGGATAATTGACAGCAGACAGAAAGCAATGGCCAAAAGCAGCCCAGGCTGCTGGCAGAAGGCACATGGCTGCCCCACCACTGCTGCAGCAGCTCTCCACATTGGCTAAACAAGAATAGCAGTAGCAAGGGGAATGGCAGGCGAGGTGGGAAGTTTTCCAGAACGAGATTTACAATCCAGCTATTTAAATATACCTTGCATAATAGCAGATGAAAAGGGGTCAGTACTGGGACAATACTCTGCCAGCCTCAGAATATAAAAATAAAGCAGGCAGCTTGAATGTGAAGTACAATTTACACACCACTATGGAGAAAATTCTTACTTTTCCAGCACCATGTGGATTTTTTTGTCTTTTCTAAAAACCTTTAGTTCATTTCCCCCCTTCTGCCTCTGTAAAGAGTTATAAAAACCTGTAGCTGGAGAGGAAGCAGATTAAAAAATTAAAAGAAAAAAAGGAGGAAAAGGAAAAAAGAAGAAAAGAGAAGGCAATGTGATGCACCAATTATTCAGAGCATGTTTACAGAAGGTGAGTGGTGGGATGAGGCTGTGACAGGAGAGCAGACAGCCCTGCTTTCCCAGCCAGCAGGGCTCTCTGGCAGCTCTGGCAAGGATCACACCCTGGCTGATGGGGCACCACTGACCTCAGCAAGATTATCCCCTCCATCACTCGTGGATGTGAGTGCTGCTCTTTCTCAGTCCTCTCAAGAGGTCACTGTCTCTCACAGGCTACCACACCCAACTCCCAGGCTTCTCCTGGGCCAGGCTTAAGGTTTAAAGAACCCAGAAAGGAAGGTGGGAACAGCCACAGCTACTCCCAACAATCACAAAATTAGTGTCTTCTGAGTCTCTCTCTCAGCTGTATTCATCAACTCTGGGGCTTGGATTTTTTCCACAGGGCTGTGAAAAATCAATGAGATTTGTGCTGCAAACTGCTCATTATGACGGGGAAAGCTCTGCAATGAAATTGATTTGTGTAACTCTAACACCACTACTTACACTTCCCCATAATTTTAGGGGGCAGACACTCAAGAACTAAGACAAAAAGGTGTGAGGGCTAAACCTCCTTTCTAAGCTAAGTCTTCCTTATTAAACAAAATTAGCTTTGAACCAAATGAATTACTTTCAAATGAAAGTAAAACAGCAGAGATGTGGAGTGCAAAATAGTTCAGTAAATGAATGAAACCAGATTAATACATTTTATAAATTACATGCAGCAGCAAAGATTAAAGATTCTGATCTGTCCCCTGTGTTTTGTCCTCATTTCACCTCCTCACAAGTGTAGCACTTGACTATCTGTATTTCCATAAAATCTCAAACACTAAATATGGAAAGTCTAATATGAATATGGAAAAGAGAAAGCCATAATGTGATACAAACAGCTGGCTGTCATTCTAACCCACAACCAATAGTTAAGAAGCTTGCACCAAAATAAGTCCACCCTGAATTAACTGCCTTGGTCAGTTCAGCAGATGCACCACACAATAGACAAAGAACTGAAGCAGGAATTGAGAGCTGTTTTCTGTCCTTGACACTTCACTTTTCAACATGATTTGTGACAAATTATGTCTCTTGTGGAAGGAAAAACAGGCACTCCCAACTGCTGACTCAAATGCTGAAGTTTTGGGGCACAGAATGCCTGTTGCTTTGAATGAGCAAGATGGGGGTGCAGTGAAGATTAATCACTATTGTAATACCAATGGTAATGAAAAAGCTACAAGAGGATCTTGTCATTTAAAGCACTTGGAGCTGTGGCTTCTCCTTCCTACAGAAAGTGCTCAGCTCTTTGAGGGAAATGGCACACACATGCCAGAATTCCAGCTTAGTATCTGCAGTAACATCAAACACCAGACACCAAGTAACACCACAGACATGTCCCAGCATTTGGAAGCAGGACAGTACACACATCACAGTGCTGCACCTGATTGACAGATACAATGTGCATCTGAATGGCATCTGCCTGACTCACAGGAACAACCAAATACAAGTGCAGACACGTGTGTGATTACAGGTACAAAACCCTCACAACATCACACAACAATCACACATCCATTTTATTCTTCCACTAACTGTATTACTAAATCTCTGCAAATCCTAACCTGAACCAGTAGAAACTTTACTACACACTAAGATACTGTGTAACAGTTAAATAATGACTGTTATCACTTAAAAAATAAATTTTTTTAAAGGATCAAAACATACAAAACCCATCCAGTTTCATTAGATTAAATGACCATATCAAACAAGCTTTGTCTCCACTACCATTAAGGAGATTCACAACACATTTCAGGAACAAAGTGACCAAGCCCACCAAAATGGTTTGCTTTGCTTTCAACCTGCTCAGCTGCCATCCATTCTGGGTCAATTTGTACTTAATCCTAGAGAAAAAGCACAAAATACAACCAGAAGAGTAGATATTATCACATGGACTGTAATTCTTTCCCTCCTATTACCATCCTAGTAGAGCTCAAAGATCATGCCCACCACTCCTCAAACATCAGGAATGTATTGTGCAAATGTCATCAAGTGAAGGAGGGAGTTCAATTTCCCCAAGAGACACTTCCACAAGAGAAAATGATAGACTTCATAACAAGTTTGCAATGCAAATAAGCAAGTTAAAAGCCTTAATGGTATGACTCAACACCATTTTAAGTGGGCAGAAGTGTTCTGTTATGTCCCATTGCTAATTTCTTCTTAAACATTAATTATACTCTAGTGAGAGGATTTATGTATTTGCAAGCAGGTATCAGTGGCCTGTTGAAACAATCATACTGTGGTACATTTCTTCATAACAGCAGAGGAATTTCTGGTCTCTGCAGACTATATTCATTAGCAAAAACACATAATACATAAACGTATCTATAAATACACAAAATGTATCATATAGAATTTTTGGTCACAAAATTCAGGAACAAAAGAAGCTACAGACATGCAATATAGTATTTAATTTCTGTGTTACACATTACATTTCTTTCAGAAGTGACTGGATTAGGGGACCCCTATGAAAGAAGACAATTAATTTCCATGGAGAACTTTTAAGCAAACTTATGAAGGTTTAAATAGTGTGCAGCAGGTAGAAGTTATAGCAAGCAGCTTGGTGTCTACAGCTCAAGAATAGACTGTAATGAGGAACAGAGTGCAAACACAACTGAGCCTCAGAGAAAATGGAAGGAGTTTCTCAGGGACAGAGAGGACTGCAAAGAGTTTTAGGCAATTCAGAAATTCACTGAGTTGGATAAAATCTGCTCTCAGGTTAAGACCCACTTGCAGAAACAGAGCAGAAAAGATCAAGTTGCTCATAAACTCTTATTTTTGCTTCTTTTATTTAACATGCTTGGTAATTTTTTTCTATTTAAAAAGTAAATTATTCCAGTACTTATTAAAATAAAATCTTGCTTTCAGAAATTAAAAGCTTTTATGCTTTTTTGGAGTAGTTCACCTTTGGAAAAGATCAAGGCACATCCAACTCCGAGCTCTGGGTAATTCAGTGTCCTCTTGGTTCCCAACCAAAAAGATAATATATAGCAATCTAGCTTGATCATAGAACCAAACTGCCAAATGAACAGTGGCTGGAATTCTTTTGGATGAGGTAGTAGCTACACATGTATGTAACAAGCCCAAAATATTAACTCTAATGCTTGAAATCATGACCTTGCCTTTATTTCAGAAGTCAAACTCGTCAGAATGGATTGTGCAGCATAAGGGAAATGGAAAGCCCTGAGCAAGACCTGTAGACCAAGAGAGAGGTAGCTGGCAAACTCTATGTGATTCCACAGTCCAAACCAACAGTTCAGTAGGACCAGATTACAAGGGCTGAGGACAAAGGCACCACACTTTACTTGTTGTCCAATATACCATTCTTAAAACATATGAACAAAGAGTAAGCTGCCCAGCTTCATGCATGGTACCCCTTTAGCAAGTGTGTTTATCCACGCTGTGAGAGCTGAAGTAGCAATACCAAATGCTGCCAAGAGCCAAGTTCTCCTCCTGTAGACCTCCAGTGTGTGGTTACACTGCTCTGACATGCCCATGCTATTCCCAGGATAACACAAATATTTCTGCAAAAAGGTTGTGCTATGTGAACATACCAGAGGAGGGTAGTATTTGCTTGGGCATCCCTCTATGGCACGCCATTGTGTTGCTCAGGAATGCCCTAAAATAGCAGATCAACTGCTGAACAGTTTTGTTAATCTGCAATGTCAATGATTTACTCAGTCTGAGAAGTGTCTTGGTCCCATACAAGACTACTATCAGTTTTTTACCCTTTTTTTCATCTCCAGATGACATTGAGTTTGGAAGAGTATAATGGTCAGTGAACCTTCTGCTTCCTCAACTCCAAATTTCTGATGGAAAGTTAACTTCTAATGCACGGCAGAGTGTCTGGTCTCCTTGTATAATCTCAGGATATTAGAAGGTATATTTTGACAGTATTTTGACATTGTATTGAAGGACAACTGGGCGAATTTATTTTCTTGAAAATCTGTCATTTCTCAATAAAAGATTAGCAACAAATCTTGTACTACTGTGGGACTCCCTTTTTCCCTTCTATGAAAGGACATTACCATTTCTTATTCTTCTGTTTCCTCATTAACAAGAAATCTGGAGGTTTGACATCTCAACAATTATGAAAGCAATCACAATTTACAATCAAAATAAGATTAAAAATTGGTTAAAATAATTTACCATGCTGTTTTCCTCACACAGCAAAAGCTAGAGGCCTGCTGAAATACAGCATTCTCATCACAGCAGTGAGTGTTCTTTGCTTTATGCTGCTCTAGCAGCTGCAGCCCATCTATTTGTTTTATTTGGCCTTTTGAACATCTGCATAACTTGCATTCTTCAGATACTAGGTTACTCCTTTCTCTGGATGTGGGGGTGGAGAAAAGGGAAGGGTGACAGAATCCTACAGTGTACCTGATTTTGAAATCCAACATACCTGAAGTGAGACACACAGATTTACATGCTTTAGATATTTTGTAGTCATAGAAAAAATTAAGAAAAAAAATCTTTTTCAGGTATAGCTTTTAACAATTCACTTCTAGGTATGTATAACAAAATTATTAGTAAGAAAACTAGCACAACAACAATGAATTCATAGCTCTAAAAACATTAATCCATCCAACTCCTATGGCTTAGTGGAAGTTATAGTCTGTGAAGAGCTAGAAGAATAATTAACAGATCACCTCTGACCTAAAGTCTGCTAATTATTACAACTAAGTCCCTCAGCACAGTGATAGCACAGCAAATGGGCATAAAACATGCAGGTCTTGCCACGCATACTGCTTAGACTATTGCAACCACTTTGTTAGAAGTGTGGGTCAAAACCCACCACCCAGAATTATTTGTCTTTTTTTTTCCTCCCCCAGCCAGTACTCCTCACAGGCTTCACTGCTTGCTCAAATGGTTTGTGACAAGCACAGGAAATGAGAGCATGAGAATCACTGACACCGGTGACAGAGGAAGCCAGGCAATGAGAAATTTGCAAGATTGTTTGCTACTGTCATTTGCCTTGGTGCACGAATTAATACTGCACCAAATTGCACTAAGTCCTACCTACAGTCATTACAAAAACCAGCAAAAGCTGCTTCAGGCTCAGGGTCAGTATAATCTACTGAAGGAAAGCACAAATCAATAAAATACAGATCAGATCCACAGCCACTGTAAACCACCAACGTTCCAGTGCATTCACATCAATTTATGTAATTTGTCTTATGAGTCCAAATAATGGTAGTTCACCAAGCCTCTAACACAGACTAGTAAAGAGACTAGGAAAAAATCCTGAAACTAGGGTAGGCAGTGCCCACTCTCCAGGAAAGGACAGGCATACTACAGAGAGGAAGAACCAGAGCTGCAGCTACAGCCATCAGCTTCAGAAGCAGCCATGATTAAATAATACATCAAATTAAAACACATGTAAAAACATGTCATATTTCCCGCTGCAGTCCAACTGCATTTGTTTAATAAAAAATAATTTCTTTCAATAGGCTTCAACTTCTTTCAAAGTTACATCTCGTTTCTAATTAGTCATGAAGATCAGATTACAAACTACCTGGTCTTTTCACACATTGCAACACTCATTAAGAACCAATGACTCCTGACCTTGGATTAAGAAATTTGAGGCCAGTTAGATTGTCAGCCTGAAATGAATGACACTTTATTGCTCCATCAAAACATTAAATGTAACTCTGAAGAAATGTTCACATCTACAAAAAAATTATTTTTCTAACTTCACTGTCAGACCTAATTAAAACCCCTCTACCTAAAAATCTTGTCCTGACAATTAAACAGAAATCCCTCTGCCTCTCCATTTTTACACTAAGTACTAGTTTTAAATTTCTAAAGTGGAGAAACATCAAACCAAAATTGTTTCTTAAGGTGATTTATTTCTCATTTTTGCTAAGATTAATGAACAACTGTAGTCCCCGAAAGAAGACAGCAACTGGATAGAGGCATTACAACAGCCCCTTCTCTTTTCATCTGGCAAGTAGGTAAGGCTTCAAACATCCTTAATTTCCTATAGCCACAGGGGACTTTAAAGGAATCCAAGACAAACTTGTAGACACTACTGAAAATCATCAACAATTGCAGCAGCCTTCTGGTTTCCCCCATATTTACCATTCACATCTTCTGTCACATAGGGAAGAGTGGTTGTGGATGACATCAGACATTTCAAGAACCATTTCACATATTTACCTCTTCCCTGCAAACAGCTCATCTCCATGCACGTGAGAGAGTTGGATAAATCTGAAGGAACTCTTAAGCAAGAACATTTTGCTACTGAACTGGGCAAGTAAAACCTATTGTAACAATTTACAAGCAACTGAGAAAAGACAAGTCTCAGTTAAAGTGCTTGAAATATCCTGCATGAAGAATTCTCTGTGTGAAAGAGGTTGTTATGAGGAAGAAAAAGAAATGCAAGAGAAAACAGATTAATATCTGGCCACTGAAGCAGTAGATTTGGACCATTTAAAGAACAAATCCAAAATCCACAAATGGACTTCTGACTTCATAATAGAAGTGCCAGTCAAGTTTAACTGTTCTTATCCACAAAAAACCCAGCCTCAATACCCAGCCAATGTGTGTGTTTCAGTATTACTAATAACATTTTTGCACTAATGTACAATAAATTACACTTTCTTCTTTCTGAAGAAGCTGTTTTTTTAATCAACTACAATCTGATCTTATTGTGATGTCTTGTTATATGAAATGTATGAAGGACTTCGATTCCATCAGTTTTATTTTCCACTCCTTTTAGCCTGTTTGATTCTATGTAAAATATTAATGAACCCCTTTAAGCAGTCCCTTGACTTCACTGGGGAACACATTACGCCTGTGTTAGTGCAGGCACATGTTGATGAGCACGAGAATGCTGCAGCCATTGAGGTTATAAGTGTTTTTTTATTATCATAGCAGCAAGTCACACCATGAATTGCAATAAAATCCCTTAACATTTTATTCAAATTCACGGTCATATTAGGTCAAGTGCTTGTGAATAAACTCTAGAGGATGGAGGTCTGGCTTTGAGACCGTTGTTACCAATTGGTTGCATTTTAATAGATTTATTATCCAGATCAAATTGCAGAGCTGTGACTTAATTTCATCAGGGACAAAATGTTTGTAAGATAAGTTTGAAAGGAGCAAGAGGAAGAAAAATAAATATGTATCTACATAAGTATTTTAGAGCCACCCAGACACATTAGATGATGATGTTCTGGTAACTGTGACACCACACTAGAACAACACATGCTTCAAGTTACTCCACTAGTAATCATGTTTTGCCACAAAAAATGCAGACCAGTGTTAGTGATACAAGTATTTACAGTCTTCAAATATAATAACCAAAACCAGATACATTTGCTCTAGATAAAATCCTTGTAAATAATGCTGCTCCTCAACAATGTGGTACAAACACAGCGTCAGTATTTCTTGGATACCGAATTTTAAAAGACTGTCAGCTCCTCACAGGATAGCCAATATCCTGTTTTTTTCTGATCTTAATGCTAGCCAGTTTGCTGAAAGCGTTATTTAATCTAATTATGGAATATCTCTCATAGCATAAATATTCCAAGCTCTACAGCAGGCTTCCATTTGTAACTCAAGAGTAGTATAAAAACAAGAGTTAATTGCCTGTACAAATATTTCAGGGTAGCGTTTACGTAATCTACAGTACATTAAGTACCAGAGTTGTGCTCTACTGATAGGTGAAAGAACAACTCTGAAAGGCAACTGCGTTGCCAATTAGCTTTCAACAAATATGTACACAAGCTGTGCTTGCAGGCTTGTGCTCAGCTTCCTCATTCTCCTCAGACTGCCTGCTTTTATAATGGTGAACTCCTTTCTACTCAAATGCCCAGCTAACTTCACACTGCTGGAACAAGGGAAGATGGCATATTTTATTTAGTTGGAATTGTAACCCATCCAAATTTAAGATCATGACCTGTGACCAAAGCCACACTCCAGTCACAAGGACTGAACACAAATTCCTTAGTCATGTATGAGCAGGGGGGAAATAAAAAAAAAGAAATTGAAAAATCTTCCATTGTAGTTAGTCCAAAGAGGATGAGAGTTTGAGAAAAACATCCCACAAGTCCCAGCTCCTGCATGTCAGTCCTCCTCAAGGAGGCTGAGCCAAGAACATGTACACCCACGTGCATTAGCTCTCTGCAGCAACACCATGTTTTTACCCAACACAGTTGTACACAAATTAAGAAATAAACCTAAGTTCACAAAACCACATGAAGAGACTAATGCTGGCAGTCTTTGGGCAAACCTGCACGGTGCTCCACCCAGAAAACAGACTTCTTTTAACTCAGGAAAGCTGATTACCTTGGGCAGAGCCCTGTGCCTCCGACACTGCTGCTTTGCTTTGGGTACCCAGATTTTGTCACTAGACAGTAGTTTGGGTGTCACTGGACAACAGTGTGCAAATCCTTTGTTTTACCTCCATAGTTTGCTTTGTAGACAACTGCTACCCACACTGTAATAGAGTGGGTCTAAAAGAAATTATTTTGCAGTTAGCTTTTCAATAAATGTTAAAACAGATCTTTCTGCAATGCTTCAAAGTTTCAGCCGTTTTCATAAAATATTTTTATCTCAACTTTCCCCTCCTCCTTCCACCCTCCAAATTTTAAAAAAAAAGTTATTGCAGTTACTAAGATGGAAATATTCTGTAGAATCAAGAGAGTTAAACCAATTCCAGAATTCTGCTTCATAAATTCCTTTGGCTCACATAATTTATGTTATATAAATTGTAATTTTGATAATAAGGCAGCTGAAAATAAGTCTAGTCTTGTAAGTTGTGTGGGTGTATGGTTATGCTTATATAAAAGTTTAGTTATCTGCATTACTTCATAAAGGTATGTTTAAGTGTGTTTTCATGGATATCTATCCTCTCTGTGGGCATGTTTTCTTTCAGTATTTAAGAAAAGTATCGCTATGCCACATAGCGTAAAGCTTGTGAAACCCTTTTGTTAGGTAAAAGTCAGCAAAGCCAGTTCTTCAGCTAGTAACCTCATGCTATGAAACCGGCTGGAGAGAGAGAGGGGAAGGAGGCATGGTGAGACATGAAAGTAGAGCAGGGAGCAGGGTGGCCTTGCTACTGCTGTGTTAGAGAAGTAACTTCTCTTGCATTTTCTGTAAAGCAGCCCGTATCTGACTCGGTTACAACAGAAACGACTGCCTGATGATCATTCTTGGACAGCCTAAAGGTACCAGAGAACAACCAGCTGCTCCTCTGATTCATTTATGTGTGAAGGTCAGTTTAACATACTGACAATCCTTCGTTTGCTGATGCAGTGAACGGCACAAACAAGCCCCCCTACTTTTTTTCTCTTTTCAGTGACTCTTTTGGAAATGCATTGGTCTCAAATACAGTGTGTTACCAAGCTGGGATGTCTGCTTCCTAGAGTGGCTTATCTGCCCACAACTTTAGCCTTTCTCCAAACAAGTATTTGAATTTCTGTTGAGGGACAGAGGACCTGACACGCATTTCAACAAAACAAAAGGGTCAGCTTAAATTTACCTTCAAGTGCAGCAGTATTGAGAAACAACTTGGAAGCAGCTTGTATAGCTTAGGTTGTGCAGCTAAGCCTGAGCAAAGGAACACCTCCTTGCTCCTGGGTGTGACGGGCCATGCCTCCCATTAGGGAGGATGAGCAACAGCAGCCCCAGTGCCACTGCCGGGGGAGAGCTTTTGGCACCTCTTCACTTACGGTGACATTTCCTTCAACAAACAAAACCTCAGCTGTTCGAGTGCCTTTATCGGTCTTTAACACGGGGCTTTAAAGCCCAAGTTCAGCTTTTCAAATAATAAGGAAGGGGACTGAAAAACTCATTTCTGATGCACCTCTTTCAGATCACAGAGGCCCTGGGATGAGTAACATACATGGTAGGTAAAGGAAGAAAAGCTATATACTGCTAAGTACACTTATTACTTGTGATGCACTGCAACAGAATCAAAATAAAAGACTGAAAATACATATGGTGACTAGACTAAAATAATTATTAAAGAAAGGCCATAGGAGAAAAATAATTTGCAGGAATAATACAAGCCTTGTAATAAGCTATGTTATCTTTACATGATTTTTAAAGTTTCAGATTGTGTGTGTATATACACATAAACATACAGATTCACATATCATACTGCAGTATCTAAGTAGTCAAGATTTTTTTATTATCTCCAATTACTCACACAGTAACATATGTTGCTCTGTTTTAGCTTACATTTAAATATACATAATCATTATTCTCCATACACTTGAAAACTTCCTTGTCCTTCCCCACTCACTACATACATTAGACCTTTCCAATTATATCAACTGCAGTTATATTCCAATGTAATGATGGAATAACTTGTAAATGATATATATAGAACTAGCTATGCACCAAATTGTATTTCCTCCTCCTAGAAAAAGGTCTGAAGATGAACAAAAGGTTTATGCTGCTGCTTTTAAATAAAGTACAGTTATATCCTTTAGTTTGTATTAAGAGTTAAAAGTACTCATTTGCTTTAAGAAATATATTCTTTAAAATTACTCTTTTAAACTTTCCTTTTATATTTGTGTAACTGTCAGGTTTGTGATTTTTAACATTATTATAGCGGTAAAAACATGAAGAGGGAAAAAATAAGACTTAAGAAATATGAACATTTCCTGTCCTCTGCCATTCCCTCTAATCCTTTACAGCAATATAACTTGTGGTTAATGTTAAATATCTAGTGGTATCATTGAAGGCAGCACTTAGCCCTATTCACGTACCTTGATATTAAGTGTTGTCAAATTGCTTTTCTTACTACTGCAGTTTAAGAAAATGAAACCAATGGCAAGAGGAAAATTCTGGAAAACTAAGGATGTTCACACATGAGGATCTCTAAACTCTTAACTCTTCAGAATTATGTGAACACAGTACCCTAACAGCCAGAAATGATGCCAGTTGCAGGAACTGAAGTTTTCTCCTGGCAGGTCACCTACAGAAAAGCCCCTTGCAACCTCCCACCTCTCTGTCCCCTCAGAACCACACCGACTTTTCAGGCAGCATCCTGGGCATTCTACTGCTTCCACACTGATAAGGTGAATGTGGCAGCATGTCCTCAAAATATCACTTGAAAACATAAAAGCACCCAAAACAACCCACCTATGAGACTCGTCATTCTGACAGCCTGCTGCAGATCTGAAATCAGCCTACATCTGTTTAAATACATGTAAGGTGGCTGCTTGGCAGATTAAAGCCAGGGTTGCTTTGATTTGTCTTCCTGCTTCACCACCCCTCCACTGTGAAAGATGGAATTCACTGAAAATTCTGGCAGGGGAAAGCTTGCACCAAAACAGGGAAATCTGTAGCAAACCAGAGGTGGTCCAGGCACACACTGTTCCCTCCCTGATGCTGATGAGCACACAGAATATCTGACATGCTATCTTCTTCCAGAGTTCCCCTCAGACCCTGCACTAGGAGCATCCAAAGAAGACCTTCTGTGGCAACACACAACCAGGCCCTGAGATGGGTCCCAGGCTCCATCCCCAGCAGCTGCACTCTGCTGTGGTGTGCACACAGAGCTGGACATTCAAGACAGGAGCCAAAGCTGAACAGGGAATTTCAGGGCTCTCTGCCTCTGGTGGGGTGACTCCAGCAGCTTCTTTGTCAGAGTGCAAAAGGACAAAAACCAAGGGAAGGAGAGTGGCAAGAACAGCCAATGTTGCTCAAAAGAATTTTGTGTTCCTTTTATATGTAATAAATGTGTAGAGGGAACAAGCTGATTTTAGCACCCTCACTCTTCCATGTTTAGTTGCATTCCTTTTCTGCTATTTAACTCCTCCCATCTCAAAACCAAACAAATCCCACAATAAAAGAACCCCAAATATCTGCTAACTTATAAGTCAGGAATATTTCTTTGATTCAGTTCCAGGTCCCAAAGCTGCACTAAGTTTGCAGAATTTTACCTGAATTTCTGATGCATCATCAGTTTTAGACTGCTAACATTTATCTCTCGGTAATACTGATCTATAGTTGTGCTAATTTTAGAACAATCTGAATCAATTCTGAAAACTGAACAAAACTATTGAAGCACCATAGGTAAAGCTCAGTTAAAATCCTGTGCTAGCTTTTCTTGACTGATATTTGAAACCATACTACTCATCAATACTATGGATTAATATTGACTTTTGCTCTTCAGCTCATAGTATTTCTCCAGCTGTATTTAATGGCTATTACTAAAATTATCTGCATTTTAATTTTTCAGCATTCAAATTTTTCTACTACTTTCCCAACAGATTTCTTTTATTATCATTTTTTTGGCCCACTGCCCTTCCTCACAGTGTCCACAATCCGTGGAGAAGAGATTGCTGATGGCGTTATCACAGGCAAACAGAATGAAGCTAATGGTAACAGGCACTCCTTGCTAGGTAATTATTATAGGAGAAGGAATGCAAATGAGCCCTAATCTGTCTCACACAATGGCAGAGGTCTCAGATTTGCATTAAACCTTTTGCAGCTCTCCCAGATTGGGGACTGCAGATAACAATGCATCTGCAGCCCAGGCTGCCCCAGCAGTTATTACATTGTGCCCCAGCAGGTACAGTGTCCCTGAATGACTCTCCCCACCCCATTTATATCTCCAGTCCCCTCCTCCTTCTCTCCTTCCCCCCAGCTTTGCAGGAAAAAAACCTAATTGTGCATGCCATTTGGCTCGATTCATGTTTACAATGAAGAAGAAAGCAGCACTGTTTGGTAATTATAAGAGGGAAATGGACATCAGGAAATCTCCATTCTATTCCCAGCTATGTCATACACTTGCCAAGGAACTGAAGGAAAATAACTTTGCTTTTCTGTGCATCCATGTGTTCAGTTAGAAATACAGGATTGGCGTTTGTAGCAGCCCAACAGACTCTCATTTCACAGAGGCACCTGCTGAACACTTTCAGGAAGCTCATGCTAGACTTCACTCAAATCTAGGCTGAGTTCATGATAAGCCGCGGTCCTTCAGAAGAACCACTGCCTAGATCTCCATTCCCCATCTGATAATAGGTTGTAAAGAATTATATTCTTTTCCAGCACTGTGTTCTACTATAAAAACACCTGCCAGCTGGGGCCATGCTCAGGGCTCACACAGGTGTCTGGCCACTAGCAGATCTTAAAAGAGGAAGGTGTAGGAACTATGTTTGAGGTGCTCTGATCATATAGCAAAAGGTTTTCCCAAACCTTATCTTTTCTAACTTCTTCCGTATGGCTTGTTTGGATTAGGAGCTTTGGAGTCAAATGTATTGAACCTTTCCCAAGTGAGTCCCTGGTCTGAGGTCAAAACTCCTTACCAGCATGAACAGTGTTTTTCCCACACTATTGCCTTCTTTCTTGGATGCTCATTTTCTCCTGAGACATTTTTATCAAATAGGTTACTTCCAAAATTGATCTTCAGGAATCAAAAGTTTCTGCTACAGAAATGCAGGCTAGAAAATGGAGACTACCAAACTCCAAGTGGGCATATAAACTAACTTCTTAGCATACCAACAAAAAAACCCAAACCAAACAAACAAAAACCCACCAACCAAAAACAAACCAAACAAAAAGACAACCCCCCATAAATCAAAACAATAAACTACTGCCAGAAATTAACACATTTTTTACAACAATAGCTAAAAAACACAGCTGTAGAAATTGCTACAGTTTTTTAAATACCATGTAACAATTTAGTTTTTCAATAATCAAAGTTTTGCTCATTTCCGTCTCATGGTGCAGTAGGTAGGGCACCACTTACTGGAATACACTATACATGTCTCTGGGGTAGTCCCTGATAGCTGCATGGTATCCTCAAGTATTCATCACACCTAAACAATCAGTTTTAAAAAGTAGTTTTTTTACATGATGCTATGGCTCTGTTATGATATTGAAGTTCACTGAAACAATCTTCTCCCATTTGCACTGACATTTAAGGTTCTTGCCACTTGGAAGGACTGATATGGTACAATATTATGAATGATCAATCTTAACATCAGAAAAGCAAATCAGTGTCTTGTACAGGTTAGTTCCTGTAAAACAAAAAGAGGATTTTCATTCATCTGGTTCACAAAGCTGAAAACATTTTCCCATGTAGTCTTTGTGTTGACATTCCAACACCAGAGAGCATTTCATTCAGAACACAAGGGGGTATTTTTACATTATCAAGGCATGGCAGGTATCAGAACCTACAATTTAAATTCTAACATACTCAGGTTCAGATTTGTCACTGGTCTCTAGGCTGCTCCTCCCCAGTGACCAGGTACTAGCAACTGCCTACTGGTGCCATTTATATGTGCATAAGAACCTTCTTCCAAACCCAGATGTACTTGTGGAGAGCCTCACCCTTGGAATCACTTGGAAGTTGGGGATTACCACACTGCTGCTTGGACCAGCAAAAGCACCAGGGCACAGAAAGTCAGCAGGACAGCCCAAACCAATTTTACTGCCACCTGAACACACCTGGCTGACTCTGCCTGGAGTGGACTCAGCTACCTCACCTCCTCCTGCCCACATATCTGGGGTGGTGGAGGGGGAAAGGGAGGAATCCTGGAAGATAAGGAACAGGGAGCACAGATGTCTTCATGGGGAACTACTGCTCACTCTGTGACCCTTGGCCCATCACCAAAGCCATGCACTTCAGGACCACTCTCACATTAAGCATTAACTCAGGCAGTTCAGCTGTGTTGCCGAGTAGCCAGTCAAATATTTACAAGGGTTTCAGAAGGTGCAAGATTAACCTCATCCTTTCAGTGTAAAACCCAACGTCCACGATTTCATATTCTGTTGTGCAAAGCAAGAAGTCACAATTCTGAAGCTTTGAGACTTGTAACACAAAGTCGTTAGAAAGAATAATCCAAACAGGAAAACTAAGAGGGACTCAATGCACAATGTAGACAAAATACTGGCACCACATACAGTGCTGGCAAGTAGAGCAGCATGCTGTGTTCATAAGGGGGAGAACAAGTAAAATCTAGCTCCTAGAGTGGTGATTGCAACTTCACCTGAACAGCAGCTTTCCCTTTGTCCAGCTGCCTCCAGGTCATTTTACGGCAAAGACAAAAATTGTCACTGGGCTTTCAAGGATCTCAACAGCTTTCCAGCCCTGGGCTCCCCCCACCCGGCCATTCTCAGCAGCCTTTTGAGAGTTCCCCTCTATAGCAGCATTCTGCGTTTCAGGGATTCAACCTTTCAACTGAAGCATGAGAGATCGCTTATACTGTTGAACCGGTGGAGCTGCCAGCCTCCCCTTTGTTGCACAAGGATTTACACTTGAATGGCGCTGGGAAGCAGAGTCTTTTAAGGAAAGGCTGGTGGGGGGAAGACAATTTCCTTGCCAGCATCCTATTCGCAAATCACACATCTACCAGCTCAACTTCTCCAGTTCACATAACTACAGGGACCTTATCGAACCACTAGTTTATAAGTTTACTGTAAGGTGACTTTTATGAATCAGTTGCTAATTTTAGCTTACTTCAAGAAGGATATATATAGTCATAAGAGAAGTTCATTTCGAGCCTAAATGTGGGCACTTAATGCAATTCGGTCCAATGTAAATTACGTCATTATCTTAATGTATGACTCATTTATGTATCTCCTATTATAGCCTTGCATTACCATGCACATCATAGTCCATCCAATGGCTTCTACAGCTTTTCAAGAGAGACACTGGGGAACACCACAATGGCACAGATGCACTGCAGAAAATCATCTGAAACTAAAGTATGCAAGCCTGCTCCAGTTTAACAGTGGCACGCTGGCTTTGGCCCTCTACTTAATCATATGCACAAGTAGCACAAGCCTGGTGCGTTTCTGTTCTTAAGCTGAGAACGGGTAGATAATTACTTATTGGTTTCAGGCTATGTTAGCAGTTACCAAGCAGTATCATATCGCTGCCTTTCAAACAGTGGCACTCTGGTAAATCCACACAGTTTTTTGTTTGTCTGCTTGCCTGCTTGGAAGCATAAAGCCTGCTATCTCCAAAGAAAAATAACAGCATCCCAAGTTTGAAAATTGGCAAATGCTACTCTGGCATAGAAAAAGATCTGCAAGGAACATTCCTTCTGGTTTTAAAATGTTACACCTGCTTCTGATTAGATTCTATTTCCTGAATTCTGAATTGGCCACATGCTGAAACGCACAGACAGCACAGCCTGCAGAGTGCAGCAAGAAAAAGGCTAGCACAATCCAGAGCTGGTGGCAAACCACAGTCCCCATGAAAACCACATGTGCCAGAGACCAAATATTTTGCATTTTGCTTACTGCTAATAAAGCTGCTTCACTTCATTAAAAGCAGCTTATCATTTTATCTACTTGCTCTGATTAATTAGCCTCTAGTTAAAATGAATGAGCACTTGATTCGAGGATTCTATTAATGTGACACTGGTGAACCACCACTTGCATGCTTCTTCCATCCTTCTCCTTTTACTCTTCATCCTCTCTACACCCAGTGTCTTATTAGGCCATTCAGATTGACATTCCAAGAACCCTTTGAGGATTTCAAAACACTTTTAAGACAGAGGTCAGTAAGGAAACGTCCCACAGTCCAAAATTCTTCCAAGGCTTAGCTTTCCTGCTGGAATACACAGATGTATGTAATCTACTTCTCACTGCAATTATGATCACAAGCTTGGAAAGAAACAGCTTGGAAAGAAGAAAGAGGGAAATAGACTGCGTTACTGGGAACAGGGGCAAAACAACAGTACCTTTAATACATACAACTTATTTGTCCTTCCAGAATAAAATAATTTTAACATGAAGCACAAACAGCAGTCAGTTCCATCAAAAACCTGACTTTCTTAGAGAGCGAAGAACTTCCTCCCAAGCCAAATACCATGTGCTGTATATGCATAAAGACAGCTTCTGCTACAGTATATGCCTACAGATTTCACAGTTGCATATGACCGCCAAAATCTCAATTTCTAGCAGCAAAAAACGTATGTTACCATTATTTAGCCAAGCATCTGAAGACTGAAATACATCCTAGCTGCTCATTTTGCTGGAAAACATTGCTTTGCTTCATATACCTAATCTTCTTGTCTGATCAACTGATTTTATTATGACTGTCAGAAATGCCCAAATGTATTTGGGAAACTTTAAAAAATAAACCAGGAAAACTCAAAGCTACACACTTTCCCTTTTCCTTCTTTAAAATGTTAAGCATCCATTCTTTCACAACAAGGCCCACCAGAAGACTGACAAATCATTAGGCCTAAAACTGCAACAAATCCGTATTTTGAGGGAGGAATGGAAGGAAAGAAGGTGAGGAGAAGGGGAAATAAAACTTCCTGGGTCAGTCTAACATTTGGATCTAATTTCCTGTTTAATCAAGAATAGTAAGTAGAATAGTAAGGAAGTGACTGGAAACTTTCTATTTATGCTACAAGCAATTTAAGAGATCTCTTTCAAGAGAATAGCTTGGTTAGGGTATGAACTGCAGACTACAAGCACAAGCTTGAAATTCACCATCCAGCCAGACAAGGCTGTATGTGAGAAGGCACCAAAGCAGGATCTGGTTTACATCACATGGGCAGTAACTGACCATGAGTCACTGATGCACTTCAGCTGGCTTTTAAGGCCATCAGCACCAGATAAAAATGTTTTAGGACACATTTTGCAAAGCACTTCACAGCCTAAGTTTACCTGGCCAGTTGAAATCTGTATAGAATTTTCTAGACAAAATTTCTTTGTGGCAAGGCTTCCAAGATGAAATATCTTCTGTCCTGCAGTTGGCAAGATATTTAGTGCAGCTCTGCTATAATGACTGGGCTAACTGGAGTCTTCCTGTGGGCTAAGCCCAAAAGTGATGAGACAGGATGAATGATTTCTGCTACCACAGCCTGGGCTGCAAGCAGTACTCAGTCCTGACAATACCCCAGGCAATACCACATAAAATCATGTGTAGGCCAAAAACAGTAGAAGAGACAAAAAAACCTGGAAAAGATGATTTTGAAATATCAACTCGTGATTTTGGATTCATACTTTAAATACTTAGTTTAGGAATGAAAAATTCTGCTGGCTTGGGTTCGTTATTAATTTTTTATGTATGACCAAATTTTTGTAACTTAAAAATAATTCACATGCTTCTTTGTGTACCTGAAAGAGGGAGCAATATGCATCCAGACGGGTCATTTCCTAGCAGAAGACGACAGTTTATCACTTTTAAGGAAATAAGGTAACATTTTTCACTGCTAATTTCAACAAGGACTTTATAGCTGACTCAGGCCTTGCAGCTTTCTTTTTGAAGGATTAACAGAGAGTGTAAACCAAAGAAAATACCAAAACCTGCCACCTACACTAATACCTATGCATTACATTTTGTTCTTCTCAGCCATTCATTATGGATTAGAACAGGCTCTCTCAGAAACTCCTTCTGTAGACTGGCAGTTGGTAGTGCCAGGGCTCTGCAGCAGTCACTGCAATCCACTCAAGCCAGAGAGCTCCTCCTAGGAGCTCTCCAAAGCTCCAGAGAGCACAGGAAGTCACCTCAATGCTCAGGGCAATACCTATACACCAGGGGTAATGGTGAGCAGGCAGCTGGCCTCCAAACACATCCCTTCAATCCCTGGGTGTGGATGAAAAGAGGAGTCAACCAATGACCCAACTGCAGCTCATCAGAGTGGTAAAGAGGGGAGGGGATGAGAGGAGGCTTCAGCACCAGGGAACATGCTCCTCCATATAGCACTTATTCCTAATAACAAACTCAGTTCTGTAGTCAGCAGTTGTAAAATATACCTGGAACACAATGACGAGGAGGAATGTCCAAAACTCCACTGCATTATGGACAACTGAGGCAGGCAGAGCAGAACTGCTGAAACTGGGGAAAGCCAAGCAATCCAGAGTTACTCTGCTAACACTAAGAACTGCAAGGTTTTAATGAGGGACAACAAATGGTCATTGGCATAGCCACAGTACTGGGCAGGGGCACACACACACCACAGGACAGTACCTTCTAGCCCTCCATACACATAGAGATGCCCCAAGACAAGCCCTGGCAACATTCTCACCTCATCTCCCTAAAACTCTACTCACTCATGTCTGTGGACCTGTCAAGTTTGCCCTCAGAGAAGGGCTGACTCAGACAACTGAAAATGGTAAAAAATCAGAATTACGGTTCGTACTACAGCTTTAACCTATCTTCCTGTGCCTAGATATGCTAAATTTTCATTCTGCTTATTGCCATTTAGACCTTGTCTATGGAAAAAGAGATTTACAAGCAAGTTAATTTTAGCTCTGAACTCTCCACTTCATGTATGCTTAAAACCACCAAATATGTTTAAACTATCTTTCTGGAGGTACAAAACAAGCATTTAGCTTTCTAAAATCTACATGGTAAACATATTCTAAACATAAAAATTACCTGAAAAATGCACTGCTGGGATAGAAGTTATTTTTCCTTCTCCAATCAAGTTTATGAGATTAAGTCTTCTCCATATCAGAATAAAGAATTAATACCTGTAACATTCATGAAATGAAACTGAAAAAAAATCAAAGGTTTTACTAAAAAGCAAGGGAGGGCAGGCTTATTGTTAAATTAATGAAGTACTTAAAGACGTTAAGCAGTGGCAAAGTCCTGATTTAAAGTGGGAGATGGTTAAGGCTTTGCAAATTGAGAACTCTGGAAGAACCTGTCATCCTCTCCTAAGGTGCAATACAGCTTTGACAAGCACATCATTTTACTGAATACAGTTATTGAATGAGAAATCCTAACCCCAAAGATCTCAAAGGATTTGAGGGAGAAAAAAATCCAAGACCTGAAACAAATACCTTGTTGAAATGCTTTACAATCGCTCAAGAGCTGTGAACATGATTTATATATGAAAAGAAAAATATGAACAATTAGGGCAAACTTCTGACTGACAGCTAAGTTATTACAGACATGGTGTTTAACATACAGTGTCACCCACCTGAAATGTTAGCTAGCAGCACTATCACCTTTCCTTTGGAGAGGGCTCAGGTTGATACCAATAAAAAAGGAAAATAGGGAAATGATGAGGAAAATAAAAGTTCTTGTAAAAAATCAGTGAAAAATTGTCATTCTAGATGCACTGATACAAAACCTAACTTCTGAAAAAATGTGAATGGAGGTAGGGTTCTTCTTTCAACAAACAAAAAAACTGAAAATTATCTTTGCTTAAATTTAGTTTAGAGGAACAAGCAGAGAAAAGTACAGCATTAAAGGCAAAAAACCAAAACACAGCAAACTGTGGCTCACTGGATAGCCTGATCTTTAGTTGCCTTGCCCCTACCCTGCCTCTCCCTCTCCTTTCTGACCCTTCATTCAACACTTCCAAACTGAGGAGTGTATGTTCCTCATGCTCCACCTCTACTGAATTTGCTCTAGTCCAACATACGGGCAAGAATTTCCTCTTGCTTTGGTTCTCAAATTTCACTGTCACATCCAGCCTCTCCCCCCGGAGCTTTTCACCCCGAGGACTACAGTCTGCATGACTGCATTTGATAATACAGACTCTGCTGCTTACATACGGTACATTTGCAGACAGTTAAAGCATGTTTTACAAAGGTACCGTAAAGGGGTTTAGCAACACACACTTCCTGGGCGTGCAAGCCTGCAGCCTGGAAAGGGACCCTGTCCAACACGGGACAGTTTCCCTCTCCTCAGTCGGATGAAAAGGAGCACACAGCGACAAGGCCTTTGTTCTGGAGCCGTTCCCAAGCTATGGCTTCAGAGGAACGATCTGTCCCACATGTTGCAACCCAGGAAGCATGTGCAGGAAAAGGAGGAGGGGAGCAGCAGGCAGGGATTCCCCTCCAAATTTCCAGTGCTGTGCAAGAGGGACAAACAGATGTATCCAGCCAGAGAGAAACAGCAGCAGGCTGTGCACAGCCTCTCAGCTGACCTTATTGAACTGAGCAGTGGCACTTGGCTCCA
This sequence comes from Sturnus vulgaris, assembly GCF_052056855.1. Taxonomy (NCBI): domain Eukaryota; kingdom Metazoa; phylum Chordata; class Aves; order Passeriformes; family Sturnidae; genus Sturnus; species Sturnus vulgaris. The sequence continues at coordinate 14,551,385 of NC_142250.1, forward strand.
CTGCACATCACTGCATATGACATATGCTGGGAGGGAGACAATGACGAGAAGCGATGCTCACAATCCTGCAAAACAGCTCTGAAGCCTGTGCTTCCCTCAGCCCCCAACCCAGGGAGTATGAAGGCATTCAGAAACAGAACAAAAACTCAGCTGGAGCTACGAATCCTCACAGAATCTTTTCCCCACACGTGCACCTCAGCCAAGCCTGCCTCATCTCAGTGTGCCCCAAAATTTAGTGTTTCAAAGGAATTTTAGAGCCTTTGCTTGTTTGGAAGAAAACAGGTTCAGAAGCCAAGGCAGCTCCTGCAGGCTCCTCTCAGCATCAGTGGCAGAAGCAATGCCTGTCTGCTACAGCACAGGCAGCTGTATTCTTTAGTCTGGCACCAAGGAGGAAAGCTATCATCCATTTTAAGTTAGATTCAGGGAACCAGCTGGGGACCAGCGATTGCCATTTTTGAAGTGCACGAAGAGGAGTGTAACCAGCCTTTCCATAGTAACGAAGATTAGCGGCCTTGAGTCTGACACTCCTCCTGCATTAAAAGATAGGAGACAAAGAGAGAGACAGGTAATTACATAGAAGGAGCCCTGGGGAAATTGCAAACTCCTTGAGAACCCTTTAGCTGGTCTGTACGTTTCTCCTTGTCTCCGCTTCAGCTGAAGGTCCCCAAGAAACATTTGCCCATTAGATCATTAGCTTTATTGCAGAAAGTAGCCAGACAGCTGGTAGTGGCTGTTCAATAAAGACTTAGCTTGCCTCTGCACCAGCAAGAGTGAGATGGAGAATGAGAAAAAGAACATCCCAAGGCACATTACCTGTCTGGAGCTTATCCTTGATATGTTAGTGTATCTAGTCAGTGTGAGGGGTCTGACAAATGAACTCTGACAAATCTTGCTGGGGCAATTTAAGCCATTATTGAATCTCACTGTCTTTCAAAACCCATCACAAATGTTAGCACCACCAAGCAATCCAGCAGGAAAACTTGTATCATGAACTGGCCTCTCCAATTCAGAATCTAGCAAGTTAGCATAAAGCCCTTCTCAGTGCTCAATTAAGTTGTTAAGTCTGAACCAGAATAGCTGAGGTCTAGACAGAAGATACTGCCTCCACTACAAAGAGCATGAACATCTATCACAAAGATGGAAGAGGAAATGACATCTCAAAGCACTGCAGCTCCTAAGCAAATACAAATCTCTTATATTAAAATACATATGCAATTTGTCTAGCAACAAACTTGAGTCTACTCGTGCAGCTCACCATGCTCTATGAATCAGCACTAATTTTTTTTGAGGTTATATATCCCTGACACATAAACTGAATGTCTTGCAGTAGAAAGATGGATATGGATTTTCCCATCACTAGATAACTGCAAAATTAAATTCCTCTCACACATCACATTTTGTACTTCTGCCCAAAACTTGCAAAAGTCCAGAGAGTTAAAGACTTGCCATGTGTTTCACCATTCAGACCTGGAGTTGGGCTTCCACATAGCTCCTGCCTTATCCGTCAGTGATACAACCAGCCACAAAACCAGGACAGACACCAGAGAAGACATCAGGTTTCAAAAACTAACCAAACAACAACCAAACCAACCTATATTTTTTGGACATGTGTGATAATAATAAAAGAAACACTTCAACTTTTCTTCTCCAGACTTAACTCTCTGTCTTTCCATCTAAACTGATATTCAGGCAAAGATTTAGTTAATCAGTCTGCTATACAAGAGTTTTACTTTTTTTCCTCTGCAAACATTTAAAATATATCTCATCTTCTATATTTTCTCAAGGGACAGTATCCTACACTTAGTAGGAGAGCAAGAAGTGCACAAAGCTTCTCTTGGCATTCCAGTATTAAAAGGGCAATCCACATGAACCAGAAGATTGGCTAAACTCCATGTAGACGAACTTCTTCTGCCATCACCTGCCCTTCCAGAAGGAGCAGAGCAGGCAAGACACCTTGAAAAGCAGATAACAATTACCCCTTACCTTTCTGAAGAGGCCGCCGCCAATTAGCACATTCCTGAAGCTTCTGAATCAGGCAAGAAGAATAAAGGAGGGAAGGGGAAAAAAAAAAAAAAAAAGGGGGAGGAGGGAGCTGTTTTCTTCCTCAGCACAACAGTATTTCCTGAGGGGAGGAGAAAAAAAAAAGTAGAAAAAAGGAAATAAGCATTAGCTTTCATGATTTTCGAAGAGGCTGTGATTACAGCTCTTGCTTGGCAAAGCTACTGCCACTATTTCTGCAGTTCTAAAATACCAATTTAGGGTTTCCCGTATTTTCTCTATTGTCACCTTATCAAAATAGGGAATATGAATGTCAAGTCAACCACTACTAAGGAAAGCAAAGAGATTCCTGTCAGAATGGGATAAAGTCCCATACTAGAATGGGTTAAAGTCCGATTCAAAAATATTCTCGAGCATTTATTCTATTAAGTAAACATGCTTCAGCCAAGCTCACACCCACTTCTGTAAAAATTCAAATGAGCCACATTTACTATCAAAATAGTTGGCAAAAGGCAAATTCCAACATGCATACTGAACATACAGGTATATACCGACATTCAAGTGCTTATGTACTCTGTTCTGAGAGAATCATACCTGCAATTATGAGGTATTTGCAACTAATCATAAATTCTGCTTCTTTTTAAGACTTCTCTTTTTCTTAAGACTATCTATGCCAGCTATTTAAAATCTTTCAGTAACGGCAAGAGTAAGTATTTGTGTGGGGTTTTTTTAAAACAGAATGAAGGGAAAGGGATCTAAAAAACCTTTTGACTAAAGGTACCACTTAGAAATCAAGCTTCACTCCCATAAAACCACAATTCCTCACCTCAGACCATCTCTCTCTCTGCCCTACTCCTAACATGACTTTAAAGAAACTTACAGACACAGAGATTTAATGGGCCCCTCCCTACCTCCAGTACCTGCCTCTGATGAAAGGCAGGAAAATCAAGTGGAAAATTATTTTAAAGTGTGCATGCAAGACATTAACATCTTTGAGGAAATGGCAATCAAGGTTTTCCACGGGGAATGAACAAAGGGAAACACGTCCAGTCTGTTCTCCATCACACTTTGTTGGCTTATATTCATACAGAAAAGCTCTACCCTTTTCTGTCCCATGGAAAATCTGAACACAAATTCTCAAAATAAGGAAAAAAGTCTACTCTACCTTACATTTCCACACACACTTCTGCCATCTCTCAAAACAACAATTAACCCATGTGCTAACAGCACACAGATCCTAGTCTCCCGGAAGAGAATTTAAATAAGGGGCCCCAACAGATAGGAAACAACATAAAAGGCAGCACTTCTATTACAGCATCTCCCTCAAAGCCACCATGTCTGTCCAATTCTAAATGGCCACAGTTCCTGCATTTCTCTAGGGGACAAAAGCTCTCTTTTTCTCTCCTCCTGTCAGCAAGACTTAAAGCTGCAAGAGTAATTCTGTCCAGATTCCCCTCTAGATAGGCAATGATTTAAAGAATTCATGAAGTAACAGTGGCAGTGTAAATAAACAATGAAAAACTAAATAAAGATCACAGAAGACAACACGCAGAAAATGTGCACTAAGGAGAGAAAGAACAAGCTCAGTGATTCGAAACCTCTTCTGCCTTGTTATGTGCACCCATAAATAGGAGCAGCAATAATCTGACAATGCGAAAGAATGGATCCTGACACAAAAATGTAACTACTCAAAAACCTGCCTCCTCAGCCTTCTGCCTGAAGGCAAACCATCCCACAGTGTTTCATTTCACTTTCTCAATGTCTTACACCCCTCATCAGTTGCATTTCTGCTTTCTGTCGGCTTTCACCATCTTGTACTAATTGATGCAAAGCAACTTAAGCCAAAACCTGGAGAACTCAAATCTTTCTCTTTTTTTTTTTTTTTAAAAAAAAAAAAAAAGGGAAAACAGTGCTACAGCTCTCACTGTGGGGACGGGAGAAGAAATGACCCTTAGTGAATTGCTCCTGACACGTGTACATCCCGAGGCTATGTGCAAATCAATACTTAGTGAGCAGCTCAGCACAGATCAGGTTGCAAAATGCAAGAAAAAAAGAAACTGTATCACCCCCTCAAACATACACTAGTTTTGTATTCCTAAATCAAATGAATCATTTGCTTTTCTTTTTCATTATCAAGTCAAAAGAATACTTTTGACAGCATTTTTCTCCCTGCTAAGACAACCCCCCCATTTCCCCAGATCTCTCGTAAAGCCTGTTAAGAATTGAAATACTGGTTATATTTAAAGTGCTTAAACATTTTGCACTTCCATCCTATAACTAGTAGGAGAAATCATTTACAACAGACATGGAAGATTTCAAGAAACCATATTTTAAAATCAAACATAAAATCAAGAGGTGGCAAAAAAGAAGTCTGAGTGCAAAAAAACCGACGTTTTTTAACAACATTCTCAGGGAGACAGAAATCTGTCTCAAGTACCATTTAGAGACATAGGTTTGACTCAACATCACTTGCTCCAAAGAAGGTGAGATTGGTCTGTTCTCAAATCCTCAGGCAAGAAAAAAAAAAAAAGTGAGATAACGCATTACCCGAAAGTCAAATTCTAAGTGGAGAAACTGTGTAAAATGACTTGCAATACCAAAAGACTTGACTAAATTTCTGGCAGTGCCAGAGATAATTCATATGAAAAAAATGTCAAAATGTTTTGGGTATACAGGCACTACAGGAAGGAAACAAACAGAAAACTGGGAAACACTGTATCAAAACCCAACAAATCATTGACATCAACATTAGATAAATGACTGGGCATATGTTGAGTCAAACACCCTCAAGATGGTGTGTGAGTCAATCCTTGCAATGAATTTTAGCAGAGTTGCTTTCCTACATCAAGTTTAATAAAAATAATCCTCAATTATTCCAGCTAGGTCTGAGTTCTCATTAAATCTCACACGATGCATGCTCATTCTGGACAGTATCTGAGCTGGAGACTTTAACATGGAGCAGGGACAGTGGAATGTGATTTTGACTAATCTTTTCTGAATTATGATGCCAGATTTATTCTTCCTGCTGCACAACAAAGGTAGTGTTTTTTCTAGGCATTACCCAAATGTAGCCCACTTCCTATAGAAAAAAGCAAAAATCCTGCAGGACATTTGCAGGTTCTAGGTCTTAAGTGATTCAGAGACTTTTTACATTCAGAAAATAAAATTTTGGTAAAGTAATGCCCCTCACTTCCAATCTGCACTGCTTGACTGGCAAAGAGCCTGCTGACCTTATAATGTCTGACCCTACATGGAGCCCCCATCAGCTCTTAGAGGAACTCCTGTGTCGACAGAAGCCCCCACTGTACACAACCAACCTGGATGATATTCTGGTTTATTGCATTTTCTAGCTCTATGATGGCTATTAATTTCATTACACTGAGGAATTAGATCAGAGCACTGCTGTATGCAACACAACCCTCCCCAAATCTTGTCCATAACATGAGGCAACTCAGGGATTAGACCAAGGTGGGCATCATCATCAACACCTCTTTAAATTTACATATAAAACCAAATAGTGTTCTCAAGGTTCTTCAATCTGCATTTAACTAGCAGTTGCTTTTCTTCAGGTGAATTATATGTACATTCAGTGTGTATTAATAGATATAGGTCAAGTTTACATCACAGTAAAAAGTTCTTTTCTTTTTTTCCTGTTGATTTTCAACCTTTTGATCTAGGAGAGGTAATAAAACAACTATTTCCTTAACATGTATTGAGGGAAGTAGCAATCTCCATTTCTTATTGCAAAAAACAAACAAGCTAAGAAAAAAAAAAAAGACTAAAATACCTACTCTTAAATAGCATGATGAAACTGAACAAAACCTCTCAGCCTTGGGTTTTGAAGCCAGGAATCTCTGCTGCTTCTGAATCAGGTTCTTTCTCCAAGCTATTTTCTAGTATCTACAGCTGGCACAAAATCAGTATGAAATAGAACTTGCACGTTTCATGTAACATTTCATGAAAACACAATATAACATTTACCTACAGCAACATAAAGAGAACAAGCTAAAAACCATCAAATTTTCATTTATTTATTTATCCCTATTATCCATGCATATGTGTGTGTGCACGTGTCTCATACATACAACAGGGTAAAACACCACAAACACCTGTACTGGAGACATTTGTGAAGAAAGAAGCTTCTTCAAAAATAAATAAGTACTATTTTCCCAGAACTGTATCTGCACAAAGACAGGAAGCTCTTCTCAAAGCTCTTCTCAAATATCTATTACAAAAAGTCAAGAAAAAGGAACCAAAACATTGTTGCAGAAGTACAGACAAAGCATAAAAACATTTTAAGAGTCAATGAAAACACAGATCTCCTAAACAAATTTTCCTTTCATTTGCCTTAGTGAACTCATGGGATCCACCACCAACAGATGTCTAAATAAAAGACTAGATTTTACTTAAATGAAATATATTTTCTAAACAAGCAGTATAATTTTATAAATTTGAACAACATTTAATTCAAATGCCAAGTGTATTTTATTTCTATATCTTTATATACAGGTGTTCACACAATTGTTTTCTATGGCTTTAATGTTATTTCCCACCTGATCCTGAAAAAAGCTCTTCCCAAAATGACATTTGTCCATGTGAAACATCTGAGCTTTCTGAAGCACTATTCATATGGATGCATTTAGGAAACATGCCTATTAAAGCATACCAACCTCTGTATGACATTTATCTACCAGTCTAACTGCAATGACCCCACCAAGAATGAAAAAAAAGAAAAAAATTCTCTGAATCACCGAAAAAGGTACATACAGAGCACAAGTAAGATTGATACCCTGTATTTTATATGCAAACCTTGAGGACCAAACTCGGTGCACTGAAGCACAATGAAAGATGCTCATCACTTGAAAAATTTGGTCCCTTCCAAAGAAACAGGGTGGGAATAATTTTGTCGAACATTTATTTCTCCCTTTTAAGCCAGATCTAGAAGGAAGCAGTATCTGTCTAAAAGCCTTGCCCCCCAACTTCCCCCAAGTGATTAGGTGACAGGATGCTGACAGAGCAGCTAAAATAACTGGTGGAGTGGGGCCCAGGGCATAAGGGACAGGAGAGTCAGGTGCATGGCCACATCTGGGAAAGCAGCATCCTGCTGGGGGGAACCACTGCTGCTCCCTGCTAGCCTGTGTGCTGCTGTCAGTGGGCTAGTGCTGACTTACCTACAGCCCCAGGGATAAGGGGGGTGGGAAGGAGGCATGCAGAAGATTTTTTTTTTTTTTTTGCAGCAACTACCTCTATTTTACAAGGCTGATTTTGTATTTTTCTATCTTATTCTTAATTAAAAAGAAGACACACTTCATGTTGGAAATAGGTATTTTTTGAAGCTTGAAACATTTAGCCTATTAAACCCAAGCCTGTAATATGGGTGTCACTTCTTAAAAACATACAGTAAATGCATTAAATTATTGATAGTCATTAAACAGGAAAAAAAAATTTAAACAGCTCTCAGCTTTTATCAATCATTAATGCAGTTTCCACTTGCACATCTCACTGGGTTGCTATCGTATAGCACAGAGCAAAGAGTACAAATCCTGAAGGCATGAATTCATTTTCTCTTGATGCAGAGTAAAAATATTCTTGGCAGCAGGAGAGAGGCTAAAACATTAAGCAGAATGGTTGAAAGGAGGCTTCTGTATTTTGCAGTAAACAGGGAGCAATAGGAGAGAGCAGCAATTTGAGGCACCAAAGCTCATGCACTTCTGTAAGGGCCAGTAACAACGACATCAATCACCTCCAACACTGGGCAGCAGTTACAGCCAGCTCAACAGTGTTTACAAATTTGATTCCTATTTGAAATACATGTTAATTCAATGGCATATGGGGAAAACAAGGAGCATTGAGGTGAACAGTAAAGCATCCAGCAACTTGAGCAAGATGAAGATTTCACCCCAAGCTGCTCACCAGCTCGTGAGCCAGTAAAACTGATAATGCACAGAAAACCCCAACTTGTCACACTGACTGCCTGAGCTCAGAAAAATGACAGAGACTGGGATAGTCTCTTGAAGCTGTTCTGAACCTTTACTGGGGCAAGTCATAACTTGACTTAATGCTTTCAGCAGGTCTGAATGACTCATGTCAATATAGGGAATCTGGAGAGAGATGCCAGTTGGTGGCACCTTGCCCGGCAGCAATAGGCCAGGTACCAGCAAAGAGATTTTCATCAACATCCCATTTTTTTGCCCATCTTATGCATGGACTGAAAACCTGCCTTACAAGAGCTGCTCTCTTACCTTTCATCCCTGGCAATTTATTGAAATTCACTACCTTAAAATGCAACACAGAGAGAACACAATCCACGGCGACAAGTCAGGTATGATTGCAGCATGCAAGGACTGACCTGATGTACCTCTACAGCACCAACTGTAGGTGAGCCATAACCATAAAAATATCAATGCAAAACACACAAACCCCAGCTCTAGCTAGATATTCAGACAGTGAAACCTTAGCCCTGCAGCAGGCCTGCTACTGGAACCCAAATTAATTTGTTTTAAACTACCTTGTGTCTGTTTAAATGAGCTGTAATAATAGCTCTGAAGCAAAGTGCAGACACATCCAAGAGCTAAACACAATGCTGAGGACTGCTCGAGAAATGTGTGCCCACACCCAGAGCCCACTTAGAAACTACTAGCAGGAAAAACTTGTCATAATCCAAATGTTCCACTCCCAATGACAGCTTCAATCCCTTCAAAAAACCATTTCTGTCCACACAGAAAAAATGGATGTTAGAGATAAGGAAAAAGTACAAAAAGAATCATTGTCTGTAACCAAAACCTAAGTCTATGGAGGTTAGTATTTTTTCCTGAAAACGATTCAAGAATGCACTGAGTCGAGCAACTAGATAATGCCAAATGTTGATACAAAAGCAGCCAGGAAAAGCTGCAGTCACTGGAAAACATTTTCTAGCCTGGCTGTTTACAGGCAACTACGTTATAAAATACAAAAATATTTATTTCCAACCATCATTAGCGCAAATCTACATCATGTTAAAAAAAATAGTCAATTAAGACACATGTCATTACCCTGAGTCTCAGGGAAGGTAGCACAGTATTTAAAGTAATACTATGAAAGCTATTACACCACAGAATTGACTTCATCATATATCAAAAAACTAAGTAATTCACAATAAATTTCAATATAATATTAATCCTTATCTATATACAGAACTGTAAGAGTAATAGCCCATTAGTATTATTAATGCAGCACACAACCACTAGCAGCTTTCACACTGGTCCAGAAACCAGGATCAAGCTCAGAGAGATGCCCACTTATCCTTCAGGCCATAAGCAGTGTACCACCATGCTACCTGCCAAGATAAGGAAAATGGAAATCATTGACAGGAGATGCTTGGGCCGGTTCCACAGCTGCCTGCACGAAGCTGCTGCTGCAGCTGAAGGAAGCACAGGATGAGCATCCAGCTTTGCCAGGGCTGATGCCCCCTCCCCACTGCCATGGCCTCTGAGGTGAGACAAGGAAAAGGGTCTAGTCTAGGTGGGTGTCTGTGTGCATGCAAAAGTATTCACTGCTTGTAACACATCCTCCTTGCCAAACCTTTTTCTTTTTTTTCTTTTTTTTTTTTTTTTTTGTTTTTAAGACCACTCAAGTTCCTATCTCCTTCCTACACTCCACTGAGAATGCTCATTTCAAGCAGCTACAACTGCTATTAAGTTTTGCCTGCCCGGTAAAGCACATTAGTCTTCCAATGTAGTATCTGGAAGTTTTATTTTGAAGCCACAATCTGGATCTCTAGCTAAGAGATGTGGTAGAAGCACACAATTCCCTAGCATTTCCCCTTCCTAACCAATGCAAGGCTTGTATATGACAACATAAGCAAAGGCTACAAAATAAACTCAAATCCCCAAACAGAAGTCTCCTGACAACTGCAGCTAAGTCTAAATGAAAAGCAACTCTGAACTAATAGTTAAAGCCTTTCAAAATCTCCTTAGGATTTGTAAGGAATACGTTATCAGAGAAGAGAGATGCATCTTTAGTTCAGAATTACATGTTTAACTGTACCATCACAAATCCACACTCAAGGCTTAACTATTCGAGTTCCAACAGTTTCAGATACAGGGCCTTTCTGTATTGGATTGTTGGGTTTGATACAGCAGTCTCTGTGCATACTCACCACCCACCCCTCTTTGTTTTAATAAACTGATTCCATTATAAAAGTCATTTAAAATAACAAAGCCAAACAACTGTCAAACTACCACTAATACGAGCCTTCAAACAGGTTTCCATTTCATAAATCATTTTGGTGATCTAGTTTCACACCACCCCAGGGAAAGTTACACGCGTCACAGAGAAAATTCACTATCAATATGCAGAGATCATTTGGCAACCATATCGCTGCTAGTAAAGACCTGTGCAGGGGCACCATGGTTTCAATGCATTGCAAATGCAGGACAGAAGAGCTCTTTAAACCAAATGCATTAGCTCTAGGCTTGCAAAATCATCAAAAGATAACCAGTTCTGCTTCAGTTGCTTGGTTGTCTACTTCTGGAACCAGCACACAGTGGACATGAGCAAGGTAACAGAATATTAGTGGTAGGTACTAACTTGCCACATTTGCTAGGAAAGTAATTTCAAAAATTTCCAAAAGATTTGCTAATGACTCCAAGTGTTCAGATAATGAACCCAAAATAAGGAAGACATTCCTCTGCTACTGAAACTTTTTCATGTCTCTTGTTCAAAGACAATACTAAGAACATCATTATTACTACACTACACACATTTTCAGGTATTTATTACATTAATACTTCCTATTATTTTGTAACAATAACCTACCTTTAAACAACTTCTGATATTTTCTTTGCATCTTAATAAAATGAATTCTCTTACTCTGTTCACAAGTTCTGATGTTTCTTTCTTTGTCACAGACTTCTGCTACCAGTGGTCAATGAATGAGACTGAGTATTAGCCTCCCAGAGGAGGAAAAAAAAGAAATCAGTGAACCATGATCTGGGTATGTATATATAGCAGGCTCTATTTTCTACTTCTAGCACATTTCCTTGTCCTGAAGCTCAGATGGTCACAAATATCCCTTAGTCAATACTTTTCCTCTGGAAATTCATCTAAGAGTTAATTTCTCATTACAAGAAATTCAGCCTCAGGAATTTAATCAGCAACCAAAGCAGAGGAGCAAAACAAATGTCTCCAAAGGACTCTTTACAAGGATAATCTCCTGAATGAAACTCTTATTACTGACAATTCTGATTCTCCTAAAAAAAAGTACAGCTGTAGTATATGGATGCCTGATACAGTATGATACAATTCATGACTTAAAACTATATATTCCTTATGCTCCAGGATCAGAGGCTTTTCCATAGCTCATATTTCATATGTGAATTATTTCCTCCTCTCATCAAATAATCTGAAATACTTTCAAATAGAACAGAAGTTAGTTGAGCAAGAAGTATTTATTAATTGGTTATCTAATTTATCAACTAAAGCCAAGTATTTTTATAGTAACTGTAGTTATAGCTAATGTGAAATACAGAACTAGAACTCCTATAAGAAGGCTTCAGCTGAACTTCTGTGAAAAAAAAATGCAGTAGTCAAGAGAGGACATTCAGGACTGAGAAAAGAGGCAACTGACACAGCAGCCAGCCACCAAAATGACCAACAGGTAATCAATCATCTTTCAGCCAGAGGCTCCAAGGCTGCAAACAGCACCATGGTAGGAATCACTTGACTTTCCTGGGCTTTGTACAAGGCAGTTAGCAAAAACAAGGTGTACATGGCTGATCCTGCATCTCCCCTTTGCTTGATCCTTACTTTCACACATCAGCAGTAATGTCTTAGAAATAACAGCAGCAGTTTATATTCTAGGAATCCCAAGTAACACGGACCAGAACCATTGCATCTCCCTGAAACTTGCACACACAATCCCTGGCTATTTTCAGTGGTACCACCTGCTCCCTGCTTCCCCAGTCAGCATCCCTGTGTACCTGTCATGCAGCATCCTGCACTACCGCAAAGGTCTTGAGAGCTGGGACAGGGACAGTTGATGGGCTTGTTACCAACATCTTGGAGATCAGTTTAGAACACAAAATTTAAAAGCTTCATTAGCTACAAGTCCTCTTGTTTATGCTGTGTGTCAAGAGCTGAGTCAGTAGAGAATGTTTAGACAGAAGGAGATGGGGAAATTTTTCAACACTACCTATGTGATTTAGAAGGCTCAATCTCACTGTGGATCACTTAGATGTATTGAAAAGCTACATCTGGCCTTTTCTTGTTATTCTCTTTTACGCTAAAATTCATGCACAAATATCACTTGTCAATAGGACATTATGAAGTGGAGCAAAGGTGCAATTTTTACCAGTCGGACTGTGAGAGAATTTCCCATCATACTGTGGCACGCATGCAAAGCTTCTCAGCAACTTGTTCCATGACAATGGATTTGCAAAGCAAGAACTGAGGGGATTATTTGATTCAGCATCTAGTCAAGTGGCCAATTCCTTCAGCAATCAATACTAATCAGCAAGCTAAAGCCTTGTAAGAAAAATCAGACAGAATCTGAATCCTTCCTGTTGCAGCAAGCAGGGCTCTGAGGCCTTATGGTCCAACACAGACACCTCCTCAGCCACTGCAATTTTGAAAAATTAATTTTACCTGGGGTTCAAAATATACCCCATGCTTCTTTCCAAATGCCAAAACGCAAAAGCTCACCTTTTCAATGAAATTCTGAAAAGAAAAATACATACATACAACTTGGGTCTAATATTGTCTATTTATTACTTTGCACTTCAGCTGTGCAGAAAAGACTTTAAAATGAGCACAAGGGACCAGGTAAAAAGAGAATACATTTTTGAGCAAAACACAGGCCATCTTCATACACCATTTCTGCATTAATAACATCAGGAATTTTGCTTTTTCATATTATTCATATATTTCAGGAGGAATTATTAAGAGACACAAATGACATAGCGATGAAAGTATGCATGGAAAAAGCTGAGTGTCAAAACTTTAATAAGAACTTATAAAAAATCCCAGCACCTTTGGGTCCTTAGGAAAACAAAACAAACAAAAACCACCCAAACAAAAACCCTCACAAAAGGGATTTAGACTAGGTTTTCAAATACCCCTTCTGTTCAGTTAAAGCCCATGTTTCATGCACTTCTATTTCCTTTGATAGCATATTAAAACAGAAGCCTTCAGATCATCAAGCAAACCAGAGGGCCTTTGGCAGCTGTTAAGGCCCAGTATTTGAGTTGTGTTTTAAAAAACCTGTGAGCCCTTGCTCATCTGTCTTTAAAAAGCAGAAAGTACACAAATCTGTTTTCCTCTCCATTATATGGTCACTCCAAATCCCACTGCAATTACTCAGTAATCCTTGGCAGGGCTGCATGAAAATGACCGAACCTACATTCAAAGAGAATGAATTGGCAGGCAGGCCATGTGGACTAGGTGGAGGGGGGAGTTGGGAACACATTGTTTCCAGGAGTGCCACACACTTGGACGATAGGGCAGAAACCAGACAATGCAATGATCTGGTAGAACAGAATGGCTTGTCTGTGTTTATCAGGGACAGCTTGCTTGGACAACAGGAAGCATAATGACTTCAAGCTGTAAGAGTAGTCAGAATCAGAAGGAAAAGTACTGGGGGTTTGGGATTCCTAGAAAACAGCTGAAGAAAAGGAATGACTTGTAGCTGGACTGTTCTGCAGCAATAAGTCTGGCAATGAGGAACAGCTGGGCAAATCTGAAACAAAAATACCAGCTTTTCTCAGAAATTCACCTTCAGACTCAGCAGAGTTTGACACACCAGCAAAACCTGGATTTTTGTATCTTAAGTAAAGCTTTAAGAACAATTCAGACATGTGTTTAAGTTACTGTGAAAAATACATGACCAGATGCTCTGTGCTGAGCCACTGCTAATCTGCCAGCACCCAATGCTCAGTTCTCTGCCCTACTCTTCATTCACCAGAACATACACAAATTGCTCCCAGCAGACAAATCATTTCTTCTACAGCCCTTTTAAGATTGCAAACAAGTAAATATAAATGTGTATACATTATAGATACATTCATGTTTTTAGAAGTTTAATATATAGCTATACTTTGTACCTATTTACATGCATTCGCTATATAAATTCACACTTGTTTATGCAGAATAAAAGCTCAACATTTTAGAAATGACCAAGTTACAGTTTTTGCACTAGGCAATGATGATTAAAACCTGAATATTTCATAGTGGTGAATCACACTGCCAAGTCTCTAGAGACCAGAGCAATTTGAATTGGCATAAATGAATGTTTCCCAGTCTTCTGCTGATTCTGTAATGAGTTATCTTCCAGCCCTGCCAATCACTTCTCAGAAGGCAGCCCCACTCTCCAGCTCTTTAGCTTTATTCACCACTCACAGGTGCTGGGAAGGCTGTGCTTGCTTCCACAAGTGCAACTGCTGCTGTCTCACAGCAGCAGCTTGTCTACACTTTGGCCCTTTTGTCAAAGCCATCCATGCACGTCCTCAGCATTTTCATGACCCTTGTCTGCACACAGCCCATTCTCCCATCAGCTTTTATCTTCCCAAATCACTAAATAAAATAACTTCTGGATCAGCAATGATGGAAAAAGAATGCAAACAAAGCAGTCCCTGTACCCACATTTAAACTGGCTGCCCTCTAGACACAGACCACGAGCCTTTTCACACCAGCAGCTCTGCCAAAGAAGTCTCTGGAAGCCTTCTGATCTCAAATGGAACACATTCCCCCGATGATCCAAGTTTAAGCTCATGAGAAGATAGGAAAGGAGCTGCTACACACAGGTTAGAGCTGATGAGCAACAGGTAACGACTGGAGCTGGGCCAAATTTGGGTCACACCAGCTTTTTTTTTTTTTTTTTTTTTTTTTTGAAGGTACAAATGGGTTCACACATTCTAGGTTTTTTTGAGTTTACTGTGCAATTACCTGAACTACAACCACAACTCTGCCAAAAAAGCAGAGTTGCAGAGAGTTGTATGAACTTGCCTGAATGGCACAAGAACATTCTGGCAAACGTGGATATAGTTTTGCTTGGGGTGGGGGGGTTAAAACAAGTACACTTGCAGATAACTAAAATGGATAGGAGGTTAAACTGGATACTACTAAACTCAGGCAACTTTTTCTTCCAAAAACTGCCATGACATTGCCAATCTGCTTTATGGCAATACACTAATTCTATGGCTAATGAAGTCAAAAGTTTTGTTTCTATGTTAATACACACAAGACGAATTTTGCTGATACCCAGGCTTTAACTTTTTTTTTTTTTTTTCAATCTCCCACAGGTCCTCAGCCTCCAGTTCTAGCAGAACATGTTACTTTTACCTTAAAATGACCTTGTTTAGGAGAGTATTCAAACTGCTGACACGACACACTGCTTCAAGCTGGCATCCTCCCTCCTATTGCCATCAAAGCATTTTTATAATCACACAGCTGTTATTTTTTTGTGTTTTAGCTTTGTATTTGGCCATTTCTTAAGGCCTTCAAGCACAAAATCTAAGGTTCAAAGACTATAGGACAAAGAACCCAAAGAGTGATGAAAAGCACAGAAATGTATTGATTTAGTAAGATGTAACAGGTGTCATCATATTATGAATACAGTGACCCTGAGTGTATGCATATTCCAATATGTTGTCTCCAATTATTAAAATAAAAAGAATGAAAAAAAGAGGTCTTTTCACTCATTCTAACAACACCAATGTCAGCCTGAAAAACCACTATATCAAGTAAATGAGTTATCAGCAAGTTAAGTTTTTGTTCTGGAATGGAGAAAAAAGAAAAAGGGGAACTTGCAACTGAAATTTCTAGAAGTAATAACCTAGTAATAGAAAGTCAACAACATTTTTAATTTATGCCAGCTCATGGTCCCCCAAAAGCTAACAGCTATTTATTAATCAATCAGTTTTGAGGCCCCATACACTGCTTCTCCTCCCTGCAACTCCAGCTGTGTGGAGAGGAAGCACAGGAGCTCTCTGAAGGATCACATCACTAAAACTGTTTTCAATCCCCTAGGAGCAGTGGTCTTGCTCCACCCTTTTTATTACTAATATTATTTTGAAGTCAGACACAAGATGGTCCTTGATCAAATTTTCAGAAGTTGAAACTTCAGCAACACCCTGGAAGAAAGCCCAAAAAGCCTAAATAAATCAAAACCACACAGAACTTGTATCCAACAGAGCTGTGTTGTCCATTTCCTGACAGCTTCTATCTAGCCAACAAATTACAGCCAATTAAATCCTTTGCAAGGCAAGTTTTCTGTTTACTGTAATGCTGAAGGGGGGGAAAAAGAAAGAGCTAGGAGGCATTACTCCAAATGTATTAAAATAATTAATCCATCCACAAACACCACTGGAAATTGCCTTGGGTTTTTCCAAAGGACTTTAGTTTTGTATGTAATTATAGTAATCAAGAGTTCCTAACCAGGTTCTGCAAACATTAGGTCAGTTAGAATAAAGGAAATGGATTCTTTCTTGCAACTCCTAGGTCCTTCCCTTCCACTTAAAGAAAACATTAAAAAATTGACATGCAGATCAGTTATTTACTCTTTTTAATCTAAGATCCTCACATATGACAAAGAAAAACCAAGCTCATAACACTGTCAGCATCTTACTGCAAGAATGGTAAAAAAACAAATCTCAGCTTCTCCATAGCCACACACCCAAAAAAATGAGCAAAATCAAAATGTAATTGGACTAGCAACCTGAAACACTGATTTCAGAATTTATAATTTTGAAAATGTAAACCAAATAATAAATAAGTACTTGGAACCTTTATCATGTTTCCCCAATTCTAATATCTCATCACTGCTAGTCTAAAGCATTTTCCATTCACATGATAAAAACTTTATGGTCCTGAGAAATGTTTTTATTAAAAGCAGTTTAGTACCTGGTGATGCAAATGAGCTTTCTTTTCCACATAAGGAAACTCTGGTGACGTAGTTGAGTACACAGACACTTAAATGTTAATCTAATGGTCAAATCTAAAAACACTTTCTGGAAAAGGTGAGGTACCATTGAATGAAAGCAGGTTACATGCTCATTTTATAAAAACCTCGATTCACAGTATTCCATAACCTATCAAGCAGCTATGTTTTTCTTGAAGAGATTTCCATCTTTCGAAGGAGAGGCACGGAAGAGAAGCAGAGACTAAATGATGACACCTTGCAAGCTGCCCCAGCAGTCGGTGACAAAGGAAGCACACACTCGGAGCTTCCCTCACACTGCTCGTGTGTGTGCTGTCAATGGCACAGCGCAGTGCCACACTCCTGTGCTACTTCTGCTCGCTCCCACACGGAATGCAATCGTCTCTTGGATGTAAATAATGGGCATTCTGATGCACAGAACCCATAACTCGGCTAACTTCCACTGCTTTGTAGATTTTCCTGCAAGCAGATCCTCGAAATCACATAAGTGAGTCAGGGCTAAGGAAGGCAGAACACAGTAGCAGCAGATCTTGCAGGACAAAGAAGGGTGCTTCAGAATAAACTCCCTTGTTTATCATCTGTGTGATCCCTGCACTCTGTTTAATATGGGCCTTTGTCCCTGGCCTAAATTCAAGTCAGCATTGTAAAACATTAAAGAATACTTTTCAAAATATTTTTAAGCTCTCACAGAAACTTCTATGAATCTCATGGTACAGCACTTAAGCACCAGTGAGCAGACTGTGAGTCCCAAAACAAAGCTAGCTTATTCAAACAGAATCACTATGTATGATTTCAGATGACTCTGGATAAAGAATCCAGGAAGGTGTTCTGCTACAATGGTATACCCTGAAATTAAGGAGTAGCTGAAGAATTAAGCATTCAATTAATTCTGAAATGCTTTGCTGGGTGGAACAACAGCTAAATAATTATATATATTAAATTTTAAAAACCCAAAAAAACCCAACTCAAACAAATAAACCCCTCCACCCCACACTGCCCATCTCTTTCACTACAAGTACCATTTGTAAGTAGACCATCAGATTTCAATTCTTGACTTTTTGCCAGACAGCTTTTGCAGTATGCTTCTCTCAAAAAAACTTCTCTGAAGGTTAAAGCAAGCTTGACAATAATAGTCAGATGGCATTTATGTGCACAACAAACTCAGTTACAAACCATCAATATTTATTTGACATAAATCTCAAGCCCTCTTCCAAGTTACAAGTTATATAAATTAATCTTACTCAAGATATTAATTAACATATTTTCTAACTTTAATAGCAATACAACATACACCAAGTACTCCTTGTCATAGTCAGCAGCTGTTTGCACTTAGCTTTCTTATATTTGGCTAAGTTAACAAAATTAATATTCTAGCTTCCTTTCTCTTCTCTTAAGCTTCAAGGTAAAACTGTGTCAAGTTAAAAATATGAATAATAAGTCATTACTAACATGTAGAACTTGCACAGATCAGAGGAAAAAAAAGCACTTGCAGTGTAAAACGCACTGGGTGTTTTTAAAAATGCAACAAATTCAGAAAGAACTTTCAATTATAATGTAAACATTTGGATCTTCCAAAAATACATTTGGGTAAATATCTGAGAAAAACTATAGCAAGTGATACCTTTAGAAAGAAAGAACAGATTTTTATAGAGCTTCTGAAAACTTCAATATTAAATTGTACAGTGGTCTGATATTTTCACCAGCAGTTATGTCACTACATGAAGAATGTAGAGCCACAGACCAAGTTCACTGGTTTCCCTCAAGCCCAAAACGAGACAGCATGATATATTTATGAATTCCTGCTCTACTCCTAAAATTCTTATGGCACCAAAGATATTCCTACACTCACTTCCTGTTAGGAGGCACAGAGGCTGTGATAAAAGCAAGCCAGCAGAACACCTGAGGTTTTCCAGTTTAATTCAGCAGCTGATGATATTTAAGCATATGGTCAATGTAAGCACTTTTCTGAGTAAGGACAAACTTAACATGTGCTTGACTGAACTTGAGCTCAAACAGACTTGAAATTTAACTCAAAATTGGCTGAATTAACAGCCACACAAAACAGACCTGAATATACTCTGGCTCTTTCTACATCCTTAGTTTTAGAGTACAAAACACTCTACCTTCTCTTTTTAGAGGTTACCATCAACATTCACCAAGTGCCCCTACTGATTTAACACACAAATACATTAGAAGAGAAGAACACACTAGCCCCGAAAATGTGATATTGAGGATTTAGTCAAAGTAAATGGCTTTAAGACAATACTCACTTTAGTCTTCCCACCTAAACAAAGAAGCAATTTGTGACAAGTTTCTTCCACAAGAAACAAATCTAATCAACCAACTAAATTATTCTAGGCAGTTTTAGGATAAGCTTTACTCATTTCATATCACAGTTAATCTAATTAAAGGTATAACTAATAAACTCTTACCCAGTTCTGAAGCCTGTAACTGAAACACCCTGAATTCATGCCTCAAGACATCTAAAAATACAGTATGCACACCCGTTTTTTTTTTTTAATTTTTAATACAGTGTATGGTAGCACACAGTGGCTTGAGGACAACAGCATTTTTGTACAGTGTCAGTAAGCTCAGTGAAACAATTTAGACAAATGTTATCTTCTGCTCATCAATGATGATAATTTAACGGTATTTTTCATTCCTGTAACACATAGAGAAAACTAAAGCTAAGTTTCAAGACCAATAATTACATAATATATTTTCAAAGAGAAACAAGACAAAGGCAACTTCATCTTACTCCAGCTATTTTCCTTCTTGGAGAAATCTGAACTTTTAAAAGCTTCATCTCTTTGCTTGTTACAACTTTGTCTTTCCATCTCAAAAAAGATACGAAAATCAGTTGTAATTCAAGGCTAATTCAGTCTCTAATTAGTTTGGAATCTTAAAGGCTCTGATCCTATGTGTTAAAACTAATTTTTATAATGTCTGATACTTCACCGATGTGTCATGTTCTTGCTAATCTGGATCAGCACTTTTGGCAAAATTTTACTATGATTAGAGTACTATGGAGAAATTTCAAGTATCAGATCTTGTAACAATGCACCAGAAAGCAAATGTGAAAATAAAGCAGCTCAGTTGATTCAAGGGATATAGTTTTCTTTCCAAAAGAGAATTAGGGAAGACAATCCCCTTCCAAAATTCTATGTCAGGCTGCCCTTTGACCTTAAGAAAGGGAGAGAAATATATATCAATTCAAAACTGTTCACTCTAACCACTTTTCTTAGATGCTGCACTTGACAACTACAAGTAAAATAGAAGAGAGATCCTCTGTATTCTTATAACTGGCTTCGAGTCAATTGCAGTCTACAGAATAGCCCAGGTAGATTAAAAGAGAATGAAATACATGTTGTGATGGAGCAAGTTTGGTTTTAACACGATGGGTCTATTTGTTGGGGCTGTCTCACTGATAGTGAATACACTGAACCCAAGGAAATGCAAAATTTCATACTCCCATTATATACTCTCATCTTCCATCAACAGCATGTACAGCTTCAAATTTACTCTAGTCTGAGCCATTAGACTTGGGCACATTTTAAGATGTAAAGATGTTCTCAACTGATTGGTACTATCTCAGTGCAGCAGTAGGTGAGTGCAGTCTCAAACCACTTTGCCTCTCAAGAGAAGTTTCTTTCCAAGATGTGACTAGTCCAAGCCAGCTGATCAGGCATATGTTAATCAGTCCAAACCATCACAAGGCTTGGCACAACATTCACTATTTTCAGAAAAAAGCCAGATGTATATTAATATGGATAGAAGAAACCAGACAAATTAACATAGGCCAAGGCAGTAGAGATATATGTTCTACATCACCCCTCATTAGACTTACCTCAAAGGGATGATGGTCAATTCAAAGAATCACAGAATCAGTTAGGTTGGAAAAGACCTCTGAGATCTTCAAGTCCAACCTATGACTGAACACCACCTTGTCACCCAGACTGTGGCACTGCCACACCCAGTCTTTTCTTGAACATCACCAGGGATGGTGACTCCACCACCTCCCGAGGCAGCCCATTCTAATGTCTAATCACCCTTTGTGTGAAAAAATTTTTCCTGATGTCCCACCTAAAGCTCCCCTGGTGCACTTTAAAACTGTGTCCCCTTGTCCTGCCATTAGGAATAGAGACCAATTCCCAGCTGGCTGCAACCTCCTTTCAGGTCGGTGTGGAGACTGATAAAGGTTTCCTCCGAATCTCCTCGTCTCCAGGCTAACCAGCCCCAGCTGCCTCAGCTGCTCCTCACAGTGCTTGTGTTAGTGCAGACCCTTGGCCAGCCTTGCTGCCCTCCCCTGGACACATCCCAGCAGCTCAACATCCTTCCTAAACGGAGGGGCCCAGAACTGGACACGGCACTCGAGGTGTGGCCTCACCAGTGCCAAGCACAGGGGGATGATCCCTTGCCAGGTCCTGCTGGCCACACTATTGCTGGGCCGGGCCAGGATGCCACTGGCCAGTGGTCAAGCCGGCACACTGCTGGCTCACGTTCAGCCTGCCATTAATCAGTACCCCAGGTCCCTTTCTTCCTGGCCACTGTCCAGCTGCTCTGCCCCAGCCTGTAGCACTGCAGGGGGTTGTTGTGGCCAAAGTGCAGGACCCAGCACTTAGCCTTGTTAAACCTCGTATCATTGTATTCAGCCTATCCTTCCAGCCTGTTCAGGTGCCTCTGCAGATCTCTCCTGCCCTCCAGCAGATCGACACTTCCCCACCAGCTTGGTGTCATCTGCCAATTTTCCTCGGTACCATGCACTGAGAAACTGAAACCTATAACCATTCCAACAGGGGGTTGAAACCTGAGCTCCTGTTTGCTGCTCTGGCATGCCCTGAACCCCATGAAAACATCCACCTGAAGTATTGTTCAGGCCAGAAATTTGACTGACATATTTTAATTCCACTGAAATTTTCATGCCATGCTGAGGTATAACTTCACATACTCTGGCTCCACATCTCTATGGCAGACTGCATGCAACGTCTTTCTGCATATCTTCTAACAAAATCATTAACTTTAAAAGAATGGTTTCACAAATTCCTTCAAAAGGAAAGCAAGTGGACAAGCACATGCACTCAGTCTTAAGCTGAATTTGCTATTATGAACTGGACTCCATGCTTTCTTTCACATAACACTCAGCCAACTGTACAGTTTTATAAGGTGCCAGAGGAATGTATTTCCTGTTATCTGAAACACATCACTTCTAGAGCACATGAACGACAGTTTGTGTCGAGTGTCTACAATAAACTAAGAGGGCTGTCAAGTCTGATGGCATATTAGTTTGTCACTTGTAACAGGCAAAGCTGTGTGAGCAGATTAGACAATGCTACATAATTTAATAATTTTATCATGTATTCTACTTGACATTACCAGCTATTCCTCATGATTTCATCTGCCTATGAGACTACAAGCCAGATGCAGAGCCTTTTTACTAAAATGAATACCGTCTATCCATACAAACAACACTGTCTAACCCATAAAAGGCAAGCTTGGCTTTCAACACCAAAAAAACCCCTTCAATTTTAATTCCTGAAAACTCACACACAAAAAAAAAAATTAAAATTATACCATATCAAAAAGCCTCTGACAGCATCATTTTAAGAAAATCAAGTACCTAATAAATAGAACAATATACAGTATATAGAATATAAATATCTAGAAATCCTATATACACAACACCTCTATACATGTGTGCAGTTATCATTAATTAAGGAAATAAATAGATAGTTACCAATGAGTAGGACAAGGGGAGGCACCTACATGTGAGCCAGCAACGGTAAGAAAGAGTAGCAACACAGTGGCCACATGCATGTATTTGCAAGCACTGCAGCTTGCTTTCTAAACACAGCTTCCAGTTCCAAGGCTTCAAGGAAAGTGGGAACAGACGAGAGATGAACAGATAAGTTTAGGACCTCAGGAGAAGTCATAGATACATTGACTGAACTACTACTTACAATGGGAAGTAAAATCTTCCCTGAAAATACCGCTTCAGAATTCTTTTCTGCATATTACACATTTCAAAATACAGAAGAGATGAAAATTAAAACGTTTTGCTCCAATTCTTTTGCACTTGACACTTCTCTGCAGGTATTCGATATGAAAAACTGTTTTTGTAAAGATACAAAAAATCCCAAGGGGCAAAATGGGCCAAAAACTTTTGCTCAAACTTTTGTTAGTTGACTGCAACTCCCAGAATTGTAGCTAAAATGGCAGCAAATACAGGAGTGTGGAAAAGGCATTAGCCAAATCCAAACTACTGAAAAAGCACTGGGCTATGCTGAAAAAAAATTCCTCTGATATCTGCCCACAGAGAATCAGCCTATCAAATTTTTAAAGGGCATTTCTTTTAACTAAACTCCTGTAATACATTTTATGCAGAGTTACATTACTAATAATTTCCATGGGATTTCACACAGGAGAAGCACCAATTACATCCTCCCTGTAAGAATCTGTGGAGTTACAACAAGGGACAAATCATTATGCTTTCAAGGTTTATCTATAAAGCATTTGCACACTCACTTTGTTCATGTCAAAAATCCAAACAAGAAAAATAGTTTCCCTCAAAGTTTGCTGAGATCACAAATTAACAACAACTCTGTACAAGGAATCATGCCCTCTCCTGCAAGAGCAGCCCAAAGTGTACACCCTGGTCCTACACTACTTGCAAGCAGCTTCAACTCTCTCAGCCAACTTTGGCCCACCCAAAGCTATTGCAAGTGTGATGCAGTCAGAAACATATCCTTAAAATGGGCAAGGATTTGTTCTGTATTTCTAGCGATCTAATTTTGTTTTAGGAGCGTGAAGAGAGGAAAACTCATATCCCAACTTTATGAGCATATAAATCAGAGTGGCCCATAATGAAAACTTGTTCCCCACAATGCCTAAGTGCAAAGTGTTCAGATTCAAATGTCCTTATCAGTATTTACTCTTAGCAAACTAGTTAGTTTATTTTTCCTTTCTGCTGCAGATATTTGTGTCACTTTCCAGCTGTTTATGTAATCCTGATCTAAATCAGGGCTGATGGCAATTTGCAACATCCCCATTTGATTTTTTTAAGTAACTGATCTAGGAAGTCTTTCAAATTAGTTATTCTGAAGATACAGAGAATTCCTGATTTACTAAGCAGTTTAAAACAAAAACCTGACAAAAAAAAAGAAGGACTGGAAAAGCCACTCATCCGGTTCCCCTGATACCTCCCTGGTACAGGTAGTTAATCAAGATACTGAACAACTGCCTTCCTATTGTATTCAGGCAAGTTCCTTGATTAGTTCTGCTTCCAGTTTCCATCTGAAGTTATTATAATCACTAATAAATCACTAAATGTGTAAAAGGCGATCACTGCATTACATTTCTGATGTGATGCCACCATATCCAGAACAATGTATTTAAAAGTGAACTTGCCTCTTCTTTTAACCTCTATCTCTATTACTAAACATTAAAAAGGTGCAGCTATCATTTCAGTCACCACCAGAAACTGCAAGGAAGACCACATATGTAGTGAACATAAGAGACAGAAGTGACAGAAATTGATAAAAACTTCATCACATGGCTGACACCCCATATATCAAAGCCCTAAATCTCATTCTCTGCTTGCCTCCAATTTCCATCAAAGCCTGCCAGCTGCACATTTATTGAGAAGTTTGTGATCTGACAGCTACTGTATTACCAACATTAATGATGCATCAGTCTCCAGAATTACTGGGGAAACAGTCCAATTGATTTTATTATTATACAGAGTTCCTCACATTTCATTTCAGGCAGCTTCCTACCACAAATTTTAGCAATAACTAAAAATGCTACACAGCTGATGCACAAAATGCTAGGGCGAAAGATGGTTACCACAGCTTCATGCCACTCCATTCTCCCTCCAGGAGAGCTCCAAATCACTCAGACACCACTGTGTAACCCATGAGTTATTGGTCCATAGCTAAAAGGGCTTACACATTATAGGGTGATAAACAGTGCAGCACTAATATTCACTGATTTGCCCAAGAAAGCTACAAACAGACACATGATGTCATCAGCACCCAAAAAAAGTCGTTTTCTCGAAGTCTTCTAAATCCCTGCTCTTGACACTCAAAAAAAATTAAATTCCTCAGGGCACTGGCAGGCAGGGCAGCAGCCAGAGATAACTTTCAAGATATTTCCATGCAGACTGAAATTGTTTCCACAGGTACCATAAAGAGAACGTATCTTCTTTGTAGCAAATAGCTCACTTTAGTCTGTCCTTTTCATCCTAGAAAGCTGTCTTCACTTAAACAAGTAACAATTACAGATACTAAAAAGATGCAACACAATATATCAAGCTTATAGGGGCTTTTATGAATCATGATCAAATATTTGAAACATATCCATAACTTGAAATTCCAAGCATCAGTTAGAAAAGGATCTCTGTGAAATACCCAGCATTTGTTTCCAGCAGCCCCCAAAGTTACTGTGTCTTTCTGGGTTTTTTTTGGTTTTTTTACAAGCCTGGCTACAACACCTAGCAGAGAATGTTTCCTGTCACTTTTTAAAGTCTGAAAGAGAACACATAAATGCTGTCATAGCTTCAAGGTTCCATATCTCTGGGGAAGAAGGGGGGGTTAGCAAGAGAGAAATACAGTTTTCCTTCTCTATTTTTAATCTCTTAAGTTCAACTTTTCCAAAGGTCATGAACAAAATATTTTTAAGCACTTGTATTAACAGTGGTTTACTCACTTCCTGGGATAGACAAGGTCTGCAGCATAGTGACAAGAGAAATACATCAGATGGAACAAGAACTGCTGCCGAAGTAGAATGAGATCCTTTCACATTTACCTTTTTTAACTTGACAACAGCAATTCAGTGATGGTGAGTTTTTTAAGAAATGAATTTGAGTTATTAGAGGAGATAGACCTTCAAACGGATCAATACGAGTGCTTTAAAAAACCTGCTACAAAAGAAAGGACTGTATCTGCTTCTACAGAAACTCCTCCCTAACTCCATAGCAAGATCTCAAATTAGAAGCACTACAGAAAAAAAAGCTAATCACTTGCAAATGCACAGAGAGTAGCAAGCTGCTTCCAGATGTTTAACACAACCCAGACCTTACACAAGTAAGTGGTATGAAACGCTTGTTCCGTTTTTCTTTCTTGTTTTCCTGCAGTCCACTCTTTAAGGGACATGCAATGTATTCACCTGTGAGGAACAGGCACAAAGTCAGCCTGCATCCTTCTCCCAGGCTCTACTCCCCAAGCAAAGAGCAAACATATCCGGACATAAGCATTACCTATATTAATTATGGGATCACCTAAAACGGATCCCAGTCTTAACTGCGCTCAGATTCACAAGTTTAGACAAATTTAGATGGGCTCCACACTGCCCACCTGCCACCAGCCAGAGGGGAGAGTTCGGCTGTGATTAACACCTTACTGATCACAGCCTGCAAAGCCAAGGGCAAATGAAATGGGTCCTCGTTCACTTCAGCACAAACAGTTCAGCAGCTCCCAGACAGAAGATGAAACGTCGGAAGGGGCAGAGCAGACCAGCCCTTCTGAGCAGGAAATTGAACAGACAAGTCCAAAGCAGGAGATTTAGTGTGCGTTGGGCTTTTTGTTGTTTAGCTTTTGTTTTTTCAAGTGCTACCTAATTATCCACTTATATATGTATAAACTTTCACCCATACTTTTATCTGGCATCAAGTGCAGCAGATACTTTCTTAGCACTACCTTTTGAGGTATCCAAAAGAAGAAGCAAACCACTCAGGAAGATAGAATTGTTTGAGAAAGCAGAACTTTCCACGTATCTTCCTGACTGCAATGAGCACAGGTTTAAATATCCACAGACAGTTTAGAGGACAGTCAAAAGCAAACCTTTTTACTTTACTGGAACAGCTTACATTTAAACACAAACATTAAGAAAACCCCAAAACATTGCAATTATTTTGTAATACACGTAACAAACTGAATACAGGGAACTAATAGGGAATTCATTAACTTGGGAACAAACTGTTCTTATAATTAGTTACCAGAAAATATTCAGCATGCATTTCCAGGTTTATTCTTGAATCACTAAGTACAACTCTAGGCACAAAAGCTGAATACCTTGGAAGGGGGAAGGGAACAAAAACCCTGAAGTATTTAAACTACCATCAGTTACTCCACGATTTCCAAGATCAAGAAGCAAACTTAAACTGTTTATTTGTGCACACGGTCACTCCTGTTGTTAGAAAGCTGTTTTTCACCATGCAAAGTGACAACTTCTGTGGTTGAACACTAGCATGAGTAAGCTGATAAAAATCACGTTTAACTGGGACTTTTATCTCTCTTATACAGCTGGTGTAGATGCAGGCAGTCATACTGCTATTAATGTTTCAGATTATTAAAAAGACTGCTTAAGTGGAAAATGCTTAATATTCATGAAGTCTCTTTAGTATCTGATTAGGTTCTTCCCTTTCCTCTGCCTTGTGCTTCATTTATTACATTCTTCACCTGGGCCAAAATATGCAACTACAAAACCACCATTCTTTTGCTTTTAGAAGACACTGAATGTTGCTAAATATAAAGGTATTTATTTCCTTTTGGAAGCTGGAAAGGAACATTTACTCAGCAGAAAAACATACCCAGCTTTCAACTTAAACCAACAAATGCTTTTAGCGTACACTGACTTATGGTAAAAGCAAGTCACACTAACGTAATCTGTTCTGATAAGCCATTATTACATATTATTATATTAATAATTAGGCTCCTGGGAATGGGCAGGAAGTACACAGTAATGGAAGATGGGCCCTCAGAGACTGCACTGACCAACAGCAGCCCTGAACCCCGCATCCTCAAAGCAAGGGTTCATGACTACCGTGCACAGATTACGTGATGCCAAATAAATTATACCTCATGCCAAATAAATCCCCAGGGAAGAATGACGACAGGAAAAACCCATGCCTAACAATGAAGGCCATGATTTGACCCGTACAGCAAATTTTATTACCATAGTTCATGCAGCTTTCTGTGGTCTTAGTAAATGCATAAACGTCCTTAAAGTATTAACTTTATTTCCTAAAACAATCTTGTTCCATCACAACCACTCCTTGAACTGTGGCTCCAGCAGGCTGCTGTATGAAAACGAACTCATTTGTGAGTTGCATCCCGTTGGAGGCCCCTCGGCCGCCCTTGCCGAGGCTTCACATTCGAGCGGAATAGTTTAGGTCGGAAGGGGCCTTTCCGCTGCTTCCCTTCCAGAGGGGAACGCAGGGCTGGGGCAGCCGGGGGGCTGGGGCAGGCCCGGGGGGCTGGGGGGGCTGGGGCAAGCCCGGGGGTGCTGGGGCAGGCCCAAGGGGGAGCTGGGGCAGGCCGGGGTGGGGTGGCCGCCCTGGAATTCCGCAGGCCGCAGGGACCTGCCTCAGCCCTCCTGCCTGCACCTCGCACGGCTCTCCCTCCTCAGGATCCTTCCTCACGACTTTTTCTAGTCGCCTCCACTGCTTTCACTGCAGAGGTGCTGCAGGGAGCCTGACACTCCGTCCACAGAACACAGAGGGGACACGGGGTGCCCAGGGCACCAGCAACCCTGCCACCGCCCCCAAGATACCACTCATCCTCCTCAGGCCTCCATTAAAAAAATAAGCAAACTTAAAGCCCTTTTTGAAATAAACATAATAAAAAAAAAATAAAAAGATGTCTCAATTTTAAGAGTTAACAAAAAAAAAAAAAAAAAGGAAAAAAAGAGGTGAAGTAGCTTAAGTTCATCTCCTCAGTGGTAATAAATAAGGCCTAAGCTTGGAGGCAAAGTTAACCACAATCCTGGGACTCGATCCAAGTCTCCCATGACAATAGGAAAACATTAGAACTCTAACATTCAAAATATTATTTAACTTTTAAAGCCTTAGCACAGTTCAAAGTCTCCTTTGTGGAACAGCGCTTTTGAAAATGTCGGTTGCCTTCCAGAGACCATTTCCTCCTAATCAGGCCCGGCATTATTTAAATAGCGAGGAATACCAGCAAGAATAGGAATCGCTAGGCTGAGCCAGGGAGGGAGAGAGTCCTTAAAATGACTGCAGAATTCTCAAATGCTGGTAAAAGGCCTAATCCTATATAATGATTTACGAAATGACAAGGAAAATAGATTTACTGTGACAGTTTGAAAGGAGACCAACATAAATAAAATCACTGCTCCCATGGTGGCAGCCTCCCCACTGCCCCCTCAGTGGGCCATAACAGGAGCCCTTCACCACCCAGGCCTCCCTCACAGGCAAAGCCAAGGAAAAAAACAACAGAGCAACTTGAAAAGCAAATTATTTGCTCCAAAGTCAGAAATTCTTTCCAAAGCACCAGCAGCTTACTCTTGCCAGTGCAGTTCACTGGTAACATTTCTTTGTAAGGTTAATCTAGATTTAAAAACAAAACAAAGAAAAAGACAACTTTTTATCCCTCTCTCCTCACAAAGAAAAAAACAGCTCCATAAAACTTAGACCCAAGAGTTTTGAGCTTTAGTTTTATTCATTAAGTTTCCAACTAGAGCAGTGTGGCTGTAATACAGGGGGCCAGAACACAGCACCAAGCATGTGGAGACCAAACACACTCAGCATTTCTCCAGCAGCAAGCGAGACGTGCGTCAGGAAGTCCTGGTACCATTTCCTTATGGCTCTTTTAAAATATGGATGACATACAGCCCCACTTACACATTTCTCTGCTGAAGGGCAGAGGAGGCAGCAGCAGGGCTGATGGCTCCTGTGCCCTCCCCACCATCAGGCCCCCGTTGCTGTGCTGGGGTCTGCACAGCCCAGTTACGCAGGTGCTGCGGGACAAGTTTTCCTCTGCTCAAGCAAAGCCATTCAGCTCCCAGCTGCCCGGCAAACGCACCCAAGTGTGCCGGGGAGGGACCAGCTGCTCTCCCTGCCTCCACAGCACCAGGCAGCTGGGCTGTTGCTGTCCACATGCAGACCCACCCCACACCAGCTCACAACTCCAGCTTCTGCTGCAATCTGGATCCTTCTGCATCCATACTGAAGGGGAACCTCTCCCCTGAAATGGGGCCACTCTCCTTCTCCTAAATGCTATGTCCCTTTATACGCTTCACTCACTGCCTCCTCACAGCCAGTGCAGAGCATCTTCTGTAATGTGAAATTACTGAATAAATATGACAAATGCCCCCTCCCTGGCAGAGCCATGCCAAAGACTGTAAGCAGGTCATTAACTGCCAAGGTCATCTTGTTTGTGAAAAAGAAAGGAAAACATTACCATTAAGACTCTAATACAGTAAAACAGCAATGACAGCAACAAGGAAACATAAGCTTAATGTTTCCTTTAACCCTCACTTAAAAACACACTTGAAGTCATCTGATTCAGCCACATGACTTTGCAAATTACCATTCACTGAGCAGGTCTGGGCTGGATTCAGCCCAGTTTCACACTTGTACCACACATGTACCCCAACATTTTGTGCAGGATCTGTTGAACCTTATCTCAAAGCAGAAAGCAACAAACTAATGTGATGTTTCGAAACCTGTCATCAGGAGGGCCACCAATCTCCTCCCGCCCATCAGCTTTTAGGGCACATTGCTGAATATTACCATGGCCATGTGGGACTTGCCTGGGTGCAGCAGCAACTGCCCTGCAATCCCCAGCAGACTCCACAGCCTTCCCCCTTTCCTGCAGGGAGCATATAAATTTTTCTCCATCTGAGTCTTAACTACTGTTTGTCTGCAGACTTGTAAAATACACTAAGAAATGCCTAATGAGACACTGATCTGGCATCCAAATGTTCTCCCCCATGCATTTCCCCAGCGGGGCCGTTGCCTGAGCAGCACACACGTTCAGGCTGTAATTTGTTTGCCAGCTCTCCAAGGAAGGAAGGAAGGAAAGTGGGCGGATGGGTGAGAGCTGGAGTCAGTGCAACATCAGCACATGGCTGGCTTGCACATGTTTTCAGTCACTCACTACTAAGAAAATATATACGTATACACACACACACAGAGAAAAACGCTGAAGGCCAAATGAAGACAAGGAGGTTGCTAGGATAACATCACTTCCTTCACACCAAGAGCTAATAAAATAACTAAAAAACACAGCTCTCAAGACAAAGACTGATACATGCTAAGATTTTGGGAGCCTACGAAAATGCAATCCTTCCCAGTTCCAGGTAGCTGCACTTCTGTACTACTAGGGACCTTGCAAATTATTTATCTTACAGTAGCACTGTAAAAGTAGCTTCTGCACACCAACTAGGGAAGTCCAGGCAAGAGATAGAAGATTGCATAATTAACCCTGTGTGCTGACTTTTTCCTCTTCACCACAAATCAATTAATGCAAAACCTGCACACCTGTTTTATCACTGGGACGCCCAGGCACTTGAAGTCTAAGAAATCTTTTCGAAGTTACTCTAGAAGTTTGGAGAGGAAGAATTAGCTGAATCAGACAACCACAGCCTGGAGTTCAGTGACCCAAAGCCAAGCCTCCTGCCCTCTAACTGAGCACTTAACTCTTGCCAGAGAGAGCCTGAACATGTAGACAAAAGCATCTCACACATCCGTGAGCTCTTACTTTGCCTGCTGCTGCCAGGAGTTACCCATGTGTCTGGGTTTGCGTTCTCTGAATGCATCTTTAATACTGCAGAATAAGGCCCTGCAGTATTAAAAATAAAGTATTTTTGAAAGGACTTTAAATATTTTAAAAACCTAAAATAGGTTCCAGACTACAAATATTTACATACATTCTTAACTTTATGTGCAAGGAGTTTGACTAAGTTTAAAAAAAACCATTTTCTTGTCTAACCTTAGCTATGTATGTAAATATTTACAGGATTGTGACTTTGATTTCCCTCCCCTGTCCTCAGTACATCACCTGGTTCTTGAGTGGCTGGGGTCAAAGAAGCGAGCTACTTTCTCTGTCATGCATTATCCCTATCCTGGGTTGCCTGGCTTGCTAACAGAGGAGGAACAACGGGGAAATCCAAAACCTAAAACCTCAACCTGCTTTTAAGTGGTTAGTGTTCTGCAAAAACACTGTCAAAGAGCTAGACTGAAACTTGAATATTCAACCATACATATTCTGAAACCTCATGCAGATTAATTTGAATGGGTACTACAGGGATGCTGTAAACCCATTTTGCTCTCTTCCTGCAAAAACTTACATTGGAGTTACTCACATGGGAGTCAGTAATGAGGCAGCTCATGTGGCCTCAGTGGTGTGCACACAAATAAGCCTGTGACCTCTACAGACGGGCATTTCAGAAGCTTCAGGATTAAAAACAAAAACATCAAAATGAAAACGCAAAACTTTTACTAGTTGAATCCAGATTTTATTCACAATGATTAAAATTTGGAAAGATATGAAAGGAGTTCTATGGGTATGAGCAACAGCACTCCCTTTTGTCTCCCAGGAAGCAGCGTTTAGCCTGCTCTTCACCTTCCCCATAGCATACAGATGGGAAAAAAAAGAAAGAAAAGAAAAAAAAAAATGCTGCATGCAACTTAATTTCCAGTATTGCAACTCAATCAGTTTAAACAGAATACTCACCTCTTCCTTCTCTGGCATCAGTCACAAGAAATATTTAAAACCAGTAAGTTGTTAGTATGAACGTTACTTTTAGAAGTTTGTTTATGTGTTTGATAGCACTTAAGCTTCACTACTTCTAACTATTTCGTCCCAAAGACCAGCTCATCTGCCTGTTTCCTCTGTTTGTGTAGAGTCTCTGATAGTGAAATAGGACAGAAAACAATTAAATGCTTCAAGTGCACGCATTTTTCTTTAAAACCACTAAGCCTGGCAGAGTGATTAACAGTCAAAAACCCCCAAACCATTTTCTCTTTAAAAGAAAATCCAGTATTTATTTTGTACTTCAGTATAAATAATATAGTCTGTAACTTTTTATTAATTTGTAATGCACTTAAGACCAATAATTTCTGAAACCTGTACAGTTCTTACAGCTGCCAGAACACAGCATCCCATCAAATTTGAGTGCAAATTTCCCTAACATGACATTAATGGATGCAAACAGTCTCTTAACTTGGGTAAGGCTAGAGATGCAAAATCAAATGTCTGTGTACAAACTGATTTCAATAATATGCTTTGAGAGTTTAATATATTAATGAAAAGGATTTTAAACAATACAATTTCTCTAAATTCAATCAGTGCTGCTCAACAGATACAGTTATGAAATATCACAATGAATATTAATGGCAGAGGCTTACACTTCTTGATATTCTGACACACAAAGATTTCACTATGGTAATTTGTTTGGAATATAATTAAAAGAACCAATCACAAAAAGAAAAACCAAAAGCCCTGCAAAAACGAATCTGTGCCCTTGATTTCTAGAAATATTCTATAAACTTGAAAAACTTCAATGAATTTGGAGATGTTCGGAAGTCTCACTTCATGTTATTTGAAAACACCAAATTTTCAGAAATTGCATGCACTAGAACAGGGACGTGTTTCAGGCACTTAACTTTATCAGTTGCCTTAAGAAAAATCAGCATTTTTCAAGAATTCTATTTTTATTAAAAACAAAATTTGGAAACAAAAATTAACATGAGGCATAAAGGTATTGACAATTTCTGTTTTCAACCATAAGTCATCTTATTTTTTCCCTGAGATCTGAGAATAAGTTTGAGTAAAAAAAAAAATTAAAGATTAACTGGAGCTATTAAAAGCTATTTTTACAATAAAGGTTGATGTACAAAACATCTGTGTATGAAGCCATCAGCTCTATTCCGATTTGAACATGAATTTCTTCATTAAAATCTTTATGTGGCACCCCAAACAGCCATCTACTCAAAAACTGTTCACAACATCAGGACAAAGTCTAGATCAAGGTCACCTGTGTACATATATACTTGTTAATTTCGGGTATTATGAATGGTCGAGTAGAATACTTCACTGAGATTGCTTGAAGCGCCCACAGTAAAATACACACAAATACTGGCCAGTTTAAGGTTCTGACTTGTTTTTTTGTTCAGGGAATTTTCTCCAATACATGATGATGACTGGTTTATGCATTTCTGTTCAACGGGGGCTCTGGAACTTCATTTGTGTAAGGCATGAAAAGTGATAGCATCCCTGAATAACTAACCCATGCAAAATAAACAGAGAACATTTAATTCCACAGGAGCAGGAGGCACCCCACAGATGTAACACATCTACACCCACAAGCCAGCCAGAGTGACTTATTCCACACTCCCAAGGGGACACGGCCACTTGTGGTCTGATCCATGAGCTCCAGCCCCCGCGCTCGGAGTAACAGAACACCTCTAAAAATACAGATCAAAGGAACACAGTGTGCCATAGGCTTTAGGAAACACAACAAAAAAAAAATTCAAAATCACAACTAGCATTTAGACAACAGGCTTAGTTTAATAATAAGGGTTATTTTTATTATCATGGTGCCCAGGAGCTCCAGCCACCAATCAAGTCTCCCACCGCAGCAGGACTGCACACCATGCAAAAGGCACCCTTTTAGCACAGCTTCTTCTGCAGC
The DNA here is from genome assembly GCF_052056855.1 of Sturnus vulgaris. Classification (NCBI taxonomy): domain Eukaryota; kingdom Metazoa; phylum Chordata; class Aves; order Passeriformes; family Sturnidae; genus Sturnus; species Sturnus vulgaris. The sequence continues at coordinate 14,585,727 of NC_142250.1, forward strand.
ACTTCAGCCCCCAAACGAGGCTTTAAAGCTGCAAAAATTGAGCAGGGAGCAGGAGAGGCACAGAGCCAGGGGCTGCTGCCAGCTGGCCTCGGTGGAGGCCACGGCTCCCGGAAAGGAGCCGCCTGCGCTGGACCGCCTGCCCCGCGCGGGCACCAACAGGAGGTCGCCCACCAGCTACTGGCTCCCTCCAGGAAGGGTGGGAAGAGCAGATGCTAGCAGGAATACTTTAGGCCTGCAAACTGGAGCTTGGCTCTCCCTCCCAGGTTTTAGCTTTCGATCTTACTGCACACTTTGTGACAATACACAGCTGCCTTTTCTGCCAGGGATAAGTGTGATAGAAGTATCCTGTTGCCACACCAACCACAGGGGAGGATGGGCTTCAAGCTCCGTGACACCTCCTCCCTGATTGTACAGTGTAAAGTTCCCACGACCTGGTTTGACAGAAAAGGAAATAATCCATTTCAGTTGAAACACAGGTAGTTCAAAGGGAGAAAAAAAAAAAAAAATTCGGGCTTTTAGTCTGTGGAAACCAGAGTGCAAAACAGAAGCCTCAGAACTGGGGGTACTTGGTCCTAAATGGAAGAACTAACCAGCAGGATGCAGCACAGTTGGTTTCGGTGGCAGTTCACACACTACCTCCTACCTCACAGGACATACAAAGGTGTTTTAAAAGGCTCGTGTTCTCCAGCGATGCCAAGATACCCATCCCATCCCCGGGACAGCACCAGGCAGCACGGGGAGGAACAAGGCTTCAGGGACACTACAGGTGTGATGGGTAGCCCTGGCCCTGTCACACTTCCCCAGTGCCCTCAACCACAGACCAGCAGCAGACTGAGCCCTTCCAGCATCTTTTCACTTCTCCAGGCCATGTAGCTGGAGATGGGAGAGGCCTCCAGCCTGCCAAGATCATACCATGGTTGAAGGGCTTCAGGCAGGAACCTGCATGGGCATGGTCCTGCAGAACTAAACTCCCTTTGTTTTGGGTCTTGCTTTCAGGACTCTTGACTAGTTCCAGAGGCTGCTCTAACAGACAACAAGTGGTGCCCAATGTAGGGAAGGTTATGTGCAATTTAATTTAGTGAAAACCTACCTGCCCCCAGCAACAGATGCTCTTGTACTAATAGGAAAACAAGTTTATGCAAATCAAAATATTGTGGTTTTAATCACTTGATCCAATCTATTTACAAGCTGGGCTTACTATTTTCTGCTAGTTGTAAGGCTGTGGATCTGTCTTATTTTCCTAGACAGGAGGGCCAGTTAAAGCAATCTTTCCTGCCTCCATGCCTGCCACACAGCTCTGCTTCCGAATCCTCTGCTGCTCATGGGGATTGGTGCAGGCACTCAGGGAAACAGACTAGGGAAAAACGTGTAAGAAACACAAAAGGGGTTTTTTTGTTTTCATCCCCATCAGTTCAGCAGTCTGATTCATTGTCCACCTGCACAAATATTTATGCTAACACAGCGTAAGGATGGGAATAACATGCAGCAGGGAACTGAGAGGCTTAAGTATTCCTGACAGCACAAAACTACAGCATGGAAAGAGGGACTGTCCACCTTTCTCACAGAGCAGCATGTTCACACTGGACATCATGGTACAGCTCCCCTCAGTATTAATGGCATCACTTATTCCTGTCCAGGAGAAGTGAATGAAGAAAACCATAAAAGATGTTGACCCATATACAAGCCACCCACCCTGGTGCAGTGATGGTCCCTTGCTTCCATGCCACCCTACCTTTCCTGGTGCCATCAGCCCTGTGTTAGTGGCACACAGTCAGCACCACCTCCAGGACACAACTTATCTGTTCCTTTGAGAGACAGTGAGAAGAGGCACAGATGGGACCCAGCACACCTACACACCTTCCCCTCTGTTATTCCTGGTAGCACAGAGGATGGGGGAAAGGGAAGGAATGTGGCCGTGCCAGGGACACCAAAGCCCTGTGTTGCTAGCAGCAAAGCTTGCACACTTGCACATTCTGCAGCTTATTTTCCAAAAGTCACCATGCCACCAGCCAATGAATGGTACCCTTCAGCAAGCTCAGTATGAAATCAGGCGAGCCTGGTAAGAGGTATTCAGTTCAATGGGACTTAGAGGGGGGAAAAAAAATGCACATGAAGGTGTCTGAACACACTGGCTATGTTACATAAATATAAAAACTCACAAAAATAGCTTCTCTTGTACACTTGTCAATGTCAAAAGAATATCCTATAGAAGAAAAAAAAGTGTTTCTAGAGAACCAGGTTGTTGCACTGTTCTAAGGTGTATGAAAATACTCTTTGTTTTTTGGAGGAACTGCAAGGTGCCGGACACTCTTGAGAAAAGTGTCACAGGCTGTGTTGAGCTGAGCTCAAAGGGAGGTCCTGGCCCTCCATCTGCTTAGTTGGGGTGCTCCTAATGTTCCTTTCATTGATGTGGAAACCAGGCAGTCATGGACAATGGCACCAATCATAGCTAAGTCAGCTGAAAATGAACCTCAACAAGAAAACAAACAAACAAAACCAGCCACAATAAAAACATTCCAAAAAACGCAAAAGCCTTCTCTCAATCCAGTGATCAAATCCTGCTGCCCAGCAGGGAGGAAGGGGTGGGGTGCAAATTGGGACACAATCATCTCATATTGAAATGATTCTAGTCAAAGGACCATTTCTAATGAAGGTTTTATTTGTATGATTTATGTAAACAGTTTCAAGTGCAACAGAAAAACAACTACGTTCTAACCATAAGCACAGTGCAGCAAAACTGTAAGAGCTCCTTGCAGGTACCCAAGTACTACTGTCACAGTGGGGGCAGGACACCACTGCCAGGCACCGTGGTCACACCTGCAGCAGCACTGGGGCAGGGCTTGTTAGGGCTCCTGGTAGTCACCAGTGTGCTGCATTCTGTGTGCTCCCCAAAGCCCAAGCCAGGGGAACTTCACACCTGAGCCAGACACCCAGCACCCACAGCTGGGGCTGCCCTGCCCACACTGCAGTCCCAACATGCCCGTGTGTGTTAGCAACTTCTCCCATCATGGACAACAAACTGAGAGTGTATGAACTCAAAAGGGCAGTCTGGCAGGACTGCATACTAAAGCTACGAATGTCTGCCAGCTGTGTACCTTTCTGAGCAGGGCACTGGTGTCACATTCACTTATCTAAACAAAGTGGCACTAACGTCTGGTCATCAAAACTTCTAAGCCATTAATTTATCAAGATTAAAGTCTATTAACCAAAACCCAAGAGACTAAGGTTAAATTATGTATAAAAAGATTTGAACATCTTAAAACATATTCTGACTTGTTATGCTTTTAGCAATAATTACATTATAGGACATGTGTTTGACACTTATTTTCTAGTGTTCAAAAAATATTTCAGTTGCTAGCTCTTTGCCATCTGTTTCCCATCATTATTTCATTAAAATAGTTTTCATCTCCCTTATAGTAGAAGAGCAAGACTGTTTTCCATGTGACTAGATTATCACCTCCCTTAAACAGCCTCATTCCAATATTTTTTTCATTTATTTTTTGAAGAGGCGTATGCACCTCCTCCAAACTCCACCCAGCATGGGCTAACAAAGCAAGCTTGTTAAAACCAGCCAAATACATCTCCTTCTCTCCACCTGTCAAGAACACTTCTCCAAAGTCTCTGAGGAAACTAAATCAAATAACTCATCTGCTGCAATAAGCATGGGGATTTTCCTCCCTGAAAGGGAAAGCTCGCACTTGAATACACCTTGGATGAAAACCAAGGTCCAATGTACAATATGTAGCTTACACCACACAAAACATCATTCCCAGGCAAAATACTAGAGCTCAACAGCTTACACTGCTGTGAGTACCTGTGCAGGGGCAAAGTCACCCACATACAAGGAAGAGGTGGTTTCTGAGCAGTTATCAGGAGCGAGTGCAATAATTCTTACCTGGAAAATGCTGTTTGCAGCTGCTCACCGATTTGTCAGCACACACGCTGCTCTCACCTCATGATTTATGATGCTCTCTCCAGCACTGAGACTTCTATTACTGTCCTCGTTTATTGCCTGCAGCTGTCATTCTCACCAACAATTCTACAGTTGTTTGTAGGTGAGGTATCAAAGGTATTTAGTGTGCACCTAGAGACGTAATTTTAATCAAACCTACTCACAGGCAGTATTTAAACGTTAGAACAACTGCACAGAGTGCAGCAATTAATGTGAACTTGACCAACCAAAATTATGACAGCCAGAAACGTTTGCTCATAAATGCCTCAAAAGGATGGATGTCCAACAGGCCTGTGAACACCTGCTGATTTGTAAATGAAGATAAAAATAGTACCCATAGATCACAAAGCCTTACGACAGGTATTTGAATGCACAATAAATATTAACACAAGTTCAGCAATTTCACTTTCTATGGCCAAAATGTCACTATGGCAGTAAATGCAGCTACATCTTTCTCACCATGTATTTTTCTCAGCCAGCTATTTCCCCCTTAAAGTAGTTGGGTTTTCCAGCATCTCCTCAAAAGCTGCTGAATTTCCCCCTTAAAGTAGTTGGGTTTTCCAGCATCTCCTCAAAAGCTGCTGAATCTGCCCAGTTTAGAATAATGACAGTGGAAGGGGAAAGAAAAAAAATTTTACATACAAAAATTTCACTTTTAGAGGTCTCAGCATTTTCTAGACATTAAAATTTTGTAAATGAGAAGTTCTGACCCATTGCAGTCCTTAGTTAACTTTTTTGGAAGGCACAGGTTGCTCAACGATTTGAAAAACAGGCTAGCAGTGTTACTGTGTAACTACCAATTGCACTACCCTGTTTTGAGAAAGGTGGCAAACACCCTCCATGGGTGAATTGGACCTACCACAACCTAACATGGCTTGAAAACAAAGCAGAAAGTGAGAAACAAATCCTGGAGCTAAGCCTAATAGCACTTTCATGTGCACTCTAAAGCTCCAACTCCTTAAGTGAACCAATTATAACAGCATCTCTGTCCATTTAATGAGTTTCTAGTGCTTGTGAGCCAAAACAAAATCTGAAAATATGAACCCTAAAGAGGGTACTAAAGGCAGATTTTGCAAAAGAATTCAAGTCTATTATTATTTAAAATTATTTGATATGTCTGGATTCTAATGGCTGAATATTTTAAGGCTGGCAATCTTAAATTAGTCTAATCATTAGTTTAAGCACCAAAATCCACTTCCTGTATTGAAAGTTCTTTTATTCAAGACTATCCACTCTGCTTAGCTTGAAAATGGCACTCAAGGCAAAAACAATTGTGAATTTACAACCAGAAGGTAGCCTGAAGGCCATCACTGTCACAGTCAAACTTGATTTATAGCTGAACAGATAATATCAAAATACAAACTACAAATTAAACACAACTCTAAGTAGAAAAAAGTGGTTTTACACTATGATGATAAACTACCAAAGAAGCTCTGGTGTTTTTAAGTTGTTAATACTTGCAATACATGCAGATATTGACTGATCCTATTACATCCCCATGCTCTAGGTCCCTTCAGCCAAGATGACGGAGTCACATTGAGAGAGTTGTGCAGAAAATGTACTCTCTAATTGTGAGCCCACATTAAAGCATGAATTGGTGTGCAACAGTCTCCTTTCAGGTTAAGGAACAAAATCTCCTTGTAGAAAGAACATTAATTGTAGCACATTTCAGAGTTCAGGAATTCTTTAGTTATTTAAATCCACAATATACCATTTGTTTCCCATAACATTTATTAGGAAAACAGATCAGAATGGTCATATATGCCTCATTAGGGAAAAAAAAATTTCACCATGAAAAAGCTGACTTTACCTATATTTTTAAACTTAAGGCAGCTGAGAGGTCATTTAAACTATAATTGTTCTTAGATTCAAACACAGATACACGTCCTATCCTCAGATGGTGTCTCTAGGATCTGATCACTCAAGCATGTGTATGATTCTTCACTGACAAACCACCTGACTCCTCTACTTGTGCAACTTGCATTACTCATAAGAAAGCCTTGGCAGAGGCAGACCAACATATGTTAATTACTGGGCTGCACTATAATAGGTCTGACATCTTGTTTCTCATCCAGGGTTTAAAATAAAAGGAAACAACAGTCTCTTTCAATACAAAAGTACATATTTTTACCTCTCAGGCTAAAAATATTCTACGTTAAAAACACAAATAGATCAAGTGCCAAAGAATCCCTTCCTCTTCAGTGTTCCTTTTGGGGAGTTTAGCCTTATTAAACAATGAAGGAAAGCAAAGAGAGGTTGGTGTATATGTATTCACCTTTCATTTACTATAAAATATTCCTGAACTGGATGCAACAGGTAAAAACGCAGCTTGACTCCCCATTATTTCATTTCTTGTATAAACAGTTTTACAGGTAATGTTGGCTGCCAGTTTCTACAGCAAAATAAATTCATGAATGCTGAGGAGGATCATGACTAGAGCAAATATATACTTTAAAATATATTTTTATTTTTCATACAGCAGGAGATATGTATTATTTCTCTATTTTATGATTTAATATCCTGGGACATTGCTAGGACAAGATGCTGGCAACATTGCAAATATTTTTGATTTACATTTTTCTTTATTGAGAAAGAGATATGAGGGCCATAGCTGCAATTTCAGAAAAAGGAGTAAGACTCCACACTGACATGCTGTTTCTTTTTGGGTGACCAAATTCAAATGTTTAAATCTGAATTTCAAATTGTATGACACCATAAAACTGCTAGAAACAGGTGAAGTTTCATTCAAATTTTCAAAACACTAATATTCTAAAATTAGGCATCGGTACCAGATTTTCTTTCACAAAAGGTGTTTCAAAAAAGTTTATGCATTGCGTGATTTATACATGCATTTAGGATGCAAATCCTTTAAGAATACACTGAAAACGCTGTCTCAGAAGTTTGGGTTTGGTTTTTTTCCAAAGTGATTAAACAAGTGTCTCACACAGCCATACCCAGATTCCTGCTGGGCATCCACGGTCCCCTCCCTGCCCACCCCAGGCTAGCTGCACTGGGTGCTGTGCCGAGGCAGCGCTGGGCCCTCTCCGAAGGCACAGTGCCAGCCAAGAAGCTCCAGCCAGGAGCAGACAGATGGTGGCCAATAAGGAAACTATCACAGCGTCTTAGTCACCATGGCACAGCCTGGGCACCACACAATAGCAGCCTGACTATCATCAACTTTATCCTCCTTTCAGCTCGCTAATGTGTTTACCTGTGTGTGCCTGGGGCTCCCAGCTCTGGGCACACACACTCAGCTGTCTTGGGTAAACCACTCCAGTGGCACGGGGCTTACAAGGACCCATCACAGCCTGTCAGAGAGCTAAAGGCAGATATCCAAAGGTTACAAAACACTGCCTTAAATGCAGCATACCAACCACCACTCTGTGGGAGCAGCTATGCTCTAGGGTAGCTACGAGGAAACACGCCAAAGTCTTAAAAATAGATGTTCCAAGTACCAGTTAGTTAACAAAAGAAACATCAACAGATGAATCCTAAATTTTCAGTATTTTTTGTATTTATTTGGGGATAAAACAACCTTGCTTAAGGATAAGACAAGCAGCACCATCCTGAATTCAAGGCACTCATTTGTTTCACCCCCAGCCAGTTCCACTCTGAACCCTCCAGCAGCAGCCACTGCCACCATCTCAACCTTGTCCATCTCTTCCCTGCAGACCCTACACCTCTCAGGTGCTTTTCAATTCCTTTACAAAAGAGCAATCTGCCATGAATACGGGTCGAATAAAAATGATTGCAAATATTTTCAGAACCCATTTGAATCAAAAAAGCTCTGAAGCAGTAACCATCCACAGCACTGCCCTTTGCAGACAGAACCACTGCCTCACCCAAGCCTGTGCAGCACCGAGCACCATCTGCTCTGTGCCCCAAGGGCCCTTTCCACTCTCCCAACCTGCACAGCTCCAGCCAGTGCCACCGGCAGCAGAATCCAGCAGCTCTGCTCTCTCTGCCACACACACTTTGGGGACACTAAGCAATTTCATGTGGATGTTTTAAAATATTTATGTTCTGTCCTGTTGCTGATTCCTTCTGAAGTGTAAACCATCTCCGAATGGCCATCTCTTTATGTGTAATTCATACCCAAGGATCACTCGGAATGCAAGGACTGGTCTCCAAAGGAAGCATTTGTAATGCTCACACCAGTCCAACTATGGCATCTTTCACATCGAAACTGTACCTTTGCTAAATACCAGGGTTAAGTCTTTGTTATCAACAAACATTGCAAAGGTTCCCGTGGATTCATTCTGCACTCTGTTTCTTGCTGGTCACCAACAGCTGGTGTTTCACTTGTCCTTTGCTAAAGAATAACAAGGCCAAATGAAACAGTGACTCCTGAGTTACACGTAAACAACCAAGTGCCCACTGCAGAGGTGAAATTTTGTTTAATGGAGTTTGAAGCCCTCCTGGGTATCCAGCCTGGAGCAGCAGGATCACAGAGCCCCCTGTTTCTCCTCCCTTCCATCCCACCTCAGAGCAGCCGGGGCTGGCCAGTGAAAGGCAGTGCTGAGCAAGCCCTTCCTCTCCGAGGGCTCCCCACAGCCACACGAATTGTGGCAGAAGCAGGTTCAGAGCCAGGGATGCAGCCCGAGCAGAGCAGAGGGCAAATTACTGAGAAAGGACATAGCACCCACACATTTTTATTGCCAAAAAGCTGCAGGAAGAAGATGGGAGCCCAAGTTTTTTAACTTGCAAGGCTGATTTAACGAAGTCTGAGAGGGCTCTGCTAGTGACCCAAAATAACTTCTCCTTACATAATACTGTTATGATTTTAATGTGAGAGATGTCAGAGTATCACAGTGCCAAAAGCCAAAGCTACGCATTCATTTGGAAAGCTGGTAGGCTCCCATCTCTAATGGTATCTAACTCCAGCCGGATTGCAACCCAATCCTTTTTAAAACAGTGATGTAGATTTTTGGAGAAATCTCACACTTGAGACAACAAGCAAAGACCTAAGTACGGTTCCTGAAACAAACATCTAAAAGCAGGACTGACAGCTGCTCTAAGTCTTACCAGGTGAGACATATCAGAGTGGGTATCTCAGAATCTAAAAGGGACTGGTGAATGTCAATTTGAACACTAGTTTGTAAAGAAACAGCCTTGACAGCACAACAAACATTGAATTCACCTTTTCAGTCACACAACTACCATCCACATTTGCACATAAGTGCCCACTGCAACTCAGTATCTTGTTTTTCTGTGAAACAGAAAAGTAAGGTTTTGTCAAGCACCTAAAGGACAGTGAACTGAGCGTGCAGATAGTCAGGATCACGAAAGCACGTACAGGATGACAGTTCACTGGCCTGACACCCTTTATAACAAGAATTCCAGTTTAAGAAAAGAAAAAGTTTAACTGTAAAGTGCATCAATCTGTGCTAAGTGGAGAAGGGAAGCTTTACTTGAAAAGCCTTGGGGAAAGCCTTGGGTTGCTGTACGGGAGACCTAAGCATAAGCTATGTATGTAACAGCTGTAAAGAAGTGATCCCACTGCTGGGAAAAGAGTTATAAGCATTAAACAAACACAGAATTTACAAGAAGGACACTAAGAGACTGTATAGACTGCCTGACAACCATATCATTCTTCTTTTCTCCTGTAAACCTGCAAGATAATAAACTCTTTTCTCTTTCATCTGTGGGTAGATGTATAAACAAACTGCTCTTCCAAGAATTCAGTGTCAATGTAGTCTCTAAATCTGCTTTTTAAAGCATTTTCTTGCCCTTTTTTTTTTTTTTTTTTTTTTAGGGGGAATTAGGATTGGTGCACTTTGGCAGGACAGGGGAAGATAATCAAATAGCTCTTCCATTCACTTAAAAATATATCATGGTTTTAAAACTGAAGCATACAAGTGCTTATTGTCAAAATAGTTTAGCTGCAAGAACTTGCATTTTGCAACGTATTTTAAACAAATGCATTTTCTATGAAAATTTTCATGTTTATAAGGCTTTTTTTTGTCACTTAGAACAGCCAATATCTTAGAGATGTGCAATACAAAGGAAAACTAAGGCTTATGTGAAAGCAATGGTATGTAAGGTATTTCTTATTTTCACATTATCTATGGGGGCATCCCACCTTCAGGCTGCACAAACAGAAGTGCTGTTCAAACTGGGCACAGACACAGCAGCACAGCAATTGATGAATTTCTCATTTCCTCAAGAAAGTGGCTGTAGTTGGAGGGATGGAGGTCTTGCAACTCAGGCTCAAGCCTCTCCTCCCTGTCATTGAACTCTCTTGTGGTGGATTTTTTCCCTTCATGCATCACACTCTCACACCTCTAAAATAACCAAGAGCAGATGGTAACCTTTGAGCTAGAGAATGCCCGTTTAGCAGGTGGCTGTTGGACAACACTCATGTCCAAGAGAAGAGCACAGGGAAGGGTCTGAGTTTCACACAAAATCAAAGTCATAAGAACACCTTACAAGGTTATGATGATGTCTGATTTTGGTGAGGTAGACTCTGAAACCTCCTTGGGGTGAGACCAGACAATTTCCAGGGAAATCTCATTTCAAACCTTTTCAAGCACCAACTGCCCTGCAGTGTCAGCCTCGACACTGTCCAGCACTTCTTTCTCATCCCATAGTGCCCTTATTTACACAGTAAACCAGTATTAGATCAGTTCATCTGTTTTCAGAATGGGTGTTCAAAAACACAAGAAGAGAAACCTGCAGTGCAGAATTTACTGATGGAGATATAGAGGTGTCTATTTCAGAACAGCCTAAAAGACTCCACTGTTCTCAGAGGGAATCAGGAATGTAGCCAAGAAACAAGCAGATACACATCAAGGGAACTGTTTTTGCTACTAAATGGCCAATTGAAGCCCCTACTATTCTGTCATGTATCTATGTCACTGCAGTCCCAATAAATAATGCCTTCTGATTAGTTTTGAGACTATCTCGAAATCTCTAAGACAGATACCGTTCACTGTGCCAGCCAGTCAGTCATCAGAGCCCTGAAGTCTCAAAGGAATGAAAAACTACGTGAATCCAAAAAACAACACAAACTTGTTGTCAAGGTATTGCTTTTTCTCTTATTCATCAAACGTGTTTTTACCTCATCAGCAAGGATGTCAAACGGTATTTCACAGCACAAAGAGCTGCCATATGAACGAGGCAGTTTCCCCACATTTCTGGATTGGGTCAAGCAATCAGTATTCTCTAGTTATGGCTATCTGGACCAAGCTGACTACTAGACTAAATCACCAGAAGAGTTTACCAGTTACCAGGCAAAGAGTTGAGAACATGAGAACAAGTAAGATTTGAAGAACACCAAATACAGACAACAAACAATCTCCATACTAGTTTTGCGTGACATTATCAGATGCATCACTTCTGTGGCTTTCATTCTCCTGCTATCTTTGACAACACATATGTATTATCTATATGTTACAGTTGTTCCCCTTTCTGAAGTCAGGCCCACAGCACTGCTGCTTTTCCCTAGAAATAAAAAAGGCTTAGAGCAACCAGAGTCCCTCTGTGCCCGCAGCCAACACTGAGTACCAAAAATCTGGCACACAGCCCTACAGGGAGAGAGTAACACAACTGGCTATGGATCAGGCAGCTGGATGATCGCCTGGGTAGGCTTCATAGGACTGAAGGAGGATGGATGTCTTAGCATGAGGACCTGAGTTATAAATCAGGTCTCCACCATCCACTGACATAAGCCAGGACAAACACGCAAACAAAAAATTAATAAGTAACCTCTTATATAGACTAACAATGAGCAGTAGAGGCAATACAAACTCACGCTTTTATGAAATCTGCACAGGTTTGTAGTACTGTGCATATCAATGAGTTTTGAGCAATTTCTTTTCCTCCCTCCCCCTGCTTGGTATTGAGCCAGGAGCCTTCCAGCTTCACTTTGGGAATCAAGTCAAAGCTGGTCTGCAGAGTCAAAACAAACCCTGGATTACCAACCAGAGGATACGCTTCCCACATTTAAGTTAATAGAATGTTACTGTGATCGGCTGTATGTGACTACCCCAATATTAGTACACTAGACAAAATACAAAGTTTGATCTATAGAAATATCTGTGTAAAGGATAGAAGTCCCTTTTCAAGCTTAGATCCTCGATCCTAAACCTTATTTAAAAATGCATCAACCATCACCGACTGGAAAGGATTTCTTGGATGTTATACCATTCACCACAGGAGTAAAAATTACTCCCTTGTCCTCTGCTACAGAACTAAAATGTATAAGCAACTGAAAGGAACTATAGGTATTCTAGAATGAGTGATCACCTATATGAGCCTTCAGAAGGGCAAGTTCTTTTAAAATGAGTCATTCCCTGTGGAGTAACTTAATTTCTATTGACACTTACAGGAGAAATTAGGTTGAAAGTGATTTTGTCTGTCTAAGAACAACTTTGCTTTTTTACTGGATACCTAATACCCATAGAAATCTGCCCTGCTCCATAAAGGGAAGGGCAGAGGCACTGTAGTGAAGCCAGGAAACTTCATCTTTGCAGGCAATGTAGACTTCAGTGTATCTTAAACTATTAGAACCAAAAATAACATATAACAAGTGTAAGGCCATCTCCTACTCTCATAATACACTACTGCCTCCAACAGTCTAGCTGTGGAGATCCATTACAACTCATTGCCTGGACATTTCCCTAGCAGCCTATATTCTCTTTAAAATATTCTAACATTAGCCAAGCTGAATGTTAATGATCACACGAAACCCAATGGAAGGTAAGAATTTAAAATTGCTACAAAAGAGTTTTCTGCTTCATATTAAGAAGGGAGAGGAGGAAATCAATACAGCAAAACAACCTTTCAAGCCAAAGACAGCATTTTAAAGCAGAAATTATTTCTAATACTACTGACAGCTTCAACTTGTCATCAGGTGGAAGGCTTATATACACTTGGAGTGAAGATGTGAACTGAGTGTAAGGAAAACATACAATATCTGAGCAGGAGGTGTATCTGTGGTGGTTCTATATGATGTGTTGTTAACTGTGTTTTCCCATAAAACACACCTAAATGGATAAAGAGGGCTTGTGTTGCTTGTCCCACAACAGGCAGTTGACAGGAACAAGCATAAACCAACATAAACTCTCTGGCAATATTCTCGCCGCTTTGGTGTAATACAGGATAGAATTTCACAAAAATTGGTCTAACTAGGAGCGAACAAATTAGCCAATTGCATAGTGGTCAAATTTGCTACCACAGGCATTAAGTGCAGTCCTACTTATTTATGAGAAACAGGCTTCCCAGGTAAAGCCCTAACAACCCCAGCTCACGCCTCCCGCAGCATTCGATCACCCACGTTGTTAGAGCAGCACAGCAGGCACCACGAGTTCCTGGCCAGCCACTACCTCCATTTCTCATAGTCACATTATCTTCTGTGTGACTGGAAAAAGGCTGGATCCCTGTTGTTCTGAAACCTATCAACAACACTGGGGAAGGCAAAAAGAATTCCAACTCTTTTTCCTTTCCCAAACTGATTTTTCTTCCTTTTCAGGAGAGAAACCAGGCTTTCCAGGCTGCTAGTACAAACATCAAGTTGCTAAAAGCCAGCCAACATTGTCTCCAACTATAGTATCAGTGATGTAACTGCCATCCATGAGGGTTTGGGGTGTTGGCTTGGTTCTGGTTTGGCTTTTTTCTTTTCCAACAGAAAACCTTTGGAGCCCATAAAAGTGGAAGAGATTTGGGGCAAAGGGCAAGCAACTCCCAAGAAAAGTTATGAATGGATCTATGCTACAGAGCCTTGCCTTTCCACTCCTTGTACAGGAGAAATCATTCAGATGTTGCAAAAACTGATCCATTATCTTTTGTGGGTTTCTTAAAATGTTCTAAAACCAGAATTGTACGCCATACTAAGGTCGCAGATTTATTTCATCTCAGAGAGCACAAAACATTCTCTGTACATATACACAGCAACTCACTTCTTTCCTGAAACAAAGTTTTCATTGATCCTTTGCCACAGACTCAATTATTGTTTCTAATCATGATCAACGTTTATTTAAGGTATTGTGAACTGTAAACAATGCAAACAATAAAAGCATCTGTCCATGTTGACATGAATGTAACTGGCAGGTTAGACACCTATATCAACTGGTCCCAAAGGCGTTCTCCTTAAATTCAGAAAGCCCAAAGTAAATTTAAATTACAATTTACAGAATAATCTTGAAATCAGCCACTTTTCGAGGTAGTGTTATCTTTTGTAGATAAAAATCGCAATCTGTCAATTTAATCCCAGGAAATTCTTCATTGATTTAAAACATAACCCTAAAGACTTTTTATTTTTTAAAAGCTTCTTTCTTTCTTTAATGCAGTGGATTCTGCAAAATTCCTAGTCCTCCTTGCAACCATGGGGAAAAATAATCCTCCTCTTGTAACGTAGCAATTACAGATACATATGTAAAAAGAGCAGAAATCAACGCACTTTGAGACAACACTTAAAAAGATTTAAAAGTACTTGACTATGGGATATTTAGGGGATTTCAAGTCAGCTTTTCCATAGCCTCATTATAAAAATAAGTGACCTTTTCCTTCTCCTCCTCCCCACCCCAAACTGAGGAAAACGGCCACCAAATGCACTCAGCTAGCCTCAAAGTCACACGTGCTCCATTGCAGATCTTGCTTTCAATGTCCCTTTTGTTTGATGGCTGGTGTTTCAACATCCTCAGCTTGGAACAGAAAAAGGTCAGAGCGAGTCTTCTGGCATTCACAAACCTGCACCAGGCCCCGCCAAGAGAAGATTGATGCCATAGTACATTTTCCCCAGTCAAGAGAAGGAAGTGGAGCTCTGAATCCACGACCAAGTATGTTCATCAGAGGAATTCCCTTCCCAAAGGTGTTTAGTTTTGCTACATTCCTTTGTGAAACTTTTCTGCTGGCCCTAGTAATATTTTTTGAGTTACCCACTGTGCCATGTTACTGCCCCAGTATCGTAACCTGAACATATTCCCACCAGTAAGTTGTTTTAGCCATACATTCCAGCATACAGCTTTTTTTTTTTTAATTCCCCTCCTGATTTTGCTTCACCCCTAGGTTATCCCCAGTGCCCTCACACCTGCCTGCTGCCCTCGCCTTCCCTCCCCTGCCTGGGGAAGAGAGGCTGCACCATTAAACTTCCAGTGTGCAAGGCCAAGGTCCGTTCCACAGCTAGAGAGAAGCTGTTGCTAAAGATTCCTTAAAAGCTTTGGCACTTCACGGCAGTTGGAACTACTCAACCAGAGCTGGGAGCCAAAGCTTTGCCACAGCATTAATGGGCTTTTGCCCTTTTAAATTTTATAAGCCTGTCGCCTTTCTTATGCGCGCAGTTTTATTCAGAGCCCTAAATGGCCATTTCATATTTAAAAGAAAGCTTGCATAGGTAGCACCCTAAAACTACCCCAGGTCATTCATCACCCCAGCACTCCTACTGTCTCTTAGGAAACCTTTGATAGAGCATTTGTTCAGGCTGCCAAGTTAAATCCTCTTCTCTCTTGTCAATGCATTGAAAAAAGCAGTCAGAACACCAGCTTCACTCAGGCCTGCTGAAGTAAATGGAGAAAACCAATTCCTCTGGCACTACAGAGCCATTAAGCCGTTTGCAGATTACTAACTGAAGCACAAAAATACACACGGCGCACCATCGGACGACACAGCAGAGCTATGCCTTAAGTTTGCTTCGGTCTCGATAAACTGACGATGCAGCCGCAATTTGCACCAACTCGTGCAGCTGCCGGGCTGGTGAGCGGGACCGCCGGCAACCCCAGACAAAAGCGGCGATGCGGGGGTCCCGCTGCCACGGCCGGGCAGCTCCACCTCGGGCAAAGTCGGCGATGGGGGCTGCGCTCCAAGGGGCACCCCCGAGGCGCCGCCCCGTGCCTCCCATCGCAGCCTCCGAGGCGGCACCGAAATTAAACTTTACACGTGCAAAACAAAGTTTACAGTCTAAAACCCCGATTATAGTAACAACTTCCTCCCCGTCTCAGGCTGCCGTACTCCTTCCCCGCTACCGCGCCAGCCCAGAATGCTATCCCGGGCCCCGCGGGGGGGTGGGGGGGGGGGACACAAGAGCGTGGCTGGATGGCTCCTATTTTTATGTTTACATTCCTGAAGTGTCTTTTAACTGGCTGCCATTCCCCCTCTCCCCGCGAGCAGCTCCGCCGGCCGCCCCTGGAAGCGCTTCCCCCGCTCCCCTCGCACAAAGGCGGCCGAGCTCCGGCCGGGTCGGGCCGGGCAGGGCAGGGCAGGGCACCCCCGGCCCTCTGCCCCCGCGCCCCCTCCCCTCCGCCCGGCGGCTTCCTGGACAGATGCACGGGGGGAGGGAGGGGGGCTGCTCCTTCCTCCTGCCTGGCTAGAGAGGCCCAGGTCCCAACTGGCTCTCAAAACCCAGACACAAGGAATGTACACCCAGGCAAGCTTCCCGGAGCCCCGAAAACAGGCGCAAGCTTCCCCACGCGTCCCCCGAGCCCCGCACGGGCGGCCGGGCACGCACACACGGCCGGCCGGGCAAGCACGCCCCGAGCCGCAGCCCCGGCCCCGCCGCGGGGCTCCAACCCGCCCCGACGGCGCTCGCCCCGGCCGGGGGCAGCCGCCGCCCCGGTCCCCGCAGCCCCCTTTGTGCTTGCGGCGGCTCCGACGCCCGCCCGCCTCACGGCGCGGCTGCTCCAAGTTCGCCCCGGGCCGGGTCCCTCCGCGACCCCGCGGCCGGCCCGGGAAGGGCATTGCCCGGGGAGAGCCGCTTCCCCGCCGCCGGGCCCGGCTCCGCGGCTGCTCGCCCGCCCTCGCCCCGCGCCCTCAGCGGGGACAGGCTGCCCCTTTAAGAAGTCTCCACACATTTTCTCCCCTTGCAGAATAAATATGTTGTTGTTTTCTTTTTTTTTTTTTTTTCTCCCTGTACACCTATTTCCCCAGCGTGGCCGCTCCATTGTTTCTGCTCCGCCGAGACGCAACCCCTGCCCGGCCGCGAACGGGGAGGTGCGAGCAGGGAGCGCAAATAGACGCGAAACTTACCTACGGATTGCAAAGCAGCCTTGCAGCAGCAAAATAATAAGGAAGAAGGCAGGCAAAATCCTCTTTCCCCAACTGATTTGCAGCTCTACTCGGGTATTTTTAAATATATAATTTTGTTTATTCCCTTCCTTTCTTCCTTCTCCCCCTGCTTTCTTTTTTCTTCCTTCTCCCCCCCCTTTTTTTTCCCCTTGCCCACAGACAGTGAAAAGGAGCTCAATGTTAGTGGGTGAGTAAGTGAATCAACTAGCAGAGAGCACAGCAAGTTGAAGTGTCAAATTACATTGGCTATTCTATTACCAAAGGGCCATGCTTTGTGGCTGCTGGCAAAATCTGTCCCAGATTCCTATCTGAAAGGGAGCTGCCTCCTACAGGGATGTTCTTCCCTTCGCCCTCTCCCTTCCCCTCTCCCCCCGCAACACACACACACACACCCCCAAAAATCACACGAAGTTAAAAATCTTAGATACGAGTTAAAATACAAATATTGTCTTACAGTCTCTTTTAAGGCGGGGATTCTCGTTTTAGTCTTCCTGAATACCAAGCACTCGGAAACCCTTCCACTCTGGAAACTGAAAGCTGGAGAATATGTATACTCCCTTCGGTGTTTTTGTATTATTAAATAGGGGAAAACCACCCTGGACCAAACACACTCTCAAGCATGAGGTGTCTCCGTGTCTGTCGTCTTCACGACAGAATTTTTACGGGCATGGAAGGAACTACCGGGCGGGCAGGGGGATTACTCGGGAACGCCGAGACATCCTGCTGCTCCCTTATTGCACTTTAGCCCCCACCCCCCTGCATTTATTGCCACCACCGCCACCCTCGGGGCCGCTGTTATTTTCAGAGCCCGGAGCTCCCGCCACCCAGGTAGGAGCGGGGTTGTCCCGGGGGTCCCCGCTCAGCCGGGGAAGCCGTGCGGGCGGCGGTGCCCGGCGGGGCGGGCCCGGGAGGCGGCCCCGCCGCGGGGGGGGGGGCGGCCAGGGGCCGGGGCCCCCCCGCCGCCCGGAGCGCGGCCCCCGGCGCTAACAATAGGGCGTGTTTTTGTGCTGTTTTTCTCTTCCCCTGTGCTCCGTAGGAAATCCAGCCCGATTTCCAGGGAGAAAATAAGAAGAAACCGTCCTTGTCTGACGAGCACCAATCTGCTAAAAAACATCTCCCTCGACTTCTCTTCCCCTTGATAAAACATTTCCAGGACAATCAATATTTTATGATGAGTTGTTAATAAGCCTAATATATTCATCCCTGCTCCAACGGGGCTTGTTAGATTATGCAATTAAGATAAGCAATTTAAACAGCACTGTGTAGCTTCTCGCTGGTCACATTCGTCTTCTTGTTGGAGGAGGAGAACGATCGGGACTGTAAAGGGATGTCGGGTCGCTCGGGGAAGGGGGAAGATTGTCTGATTTTTTTTTTTTTTTTTCTAAATTTTTTTCATCTGCGTGCAGGCGGAACGGAGCGCTACCGCCGCTGTCCCCGCCGCTCCCCCACAGGGCTGTCCCCGTCCGCCGCCGCTGGACGCGCTGATCTGCGCGGGGCGGCAGCGGGGCTACACCGCCCCCGGAGGGCAGTGCCCCCGGCACGGCTCCCGCCCCGCTCGTTTACGCCTTCGTGGCTTCCCCAGAAAAAAGACCCCTGTTCCTGCCCTTCTCCCTGTGCCTCCGGCCGCCCCCCGATCGCCGCGGGGCGCGGGGGGGTCCTGCGGACGCTGTGCCGGCGGCCGCCCCCAGCGCGGCGACAGCGGCGGCGCCCGCCCCGGCAGCGCCGCGGGGGGAGCCCCGGGCGGGCAGTGCCCCGGCGGGGGTGGCCAGCCGGTGGCGGGCGGCGCGTCCCGCCGCTCCGGCGCGCTCCGGCTCCGCGTTTTGCGAGCGGCCGCGGTGTCAGCCGGGGAGCGCCGAATAACAAAGGCAAGTTTGAGAGCAGCCGCCGCCGCCGCCGCCGCACAGGCTGCGGTGACGTCAGGGAACAATGCCGCTGCCAGCCCGCCCGCCCGCCGCCCCTTAAAGGCGCACGGGGCGCTGCCAGGGGCCCCCGCCGTCGGCCCGGGGATGGAAGGGAGGGGGTGCCTGCACTGCGCCCCCCGCCCTGCACCCCCCCCGGCCGCCGGCGGGGCCTTCTGGCACTGCCCGCCCGGACGGGGAGCGGAGGAGACTCTGTCTCACGGCTCCCTCCGTCCCTCCCGCGCCGTGCCCCGCGCGGCCTCCGCCGCCCGAATCGCTGCCTTCAGCTGCCCGGAAGACGCGGCGGCCGCCGGGGCGGGAGCGCTCGGGCCCCGCCGGCCCGGGCCGCAGCTCCCCGCGCTGTGGGGCCGGGCGGGCCGCGCGGCCTAAGGGCCCCGTGAGCCGCCAAGGGAGGGTTCTCGCCAAAGGTCCGGCATCTCGGGGGCCGGGACTCGAGCGCTTCCAGCCAGTTCGGCTTCTGCTGCCGCAGTGAGCCTTTCCCTGTCACGGCGCGCTGCCCTCCTCCCCGAGCCACACCGGCCCCCTGATTGTGAACTGCAGGCTTAAACAGCGGATACTGGCCAGTCAGTGCAGCCCTTTTCACTCCTGCACGGCATTAGATGTCTGATTGAAGCAGGCACAGAAAAAGCCCAGTCTTTTAGTTAACCAGAAAGGGCACTGTAACAATACAGTAATCTCCCGATAATCACACAGACGTCAGGAAATCATACCTTAAGAATTAATTTGCAATTAATAATCTTTTTAAGGCATGAAATTTAATATTTTTTAAGGTGTCAAATCTTCTGTCTTAGACATGGGCAAAGTCAAAGCAGTCAGTTTTGATGCTTTGTTGCTTGAAACTATCTTACAGAAATAGAAGATTAGAAAATTAGATCTTTGTGCAGCAGCCCCATTACAAAGTTACAAGGCCGGTCCACTGTATTTAAGCACAACTTCTACTGATACCATGCAGGCTGAAAACAAATTGGTAAAAGCACATTTACTTTTTCAAGCTTTTTGTAGTTTTCCTGCGGACTGTGTTCCACATGAGCACATCATGCAGGATTTACCAGCTGCATCACCCTGTCTCTTTCAGCAACCAAGTTGCCTGATCAATAGAGTACGTGGCTAGGAAAATAAAGGTCTTGCAGGAGATCATTGTAGTGATTTAGCAGGTGCCATTGTGCCCTCTGAATCTGCTTCTACTAAATTTGGCTTTGCCACACACTGTTCAGAAGCACCGAAGGGGTTGGAAGTGCTACCTGTCCACAGGGGATGTGCAACCCTAGCAGCCTTTGCCACTTGCAGGCATTCGAGCTCAGGCAGCATTGCAGTGACAGCAGTGTTAAGTGGTGTCACAGCCAGATCCCAACTGCTACACCTGCCCACACAGAGCCCTTCACTTCTACAGTCACAGAAGACATTTCCTCTTTCCTCGGTAGGATGTGTTGGTCATCTGTGAAGTTTTGCCCCAAAAGTGGCTGCAGCAGTCAATGTATTTATCAGTTTCTTTGTAAATTAAATTAATACCTTGAGGATTAGGACACTCTTAGTTTTCTCCAACCTGTGCTGATATGGTTTGTGAATTGAGAAAGATGCCACTAATGCATGTTGATGTGCTTTTTTCCATCCAGGAACCAGGCTAATCCACTACAAAGAACAAAGAACTTTTATAGCTGCTCCAATTCACTGCCAATTGCCTGCTGTGGCATAAAGGGTGGACTGGTCAGTTGGACTGAGAAAAAGAGTTAGGAGTTTACATGTATGGCCAGATTGGCTGAGGGTATTCAGTGTTGCCCCAAGAACACCCCTCTAAATAAAGTCTTCAATTAGGCCAATCAGCCTAATTATCCAATTCAGTTGCAATGTCAGAGCAAAGCAAAAACAGTATTCACAAAATGACAAAGGATTGGGCCCTTTTTGTTTGTTCTAAGAGACCAGGCTGCTCTTCGTGTTCTCAACAATTCTGAGACCAAGAGACCTTGGAACAGATTTTAAAACAGAGGCTGCACAAGCCTCAGTGCCTGATCTGGGATCCTGGCTTAGCAGCATTCTGCTGCTGCAGTAGCAAAGCTGTCAGCAAGCATGCAGACAGACAGTTATCCACATTATTCCATGCTCTGTGGTGGGCCTGTCCACGAGGGATTAGACCAAATCTGCTAACCTCATTTCTGTTATATAACCTAAGACAGATCTGAACTCTTTTCTCCAGAGGATTGTATGGTAAACCAGAATATCACCTCCCCCCTAGCTCTCTTCAGCTGCAGTTCAAATTAGGTTTTGCTGCTGTCATAATTCATCCTGTACCATAATGAAAATGGAATTGATTGAGATGGCATGTAGACATTGCGTCTAGACATACCCAGGTTACTTGTGTATACAAATTTTATCAGGTAGCTGCTATCAATGCAGCTTTTTTTGGAGAATAGGATTCAGCACAGACCACAGATGCCAAAGGTACAGAGTACAGGCTTTGATCCCAAGTCCACACTGAGCTATTGGGTGCTACAGCCACGAGTAACTAGGCTCCCTAGGTTAAGGGCTCACTCAAGTAAGCCCAATAGGGACTGCAGGTGTACAGTATGCTCAAAAAACTGCCTGGGATCAGTGCTGATGTCGTAATGAGCTGACATCAGCATTGCTTTTCTGGCAGCTGTTTGCTACACTCACACCCCTGGCACCACACCAGCTGATGCTCCCCAGGTACACACGTTTAGAAGTCTTCTGAGCCCTCATGGAACTGCTCATCCATCAGCACAAGTCTCTGATCTGCTCCTCTGGCATAACCCATGGGTTTAGCTTAAGCAAATGCCTACTCTGATCAATAGTTGTGTTGAAGTTTAGCAAGTCTTTTCCTGATATAGCAACAGCAAAGGATGCCAGGAACACTACTGGGTGCAGTAAAATTAAACGTATGTGAAAGTGAGATTGGCTTTCAGTGAGACTGCAGTCAGGCTGTGCACATGACTCTGCACACATGAGAAACTGACACTATGTCCATTTTTGTCTTTTCGTTAATAGTATGGGGAAAGAAAACAGAGTTTTTTTGGATTCATAAATTAGAGATGGAATTACTATGCAAAGACATTAAGGAAATTTGCAGTTACACAAATCTGCAGTTACTTTTTCCTAGAGGAAAAAGTAAACAATTTTACTGAGAAAAACAAATTGAAAACAATTACAAGACATGAAGAGGGAAGCAGCTGGAGGTTTGGACTTTCTTTTTTCTCTTCTCTTTTTCCTTTTGAGGCCTGAAAACATTTGCATATTGTCTTAAATTTCATGCTTTAGTCCTTGTCAACCTGTGCTGCCTAAGTCACAGAGTCATTTGTGACTCAGATGAGGGACAGGATTCCTCCAAAGGAGCTTTCATGTAACAGGCTAGACAAGAGCATCAGTGAGACATTTTTTGGTCACTAAGGATACACGTCTTTTATGGGAATTTACATTGACACAGTCTCTTTACAGTCATTCTTTCTAAACCAGGCCACTCCTCACACCAGTCTTCTGCAAACAGTTCTCTGTACTCCAAGCCCAAAACTCACTAGGAGCTCTATAGGGTGCCACAGTTAGGCAACACAGACACTCAACAAGCCTCCAGTCTTGCAAGCACAGCCTCAGGTAACTGACTGCTGAGCAGCTTTGCACCCATGCCTCAGTTATGCATGGGGTGTACTCTGAGAAGGATCAGAGGTAGAGTTTATAGTGTGTTCCTCAGCTCTCACACACACACCATGCTGGATTGAACGGGGGATTTGATTAGTTTGACAAAGTGATTAAAGCCACTAAAAATTGGATAGAAAGATAATACTGAACACCAGGATGTATGCCTCCAAGAGGCAAAATCACAGCTTAAAAACAAAAAAGAAGGGAAAGAAAGGATAGGAAGAGAAGGTAAGAAGGCATAACATACTGAAACAGAACTTAATGTACGTGAGCTGAGGAAATGGAGCATCATAAACATACTGTTTATATAGTGCCAAAAGGATGCTTTTATGGGGATATAAACATTGGATACCCCTGAGCATGCAAGCTAACCTTCTTACGAAGATAAAGACTCTGCCCTGTTAGAGCCAAATCCAAGAAACAAGCGCATCTCCACTTTGAGAAATCTCAAATAAAAATTTGGTCTGGGCTGACTCATCCAAACCTTGCCCTTAAAGCAAATAATTTCTAGGCAACCCAGCTTAGATTGGTAAGTAGGGACTGTAGTCACTTCTGTTGTTATTAAATGCTTTTCAAACTACACTGTTACAGTTTCAGGAGGAAAAGTGAAAAGGAAAACAAAACCTTATCCAAGTTGAAACTCAGGGGAATGTATTCAAGCAGAATATAATTAGCAAAGCTGGAAGATGGCCAGCATAAAATGTGCAACATCATAACAAAAAAAACCAAACCAAGGATTTTGAATGACCACAACCAACAGGACCTTATTTTTAATCTGCTCCACATAAAGCCATCAGATAACCTTATGTAACCCCAGACATGCCTGTAGCTACCTTGAGAGCACTTCCCTTGGTGTGTTAACTGAGGTGTCCATGGTATGGATCTCCATTTCATAGAAAACAGAGGAAATACTACTCCATCTTTCTATCATCTGACTACCTACTGACAGATTTTGTCAGGAAGCAGGTCTTCTTTTAACCTCACTAAATTTTAATGCAGAAAGTTAATGAGATTTAAAGAACAACAAATTAAACCATGTGTAAAACATGAATATTGCAGTCGAAGTTTGACTTCTGTTTTTCCCCTTGTTTTCAGTTTTTGTGTATTGCAGTCAAGGCAGACAGAGATGACAAAAAACCCCACCAACTCCAAGCAGAGAACTTGGGTTCAGCTCTGGTCTGAGTGTCTGTGAGAGATTTTAGTCTAAACTGCCTAGGCTGACAATGTGAAAGGAGAGCAAACAGCAGTACAATAAGATGTTACTCTCAAGACAGTGAGAAGGGCTTCCTATCAGACAGAGCTTGCCAGGACACTATAATGCTTTGTAACACAGCTAGTCATGCTAAATAAAATGTAGCCTTAAACACTTAAAACTTTAGGACTGGATTCTCAATGGATCCTCCAACTTAGCAAGCAGCATAATCTATTTTTTCCCTAACCAGCTCTATTTATTACCACAAGGGATAGTTAATACCATTTCCAAAAGAGAAAACATAAATTCATAAAATATGAATAAGTAACTATAAGTTGTTTACATATATAAGTGTTCTGGAACATGGGATTTTATTCACTCACTGCCATATTGGTCATAAAACATGCCTGAGAGCCCAAAGTGTTACTATACTGCATTTTGCAGCAACAATTAGCCTCTCAATTTTTCACTAACAAAGAGTATGGTTTTCTACTGTCTAAGAAGAGTTGGAAAACCAAACCAAACCCCACTCTCTTCATGTGGCTGTACTCTCCAGAGGCATAGCTATGTGCAAGTGGCACAAAAGGCTATGAAGGCTTCATCTGTGGTTCATGAAGTGAAGGAAACAAAACAAAACAAAAAAGCAGCAGATCATTTTCTTTCCTATTCTGCAGGACTACTTAGGGCAGAAGGAACAGTGAAGAATTTTGTAATAATGCACTCTCGCTGAAATACCACAGGCAACAAATTCCTTACAGCTGAATAGGAGAATAAGTGCAAAACTGAACACAACAGGAAGAGGTGTGGTCCCTAATGCATCATTTGCTGTATTTTATTGTATACGAGCCAAGAAAAGTAGAAGGCCACTGAAATTCCTAGAGAACAGAAGAGCCCAGAGAACTAAGGCATTAGCAGGCTTTTTAATGCTTGGGATATTTATGTTAAATACTTTCTATAATAAAGGAAGCATGTGTTTTACAAGAAAAAGCATTCATGAGCTGAAATTCCCCTCATCATAATTCAAAGATTAATTAAGATAAATAATATAATTAGGTAATTTGGAAACACTTTTTTTTCCTCTGGTAGTAGACATTCAGCTTGACATAGCAGCCAAGGGGCATGTCATGAGGACTCCAGTCATGCTGACACTTGTAACTGCGGAAGAGTGCAGATACAAGAGAAATTTGGAAATTCTATTCAGGTGAACGCCAGATTTGATAGAAGATAGAGCTACAATTAACCTATCGGTAATCAAGAATTGTCAGTGTTGCGCCAACCGCAGAAGCTATGGCATCCTGAAAACTGGAAGCATGTCTTGTATTTTCATCTCACTAGAACTCTAATTTGGACAGCTTATTGACCTACTTTCTGTATATCACTGCTTTCAGCATATTAACCCCCCCCTTCCTCAAACACTCGGGGCTATTTCGAATAAGTGTAAGAAAAAGAAAGACTGTAGTGCAGATGTTGCTTGTGCATACAATCAGTGCATCCCTCCCCCACTAAAGTTTAATAAGGATTGTTAGTACATCATTGTAGCTGGTAATTGTGTAGGTACACATGGTAATTGCATGTATTTGCACTAATTATGTAAATGCACAATAATTAAAGCTCCAGGGTTTTCATGGTAAATTTTTAAGACACTCATGGATTTGTCATGGCAAAAGTGTCAGTCATGTAACCTAGTGGGAAAAGGGAGGAGGAAGAAGTTCAAGAGAACATAGTTCTTAAATAAAATGCAGCTATTTATACATAAGTGGATAGAGAACACTCTATCATGAAACACAATTGTCACACCTAGGCACAGTTTTTTACAGAGTCTTTTATCAGACTTGAAAAATAAAACCTAGAAAAAAACCCCCAAAACACATGAAGGTTAAATCTAAAGATCAAGTACACCCCCACTTTACCCACCTAACATCTCACCCTTTTCATTTAACCAGTGAAAGGCAGAAATGAATTTGTGCTCTTTTTGCTGTTGTTGTGATCACTTCCTAATATTACCAGTTTTCTCCTTCTCCCACGGGCCTTATCACACTCCACTGAGCACGTCAGTGGAAATATCTCGGCACTGCTTGGTTTTGGATCGATTTCCCAGCATGGTGTGCTGCCTTAGCACAAGAGTCATACACTGGAATTTCAAGTTGCTTTTGGTTTGGGGCTTCCCCCTTTTATGCTCTCCCTTAAGACTTCAGGCATTCTCCTCACTCTCAAATCTTCAGAGACAAACTTGCAGGTTTGCTCTGGGGAGCACCCAGACCCTCCTGCAAGCACTTCCCTGGGCAGCAGCAGGAGCTGCCTGTCTGTCCCCACCAGCCCATGCTGCAGCCCCCGGCTGAGCCTTTGCTGCCATGCCCCACGGATCTTTCGGCTCTGGGAGAGCTAACTACGCATTAATGACTTCAGGCATACAAAGGAAATGCAGCTGTGGAAACACACAGGGTACATCTCCTACAAAACCAGCAAAGCGGGATGTGCGTGTTCCAGCTGTTTAGCTGTTTTTAATCACCTCTGCAGCAAACCTGAGCAGCTCCCCAGAACAATCCCATTATCCTTATGCCAAGACCACAAGGGACTGTTCAAGAGACACAGCAAGGTAACATAAGGTACTATGAAGTCAGAGCACTACTAAGCATTTCACACTAAAAAGCCTTTCCTTTCAAATCACAGTGGTTGAGATCTTAATCACTTAAGTCAAGTGCTGGGGTTTTTAGCCACTGAAAATTGTCGACATTCATAAGACTTAGACCACTTATAAAGCATCAACCTGATTGCACTTAATGCAGAAATAATCTGTATGTCATCATCCCCCATTTGATTGTGGGTGTGCATGTTGGTCCCCACAGCACAGCAGCAGTCTCACTGGGTCATATACACAGCTGCCCACCTTCACTCATGGACACCTCCACAGAGAATCAGTACAAGAGTTTTAAGCCACTAAAACTTGAGAATTTAAGCCAAGGCACAAAAGAGAGCTTCCTCAGGATTTGCAACAAAGCTATGAGAAGATTTATCAGACTCAAACCCAGGCGTTGCTACTTATTTAAATCTAACCCCATACAGAAGGGTCAAAAAGCTCTCTGTTCACATCTCCTCCCATTCCTGTGCCCAGCACAATGCAAGCTGCACTCCTTACCTGGAGCACTGAGGACAGGCCCCTAGGGTAACAGGAGATCCCAAACCATAGCCTACAGCCTTGAGACACTTGTAAAACTGCACTCCAAACCTTCCTCCAAGGCTCCCTGGGGTGTACCCAGCTGCTAATTTCAGGAGGGCTTTTAGTACAGCTGTTTCAAATTGGCTCCTCAGCCACAGCTGGGGCAATAATGAGCTCTCTCTTTAATACTTCCTGGCTGGAGGAGTTGTCAGGAACACTTGTTTTTAAAAAAAGCTTATTTTTGAATGGTCAATCTGTCAATTGTTTTCTGCTTAAAAAAACCAAACAAACAAACAAAAACAAAACAAAAACCAAAAAGCAAACAAAAACCAAACAAACAAACAAAAAAAAAAAAAAAAGAAAAGCCAAAAACACAAAAAGCAATCTAATTCAAACAACCCCTTCTCCCTGCAGATGCCCCAGTCATATTTCTGAGAGTGGACTAATAAATGTTTCTGCACTTATTTAGCATAAAAGAAAATAATTACCAGAACTACATTTGAATCAAAATAGTACACTTTTCCTGATACTCTTTCATTTTTAAAGCCAAAATTAAAGAATAAATGTAGCTACGTGATAACATTGGGTCAAATCTAATTTTAACAAGTTAAACGCAGATTTTAATTGGTGGGGTTCAATGCAACAAGAAAAGCTGTTGGGGACAGAGTAATTTCAACTTTGTTTCTAACAATAGACATATCTTAGAGGTTTTTTTCCCCTATATTAATAAAAATTCCTATACTTATGCTTGATGGGAATTAAAGATGGTAAGGTATCATTTTAAAATTTTCAATTTGCAGTAATGTTTTATAATTAAGTGAGAATTTTTCAGGAGCAGAAGATTTCACACAAATGCAGTCTTTCTGAAAAAAAAAGAACCACTGCTAAAACAGTGATCTGCTGTATTAATTTGCTTTAATTTTTCAGTAAATTCATCTGTTCTTCAGATAATGGATGATGGATGTCTAAAACCATGGAATATGGGGTTTGAGGGCATGAATGGAAAGCAGACGAGGTGGGTTACAGCTGGAGCACATTTTCTGTGTGTCTGTAGGGAATTTATTTCAGCTTGTCTTTGTTGTACAGCACCATTGCCAGGTTAGGTTAGAGCTTTAACTTGTGCTAACGCAGGACCAAAGGTCTTTTGGATGTTTATGTCTAGTGGCAATTTGTATGATAAACACTTGCTTCCAGCAAAAGGACTACCCCAGCTGAGTAAGCCTGCAATCCAGTAAGGTCCCCTGGACCCAATGCTGCCCAAATATATTTGCATAGACAGGAAAAACCTCGTGTCTCTGTGTGGGGAAGATTTACATTTCACAAGGAGAAAAATTAATTTGCCTGGGCTCGAGGGATTTTTTTAAGACCTAGTGAATTGAAGGCATTTATGATATCTGCTAATATTATCCACATATGTCCTTTTGATATCTTATACTCCAGCTGTGAGCTGCAGCACTGGTGATTCCAGGCCTGGTGCAAACACAGAGCTCTTCTCTTTGTATTGCCTAAATGTCACTGTTGCTTTTCCAATATGTTTCAAAGATCTTTTTACCATCAAGGTCAGTACCAGCATCTCCATTTTACAGGTGTATCATCAAAAGGCGAAATGACTCAAAAAATGAAATGTCACTTAGAAAACCAACAGACGGAGGCAATGTAGATATTTTAGTGCTAGTCCTATTCACTCTACTGCTTTGGTGCAAGCACTTTTTTTCTTTTTTTGTAAAGCATCTCTCTGGTCAGTGCCTAATTTATGAAAACAGTTTTGGTTAATCAGATTAGCAAAAGCAGTTTGATGGTACAACCGACATTCACATTCCTTAGCAAGAAAACTTACACTCTACTCATCTGAAAATCATTTTCACAGTGTCTCAAATTGATAGCTTGGACACGAGAATATCTGCAGTTAGCAAACAGTTTATTTAGAAATTAAACATCTGTGTGATTCTTTTGGCCTGCCTGAAAAATATGAATAAACATTGTTAAATACAAGTAGATCGAGTAAATACAAATATATGCATATCAATGGGCCTCACAGGTGGTGGTTGTGAAATGAACTGGTTGCTCTGAGATCCTCCCCCAGAAACGCTGACACAGCAGGTTATTGGCAGGGACTGTTGGAATGTACAAACCATGTTCTGTTTCTAACCTGTCCACAGCCAAGCTGCCCTTCACAGGATATTTGCAACCCAAGAACCCAGCAGCAGAAGATAATCTCACAAATTCAGGCATCAGGATTTATTAAAAAATCAGTGGCAGATGCTTGACCAGAACCTGCAGCTGAACCTGTTTCAGAAAGGGAAACTGCATTGTCAAGTGCCTTGTTCCAACAAGTCGGCAACAGTGTCTGCATGTTTTAAATCGCTGTGTTGAGTCATCGTCATTTAAGTGGAACTCAAACCACCTAAGTATGTCGTCCTTACCAACCTCCTACAAACAGCTGTGGAGCTTTTCCCTTGCAGGGCAGGCACAGCCCCAGAAATCCATTCCTGGTGTGAGCCAAAGCTGGGCAGTTATTTTCTTGTTGCTGGATCACAATATATGGCGACAAAGGGAAGCGTACTAGCACTACTTTGTTTGCTGTGCTTGTTCTTTTAAGGAAGAATAATAACACTACTGTTCCAAGCAAAATTACACTTGTTCCACTTTCTCTTCCCCTTGAAAATTTGAAAATAGAAGAGTAATCATTTAAGTAATCATTTGTTTAGCTGTGGGGTTTTATTTCATTTAATCTCTATACATACACATTTTCCGGTATACACACTGAAACAGCAGTCATTTGATTTCTTGTTAGTGATTCTACATTTTCTGTGGGTGTTTTATCTTAAACAGTGGCTCATGCAGCAAGTTTGACTTAAATTAATGGCTTCCTGACTTTTGATGAAATTCTATTTGTGAATACTACTTTTCTGTATTTCTTCTCATTTGGTAGCTGGTATGCAGCAGTGATACCCTAGCAAAATAGTTCCAAGGTGTAGAGTGGCTTTAAGACCACTTCTTACTACATTTTTTAAAACCTGAAATATTTCCAAAACTTGGAAGCACCTATAGCATACGTTGTATGGCTGCTACTATGGGTTTTGTTTAGTGAATCAAACTTGTGGATGGAAACAAGGAACCAAAGTTATTTCAATTCACACTCCATAATTTCATGTGATGGGAACAGCAGAGGTTATGAGTGGCACCTCCAGCCTTATGTTCTACAATGGCTTAGTAGGACTTGAAGATGAGATCAGTGAGTACAAGGTACCCTCATCAAAGTCCTGAAATCACAAGGCACCTTTGCTAAAGGAAATCTTAGTGAGAAGAAAGCAGCATGAATTCTCATGCTGCCTGTACTGCTTCATCATTTCCACAGGTGAGAGAAATCCCAGTTATGGGCAATCCTTTCTAGTGCAGCCCATCCTCTCTTCAGTGTTGCTTCTTTGAGTGATATTTTAGAATCAGTCCTTGGGGACTAAAGGGAGACTTTGTCTGGCCCTATGGAGCAGGGAAGAGACAAGCAGAACAACCATTCATCTCTGTCACAAATGATGGAGATGGGAAACAGTTAAAAAGGGATAAAAAAATCCCTTAGCCTGATATGAAACATCCATTCTCTCTTGTTTTAAATTGAGCTGGAGGAAAGGATAGAGAGGAGTGACTGATCTTTTAAAATATATGAACAATCTTTTTGCTGTTTTATAGGAATGTGGAAGACACATCTTGCCAGAGCTGAATTCATGTAATTCATGAAATATTTAGACATTTGTAGTGAGATTATTTTTCATGTTTTAATTTGAAAACCCTGTGCTTCTCAGTCTTTTTTGCTGTTGAGACTACTGAAGAAGGTAGTTATTTCTCTGGGGAAAATATATGCGAAAAAACCTGGCAGTCTGGCCCAACAGTACTTAAATTCCAAGTATTATAAAACATATGTAACAAGAAGGCTGTTGCTTTCTTTTCAAGGAAGCTGAACAATGAATCCCACCGGGCATTGATGGGAGCAGAGTCAAACTTCCCTCCATTTCAGTGGTTTTATTCTGCTTTTATGATATGAAGTTAAGACCCAAGTTATACAAAATGCTCAACAGGGAAACTCATACAGCCCAGTGCCTTCTCTGAGGGACATTTACATACAATTTGTTGCAAGATTAGAATCAGGGGCTCTTTGCTCCCTGTCACTCTCCTTCAATTTTATATTTCTGTTGTTGTGTTTTTCTTGGTACATTTTAAATTGGTGTCGACTTCTTTAATTGTTTGGCTGCCAAAAATCAGCAATCAAGAGTTTGACTTCACAGCAAGATGCAGGCTTGTAGAAAAAGTGATAATGGTTTATGAGATATGTAAGGACCCATTTCTTCAAGACTGAGTTAAGTCCTAAATGACCTAAAAGTACAGCAAAACCAAGGGACATTCACAGGAAAATGTAGCATCCAGCTTCAGCTGTCCCCCTTCATCAGAAATCAGAGCATTCATGCATATCAGTCAAGCAGGGCAAGATCTCCTCTTTTAAATGGTCTTTAACCATTCACAAGTGGTGCTTGGTAACACAGAGGACAGACTTCTGCTCTCCTGGAACAATACTGCGAGATAAAGCTGCTCCTCTGAAGTCAGTGGAGCTCCTTTGAGTCTGACTGCCAAGTGGTCTATGTCTAATCTAGTTCTGTACGTTTTAGTTTGATGGTAGGATTTCTTCTTCAGGATTTGTTTTCATTCAAAGTGTGAATAGAAAACAGTTGGCACATTGAAGATTTCTCATGCATATTTAAAAAAACCATGCTTGTCATCAAAATATTCAACAGTAATATCAATATTGCAATACTTAGTATACCATAATGTTGGAATCCAAAGAAATTGAAATGAGTCAGCATGAAATGTTTTCCTCTTATCAAAATAAATTAGAATATTGAAATAATGCATTTCTGCTCTCTGCCTTTGAGAATGTCATTGAAATCACCACATTCTCACAAAAGATTTGGATTTCCCTTTCCAACTGAAGAGAAGTGTATGTTGTACATTCTCCATCAGGTGAGATGTGAAAGAGGCAGAAGGAGAGGATAAACTGGGCTGTCTAGATTTACACAGGAGTAAGAAAGAGCAGGCAAGTGCTGTGTGGTGTGTGCTGGTGGGTGTTAATTCACATGTACCTGCTTAGAGGGATCTGTGGGCAGCTCTGAACATTGTGATGTGTCCAATTTCTTTCTGTGTGAGTAAAGAAGAATATGAATACTTGAAAAGCTGAAGCCTGTGCTGGAGTAGAAAAGCCAGCCCTACTACAAAGAAATTCTTGTGCCTCTAATTACCCTTCTTCACCTATAGGTGGAATTTCCACTCCAACAGCTTTAGCAAGGAGCCTGTCAGCCTGGGAGGAGATTTCTGTTTGTCTTTGTACAGCAAACATTGGCTCTGTTGTGCAGCACCAGTTTCTGATTCTAATGATTTCCTGAATTCATTCCCTTTTGTACCTCAGGGAAGGAAGAAGTGATCCTCTTGAAAATTCAGATAATTGCTTTTATTTGATTTTTATTAAACCTCATTCAAGAATAATATGATGGCTTTTTTTATTACATTGTTCATCACTGTGGCATTTTTAAATTTGCTTTTCTAAAAGAAAGAATTTACTAAGTCAAAGATTTAATTCAATGATTTTTGCTGAAAGAAAACTGGGAGATCTTTTTGAGGTTTGTTTTGATTTCAAAGCCTGTTGTAATATTGGTGTCTATCTACTATCTCTATTTCCTGTCTTTAACAGCCCAGGCTCCAGCCAGCAGCCTATGCTGTGGTTTATTGTGTGCACATCTGGGGCTGGCTGGGCTGGCATGGCCCCGGCTGTGCAGGGCTGCTGCTGAGGGGAGGCAGTGCAAGGGTCGCTCTTTCTCCCCTGCTGTGGCTCACTCACATCGCCTGGGAGACGCTGATAGCGCCTCTGGGGAAACTGCAGGCTCCAGTTCCATCGGGAGATAAGCACGGGGTCAGGCACAGAGCTGCCATGGGGGTTATCCCACCACAAAGCAGGAGGAAAGGCTCCCTCTCTGGCTTTGGTTTAGTCATGGGCTCTGGGGTGACCACTCAGTCTTCCTGCTGGAGAGCAGGCACGTGGGGCAAAGTCCTACTCTTTGCTTCCTTCCTCCATCCTTCCGTCCCTCCATCCCCCTGTCCCTCCATCCATCCCTATAAATCTCTTCCATAGCAGATGTTACAGGTATTATTCTAATTGTATACACAGGGTGACTGATGAAGAGAAGCAAAATGTTCTGCACTTAGGAGAAATAAAAGTAGGCAAAATTCCAGAACGACCCCTTCATGTTGCTTACATACAGTAAAGAATACGGAGTTGGGAAATTTAACCTATTTACCTCTATGCTGCCAGTGTGGCATCATCACCATCCTTTAATAAGTCACACACAGAGCTACTTGATGTGTAGTTTTATGAGAGCTATCATTTTAAGAGTTGGTCATTTAAAGATAAGTGTTTAGGAACATGAACTTTTCATATACTTTTAAAGCAAGTTTTCCCCTTTTTCCATTTTATCACAGGAAATGACATCTCAAAACACTGTGAAGACTTTGTAAAAGGCTCTTTTTACATGCAAAAAGTTTTTAACAAGAATCCAGTCATCTTAGTTAATCCCTTTAAACTGTGTCAATATTTACTTTTAAGTGGAGTTTCAAATACTCGATGAGCTGCACTCTTAGTTTAATCAGGACAATTCCCATTGACTGGGAATTATGGCTAAATACTGCTGAGGTTTACCTGGGTCCTCATAGTTACAACTGGTGATGGCAGTAAGGATGATGGGATGTCTTTTGTTAGCATATGCATCTGTCCATGAATAAGTGGGTCCCCCAGGACTGCTTTTAGTCAGCTGCTGGGCTCCTGTCACATGTGTGATGTTCTGTAACCCCCACAAGGTTTCCAGAAGGGCCCACGGTGGTTAAAATAATCAGTGTGGGACTTACAAAACACCGCGTTCACCCTTGTCTGTTCATCCATGTGTTTTGGGAAGAAATGTGGCAATTGGGCAACAGCTTGACCCCTGCTCAGAAGGGTGACAGAGAGGACCAGTCACAACCCCCAGCACCCTGTAGAGCCTTATGTGCCCTGAGTGAGCAGCTGAGCCCCATCCACAGGGCACAGTTTTGTTACTGAGAGCCTGTAAATACAGACAGGACTTCAACAGCTCTTAGAGGATAATGGGCAGCTACAGTTGCTTCATCATAGGTGTCTTTGACAGAGCTAAAGACTCTTATTAAGCACTGCAGCCACTTCCCATGGTTATCTGCAACCTATAATTCGTGAGAGAAGCGTATTTTTAATGCAACTGCCACACAGACTTTTGTTTTCTAATTTTGATGGAGTAATGACATCTTTGCACTGCAGGACAAAAGACAGGCAGATGGAGCACCATTTCATTACATGGTTACCCTGTTTCACATTCCCTTTCTTGAGGGAAGGGACAGGTATTTCATACCACATGGGACAGCTTGCCCTTGCTCTTCTCTGGTAGCAGATATATGTGGATCAGAGGAGAAGTTACTTAGTCCAAGATGTGGCTGACATTACATTCTACAAGTTTTCTGGGCAATGTGTCCTACTCATATCCTCAGTGTTAATAAGAAATTTTGTTCTGTTTAAAGCTGGATTTTCCTTTGCTTTTTCTGTAACATGGAACAGAAAACAGTTGGTGTCTGTAATGGCTGAGAAGTTTAATTCAGTAAGTCCTCTGTTACTGCAGTAACAGGGTATTCACAGTACTCTGATGCCTTTCTTGTCTGTCTTCATATATCCCTGGCCTTCTTTTATTTATTTATTTTTTTAACTATAGCCTTATTTATCCTGAGTAGCATGAGGAAGCATTTCCATGGTGGAGGATGTGGAGTCATCATGCTGAGGAGCCTTCTGTTATTAAATATCTCCCACACCATTGCAGGAGTCACTTTGGATGACTTGGGTGTCCCCTTGCAGTCCCATATCCCCAGGTAGGGGAGATGTTTCCTATCTGGTAACATGGTAACAGAGAAAGGCCTCACCTCACCCTCGTCATCTTCAGTGAGGGACACCACAGGGACATAGAGAAGGCAATTGAAAAAATCGAAATCTTGCCTGGCTCCTCAGGATAATGCCTGGCCTCGGACACCATGTTCCTTGTCATTTTCCTGACCATGTCACGTTTGGTCTCACATTGTTTGCACTTAATGTTAGTGAAGCAAACTGAAAATAAAATAAAGCTATGGCAAAGATCAGAAGGCAGAAAAAGGTGAGTAAATATAAACAGTGAAGTGAAAGAATGTGACTGGAGAGCAGCGAATGCTGAATGGTGTGCTTCACAAGAATTTGAGTGTGAGCTTCCCCAGGAACCACACACATCTCTGCAACACAGCTCTTAAGTTTCCAGCTAGTCACCCTTTTCCTTCTAGATTAATATTAATTTTAAGACATCTCAGCTTCTGGCTACTGCTGGCTCTAAGGTATTTATTTTCTGAGAGACTGACTTTCACATCATGTAATAAATTGCTGAGATATATGGGGCATGCAGAGAACTGTTGGGTACATTTCAACTAAAAAGCCAGACTGGATCAATCTCTGCATA
Source organism: Sturnus vulgaris (assembly GCF_052056855.1). Taxonomy (NCBI): domain Eukaryota; kingdom Metazoa; phylum Chordata; class Aves; order Passeriformes; family Sturnidae; genus Sturnus; species Sturnus vulgaris. Next base: position 14,621,164 of record NC_142250.1, read on the forward strand.
GACATTTTTCATTTTCTGAGTAGGAAAGGAAGATACAGATGATTTTTCTGGGTTTTTTCTCCACAAAGAGAAAGAAAAAAAACATGGCAACACCCTCTCTTTGCTTTCTGTTTCTTTTCTGGTAGAAATTTGCTAAAATTAAACATTTTCAGAAATATTTTAAGCTTAAATAACTTTAAAGTAAATCTGGATCTGAAATTTAACTAAATCAGAAATGCAAGACCTTTTCTCACTGCCTTCTCCTGATGTTAAATATTCTCCATATGACCACGCTCCAGTAATTTGGGTTGTTGAGTCACCCCACAGAGTGGCTCTGGAGCCCCCATCCGCTGTCACAGCTGTGGCAGTTCATACCATATTGAGATTTCTTCCATGTTCTAACTGCTTTGCAATATAAATGGGCAAAAGCACTGTGTCTTTGCTTGGTCTCTTTGGAATCACTCAAAAATAAACCAGCACATATCAGATGAACCCTACATGTTTTGTCTCTCAGATTCTTCGCCATCTGGAACAGTTTCCTTAGGGCTCCAGAGTTTTTTCCTGAAGACCACCCCCCACCAGGCTCCTGAAGAATGCTTGTCTCTTCCTCTCCCCTCCCCAAAAACTTCCTTTTGACTATTAAGAGTCAGTTATACGTTTCCTTATTATTGTCTGGTCTCATGGTTGATCAGAGGACTGTCGTCTGTCAAAGTCCGTTTGTTGTCCTTTAGCAGTGCTTGAACAGATGACAATCCATTCCAGGCTACAGTGGATCCCCAGCCATGCTGACATTTAGGAGAGCAGAGCAGCTCTGCAGCAAATCTCTCCATCATTCCCATTTATCCTGGGCTGGTTCCATTTGCTGTTTTAGTGCATATGGATCATATTCCTTGTGAGGGGAACTAAACCAGAAGTTCTACTTGAGGTACCTGCCAATGGTGCTTCAATCCCTTTAGAGAGAAAAGAGATCCATGGCCTACACTTAAACCACATGGATTTGGGATGTCCAGTCCAGTAAATCAAACTAAATGCAGTCTGAAGTAAAATGCCAAGTCACATGCACTCTAAACGTGACTGTGAGCCCTCACAGCCAGCTGCACTGTCCTACTGTGCTGCTCTTACTGTGCCTAATGGCTCACTAATGTAGGCAAAGTCAGAGGCACATAAAAGGGACAGCAGTTTTATATCATCATTCCTAAAATCAATGAGTTCATAAGTTTCTGAGATCATTTAAGCTCCTGACTTATGTCTTCAGGCAGCCAGCAATATACAGATCGTGCAGTCTACAGTACCTGCAGAGCTGAATTTGTTAGATGGTGTTACAATAATTAATGGATTTGTAAGTGATAAAAAGATGGGGTGAGCAGAGAAATCATCTATCAGTATTTCACCTATTGGGAGCTATGATTAAGTCCTTGAAGCTTTGAGATGTGGTCGGGCTGCAGAGCAGTTTAGGATAACAAGTGAAGACTGTTATCATGTCCAATTACTCTCTAAAGGAAATTAAGAGAGGCAGAATATAATTACTTGAACTGGAATGTAGCCAGGGTGTTGGGATGATCATTTGCTATATGACCATTAATGACTGTGGTAGAAAACTGTGGATTTAATGCCATGAGGTAAATATTCACTCTCACCAAGGAGTCTGCTCGTTAAGAATAATATGGATGCAGTCATAAAAAGAATGTTAATTGAATCCTGTGTTTGGGTGAGCATTCATCTTCTGAAACCAAGTATCAGCACTAACATCACTCAAAATACATAGAAATGCTGTTTAACATCTGTTGGGGATAGGGAATCGAAAAGGCTCTCTATCATTTTTTTTGGTTCTGATGATAAGGGCTAAGAGGAAATTTCCATAGTTAGTGCAGACTTGCCTCTTTCAGAAACTACAGAAGCAAACATACAGGGATGCAAGCAAAACTGCTAAATGGATTGGATTTAAGGAATGGCTTATCAGAAATTCTAGATATAAGATTATGAGATTTCATGGAAGCCAGAGTGTTTAGCAAATGATGTACTACTGTGCCTTTTGTCCTTCTTCTGTCCTGAAAGTAATAACAAGATTTTGTATGTCAGTAGTCTTTCATGCATTTAGATTACCCTTCAATTGAGTTTCATAGTACTCCAAAACAGAAGGATAAACACTATATGATAATTGCTTTACCTTTTACTGCAGTGCAGCACATACATAACCACATTATCAGTAGAGGTGTGAAAAAAAATCAGTGCTGGAGAATGCTTCAGGAATTTGAGATGGTAAGAGCCCAGTTTATACTTTTAACATTTGAGAATAAAAGCTTTAGTCCTATGACTATTTCTGTGCAACATTTAGGTCGTCAGCTACCAAGATGGTTACATACATCTTTTATACCCAACCTGGCAGTTCATATCAATCCCTCTTAAGATGCTGAGCACTCCAGCAGTTGCCAGACTTTGAAAACTTTTAAAGTACTTTGCTAATGAGAGGTGGTTTGCTTAATTAGTGCCCACAGTGGCCAGGGCTTCACAGCTCACCTGAAGAATTTGGAATATGTAACTGCTCTGTGCCTCTCTTCACATAGTGCACAGGTTCCTGTGCTGAAACAGGACAGCCGTGTCCACAGATGGTCCTACAGGAAAGAGCTTAGAAGAGGCATTTCTGAGTCTTTATCAGCTTGAGGAAGATCCTGAAATCATGTAATTCAGGTACAAAACTATATCATAATATCCACTTGTGTAGTTTATTTCAAGTTACTTTCCTTTAAGTAGACCTGAATTTACTCAAGAGGTTCCTGTACTTGTCAATTTTTTGCAAGGAAACCTTGATAGACTGTGGAAAATGTTAAACACAGCTTGTGAAGCTTGTTGGTAAGGAACTGGCCTCTTAAAAATGCATGAGACTTGATTCAAAACTTGCTCAATTCTATGGGATAGTCGCCTTCACATAGCAGGTGAGGATTTTTTGGAAACTGATGAGCTTGCAGGAAGGTTCATCCAAACCCAGAGAAAATGGTAAAGACGTTTGTGAATGAGGACAGGGGAGAGAGAAATAGCAGTCTCTCCTCTTACTGCTTTCCTGAAAGTCCCACAAGCCTTTTTGTGCTTCTGGAAGAGCCAGAGGTAAGAGACCTGTTTGATTTAAATGAAGAGAATCTTGTTAAAAATATTGAAGCCTCTGAGAGAGCTGCTTACATTAGCATGATTATTTAGTCTGGAAAAAGGACTTCATTGCAGTCATCTTTGGGAGGCCCAGAGTGCCAGCTGCAACTCCTGTAAAAGGAAATTCCATCCAGCACAGAGAGTGCTCCTGTTCCCATTGCCCAGAGTCGCCTGTGCCTGGCCAGGGCTTCTGGAGGCTTCAAGCCCCTCTTGCCTACTGCTGCTCTACAGAGTCAGAAGGCTCCTGTCATAAACACACATCCTTTCTGAAGGAAAGGACCAGACCTGCCCTCTGAGGCACCACTGACAACTTTAATAACTTCTCTGGCAGAGGACAACCAGAAGAAACCGGATCTGGAACTGGCAAAGGGACCTCAAGGTCAGCCCTATTTCAGCACATGGCATTTCATAATGGAATGTGAACAATAAATCCCATCATGTCTTTAATAATTCAATAGTTAGCATGCTGGGAGAGGAGAAAATCTGTGGTGTAGTGCATCAAGTTTTATGCCATTCTCTTACTTCTGAGCCTGTAAAGGCAGCTAACAGCACTTAACCTAACACTGCTGCTATTGCTACACAGGAAAACATTCATTAAACTGCATAACTCTGGGAAGAAAAGCCTTAATTCATCAAGCCATGTACATCAAAGGGGGATCTTTTATAACATCATTACATGAAGGGTATGTTTTTTTCCTTTTTAACTGAAACTATGACAGATCAGTCCCTCAGGCACCTTGTAACGGTGGTGGCCGTGCCACAGGTTGTGAAGGACTTTATTGACCATGAGGCCTTTCATAGCACTGCCTGGAATGAAGAGGAACTTTATTCTAGCAGAAATATACAGGATATAGTGAGCAAACATGAGCGCTGGAACATGCTGCCTTGTGCAGAAAAGAACCTCCTGTGTATCCTCTGCAGAAAGTTAACTGCTCCATGGAGCATCTCTGATGTTCTGTGGTGGTGGATGCTGTGCATGGGCAGCTGGCATGCAGGCATGTTCCCTGCTACTTGTCAGAATATGAGTTTGTGAGAAGCAGATGAGGATGTAAGACTCGGGCAGGCGGGTTGGCTAAAGGGAGGGGTTTTACATGTCATTGTAGTTCCCAAATTTCCTGCTCAGAGCAGCTGAGATGATTAAGCAGAGAGAAGGAGGCATCTGACTTTTTAAACAGGTATAAGTGTAGAGAAAATTTTTTCTTCCACATACTTCTCCTTTGAGTTTTCCAAGGTGTTCTGTTTTCCTCCTACTCTATTGCAGTCAAGTACCCATACTGAGGCTTTGGAGCAAAGTCACAGTTCCAATCTTTATTTCTAGCCTCCTGGTATAGTTCCATAAATAAAGTAAACCCCCTTATGGCAGAGTAATCCTCAAGAACGCCTCAACATGAATAAACTTCTATAGCAAAACTATAACCCTTTCCCTGCAACTCAAATGAAGCTCATTTGATTTATATCTTTTGTCATTATCATTATGGACCACACTGAGAGTGACCAGCTTCCCTGTTTCCTGGCAGATAAAACACTCGGTGTACAAGACACAGCAAGAGGAGTTCAGTGGCCGTGGCAGTGCCTGGCAAAGCCCCTGGCACAGGCAAACCCTTCAGCTGCCTGGGCAAGGCGCAGTCACGGCTGCTGGGGCTCCCCTGCCGCCTGCTGAAGGCCGTGGTAAAAGGAAAAACCAAATAGGAAGTAACATTTAAGTTTGGTTTTAAAATTAAGATGCAAATCTGCTGCACAAATATCCTACAGTAGGCAAGTCCAAAGGGAGCTTGTTTCATTTTGGATCAGCTTAAATTTCTTAAACTAACTTCACTGACATTTGTCTTGTGCCGGTTAATTTACTTATGTCTGCTTTACATGCTCACACTAAGCACAGATAAAGTTCTCCACACAAAGGTTTATGCTCACATGACAAATCTTAGGCTGTAACAGAAATGTTTTTGTAGCACACTGGCCCTGTGCACCAGAACAGCCACCACTGTGCACGGTTATTTTTCCTCGGTGGAACATTTGCTGTGTCACAGGCAGGCTGTGAGGAAAATGGGAATAAGCCTTTTGCCAAGGAAGATGCAGAGCAGACTTGAACAGCTGAAGGGAGGAATGGAGACACTTAAAACTTTGTGGGTAATTTTTAGCTGATCTTGTCTGTCTTTTACCAGAAAATACTAATTTAAAATATTTAATTAATGTAGGTATTAAAAATATAGAGGGATTTCAATGCCCTGTGAAACTCTTAGTGATTTTAGGAGTAGAAGAGTGAAGTTACTGTAGAAAGTTAATCCAAAAACTTGTAGGGATTTTCCCCCCGCAACTTATCCTGCTCTAATCAGTTCTAATTCTCTCTTTCTTTTATAAAGGAGAAAGAGTGAGTTTTGTAGAGCATTTTGAGAAAGGTATAAGTTCTCAGTCTTCACTTCCCAATCCTCCCACACCCCAAAAAATACCTTTACTTGGAGAGTCACACAGTTCACTTATCAAAAAAAGAAGTTAGAGAGTCCCCATTTCTGATACGCCCTTTCATCCAGTGTATCACAGTTCCTATCACTCCTTATGGCTGCTTCTGCCTTTCACAACAGATAGATAAAAATAAACACGTGCTTCTAGTTCTGCTTTCTAAGCCATTAGAAGAACACAGAAGCAGAACAATAACATCAATAGCTCAGCGGTTTTTTTCCCTTGCACCGTGATCCAGAGTCTTTTGGGGAGCAGCAGTCACCAGCTCCCCGTGACAGTGACTGAGCAGGGTCTGCAGGGACGAGGGTCAGTCTCCCACCTTTGAGGTTGGAAGAACAGAAATGTAGAAAAAGCTCCTGCTTGTTTAAGGGCAGGAAGGAAGGCAATTTTTTTCTGCTCTAAAGCAAACTGCAATTTCAAGCTCTCTCTGAATACCTTTCAAGTACATCTGCTGTAAAGCCTTTGGAGCCACTGTTATTTACAAAGTAGGAAAGTGCAACCAATGCAGATTATAAGAGCTCTTTTCCAAGAAGAAAGCAAGAAGTATGCACTCTTCCAGCATCCTACCAGGGCTAAAATTATGGTGGTTGCACTTGTAGGCAGGCAAACAGTCATTTAGCATGGTACTTAGCCTGTACAGTCACGGTGCTTGCAATGATTAATGGATAGGTTAATTTTCTCTATTTCATTTTAAATAAATAGCCCTTCTGGTTAGTTCTCTGCATATTATGCTTTGTGCATGCTATGTGCAAAGCCATCCTGGTATATACTGTCCCCAGGCATTACAACACTTTCATTTCCCAAGTTTACTCCAATCTTGACCAAATGGAGCAAAGGAAATATGCATAATTTTTCCCTTCCTAGTTATTGTTCCAGATGTTTTCATTGCCATTACCTTTTCTTTCAGCTGTTGAGGGAATCAAGTGGCTGGCATTGTTCAAGTGATTTCTTCTCCTTTTAGTCTTCTACCTGCGCTTACAAGGTTACATTTCCTGAAAATATTGGCAATCATAATATTTGATTTTTAGTATTTAAATATATTTGGGTCAAATTTAGAACAGAAACAAAAATGTATGGATCTGACTTAATGACTCCAATCTAACCTCAAATAATACATGAATGAGCTGCATATATATGAACCATGAAACCAGGGTATTTTTCTGCTGTGTTCTCTAAGTCCACTTGACCTATGATTTATTTTAAATCACTTAGGGTAATCACCTTCTTTTAGCATGTCACTATGCGTGACCTTTTGTGCATGGAGAAGTTGATCATATCATAAACAGCTGTGGTGCTGGGATGAACCTACTGAATTATTTTATGGTGCATCTTTACATTGTCTTCACACCAAGGTTAGTACCTGTGTGAGATAGAGACTGCATAACAAAAGTCTCTGAAATACAAGCAGAAAAACTGGCAAAAACTTCATTTTCACTGGGACCTGGTGCTTTCCAATTCAAGAAAGAAATCTGGTCCTCTCTCTCCTTGCTGCCCAGGACATTCTGCTGGGAAAAATCCTGTATTTCACCTGTAACATTTTTATGATGGTTTGTTCAAGTCCATTCTGTCATCACAGAAAGATTAGTGGATTGCTAGCTTCTAACATGTCCCTTCCTCCTTCCCTGCTTTAAATGACAAATCAACTCACTGGGAGCTAGACACCAAAACCATTTATTTCTTTAAATGCTACCAGGCATTAAGGTCTGTCTCCAGCTACCTTTGTAATTTTGGCCTAACTCTGCACTTGTCACTCATAAGATCTACAGTTGTGGAAACTGTCAGCAGTACAGCGCTATGAAATTCAAACAGTCTCTGTGTGGTGGTGTCTGATAAGATAAGAAAAGTTATTTTGTGATTTCAAGATAGTTTGTCTCCTCTGACAGCTTTCATTTCAGTGTTAAGGAGTTCTAGCACAGCATTTGTCTGTACTTTTAGGAAACAAACATAGTTTAGGAAACAGTTGACTTTTTTTTTTTAATAAAATAGAACTACCAATACTGATTTTTAAATGAAATTAGGATACCTAAATGAAATATACTTAATACTTAATACTCTAATATGTACATTTTACTATTGCATTTAATCAGCTTTCACTGTATTTCACTGAAAAATATTTAATTAAAGAAAAAAATCACATAATACATCTTTCACAGAAGTACTGTTGTATTTTAGGTTAGTTGAGATGCTGAGAAATGATAGCGAGGAAGAAGATTTTGAAAATTTTAGATTGCCTTTTTAAAGATCTGGTGTCTTTGGAAAGGTGTAAAAAAAGAAAAAAAAAGTAAAATCTGCAAAATAAGACCTTCATTCTGCAGTTTCATTCTGGCTGGGGCTCATGTAAGGACATCATTTCCTGCTTGGGAAAAGGCTCTACTTTTTCTTTAACAGAGATGGTCCTGTTCTCATTTTCTTTATTTTCTGTTTATTTTGGACCAGCATTTCTAGGACTCCCAAAGTGTGTTACAATCATGAGACTACAGTACACTCATTAGCTGCTGCAGGCAGTGCCCCTCAGTTTTATCAGTATCTATCCTGGGATCAAAAGGTTTTCTCTAAGCAACGTGAGTGCAATATGACCTCGTAATTCCCTCTAAGACACTATTGCAGAAGAAATCTTGGTTTATACTGTGATAGTTTGTGTTCTTCCATGTATTCTCCAGTCATGCATGAGGTCTCCTGAGTGTCTTTGCCATGAAGGGGAGCTTCCCTGAGATTTAGTGGCTGTGTTCTGGAGCACTCCCCATATGTGTGCTGCCATCTCTGTTCATAGAGCAGCTGTGGTCTCTGCTCTGCAGGGTCCTGCTTTTAAAAAATAAATCTCCCTAGGTGCAATGAGCAAGCCAGGCTGTGAGGAGATGCTTGGCCACGTTCTGATAAAATATTAATGACATCAATTGGAAATCAATGTCAGTTTTATACTCCTTGCAGAGTCAGTGCTAGATTTAAGCTAATGTAGAGCACTTCTGAAATACCCAAATGCTCAGTGTTCCCTGTTTGCAAGGGAGAACCTCCCAGAAACGACTGCCCCACACAAACCAAAGCTCAGGACTACTTGCTCTCTGAGAACAGCATCCACCTCCACCCTCTAATTCTTATCCCACTTTATCATCATTCCTAGCAGTTCCTTTCCTCCTCCTGCCTGTACAGTTGCAGCATGGAAGCTTTCCCCACATCCCTGCTAGCTCTGCACTGCTCCAGGAGCTGTGCAAAGACTCCTGAACAGCCTGAGTATCAGCACTGTGATGTGCTGTGGGGCACACAGCTGGGCACCCGAGGCAGCAGCACTGCCTGGACCACACTGCCTGGAGGAGCTGGGATCAATGAGGGCTTTCCTCACTGCCCAAGTCCTCACTCTCAGGCAGGGCTGGAGCTGTGCTATCACCTTGAAGTCCTCCTGAAAAATATGGTTAAACAGATTAAGAGATTTGCTGTAAGTCATGTCCATTTCCAAATTTTCTCTGTTAAGGAGAAGGCAATATGTGCCTTTTTTGAAAGGGACACAGCATTCTCTGTGCAGGGGTTTGCTCTGGAAACTAGGTTTACAAACTTTTGCTGGCAGCTTAGAAAAGTGTAACAGCATATTAACATTTCCTCAGTATAGAGCTTAACTTGGTGCTTGGGCAGGCAAGTTTTAGACATTTTAGACAAATGTATGGAGGGCTGCTGGAATCCATTTTAGCAGCTAATATGTTGAACTTCTGAGTGAGATTGTGCTGGTATATATTTTCAAAAGATTGAACTATTTTTTATTACATTGAAGATTTGTTCTTTATCAGAATGAAGAACTGAAGAGGTTTAATAAATGCTCTTCTCCCTAGAGTCCTTTCCCTTTGAAAAATTTAACTGCACTGACATCTAAGGGTCCAATTCACAGACCATGAACTTGGGGACAATGTTCTTCTTTAATGTAAGGAGAGGTCTGACCCAGGTCCCCAGGAGAAGACCCAAAGCCATCATTACATGCAATGCTCATCAGCCTTAAGTACCACACAGCAGACCATTTGAACAGGTTTTGTGTGGGGGTTTTTGTCTTCAGTGTTTCTGTGGTGTGTGACCGAATTGAGCTTTATAAATATCAAATAGGCCTGTGGCCAGACTGCTGTGGCTGTGGCATGTACAAGGGAAAAAGAGAAAGGCGCTCTTTGAAACTTGTAATTTTCCTCTCTTTGCTTTCTGTGTATTGTATTTTAACATTTTAATATCTGTGTCTATATTTAGAGGCACCTGCCAGCCTCTTTGGCTGCAGCACTTCAGAGATCACAGCCATAGTGTGCTGGCCCCACTGAAACTGGCTTTGTCCTCTGGTTTCTTTTGCCTCAGGTAACTTTGGCATGTAAATATATTTTGCTTCCTGTTCTGTAGAACTGAAGAACCACAGACTAGTCAAAATGGGGGAAAGAGCCTGCCAATAATAAGTGGATCTTTCAGAACCATGATTTAAGAAGTCTTGACTGGAAATCAATTAAAGTCCATCACAGAGTATTTGAACTTCAAGACATTTTAGTATGAAGCTGAGGCAGGAGAAAACACCATCAGGGTCCTTTATAATGGAGAGATCCAGTGTTTTCATAAAGAGATAAAAGCAGACTTTCCAAGGACAGAACGTACTCCCTCAGATTTTTGCACTGGGTTCAGACTAAACAACCTGAATTTAATTGAGACTTTCCTTTCTCTTTTCACTTAAACCAGCAGCCATGCTGTGCAGATCTGTGTGGTTTGTGTAAACAGCAAAATCAAGGTGTTTTCTTACATTTTTAATAATAAAAAACCTCTATTCTGTGTATGTCCCAAGACTGGGGATGTCAATAGTACTGTAATCTGCTTGTTCCATTTATGCTATTCTTCCATATGAAAGTGTACTTATGGTTTTTTGGTAAAAATTCAGCCTGTTACTTACTTTAAAAGGTTTATATTAAAGAACTGGTCATGTCAATCACATCTGTGGCCTGCTGGCTCATCCTTACCCAACCCTTCATAGTATAAGGCTTTTCTGGGAGAACAGCCCACTGTACATTCTGGTACAGTCATCAAGTGCAGTATGTGATCATAATTGAGAGAAAAAGAAACAGAAATTGCATTGCAAGTCACCATATGACTGTAAAATGGTTATTTTAAGTAATTTTTTTGTGTAATTACTTTAAACTCTCTCTGAGGCTACTAATTTCAGAGGAGATTTAAGTGCATTACTTTAAAAAATAGTGGTCACAAATTAATAAATGCAATGATTTAGGGGCCCTTCCTCCATTTTATTAACAAAATCCTAAAACACTAATTTTAACATTTAATCACTTTTTAATTAACTTTTTTTTAAAAAGGCCATCATATGTTTTATGTGGTTGCTGAAACACAGTGCCTGTGTCAGACTTTCTCCTGTTACCAGCACATGGACAGATACAGCAAAAATAATTCTGTCATTCCAGGGCTTTCTTTTCTGTACTTTATATCCAAATATCTTTTCTCTGTGGCACAATATCCTAATTCACTCAACTTCAAGGTCCATGTCTCTCAAGTGTTTTGTAGGATATTGTTCAGTGACAATCTACAATATAGGGGACAGTGCATCACATGCACTGACAAAGAGTACAAAACACACACAGGAATAGTAGGAGTTGCAGGACACTGATACCAGGCTGCAGTACAGAGCAAGAAGCAACATAAGCAGTTTTATGGTGAAACTTGAAACTATCAATGTTTATAGTATAGATTAAAAAAAAATAAAAAAAATATAAGGCCAGTTGGGGAAACAAACGTCTGGTAGAGGAGAAGTGCAAGAAGGGGGAAGAGAGTTCTCTAGGAGTTATCAGGTTGCACCTGGAGAACAGAGAAGCTAAATTTAACCAGCAAGGAGAAGTTTGCAACAGTACATCTTAACAGTGTGGTTAGGCAACATAAAAACACTGAAATCAGCCAGAGATTCTGATATTTAATGTCTCATATCCCAGGAGCTGACTCAACAATAGCACCGTAATATTTCAACATACATTTTACAACATATTTCCCTTGCCAATGTGCTTAGGCCAATCTATAATTAGATATAATAATTAGGAGCCAGGTAATATATTATTTGACTTGAGTGAATGTTTTGCAGTAAAGACACATACTTTTCTTGCTTGAATTTTCCTTAAGCAAATTATATTTCCTAGGGATTGCCAGCTTACTACTTTGATTACTGCTTTTTCAGTTTTCTTGAATTGCAATGATTACTGTTTGTCTGGACTATTCTCAGTCACCTACACTTCCACTGGTGCTAAATCATAGATAAAATAGAAGTTGAGAATTTGAAATTTTGGGTTGTGTAGTCCCGTTATGTTATGGTTGTTACACATGTGGCTTCTTTTGAGGTTATATCTCTAAGAAAGTGAGGTCAGGTCTTCCTGTCAGGGCTATCATTTAAATCAGCAGAAGCTGCTCTCTTGACATGTTCAGTGGAGGCCACATCCCTTTCAGGTTTGTTACCTTCTGCTGGCCTCACTGTGATCACTGGCAGAGGAACTGCACATGGATACAAACAACCCTGCCTTGCCTTGCAGCTCCTTTGCAGATGCATCTGTGAACCCTGGGGAGGATGATGTTTATCAAAAGGTGGACAGTATGATTAGCCATTTCAATCTAGAGTCCTGGCCACCGTGCTCAGGACTTCCAGGTTTTCCATGCTGCCATGGAAACACATATAAAGATTTACCAAGGGAAAAAATAAAAAGGAAGGAAAAAAAAAAAAAAGAAAAAAAGAAAGAAAAAAAGACAGAAATCTGGGGAAGGCAATAGTGTTCAGGGGACAAAGTTTAATCCTCATTAAGTGGTGTAATGTTGAATATGATTTGTTGTACTGCAGCTTTGTTAGTCAGCTAACAGCTTGATTTTACAACTCCGTGCATATACAGTTAACATTTTTATTTAAGAAATCCCAATAAAGGTAATATGCCTTGTGCTGTAGCTATGGCTTGAAAAATAACTGAGTTAAAGCCGAGTTTCTTTATATGGCACTTAAAATTTAATTGTGTTTTTTTTCTTTTATTGATCTTTTGAACACTTCATTTGATACCAAAAGTAGAAGGAAGCTGAATCACCCGTTCCAAAGCCTTAAGGCAAGACTGAGCAGTCCAGATCTAAACTGAAATCTGAATATTGAAAGATCACCTTTCATCTATGAAGCTAAAACAAAACCTCAATTTCCTCCTCATCTTCCTGAACTTTGGAGTGGCTGATGTTGTCAGCCTGTGTAGAGGCTGTGGAAGAGAACACCTGAACTGTCATGCCAACCTCGGCTACAAATTTCCTCCTCTTCTAGACAAGAGCATTTTCTTCTATATAATGCATACCTTCTGCTTTTACTGTGAAATAATGGAAATGATGCAGTAGAATTCAAATAGCACAAATACCCGGCACGGCCTCACCAGCTGCCCCAGCTGTGGCTCTGCTGCTGGTGGCACTGTCCTGTTGGGGGCACATTTGCTGTACGTGCAGCTGTTCAGCCAGGATGGGCTTCTGATTCCTCACCCTGGCTATGCTACACAATGTGATTAAATTAGATCTCTTACATTGTTCACTGACTTCTGGTAAATTACACCTTTGATTTCTGGTCCAATGAAAAGGTGCTAATTATCTTTTTAAGTGCTCATTTAATGTTCTGCAGTGACATAAAGCATGAGTGCAGCCGCCTGCATGCCCAAACCTTCCAGAGGTTTCTCCCAGGCTGCTCACTCTCATCAGCCTTTTTCATTTTTTCTCTGCTCCTTCCCTCTGTCCCTCCAAGGCACTTGCTGTGTGCCAGATCTGCAGCTGAATAAATCTACAGCGTTGTTTGCTGCAACTGACTCCATTTTAACCCATGAAAAAAAGGAAACTGGCATCCTGTCTGCGTTGCCTGGCTCGCATGATGATTTCTCTCTTAGATGGAGCTTAGCAGGGCTCACTTTACAAATGTCTGCCTCTACTCTTCCCTTGAGAAAGAAGCTTTTCTGGAGTAGCATTTCACCCATGCCTTACACAGTCTGCACCTGCCCTTTTTGTAAATAGTTTAATAAAAGCTCTCTGCTATTGACTGTCCTTATGTGACCAGTGGCCCTCGGAAGCCAAGGTGCCCAAACCCACCCACCAGAACGTGCACACACACATCCTTGGGGAGCAGCTGCTGCCAGAGGCTGCTATTCCTGGAAAGCAGCTCACAGCCTAGGCTCCCCATGTGCAAAGTGGTGGAACCCTGGCAAAGTCCATGGATGCCCTTTGGATGGCTGGGACACCATCCTGCTCTCAAGCTTCTCACTTCATTCCCTATCCCTAGACCTGGACACTGGCTGCTCCAAGCTCAGCATCTCAGCTGAGCTGTGCCAAAGCTGTGGCTGCTCCCCAGTGTCCCACCTCTCACATGGGGACACGGCAGAGGTTCTGCAGAGGGATTTTCTCAGCTGCTCCCTGGCAGCCCAACCTCCCCTGTGCCTGCTCAGCACTGGTGGGTAAAGGCACTGTCCCTCTCTACTGGCTCTGGGCTCAGGTTTTCAGTGGTGGCTTTACTGCAAGGAAAGCAGAGGCTTAAAATGCAGTTGTCACCTAAGTGCATGCAACAACATTCTGTAAAAAACCTGCCAGATTCTAACAGCTTGTATTTAAATAATGGAAAATACCCCAATCATTGCTTTTCCAATTGCTAATGCCACCCCTGCTGGTTCCCCGTGTGTTCTGGTAGGTGTCCCCAGACCATCGCTGCCCCACAGCTGTACACTGGGCAGGGTCTGCCCCAGGCTCGGGGTTACCCTGTCCCTGGCAGCTCCCAGCCCTGTGCCAGGCTGACAGCCAAAAATGTGTCAGTTTGGCTTCTATAAAATGGTGAAAATCCAGCACAGGAGAGTGGCACTGACAGCACCCAGTGCCCTGCCTCTGTGGGACAGCCCTGCTGATGAACCCACTCATTTATTACAGGTGGACCTGGCTGAGGCTGTTTCACAAGAGACTTTTCCCCTCCCAGTCTGAGCACTGTTAAACCTTTTCCATGTTAGCTCTGTTTGCCACAACCTGTTGGCTGTGTCTCAGCAGGGGCTCTGCTCACAGCTAACAGGCACAGCCGTGCTCCCAGCCACTCTCCCAGGACAAAATGTGTTTGTGGAGCACAGCAGTGGCCAGGTTCAGCAGGGCTGGCTGGCATGTGCTCATCTACTTCTATTAGATTTCTCTTTAAAAGCACACTGGCTTATTTTTTGTTGTTACTTCCAAAGAAGATTAAATATGCCCTAGTTTGAACTTGAAGAATTATTTTGCTTTCACTCTAACATCCAGCTATGCTATATGAAACCCAGGCTTGTGAGGCTGCTGCATGAGAACTGGGTTGCCCTCATCTCCTTTTGCAGAATCCTGCTGCCAGAGGTTTTATTCCCTAACATCACCAAGACAAATATTCCCAGGTGCCATAGTGAAGCCCAGTTATTAAACAAAGAGAGAAAGAAAGAAAAAAAGCTACAAATCAGAATTCAAACAGCAGTTAATTTGCTTTGCCATCACTTGCTGTGTGCCAGGGATCCTATAGATATCTGTGGGAATCAACCCACAGCAGTGAAGCTGCTCTCTCTGAGTGAGTGTGCATCTGATCCATGCACCTGCTTGTCTCTGTTGTGATCCTGGGCTTGATTTCTCCAGTTGCCCCCAGCCTTAGACACTCTGGCTACTGCATTCGTTCATGGACATCAAGCCCATACAGAGTGGACAGCTTCACTTCCAGGCACCACAGCAGAGACAAGAGAACTTGGGTTACATCAAAGTTTGTTCCCCAACCTGAGGCTGGGCATCAGAACCTCACTGGGGTTTGTGCTCTCCAGTGCCTCCACAGCTCCTCATGCCCCACAGCATTCCCTGAGGAAGCAGGCTGTGCCTTCTGTGCCATGCTGGTGGCTCTCTGTGCACCCTTATCCCTGTGGGCACTTTGAACACCAGTTTATATGTGTGTGGTGAGGGCACTGGTGTCACTGGACACACTGGGGAGGCCCACAATGATGTATCTTGACAAAGCCAATGCCCTTTGAAGGACTCGAGTCCAGAGCACTGTAGACACGATTCAGTGTGAACCCACTGACCTGTGGTCCTGGCTTCCCTCTCTGCTCTGGTCCCTTGGGATGGGTTGGGGTGAGAGCTTTTTCCTGTTCATTGTGATCAATCTTCCAGCTCATACCTCCAGCAGCCCTTGCACACTGAAACTGTGTTTGCAGACATATTCTAACAAGGCCAGGGGGATGTAAGGACATCCAAGGACCAAAGTAAGATTTTTTCCTGGAATAGCACTTCTCCTTTACAACCTCTTTCAATATGGCTGCACGGAACAGTAAAACAATATTAACCTAACCACAGCACGCTTCAGAATTTAGTCTCTACCAAAACTTTATACAGTCCTTTAGAGTTTGCATATCCCTTCACAGGTCTCAGTATGCAGGACTGAGAATAAAAAAAGACTATGTCAAGTGGAGAGATCTACTTGCAGATAGTAAGAAAGATTATTCTATACATAGACCTACAGAAAACACAGATTTCTTTATTTAGTTGTAAACTGGGGAGAGTTGGTAGGTAGCAGCGGTGTTTATGAGTTATTTATCTCCAGCTTGTGAGGTGAATTGTTGTTTGCTGTTTTATTTTAGAGCAGGGAAACCCCAATGCATAAAAATATGGGAGTGTAGTTGAACTCATTGGGGGTACAATTTTTCTTACTTAAAATGCATTCTTACATTTCAACTAATGCAATTTGGTTTAAAGGAATACTGAGAAGGTAAGTCATTCTTTCAGACTAGTAATTATTTTTGTCCTTAGAAGCTGTGAGGTTAGATTGTTAATACAAGATTTTTGACATATGTGTGTGATATACTAATGACCCAATCCATTCCCCTAAGGAGCCATTTGGTTTTTAGCTTTTTAACTACTTTTTTTTATTTATATTGAGGAAACAATCAAATTCTCATCTGGGACTTTTTTCATTGACATCAATATGATTGCTTTGGGCTTTTATAAAGGAGAATTAATTAAGGGCACTGATTCATGATTGAATCAGCTTCAACTTTGGTAGCTAAAGAGGTTACCTCTGAGGTGATAACCTCAGCTCTTCTGAACCCAACAGGAGTCATGAACCAGAGATCCCTCCTGCTGCAGCTCACAGCCCAGCATGTTAACATAAATTGAAATCAATAGACGTTGGAATGAATACACCACGTGCTGTGAACTGGGGTGGCCCAAGAGCAGGGAAACCATCCCTTCTGTCACCCTGCTCCAGTAACTTCTGCCAGAAGGGTGGGATGGACATCAGGAAGTGATAGATTTTTCCGTGGTCCAGAGCCTGCAAATCCCCTCTGTGTTGTACCATTGAGCTACAGCATGAAAAGCTGTATATTAAATATCACATCAAGCTGGAATTTTGTTAGACTCTTGCATCCGCTTGGCTTGGCTAGCACAACTAGTCTGGCTAATTTCAGAAGGAGTTTTGTGGAGGTTTATGGCTCTGCAAAACAATAAGCTAAATTCTGTATAATTTTACTTTGAAATAAGCCAGACAAAAGGTATTCTTCCCAGTTCATATCACCATTCCCTGCACAATAAGTATTTTACACATGATTTTAACTCAAAGGTGGGAAGAGAGCCAAGAATGAGCTCCCAAGGTATACAAAACCTTCCTAAACTGGCGTGTAATACTAGGAAAAAAATGCACATGCAGATGTGAATTGAACTGATCTTCAAGGGGACGTTTACTTTTCCAATCCCATTCTCATTTCTACAGCTGCTGGTGATTAAAGCCCAGACCATTGTACCTACCACTAGTAGAAGAAAAGCCTAAATGTAAGTAGTGTCTCTAAGACAGGAAAAATTGAAAACAAGGTGTTAGTGTCTGGCTGTTAACACCTTAGACAAAGACCAGAAATACAGCTGGATAATTTTTTCAAGTGAAGAGACTTTCTTCACAGAGGAACATTTAAAAAAAATTGTTCAATGTCAATCAAACTTAGTTGTGAATTTGTGCAAAGTTCAGTGAAATAGGTTCTGCAGATTTTCTTGGAAGAAAACAACATGTGATTACATTCTTCACATGCTTCTATTTTTGTCTAAAACTTGAGTTAAATATTTTAATAATGAAGGAGGAAAAAGATATCCCAAGTAAACCAGATGGTTTAGGTACTTTGGAGGAGAGCAGAGATAGGGACATTTTCTCAACTGCTTTTGTTTTTAGACCCATGACTTTTATGCATATAAAGTACCAGATTTCTTTGCTATTAATCTCAATTTCTGACAGTTTTGTATGTCAATACATAGCTATTGATCTTAACTGAATTCGGCCCAGAAACTTCTATAGGTTTCATCAAATATCTACAGACTGCTCTTGATCTCAGACCTGCCATATAGTAATTTCAGGAAGAACATGTGTGATGGCAAAGATGTACAACATTCTTACAATTAAGTATCACAAAACATTCGTCACCATTACCGAGTTGTAACTTAGGAACTATACTGCAAAAAAGTGAAAGACTCACCCAAAAGAGCATCCTCTGTCATTCTTCCCAGCACAGGCTGATTTCTGTCAGGGATTTGGGTTGGGTGTGGACTGTCCTGTCATTATCTGATTCCTACGTGCAGCCCTCCCTCTGCTCACTTTCACTGGGAAGGGCGAGGTGGATGAGACACAATCTGGTTCTAACCCACGAATGACCAAACCACCACAAGTCTGTCTGGTTTTGCCAGCCTCCTCAAGGCTGCAGGTCCCTGGGTAGTCCTGTATGAAATGCCAAACCCGGTACCACTCAGGCCATGGGATTATTTTTAATTTAAGAACTCCTCAAGGTTTTCACTATTTAGAGGGCTGCCCCCCATAGAGATCACGCTTCTCTCTGCAATGAGTGGTGATGCAATTCCTACTGCTTTCTTAGCAAATGGGGAGAGGTATAAGGAGTGGCACTTCATTTCTTATTTTGGTTATGAGTCATCAGCTCTCACCTTAAATACTAGGGCGAGGTCTCCCAGTCAAAAAAAAAAAAAATTGCTCCAATCGTGAAAGAAAAGTAGCCAAGCCTGGAGAGAAGGTTTAAAGTGATAGTTGTGAGGGGCTTAAGTAATCCCCACCTTAATGAAGCCCAAACCCCCATAGGAGATGATATTCTGTTAAAAAAGCAGGACCTATAAGGGCTAGAAAAACCATTGGGACTGTACCCACTCATGTAACTCTGTGGCATCTCACAGGATTAGAAAACTTGTTTTAAGCTGTATTCTTTCTGAAAAATTAAGCCTTCTGTTTCTCTCCCCCATCACCTAAATTGCTGATAATTATAGCAGTACTAGAGTTGCTAATTCTCAGGCTTCTGGAAATAAACTACCACTATTCTGAAGCAGAGATCTGGTGCTCGTGCAGAGCAGAGCCCCTGACCCAGCTCCTCCGTGGTGCAAACCTACACTGAGCTGTGAAGGAGGCAGGAAGGGATTCTGATTTATGGCATCTGAAGGGCTGACCCAGAAGCTGGAGTAAATGGGCTTGATCTAGCAATTCCCAACATCCTCACACTCCAGCAGTATTAACGATCAATTAGGAGGCACTTTGTTTCCATACCGCAGCAGCAATAGCTTTAGCCCTCCTTTGAAAGGGCACAAAAGGGCAGAGGGCAATGGCTGAGCAGAGAGATGACAAAATAAAGTGGGGAGAAACCAGGGACTCTTAGGAACCTAACTGCAAATCTTGTAACAAAATGCAATTGGACAGAAGGGACTTGGTTTCAGATGTAAAGTAAGCTAAATAGGTGAAAGAGTTCTTTTTAAACTGTCATCATTAATTTAAGCCAAACTTAATTAAAAAAATAAACTGAAACAGCTGGGTGTAGGAAGTGGCTGGCTGACCTCAGTGCTGAGGCTGTTTTCCTTTCTCCTTTTAAACCATTGTTCATCAGCTTCCACTTAAGGCAAACCAGAACCGTCAGACTAACCACAATCAAAACCATAGGGCTTGCTTGCCTCTAATATTTCTCTCTGTGTCATGACATCCATTAAAAGAAAGTAAGGAGTTTCACTGGAAAATTCCTTTTACACATTCACATGGTACCATGCTATGTTACCTGAACAAGAGGACCAGTGAAATACTTAAAGCCTCAAAAGCATCTTCTATTCCAGAAGATTTTTAAATGCGCTTATAACATTTGAAAAACCATTATTTCTACTTCTTATTCTACATAAACTTCTGAGTAAAAGCAAAATTACTGCTTTATTTCTGCCTCTTACCCTAGCCATCCTTTGTCAGGCTGAGGTAAATACTCAGATCTTTGGTGTAGTTACTATCTTATCATGTGTGCCTTCAGAGCCTCTCCTACCACACTTCTGCCTGGTTCATCCATGCAGAAATGCAGTGCAGGTACATGCTAATGGCTGAAAGGCAGCCTGCTTCACCTCTGGGTGGAGAACTGCTCCTCTGGAGGGCACACAAAGCATCTCATTTACTTGATTTCCAAATAGTGGGGCTATGATAAGCCTACCCCAAAAAATTCTAGTCCTACTGTGCCTGTGCTAGTCCATCCCTGCACTGCTGTCACCATGGAGCCCTCTCAGAGGGAAGGACTGCCTATGGCTCACCTACTATTGATTTTCTGTTGTGGGATGTCCAACAGAACACCTGTTTCTATGTGAAAATACTGGAGTGTTATTGAAACTCATCAATTCTGCATAGGAGGAGATTACTAACATACAGCACACTCCCTATACATTTCAAATACAGATCAAGTGATAGTTTCTGAGAGAAGTTATTCCACAAGTAATCAATTATCCTTGGGAAGGAAACAAGATCTCTCAGCTTTTTTCTTGGCTGATAGTCATCAATGCCCTCAAGCACATCCTTTTTACTCTGGTGGGACTTACTAATGTGTCTGAAGTTAATAATATGTTTAAGACCCATATTTCAAAAGTCTGAAAGATATATAATGCAAATAATCACCCTACCTTTGCAGGGCTTGTCTTAGCTTGGAACAGGCATCAGAAAGTCATTCAGGAGTACTTATGTTTTACCACACAGAGAACTTAAAAAACATTTAACACCACACACAGAATCCAGGATGGACTAATGTATATTTTTGTAGTAAACTCATTCATCATGGTAACAAAATGGTGCTTACACCACAGCTCCTGCTGCAGCAGGGAACACTGGTGCACACACAGGTGCCAGGTACACACAACAGATTGAAGTGTTTTTCAGTATTTCAGTAGCATATTGACACACTTAGGAATTTCTAAAGGCAATTCAAGCCAAATATCCCAATCTGCAAAACTCTGATTTTAAGTCTCTTTGTTTTTTGTGTTAGTTACGTTAGTTATCATATCTAGATTCCCACTACCACTGTAACAAAGTAGGAGTTTCTGGTGGTTTTGTGTGAGTTCTCTATCCCTTTTAAATTAGTCTAGTTAATGCATTTTCATCTCGGTGACACTTGTCCTCCCAGCCCACTGCCATGGCTACCTGAGTTGTCTAATGGCTTTGAAAAACCTACTGTCATCGCTGGATCACTTCACACATTTAAAAGGACCATCTATCAATTCACTGTTAAAAAAACACATCAAACTCAAACCCATGGTGGTTCTGTCTGTGGAAAGGAAATGGTGATCTGCCCATCCAACAAGGATTAAAGTCACCTTGTTCCTTTCTGTTCTGGCTAGCTCCTAAAAACCAGCTGTGACGGTTGTGGATGTGCTCAGAAATGTGCAAAGCACAGCAGGAGCTTGTGCTGCAAAGGGCAGAGTGCTCCTCAGTGCTGTGCCTGGCATGTCCCACTCTGGGCTGGGGCACTGCTGAGCAAAACCCAGAGCTTCTGTCCCCTCCGTGGTGGGACTCCTGCCCCAGGAAACGCTGGTGTAGCCTGGCCCTTGCTGCGGGGAAGCACAGGAACCATGACATGAGTGGCGTGAGCTGCCTGCCAGATTCTGCAGCATCTCGTGTAGTTGGAGCACTGGTAGAAAAACAACAGAGGGAATTTTCCCTGAAAAGCTTTGAAATCAATATTCCAGTAAATCATCAGATGCTGAAGAATAAACAGGTTGTCCCAGGATGAAGCAATTAATTTGTTTTACTCTTTGACCTGATAAAACGCAAAAATTGCCGTGGAATTTACTCTGTGTGACATGTTCAAGCAACAGAGCAGTCTCCATTAGTGCTAGTGTTTTTCTAATTACAGCTATAAATAAAAGCTAACCTCCATCCTGATTCAAAATGGATTCCATGGACTGCCAGGTGCATAGGTGATGCAATGCAGAGAGATGAATGCAGCAGCATTTGCATCATCATATTGACTTACAACTCAGGGGTTAATTATTGCATTCTTTTGCCAAGTACTGGGACAGCCATTTTTAGTCATTTCCAAAATGCTAAAAAGAAACTTGACAGCTTCTCATTAGATTAGAATAGACAAGATGCCTGAATCAACAGTGGAATTTTATTAGGGATGCTTAAGTATAAAAACAAGAGCTTTTCATTTTGATATTGTATACTTTATGCTGTATTGATTTGTTTTTATTGATTTTTAATAAAAAAAGTGTAAGTGTATCTCCAATGGTGTAAATTAATTGTTATTGTGCCACAGAAAACAGAAGACTGCACCACAGTAATTAACATTTCCTGGCAAGGAAACTAAGTGAGCTTGCTGCTGCAATGGGCTTTAAAGCATATTCTGACATAGCACAAAGGCAAGCATATGCCTGTGAGGGGGTGATGTGGCAGGCATGGCAGTCACAGCCACACAAGCCCCGTGTCCCTGAGCTCAGCTCAGCAGGAACAGGTCCCAGCCCTCCTCCTGTGCTCTTCACTCAGCAGCCTGGGGTGGCTGTGCATGGAAGGTGGAGTGTCCCCCTCATGAGTGTACCCTTCATGTAGCAGCTCTGTTGAGGCAGCTCACCAAACTGCAGAGGTGCAGCTGTGAACCCTTCTGAAACTTTCAGTTCTTGGCATCCGTGCATTATCCTCTGTTATATCCCTTATAGGATATAAGGGATATGAGGATATAGGTTATGTCCCATATAGGTGTAGGGAGTTTTGGGCAGTTCAGCACACAGAGACCCCTCAGGCCTGGCTGGAGCTGCTGGGCTCTGTCAGGATTAAGGAGCTTGGTCCTGCCAAACATGAGAAAATGAAACATCACATACAGCAGCTATTCCAGCATCAGTTGAAATGAGGAAACTGAAGATAAATACCTCTTCTCCTCCTCCATGAGGCACCTTTAGAGGACTTGAACAAACTTCAGTAGAATGAAGTCAATACAGCTAATTCCTGAAAGATTACTGTATAACTAAGAAGGGAAAAAAAAGGACCTTCTCTCTAAGTAATGAGTGAGGAAAAGGAGGTACAGATAGCTGAACAGATTAATTAGCAGCTGTGAGATGAATACTATTGTGTTAGCTACTGTAACTTAAACCAACTCAATCCCTTCTTTTGAGACTATCTACATTACAGACTAATTATAAGCTATGTGCTACAAGACAGGAAGCTCTTCTTAAATAAGTTAAAACCCATCCAGTGACAGTGATAAATCCATTAATAAAAAAGAAAGCTCTATAGCTTTTCTCACACAACCAAGTTTTCTTCTTTTGTACTAAGTTAAAAGAAAATTTTGATGAAGTCAATAACATTTTATCTCAGCAAAATGGCTCCACATCAACACCTCACCAAAATCCAGGAGCTGGTCTGTGTGTACCCTCAGACAGAATGTAAAAACTGCTGGTGAAGACTAACCCTAAAGCTGGAAGTAGCAAGACATGTAATATTTAAAGGAATATTTAAAGGAAACACTATATGAAAAGAGAATCTGCAGGAAGTGAGAGCCTGTAACCACCCTGACTGCTGTAACCACAAGGCCTTCAGACTTAGCTGAGAGAACAGCTAAAGCCCAGCTCCAGCTCAGGAATCAGCATCCTTTGGCCTCTCAGGCATCTGCTGTATATCTCTTGTCCTAATCTCCACTTTCAGGGGAGCTTACACTATTATTAACTCCCTGGTTCCTAGCTCTCTGGTGAAGATCCTACATGTAGGCAAAAGCAGAAAGACATTGTGTAAACAGGCAGAAGATTTCTGTAACTGTTTTATTTTCATTGGAAGTAATATCAAAGTGCAAATTGATAATGCCTTATGTTTTGTTCAGAGGGACATGGGTTACATGGATAGGTAAATCTAATCTGTCAGCTAATTTCCCAAAAATGTACGTAAAACTCAGGTTATTTCTGGATACTCCATCCTACTGCTTTCTTTCCTCCTTGAGCAGATCTTCACATGAGGCATGCTTCACATGCATGCTATGGCATGCAAATCAGGCTCAGAAGGTGTGTCCATATGTCATTTAGCCTTTGGTACATGTCATCCAAGAGGTACCAATCTTCCTGTGAAAGCACCAGTGAGGTCCAACTATCTGGAGCAGAATTCAGTTCTGGAGTGTGTTAGAGGCTCCTTAGTGAAGCTTCTATGAAACATGTTTCAATAGTTTTGGACGATTGAACTAGGTATTGTATCAAAATAAAATTCTCTGTCAGGGTAGTATCTTGCTATCTCCTCTTCCTATTGTCAAATTGCCTGTACAGGGCAGTTACTGGTGTACACATATTCCCAAGTACTTCAGATATGCTGCTTGTTGATTATAGATGGCTCCAAATCAAAGCCTCAGATTCCTAAACCTTGATATTTCAGATAGATATAGAAATAAAAGAACAGAAAATTTTATTCCATCAAAGTAATAGATTATGAGATTAGTTATAATACAAAATTCATTCTTCATGAGTACCATTTTCCACTCTCAGTCAGTTTTCCAGAAGTCCTGCCACTGGATGAGTGACTCAGAAAGCTTTAGACCTGACAAGCACAGCCTATATGAGCAGATGGTACAAATTAAGGAAGTTGTGCTGTGTTACTTCAGCCGAGAACCTGAAGTTCAAATTTTTGTCTGTGTTTTTCATATAGCTGTATTTGATATCATGAGCCTAAATCAGAGAAAATAGCAGCAAAACTCTTACTGGTATAAGTGGAAGACCGAGATGGGCAGGACTTCCTCCCAACAGGCTCGATAGAAGTAATCTGTCACAAAAGTGACAAAAAGTATTAACAAGCACATGGGTAAGATGAGACCTGTAAAGCAAGAGCAAAGCCATGGATGGTTCTAACTCTGCTTGGTAGAGCACTGCATAATCAAAACTTGCTTTAAATTTTAGGAAATTATATATTCCAATGAGCTGGTACAAAATCTATCTATACTATTAAGTGGATCAAGACATTATGTTGTTAGTCATGCTGATAAGGTTTTGTTACCCTTATGGTGATCTGTAGGAGAAAGAATGTTTGCCTGCAGAGGAGATAAGACAGTAAAACTGCTCTGCTCTTGTACTGCTGTGATTCAGTGGTCAGGAGCTCTTTCCACTACTGAGAAGTTCAGGTCCAACAAAAATCCTCTGGCAGTCTCAGCTAGTGACTTCATGATAACTTCAGACAAAGCCTTTTTCTCGAGATAGGATATGAATTGAAACAATCTGGTAAAGAAAAACATTCAGTCACTATTCAATAGAAGTGCAAACCTAAAAGTGTCCCCCCACCAGACACATTTTAATGAATGCATAGTTACAGGGTGACTATGTTATCTCATAGTTTTCTCGTGTCATTAACTGAGAAGAGTCCTAAAAAGTGTCCCCACAGAAATCTTATTCATATGTTTTATTATATGTTCCAGCACGGGCACCACTTTAGTTTAATGGTATGTTGGACGATGGTACAAATTTATAGGCAAAGGTTTACATCACAGACAGCTGGAATGAATAACAATAAATTAATTTAAAGTGCTACAAAAGGGCTCCCCATAGTATGCAGTGCTTATGTGCTCGAGACTAATAATTTATAAATGCACGTCTTTTATAATACTGGTCTAAAGTCCTGAAAGCAGCAAGTTAAAAAGCAGTCACATGACATAAATTATTTTTATTAATATTTCAAATGCATGATTAGGGTGGGCACCGTGGTCATTAGCATTAGAGAGCTTTCGTTTATGGTCTAGTGCAGTGAAGCAATAGCCAGACACAGAAACCAGCTAAGCAATGGCAAACAACCATTGGGACTCCTGGGGTCATTCCTGCTGCTTCTTCCACATGCTCTTTAGAAACCAGTGGTCATCACAGCTAAAGCTGTTTCCCTTCCTTTTGCTTCTCTGTTGTGTTTGTCACATTAGACACCTAGAAGGCTTGAAGAATAAAAAGATCTACTACTGAGTGCAGTCAGAAGCAGCTGTGCATCTCTGCAGGGCTTTCCTTCCATCCCCAAACACCAATAGCAGTGGTGCAAAGGGTGCTCTAACCCTTGCCCTCATTACACCAGCAGTGCTAATTTTAACATTGAGCCAATACTGAACTCTCGTACAAACTCCTGCCTGGATGGGGGAGGTTTCCTGAAAACATTTTACTTGCTTTGGGATGACACATTTTTGGTTCCGTGTCAGGGAACAGGAGAGAAGTGATGCCTCCAGACAAACAAGTATTTGCAATAAAGCATTGTGGAGACTAAGGATCAGGGCAGGCCATAAGCTTTCCTTTTGGGGCACAGGAATATTTTTTTCCTAGTGTAACCCAATGTCTTTCTGCAGTCTTCTGTAGTGAAAGGGTATATTCACTATTACTAGTGAGGGCAAAAGAGAAACCAGCTCAAATAACTTGGGTAATGTTGCATCTTTTTCCCCAGTGCAGCTCTCTGGCACACCTCACTGCAGGGATGTCACTTGCCTTAATACCACCCTTACTTTCCCCAGGCAAATTTGGCTGCTTCTCACTTTTCTTGGTAATAAAATAATTTACTTCTTAAATGCACAGTTATTAATCTGAGGTTATAGAAGGAGTCTTTCACACTGAAAGAAGGATCATGAATAATTTCTGTGTCTCTTCTTTTGGGCCATTGCCATGTATTAGACTACATATTTGAGTCTCAGCAGATTGAAAAAATATGCACCACAATCAACCCCATTCACTTTGGTGGTTCTTTAGCAAAGGAAGTGGAGTGAGACACAAAGTGGGCAGAAGTATCATCATCTGGTCCTTCCCCTCCCCTTTTTAAAGAAAAGAAAGCTGTAAGTGCTACACAGAATTCGAGCTTCTAAGTAACAATGCCCGATTAACTTTTCTTTAGTATCACAAACATTTACAAATTCATACTCTCCTCTTCCTTTCTAGCTTTCTTTGAAAGTACTTTGTAATGTAACACGTTTTTCCAGAGGTCAATGGGGACATATTTGCATTTTGATACACTTGAAATTTTTGCCTCCAGCATGCCACTCAAATGCGCTGTGCTAATCAGAAGCCAGTAATGATCTCCTACATGCTTCAAGGGGTGGCTGGGCATATAAAAGCACCTCAAAATGCAAAATTCGGGAGAGAGCAATACACAGTAAAGATAAATAAACACAAAAAAAGGGGCGATGATGGCAAAAGCAGTTTGGATTTGTAAGCTGAGGGTTCTGCCTGAAATCAGCAGCTAATGTGTTTACGTGCACCGCTGGAGTGATAAGGGGACTGGGGGGGCTGGAGCTGATGGACTGCGGGTTCCTCTGAGCAGAACACTTGTACATCAATACGCCCAGATGAGGCATAAGCATTTCTGAAGGCTTTTTGTATCATCAGTGATACCTCATGTTCTGAGCAATCCAAATCCAAGATTAGGCAGGATCGAGGAAAATGGGGCAGCCCCAAAGCAAGGTTTAATCTGTGTGGAGGTCTTTTATTTTTAGCAGTAATAATAGGTTTACACTCAAATTTGCCTGCCCAAAGTAAGGGAGTGTGTGAAGCTGTATGGGAGACAAAAAAACCCCAGAACTCAAGAGATTATTTATTAATTTTTTTTTTTTTAAAGCATGAATATCTTTGACAGACAGAGTCACAAGAAAACCTGAGCATTTCCTCAGTAACCACTGCATCAGGAGAAAAACTCCCGATAAGCAGATGTTGCTTAGGCAGCAATCAGCCAGGCAGTGTGTGTGTGTGTGGAGGGGGAGAGGGATGCAGACAGAGCCAGGCAGACAGGTATTAAGGCACTGTGGTGAGTGCGTGTGTGGCTGCAAAGGATGGCAAACTGCCTGTGAGAAAATGACATATGAGCAAAGCCAAGCTGCTCTGCTGAGTATTTTATATGTATTTTTAAAAGAAAGCAGCAAGAAGAAACTAGGAGAGACAGACTGAGAAGACAAGGCAGGAATGACCAAGCAATTGCATGTCTGGGATAACAGTGGCATAAGGCAAGAAATCCAGGCATCAGGGAAATCATTTAAAGCCATATTGATTCGTTTTGGAGGTGAGAAAAAGCAGATGCACTCAGCTACTATGGAATGGCTCTGACAGCAGCTACAGCTGCTTGATTGTACTTATTTTTTTTTTTAAACGAGTTTCATTCACAGAAAGCTGGCACTGTAGACCCAAGCCAGCCTGCACCCCTCAGTGCATCACCTCTTCCCCCAACATGGATCTGCCATCCAGGGGTGCCCCAGCCAGGCAGTGCCTCCAGCCAGGCAGCTGAACCCCAGGCAACCCAGAATGGGAGAGGGAGGAACAGAGGGACAGGAGAGGGCAGCGGATCAATGGCTGGAATCCAGCAGCTCTGGCCATTTCCAGTGAGCTGGGAGCGTTTGGAGGCAGAGCAGGTTCAGAGCCCATCCATCTCCAGGACAGACAGCAGCTCTTCCCGGGAACTGTGCCCAGCCCTGGCCCCGGCAGCGCACAAAGCAAGGCTCAGAGCACAGGGGGATCCAGCGCTGGGCGGTGCTGCTCCCGGCGTCTGGAAAACAGGAGGTGAATTGCACATGACACGGGAAAACAAGCGGGTTTGGTATTCTGTAGGAAATCCTACGTGTTGGGGAAAGAAAGGGTGGGGGTTTCTACATGGAAGCACTGCCATGTGTATTGGCATAAACCTCTTGTGTAGCCAGCAATGTGAAAAGGGCGTCTTGCCTGTGCTGCAAGCACTGCATCAGGGGGGCCTTTGCTCTTCAGATTTGTACTGATACCTTAATTCAGCTGGTCCTTCATCTATTTATCCAAAATGCCATTATAGAATTCATACAGACACTGTGGCTGAGATCTTCAAAATACTGCTTTTCTGGCAGCCAGATACCTGTCAAGGTCTGCCCTAGGTGACTTATCCTCAGTCACAGAGCAAACCTGATCCTCAGCCAAGGCTTCTGAGTCTTCCTCACATTCAGATTTTTCTCATGCAATCAACTTATTCACTGTGAAGTGTGGTTTCAGACCTACAAAATTCGGTTTAAACTCCGAGAATAGTTATAGCACGTGGTTCAAAATTTTCATTCTCTGTTTAAAAAGAAGACAGAGTCCATCAATAGTGAGGGTAAGGAATGTTCAGGAAGCTTTCCTTAAGAATAAAAATAGTACCATTTTATTAAATCTGAAATTAAATTTGGTGTGGTTTTATTATTTCTGGAAACAAAAATCTAGGTGCCCCAATTGCTCTCATAGCACCTCAGATACTGTCCCATACTTCTTGTTTTCTACTCCAAGAACCTGAAGTGTAATGAGGTAGGGATGTGTATGTGTGTGCTCCCTGGCTTAGTCTTTCACAAACATCTGTTAAGGAGCATCTTATTAGTATGAAATGTGAGTTTGGCATAAAAAAGTTCAGAAATTTTCTATGAGGACAGTTTTCTTATAGAAAACAACTTTCAGGTAGATTGAATGCTTTGTAACTATATAAAATTCAATTTTTCCATAGAAAATGAGTATTCTGGTCAAAATTTAATATTCACTTCACTGAAGGAACATGAAAAAATAATCAAACATTGTCCTAACTGGCACTAATTCACATTTTTTTATTGGCTACACTGAGGAGTGTTAATCCAGAGCAACTTCCTCAGCCTCATTCAAGTTATTTGACCTATCCTGTTGCAAATAAGTTTGAAATGTCAGTCTGGTTCTTGTGAATACCTTCTAGGTATATATATACAGACAAAAAATGTCACAAAAACCCAGTGCAATTCAAACCAAGAGGCTTAATGGATTCTATGTCAGGACTATTGTGAAGAGTTCCAACTCCCAGTGGATTTGGTTTCAGTACCAGTGGTTAGAACATGTCAGAATGTATAAATTTATAATTAAAAGTAAAAACATACAGCCAAGTACTTAAAATAATTTACAACTATATTTTTATCAGCTATAATTTGAAAATGATCAGTGTTACACAGAACACTGGCTCAATTTTAACGGTTAGGTACATTTTCCACTAAATTAAACATACCCTAAAATATCTTTGGATCTGATGACTGAGTAGTTTAACAGCATCTTAGCAATACTGAAACATCTTTTGAAGTATTTAGATTTATTTGTAGATCCACATATTTTCTTTTTCACTTGCTAAAAAAATTAATCCTTTGCTTTAGATAAAGAAACAAAAAATTACCATGAGATAGGGTGAATGTCTTGTCTTCAGAAAACCACAGACCATTCCCACGGAAGCCAAACACAGGGTGCAAAGTCTTTGCATTACTGGAAGTACTTCAGGATCTGGATTATGAGTCAATGGTAGTTCCCTGCACAGATTCAAGTGGAGAAGTTAGTTTTTAATATGCAAATGCTACTTTTTATTTTTAATACAGCTGGTTTGCAGCAGACCAGATCACTTCATATAAAAGTATCAATTAAAATGATCACAAGTGCTGCACTGCTTTAGCATGACAGGTATCACCTTGAGCAGGATCTATTGTAATTGGCTTTTAATGCTTTTCCAAAGGGGTGCCAATTTTCTGCATCTGATAAATAACTAAGTTGGGGTAATTTGTTTTCCAAGGCAAATATATGAAGTCAAGAAAACAGGATGAGAGCAAAGTCATCCCTAGGGTAAACTCACTGACTTCAGTGGTATTACACTGGAAATACTTGCAGATTGGGGTTTCTTATGCAAAAACTGACATGAACTGTGCCTAATAAGAAAGTACCTTAAATCATGCCTTGGGCAAAATAGCTCAGTTAATCCCAAAATGTTGTTGCAAGAAAATCCCTTCCTTTCCACAGTTTTCTAAGGGAGTTATAAGGCATGTTATATAGCCAAGCTTTTCCGAGGAATTTAAATAATTTCTTTTCTTGATTCAGATCAGCCTAATATTTTTGTGAAGTATTTTATTGGTTAATTTTCATCTCTTTCCCCTTCCCAGCCACAAACCAAATAGATTTACTAGGTTACTCACTGCAAAACTTCACAGCTTTTCAGTCAGCTCTTGCCTATACTACAGAAAATGCCAATTCTGCTTCCTTGTCTTTAAGCCCCTAAAATAATCTGAGCTCCCTTTTAATTCTGCTTGTATGAAGTCAGGAAATATTTTCCTAGAGTTACATGAGTACTAAGTAATGCAGTTGCCCAGAAATAATTTTTAAAAATTTCAGTATATAATAAAACCAAAAGAAAATGAAGTGAAAATGGTCAATGTAATGAAACGTTGGCACTCACTCAGAAGGTAGGTGCTGAGTTTTACTTCCACTTTTCTACCCTACCCTTTCTAAAATACTACGAGAGAAAATAAACACTGAGATGACAATACTGAAACAAACCCCAAAACATATCAGAAAAATCTCTGCTATGATTTTTTTTTTCCTCTGTAATTGACATATACACTGGTAAATATTTTTGACAAAATAATGTTTACAAGCAAAAGGGATTCTGTCAAATAATTTTCAGCCAGCTTTCCAAATGAACACTGCTGTGGAAAAAAAAATCCTTCCCAATGTGTGTGTGTGGTGTGACCTTGCCCATTTGTGATTAACCCTTCAGCATAATAGTTTCAGGTTTGTCCCAGTGCTGAGTGATTGCTTTCCTTCCTACCAATTGCTTTCATTTCTGAAGATGGCAGCTTTCACATGAACAGAGCATCCTGCTCCCTGTTCCCTTCACAGCACTTCCATGTGCAACAGCAGCCACAGAAGTCCACTCTGCTTTGCTGGTGATGTGCTACACATCAGACCCACTTGCCGTGCTGGCAGTCTGAAATATTGCTGAGTAGGGGCAGCAGGAGCTGGATCTTAATGATTTGCCCCCTCCCAATCATTTGGGTTCATTGATTTCTCTAATTAAATATGCATTCCACTTCACCATTATTCCCAGTGATTGCATTTAATCTCAATGACAGGGACAGAGACACCAGGGCCTTTCCTTACAAACTGCTTTTGCCAGCCCTGCTGTTGTGTAGGGGCTCTCCAGGTATTTGTCTGGTGCTGTTTGGCTACATCCTCCTTTCCTCACTGAACCGTTTTCCCCTACCTATTTAAGCCCCTCTTCCTTTCAGTTGAGCCTTCCAGCTTTGTTTCAGAGGGCTGGAGCTGCAGTTCTGTCTGACAGTGGTGTATGTAAAGCTGATTTATTTGGCTGCTGTGGCACTGTGCCAGGGAAGAGGCCGCCTGAATGGTGAAGCTGTTAGGAAACTAATTGCATGATGGACTGCAGTTACAGGAGAGTCTTCACTGTTTGCTTCATCTAATCATATTTTCTACCAAGGATTTTTCTTGTTTGCCCCTTTTCCATTGTTTGAATTGGAGGAATACAGGTTTACACCAGGGATGGGCTTGGCTGATTGGTTCCCAAGCCTGTACCACTAGCTTCATTTGTTAAAGAGACTCAAAAACTGTCACTGCTGTGAGTGTTCCCTTGCTTTCTCATCTCAGACTGGGAGGCTTTGAACTTGCCAAGCTCTAAGTTCAGCACTCGTTTGTTCTTCTTGTGCTGATGAAGTCACTAATCTCTAAATGAAGGGCAGGGAGCTGTTTGGGTTAGCAATTTCATCATCTTCAACAGAGAAAGCAGAAAGCCTTGCAATACAGGTGGGTTAACAAGAAAAGGATTTTCCCTCTACTTTGCTTTCAAATGTCTTTCTGAACACCGAGCCTGAACTGAAACCTTGGGTTCCAAAATACCAGCCTATGTAAAGAGCAAAATCACAGAACTCAGTGCCACCAGATCACCTTTATTTGGGCCATGCTCCATTTCTTTGCAAGCAAACATGCCTTGCAAGGCATTTACATAACAGAAAAGCAGCCATACTGCTGCTTGTCTGTACTGTTCCTGCTCTGGGAAGGAGTGTTGGTAAATGGTGGGCCCAGTGATAAACTAAGTGATTTCCATCCTCAAACCACAGCTCCCTTGTGGTCAGTGTCAACCTCTGCCCCAGTGGCAGCAGATATTTTGTTACTCTGCTTGCATGGCAGCATTGATGCTGTTCCTATGCTGTTGGTGATCACATTTTTCAGTTGAGAGGTTTATGTTCATCTTCCTTATGGGTACAAAGTTCAAGTCAATGTTGACTCATTCCAAACTAGAGAAACTTGAGGTGAAAACTCCGAGTTTCTCCTGATTCCACCACAAAACTTTCTCCATAGCCACCACCTGCCTCCTGGGAGATGTGTGCTCAATCCTGAGCCCAGACCATATGCTGGCACAGGGGAATGGCTGCAAAGCCTTTATAGATATTTTGCACACCCCTTAGACGAAACAATTTTAGAACCAGCCTTATTTAAGCCACTTTCAGGTAACCTTTACCTGTTACACGTTTCAAAGTGGACATGTATTGCTCAGCTTTTCATTCTTAGCTGGCATTACTCTACCCTTTTCTTTGCATAAAGCAGAATTACTATGCTGATGCTTTGTTTTTGAGGTTAAGAGAAAGTCTCCCATCAGCTTCACTGAGCAGTGAACCAGACCTGCTAAATTTCAATCGTCAGGGTAATTTCCTCCCCTCCTTCATGGTCTCAAAGACCAAAGGCATATTGGAAAGTGTATGTTTGCAGCAGTCTACCTGAGCTCTAGGAGGTGCTCCCTCTCAAAGCCAAGAACTTCAAACGGGAGCCTGCACCCAGCAGTAACAGCCAGCAAACAAAGGGAAATGACAGCTGGAGCTCAGTGCAAAAATTCAGTCTGACAGCTTTGCTGCATCCTCCCAAAGAACTCAGAGAGAAACTTCTGTCAGCTGAAATCTTATTTACAGTCCCTGGTGTTCTTTCTACAAGGACAGAGTAATTTTTAAAGCAAGATTGGCTACAGCTTTCTCCATCTCCTAAGGTAGCCCCTAGTAAGAGTTCTGCAATTTAAACAATCTCAGGATGTTGCAAATTTCTATCTAGCTCTCTCATTCATGAATTTCAGCCCAAGCTTGAGGAAGTTCAGCCAATACAACACTTAAATCTTCCCCATACACTTTCTCATGTAGGAAGCTGCAAACCTTGCCTAGCCCCAGGCAGTCACCCTTCCTTTGCAGGGCCACACTTCTCAGCAATAAGGGGCAGGATGACTCAGACGACAGAAACATTCACAAAATAAGATAGCATAGCAGAAGTTTTCAGAACTTGGACTTCTGAGTAGGAAAGGTTTGGAGAGTTAGGGTTTCTGGAGAAAGTGGAAAAAAGGAAATAATAAAACCAGGATGATGAGTAGAGACTTTGGTATACCAAATCATAAATTTTAGAAGAGAAGCAGAGTCTGGTTGTTCTGATGTGATATTGCACATCAATAAGCCAGGGCTGCTCTGTGCTATTTTGTACAAACTAGACATTATTTGTTTCTCCTTGCCCTAACCATGAATTTTTCAACTCAAAGAGAGACTGCAGATGTGATAAGCAGGAAAACTACAAGAAAAAGCTAGATCAAGATGAAACATATATGCTGCCCAGTCAGATGATGGTAAGAGTAGATGTAGGCTTTGTAGAGTCTGAGGACACTCAAAACATTGAAGAAACACTGCAGAAAAGAGCCAGTGGCCATGTGGCCATTCCACTGCACCGGTGGCAGCTTTGAAGAGATCAGGTCAATGTAGTAGATTTCTTCTATTCAGTGAGTACAAAAAGTACAAAATGCATGGATGTACAAAAATTTTCTATCAGTATTTTTTTGTGTATCTCCCTCTAAGCCCTTCACATAGTTTGAGCTGCACATCCTCCTCACATACCACACTCCCCCAAAAGATTAGCAGTGCTTATCTTGTGTGTGCCTGGGGAGCATGCGCCTGGGCAGGGAGTTCTTGGCCAGCCTGCAGTCATTTTTCTGGGTCCTCCTTAAACGAAATTAGCAGCTTCCCCCTTTAACTTCAGAGGGCAAATTCAGTCATAGAATAACTTTCCTGCAGTGGTACAATTAGCAGGAATGCGTTTGACCCCGGCTTCACCTTTTCTGAAATGCAGTTCCTGGTACAAAGTGTTGCAGGGCTCTTGAGAGTGACATGTTATGAGAAACTGGATGTCAGGATCATTGTTGGAAAATAAACAAATCCTCAAATAACTGGAAAGGCCTGAATCAGAAATTGGCATAATAAAGGTAGAAATAATTCCTACCTTCACATGTTACTTTTCCTTTCTCATAATATAAAACCAAGGCAATGCATCACAGCTCTCACCCCAAACACGTTCTGTTACCTATCATGTCTTAGAAAAGCACAGCCAAAAGTTGGGGTTTGATGGCTGCTGCATCGTGGAAATGTAAATATATAAAAAACCTTTTGTTTCATATGTATTTTTCTTATGCAGCTTGATATTTAATCCTTTTTTCCTAAGGAAAAGACAACAGCAATCTGCCTAGGCTTACACTGCTCCTCTATTCATATATAGAAAAGAACTATGTACCTTAGAGCCAGGAGGCTGGCATTCCCAAGTCAGAAGGAAAGTCCTGGACACCCAACAGATCAGCAGTGCTGGCAAGTGGCATTCAGTCTCAGATGCAGTGTACTCTGGGCACAATATTCTTATTCCTTGAGAAGTACCACACACACTGATGTATGTACAATGACCTCTCTTTTCCATGTCATACATGGTCTAATCCTTTTCCTAGAGCATCATTTGCACAGTAATCCTTTGCCTTCAGTGACAAAACAACAAAACTCCCTTTCCTCCACTGTCACTTGTAGAACAATCCCTTACTTCTAGAAGCATGCAGGCAGAAATCATGTATCTTTGTGCCAAACACAAAATTATCATCTCTAGCCTGCTTCCAAAATGTTTGACAATGCAGCCCTTATGTTAATTTTGTGAAGAACACACCACAGTCCTTTTATTCCCAATTTATCCAAACACAACTTTCATCTGACCACTGAGCAGTATGAAATACAGCAGTTAAAAATGCAAGGTATACAGCCCAAATTTTTAATTTTTTTTTTAAAAAACTCCAACTTTTTCAAACGTTTAGAGAGAGACAAAAACAAGTATATGGACATTTTAGCATCTTTGCTGCTACTTGTTTCCTTTTTCTCCCCTCTTTTTCAACAACATGATGAAGAATTATCATGGGGAGGGGAATAGGAGGAAGATAGAAATTTGGATGAGTCTCAGAAATTGAACCCAAACTTAGCCTTTTAAATTTCTCTGGCTTGGGTACTTTACATGTAAAAGACTTTTATTTTTTTCTTAAGCTAAAAAATATTTTGTCTTAACACACACACTCTCACCCCACTGGCATCGTTACCAAAGCAAATAAGAGTGAGGAGATAAGAGAGCAGTGACCAGGACTGCCAGTGTCATCAACTGGACAAGTAATTTAGCCTGCTTTACTCTGAGCCCTATCCACACTCAGATACCTGTTCAACCAGGCTTAACAGGAAAGACCTGCCTGCAGCTCATCCCCTAGGAAGCTGCAGCAAGACAGGAATCTGGTGGGGGCTGGGAATCCGCCCCCTAAATTGATATCCCCTGTACACAGCAGCATTGCATTTAGTGATGATTTGGGTTTAAAGTGATCCTGTTTATTTCTTTGGGATGCCAGTTTCCACCCTGCTGCACAGCATGCTTTCAAAACAGGGGTCAATTAAATAAATGCTAAGTGTGACCTTTTGCAGAATCTCCAATTTAGACCCATTGATTCTAAATGGGTTTCCCCTGCTCTTGGAGCACCATATATCTGCCAGGTTTGGTTTGGCACTGCATCTTTGGTTACTGCACACAACTTCCTTGTAGCAGGACTGACTGATACCTCTAGGTGCTCCTGTGTTTGTGACTTGCTTTGACATCTCGTGTGGCTGGTGCATTTGAGGTGCAAGATTTCCTGAGTTTGCTCCCAGAGCAGTTGTGGTTGTTGCCTTTAGCTCCTGACTGGTACAGCCACAAGGGCTGCTGAATGAAATTCTGGGTGGAAAACCACCACTGCATTTCCTGAGCAGAGATAATAATTATGGTAATCATATCACTTTAGCTTTGCTTGCCTGTGTTTACGAACAAAAGGTGCAAGCCAATGAGAACAGCAGCTTCTTCCCTTCAAATTAAGTTGTGCTTTGGAGTAGCAGGGTAGATAGGATAAGACTTTTCGTTTGCTATGATTTCTTCTGCATCTTTTCAGTGGTGCATTACACATTCACCACAATTCTTCACCTCCACTGTCACTTTTATGGCAGTGTTTTCCTTTTCCTCCTCTTCAGTCATGGGGATGCTAATCTTTTGTGTCACAAGCAGCACAACCCCTCCTTTATATGGGCTTCCTCCTGCCTGTGCACAGTCCTGAATTATAGAGTTAAAAGAAAAAATCATTTCACCTACCAAATATAAAACAATGTATTTTTTGCCATTGTTGTTTTTATTTCCATTACCACTAAATCCAGTCTGGATTGAATAATTAAGCAGCTATTGTGTCATGGGTTTCAATGCTGAACATAATCCATTAACCCTGCAGGAGCAAGGTCCTTGAATTCTGAATAATTCTGGGACTAAGCTGTGATGAATCAGGACTAAGAGCCATGCATCTCTAAAAAAAATCTGGAGCGTGTTCTTGGCACTCGAGGTTTTTTCTGTGTTGCAAGCAGTTTCTGCTCTTCTTTTTTTTTCTTCCCTCATTCAACTAACTGTCATGGGAAATGCAGAAAACGTCTACTTAGAAAAAGTGTTTGTTATAGTTTATTCTATTATTTTCTTTTTTTCCCCTCTGAAATATTTGTATGTAAAGACTACCTTACCATTCTTTGAGGCTCATCTATTCATATTGCTTATTCTTGGAATTGCTTGGAATTGTCATAAATCTCACTCTTTTTTTTTTTTTCCCTTCAGACAGAGCCTTATTAGCCAGTCTTGGACATGCTGATACAGCATGGTTGGGTGAGCACAATCAGTAGCAACATTCCTGGCACCAGTGTGAATGTGCTGGCCTGTCTTTACCTAGCAAGCTGTGGGGCCAAACTGGTCTGTAAACTAAAGGTGGGCAGTTCTCTCCTAATACTTCAGCTGCTGCTGGAAGCAAAGGAATGAAAGTTTTCTGCATAACACAGTCCATTTCAAGATCTCTTCCATAACTTGATACTTGAGATACTTGAGAGGCAGAATGACAGCTCCACCCACAGATGCACAACTCCTCAAAATAATAATAATAATAAAAAGTACCTCTGGGGATACAAAATATCCTCCCCAGATAAAAATTCATAGTATCATAGCATAGTTGGAAGAGATCCACAAGGATCATCTATTTCCTGGCCTTGGGCAGGATCATCCCCCAGAGTCACACCCTGTGCCTGAGAGCATTGTCCAAACGCTGCCTGAGCTCTGCCAGGCTGGTGCTGTCACCACTGCCCTGGGGAGCTGTTCCAGTGCCCAAACACCCTCTGGGGGAAGAACCTTTTACTGATATCCAACCTAAACTTCCCCTGCCTCAGCTTCAGCCATTCTCTCAGTCCTGTCCCTGTCACCCCAGAGCAGAGATCAGTGCCTGCCCCTCCTCTGCCCCTCCCAGGAAGCTGCACCTGCAGTGAGGTCTGTCCTCAGTGTCCTCTTGTCCAGGCTGAACAGACCCAGTGAGCTCAGCTGCTCCTCACACAGCTTCCCTTCAAGCCCTTCAGCATCTTTGTTACCCTCCTTTGGACTCTCTCTAACAGCTCAATGTCTTTTTTGTGTTGTGGCACCCAAAACTGCCCCCAGCACTGGGGGTGAGGCTGCCCCAGCCCAGAGCAGGACAATCCCTGCCTTGCCTGGCTGGCCATGCTGTCCCTGATGTCCCCAGGACAGGGATGTCCCTCCTGGCTGCCAGGACACTGCTGGCTCACGTTCAGCTGGCCACTGACCAGGACCCCCAGGCCCCTTTTCCATGGCACTGCTCTCCAGCCATTCCCCAGTCTATCTGCACATCCTGGGCTGCTCTGTCCCAGGTACAGAATCCAGCACTTGTCTTTAATCTGCTCGGCTGCATAAAAGCAGCCTCACAACTCTTTTGCCCTATAATTTCTGTGTCAGCACCAACCACTTCTAAATGGACTGTCCCTTCCTGAGAGATAACCAGCTCTGATTTAAAGAATGACTGATGGAGAACTTTCCCACATTTGTGATCAATTACAAAGTTTAGGTAATTGACTGATTGCTTTTTCTCATGGCTACAAAACGCTTATCAGCCCTGTGTATTGGCATATACCTCAGCAATGCAAAAAGGGCTTCTTGCCTGATAGGGGTGGTGAGAGCAAGCCTTATGCTGGGCCTGTTAATTCAGGAAATTCAGACTGCCAGGTTCTGAGGAAGGACTCAGTCTGGGATCTCTGCTGGTCAGGATGGACACCATCATTTCATTCAGTGCTCTGCAGTGTTGGAAACCTTTTCCTTATTGATTCAGCTCCCCTTTCTCTGAGACCAAAACTACTTCTCGGATTTAAAACTGCTTACCTACTCTGGTTGGAGAGAAGATGAAAAGAAATAAATAAAAAAGAAGAATGTATTAGGTGTAACATCCCCTTTCAATGCTAGCCATGTCACAAGACAGACTACCAGACAAAGGGCTATAATTCTGAACTCTGGGGAAGCAGAACTTCAAGTATGTAGATATTCTTTCTGTACTCTAAGAAAACATGTACAAACTGAGAAAAGTAGATATAGCATTAGAAGAAAATGTTAAGAGAAAATTAATGAGTATAGTCAGATATCTCTAAATAGATCCTCAGTCCAAATACTAGATTGAACAAACAAAATTATAATAATATATA
Organism: Sturnus vulgaris; assembly: GCF_052056855.1. Taxonomy (NCBI): domain Eukaryota; kingdom Metazoa; phylum Chordata; class Aves; order Passeriformes; family Sturnidae; genus Sturnus; species Sturnus vulgaris. The sequence goes on from NC_142250.1 coordinate 14,660,643, forward strand.
ATCCAATATAATAATATAATATTATATATATAATATAATCCATTAACATTAGTAATGCTGTGTAAGTTGGGAGTAACAACCAATGATTGGTTGTGAGACATTCCAGAATATAGTACATTAGTAGTGAGCTTTGGTTTTATCACAGGAACATAATAACTGCTAGGGACAAAACTCTAAAGAGAAGCTAAGCACAAAAATGAAACCACTGCTTTTCAGGTCACAGAGAATCAAGTTTTCTTATAGTAAGTTAACACACTGCAGACCAGCATAGAACTGGAACCTGATGATGGATGCAGGATTGAGGGCTGACTGAGGAAATGTGTGAGCATTTGCAGGGGAGGGACCTTTGTTTCTTGAAGAAAATTTGGCATTAGAGTAATACAAAGATAAGTTGCCTGTGATACCTAACATGAAATAAGATGAGCATGCTAGTGAAGTTTAGACATCTGTGCAGTATCTAGAAGTATCCTTTTCCCTTTGTCTTCCTCTTTCTTCATTACCTCATTTTTTCTCTGTGAGGAAGAAAGAATAATTTAATTCTGATTAATATACAGAAAGTCTCCTACAATTGACATGGTTAACTTACAATTAAATACTTTATGAGCCACAGCTTTGGCTTAACTGGATGACCTCTGTTCAGCTTTAGCTTTGCTCTATGGACCTCTAAGAACATAAGGCCTTACCATTTAAGCAGGACCTGTAGCTGTTGCTGCAGATTGAAGGGGCCTCCTGAAGTAAGACACTGACCTGTGAAGGAACCATTGTCTTGGGAAAATTGCACTGGTGTGAAACCTAGAACAAAACATAACCACAGCAGAAACCAGCTTGCACATCTGTGAGCTGCCTCCAGCTCCTCATAAACAAGAGCTATAACCTCATTGCCAAAGATGAAAGAGCCCTAAGAGAGACCTGTTGTTTTACTTGTGCAGGAGACCTCGTTCCCACTTTCTCCACAGAAACAGCAGGAGTGGAGAAGGTCTGATGCTAACAAGCCCTTCCCCAGCACCCCAGCCCATCCACTTGCTAGGGAGGCTTTCAGTGGACTTCAGCCAACCATGGTGGCTGAATCACTGACTCAAAACACTGCAGAAATAAACTGCTGGTGTGCCCAGCCCAGCGTGCTAATGGTCAGTGGCTGAGATGACCAGACTTCATGTACCTGCACATGGCTTGCAGCCTGGGTCACTCTCAGTGGCCTGTGTGCTTGGGGTGAGCCCCTGCTATCTTCTGCATATTAGGAGGCAGCTCATTCCCTGAAGCTGTGGAGGCACATGCTGCTGGCTGAGAAAGACCTTGCTTCAGCCTTGGGCCATGAAGGCAGGTGTCACACTGTCACCTCTGCTGCCATTATGACCAAGGATGTGGTGCCAGGATGTGTTTCACTAAGCAGGGATGTCGCTGAAGCTGCTCAGGATTGATGGGCAATAGCTGTCCCTTCCCATATGGAAAGGCCACGTGTTTCTGAAGGGTTGGAGACTGCCACTGAGATCCCCGGTGTTGTGCATGACCTGCCACAGTGACAGGTTCTCATCTGGCCAGTAGATGTGTTTCTCAAGGAGAAAATCACAATTTGGGGAGGCACTCTGTGGGCTCGGTGTGTCAGGAAACAGCAAAGAGAAGAAGGCTGTGGTGTTGGAGAGGAACATGGCACAGTTGCATGAGTCAGTCTGGGATCAGAGTATTAGAGAATAAATTGCACCACCCCCAACCTTAAGGACTGCAGATAATGCGCAGCAATGAACTTTTATCTGTGCTCAAGTACATATTTTTATGCAGCTAAAGCTATGTTGCAGATGTTCTTCACTAGAATAGATTTTGCCTTTGCTAATCCTGTATTAATCTGCTGATAGAGCTCTAGCTGTGTGATTAGCACTGGCTCCTTGCAGAGAGGAGCCTCTGGTGACCAGGGCACAGCTCCTGCGCCTGTCCCTCGGCAGAGCTGCAGCCGGGGTTCGGGTCTGCCGTGCCGGGAGCACCCCGCTCCTGCTCCCGGTGCCGTGCTCTGCCAGGAGAGGGAGCTAGGACTCTGGAATTCAGGGCCTTTGATGTTTTCTGCTCACAAACCATGAAGGTGTTCCTGCTGTCCAATGTTAATGTAGGTTTTGCTGTGTACCTGAGTGCACGTTCAGGGGACTCATGGTTTTCTATGGAGGTTACCTCGTGAAGAGGTGTTTGGTTCTTGCCAGAACTCAGAGGACTCTGATGCTCTGAGCTGTGTTTTGAGGCTCTCAGTCCCTGTTTTGGCTGCTTCACCAGGTGGACTCCAATGGGAGTTTGGACTGGGTGAGAGAGAAGTGAAGCCTACGGATTCTGGAACCATTCTGGTTCAAAGCCACTGCTGGAGTGGAGAAGGCATCCAATGAGTGCATTGCAAGGCAAGCAACGGCTGGGAGGAGGGAAAATTTTTGGTGAAGGCTACCATGTGGCAAACAGATGTTGGACAGCATTTCTTTTAACCTAAAAACACATTAGCCTTCTTCCCCCTGCAGTATATGTGTTTCATTTTGAACAAGTAACTGGCAGCTGGAGAAAGTTATTAGAAAATGCTTCGTCTATATTCCAGCACTTGCAACAGCAGCAAAATTACCTATTTCCTATTCTGCCCAAGCTTTATGTCTCCTTTCTTAGATATTGTTGGCCTCAAGTCAAGTTTTGCTTAAGTTATGTATCAGAAAGGGAATAAGTGGAGCTCCAACCTTGTTTAAAGTGTAGAAAAGGGAGTTTAAACAAAGCTGGCAGAGATACTGACACAACTATTATCTGGATGTGGTTGGGCCTGCTGGTAAGAAAACAGGAAATAAGTGACAAAACAACTCTTAAAAATGTGAAAACCAGCCAATTCTACAGGGCTCCACTCTGTGCTCAAAAGTCTGTAAGTACTGATAAAAGAGCACACGTGATGTGAAAGTGCTGAGCCATTATCACTGGCCCTTTCAGTCTTATTATCATTTCAGTTTTCTCTGAGTTATGAAGCCTGGCAAGGGAAGAGCATGCTAGTGAAATCTGGTAGTGCTTCCTACCTGATTTGAAGGCAAGAGCAGAGTAATTTGTTTGAACAATTTTGGAGGTTAGAGGAAGAGCTTCTCAAACAGCTGGGCTCTGTTAGCCAGGAAGAGGCTGAGCTAGGAAAAATATTGTTGAATAAAACACGGTGTGAGCAGACACTGGAAATAGTAAATAGTAAGGGAGGCTCCTTCCTAAGAAATGCATTTTATTGGCTCTGTATGAGTCAGAAAAATCCTGTGATCTGTTGCCTTCATTGCACATTACCCTGTGTTCCAAGGGGCTGGCTTTGGCTGCTGGTGGCTGGGAGGCAGCAGCAGGCACTGCAGAGCACTGGGGAAGAAGCTGCTCTCAGAAGGGAGGCCAGTAGCCATCAGGGTGCAGGACGTGCTGGTAGCCAGGCCCTCATTTTTATGGCTCTTAGCATTTCTATCTGCACAAAGGGCTCTAACTGATAAGGATGAATGGTGTGGAGTTGTGCATGCAAGAGCTGTGGTTGTGACTTCCTATCTCTGTACCAGCCAACAAGTTATTATAAAAATAAATACCTCAGTGGCAGCAGCAGCATCCCCAAGGGCCTATTTACTTACACTGGCATGAACTAATTCCTGCAGAGGAGCTCAAGCCAAATCCTGCAGAGACCAGCGGGAATCTCTCCAGGCTCTTGCAAAGGCAGTTTGCACACTGGAGAAAATGCTGGTGCTTGGTCATATTTATTGCCATGTCAGTTAAAACATGTTGTCAGTTAACACCTTCCCTAACACAACATATATTTTCTAAAGCTGAAGGAAAGTGAGCTTTTTTACCTCCTTTTATTCTTCAGGTAGTTATTCTGATTTATTTCTGAAATTGCACAACACGCTAAATGCTGGTTCATGAAGTGGCCAGGGATCAATTATTACTTTTTCATGTGTAAACCAATCTTAGGGCATCTATCCATCTCTTATAGTCCTATCTACAGCAGATATGTTCAATTTCAGAAAACTGAAAACATATAAGGGAAGCTAAGGCAGGGTGACATTTGCTTTCCTTGGCTTGCTCTCTAAATGTTTGATGGGTGAGTTTATTATCTATAGGAACAATGAACAAGCCAATACACCCTTTTCAAGGTTTACAGGTGCCTTAATGTAACTTGCTCATTTAATTTGGATCTATATACCTCCTGAGAAGGGCAGAAGATTTTCATTTTCAAGGCCTTATTTAGCCATAAAATGTGTGTCCCGTTAGCTGAGAGCAGATCTATGAATTTCATTTCATTTGGTGACAGGAGAAATAGCGATGTATGTATCACCCTCTCAATAACTGCTGTTAGAAGGTGTGGGTTTCATGAAGAAATAGTGTGTTCCATGTCATAACATCTTTCATGAAATAAAATTCAGGGCATTTGTAGCATAAGTATTTGAAAAGTATCAGTTCGCTCTAATTTTAAGAGTGTGGGGAAAATACAAACCCCTTTTGTGGCTGGAGCTGGCCACCTGAAAAATTAGGATGGATTTTGCTGGCTCCTACAAAGTCAGTAGGAGATTTTCTACGGCCTCAATGGGGCCAAAAATTCTCCTAGATTTCATACTATTATAGATATTGTACAATTTAGCCACCAAGGTCATTAAAATGCTATAATCCCTCGTGTGATACATGATGGGGTAAAAGCACTTACAAAGGTATTGCTTTCTAAACTGGTGTAATTATAGTAGTAATTCCCAGAGAAGTATTGCAAATGCATTTCCAGTTCCAGTTCCTCAATTTTTTTGTCAGTGTTCATTACAGTAGTGATATGCTTGTGTCTAAATCTTGTTGATGTCCTTCCAGAGGGCAGTAAAAAACCTTAAAGTAAGTAAAGAAAAATTTAGTTGATGATTCTGACTGGCTGCTGAATTGCTGCCTTTTGAGCCCTGTCCCTCAGCTCATAATCTATAATGTTTGCTCTTATACTACACAGACTACTCACTCTTGGTTTATATTCATCCCCTTACAGTTTGTCTAACTTAAAGAGAAATAGGAAAAAAAAAAAGAAAAAGAAAAGAAGAAAATTAAAGTCCTTGCCACACCAAATGTGGATGCTTTGCGCCTAACAAGCCTGGGACAGCTGTCAGTACTGAGCTGCATTTTCAGCCCCTGGGAAGTTTGCAGCTGAGCAAAGCTCCCCGTGGGGCAGTGGGGGCTGCTTTTGGTCAGGCTCTGGTGACTGAGCCTGGGGCTCGGGCACCAAATCTCAGAGCAGAGGTCTACCCCTCCTGGCAGTGCAGAGAACAGGATGCTTCTCCAAAGAAACACTGAGTTCTGAGCCCTCCTTTTCTGATTTTAAGAAAGCAAAGGACATCAGGTCTCTGAATTATGGCAAAAAAGGATTCAAACTGAGATAAACATGAGTCTTGCAATGGGTGAGAAAAGGGCCTGACTGTTTCCTGATGGTGATCCTCTCAACAGTGATGAAAATCAGCTAGAGATAAATCGAATTAAATGTTGTCTTTATGATAAGTGAGAAACCTGATCTTAGGGCCCACTTATTTTTAACCTTGCAGTTGCCCTATATTCCTTAATGGCTGAGGATGAAGCACTGAGGTGCTGGAGGCTCTGGGATTTTGCTTTTCCCAGGGCTTGAAATTAGCCTCATGTGCTCTGTATATGGGTGATACAGGAATTTCCATCTGCTCTGAAGCTATCTAGGTGTGCATTTCTCTTTGCTTCATAAAGCCACCTCCTCTCTACTGCTTAACTGAGCTCCCAGATGTTATTTGAACAAAGAATTGCTGTTCTTTATGATGAAAACCAGTAATAAGCCCTGGGTATTTATTCTCTTCCTGGGTGTATGTCAGTCCTTTGACTGGTTCTGACAGGATTTCTGTTCCTGTTGTGTTGTTAGCTTCTTCACAGGTGCTACCAAATAAATACCTCAGTTTGGAAGATGATTTCTTACAACTGCCTGGCAAATTGCAGTGATGCTGTCAACTCATTCCTCACATGCTTTTATCAGACAGATACAAGACTAAAGACTAAATGAACAATACCTACTTTGAACAGATACAAGATTAAACATCAAATGAACAATACTTACTAGGCCTAGACTTGAAATGGTCACTGGGTTCACTGTGGTTTTACATGTCCTCATTAGCCCCTGGAGGTATCCAGTCACCGGCAGAAAACATTGCAACAAGGAGCTTTGTGTCTTCTCAGGTAGAAGGAAACCTGCCAACAATAACATTTGATTAAATACCCCCCCTGAAAGCTGGTGGTGTCTCAAACAGATTGCCAGTCTGAACTTTCAGAAACCATGCAATTCAGTGTTTCTTAAGAATGAAAAGCATACAACATTTACAACTCACAATTTCATACACTCTTTTCTAGTCGATAAAGCCAGGAATTTCTATTTTTTCTCTAAATAAGATTTGTTCGTGTCTAGTACATGTGTATAGTACACAAACCATCTACTAAGTCCATGTTTACAGCTTTGTTGCAAGTTAGAGACATAGAGGTGAGTGGATATAACACTGAACTGGGAGTCATGCTCCCACCTGCCTGGGAAAGACCCAGCTATTTGGATTTAATTGTGGGGGTTTTTTTGTTGTTTGACTTGAAGTCCTTTGGCTGGCAGTGCTAAGAAGCCACCACGTTCTAGGCCAGGATTTGCAGTATTTGGCCAGCAGGTGTTGCAGCCCTTCCTTGGTGACTGTGACAGTCTGTACCAATGGACCCGGGTTTAGCAGCCGTGTTGGCCATGTAGGTGAGCAGTGCACAAACCAAACCCTTTAACCGAGGCTTTATGAAGCAGAGGGCTGCTTCATTATATATATTATATGTATATATTATAATATATATATAACTGGTATAAAAGGGCTCAAATCTCCCAACTGGTGGCTTTGATTGCTATAGTAAAAATTATACTAAAATTAGTGCCTGATATATTAAATCATTCCTTTTGGTGATAAATAGCTTGATCAGTTCTGTGAGAAGGACAGAAAACTTGATAGGATATATAATCTACTGGGACAGCAGGAACTCTGTTGTTAGTCATGTGTCTACATGGGAAACAGGAAAGCAAGAAAATGTAGTGCTTAAAGCATATTCTAAACAGATCATTGTGCAGAAAAGTTCTCAACACAGAAATCAAAAGGTTTGTAACAGGGAGAGGTAGTGCCAACTCTGCAGTAACAGCTTCATGTTTATTTATTCTAGAAAGAATAAGAAGGAGATACTAAAGTAAAGACAGGATAATTTTATTCCCAGATCAAATAAAGGAACACAGAGTGTGTTCTCAACAAAGTGATTACTTTAGGGGGAACTAATACAATGAATGTTATTAAATTAAACAACTTTTTATAGGGCATCTCACATTAAGGATTTTAGTGTAAGTAATATTTCTGTCAGGCAAAGTGATGCAAGACAAAATAGCTTTTATAGAGGTATTCCTGTAAAAATGTATTCTATCTAGTATACTTCCTCTGCAGCAAATTATCACTTTGCTTAACAGCTCTGAGAAACAGGGATGTCAGGAGCAAAGACGACTGTTCTCCTTTCACTAGATGCCTGAAATCTTTGATTTTAAATTAGCTTTTAGGTGCTAGTATACATAAAGCTGAGGTAAATGTCTGCTTAGCACAGATATCTGGGAGAAATCCTCAGCTCCATGGGAGCTGTCTGCAGTGCAAATCCCAACGCCTTGCCTGTCTGCCCTACCATGGTGTGGGAATTCTCAGGGGTGAACCTTTGCAGTGCTGAGCACGAGGTGCAGCTAAGCTGAATCTTTTTCCAGAAACCATGCTTCTCAGTACACTTACACACATTGGCTGTGGCAATCAGAGCTAAGAAATGTGGACCCATTGCATCCCTTCCCATCCTGAATTGGACATCTGTATATCAGCACACTTGAAGACCTAGAGCTACGTTTTATTATCCTAGAATCTGAGAGGTCTCAGGGGGTAATTATGTATAAAATGACTAAAACATCTTGCCTCAGGTGCAGAGTTCTGGAAAGCCATGTCTTCTCTAAGGGTCGTAAGAGTGAGATGAAAAAGCCTGACTGCATCATCTTGTATTGTTCCCTCCAGTGCCTTTGCCAGTAATTTATCAAATCTGTATTTATCTTAGCATTTATATATGGCTCCCATTGCACCACTTTGCAATATTCAATTCCTTTATTCTCACAAGGGCCCTATCTGGTATATTCTGCATCACATCTCATGCAGTCCTGAGGAGAAGGATCATAGCAACAGAAAATGACAGGAATGCAGTGCCTTTTACTTATTTGCTACCTCAATCTCTAAATTGTGGTTTGATGCTTACTAGATAGGGCTTCGGTCTCTCATGTGGGAAATATGAAATGAGTAAGAGGAAACTGAGTTTGTTTAGAAATATGGAAGGCTCAGTTGTCCTCTATTTTCTGCTACTTTCTTCCAAAATATTGAGGACTTTTCAGGAAGCGGAGAATTTACACATCATGTCACTGCAATTATTTGGTCAAGGTCTATAGCTTTTATTATTCAGGAAAGTTGACCACAAAATGCACATGAGCTTTTTGTGCTGGGGTATAATTTCCTTTTCTTAAGGCACTTGCTGAAGCAAGACCTGCATGTTTTAACCCAATTTTGTGTTTTAATTCTTTTACTTTCTCAATAAAAAAAATCTAAAAAAGCCCCCCAAAAATTCCACACAAAACAAAGGAGCAAAAAACCATAAATAAATAAATAATCCACCCCTGAAACCTTTTGTTTCTTCTTGTATTGGGAAGGATTTCTAAATGTTTTAATCCTTGCTCTGACCAAGCATTACTAACCTGAAATACCATCTTCAGTGGTCGTATATGGAGAGAGTAGAGAGCTCTCCTCCAACCCAACTCTTCTCTGGGACAAGAGATTTTGAGTCTCTGCAGTTCCTGAAGTATTGGATAATCTCAGAGGAAAGGCTGTTTGGGTTGGGTTCAGAACCAAGAGCAAATTGTTGGGCAAGGCAGTGTCTGCCTATTTTCTTTATAATTCTTCCAAGGAGGGAAGCATAGCACATGCTATCAGCTATTTATGCTCACCCTGACTTCATAGAATCATGGATGGATGCAGGCAAGTGACACTTGGAAAAACAGGACTCAAGAATTCTACTGCTCCAGGAGAATTTAAGTGGTAAAAGCACTATCCAAGAACAATGGAGGATATATTTTGTATGGAAAATATATTTCTGGTGGGCCTAGACTCAATTATTAACCTTAGAATTCCCTAGGTTTTTATTAGCAAAGCACACTACCTTCAGTCACAGCATTCATATGTCAGATCCTGCTGTCAGAAATCACCTGTGCTGACCTGAGTGGTTTATTGGTCACTTGCACAAGCTATCAGGCAAAGTACAGTGGAATAATAAAACAGATTATGAGAAAGTCTGCTAGAACTCTTTCAAAAAGTTATAAAGTTACCTGCACATACAGAAAAGGAGGTGCAACTCTGGCACTTTCATGTCTCACCCTCAAACAGCCATTCTCTCCCTATCGATTTGATAGCAATTCAAGTTTTGAATAATACATTGGAAAGACTGTGATCTTGAGGACTTGTTACAGACATTTTCTCAACAGTCCTAATCCAGACTGGAGGCTGGAGGCTTTGGCTACAGGCTAATTGTTGATTCTTGTTTACCCTCTGGGCACTTTTCACAGTTCTGGCAGAAAAAACAGTCTTGCAGTGTTTGTAAAATATGGAATACATTTGCATCGTAGCAAATGAGAAACGAGTCCTAAAGTCTTAATGCTAACATTGGTATGAATGTAAATTTAATAGACCTGCAGTTTTTCCTTAACAACCCCCATACCTTCTCTTTGTGATTCACAAGAGAAAACAACCCTTCAATAAAAAATATTTTAACCTTAGAACCATGCAAAGAAGTATTATCATCCTGTGGGAGAAAAAGCATTAAATTCAGTGCTATTGTCCATTTATTTTTATTTTACTTTTCACACATAACAGCATAAACCTTGCCATCACTCCTGCTATTAACATGTGGAAATGTTCAGCTGCAGAAGTCGCCCTATTGATGAGGTTCTCTGACTTGTTCTAAACCACAGATTTTTTGCCCAGGCTGCCAAGAAGTATAATTCTTTCATTTATGAATGCACATTTATGAATTTCTGGGGATACTGAGCTGCCTCTGACTACATATTTTGAGATAAGGACAATTGCTGATGAGACTTAAATCACCCCCTTTGCAGACTTTGTATTAAGAGGTTTGCAATGCACATAAATGCTTTTATTATAAATGGACCACAAAGTGTATTAAAAAAATCTCTATTATCACATATTGATTTCACATCTTGTGTTTTGTTTGAACTCAAATTTAAACATGGCAAGTGAAACTGGATAAAACCCTTCTCACCAGCTTTGTAGTTTTAGAGAGATTATTTAATTTACTTTGCTGGAATTTTCTCACTGACAAACCTGAAGGAGTACAACTAAGAATGGTAGACTACCAAATGGCCAGTGAAAATTTCTTCATGCCAGGTAAAGAATGGACATAAAGAATTTATTAGTAGACTTAAGGTCAGGTATTCTCTAGTCCCATTTAAAAAGTTCATTCCTCAGCCAAGGCAAATAATAATGAAAATAAATTTAAAAATATATTTAAAGTTTGCTAAGTTCCTGTATTTAAAACATGTGAGTAGTTTAGCTTTCTCAGCACTTCAAGATGCTTGAAAACTGAGCTATAAAGGAAGCTAGACACCCAATTTGCAATGGAAATATATAAGATGATGAATTGGATTTAATGGGCTCCAGTAAATCATAACATTAATGCTATTGCATGATACTTCACCTTAGCACCAGATTAAAAAAAATCTGTCTCAAGTTGAAAAACATATGCTCTAAACCCTCCAAGTCTGAGAAAAGAGCCAATTACTATGAGATCTGTAAGCATATTAAGCACATCTGACTTTCGGTTTCAGTACAGATATGAAACATGGATGAAATAGCCTTAAAAATTTTACTCTTTAAAATTAATATAGGAATTTGCAGGACTAATGGACCTTTATAGATCAACATGTTTGTCACAGTCTTAAAAAGAATTGAGGACTACGTCTGTTTGGGAGATGAAGAAACATAACTAATTTCACAAATCCCTTTTATCAAAACATCAATCCAGCAAAAAACACAAATATCACACAGAGAAATAATTAAAAAATGTATGAGCTGTGAATCTTGGATTATAACCAACTTAATAAAATTGCAAAGTCTTAGTCACTTTATTAGATGCAACTATTTTGTCTGAATTTTCTACCTGGAACTCCTATGCCTTCTGTTATTTCTTCTGTTTTGCCTTTTTTTTTTTCTTTTGAGCATGACTGTAGCTTATCTGTCTAAAATTGTGAGTGCAGTAGAAGCTTCTGTCATGTGGAATGGAAAGGAAAAAGTATTTTGGCAACTGACTGAGTAACTAACTCAGAGAGTCTCTGTTACTTAACATTTGGTCAGGATATTTTCCTAAAGTTCCTTGACATGAAAAAGAAACCACCTCCTTGTGAACTTCCAAGTGTGAGCAGTAAAGGAATTTCACACAATTTATTTTCCAATGGCCTTTTGAAGCATAAGGAAACTGTAGTGTTCACTTATTTCTGACCCTTCCTTCAAAAATTCAGAAGACACTTATTCAATCAAGTGTTACATATATAATTTAAACATAACTCTAAAAGAGGTGAATAATCTGTCAACCTGGGAATCTAGCAAAGAAAAAATTATTAAAATACATACATAACTGTAACAAGCCATAGAAAGGTTGCAGAAATGCAGGCACAATTACATAATATTCATGGTTAGGAGAAAGATAATCCAGAAATTCTCAGTTGTACTAAATTTACAGACTCAAATGAGAGAACAAAGCAAAAAGCAAAGCCTCCAGACCCAGACTGGAGTGAAACAGAAAATTTCCTCACTCCTAAGCTTGAATTCAGAAGGGCCAACATGTGTCCTGGTGTTGGAACCCTGAAGGCTGGGAGTTTTGAAGTTTCTGTGCTTTCTGGCACTGACCTCCAAAGAGCACTGCTTTTGAGCTGAGGCCTTGGAGAAGGCTTCCAAATTTGAGTGATGGACTTGGAATCACTGGTGTAGTGTAGTTTCTGTAAAGTGCGTGATATCACATGGTGAAGAGTTTTGAATTTGAGATTTTGGAATATAGTAATAGGTATGGGACAGGATGAGGTTCTTGGGTGTTTACTCTTCTTCCCTCTTGTTCCTTTATCTTCTTGATTTTAGGTAGTAGTTTTTGGATTGGGTAGAAAATCCCGCACTGTGGGTCAAAGGGGTTTGGTCATCGGGTCAAAAGCTTAGGAACAAGTTCCTGTTTGTTCTGTTAATGGTGGAAAACACCCTGCTTTATGTTAATTGTTTCTGTTGTTCTGTTCTGATTCCCACTTACTGGAATTACCCTGCCCCTGTGCCTCTCCCTCCCCTCGGGCAATGCCTTCACTGCTCCCAAAATGGCGCCCGGCAAATAAGAAAACCGCAAGTGCTTATGGGAAACAGCTCAGTAATAAAAAAAAACCCCTAAAAACAACGAGCCAATATAACATTGAAAACTAAAAATGGCACTCCCAAGTAGGGAAAACAGTGGAGAAGATGAAATCACCAACCAGGACTCTTTTGACTTGTCACCATGACCTTTCAGCACCCGACTGATGTGACATTCCTAGACTACGAGTCAGGCCAGGTTTCTTAGGGACTCCTGTGAGGACAGAGGGCCCAGCTCTGCTGCACAGCAAAGCTGAATTCCTCCTCCTCTGGATGGTCCATCGATGTCCCATGGGGCCCCCACCCAGAGCTGATTTCTCAATAAAGGCATTAAAACAGAAGCTGGTCTCCTTGCCCTTATTTATCTCAAAAAGTATAAGTAATGTAGATGTTAGTTTTTAATTAGATAGTTAGGCCTTAAAAGGCCTCATAATGAGCAAGATAGAGCTCCATTTTGTCATTTTTAGCTTGTTAGCTAGAAGTGCTGTAGAACTCACTGTACTATAAATAAGAATTAATAAACAACTGAGTCCGAACACAAAAATCTGTCTCTTGTACTTCAATCCTGAATCTGAGTAAAGGCAGAGCAAAAAAGAAGCCAGCCACTAATATAATATCCTGGTGCCTCTGAGCAGCTTTGGGGCACACACAGAGCAGGCATGGCTGGGCACAGAGGAGGGAACTCCTGCCTCACCCACCTGGGCTCTGGCAGTGGCTCTGCCCCATAGTCTCTCCCAGGAGCCACAGACCCATTCCTGTCCTGGCTGCAAGACCTACTTGTTTTCCCCTTGTTACCAGTGTGTAATACCACCCAAACACAGAAAAAAGCCAAGAGAAACCTCGGGGAGGAGGTTTCCAGCTACAGTGAGAACCAAAGCCCATGAGTGGTCTCAGAACGTGGGCCTGTGCATGTGTCAATCATGAGGAAACTCTTGACTGACAACCAGGTTTGGGGATGAAGCAGCATCTTTTGGGTGTGACTTCCTCCAAGGGATGCTGAATACCCGGGTCCCCTGCAGCAGGACAGACTTCCTGGAACAGCCTCTTTCCACTGGGTGTGGCAAAGACAGCTTTGCCATTTACTGGCATCTTTGGCTAAAGGAGTTTGTTAAATAGCCATTAGAAAAAAGAGAGTTAAAGAGCTCACTGTTTCTCATTTTCAGCAGAAATAGAGGAATTTCTTCACACTGCTTCAGAAAAGGGGAATCTTTCTGGCAGAGAGGGAGTGGGAAATGGGCAGCAAGGACAGAATCACAACAGCTGACTGTCTGTGCAATTTATGGCATGATTTTTCAGAGAGAAGTGCCCCATCTGTGCAGACTAAAGAAGCTGCCAGCAGTAGAAACAGGCAAGGTTTTTTTATATACTTGGAGGTGCTGGTGACATTTCCCACTTGAAGCTAAGGACAGAAATGTGGGGTGCAAAAGGAATGGTATTTCATGACCTGCTTAAGCATGGTTTTAACAAAACTGGGGCTTGGGTCACCTAAGCCATCTACATTTTTACTTCAACTGGGCATTTTGTTTCAGCAGGTTCTAAGTGTCAGACTGAGAATTTCCATACTTGATTCCTTCTATGCAAATGCCAGCCTGTTTTTCAATTGTCAATACAGATGAGTGGGGAATTTGCACACTGGCTTGTGTATAAGAGACATACCAGAAAGGGGATGCATTTTATCTTTGGCAGTAGAACAAAGCTTTTAACATGTGGTTCACTTATTAGCCTGACACCAGCCTTTAAGAGCTGCTGTAGTTATTACTTATCCTAAAAATGTGATATATTTTCTACTGTCTTGCTGGGTATGACAGAAAAGGAAATGACTCAGATTTTGCCTTCAACATCTCAATAGTTCAAAGGAACAAGTAGAAAATGATATGAAACAAAGGGAAAACTAAAGCAACTCCCATAATTATTTTCTCTCACCCAAATAGCATTACTGGCATTTGGAATTTCCTCCTGCCATCACGAGAACACCTGGATTTCCCTTTCCATTGTATAATTTAAGCTTCTATAGTTTTTGCACACCCAAAGCAGAAATATCTGCTTCTATTCCCTTGCAAATACTCTGTAGTAATTAGAAATTACCTCAAAACACAATAGGATGTTGGCAGTTTCCCAGGGAAATCAAAGATGGGAGTTGCTGGGAGAATTTGGGTTGGGAGGGCTGTGTCCACACTGGGCTGACAGCACCCACAAAACATCAATTGCTGGGTGAGGCAGAAAGAAAACAAGAGGGAAAGGTGGCTCTCAGGCAGGTCAGAGGTGGGAGCTTGGGTCCTGTGCTCTGGTGTGACAGACACTGTGCTCAGCTCATGTCACTGTGCTGGATATGAGGTGGATGTTGGCCACAGAACTGATTTCTCATGCACCATCAGCCTCAAACCAAGCTAATCCAGGAGGCTGGCTAAGCTTTGGGCAAGTCAGAATGGTTATCATGCCAACAGATCCTATTGTGCTATTGACCTTGGTTTAGGAAGGATAGTGGGTTTTGTCTGAGTCACTCTAACACTGAAATATGTCCTTGATTTTAAGCCTGGGACTACGTCCCACTAAAACACTGTTTAGGACACAGAATGGTTACCATGAACAGTCTTACTTAAAGCCAGAATAAACTTAGAGTAAAAATATTCCGTTTTTAATAAATGCAGGTAAAGAGACTCCTCAGAACAGCAGGAATTGGGCCTGGCCATATGTGTTTGTGCAGCCAGGTCATAAGATCTAAATTTAGACAAGCACAACCACAAACATAAACAATGTGTAGCAAGTGTTTATGGCCTGCTCATTTATATATGCCACGATTGTGTCTGTGCATCCTGGCCCCATAAAATCAGAGAATTGTTTAGTTTAGATCCCAAAATGTCAATTTAGGTACTGCTGGCTTTTTTTTTCTCCACAGGAAGCACTTCATTTTCAGGAGGTGCTGAAAGAGATGTGTTCAAACTTATCCTGTGCTGGGCATCCATACAATAGGGGATGACATCCATGGGAATGGCAACTCTATTCCTACACCTTCATTGCACTGACCAGTTCAAACACCCGTGGCAGGTGAGGAGTTCTGCAACTGGGAGGTTCATGTGCCAGCCAGCACCATGCGTTCAGAAATCCACATTTTCCATAATTATAAACCTGGCTTATAATGTTCTTTAAGAAAAAGATGTTTGCCTTTACTGTAGCAGCCCATATAGAAACTGAGACCTTCGTAAGAGAGGGAAGACTTCATAGGTACAACGAAAGGAAAAATCAAGCCTCAAAAAAAAGAAAGAACTGAAGAAAAGCAACACTATCTGTATTGTAAATATTCTGGATTCTTTCCTGGAAGAGAAAAAAGAGGGGGAAAAAGGTTCTTCTGTAGATATATGTAAGAAGTTGATGGCATGATGCCATAACTGACAAGATTCTTCAATAAGTTAAATTATCCACCACTAAAATCTTGATATATAGAGTTATTAAGATCCAATGTCTTGCTGAAACCAAAGGAATTTAGGATCCAATCCTTAATTCAGTTTAGATTTACAAGGAAGGACTCTCTGAAGAGCTGAGAATAAATCCTACGGACAGGTAGTTCTGGCACTGCTCCAGCTCTTATAAAAGCTGTGATGTCTTTCTAAGGGGTCCAGAAACCTGGGAAGTTTCTGAGTTTGTCTTTTGAACATGCCTACTGTGGGCACAAATGCTTCTGCTTCTCAAATCCCACTGGAAGAACAGCATATTTTAAAAACAGTCTGGTGACATTAAAACCTCACCTTAAATGGGGATTTTGTTATAAAGTAAAAAGGAAGAGTTTGAATATTCACAGGTTTTACTGTCTCCTTCTGCATGCCCAGTACAGACAGTTCCATGACACACCTCTTTCCACTTGTACAACAAATGGTGCACTCTGTTGCTTAAAACTCACTCTCTGTGCTCTTGCTCTCATTATGAAATGTTATTGTATTTGGAACTTGACATAATGATGACCATAACTGACCTGTCAGTGTAGATCAGAACAAATCATATTCAGCATGGCAGGTAATTGTGATTAAACCTTGGCCCTATTTCGTAACATGAAGAAGCATCTCAAGACCTGTCTGGGAAGGGTTCTAATAATCAGACCTCCATTTTCAAAGGTACAGAATTTTTGTCAATATGAGACAACTAAAGTGAGACAAGAATTTTAAAAATTCAAGGAATTAACATGATGTATATGCTGCAGGCTGTAGTTTAACCTTTGAGAAACATAGCTATCTGTAGCAGAGGCATACAGGAAATTTTTAAGGTAACCAATGGTAAAGGTATAACTGCCTTTCAGAACATCATCCTGTACATTTAAAATCACTTTTGGAGCAAGGCAGTGTTTTCAAGCTGTTCTCTGCCAAAATGCCCAGTGTGTCCTATTGTCCACAACAGTATGTGTCCTATTCTTTCCCAAATCAAAGTCAGTATTCAAAACTGGACACATACGAGTGAAAACTAGAAGTGAGCAGGGCCTGAATATGGCCCAGGAAAGATTTTCAGTATTTTAAGATCAGAGCATTTTATTCTTTTGGAAGGTGTTGGTGCTGTTTTTTGTGGAGTATGCTATTGGCATGTATGGCTCAGAAGATATCGTCCCCACACAGAGGAGTGAGTGCATCCACGCCTGTGTGGCTGCACTAGATATTGATCATGTCTTCTGGGGATACACAAGGAAAGAAAAGGAGGATTTTTCCCTTTTTAATCCGTGTTAGGAATTATGCAGTCCTCCAGTGGAGCCCCTCGCTGGCTGTATGTGCTGCTTTGTTTCCTGTAGTGAGAGGGATATAAAAAGTGCAGATAACGAAACCTAACTAGAAGGGTAGGCCTCTTAAAAGTATTCATTGTCTGGGGAAAGAGGGAGGAAGGAACTCACCTGACCTTGACCACCCAAGCTTTTAACGCTCAAAAAGACTTTCAAAGCTTTCTGAGGGAGATTTACAACTGTGAAAGGATGCTGGAATTACACTGCGGCAGAAGGAATATAATTCACCTTGACTTACTCCCCTCCTCCAAAATCAGGCAAGTCACTTCTGCATTTTTAGAAATGTGAGTACATCGTTTTGGAAATTGATTGACAGAATCAAAGGAATTCCTAGCTAAACACCCTCACACAGTCTCTTCCTCTAAATTTCTAGCACTTCTCTCACACTGGCTGCCTTTGCTGGGAGAGTCAGCCTCTATATCCCCGTGCTCTCTACAACAAAAGAAACCCATCACCCAGGGTCTGAGGCTGCAGCAACTAACACATTGCAGCCATAACCAGTTCCTGAAAGCACTTACTGATAAAGGCAGTGCTGGGGACAGGCCAGAGTTCTCAGCTCTCTGGGCTCTTATTACCAATAGCAGTCCAGTCTGGATGCCTCCTTACTAAACTACTGCAATATTTTGCTGGCTCTATCCCCAGAAAGTCCAGGCAGGGTTAAGGAGCCACTGTGTTGCACACTCAAAATTCATGTCTCTAAATTTTGCATTATATTGTTATTGTGCTAATATGTGCAACAGCAATAATGGAAAATATCTGCTTTCAGAGGCCCTGGGAGAATGATTGCAGATCAACCTCCTGTTCAGACCACCAAGAGAAATTGTTTTTGTCAAAGACTTCTTGAATAATGGGGAATATACAAACAAAGGTCCTGCAATTCTCAATATCTAAGGCTGCTGCTTCAGTTTTAACTTGCACAAACACAGGATTGTTCTGGTAGCAAAAAGCAGGTGCTTTTCTCTTCTTCTTGTATTTGAACAATTTCAGGGTCTTTGGGTTTTTAGTGCCTAAGGGTACAAAACAATTCAGCGCCTCAGAGAATGTAACTCTAATAGTTTCTTCCAGACAGAGAAGCTGCAAAAACTGAAGAAAGTTTTCTTTTTTTTACTCTTCATGCATAAAGAAAATGATTAGAGGCTGGGGCAGCTTCTGGCAGGTGCAACTCCCAATGGAGCCCTCTGCCACTTGTGTTGGCGGTAGGTGATGTGCCAGGTAGCACATGGGACTGCTGCACTGCCTCCCAGCCTGTCTCGCCGTGCTCCTGCCCAGAGAGAGTGCTGGGATCTCTGAATCCGCTTTCAAGTTCTTTACTGAAGCTACAAATAATCATGACAAGCTACAGGAATGTGATCCCTTCTCTCCTTTCTCTCTGCTGTGATGTATTATGATGAACATTCTGGGGCAGATCAGTAGAAAGCCCCTGAATTTAAGCCTCTGCACTTAAAATATCAAAATTGCAAGTAGGACTGTGTTCCCTGAGTTTTGGAAAAAAATGGTACAATTTTATTTGCAGACTTTACAGCTAGGATCTTCCTGGATTATTTTATTCATTATGTTTCTTCTTTACAATCAGTATTCATTTCACAAGTCAATAACATATGGGATGTATCAATACGCTCAAGTGAAGATGACACATTCATAACTCATACAGCTGTTTTTTCACACCTGAGAAGGAATATAATGCTCCATATCAGTGCTCATCCACAGCTGTAGCACATAAATAAAAAACGTAGATTGTGTGGAAAAAAGAAACAGTGACTCAAAAGAAAACTCAGCTGCCTAACTGCACATTGCTGCACTCTTTGGAAAGCTAGGAATCTATTAAGCCTGGTTGTTAGAAGTTCTTTCGAGATTAACTCTTTCTTAGGGAACACTGCACTGCTGACTGTGAGCTGTGATTGGAAATGAAACGTGTGAGGCACCAGGAGGAGAAGCAGCCATGCCCTGGGCCGGGAACATCCCTGGGAACTGCATTGCACCTCACAGTTTTGGAGCCTTTTAGACCAGGAGGAAGCGGTTAAAGATTTTGTTGCATAGATTTTGCACTTTACTAAAACTCATTTGTGTCTTTAAGACCCAGCTGCAGCTCTCTAGGTGAACTCAAGGAGCCAAGACACCCCCCATAGACTCTCTTCCCAGGGCAAAGCAAACCAACAGCCACTTCTGACAAATGCCAAAACCTCCCCTTTCTTGCCATCTCTCCTCTTCCTCAGCATTTCCTCCTCATCAGGCAAGGCTCAGATTCAGGAACCTTTGCTCTCCTGTCAGCACTCATCCTGGCCCCACTGGTCAGTGGCAGGCACAGCCAGGTGTCCCAGCAGCCCTGGGCTGGCAGCAGCTCTGCTGTCAGCAGGTGGGCACAGAGGGCACAGTGGCCCCAAATCGCAGCCCCCTCCCAGCTCCAGATTTTTCACAATGCTCAGACAGTCTCCCCTTAATATCAGCACCTGGATATTCTGCTTCAGCTTCTTCATGCTGTGTATTTGCAGGCACAAGAGCTACAGAGCAAATTCTAAGTATTTTGTCCAAAGCACAGAATGCATCAAGATTTTTAAAAATGGTTTCCACTGTTTAAATTTTTTTTTGCCATCAGTATTTGATTTTAAAAAAAAGATCATCTGTAGAAAGAAAAAAAATAAGTCTGTCTTTTAAAATATTTGCCAATTATGAGTCTTTAGAAGAGAAGGAGCTAGCCACTGTTTTTCTCAAACCTAGACAGGACCAAAGCTGTATGTTCCTGCAGCAATTGTGTAAATAAATGCCCTGATCCCAGAGAAGCACTGGCCTTTGTTGATCATGTGTGTGAAAAAATGAAGCAGCAAAATGACAGCAGAGTAATGATCACACTTTTATAGGAACAGACAGACGGGAATTAGTATTTCCCGAATAGATTAGGAGGCAGTTGAAATGAACGTTTTCCAAACTCTTTTTTTGGGTCTAACAAAATAACAGAGGCAAAAATAACTACTAGTAAAATTAATTTACTTAAGGCTTATGAAACTCCTTCCTGTTCCTTGTTCCCAGCTGTCTGTTACAATCTATTGCAGGCCTGTGACAGCATTTAGGAGTTTAATGCCCATGGAATAGAAAGTTGTCACAGGTTGATGGGCTCCTGCTGCTAGATAGTGTCCACATCATTAATCATGGACACTTATCTCCTCTGCCTCACGGAGAGCCACAGTGACACTTGCTCACTGTACAGTGGAGGACACCAAAAACTATAATCTACCAGTGGTAAATTTACCATGAGATTGTGACAAGGACCACAGACAAGCACAGGCAGCTCAGGAACACATTTATCACGCAGTGATGGGGACTCCAGCTGACCTCTGGCTTTGCCTCCACATCTCTGCTCCCATCTGCAGACCCCACTCGGCTGCTCAGCCCCTGTGCTGGGCAGCAGCTGCAGCCAAGCCTGGTCCCCCACTGCCACTGTGCCAGCACCTCCGCTTGCAGTCTGAGCTGATGGACCAGCTAAAACAACAGCCACGTTTGTGTCTGAACACAAGGGAACTTTTTTCTTTGCATTAAACTCAAAAACCTCCCTTACTTTCATTTGACACAGAAGAATTTTGTTGGAGAAAAATTACTTGCTTAATTTTCGTAAAGACATTCCTAATGTAATTAATTAAAATGAAAAGGAAAGGTTAATTTCATGCTGCATTCAAAAGACAGAAGTGTGTGTAAAAGTAAAAAAACATTAGTCAAAATACTCTGGAAACCCAGATTAGCTGAAGTTCTAAGTAGGACCTGAGTTAACAGGTCCGTTTAAAAAAAGACTATTGTAACTAACGGATTATAAAATATTCAAAGTGCTGTTAGCATTTTCTCTTCAAGCTGTCCAACACTGTAGGGAAATAGGGTACACTGCAGTGTCCAACAATGTAGAGAGGCTCTTGATGAAGAGTCAAGACACTTTAAGAGATTTGAGAGCTGTGCATAAAAAACAGAGCAAACATCCGAATCACATTCTACCAAGATACCAAGAAAAGATGTGAACAAACACTGTATAATATTCTGGTTATTTACTACTAGCTGGAACTGGAACAGCAAATACAGTATAGTTAAGAAGAAAAAAAAATACCCACTGCTATGACTTATAGAAGGGAAGGTAGATGGCAGTGTATTCTATTACTTGAAATATCTAAATCTGTCTACTTTTACACAAAACAAACATATAAATTTAAAACAACTAGATTTGAGTATGTAGGGAAAATTCTCACATGGGAGGTTAACTATCACCCCTCAAAGCTTTTTTTTAGTCAGCCAAATAAGACTTTTTTTTGCAGATCCTACTTTTCTGTAGGTAACTGATAATTTACCTTGGACACCTCCCTTTAATGAGCCAGGATTTCCATAAGAGTTGGAAAAGTGCTAAGGAAAAAAGACATGATTATAAGCAAACAACCCTCTTGATATTTGCTCCTCATCAAAAGGTGGTCATTGTTTCCTTTCGTTTCTTTGGAGCAGATTTTGCATTCAAAAGTCAGAAACTGGATATTTTGAGTACCAAAGAACATCACAACTGATTATATAATCTCAGAGGGAATGTTATTTTTCATTATTTTCTTCTCTATTGCCTGTATTTCTTTGTATGATCTGTAATATAGCCCATAAATAAATTAAATAAAATAAAAAATAAATTCTTACTGCTTTTTAAAACTAAAATGTTAGATGTTAAAAGAAAAAAAAATCATTATAAATGATAATTCATAATATAATAAATGAACAAACAAATAAATGGTGTTAGATGCTATTCATCATATTAGATGACTGCTCAAGCATATGAAAAGATGAGTACATTGATAAGGATGAAGTACTTTGAAATTATTTTGCTTAGAACTCAGTGTTACAAACACCCAAGGTGGGATTTTGATCCCACTGTGGCTTAAAATTGGTGTAATTTTGCTGAATTAATTTGGCTTTATTGAGACATAGCTGAGGTCAGAACTGTATCTTGATGCTGCTGTGAGTGAATAAAGGATGAATCAATATTAAGTTTGTTCTTTCCACGTTTGTGGTTTTTTGATGGCCTGTAACAATGAGACACCAGTGTGCTACTATTATCCTTCATAATGAAAACTTATCTTGACTCGGACTTTACATTTCAGGACTTCCTTTTGATATTTCCAGATAGTTTCTCTGTAAAGATATGTATACTAATGTTATGTGGAGGGGGAGCAATAAGATAATACTGTTCTAGCTGAGATGCCAACAAAGCTAACCCATGCAATTTATGTTTTTCTCAGTTTTTCCTTCATGAAATTTATATTGCTTGATCTTATTTTAAAAAGGAAGTAAACCCAGCGATGCCAGATCACAGAAATAAATGACCCTTTTTCCTTGTTTCCATAAACCACTTAACTATTTGCTATATGACATAAAAGAAGAACATGCAAAGCACACAGATAAAAATTAAGTGTATGTTCTTAAGCGATTCTGACCTGATCTGTTATGATCATTTAGATACAGTGGATATCTTAATCATTTGTGCCAGTGGGTATCTGTACTACAGTATTACCTAAATAGAAATATGAGTCACCAGAGATATCTTTTCTGTAGCAACGACTGAAATATTGGACCAGAAGACAATCATCAATCTTTTGAAAATTTGTGAATTTGTGATTATGAATGCATTTTGAGGATACTAGGAAAATTCCAGACACTTTCATATTTTCCTGATTTTTTTCCACTAATGGTAATATTTCAGATATGTTGGCTGGCTGCAGGTACACTTGCAACCTCCCCCTATGCAAACACAGCCTAATGGGAACTGTCTTGACATAGATTTACTTTGAAAGATATGCTTTGCACATGTCAGCCTATTTTAATGCCAAACATATTGTAAACCTCTATTAGTGATCGTGGGTCAGAGTGGAAATGAAACAGTCAGGGTAGAAAGGAGGAATACTTGTTCACCTTGAATTTATTTCAGGTTTATTAATTTTCCCCATGTTTGAGCCTGTCTCTCATTCATCTTGCAAACTCAAAACCTAGAATTAGTGCACATGAATAATTTGGTGCAACCACATACAGTATATGAAAACAAAGCTCAGGAAGAAAGAATTACTTGACATGAATTCTCCTGTTTTTCTGACAGTTTTTCTGGCCTCATAAAATGTTATATTTGTATATTTACAGTGCAGTGTTCCAGTAGCATGTGCTCCTATATAATTCCATCCAGTCTCTTAGCCTCAAAGAATAGATCTGATGCTTTCTTTCTTATATTTTACTTGAGATATTTAACTTACTTTTAGTTATTTTCAATGCTTTTAAATACTAAAAGGTGGGATATCAATAAACAGGTACCATAATTTAAGACAATGTTTTTTTTTACTATCTTCTGTGACACTCCTTTGCTCTCAGGTTTAAGACAGCTGGTGAAAGGCAGAAAAGCTACGTTCCTGGAGAAGGAAGAAATGCAAATCTCCATTCCCCCTGGTCCCATGCAGCATTTCAGACTCTTTATATCATTAGGAATAACCTCCCTTCACCGAGTGCTTTGGCTTGGGACCGTGGCAGTAGGAAGCTAATTCAGTTACTGTCTATTCAATTTTAAAACATATAATTGTGTTTGCTTAATCATGGCCTCTGCTGAGACATGATCTTATGATCCTGTAATTTTTTTACCAGACTTCCAGGCAATAAAAATCCCAGAGAATTCAGTGCACCTCACAATGCTCACTTGATTTCAACGTTTGAAAATTCACCATTGAAGAAGTCACTACCCTGGGCTCTGGTAATAAATCACGAGTGTTCCAGGCCCATCTCAGCACAGGATTGCTTAAATTACCTCTTCACAATGGGTCAAAATAGAATCACTTTTTTAACAGCTACAGCTGTTTCAGGGTAAATATGTGAATAGAACTATAGACTTTGAGACTTTCAAAGACACCTGAGAGAATTCAGCATCTTGATTTTATGTCAGTTATATAGGCCTTGAAAACTTCAGTTGTGTGTGCTGAAAAAGCTCGTCCTATATCCTTTTAGATACTCACAGTGATTTTGTATTTGTACAATATATGGGTACATATTGTACCCACTTAGTGATAGGTATGAGGAAGTGTCTTAAAGAGAAACCACATCACACTGGCTGCATGCAGCCCTCCAGAACATCACTGTTACGTGTTCAAATACTGAAATTTTATCACAACTTATCTGTTGTTTTCCAGGGAGACAAAGCTCACTTACAATACTCCAACAAACGTTTATCTCAAGGAATATTGTTCCTTAAGGAATAAAAATTAATATGAAGCACCAGTAATCTGGAGGTTATTTGTGAAACCCAGTCACATTTGCATTTATTCCTCTGTCAGTTGATACAGGGATGTTATGTCACATTTTAAGTTTGCAGATAATTGAGGGTTGATAATAACTACAATAATGAAGTCACTGCTGGATTACATTCTGATAGGTGACAAATCAATTCATTTATGATACTTCCTTTGTCATACTGAGGTATTTTAGTGTGCAGAGAAAATCTCTCAAATTAATTGAACTGTTAAATCCATAAAGTCCTATGCACCAAATAGCACACCATAGAAAAACTATCAATCATTAAAAGAAGAAAACTGATAAATGCTAATATGAGAGATCATTTGGAAAAAGAATCTTGTTTTCAAGAGGATTATGCTGTAACAGTGACACACCATGGTATGAATACATGTTTATAACATCAGTGTGCAGACATCTATAGATTTGTACACACAGAGCTATGCACACACACTGATGCTGTGACCTCTTTTATCTCTTTTGTATTTGATTAGTTCTGCTGGCAGGTACCAATTGCACGCTACACAGAAAGAGCCCAGTGAGTCCCAAACAGTTGCACCACAATGTTATTTAATAATGCTTCTGTGGTGTGTTTGATTTTAAATGAAATATGATTTAATAAAAAGAAATAAAGCTGTTATTAGGCTCTTTCTAACATGATTTAGCTCAAATGGGATTTTGTAAAATTGCTAAACTTGCGTAAAAAAGAAAGAGTTTAGAGAGCCTTAAAAATTATGTAATAATGTATTTATTCACTCCCCCTTCCACCACAGCCTGTGTACATTTGCAAAAGACTCATTCATGTTGCACAATACACTTCAAGAGGTCGTAATGAAGCTGTGTCACCAACCACCTTGTCAAAGATACCACACAGATGATGGCAAATAGAGAGTACAAAAAGCTCTACAGCAGTGCCCTTCAAATTCATGGTCTCCCTTTAGTGGTCCCACCACTAGCAGTCATTTCTTTGCTAACACTGAAAGAAACATTTTCCTTCTTTAAGATAGTGAAAAGCAACATGGCAAAAAGTAGGCTAGTTTGAAAATTTTAGGGAATTGACATATCCTGAGGGAACTGAATTATGAATTACTGGAAGACTGAAACTGCCTAGCCAATGGGTCAAGACTAACTTTTTATTAACTGTTAAATACATGTTAATGTTTTTTGCACTTGAAGGCTTTCAAAGTACACAAGGCAATAGTGCTAACTAATATTTCAAAGAACAGCTAGCTAGTGTGCTTTAAACAACAAACGAACAAAAACCAACCCACTAACCAACCAAAAAGGCTTTTAGTTCTTTAATTTCAGATTCTGGATTTTCAAATGTACCAATACTCTTTGGTGGGGTTTCAGTTTATGACTTCTTTTTTAACAAAGGAGTGGATGAATGGATGGATGAAGAAGGGACTGAGGAACCCCAAGGCTCATTCACAATTGAATAAATGATGAAACCTACTGAAACTTGCTCAGCTTAACAAAAATTGTAATCAAATTGGAAATTGAGATGGTAATTTCTCAAGATTTCCTGGGAAATCTTCATAGCTCTTTTCTCCATTGCTCAGGTAACCCTGTTCAGATGATTTGTGTAACCAGCCCCTGAACCTCAGGCTCAGCAGTGTGAATTCTGCTGGCCCAGCCCCGTGCTGATTCAAAGGAAGAAGCACAGGGTAGGGAAGCACCAGCCTCAGCCAGCTCTCCTGCCCCATTCCCTTTGAACCCAAAGGGTGCCCAGTGTGTTCAGAGGAGGAGAGAGGCTCTGCATGCAGCACCTGAGTCTCCTCTGAGACTGGAGGAGTTCCTTGATAAAACCATAGCAAGTTCTGTTGGACCAGCACCTATGAACCTTTCAAGAGGGTGGGATTTGTCCTGTTAGTTGCCTTCCAGCTTGTGTGCAACCCCCTACAGTGCAGAGACAGAAATCTGGATGGTGGAGATTCCTACACGTGTTAGAGGCTTTTCATGATCCCCCCTGGATCTGGCATTGTTACACTACTTGTCATGTCACAGGTTTACCTTTCCAGAGCTCTTTGAAACTGTCATGTCCTGTTTGATGCTGACACATCCCCAAGTCGATGTGCATAAGATGAGTAGATAGCAAGAGCTGTATTTTTTACCATTTGCATAAATATTCCCAGCACAGGCAAGCAGAGAAAAGACAACACATGTATTAACATCCTGAATAGGCTGTTAATTTTCTCCCCCCAAACTGGAAACTTTTGTTAGAGCATCAGCAGTTTCACAGTAAATAAGCAACCTGTAGTTTCACAGTGATGAAGTGATTACAGCATCTACCCACCAGTCCTAAAAAAAGACTTTTAGTACATCATGGGCCACCAAGACCAAATCTTAGTCAAAAACACAATATATGTCTACTAAATAATGGAACAGCTGAAAGATGGGAAATTTCTATAATAATTTCTTGCTAAACTGATGCTCTGTGAATATGTTTAATGAGTTGCCAAAAGAATTTCAGCCTAGCTTAAAGCAGTAGAGGAAAATGTAAACTGCCCTGTGGCACATCTCTTGGTGCTGCTGGTATGGGAGCCTTGACACACTGGCACCAATGCTGGCCTGATTTGCACAGATATAACTCTGCTGAATTTGGAACCAACAGAAGCACATATATATCACAATGAAATATGATTCCGTTTCCAAGTGGCACTACAAAAATGGAAATATCTTTATGTAGGCATTTAAAAAAAATTGTTATTTTAAACGGAAGCATAGTTTTTTCCCATGTGTTTACTCCTAATGAGACAAAAGCAGCAATTGATCTGATTTACTGGAAACTATAGGTACATCTTTTATCAATTCTTCTTGTAAAACCAGTGAGTTAAAAGAATTTAAAGTAGGGGGGTTTTACCTGCATCACTTGTGTCAGCAATCTGAAGGGAGGTGACAAATAGACATATAATGAGACACATGGCTTTATACCTGGCAATCTCACACATAAAAAGAATGTCAAGCGTATTTGACAGAATGAAATGAAACTAAAATGTTAGCATTAATTGCTACTCAGTGCTGTATTACCAGCCTCACAATCCAAATCAATTATGAAGATTTGTATCAGTTGTGAGACCAAAAAGATTTTGGAAGCCTGTCAACTCTAGGGTGTCATTACCTAATGATGATATGACTGCTCTGGGTTCTGCTCAGAACAAGGAGAGTCACAACCACCCACTTCCAGGACTGCAACCAAAATGGTACAAATGGAGTATTTTAAAGGAAAGTTGACAGGTGTATGGTTCAACATCAGAGATTTGAACAAAAAGATGTATTTTCCACATGGAAATACAAACCTCAGATTGCTTGGAGTACACCTCACCCTGCCCATCTAAGTTAAGTGAGAATTACTTTTGTGTGCTACTCCAGAAGTCATCACATGCATTTGATTAACAAAATTAAAACACTGATACACTGAAAAATTATGGACTTATTTTTTCATAATAGTAGATATATTTTGGTACCTTAAAGAAACAGTTCTGTGATGACTTATTAAAGTTTGCTGCGTTGGTGAATTAGTGGTGACAGCAGAGATGATAAAACCTTACAGCAGAGTCCTGTTAGATGAAGAGTACTTCTTTGTCACTGAGAAAAAAAATTCCACCTAGAAGCAATGGCATAGGATTTTTGTCACTTCATTCCACCAATGAGATCAAATAGATGGTGATTTAGGTAACAAGAAGAAATTTCATGTGGAGGAATGGTAAGTGGATGTGGCCCTTTCCATTGGCCTTCCTCACTGTGATTGCAGAAAGACAGAGAGGACTATATTCAAAGTTCTGCTTTTATTGAAAAAAGACAACTTCCTCCATTTTCAAGGGAACAAATTGCTCTCCCTTTGGAAGTACAAAATGCACAAGACTGTCTAGGAAGTGTTGCCTCCACCTTTGTGGTGGGTAGCATCTCATCTCTGTGCACAGTGCATAACACCTCTGCATCCCTATTGAATTGTTTCATTTGAGAGAAGTCTTTTGCATATAGTGAGGAGAAAATATTAAGCAAAGCAAAATATTTCTGCAAAGCAAATCTGCAGAATGGAAGAAAGATAAAAGCAGAGTTAGCCAGAGATCCAGCAGCCTCTGTGTCTCAGGGTTTCTTTTCCCACTGAGTTGAGCTGTGATGGAATAGCAGCACAGACTGTTGTCACTCTTGTGTTGGCTATTGGCCTGATGCATCAAACATCTTCTACTTTGAAACTGCAGCCTACTGCCCAGCATTAAATGCAAATAACAGTTTAAATCACACAACCCCCAGTCCTCCTAAGAATAACACATCTGCATCCACAGGAGAAGGGAAAGGAGAAGAACCTGCCAATGAAGCATGACTTCCTGAGTTCCAGTGGGTTTTGCTTCTTGGTTTGTTGTTGGGTTTTTATTGTTTTTTTTTTAAATGCAGATTGAAGTATCCGAGTCTAATCTTGTGAACACATTAAGCTATCTATATCTATATAAAAAAGAAACAAGCAGTGCCAAATGAGTAAAACGTACCACTGGGTGAAGATATCCATTAGAGAAGGATTCTAATCTTAGAAATAGGTAGTTAAAGAAAAAGTATATTCAGCTTGTCTTCAAGATTATCAAAGCACACATTATTCTTTAATGAAAAAATAGCAACTACTTCATGTTAGCCAGTTTACCAAATAAGGATGCTCTTTGGATGGTGCTGAAAATGAAAGTATTAATGTCAAAGCTGAACGAAGCACTGTTTTACTGTATTTGATTCTTGCTTTAGGAAACAGGCTCTCGATTTGCGTCTTGGGACTGACTCCTCAGCACTTGTCCCCCCCATTAATTATCAGCTTGCAATATTTTACTGATATTGACATTACATGCTGGAGGACAGGAACAGCTCAGGAAAGAGTGAGGGAATGTTTCCTAGCACAGAACTCCACTGTCTGCTTCACCTCCCTGCACCAGTGCATGTAACTGAGGTCAAGAAGATTTAGTACTTTGGAGTATTTTAGTCAGCCAAAGAAACGTTAGAAGAGTCAGAGAGAAAATGAAGTCAAGAGCCATATAACTTATGCTTGGACCATGTTCAGTGGAAAGAAGGACATGAGCCCATCACATGGAAGAGCTAGGTTAATGTTTATGCATTTTCAGTGGTTTTCCCTCCATATGTAGGCAGCATAAAGATTACTAACATAAGATTTGATTTTTGTCCCTCAAAGCCTCTAAAGAGACTAGCAGTACAAAATGTTGACTGTGGAGCCCTTGTGATGGCTGGGCTCTGAGTCTCCCACAAACCTCGAGGCGTACTGAAAATTGTTTTTTATTGAGCTACATCAAATCCTGCTTTAGCAAAATTTTCTAGTTCGCCTGGCTTCTTTTCTTCTAAACTGCAAATTCACCATTCAAAAAGAGTTTAAATAGGACATATATAGTAAAACTGATAATAAAATAATGGAAGAAAAGAAGTAATTCCCTCTTCAATAGCATGAAAATAAGATATAAACGTGCAGAAGTGGAAGTTTTACAATGTCTTCCAAACTATATGGTACTCAATGTATTAGAGACCAAGTGTGAAACACTGACCTTATTAATTCTAGTAGTCAGGGACATAAAATTATGTTTCAACTAAAAAAGACTTTCAAATTTAGCAAATCTTCATAATGCCTATTTTCACTTACATTTCGGTACACCATTACCAAGATGATCAGTGCTAACTAGTACTGGTTGCCTTTGAAATTTGTCTCATGATCAAGACATCAGCATGTTTTGGACATGCTAAACAGCATAACATAGCTGGCTTTCTAGTAAAATTTTCGGTCTACCCCCTGCTCTTCCCTTCTTCCATCCCCAAATTTCAATCACCTTTCTGAAATCCATATAAAAAGTTAGCAGTGTTCCTGTGAAAGATTTTAATGGTTGCCATGTAATTTTTGGGATTATATCTTACCTTGCACACTTTCAGAGAATAGTACCAGGTACCTAAAAAGAGACTGTAGGAGAAAGGCTAAACCTGTGTGTCCCAGCAACTGTCCTGTGATTATGGGGTATTTTACTAATCAAGAGCACATTCATTCACAAGTAATATCTTGTTACAGACTACCTAAAACAAACTTGCTACACATGGTTAATTTTTCAGCTAATAAGCACTTATTCTGTTCTCTTCAGTAATTACTAAAGTCCATGGGGCTTCTTTTTGATTACACTTCGCATTCAAACCAAAGCAAACAAAGCAAGTGCACAGAAGCAGTTCCTCAGCTTTGGCTACTCCTGCCTGCACTGCAAGAGCAGACTTTGAGGCAGGTTGAACTCTGCCAGCTATCCTGAATTTTATGGCCTCTCAAGGATGAATGGTGCCCTTCAAGGAATAAGATTTAGAAATGCACCCATCGTAGCACTGTGAAACAACAGACTGGAAGGATGAATAAGAATCTTTGATCTGGTCTTTATTAAGTCACAAAGGCTTAGTAAAACATTTCTGGGAGAGCAACTACATTTATCTTTTCCATTATAGCATTTGAACCCTCAGCATCTAACAATCCTATTCTTCTTTTATATCTGCTTAAAAGCAACACTAGTAACTGGTGTTAATATCATTGATAGATAGCATTCATATGTGTAAAGAAATAAGAATTTTCCCTTACTTCACGCACAAATCCTCTACTGCAATTTTTGATTCCGTAATTTGTAATTGCAGCTTGTGGTTGATTCTTATGCTCACTGTCTGCTCCTTAAGAGTTTTCCATTGCATTTTTGGGCATCCTTCATACACAGCAGGTGACAAAACTCACTGCAAGCCTATTCCAGTGAGACACCAGCAACTCTGGATCCCAGTGCTCCAACACCCAGCCAAACCTGGGCAGGCTGGGACCAGTCCTGGAGTGGCACATGCCAGGGGGTGGCTGCTCTGTCCTGGAGCACTCCTCTGCCTTGTTACTGCCTCAGATCACCAGCAAGCATTTCATTCCTTCAAGCACCCGGCTGCTTAAGATATATTCCCTCTGAATTTCATGTCTTGTTTGAAAAGATTACTCAAAATCAATGAGGAAGACAGGCTAGGAAAACAAATGTAGCCAAGTAATTTCTTAAGCACGGTTATCTTTACACTGAAGGGAACACGAGGGAGTAACTAATCTTTACAAAACCAAAAGGATCCCTGAGACATGCTGCTTTTCTTTGCAGCCCTTCAGCTGATGTATGAGCCCAAAGCCTGGACAACACTTAAATCCAGACAGACTCCCTCTTGAATTCTCTGCACTGGCTCGCTGTTTTTCTGGCAAGTTGCAGCAGGTCTGTATGCAGCCCAGACAGCATCTTGCCTTAAATACATTTTTAATCCTGTTTTTCCACATAGTCAGCCTACATAATTTGAACCTCGAGCCTGGGGAAGCAACCCAATAGAATAATTACTGAGTCTTTCCTAAGTGATGTGTCGGGCCAGGCTGTTACAGTAAAATCAATGTTTAGCATCAGCTCCCAGTCTCTACCCCTCCTTCCCCCAACCTCCAAATCAAGCTAGTTTTTCAATAAAAAGAGGCCCACATAGATTTTCACAGACAGCCAAACAGAGCATTAGAAACCAGAATTTACAAACCAGACCTGGTTTGATACAATAGATACTGAATAAGATGTATGAGCTTTGCTCAGTGTCCTCACTGACTGCTTCTGGTCATTAAAAACATCAGTTCCCAGGAGTACTGGTGCCTTTCCTCCTCTGACATATTTCAGTGCAGCTCCTGAGATTCTCCCTTCAATATCTGTCTGTTCTCATTTCAGCAGGATGCAGTATATATTTACTTCTGGAAGGAGAATTCCTGCTCAAATTGACTGTTACACTGCATCTCAACAGCATTTCCATTTGATTCCAAGGGAAAGAAATACATGCAAAGAAATTCTGTTAGTTCCAGAAAGAGTATTTTAATTCTTTAGAAAGAGAAATGCTGAAATAAATAATTTCCATAAAAATACCCATTACAAAGTGTTTGATCACAACAAAGGCAGATTCAAAAGAAGTTGACCTTTAGGTCAACTAAATGGCAAAATAGGTTGCAAAGTTTTAAGTGATGCCATGGAAATGGACTGAAGAATGGGTGATGTTGATATACAATTTATTCAGCAATCTTATCCTATTAACTTTGAAATAATGGGTTTGTGCATAAACAGGACTTTACTGCTTCAGACAATATTTCTTTGTGGATTAAAGTACCTAGTACAGGGCCTATAATTTGAGGTACTGCTCAAATGCATGCACAATCGCTAAAAGCCTACAAATAATTTTTTTTTGCCTTTTTTCTTTCTTCCCAAATGAGCCTACACTTTTATTCATTGGTTCTATTCTCAGTATTTATCCAGTTGAATTCTTTGGCAAATCCCATAAACAAGAAGAAAAAAGGTGAAATTCAAGATTGCTGCCATATCTCCACTGCTGCTTTTAACATCTTTCTATGTTTCAGAACAGTGATGGTTAGAATAAACACACAGTGCAGTATTATTTTTACTCAACCCACTAATTATATTCTTAAAAAAAATTAGAAATTGCATTTTCGTGTAACAACAGCACTAACATAAATGCTGTAATAATAAAAAATAGCCTCTAGATTAATAAAAAATAGCTTCTAGATTATCATAATTTAAAAAGAAGTTTAAAATCCATTGGAAAATGCAAGTAATTTAAAGACTCTTTTGAAAAACAAGAGCTACTCTGGGCAGATCAGCATTGTATGTATTATTGTAACCATGGAAACAATATAAATTCCCATCTGTTAAGGTATTCGTTTGCTGCCTGCAAATGATGAGTATACTGTACTCAATAGGTGAATGAAATAGTTATAATTTCAATGAGTAGCCAGATATGTAATTTTTCTTCTCTGTAAAGCACAGAAGAGAGCTCCTGGATGTGATTTAAAGCTCTATGAAATGTTTGGAATGAAAGCACAAACCCTGGGAAATTTGCCTGGCTCCAATGCTTTGTGACAAACCAGAAACTTGGACTCTGCCTTTATGGAGGTTCATACTAAGTTTTGAGAACCTGGGGAGAGGAGAGAGGGGAAAAAACAAAACAAAACCAAACCAAACAAAAAAGCCCCCTCACCAAAAACAAACAAAACCAAAACAAAACCCCCACAAAAGAAACAAACAAAAAACCACACACACACACACACACACACACACACACACACACACACACAAAAAGGCAAAACATAAAACAAAACTGCAAAACAGAAAAAAAGCAGGGGGGAAGCAATAACTTCTGTGCCATCACAAGGTAAGTTCAGTCAGTCTGGTCTGCTTGATTGAGTCCTGCTTCAAGGTTTGGGCTCATGCAGGGTTTGACTAGAGCAGAAGTGTCTGCTCCCAACTCTTTGAACTTTCCACATGCTGAGACCTGGATTGGAGTTTGGGATTTGAACTCCACAGCTTGAACTGTCTGTAATGGGCTGCAATGAAACAGTTAAACCCAGCACTACAGAAGCACATTTGATTGTGGAATTCAGGCCTATTTCTGGTTCAAAATTGCAGTCAGAAATTCGGCTATGTGCTTTTTATTGCTCCTTCGTGGGCACACTTTGAAATATATGGCACCTTCCAGACATTCAAAAAGGTGTAAATTTTGTCTATCTGACAAAGATAGACTGTGTTCATCTGACTCTTTTGTCCTAAGGGAGCCAGAAGCTAAAAGATAAGGAAGCTGACAGAACTAAAGAAAGAGGAGAGAAAAAAAAGTTTATGATAGTTACTAAATTCTATATACGTCTAAATGTTTCTTTGACAGGTATTCTTGTAACCTTCGGGATTTTGCAAATAAACTTATTATAATACAGGTGCAATGTGGGAAAAAGGGAGGAATTCAGAAAGAAGCCCAGATCTGTTGTATAATAATCCTTCTGACTCTGTGTATATCATTATTTTTTATAATGTGAAATAGTGATACAAGAAGGAGGCTTTTCCTGGACAGGACTTTTTTTTCTTTGAATGTTTGAAAAGGTTGGTATCCAAGTGATCAACAGCCTAAGCTTTGAAATACAGTATTTTTACTCCAGGGGGAAATCAATTTTGCCAGAATGACTCTGAAATGGTCAGAAGATGAAAATACTGAGAATGTCTGAAGAATGTATGGACCGATAACTTTTTTCCTTTTCACAATTTCCCCAATTAGACTTACTATTAAAAATACTACTTTAATTGTCCTGTGAGATGTTATGCACTGTTGCCTTACAGAGAATTTTTAGTTAAGGAAAATGTATTGAATGTCAACAAATAGGAAATTAAAAATATAGTTGAAAAGTAAGAATGCAAAAATGATACATTTGCTACATGTAAAGCCTCTTTCTACGTGTTTTTCAATCAAACAGCCTGACAGTCAAGTTTTAGGATGACAGCAGGTAGTCCATGTAAAAATCACAAGTATAGATTTTCACACTGGAATTGGTTCTGCTTTTCACATCAAAGGAGTTATCAATAGAGACCGGAAGTGACAAATAGTTTTGGTAAAAATTTCCAACATGGAAAGAAAATGGATTGGTGTTCAGAAAATTAGGAGAGCCTGCACAGCCAGAATCTGTGGAAAAAAACCATAATAATTGGATTTTGGGATAGTGTGTGGGATCTGAAAAGCCATTTGAATATAAGCATGCATTAAAAATTTAAGGGTTATTAATCTTTTAATTTAAGGGCTGTTTGAAAAATCTTCCTGCTTGTTCTTACTATGGTTTTAGTCCCTGTATATATGCAGATCTTGGGAATCTAAAAATAGTTGGAGGGAAAGGATTAAAAGGAAAAGGCCAGAAGAGTGCTGAAATATACACCCAGATTTAAAGTTAGAGTAGGACTTAAATTTAGAGGATCCTCTCTGAGCAGGTAATTTTGAGAGTCATCATAAGAAGCCAGAGAGTACACCAAGATCCTGCTGGATTTGGCCTCACACATAAGCTATTAGGGTAGACAACATTTGCCTTAAATAATTGTCAAAATTTTCACAGAACATCTTTTCAGCATTTGTTGAGCATCTATTTGTACATTCTCTGTGAATGCAAATGGTACTCATGTGTTAATGTGCAGTTTAATGTAGAAAGATGCATTTGGGGAGCAGCAGCAGATTTTGTGGGCATATTTAAGAATGTTAATTTGAAAATGTGTGCTATAAACTTTGATAATTTTGGAATGCACCCTAGAGAACTCTCAAGTGGCAAACATACAACACCTACTCAGAAAAGAAAGAAAAATAAAGAGCGCATCAACTCCATTATAGGCAAGCAAGCAGAGCAGAACAGGAAATTACCGGGAGGAATTTTACAAGACTGGATACCAGAATGCCCTGAAAGCCATCACTAACCTTGCAGACACAACTGATTTATTGTCTGTGGAAGGACATGCTTAATTAACATAGAGGGCCACTGATAACTACTACAGTAAACATGGACCCAATACACTTTACATTTTGATTTTCAAGAAGCATCTGCTATTCAGTTTCAGATCAGAGATTGCTGGCTTTGGCACTGAGACATTAGGAAAGGTACAAAGCCACCTGCTAGGAAGAGAGGTGTATTTAGCAGCATCTTTCTTGATGGAAATGCAAAGAAAGAGGCTCTAAGAATGGCTCCCCTCTCTTTGGAATAAATAACTAATGATTCAGTCAAAGAATGACTCTGTGAGCTATGAACTGTGAGCTAGTGACTACATTAATGTTACAAAGAAAACAGTATGTGCCCCAGAATAATCTCACCATGTTGTACCAGGAGGGCAAACATGGGAGACTCAATGCTTTATATACTCCCTTCACTGAAAAATACTTATGCATTTTAAAATATGAAGCACAAAACTTGTTGGGTTGTAGAGATTGAAACAGACAGTACAAGTAAATAACAAAGGAAGAATTAAAATACATAGAGGCTTTTCTGAGAAGTCCTATATATTCTTCTTAGAATCAGTGTACCATCATCGTTTCCCTCTAACTGCAAACTAGAGAGCAGATCCAGGTTCATTTGTCACATCAGCAGTGTAGCACTCTCAAACTGAATCCAAAACCACCAAACCCTTTCTTTCACCACTTCTCTAGAAATCTTTAAGCATATGACTGCTAGGTATAAGTAATAATAACTTTCTTCAACGTAACTAGAAAGAGAAAAACCCTTCTCAGACTATGAAAAAAATGATTACACTGAGTCTAAGGCTTTTGTCTTGACGGCTCTGATCATGTGTTCTAATAATTTTTTAGATTTTATAAAACACAGCAGTTATGCCTTAAATATTTGTTACTAATAAAATAAATTCCTTAATTTTATAGTAGAAGGTCTGGCTGAAAGTAATGCTTGCCTTAAATCCAAAATGTATTTATAAATCACTAGTATGAAATATATCTCAGCTGTTTTATAACTTGTAGGAATTCTCCCAAGAATTCTTGCTCTTCGAGTAACTGTTTTCTGTGCATAGCTAGATTATTGTTTTAGTAAGCTGTTTTCTCCTTTTTGCTTCATCAGGTGTTATAGGCTGGTCTCATCTTTCAGGAGATTCTGAACAAAGATAGTACTTGAACTCAGAGATTTTTATTTTCAATTTTGTTAACACTACAATAATTTATCTTCTTCTTCTTTCTTTCGGAGAATGAGATTTGATTTTCTCTCTCCCAAAACCCACAAAAGAAGAAAAAGGGCCAGGTCTTAGACTGCAATACAGAAGAGTTTGTTAGAGGTGAAGTCTGCTCTCTCATGCCTCTAGAAGTCTCTAATTTTTGCATTCTAATGTAAAGATAAAGTCCTCTCTCAAATCCAAATCTCAGGCACAGAGACTCTAAGCAGACTACAAGGAAACAAAACAAAACTATTCTCGAGTTCTCTGTGACCTGGGGTCAGGAGAACTGCTGGAGCCTGTGCTGACTGATGGTGTTTCTCTGCTGGGCTTGGCTCTCTGTTAAAGTGATATGTAGGTGGTCACCCCTCCTCCAGCCTTCCTAAGGATCTATTGCATGTTCCCTTTACCTTGCCAATTGGCAGAGGAATTAGAAGTTTTGGTGGTCCTGAACTAAGGGGGTGTGTGCATTCTATATTCAGCTTGCACAATAATAAAGACACGTGCAGGCTAACATACCTTCACAATAAAACACTGCAAACCCCACAAAATATTACCTTGCTGTCAAAATAAATAGCTAAACTGTTTCTGATTTCACAGCTAGCATAGCTTCTGTTTAAGTCTTTGTATTGTTCACTATTGCGAGATGCCTACATGTCCTTCTAACAGCTCTGTGAAATGCTTGGAAAAAGCATTTGCTATTGGTCATGGTCACTGAAGGGGTTTTGCTAAAAGTAGAGGCCCCCAGCACCTGGGGAAATTCTCTGTACTCTGACAAGTTGCTGAAGCTGCAGGATAAGACTACAGACTTTCAAAAGACCACTACACACATCCAAGCAGCCACTCCAATGTGTGCATGAAATTCCATAAGCTCTGTATCTGCCGTGTCTCTCTCCCCTGCCTCTTGACCATAGCAAAAAGTCAAATTGTCTCTTCATGGAGGCCAGAGAGCTGAATGTTTATTTGGACCCTGAAGGGCAGAATCAATAGGATCCATTTAGCAGCTGAAGAATTTCAGCTCTTGACTGTTCCAGTTTATGTTGGATAGCCTCTAACAGCACTGAGTAGCAGCTTTATTTAACATGGTGGTAACACATACTATTAGGCTACAGGGAAAGGTGTCAGAGAGGCATTTCTGGATAAACCCAAATGTCCTGACAGTCAGTGTGCTCCTCTGAACTGCTAGAGAAGAAATAGGACAAGCCTAGGCAAAGCTGAGACCCTACCAACTGTACTATTGTTTTCAAAAGCCCAGTAAGAATAAATTGCCATGATGAGATCACCCAGATGGATTTGTGTGGCATGGTACCCAAAAGCAAAATACAGGAAAAATGGAAGGAACTGATGTGATAGCCCCATCCTACGAGGAATGGGTCTGTCAAGGGTGCTCTGTAGCAGCTCCTGAACTCTACCAAGTTCCTAGCTGAGGAGCAAGAGGGTAAAAATGGAGAACTACTGCTGGCTTTTCTTATCCCATCGGGTATATGGCAGCAGGTCATTACCAGAGTAGAGCTAGAATTCAAGATTTGCTTTGCATCACACATTTAGGACAGTGCCAGATGTCTGATCATAAAGAGAAAGTTAAAGGGATTAAAACTCATCTGGATCTTTGCAGATACACAATTAATTATGAAGACCATAAAATATGAGAATTATAGCTTC
Source organism: Sturnus vulgaris (assembly GCF_052056855.1). NCBI lineage: Eukaryota > Metazoa > Chordata > Aves > Passeriformes > Sturnidae > Sturnus > Sturnus vulgaris. The sequence goes on from NC_142250.1 coordinate 14,699,321, forward strand.
TAGAAGGAGGGAAACTCCAAAGTATAAATGCTGTAAGCAGACCTCCCTTGCATACATTCTGGTAGATTCAAATCCAGAGATTTACCTACCATGATCTCATGCTTTAACACTGATGTCTCCAGTGGATAATCACTCACAAATTCATCAGTCTGACATGCCAATTCACCTTGAAAGTTCATCACCACAGGAAGGAAACTGGGGAGATTGAACATGAGGTGGCAAATCAAACAGGTTATGAACACAAAACCAGAAAATGGTTTCTGATATCTCCTAGCCTGTGAATGCCACTAATGGTCTTCTATTCCATTTGTGAGATATTGATGATAGACAGAGGTGCCATTGAGGCTGACATCTGTACTGTATTTGTTTATCAGTGCAGAGTCAAAGGAAAAATACTTACCAAAAAAACCTAAAGCCCAATCAATCTCCCAAAAATCTAGTTGTTTTTACCCATATCAAAGTTCTGGGACAATTAATCCAGCAAACTGACCAAGTGCCCTTGCAACAGGTAAGATATCATTTAGAAAAATACCACAGAAAGATAAATATAGATATAGATATATAGAGCCCTGGTCTAGACAGCAGTGGGTAGCAGGAGGCCAATAAGCAGAGAGAAGCAAAAGCTCTTCTATTGTCCTTCATGGCTGTTGAAGGAAAAGGCTGCCAGACCTTTCAGAAAGGACCAGAACAGTATCAAGCTGTGAGAGAACCCTGAGGGCCCATATTATGTCTCCTGCAAGAGGCGTATTTGCCATGCAAGAACAGCACATGGACTAATTATTCTGATTATACTTCTGAGAGAATCACACCCAGAATTTTGAAGGCATTGCAAAGCAGGAAGGCAGAAGATAGAGATGTTCAGGTAAAGAACCTAAACATTCATTCAGTGGGGACACTTTCCCTTTAGACAAGGCCTGAGTAAAATCTCTCATGCATGCATTATCTGTGCAACATCTCATATTCCATTAAAGCTGCCCAGGCAGACATGCATGTACATCCTGCTTTCTGTAACTCTTCTGGGACCACTGCTTGTCACTCATGGGGATAATTCCCATCCCTATAGGGACAGATCCTGCTGCAGCACTCTGAAGTGATGAGCTAATGCATCCCTCTCCTGACCTACAAGAAAGAAGGAATGAACTAATAATTATTTGGAGTTACAAATGACTAAAAGTAATCTCCACAACAACTTCCTCTTGCTACATTTTGAAGCACTGAACTTCACTTGGCTGTTGCTCAACTATATCATCAATAATTATAATGTGCCCTTCTTTGAGAGAAAAATGAAAGAGCGCGACCTCATGTTATTTCAGAAACAAGATGAGGGTTTTTTGCATGTGTTTCACAGTGAAAACCCCTAGTATTACTCCTACGCTGGAAACAATACATCTACTATTGCCCAATAATTTCTGTATCAGTGTGAATAGCAACAATTTTGCAATAATTAAAATAGGGAGTTGTATTTCTCAGGCTCTTGCATTCCAAGAAAGCACATTCTTTTTAGTAGCTCCAATTTTTAAACAGATGCAGGGAAAACACAGGTGATGAACATATGAAGAGTATGGGATCAAATCCCTTGTAGCTGCTGAGTGCTGCAGCTCCTGAGATACTGGAAAGGCACCTGCTGCAGTTTGCTCCTTCTGTTTTGTTCTGTTAATGCAGGGGAGAGTTACCACACTATGAGAAATATGGCCCATTCCCTGCTACCTCTTCAGGCCAAGGATGTTCAGGGGACAGTCTCATTGCTTTGCATACGGTACCTAGAAACTGAGCTCTAACCACACTGATGCTTGGAAATGCTGTGTAGTTTAAGGACTCTAACTGCCCATCCATCTCATTTAGGTACAGCTCAAAACTCACTTGTTTGGTTGTGGAATGTTCCATTTAAAAAGCAGATTAATTTCTTAAGTGTGGATGGAATTTTTACCATAAAAGATGATTATCTAGATTATTCTGCTTCTCTGTCTGCATGGTGGTGTGATTTAATAAATACAAACTAAAGCTGTGCCTTTCTTCTTTTTAGGAATATTAAATTAATTATAAAAATAGAGTTAAGATTGCAATAGTGATGCTTGTTTGAATGAAGAAATTGAAAATTCTGTAGCCTATCAATGCTGGACAGAAAGACACAATTTTATTGCCCACAAAAAACCTTCTGATATGATGAAAGCTGATAATGATTTTCAGTAAGAAAAAAAATGCAGACAGGGTAGCTCACAGTCCATCAGGGATGTTTTTTACATAGCAGAAGTTACACAAATATTTTTCCCCCCAATTTACACTGTATCCTAAAATTTGAACATGAAACTTTTGTTATTAGAAAATGATTATTAATTAATAAAGTATTGGGTGCTTTGTTGTTGTTGTTGTTTTGGGGGTTTTTTTAGTCTTTTTTTTTAAACTGGGTGCAGTCAAGCATTATACAGATTATTACAGATAACTTTTCTAGATGTGTTTGTGACTTTTTAAAATCCTTCTTCTTAAATAAGGCTATGGACACATTAAAAAATAATTTAAAGAAAGAAAAACTAATTTTCAACAGGTTTCCTTTGAGCACTCTCTATGTTTTATGGCATGAGGGTATTACTAAGTCTGTTGAACAAACACTGAGGTCCAATTAATTTCTGCTTCAGTCTTTTGAATTTCCTCAAATTAAAATTTACCATCAATAACTTAAATCTATCGTCCTATTAGTGCTTCATTAATCCAACATAAATCTAATTTTAAATCTGTGCTTACTCCTTATTGGCCCAAGGAAGGCATTTAGTAAGGTTTGGAAACAGGAAGAAGAGGTGTATTACTAACAAAATTTATTACCAGCTTTTCTCAGAAACAATTTCTTAGACCATTTATTTTGGCTCCCCAGTTATTTTTGAGGGTAACTCTGTGGAATTTGAAACATGTTACTTAGACTGAAACAACAAGACTGCTGATTGCCTCAAGTGGAGCTTCCCATTCTGTGCTGTTATCCACAGCTTCAAAACCACTCCATTACAAATCCCTCACATGTTAAGTCTCACAGTACAGTATTAATATTTCACTGGTCTAAGCCAGTTGAAGGATTTTTTTTTTAAACAAAATAAATCTAATTTGACCATATTTCAGGAAGGTTTCCAGAATGTTTTTTCTTTCCATACGTCAAATGCCTTAGGATTATACCAGAATGTTGTAAAATCAATGAGAAGGTAGACTGACTGCTGTTTATCTAGCACAGCAAACAGAATGTTGAAAGGAAAACTGTTTCTTCTTCCAATATCTGAATTCAATGCATAAACTGGCAAATGCATAACCCAGGAATTCCATTGTAATTCCAGAGGTAACTGACATTGAGCATTAAGAATTTAAAGATGGTACTCAAGCACAGTAAATTTGTGGCTATTCAGTAGAGATCTTGGTGTCTGGTGTCTGCTTTGTACCTTTGTTACTAGACCCTCACCAGGAATCTGAGAAGTATTTTACTGATCCATAGTGGGTTATCCCTGTATCCTTTCTCTTTCCCTACTTCTCCTTGGAAATCCTCAGCATGAAAGAGAAGAGAGCTCTTGCTCCTCTGATGCTTGTGACTTTGTGTTTGAAAACTAGGTTAAGTAGAGAAGAATTTCTCTTTGAGACAGGTGTATATCTTCAGCTCTGGGATCTGAATTCCTTAGGATTTAGTCTGCACCAATGGTTTACATCAGCAGTGAATTACCTGGATTCCCTTGACTGCTTTTGCTCAGCCTTAACTTCTGATTTTCTCAGGGGCTAACAGAAGGCTCCCAAAGCACTTGCTAAAGCCTCTTTTCAAACAATTGCCCAACTCCTTCCTCCTGCTCCCACGGGACCACCTCCATCTCAGTTGCTATATCCCTGTTCTGCACTACACCCACTCTGATTTCATGGCCAGCAGGCAATAATAAAACGGATACAGCTGACAGAGTATTTCTCTTTCACTTCCCCCATCTCATGAGGACTTTTCATGAATAATATTCACTGCCAAAGACACAACCACACTAAGCCTTGTACTGGGAAATGAACAGCAAGTGCTGCTACAGATGGCCTTGGAGTGGTTAGCTCCTTAGCAATCGCTGGTGCACGTGCTGACAAGTGTTATGATTCATTTTGAGTGCCTGGTTAAGGCAGGTCACTTATTGACAGGGGACAGAAAAAGCAATCTCTTAGCATTCTACCACATGGAAACAGTAAAGAATTAAACAAGAAAGGCAGCCACATTTCCCTACCAAAAATTCTTGAGCAAACACATGGACGTGATCCCTTGCAAAAGGTCAGGGAAGGCCATTGGAGTGATGTGTTTCCAAAGTGGATGGTTCATTTAAAAGATTCAGTCTAATTTCTGCTAGCAAATCCTCTTACATAAACAATACAATTTTTTAAAAAGTGCTTGAGGGTTTAGGTATTCCTCAGTTTCATGGCTTCCATTTTAGTGAGTTTTTAAAGAAACTAAAAAGTAAAATTTTTGAGAAAAAACATTTTTTCAGCACTTTCTGTAAAAAAATAGGCCACTGTCTCTCTGTCAGTGTGGGAGCACCAAAAGAGAGCTTGGAACTCCCTACCCCAGTCAGTTCTGCAAATGGTGTCGTTTGAAGCAGTGGTTCCCAAGGAGCTAGGTGTGATCACATTGCAGATCTTTGGGTATATTGCAGGAGAGGTGTGGAGCTCCCAGACCTCACATCCAGAGCTGTGACATGACAGACTTGGGGCTGACAAGGACAGGAGCTACTGATTGGGTCAATGCCATAGTGCAGGGGTGGGGGAGGACTGAACCTGACCGGGACCTATGTAGAACAACTTGTCTTCAAGACAAAAAAAAATGAAAAACAAAAGAAAAAGAAAAGAAAAGAAAAGAAAAGAAAGTTAGGAATCACTGACTGAGGGGCTCACTCCTTCTCTTCTTGAAGCTGCTGAAAATTTTGCCATTCATAAGAGGAGCTGGATCTGTAGTTCAGTTACTTACCTTTGAATGCATAGTATCATTTCGCTCCCCCCACAGCAAAAAGAATTAGCTCGATTTTTAAATTTTACCATTTGACAGCACTCTGGTAAACAGTGCTCAGTAGTAAAAATAGAAAGACTTTTAACCAGAATGCTGATTTACAGCTCCAGAGTGATAAGTAATCTAATGCAAATAAAAATCAATTCCTACATATTGCCTTATTTTTTTTTTTAAATTAACAATCTCCATAGCTGTAAGCGAGAGAAATTAATTACGCCTGGCCTTACATCATGCTCAATGTGTACTGATGCAAATGCACCCTATTTTAATTCCTCTGAATGTTAATAATAGAGCAAATGAGCACTAGATTATGTTATACAAAAGCAATGGAAGTAATTAAACTTCATTTAATAAAATCATCAGGGATACAGAAGCATTAATGACTTACACTCCTCCTCTGCAGGGAGTGGAAGACATGTTGGTACACAGGAGCCTGAGAACCACTGAGATGAGAGCAATGTAAATACATAAACAGGAATGCTAAGGTAAGTAGTGTATCGTATATGAAAAGTCTTAGACTGAAAGCCCCAGGCTAAAATAAATTATTTACTTTAAAGCACCAGGAAATAGTACCATCTCAGGCAAATGACAGCAAAAATATCTTCCATCCTCTGAGAGGCAAAGCATCAGCACTGAATTACTTTATAAGTGCAAAGCTGGTTAAATGTTGTACTGATGGTGCTAGAGAAAAAAAAAAAAGCTTGAACTGTGAATGGCTGTTCACTTTGTACAGCCTTCTGACCCTCTCTAAATTTATATTCACAAAAAGCATTGTGTTTGTACAACTGTCTGGAATCTATGTTAGCTCTCTGAATGCTCTCACTTGGACAAAAAACCATATATCCATTTTTTATGAGCATGAGCACAGGCTGATCACCATTTATTCCTTGTTTTCACCCATCCCTAGTCATCTTTTTTCTGTTAGAAAAAGTACAATAACTGCCTCCTAGCTAGGAAGAGGGAAAACTACCATACGAATTAGTTAATGTGTACCACAATTGATAAGCAGTAAAAACTGCTTATCAGCAAGAAGATTTTAAATCAAAAAGAGCTAGATTTGAAAGAAAAAAAATCCACATCAACGAGAAACACTATTTTGTCCTCATTGCATGGAATGGAATTAATTTCTTTGCTACAATAGCACTCTCCCAAAAATCTTTCTATGAATATTAAACCTCAGATGACTACAAGAATCTGTAGAAAGCAGATTTAAGTAATCATAAGTATTCATTTTTGTTTGGATTGTGTATTTTTATTATAAGTATCTTGACTGTCTACAAAGGATTAATGAAAACTGATGATAGCAGTGATAATATTTCAGTAGTTTTTCTATAGAGAAAAATCTTTGTGCAAATACGAACCATTAATGGGAGTAAAAAAGCCTAACTGGATAACAGATATCAGCAAAATGCTTCAGATGTTTAAAGGTTCTATTTGGTTACAAATTTTACAACTGTTTTTGAGCACTTTTCAGAAAGTGTACTCATAGCATAATTCATACTGTGGCACTTAGCTGTGGTGGCATTTCACCAAGAGCTGCACTTTTTAATTTTTTGTAAATAAGGCAGCCACCAGTGACTTGTATGATAATTTGTATTTTTTATTGGAATCCTAGAGAAAATAGCTACTAATGTTTTGTACAACACCATCTGTGTATATATATACATAATATGCATATAATATATATAAATTATATTAATTGATAAGATTTTTCTTAAGTGTCTCCTCTATCTCCTGAATCTTTTATTTTTTAAATGCACAAACTTTTTGATGTTTATCTCAGCTCAAGCTTCATCCACCTTTTCATCTTGGGTATATTATACAAGCCAAACAAATATTTACCAGCATAGCAGAAGGGATTTGTCCTGAGTTTAGCTATGTCCATATCTGACACTTTCTAAAAAGAGTTGAAGTGACATAAACTGAGCATAAAATATCTGTTGCACAGAAAGTGATAGCTGTGGTATGTGATGAGGCTTTATGAGATTTTCTTGAAAAAAAGGCTTTTATGAAAATTAAATGTTGGTATTACTGCTCATAAACTCTTGCAGAAATATAAATATATTTGGCATAGATGTGGCCGTTAAGAAAATGTATTGAGACTGTGACATACATCAATGTTTTCTGTTACAAGCATCAATAATAGACAATAATAAATTTTCACTTCTGCCAAATGACTCAGGGTTGTCTTGCAGCATGGGTATATTAGAAACACTGATTCTCATTAGGTGAAAAAAACCAAAAATTTGAAGGCCAGTGGCTGGAGTCTGACCCCAGCTCCACAGGCCAATGTTTGGGGCAATGCCTTCTGCTCCCAAGGAGTTACTTTTGGTTTGCATCCCTGTGTCCAAGATCAATATCTGTCCCCACAAGTACAGCAAAGGGTGATTTTCTTTCACTTGACGTGCAAAGAAAAAGGGGTCATGCTAGGAACACTGTTCTCTTGAGGAAAGACAACAGCACAATAAAAAACAAAGTAACAGCAGGGAAATGTTCAATCAATCCTGGAGCATTAAGGTGGCACATCAATTTGTGCAGCACTAGTTGTCACTGTGTGGAAGCTGGCATTGGTGCCATTTTCTATCCAAAGAGATTTGACTTATTTTGTGAGCAACAAAAAACTCCCACAGTACCTAGGACCCCTTTCTCACTGCGAGAAAGCGTTATTGTTATTTCTAAGACAAGAGAGATCTATTTCAAGCTCAAGGCAGGTTGGATAAAAGCAAAGAGTTCAATCAATAGCAGGATCCCTTTCCCACTTATATTAAAGAATGATTGAAGAGGAGTTAAAGACAGGTTGGTAAAGACAATTTCAGCAGTATCACTGAACTGCTGAGACACAAAGCTTGGCTCTTTTACCTTCCTTTGACCAGGAATTGAATATCTTCTGTTTTGTCAGAGATGCAGTGCAGGAAACAAGATTGTGGAGGTGTCCTCAGATTTACATCAGTGTGATTGTGATCAGTATTATTATCAGGACAGTGTTTTTATATTGCTGTGCTTCTGTAATTCCCATTGAAGGGCATCTGTTTGAGGTACAGTAAATAGTACCTGTTTTGAGAAGCTCTTTACATTTGTTCACTTGAAATATTGATGACTGTTTTAAGCTCGTATAATGGCATATCATATTTCATGAAAGTATTGCAAAACTGCTCATGCACAAAACTGCCTAAAGTGATACTCAAGGTAAAGACTGCAGAGGCTTTTAAGAATAGCAAGAAACAGCAGGAGTTGGTGCCGCTGGTGTGACTCATTTCAGAACCTCCTTGCTGAAGTTTTCCTCACACATTGTCCTTGACTCTGCCCTGGTGGTGCAGCACGTCTGGTGCATGAAGCACCCACTGCCTGGAGAAATTTCCAATTCAGCCTAACAGAGAAACAAAGGGTGCAATGCTGGAACAAAGGAACACATATTTAGTCTGAACCGTAGAATTCTGTATTTCTAGGTTTAACACTAACATTCATTCTTCTACCTAATTTCTAACTTGTGATGCTACATGTACTACTTGGTATTTCAGACATATTGAAATGGTGGGTGGTTTTACAGACCATATGTGCTGTAATCTCGAGACACATCACAGCATGTTAAAGATGGAGAATCAGATGTAGTCCTCAGATTGAATTTTTGGTTCCCTTGTTTTGTGGGTTTTTAACAGATTCACCATAAAGTTAATTGAATTCTGCTTTCATTCGGCTTTAAGCAGATGTGTAAGTAAGAACTTTTTATGGAATTTGTTGGGACTTGTAGAGAAAGGTGAGATAGCCAGCAAAGAATTGTTCACAATTCAGTGAGATTCAGGATTAAACAAGTGACTTGTTCTTAATTCACTTTGAAAGTTTCAAAGTCATCCTCCTCTTCTATATTGTGCAACATCAGAGTACAGGATGCTTAGCAGATATTATTAATTTCTAGTTTTGTGCACTCTGGCATGCATGATTGGCTCATGAAGTAATGACTGTTTTAGACTATGATGTAGAAAGAAATTAGTATTACTGTGAAGCCTTAGCCAACTTTAGAGCAGTCTGTAGCCAAATCTTTCTTGAATTTTTTCGTGAGAATCTCAGCTTGATTTTAAAGCATTAAGAACTTCACATATGTTTTAGAGAACCAGCTGAAGTATGTAGGGTTCTCTGCAAGGATCCTATCTCACTTATTTTTATATTTGTCTGCATGTAGTTATAGAGGATGGTCTTTTCCATATTTTGCTTTTTTACAATGCTTATTAAAAAATAAAATTGACAATTAGTCAAATAGCTAAAAGGTATTTTAAATTATCTCCACAGATTTAAAGATGGTTTCTCTGAGGATTTAAAAAGAGCCATGCAGAAATCCTCTGTTGGAAATGAAGTTCATCAACAATATAACAATTTTGCAAAACTGTTTCCCATCACCATTTCATTATATTAAGCATGTCCATCCCACACAGATAAAGCTTCAGTCTCTGCCCCAGACTGACTTGGGCGCTAATTGTGTATTTATGCCGTGTATTTTTGTTCCATCTTGATAATCTTTACTCAGTCTAAGGAGTTCTTTTCTTCCTTTCCAAAGAACTGTTTCCAGAAGGACATTTCCAGTGTGGTTAAACAAGGCTTAGAAGAGCACATTTACCTCTTAATTTAACTAAGGACTATAAATATTAAAAGGAAGTGAATTTCAGATGAAGTAAGACAAACCCAGAAAGCTTCAAGGATATTACCATAAAATTACAACCTGGGCAGATTGCAGAAATCAGATGATTCTGATCTAAATAGTTCATTAATAGTTTATTTATACAAGCGTTTAGAAGTGCAGTCAGTACTTGTTTGTACCAGACCATAACGACTGAAGGTCTGAAACAAAAGCGAAACAGTTTCAATTAATACAAACTATGCGAGGACAATTTGCAAGCACAGGTTTGAAACGTGCACATTGAATGTTGTTCACTAAATGTTTTATATCCAATGGCACCATGGTAATGTCAAAATTTACGTCTCAGCTGGATTAGAGTGATCGCCCAAAAACTTCACTTATACCTGTCTCTCAATAAAATTATAAATTGAACAGTATTTTTTGGCTAGCAGCCTATCAAATTATTGATACTGTTATAGTCTCTTTAAATCATTACCAGTACAGTCTCTTGAATGAGGAAATTATACCATGGGGATGTAGCAAACCTGGGGGTCCTGACTTACAGGACATGACTAAAATGAGTGTTTGAACAAGACTGACAGTGAGCACACTGTAGAAAGCATTCAGCTTTAGTTTCAAGACTTTTCATACTCCACATCCCAAAATGTCTACAAAGTAAGGCAGAAGATATTGTTGGTATACTGCTGAGACATGACACGCCAGCATATTATGCATCAAGTGCAGTTTATTAAACATGACCTCTGGTAAGAGCTCTGGTGCAGAGTTTGTGTATTGATTATGAAAACCTAACCCAAACAACCAGAACCCCAAGCCACTCACACCATCACGATCAATACCTTTTATTCCCTTAATTGCCCTGGATGCATATAAACATAGTAAAAGAAATTAAACAGATTATAGCACACCTACTCCGTGTTATGTGGCCACCAATGTAACACCATCAGTGGTGTTCTTACAGGTGTGCTGGGAGGAAGAGTCTAACTTGAATCCTTTAATTAAGATTTCCGAGTGCTGTCAGCTGAGCTGGTGTTGTACACTGAACCAGACCACCTATTTCCTAGGTGACAACCACATGCAGGTATTCATAGAGATTTGATGCTGCAGTTCCAATCTTCAAGAAGTGCTATGAAATAAAACTCTTAAGTTGTATCTTCCCGGTAAAGACTCTGTGTTCTGATGCTCCAGCTCACCAAAACACACATGCATGCAGACAGCATCCACCTAGTTTGTACTGAGCACTGTGAAAGAGGTGCAAAAATGCTTACCAAATCTGCATATGCAAGACAGCCATCTAACCAGAGCCATTTCTCTCCAGCTTAACTAGTTGTAAGGCATCTACCACTCGGTTGGCAAGCAGCGCTTTCCCATTTGTGAGGCAGCAAGATATTTGTGGACCAGTGTTATTTACAGAAGCTACAGGAGAATTTTTGCTGAATGCACACATTTGGGCAAGGCACTCCATGGATATTCTGTATAGGAGATAATTTTCCTAATCATGCAAGAACACTTAGAGGAAAATAAACATTTTTATCCAGTAAGATGAACTGGCAGACCTCCTGGCCCCTTGCTGCACCCCAAGAGAGGTGGGAAGCCTTATAACCAGAGAGGAACATCCCTGTCCCCGGCTACACAACCATCCAGCTTTGGAAGTTACAGGGTGCCTGCCAGCTTTAGTTACCTAAACTTCATCTGATATTGCTATCACCCATCAGAAGACTCTCTCCTCTCTCCACCCTTATCTGCTCTAAACAGGCCCCCCTCATAATCTTATAACATTATAACAATATAAAGTATTAAGTATAACTACTTAAGGCAATGGCCTTGGTTTCAAATATTTTTTCATTTTCACATGTGACAAGTTCAGGGTAGAAATAGTTCTCCATTTTTTCTCTCCTCCATTAGACAGACTTTTAAACTAGATGCTAAGTCTTAAATTAGTACAATTTGTTTCTCAAGAGATGTAAGTAAAACTAATATTTGAAACCAGGAGAGTTAAATCAGCAAAACCCCATAAGAATACTTTTATTTTAAGCCAAATACTTTAGGAATTGTTTTTGGCTAAGGTAAAATATGCTACTTTTACAGCATACATCTGTTGTAACAATTCCAAAGAAAAACGTAAAATACAGATGATGAAGCAATAGATGAGTCCTTAGTGCTGTTTTTTTCATGACTCACAATGTTGGTTCAGGTGGTTTCTCACAGTGTAACTCTTGTCCCAGAATACATAAGGGTGTAGAAGCTTTTTTTTCTGGTGATGGGAAACCAAAGGAAAGAAGCCAGCTAAAGAAGATTCACAAGGAAAGAAAAGAATTTCAGTAAAAACATAGGCTAAAGATTGTGTGGTTGCCCCCATTTGTTTAAACATCTGTCTGTCATGTGGGAATTTGGGAAAAAAGAAATTTCACTTACAGCATGAAAAGGAATAAAAACGTTAATTGTGAATGATGCCCAGGGTAAAGTCAGCCCATTCATTACACCTGAGATTATTAACTTTATAAGTGCCAGCAGCGCTTTGAGAAAATGAGTGGAGAAAGATCCCTCCCTACAGAGATGTGTCTCATGGCTCAGCTGTGAGCTTCTGAGCCCCACAGATCTGACACTGACAGAATCAGCTGTGGGTGGCTTTGAGGACTTGCCCTTGCCAACTGGTGCTAGAACTCAGAAATAACACATCAAAAATATGGATTGAAACACTGGAGAAAAAGGAGAAGAAGCAAGGAATGTCCTACCAGCACGCTATACTTGTTGCTCATACATTCAACATGGTAATATTAGATGCTGTAAATCAAGAAAATATAAATATATACATGTGTTTGTGGAGAGAGATATGTTTAGTCTAAGTTGAAGATACAGCATTTCAGGAGGGATCAGAAGCCTGCAGTCAGGAAAGCACTGTAGCTTTTAAGTTTAAATATGTGTTCTAATGATCAATATTTAGCAAAGCTTACTGCAACACTTGAGGAGTCCCACTGGTGTTAACACAGACTTTCTTAGTTGCTTCTGATCTAAGCACGTGTTGAGCTGACCTGGATGCACAGAAAGATGAAGCTTGCAAACAGGCTTAGGGAACATATCTTTTAGTGGTTTAGCATAAAGGAACACATAGAGATGGAATTACATTTTTGTTCAGTTTAATATTCTTTACCATAAACTTAAATGCAAGCTATGCCCATATAAATAAAAGGAAAAAAAAAAAAAAGGTAACATGAATTTGAATTTGACTTCTCTTCTTAGAGGCAGGTTCTTTCCTGGTGCAAATTTCCATAATTTAAATGAGTTACAACTGCTTATACCAGCTAGACTTGGACCCATCTATCACCTCTATTATCTAGATAATGTGGAAAATAATCTGTTCAGAGCTTTCATTTTGAAAACAATGTCATGTTACAATTCTCAGCAGAGTCAAAAGGCTCCCTAAAGCCATGCATGAAAAATAAACTGTAACCTTTTAAGATTTCCAAGCTGTATGATAAATAATACTGAACTAATAATAACTCAGAGAGGAAGAGAAGCACTGTTTATCTTATTTTTCTGCTTTAGGGGAAAGAATCTAGGTAGCAGATTTTGTCATGATTTTATTGCTCATTTTCTGTTCTGCAGGTTTCTTTCTTTGTGCTCATAGATGGTAATGACTTTTGCAAGAGAAATAAATTGTATTTCCATGGGAGCCAGGGCGTTAGGCAAATTGCAAAAGATGATGATGAAATCTGGACTAAGCTCACAACACGCTCTAGGTCCTGATGATTTAAAAACATTCCTTTAGCAATAAAAATCAAGTCCTTAAGTGCAATCCTAGCAGCCTGCATGAAAACAAAAACATACACAGGATTATTCTGGTTTGATTTATAGTGCTTTTGCCTACTGGAAAACTTAGTGCAAGAAGCTTGCCAAGGTCAGTGCTTCTGCTTTCAGATTTCTTTATGAAAAAGGAGAAAGCAAGCTGCATTTTCAATTTTTTTAAAAAGCTCTGGCACAACGCCAGCCACTAGGCATTCAAGAGGTGTTCTGTAATCCATTCAACTGTAACATAAAGTTTTGTAAAAGGTATGCTAGCATATTCTGCACTGGCTCTGCTAATCAGTAATGTTCCATTAAATTGGCCACTGTCATATTAAAGAAAGATCTACACAGTTTGTGCCCTCTTGTAACAATAATATTTGACAATAATTATAGTGATACCAAGGTGTAGGTGGTCCAGTTGGCAAGAATAGCACAATATTTCTCTTTAATAGTGACTTGATCAAACGTGTGGGTGCTTTGTTGAGGCTTGAAGAGGACTATAATAGCTGAAATGAGATAATTTGCTGACAAAGTTGTTTCTTCTTTAGGAGAGCACATCCTTCTGTGCATGTGTGTGTGTACATGAACATTCCCCCACACAACCACCTCCCAGAGAAAATAACCCTTAAGCAACTGTGCACTGAGAATGCTGATGGGGTGGAGCACTGTGCCAGAGGGAAAAGGGAAAGCATGCCAGGCTTTGTCTGTTTGGGAAGAAGTTCAACAAACAAGGGCACAGAATTGAGGTTTCTGCCCTCGAATGAAGAAATGGTGACTGTGACATGGCAGACATAGTGCAAGGAGAAATTTTGTTTAATTCCACATGGCCACCTCTCCTAGCTCTGGACAGTCATGTTTGCCACGTGCTACAATTTCCCATACATTGATCACACAAGTACAATAAATGATACAAGCCAGAGCACTGAAATGATCACCATTTAAGAAGACAGAAAACCTCCCTATCCTCACTGCCTACAGAACACAGGAGTGAGCCACCAGCAGCAAGAGCTCCCAAGCCAGATGTCCTCCCCCCAAGCACCCAAAATTCCCTCTCCTGTGATAAACTCCTGGCTGAAGGGCCACATGATTCACTGGGGACACTGATTATTCACTGAGACAGCTCTACAGTGCAGCCCCACCAGGGGCCTGGGGACAATTCTTACCAACAGTTTAGCTCAGAACTCTTAATGGTGTTCTTGACAGACCATTGTGCGACAATGCCCCTCTGCATCCTCAGCCTGCCTTGGCATGGCTGCTGAGGCCAGTGAAAAATGGCCAAATGAGACACTACTGCTGCTGCTGGACTAAGCAGCACCCAGGAAATGGCCAGTGATGGGAGCTGGAGTTGTGGTTTTGATGTTATACAGAGGGGTGAATGTGCGTGTGCAAAATGAAAGAAGGCTCAGCTTTAAGACATAAATCTTTGAGATGACACAGGAACACAGAATGGCTGGGGTTGGCAGGAGATCATCTAGTTCAATGCCACTGCTCCAGCAGGACCAACTAGGACTGGTTGCCCAGTACACTGTTGTCAGGTTTTGAGAATAGCTGGAGACTCACAACCTCTCTGTCCAACTTACTCCAGCGCTCTACCACCCCCATTGTTAATGCTCTTGCGTGTTCAGATGGAGTTTCACACGTGCCAGTTTATCCCCATTGCCTCCGTCCTGTCTCTGGGAACATGCAAGCTGAGCCAGATGAATGATCTGTCAATTCACACTGAATTCTGGATTCATGGAAGTCTGCACGGACACAGCAATCAGCCTAATGAAGAAACCCTGTGCAATCTCTCTGAGGGGAACTGTACTTTTTCCCTTCATTTCTCTCTACCCCTTCCCAATATCCTGTCCAGTTTATCAGAAAAGCCAAGTGCAAACATTTGCAAAGACGACAACTTGAAATGCATGGAAGGAGTGAATGGGGGCTGTGGGGTGGTGATTCACTGGTACAGCATGGTAAAGATACTACCTGGATATCTGTAGAAGTGTCAGATTTTCTTCAGCTGTACATAAAAGGTGAATATAACCAATGTTTCAGACTTAAACTTGCTTAGCCAGTTCACAATCTGGAACTGAATTTGTACCATGATGATTCAATAATTTGGTAGTTTATTTTTTTTTTGTGAGAAGAATAAAAATTAGTATTCTGTCAATTTCCAGATGTTTTTGCCCCTTCTTAAGACAATAACATAACTAAAACTGACTGCCCAATTTCAATGATGCCCTGTATTTAATCCCTGGTAGCGTGTACCCACTGCCTTGAGCATTTTACAGTGCAAACCAATCGTTAGCAATCAGAAAAGAAGCCAGAGCCTGGACTAGTATTTTCCATTACACTTACTGGTGATACCTTATGAGGTTATTAAGAGACAATGCACAAGTTCCCTGTGGTTTCCCCTCCTTTTCCTCAATGTCTCTCTTGTGTACCCTTTGTGGTATTCAGAGGACACCAGTGTGCCCCAGCAGGAAAGCTGCCCCCCACACACAAAGTAATACATTATGACATTGATTCAACACAGATGCAGGGCAGGAAAACTGCTCCATGTTCCAGCCTGGTCACCAGCCCTGGGGGCCCCAGGCCAGCTGCTGATGTCCCGACCTGGTGCAGCACACCAGGCCCCATGGGCACACAGCCTGAGCTAATACAGGCACAGGCATATCTTCTGTGATTGCTCTGCTCCTCACCTTCACTTCATGATGAGAATACTTTCATTTGAGACAGTGACAAAGACTGGCAGACCCCAGAAATCACCTGTTGCAGTTTCTGCTCTGACTTTTCCTGGGGAGGATGAGAAATCTCTTATGGGGTACAGCTCATTGCTTCCCCCTCCTACCCCTTCAAATCTGGAAGGCTTCCCTGGATAACTTCCAGCAACTACCCCATATGTCAGAATATGCTTTTCTCTTTGTTCTAGAATATATTGAAAGGAACTGCCAACAGTAAATAAAATAAAAATTAAATGACTAGCAGAGAAATTAGAGAGAGACAGCAGTCGCTACTGAAGGATATTGCAAGATGGTCCCTAGGTAAAACAAACAGGCTCAGTTCTAGTTAGTCTTCAAAGATTTAAGAACCACTTTACAATACTAATATTATATGGTCACTAAAATAATTTCTGGAAAGTTTTAGATAATTTTGAGATACAAGTTATTATCCTGTCCTTGATTTTTTAATTCTCAATAACCAGGAGGTGCGAGCAGGAATATTATTAAAGCCACCTGAAAACCCACAACTGAATTTTAATTAGATGATGTTATAATTGTGTACTAATTCTGTTGATTTGTCTCTGAAACAAGAATAGAAAAAGAATATTTTGTTTAAGTTTTAGTGTTTTGATATAGTTTGGTCAGCTCAGCAACTCCAGCCCATGCTCTGTATATTATATTGAGATGAGCATAAAAACTAAGTGGACATTCATTTCCATAGGTATAGCTATAAAATAGTGTGAGAGAGATTTTAATCACATTAAATAAAGCAATTTTCCCTCTTGCAAGAAAAAACATCAACAAAACAGTCCAATATTTATAATTTGGAAGAAGTATTTGGAGAGGAACCTGTTTCAGAATAAAAAGCAGTTCTGAATTCTTGCTTCCTTAAAGGTCATACCTGCTCCAGTAGGATAACTTTAAACACATCTGATACACTATTCAAAGTAATGAGATCAGAGTTAATGGGTTCATTCACCCATCATGAAAATCTCATTTTTCCTGTTCTTAATGTGTGCTTGGAAAAAAAAAAACAACTGGATTTTTGTCATCCAAAGAGGAACTAACAGTGAGCATGACAGAATAGGCAGTTTTCACAGAGGAGCAGACAGTTTGATTTGGCCTGATTGCTCAAGGCATGAGACATCCTGCTCAGCTAAAGGATGCTGGAGCCTCCACTCATCACATCACTGGGTATCTTCTTTGCATGGGTGGTTAAGTTTCATGTGAGGGTTGGACAGCCAGCAGCCCAGGCACCCAGCAGGTGTGAAGCCTCAGCACAAGCAGGGGTGCACCCTTTATGTGCCAGCAGAACCTGCCTTTGCTGGAAAGTGAGAGCAGCTCAGCAAGTGGAAGGCAAAGCTTCTCGGGAAGTTTACACTGGTTATTTCAAAAAGAGCCAGCTGGCCACCATCACTGGGAGCTGAAGCCAACATGCAATTTAAATCAGACCACAGGCAGAGATTTATCTGTGCTCCATCTGTAATGTGGGGATGAGATCGAACTGTGCAACTTTGTGTTTGTGAGGTTTTTCCACCTTGAGACTGGGTGGAAGGCCAAAAGGGAGTGCCAAAGATTCTGTTATTATGAAAAGCCATTCAAAGATAAGCAAATGTTGATGTTAGCAAAAGCATCAACTTCCAAAGCCTTTTTAAATTCTTCTATGAAGTAAATTAATTTACATATGAAATACCCCAAATGTATTTTCTTTGGTAACAGCAAATTATCTTCCTATCAAGTAAGTACAGATTGCAGAAACCTAATTGGACTTTAACAACTTGTGAAAAATTATGGATGTTGTATTTTATACATGTAAATGTTTGATTTTGTTTAAAAAACAGTCCCCCACCAAAGAAAAAAAATCAATACATTTCATGTAAATGAAGCTAAACATAAATGTCCCTATTGTAGCCTCAATGTGTTTATGTAACACCATCGGCAGCAATGGATGCTGTGTACATATCCAACTGAGTGACATATTGTGTTAGCAAGAATCTCACAATTACAGACAATTACCTTTTTTTTTTTGCACCTGGTGCTTACAAGTATTCTTTGTTAGCTGGATTTCTTGAAGAAGGAAAGATTTTTATGTAAATCTCTAATGTCTCCTGAAGTTAAATAACACCAAAACCAAACCACCACCACCTTCCAAACCCCCAGAACAACCCAGTAGAACTACAAAAAATCACAAACAACTCTTAAACTCATGACATGGTGGTGTTTTAAATCGCACAAAAGTAAAAAAACTTCTAGGTATAAACAGCTTCTCTGTTCAGAAAGAAACAAAAAAAGGAATACTAAAATAATTCATAATTATCAGTAGTCCAAGTCTGTGAGAAATCCTTTTCCACCCAATCTTCTGCACATGTGCCCCCTGCAGCACTTTATAACAAGTCAAATTTGAGTGCACAGGTAACAGAGGAATTACCCTTGCTCTTCAGAGCATGAAAGAGGAAGGTCTGTCAGGAGATAGAGACCCTTATTCCCCAGATATTGTTACACAGAAACAGCAGCAGACCCAACACCCTGGCTGAATAATAATTTCTATTATTAAGGAAACTTGTGATATTTTTTGAAAGGCTGCAGCACTTCCACCACTTAAGGTAAAATGCTAATAGTTGACAATGACAAAATACCTATGATTAGAGACATGCTCTTTGCTCAGCCTCTCTATTCCTCTTTCAGTTTGGATAAGTTATTAACTTCTGAACTTCCTTTAAAGCATGTGCAACATTCTAGAAATTTTATGTGTTCAGCCAAAACCCTAACAAACATTGCAGTGTTAGGCTCATGCCTCTGCCAAAGCATCAGCAGTGCCACATGTTAAACTGGGAACACAAGGACACTGATGCAGCAGAGAAATAGAGTAAGAAATACAGAATGTCTCCTCGCTCCCAGAGCTCACCCCTGATCACTCTGACACAGCTGGGCCTGCAGGCTGTACTCCTGTTATGATGCAGTTTTCTCTCTCCCACCCCTCCAACAAAATTTCCTTTGGATTTCCTCAGTGAGCATCCAATACTAGACCCCAATACCAGAAACTAATGGGTTCCTTCAGAATCTCAGCTTCTTCTACTGCAAACCAATTTCAGTTTAATTGAACTAATTGTAACTCAATAGAATACTCTCTCTTTGGAAAAGTAGAGAATTGCATACACAAAAGTATATTTAAAATAACCTTTCCAAAGTTAGTTTAGGTACTTGAAATGCACAAAGTGGCAGATCAGTCTGGCACTTGACCTCAACTCAGCCCTCTTGCATGTACAGGGTATGATGCAGTCTTTAATTATACGGTTACATAATTATATTTCCACAGAAACCCAGATTTCTTCAGTGGAGTGGGATATAGAATGAAAGCATATGGCTTTAAAAATGTATTTATGGTAATTTAAAGAGATTAAAAAACAACCAGTACTGAAAAGATCATTTATCTCAGCAGTAGCAGATGGGGCTCCTGCTGAGATCAGGACTTCATTGTGCTCTGCTCCGTACATGCACATTAGATCAGACAGCAGTTGTTCCAAAGACTTTACAATCTAAGTAGGGCAGTCAGGCAAAACTACAGGAAAAAGAATTATTTCCTTCATGTTACTAAGGGAGAAGTGGACACACTGAAGCACAAATAAGTTAAAGCAAGGTCAAGTGACTGAATCCAGCTTTGCTAAGGTGAAACCAATTTTAACCCATTACTACTGGCCTCCTGATCTTATTACTGGTCTGTAAGAGGACTACAGTTCTAGGCATTCGCAGATTGAGAGGTTGGGAAGTGTTATTACCATGAGCTAGGTTAGTCATAGTAGTTTCCCATTATTCCAGATGTCTCTAAGTATCTGAAGGGAGGTGTCAGAGGATGGCGCTAAACTCTGATCGCTGGTGACAAGCAACGAGAGAAGAGGAAATGGGCAGAAACTGATGCACAGGAAATTCCACCTCAGCACGAGGAAGGATTTCTTCACTGTGCAGTGACCACACATGGGAACAGAGTGTCCAGAGAGGCTGCGGAATCTCCCTCGCTGGAGATATTCCAGAACTGTCTGGACACAATCCTGTGCTGTGTGCACTGGGATGGCCCTGCCTGAGCAGGGAGGTGGGACCAGACTCGCCCCCTGTGGTCCCTTCCAGCCTGGCCACTTCTGTGATATCTGCTGTACTTGTTTACCAGTATTACAGCTACAACAGTTTTGCTTTTCCCTTCATGGTCAAGTCAAGCCAAGCTGCTCATTAACCGTGCCCTAGTAGATAATTTTGTTTTATAAAATTAAAAATTATCAACTAATATTTCCTCCTAAGAAAAAAAAGTTCAGAAATGGATTCATAAAATAAACTAAGTTAGGCAGCCTTAGAATTAGTAACTAACTGGGTAGGTATGTTACACAAGTGTGACATGTTTTAATTGAATGTACAAGTTCTTAGCAAAAGAGAGACAAAGCCCTACTAACAGAGTGCTGAAGGTCAGGGCTAGGGATAATTTGTCTCTTCTAGAATCAATAGTGCCTAATAAAAAACATGCAGTGGTCTAGACCTAGTACAGTGGACTCAAAAATTTTAAGATCTGAAAAAAATCTGATGAGACAGGATCACTGAAGTTTTGCTTATCCAGGAAAAGGTTTGTCAAAGAACAGAGATTTCCTTTAGGCTAGTAAAACCCTCCAGCTGACAACTCCTAGACAGCGTGCCAAAAGATTTCTTAGTCCTCCTTTGTCTGCTTTCTCTCACCCAAATATGCTGCAGAATAGTTAGTTAAACGGAGTTCTTTGGAAAGGTGCAAAATCTTAGGGAAGATTTTGAACAGAAAACCAGTTCATAATGTAGTGTTATTTCAAAAGAATATCATGCAGTATTACAGAAATACAGTGTATTTCTTCTTCTTTGGGAAAGCTAGAGCAAATATATTTTTATTACATGGGTGTGTGTGTGTACAAGGTAAAGTAGTAAGATATAACACATTATTAAATTCAATTAGTATGGTTAAAAAAAGTTTTGTACCACAGATCTCACATTTCCTTTACTGATATGAATTAAAAAAAAAATCATCTATAAGACAACATAAACAGCTGCAGTGCTTTTCAGGCCTCAGTGATACAGGTAATATAGAGAATATAGCTAAACTCATTTGCTGAAGCAGGAGAATCAGTCTCTCATATTCTGCATGACATACTTGAAGAAATCTTGCCATTGTAATATTCTATAATTTGTAAACGTTACTACATATTTCAAAAGAGAAAACCTGGTTCAGTGCATAAGGAAAGCCTTTATTCTGAATAGATTTACTCAGACTTTTTCTAATCATCTCTATCAGGCCTTGACTCAGAAAGAGCATTCCTAATATGAATGTCTTAATGAAACTGTTAGAAAATTCAGGGTCAAGCCTTTGAATCTACAAGGCAATCTTGAAGCCCAACTCTGCTTCTTTCTCTCCAGCTCTTTGTTATAGTTTACGGCAGTGGAAGGGGAAATCTTTTATGCTTACTCTGAACAGCTCTGAAAATGAGACTAGCTGGTTTAAATAGAATAGGAAAGGGTGTGGGCAATGTAGAAATTCCCAGTGTTGGAAAGATCCCAGCATTTATAGGATGGATACATAAAATTGGTACTTCTGGTGCAAAGTGTTGCAATCAAAAGCAGATTTAAGAAGGCAAGAAATTGACAAAACAATGTCTGATGTCTTGCAGTTGATACACAAAGCAAGATTAATGTACAAGAAGCAGAAAAGGCAGCCACAATTATGATGAATGTATTTCAAAAGCCTTCCAAAACTGAGTCATCTTGAAGCAGCATTAAAACAAACAAACAAAAAAACCCCTCTCACTACCAAATTAAGTCTCTTATCTGTCTTTTTATATGTTTAAAAAAACGGAGCCTGGAACTCTTGCAATAAGAGGCCTCCATTGTTACAACAGGAGTTGTAACCGTTTTATTTCTACATAAAATTGCTGGGCTGTACATGTCCATAAAATATTAGAAAATACTGTTCAATAGCTAAAAGTTGCAGAGCATTACAGCTGATACAATTACATACTACTGTTATGCACAATAAAGTTATGTTCTACGAGATATTCCTGAACAAGAGTGTTTGAGCCTGTCCCTCAAAACTGAGTCCTCAATGCAAGCTTGAAAATTTTAGCAAGAAAAACACGAACAAAGCCTTCCAGAGGAAACAGATACACCCCGTCTGAAAAAGTTAGTAACATTATTGTACACAGGTGGTTAATTTCCCATCACATAAACAGAAAAGATAGCACATTCTACTTGCAGAGCAACACAGTCATCGTCTTCAAGTAATTTGGGACTAAACTTAGTTACATTTACCTATCACAGTGAAGCCAACATCATCATGGTACTACTTTGGTTTTTACTCTGAAATTTCTGCTGATTAAAAAACTTGAAAGACTATATTTAGTTTTCTCATAAGCTTATGTCTTTCAGATTAAAAAAAACCCAACAAAACTCCTTATGATTCACACGCATTTGATTCAGAACTATGTTACTCTTTAGCAGGTAATTAGATGTAAAACAATAAAGACTGCTCATCTGGCTGAAGTGAGGAAAATATTATCCTGAAAAAAAGCATGATGAGCTCCTTGAGTAGCAGTACTGGATACGAGTAGAGAAAGTCAGCTTTGCAAAAAGAAGCAGAGACACAGTATCATCATGATGTGCAGTTAAATATTTAAGATAAAGAAATCAACATGCATAATCTATTAGACTGAATATGAATAAAAAAGAACTCTTTAACTTTTATAACTTTTGCTCACTAGGTAACTCCCAGCACATACAGTCTCCTTTACACTGTATTTAGTCCATATCTGTACCACAGGTCTACGTTGCTTTGATCAGCCTCTCTATGAGCCAAATGTTTCAAATGGTTTTCAAAGGAACACATCTGCTCACAGAAACAGTCACATCTCATGCTCTGATGAGGACAGTGGTGCTGTTAGAGCCAGCAAGTGGCAATCCACAGCTGGTGCCAGGAACTCTCCCTTGGGGTGGTCACACCAACTCTGAAATAGATCTGTTTGTTTTGAGAGAAGTTGGGGAGGTGGGGGGCTGATGCAGCAAACCAGAGAAGATGATGTGGGTTAATTTCTGATGCCTCAATCCACATTAGCTACGCCAACCATAAAACCAAATGAAGTGAACCTTACCTTTAGGGTATCTTTTTTTGGTCAGTTTTACATCCTGCTCCATTTGTACAATGAGATTATATTCACTCAGCAATGTTTTGATAGTTATGCTAGTTTATATAATTGCTGGCCTTAGCTGTTCATTTCTGCCCCTGTGTTACCCCTCTTTCATGCCAGCACCATCATTTCTGCAGCTGATTTTCTCAGTTCACTTTACTGTGCAATCTGGCTCGTAGTTAGCAAGAGAAAATGTGGGGTTTTTTCCATGAACCAGTTTCCTGAACTTGTTCACTATGAATATGCAAAGAAGGAAAATACTTCTGAATGCCTAAATTCTTCATGACTGCTAAGGGAAAGAAAAGCTTTTCTAGTATTATCCCCCAGGAAATACTCCATATTCAAAGTAATAGCCAGCCTGCAGAACTGACTCCTGATACACTACTGCCCTTAAAAGGCACACCAAAATTTCCCCAGAGCAGACCCATCTAAAGGGGTAATGGTTATCACACCACTTACAAGTGGAGCAGAGCCCACACTGTGCAGGAAAAGACCAGAGCCTCAGTGGAGCTGAGTGAGCCACACAGAATATGATGGGACATCTCGATTTGTACCAGTCCTAAATCCAAGCCTGTAAAAGGGAAGGGAAAGGTTTATTCTTGGCTGGTTCTAACTTCTATCTGCACGAGATTTCTCAAGTCTAAGAAGAGCCAGCTAAGCAGTGAAACATGACAAAATGCCTAATTCCAAGGCTAGCATTGCTAACCCACCAGCAGAGCACTAGTGAAAACAATCTGCTACAGTTGGCTGTGTATTCAACCTAATATTTGGAAGACAGCATGCAGGAGGACTTCAACAGGAATAAGCCCTTTCTGATCTTTGCCTGTATATCATCCCTTGCCTCAACTCTTAAAGATCTAATTTCTCCTGGTAACATAGCTTAAAAACATGAGTGCAATAAGGCAGTGTTTTCCTTAAACTAAAATTAATTTTAAAAACCAATTTTTTGTATATAAAGTCTAGGTAGATTTATTTTTCTATTGAAAATTAAAGTTTACTTTTGGCAGATGATGAGGGAGAAATGGGTCAGAGGAAAGCAAAGACATATTCTACCCCTGATTTCTTTTGTCCGGTCATCTTTCCTCCATTTGCCAGAAATTACAAAGCAATTGAGTTCAAAGGCAGCACACATTGTGAGTCAGAGACTGGATTTGCAGCGTGTTTATGTTGGATATATTTGGATGATGGTTGTAGTGAGCGCTGTGGCCCCACAGCGGAGACAAACATGCCCACACTTCCACCAGCAGCCTGATGGAACAGGAATTCCTCACCGGGTGCGACTCCCTTACACCCGGCATATTCGGAAAGAAGCACTTTCATATTGGCAGAACAGATTCCTCATTAGTGCTTTTGTCTTCTTAAAACACGAGACCTGTGCCAGAGTCTGCAGTGCTGTGTGTACTCGGAGCCGTCTCAGGCGGTGGGGCACGGGGCCGCGGGCCGGGCCATGGGGCTGCAGAGCTCCTGTCCCCATTGCTGCCCCATCTGTGCCGGACGGGCTGATGGCTGCAGAGCTCCTGTCCCCACTGGTGCCCCCCGGCTGCCGCTGCACAGCCCCGGCTCCGGGCTCAGCAAGGGCCCGGGGCAGCGGTGTGGCAGCGGGCTGTGCCAGCGTGCGATTAAAGCAGACTAACAGGGAGCCTCGCCCTGCTCCCCGCCCCTGGCATGCACCTCTGAGCCAAACCTTGCACTTCTCTAACCCCACAGTGAACCTGCTCAGAGCACTACACTGGCAGAAACCTCACCCTACCAAACGAACCAACAAAAACTTGACAACGTTTCTGCCAGATTTCCTCCCTCCACCACTTGAGCCAAGTGCTGGTGCTGCAGCAGCCAGCCAAGGAGCAAGGAATGCAATGTCCTAACCCTTCGCTGAGTCCCGTTCTGATAGCACCCATCACTGGATCATCTTGGTTAACGTGTCTAATTACATCCTGACAGACACAGACATTCTTCATAGCCTGCTGTAGGCCTTAACAAGGGCACACACAAACATAGCCTTGAAAAAGCTGCCCTGACAAGACTTAAATATATAAAGGACAAATCTGGCAGATAAGCTCTGCGCTCCCTTTCTAAGCAGGAGGGAAACCCAAGTTCTTTTAAATAAGAGGATTGAAAATAGAGGAGGCACTCATATATGAAAACAGATGCTATGGCAAAGCCATTTTAAAAAGCTTTAAAATTTTCAATTTTTACAATTGTGTTTGTGCCCCAAGGATGCCTGAGAGAAACAAGAGAAAACACAGATGCAAAGAAAGCAATAGTCAGAAGTGCCACCCCAGGGAAGGGCAGGGAGGAAGGGCTCTGTAACATGAAAGCAGATGAAGAAGGGAATAAGGAAGCTGAGAGCACAAGAATACCCATTTGGGGCACAAGACACTGTCTTTAGTTTTGGTCTATGAACAGACACACACGGTGTGCACACAGAATGCTTCCCTTCTCCATTTAAAAGGCATGCTTAGGTCAGGAGCTCTCTCTGGGCTAATTGCTTGAGCCTGAAATGGCGCTGCTGGTGTCTGGGAAACTGTTTTTATTTATTATAAGCCTGTCTATTCCCCAGGCTGTAGCAGCACAGACTCCACAGGCAGGATCAGACCTTTCAGAAGGGGATGTCATGCTGCAGTGCCAGGCAACCGATGCCACTGCCTCCTCTGCTTGTCATCCAAGGAAAGCTAAGGCTCTTGTTTCAATTATTTTTCATGCAAGCTGCTTGTGCTAACCAGCTGCCATTATTTCAAATGGAAAATGTGGTTGGCAGAACAGGTTAGCAACTTGTGTTGTTCTGTTTCTAACTGGTATCATGTTATCACATGCTAATGCCTGCAAATGTGCATGCAAAGGCACCTTATGCCAAAACACTGTATTAACCTTTGAATTCCTGCATGGTAGCAGTACTTAAAAAAAAAAAAAGCTTCTCTTTTTCTTCATAAAAGAAAGAAGAAAAAAAAATTAGTGTGGGGCAAAATCCTCCACTTGTAAGGTTTTTCTTTTCTACCCTGACAATTTTGGTGTGTGAACTATAGTAGCTTTTGTATTGAAAACTGGCCGCTCCCTAACTGATGAGCTCACTTCTGTTTGCATTCTGAAGAGACATTAGGACAAAAACTCAGTAACAACAAATCAGTGCTTCACTGAATAAAAGCGAGCAGTGGTGATTTATGTCAGCTAAGAGTCAAGATTCATCCTGCTTAAAGACACAGCTTGTTCTAGTAAGGAACCTCCCTCAGTTGACAGGAGAGGGATGAAGCAGCACTCAACAAGGTCAAAGGGCAGGTGGGGAACCACAGATATTTCCAAATGTACTGAGAAAACAAAGCCCCACCACTGGACTTGAAAGAGGTGTTGTAAAGAAATCCTTGATTATACCAGTACAGTCCTATACATTTTCCAAGAGGAGACTCACACAGGCCAGGGCACATTTGATTACTTCATGGTGGGAGTGTGAAAACACATGTCCAGGAGCAGCAGCAAAAGCATAGCTCCTCGGACAGCAAAACACCTTCTGGAGTTCCCTGGTACTGGTGGAGTGAGCAGTGCAGGGTGGAGTGACTGCAGCTTTCTACATTTACTGAAGAGGTGCAGTGCTTTTTCCCCTGCAGGGGGGAAGGAATAGGTGGAATCATCAGCTGTCTGCTACCCCTTCCCTTTGGAAGTCACACCGTGTTATCAGCTCCATCCCTCCCCTTCCCAAAATGCATATGCTGCAGTTTGTACAGATGCCATGTTGTTCATGGCTTAAGACCTTGGGGGAAACAATACACTCACTTCTGTTCAACTGGTATTAACTCTGTGTGCTCATTGCACTCTAAGAGTCCTTTCCTGGATCAGTGATGCCATTACTGCAAATATCAGTAGAACTACAACAGACTCTATCGTTCTTTCCTGCATCTGAATTTCATCTTGGATTGGTTGGTGCAACTTTTTCCAGCAGGCCACAGCTAGCTCCCATTGTTTTACTCAATACATTTATATTGGTATTTCTAAGTGTTTCAGGATAGCAAAAACTTGTTTGCTTTTATTTCATCCTCCTCTTACTTATGGATGCAGTCATAGGTTTAAATGTGCTATAGCTCACAGATGACAGCTGTGTAGGTTTCTTTTCCAGTATTCTAAAAATTACAGTTTGCCTTTCACAATTCCTACTACATGCCACTCCTACTGCTCAGTTGTTAGGCAGCAAAGCACATAAAAAAAACCAGAAGAGAATTAGAGGGTGCCAATTCACTTTAAAACAGAAAAAGCCACTGAAAAGCCACACAATTTAATTCTGATTCAGAAAAGATCACATTCATACCTGATTTGCTACATGTGCAAGGACTCTGAACCCACACCATAAGTCAATATTTCCCTGCCATTCTTGTAGGGAAATACCATGACACACTGTCAGGCAGTCATGGTAAATGTATCTCTTTGAAAAGTTAGTTTCTTTGCAAGTAGTTTCCAACTAAAAAAAAAAAAAAAAATCTAAGAATTTTGCATATCCCCCCACATTCTAGGAACGTTTTGTTTTATTTGACAGTTAGTTAATAATTATTCAAGTCTGACATAATGAAAATTAATGTTATTCCATAGTATAAATTATCTTCAGGGGTCAGGTGAGAAAAGAGGATATAATCATGTCTTTGAAATATACAGTTTATCATTCCAAGTTAGAACAAAACCACAACAATTAAAAAAAAGAGAGAGTTCTCAGAGTAACAATTTTACCTCCTGACTGATAATTCGCTTTTAAGACCTCTGCACTTTCTGCTTTATGAATGATCTGCTGAATGGCCTTGTACAAGTCACTTATCCTCTTTATGCCTCAGAGCAGATACAGCTGAGAGAGATACACGCTAGCTATAACCATGTGTCATCATGCCAGGGCAATGCAGTGTGTCAACCTAACTATTATCTTATTCTACCTACATGGGGTGCATCCATGCAGATTTTGCTTACCTAGACAAGTCTCCCATTTGCAATTTGTAAAAAATAGGGTAAGGAACATATATTGCAACTGCTCAAAGTTTAGAGAAATAACCCCTCTCTCCCTGCCCTAAACAACAACAAATCATTTTTTCTTCCTTTTTTTGTGACTGCGGTTCTTGGAAGCAGAGCTGCATACATGATGCAGCTAAAGGCAATGGGTAGCTGTTTTCAAATATCTGAGGTACTGCTTTCAGCTGCATAAGGTGTGTTGTGCTCTCCTGTTCCATGACAGCAAGAAAATTCAATGCCTGTTTTTATGCAAGAGCAGAGAGATGTGATTGAAATGGCAAATACACTCTAAAAAGAACAGCCACATCCAAGGAGAGCAGGGGGCACAAGTGTGTGGGCAGCAGCCCTGGGGGTAGGTGCCTGAGAGTTAAATTACATTTTGAGGTGCGTTTATTGTTAGCTGCCTCTGAGATTGTCGAGTTGCTACAACTCTGGTTGCTGCAGCCAAAATGCACCCTGCAGTTATGATGCTTCCCTTCTGAGGAAACTGCAGGTTCAGATGAGCTTTCTTGCCTGACTGAAGACCTTTCCTGCTAACTACAGATCTATATGTGTGTTATCAATTGTGCCACCCTGGAAGCACTTAATCTGTTAACAGCAGAATGTTAGAGGATATTACTGCACACAAATGCAAAGTCAGAAAGATTATATTAAGCACACATTAGGATACCTGACATTAACTACAGCATGTTTACACGGTATATCCCCCCACAGCTTTAAATGCCTTTGCTGAAGTGGCAGGTTTCCATTCCACAGTCACCTGAAAGAGATGTGAGCAGGAGGAAACTCTTGAAGCTGCAGCTCTGTGCTAGCCATATGTTACTTGCAGATGCAGAATACTTACCTATTAAAATTCAGAGCAGCTGTGTTCAATGATAAAATGATAACTAGTATCAGCTCTTTCTCCAGGGAGCTGAGCCACCATCATCGTAAGGGAAAAACACTGAATTGTTTCCAGTGAACTGGATGGAAAGTCATAGACAGCCAAAGGAAGGACACAGAATCCCAGGAACTGGTTTTTTTTGCAGCATTTATTCAGGTCAGCTCATGAGGTGAGGAATCCTTAAAGGACCTGCACACTCCACAAAATCAGACTGATTCTAGTATATCCTTATCCTTAGTATATTCCTTCACTCTCTGTGCATGGGAAGCTCTCTTTTAAAGTTGCCATTCCTATTAGAAGCACTTTTTATAATCTTATCCTTCTAGGTTCAGCCTCAGCTCAGCACCCACTATTTAACTGGCAGTTGATCCTCTGTAGCTGTGTGAGCAGCCAACAAAGGTCTTCCCACTTTTTATCTGCTGCTCTTTATTACAAGTGGAGCTGAAAAATGAGATGACACATCAAAAGGATTTGGTCTGGATTTCAAATTTCATAGTATTCAGGGTTTTGTTGATTCCCTCATTTTGGATTCAGACCACTTAAAAAGTCAGTCACCAATAGCTCATTTCACCTCCAGATATCAAGTTCCCTCACACAAACTCACACTATGTCTGGCTACACAGTCCTCACCATTTTACTCTGAATTGCCTCTCACATGCTGCCCCTCACCCTGGTGACAAGTCTCTGGTAGCATTTGACAGTGATGTTCACCATTCACCCTTACTTTGCTCTCACAATTGCCCTTTCCACCGTGGCAACAAGAGGGTGTTGCAGGGGCCAGCTGACCCTTTTGTTCTGGGCTGCATGCCCTCCACACCTCTGATCCATCTTCTCTTGAGAGATATTGTTTTAATTAGGGATTCAAATCCATTAGTGGAAGGAGGCTAGGGACATAATGCATCTTCAATGTTTCTTTTTGTGAACACTTATTTTTCCTTTTCTCTTGTAATTCTTGAATTTACTTTAATTAAGCCCTGGAACAAAATCACTCAGGCTTACACAGCAAGTGTGAATGGTGTTCTCGAGACTAAAGTACAGCCAGTAAAGCCACAAGCATACACCCCAGTGAGCACGTGTGTCAGCCTCCTGCCAGTGTGGCATGGGCTGTCAGGGTTGGAGGAGTAAGCAACAAACTCCTTTTTTCATGGCACTGCACTCTTTCCTCTGAGAATTCTGGTGATTTTCTTATTTCTGCCCCTTTGGGGCAGTGAGTCCAGAAAGGGGTGGCAAGAAGGCAGAATTAATCCTCAGATTTTCTCCCTGCTTTGGGCACAGCAATCTACACTGTTCCAGTGCACAGAACACTTCCATTTAGTTTTCTCCAAGCTCTCCTGCTGGGGGAGATTTCTCTGCTTGCATCTCACTGTGAGCTCCAGATCCAACGATGCCCTCAATCAGTGCCTGGGATCATTAAGTCATGATCAACATGATTTTGATCAGTGCTTAATCAACTGAAAATCTAAGATCTTGGAAGGGAAAGATTTCCCCCACATGCTGTGCTTTTGCATAAATGTGAAAGGCTTCAAGAAACACAGCTAGGGATGAATGGCTGCAGTATATACAAATGTCTGTTCTCACAGATATATTTTATATGCAGGGCTGTTGCTTTTTAAAATTCTCTTCTCATGTCAGAGTAGGAGGCTTAGAAGCCTTTCTTCATTTAAATAGGTGTTGTTCCACCAGATTTCTATATGATAACCTAGCCCTCTGCCTCTTGATAGTACCACTCCAACCAAAATGTGAAGATGACACACCATCCTCTGCATCTCTTTATAGAATGATAGCTTCATTCACTAGTTTTAGCTGAAAGCTGGTGTGGTCAGGAACCTTGCTTCACTGGTCAGTCAGTACCTGCCAGTAATTTAGGAGTAATCTGTGACTGGGAATAATGACAGTTTTTCTCCATCATGGATTCAGTGGAATTGCAGCATGGCAGTGGCCAGCAAAGATGTTTCAGAGCAAATCACGGCCATCACAAATGGCAGAAACTCTACCAGAGCCCCAATGCTATCACAACCACAAGCTCCTAACAATTCTTACACTTGAAGGCAGTTCAAGCATCCTATGACAGTTTTGTGCTATAATTCACTAATGTTTTGTGGCTGTAATTATGGAAGTCAACAACCTTTCCTTCATACAAATATAGACCCTTAAGATGTTGTCCATGCCTACTAAACTTACTTCCCTCAAGACCTAAGTATTCTTTATTTTTAACCTGGAGACATCCCCAGTTTTCATTCTTGTAACTGCTCTCTACAATTTGTTCTGTCCCCTCAGAAGTTTCCAACCTCCATACTATTTCACTTAACTCCCACCCTCTCCTTGTAAATCAGGAACATTTTGAGAAGCTTATCTTTCTTCCTTGGTCTTGTGCCAACACACAACCTGAAAATTCCATGGTTTTTTGGTTTTCACAGCAAGTTTTATCACTTCACTCAGCCCTTACCAAACAAATTAGCAGTGCAAGAAAATCTTCATTTGTGCCTTCTGAGACAGGGTTCAGTACTGTTGTCTGTACAAAGAGTCTGTACAGAAAAGCCATAAAAAAGCAAGACAGAAGGAACCAACATGTGCATTTAAAACCAGGGAAGCAATGAAAAGGCTAATGAAATAAATAGCTATGACTATCAGTACAGAATCTGACCAATTTTTATATTCAGCATTTGCTTCATGTATTCTTAAAAAAAGGTATTAATTTCTAATCATCTGAGCAAACTCCATTAGCTGCTAAACAGTATGTTCACGAGGTCTTTTGCCTTGCAAGCTTAGTAATGTTCCCTCCTTCTCACAACCCTGAAAAATGAAACCTGAGAAATTGCAGACTTTTATATGTTACTGAATCACATCAGAGGCAGAAGCAAATGCATCTCCCCTCTGAACAAAGTTGTAATAACTAGAAGAAACTGTACAGAATTTAAAACTAACATCTGCAAGAACAGGCCATTTTTATTTTGTTAAATGTATGGGAACTGTTGGTTTTGGTTTTATTGTTGTCATCATTTTTTAAAGCAGGTTCCATGTAGAGAATTCTTATTTCCTTTTGAGGCGTAGCTAATCCAAAAGTTAAACTTAGAGGGCACAGCATGCCAGGGAAGATGGAACAGTAGCCTTGCTAAGACCACAGTTACACAGAAGGAATATGAGAAGATGGAGAAATGGGAAACTCACTGATGATTTCCATTTGCTTTCTCTTTCTCAGGGATCATCACAGAAGATAGTGGTGGAGATGGATACATTTTAAAAATCATAAATGTAAGGTGCAATGAGGCAGCAATCCACAGTTGCAGTACATAATAACACCAAACAAAGAAAACATAAGTATAATATAAATTCCTATGCAACCAGTGAAGATGGAAAATATTAAAACTGTAAATGGGACAAAGAGTAGAAGAATATGGATTACATACATCATTAATGTGCAGTAAAACTAGTTTTTCATATCAGTTAAAATGAAGTTGATTTTCTCCAATTGCCATTCTGATTTTGTGTGTAAATTGTTAGCAGTAGCAATTGCTGCTTTAAAAAAAAACAAAACAGCTCTCCCCTCTTCCCCAAAAGGCAAAAACAAACAAAAAAATCCAAACTAGCAAATCTCAACAACCAAAACAAAAAAACCCCAAAGGTTACCCCAACCTCCCACAAAATACTGTTTTAGCATGCTCCCATAGAATAGTCAAGCTTCATGATTAGAAATACAGCCTTTACTTTTGATTATGATCTTTTTCTCTTTCGTAAAGTGCATAGAAGGCACTTAGAGTCATGGGAAGGAGATAAAAAGAACAAATCAACTATTGGTTGTTTCAGAGATCTCTGGATGTAGTCAAAAGATCTTGCAGTTCAGACACAGAGGAGTTTAGAGGTGAATGCTTTATTTGCTCCTGGACATAGTCTGGATTGTTTGGGAGCAGAAATTTATTACTGGCAGTGAGGATGCAGCTGATTTTCCATCACCTGGTACTACTGGGCAGTGGAAGGGTCACAAGCAAATAAAAGCTTTCTGGTCTGCCACATCTCAGGTGAGTTAACACCAACACGAGCACGTGGAATTTCATGTTTTGAAGAAGATCAACAGCTTTGTGGCCTCCCCTAGCCCTGCATCGCCACTTCCCTGCTTGCAGGGCAATAATGAAACAATGCTTCATTATCACCTAGGGTGAGGAGCAGAGGCTGAGAGAGTAAGGGAGACCCATTTTATGAAACTGGGAAGCTACACACTCTGAGAACAGGATGAAGCATGAATGACTTTGTTTTCCTTTTAAGAAGGAGCTAAATTCTTTCATAAAGAACATTTGCATCAGCCAGCAGTAATAAACTCCCAGGCCTCCATGCATTGCTGACACTGTCCTTACCCCTTTAATCAATGGGCCACACTCCAGATCCTCTGAGGGAAGGAGAACACATTTGGAGAAAGGCACAGGGGCCTTGAGCCATATGACAGAGCCTGTATACTCAGCAGTAGGTGCCAAAGCTGCTGACAAGTGTCTAGGCAGGACAGAGAGCTCTGCCCCCTAAACAGATCTAAGTAACAAGTCTGATGTTTCACAATTTCCAGCCTGCAAGAACATCTGTTGCTAAACACTCTGACTCCACAAGTTCGGAGAGGAGAATTTAGAAAGGAAGTAAATGGGCACTAATATAATTGAAATCCAAAGGCACATTGGATTAACATTAGTGTTAGTCTTGTATGTAACACCAAAGTGTTTTCACATTACACTTTGCACAAGTGAAATCCATCTTGCATCACAGCAGAGCTGTTTGAGCTGGTGGGCACAGATGCCAAGTTAACACAAGCACCAAAATGCACAGTTGCAGCAGAACTGTTGCATGAACACTGCAGGCAATATCTGCAAACAGTGAGGCTAATGGCAAGTTTCTCGCCAATAGGAAAGAGCTTTTTGTCTGCATGCTAGTATTTGTAAGGCTTATGATCAGCAGAAGATGCAGTATCAGTGATGAACCCCTTATTTTGTGTGTTCTGGACTTTCTTTTGCACCATGAACCCTTATGGCTCAAGGTCTGGACAGCTGTACCATCCTGGTGTCCACTCTTGCAGACATATCCCAAAGAGGTGACCCAAGATTAGCTCCCCCATCAGGGTTAGTACCATATGACTCAGTAATAGATCAGCACTTCTATCAATATGTATATTTCAACTCATAACATTATTATTAAAAGTATGAGATCACCAATAAAATGAGAGAGATTTATTCTTTCACTAAGACTTTAGCCAGTGTTATCTTAATCTGTGGTCAACAACCTTTTTTTACTCACTTGCAGTATCACTCATTTCACAAGTTCTACACTGCTAGAGCACATTGTGCTTCTACTGGTGTCTGTAACATTAAAAAAAAAAAAAAGCAACACAAATCTACACATCCAACCTTTACCTCTGCTTGTTTTGCAAGCAGAAAAAGCTTGCATCTACCCCCAGTGAAGTGCATCCACCTCACAGAGGGCAAACAGCAACAGCTCAACAACTGTTTATGGCTAAGCAACAGTTCAAGATGAGATTTGTAGAAACCTTGACTCTCTGCCACCTCCCAGTTTACTCAGCTTGATTTCTCTCATGTTTCAAATAAAAAAAGACATATGAAAACATAAAGTATTCCACAATAAGCTTCACAGCAAAATATATCACTGGGCACCAAATAAAACAAAAACCAATACAAACAGTTTGGTAAGACAGATAGAAATCAGATTACTTACAGCCCTAGCAGCCTTCCATCATCTTCTACACAGAGTGCTTCCCAATTAGAGCTATATATTTTAGTAAACTTTGTTGTTGTAAAAATGAGGACAACAAAAAAAAAGGGGGCACAGAAATCTGTTTAGGATTAACCCCTACCTTTGAGGCTGTGGTTACAAAAGTATTCTGACTCCCTACCTCACACTACTGGTCCCTGGAGAGCAAATGAGCTGTGTCATCTTTCTCACATGCAGGGCAAGTTCACAACATCTGGCTAAGCAAAAAGATATTCCCCCACCAGAACCTCATCACGTAAAGCAAAGATCCTGCAATTAAGCCAATCTGTTTTACCTCACTACAGCTGTAGCTCAGCCCCACTGTTATAACCCCTTCCTGTTTGTATTCTTTGTGTGGCTCTTTTTATACAATGTAAATATACGTTTTATAGTCAATGAATAAAGCTATTTTTGAGAAGGGATTGGATCAGTTTTGGAGAGTCAGAGAAATGTAAAACAAGCACAGAGGCTGAAAAATTGAAATTACATATCAAAGCATACCTTAGAGGGGCACCCTCAAGGTTGTAAAGCCAAGTACTTTAAAAGCTACAAAATACTAAAATTAAATTTGTTTATGTAACTTTTTTTGGGTCCTTTTGTGGATATATGGTATAATAAAATCCTAAAAAGTGATCACATGCAATGGATTCTTCTGAACTCTCTCACTTTCCTTGCATGAAATAGACAATGTTCACTTAACAAGAAGCTATTCAATCTTTTGCAGTTTTGTTTGTTTGTTTTTTATTTTTGAATTATTTTACTCAGTATTTGGCCCATGCCTTACACCCAGCATAACAGTATACTTCTGTTGTAAGAACAGAAGTATTAATTTTTTCATGGTCTATTTTATGCTGTGTATTACACTGGCATCCAGCTGTCCCAGAGGCAAAGATGATTTTAACACGTCCCTGGTATGAGATTGGAATGAGCCAGACTGCAAATGCAAAAGTGGGTTAAAAACTGGTAAAGTAAAAAATGCCCTGTACTTTTTGGTGTCTGGTTCAAGATATATACATACCGATTTTTTTTATTCTCTTCTCTTCTCTCAATGACTGTTTACATGTGTTAAAACAGAAGGAAGGTAATAAGAAGCCCATTTAACCATGGAATACTGAAAGGGAAGTTTCAAAGGAGCCAAATGTTATTGTTCCATCACTCTTGTTTTGTGAACAGAGGAAGAAAGTTTAAATGCTGATTTAGGAAAACTAGTGCAAGCTTCTCTGGGGACATCACCATAACAGTGCAGTGTTCTTCAGTATTTTTATTACTCCTGCAACATTCTTGGTCATTCACACTTCAGCCTTTATTTCAGACCAGGAAGGAAAGTTCAAATTGCTCTAGTGATTTCCATAACCAAAATACATTTTCAAAAATAATGCATGATTGAACTAGATTGATGTGACTCTGCATGAACCCTGCAAGATTTACTTTCAGAAATCTCCTCTTTGATCAGTTGCTAGATTCCCACAAACTACTCAAAGTAAGCAGTTCCACTTTTTGTTTTTATCATTACTGCCTTACTCAATTCTACCTGAGCTTATAGTTTCTTTATTCTCTTCTTAAAGCCAGTTTCTGAGATGAGACTGTAGTCAATACATCAATCACAAGTTCCCTGTTCCAACTTCCTTTGGAGTAAGTGTCACTGGAAGCTCCAGCCTCATGTGATCAGCACCTCAGGTCAGCACTGCATTATACACTGCACACTGGTACATTTCAGTTCAGCCAAAGTATTTAAGACTTGTGTTTGACAGAGCCCTTGATAAATGAGTCTCCTCCAGAAGCAGCACAGTAAAAATCAGAGCACCAGCTGAACATAAAAGCTGCTGGTAAGGTAGGAGATTGCAGAGGCTTCTGGGGATATTTTCCAAATGAAATATTTTCATGTCTTCTATGAACCTGGTTCACCTCCCTATCACTGAACATGAAGACTGGCTTTAGTCATCAGTGACTTATGTGGTTTTATATTGATCCAAAATCAGTGGCCTGGAGCTTTTCCTGAAAGATCATTTAAGTACCACAACTATGTTTTCATCTCTGCCTTTAGTCTTGGTTCATCTCAGACAGACAGTAACAGCTTTCAGGAAAATGTCTTTTGGGTAATGGGGAAAAGAGGAAATAACCTCTGCTATCAAGGATAAAATCATAAAAGCTTTCAGATTGAAAAAGACCTTTAAGATGACCGAGTCCAACCATTAACCCAACATTGCCAAGTCCACCACTAACCCATGTCTCTAAGTGCCACATCTACATTTTTAAGTATTTAAAAAATACTTCCAGGGACAGTGTCCCAGTGATTTCCCCAAGCAGCCTGTTTCAATGCTTGGTAAACCTTTCCATGGAGAAATTTTTCCCAATATCCAATCTAAACCTAGCCTGGCGCAACTCAAGGACATTTCCTCTCATCTTGCCACTTTTTACCTGGGGGAAGAGACTGACCCCCACCTGACTACAAGCTCCTTTCTGGTAGTTGTAGAGAGCTCTAAGGTCCTCCACCTCCATATAAGCCCATAGTAATTACAGTTGATCTTAATTTGTGCACTTTAAATTTATTGAGTTATGTGCATAAATTGCAAAGTTGAATAATTTTGACTACACTGGTTTATTAGCAGAGCCAAGCCAGTCAAAGTCCAATAAGGGTCATAACAACTTATTGTTTTAAATATTGACTTGCAACATTTGCATCCATCATGAATTCCATGTCTAGGTTCAAGTACTCTTATGGGGGTAAGACAAAGTTTTGCATAGGCTTTAAAGAAAACCATTTTAAGCTTCCAGACTATGGGAGTTAAAGCAGCAAAGAAAATTCTCTGCCTCAGTACAACTTGTTACACAATTAATTTGATCTAGGAACAGAGTATTTACAGGGTAATTTGCAATATGTAAACTGTTAAGCACAAAATGGCACTCTTTAGTCATTAAACACAATTCACCTTCATTACGGGCACAGTTGGGATCCAGGGATTTCTTTTTTTCTTAGTGTGAGCAGAAAAAAAGGTTGTTGTCAGGAAGATGACTTCTGTAGAATTTAATCAGGTCTAATACCAAGTTGAAGTGATCAAAATTATGTTTGATCAACACAACTCACAAAATATTTCTTCTCAACAAGTCTCTGATATTGAGCTTATTACTGCACTCAGGAATTCACCTTTAATGTGTAAGTCTAGGAGCACAAAGCAATTAATGTGATCACAGTCAAATTGCAATTAGGTTTCATCAAGACTGATATAATGGTATTTTCCTTCATGCTAGATAAACTGTTAGTTAAGGGACTATATCATTGTTTCACATGCTTTCTGGTTTTAATAAGCATATAGACTTGAAAAAGCCCAATAGCAGCTGCTTTTTAGCCTGTTTTAATCATCCCAGGCAGTTATCCCTAAACTGAAGTCTAGGACTACATACAGATTTAACTGTTTCACTGAGTGGTTTTAAAGATTCAAATTCAGTTTTTCTTCCTGTGATTTATACATCTGTAAGGGCAAATAACATTTTCCTAATGATCCTGGACCTAATTAAGAATAAATTACCTTTCCTCATGTGAAATTCATGCTGATTTCTACCAGCAGAAAGTTTGGGTGCAAGTACCAAACACTGCATTATTGTCTGTAACTTTGAAAAGATGGATGGGCCAATGGGCAGGTTCATTCTTGTGTGCAGTTTCCACGAGCTCTCCCAAACTAGATAGATGCAAGTCTATGCATGTGATTTCCCATCTGTGTTCACAATCTAAAGAATAAACTCAACACCACCATTGTGTTGTACAAGCAGGAATTCCAGTGTCTGTACTTATATAGAAGGCAGTAGCCTGAGTCTTACTCATGTGGATGACAAGAAGAAAAAAGAAAAGTGTTTCTAATGAAAGGAACTCCTCAAAAACCAGGTCAAGTCAGTCTCCTGTAAGAACTCAAGAGACCTGCACACTGAAGTGGAAAAGGTATAACGAGAAAGTAGAATTTTCTTTTCCTGAGAGATGTGAAGTTGGATT
This sequence comes from Sturnus vulgaris, assembly GCF_052056855.1. Classification (NCBI taxonomy): domain Eukaryota; kingdom Metazoa; phylum Chordata; class Aves; order Passeriformes; family Sturnidae; genus Sturnus; species Sturnus vulgaris. The sequence continues at coordinate 14,738,200 of NC_142250.1, forward strand.
CACCATTGTCCTACCTTCTTACTTAGAGCAGATATCATCTAGTGAACCTACAGCAGATAACTCAGACTCAAAAAACACTACAAGACAAAAATTACTTGCAAAAAGAGAGAACTGACGACTGCCAGGGATTTTGATTAAAAGAAAGCAAAAACTAATTTCCCAGCATCCAACTGAAATACAACTCTTAAAACCTGGACTTTAAGAAATAACAGTATTTCAATACTTTCCTTGATTCCTTTTTAATTTTAGTTGAACTAATGTATCTTGAGGTGGTATTTCTTAGACTACACGATTATGGCAAGAGAGCTTTTAAAAATATTTGTATCCTAGCTCATAGAGTTATTCACCTCTCGAACATTTTTGTTTGATATGTAAAAAATTAATAGAACGACCCAGATTTTTTTAGAGTTCCATATAAATTAAAATTGCAGAAACACAGGACAGAAAGGATCTCAAGAGAGCATTTAGTCAAACTCCCTGCATGAACAAAGAATCAAGAACACTTAAATCATCCTTACCATATTTAAAATGTTCTTAAAATGGTTAAGGACTTTACCAGAATGTTTCTGTGTAAACCACTGCATTTTCTGAACACACAGAAATCAGAAGTTAAGTGCATTAATTTTTGACATCATTGTAGGCCACAGAGTGTAAATGATCACAAATTAAAAATATCTTGTACTTGTACTTGAAAGTTCCATTTTTCCTGTAAGTCTTTATCTTTCTGGGATAATTAAGCAGTGTTTATTTAAACTTGCTCATATGCTCTGCCTCATAGACATCTCATCATTTTTCTATATATAGAAAGTTTCTGTAGTGTGATGTCAAAACAGATACTTCTTATTTATAATGTGACTTTTCTGTTAATACATCCCAAAACAAGTTCTTTTTTTTGCAACACCATCCCATTCCCTGCTTATAATTTGACTGTAACTCCTAGAATATATTCTGAACTTTGTAGCTGCTCTGTTTCTGACTGCACCTATTGATTTTACTCTTGTTGACACCAAGCCATTTCCTCAATTTATCAAGATGTTTTTGAATTACAGTTTTGTCTCTCAAAGTGCTTGCAGCCAAACCCTTGTGTTTTGGTGTCACCCCCAAGTGATGTAACTGTACTACTATATTTCATTGTACAAGATACCAGTGAAAAAAATATAAGAACTGAGTGTAGAACTGGTCCCTGTAGACATCCACTTGAAATTTCCTAGTATTTGAGAGAATCTTTTAACAAGCTGTGCATTCCCATTACAGTCATCATATCAGGACTGCCCTTTTCCAATACCCCTTGAGAAAGCAATGTTAGAAAATACCAGATTCTTTATGAAAGATATAACCTATCTACCATTTTCCTCTGAATCCCTTACCACAATCTGATAAAGAAGGGAATTAAATTGCTTTGATGTGACTTATTTCCCATGGATATATCCACCTATATTTTAATAGCATTATTGCCTTCTGTGAAGAAAATAGTTCCTTCTAAACAGATATTTCTAATATATTTGTGGAGATTGATTTGTCTATATCACTCATATCTTCATTTTTCCATTTTTTTTTTATTTTTGAAAGGAAGATTCCATGTTTATTCTTTACCAGTCTCCCACAAGCTCACCAGATTACTCAGAGTTTATTTTGGTTAGTTTCCTTAAGTACTCTAAAATGAACATCCTCTGGTCTTGAAGCCATATCCCACATAAACTAGCGATTACAAGAGTGACTTTCAATTTTCTTGTCTGGTTCTCTCTGCTCCCATAGAAATTCACAGCGTAAACAAATATGAAATGGCAAATTGTTCAATACCTGTATAATGATATATATATACACTAATGACTTGTGTGATGTGATGTAGCAACTCATGAAGCAAATTACTCTTCAATTCCTATTTTGGTGATACAACACCACTTGTCTGTGGCTGAGAGATGGTTAAAAGAAAGGTAAACTAGAAATCAGGTGTAGAGAGTGTAGAATGAAAAATTGTAGATTGCTGTTGCTTTTGCATTGCAGTGAGAGCACAACAGAAAATTTAAAACATTAATAGTTTCAAGTCCAGTTAATTATCTACTAATAAAATAGTTTCAGCTGATGCATCTGCCCTAGAATCCCTTGACATGCTTTAGTACTGCAACCATACTTTTTCCTCTCTTTGAAACCAATTTTGTCTTCTGAGGTCCTCCTGTCCCCACCTTGAACCACAGGGTATGCAATGTATAAAAGGTTGAAAATTTGTCATGCAGCAATTGTAAGGAATCACTTTTTTAACAGCAAGCTAGAAACTTCATTAAAGACTGAAGAACAGAGCTTCTTTTCCATTCCCACTTGAAAAAAATCCCCATGGAATTTTCTGGACTTCTAGTTAAAGGAAAATTATTTTAACTCCTCATAATTTTTCTCCTGGAAATACATCCTTGATAATTAAAAGTTTGGTCTGAATGTTAAAATGTTTCTAAGTGTTACAATGTCCCTTTACTAAAAGACAGTCACAGTGCCAGGATTTCTTAGCCCAATGAGTAGAGTACAAGTGTGCACAGGTCAGAAGTGGACAGCTTTGTACAAAAAGATTTCTAGATAGTAGAGAGGAAGGAGGAGGAAAAACAGGGATGATAAGAAGAGGGACTGACACTGCCTTGTGCAAATTGAAAACTCCTCCCTTCTTCCTTTCAAAACCAACCCAAAGTAAAAGCAAAATTTGAGACAAAGAAACACTGCCAGAAGTGTTTACTAGGATTTTTAGTACTTTTTTCCCCAAAATTATCTGTTTACTTTTTACATATGTGATTCAAAAGTCTCTTCTTATACTGTAAACAGTATATGCTAAAATGTAGGTCTATATGTAGGACCTAGTGATACCTAGTGATACAGCTGTGCTTCATGTGGAATTACAGTCATATTATAGAGACAATAAAACTAGGGGTGTTTTTTTCAAAGTCACCAGAAACTGTAAGCATAAAAGTGTGTCTGGTCACATATTCCATGAAGTTATGAATGGCATATCCCTGCTTTCATACTTCTCTGTGATTTGCCATAAAATAGCAAGTTTGATAAACCTAGAAATAGATATATTTCAGAGGAAAAAAAGTTATACAAATATAATTCTCTAAGTGAAGTTGGAATCCTAGGAGTACAGAAAGGAATATCAGCATTAGGAGTTATTTCAAGGGCTAAAGTCACAGTATTGCAGATATTGTAGACACTACATACTTTATAAATTATTATAATTTCAAAAACCTCTAAATATTTCATGAACTAAATTGTATAATCTGGCCAACATTTACTGTAAACCAAATAAGTAACTAAGCTGCCCATTAATTCAGAGAGCAGAGTGTGATAATAAAACTGCTCTTAAAAATGGGAGTCGTTGTGAATGACTGCTTTTAACATTTTAATAAGCATCATTAACTTCATATGAAAGGTTTATAAACATTTACTTTGCAAAATTTCTCTACTAGCAATAGGATAGATTCCATTGCTTGTTCTTACAGAGGTTCCTTTCTTAAATCATGAACTGAAAGTAGGCAATGTGCAGCCCAAACTTCACTGCAAACCTTCAGACCATATAAAATATTATAAACTTTCTCCCATTCCTGAGATCTAGTTCCAATACATACCGTAAGATGGTCACTTATATTCCACAGAGCTCACTTTTCTTTGGATATGTTCCTTCTTTGTCTGTTGCACTTCAGGCAAAACCTTCCTTCTCCCCATATTTAATGGAATAAACCTATTAGCAGTCAATCATTAATTCCTAGGGGCTCAATTCAGTAAAGAAAAAATTACCTCCACAGTTGTCTGCTATGAGATCTCCTGATGGCTGCACAGATGAAGAATCTGATCAAAAGAGCTTATGTGGAAGTAATAAAAGGAATACATTGCAGTTACATGGCACTTTCTGACATAAGAATCTTCACATATTAATTAGTGAAACTTCACAACACCCACGTGAAGCAGAAAGGATAACCAAGGTATAATGAGTTGAAAAGTACTTCCAAGGGAAAACAATAAATTGTTGCTGGACTAGGGATTAAAGTTGCTCAGGAAGTCACTCTGTGCAGTTTCTCACACATTTCTGCAGGTAGAAGTTTTAACCATACACAATTCTCTTTTTTTCCCCTCTGCGATGTATCCCAGCTCTTCACTGCTCTTTCCTGTGCCCCTTTGTCACCCACGCCCAGCTGAGGGTGGCTTCACTGCCCCTGAGAGCAGAGCAATGTCACCAAGTGTGCTTGGCACAGAACTCTATATATCATATACTCAGCATTTCCTGACCAGTGTTATGGAAACAGGAAATCTCAAAGAACACTGGGTGCTTTGTGTGCTGGACTGGACTGGAAACAACTAACACAACTAAGTTTACTGTCAGAGAATTTCTAATGAAGTCATTGCTCTTATTTGTTCCTTACAGCATGGTCTGTTACTGCTGGGAAGGCATTTTATCTGCTAATTAAAATTAGGCCAGGAGTGCATTTTTGCTGGTAGTGAGGAGATGATTCTTTAAGAGATGTGAGAAATACTGGCAAAAGTCTTACTGCAGACAAACAAATATCAAATTAAAGGCACTTTTGTTGGTATAACTTATTTGCTCACAACACCCAGTATCAGCTATACTGTCAAACCCATTTTTTTTTAGCCTGGTTTCTAAGGAAAGGAATAATGAAATCACGCTACCAGCCTGTCTGTCAGCCCTGACCCTAATGATCTTGAACACGCCAGCCAATTTCAGCCACATCTGACAATGCCTTCAGGACACGGGGCTCAAAAATCTTCCTCTCCTAGGAGCTTAATGAAAATGGGGCGTTGGTAGAGGAGAGAAAATGGCTGTGTTATTCCTTTCTGTGAGGAGAGGGCAGGGAGAAGGGAGCAGAAAGGAGCCTTTCTTTATTGACTTGGCAGCAGCGAGCCGGGCACGGCTCGGCTCGGCAGGCAGCACAAACATCCCGGCTCCAGGGCTGCCGAGAACACAGGGACAGCAGGGACAGCCCGGGACGGCTGCACAGCAAAACACGTGTGACATGGCAATAGGGGGTGATTTTAGGAGCAAGAGATGGAGGTGGGGTATGGACAGCCATTCGGGAATTCGGGGAAGGGGGCAGGTTGTAAGCATCTTTGGGGCACTGGGTTTATGGGGGAGACCTGCAGATATTGTAGGCAGGGCTGCCGTGGGCTGGCTTACTGAGTGGAGGAGATGTAGGTTAATTAAGCCTGCTGCTTCTGGAATCATTTATTAAATTACCTGCAGCTTCTGCACTAGAAAGGTTGGCTGCTATGTGCCTGGATAGCATATTGTTTAGGACAGGCCTTACACAGGAGTGGCTTTCAAATACAAGAGGGGCATTAAAAGGATTGTGCTTTTTGCTTTTTTCATGGTGGGCAAATAGGCAATGAGTCAGTTCAGCTAAGGGGAATGATTTAGTGATTGATCTAAGTGTCAGGTTTGAAATCACTGCTGTAGACTCCTTGAAGTTACAAGGTCATCTCAGCCCTTCATCGTTCCAAGGAAGAAAAATTAAGTGCCACGCAGTTACCACATCTGGTCCTGGCCTTTAAAAATGAAAGGCTATTTGTTCAACACAGATTTGAAAGAATCTGAGGAACCTGCTCACATTTTCACACCCCCTAGTGCTATGTAGCAACATGCACAACACAGATTTGTGTGTTTATCTACATCCAGCTGATAAGGTATATTAAAGCTAGATAAAATATATACATATATATATTACAAAAATATCTCTAATACAGATTAAAATATGAATGAGCATATATTTTGCACTGAAAAATGAGAGAACTCTATTAATAGCAGTGCTAAGCATCATTCTGTACGAACAGATTTTTAGATGACTGACAATTCACCCCTGCTATGGTACACACATGAATTTCTCCTCTTTTCTTACTTAGAGTAACAGTATAATGCTCAAGTCAAATAACAAAATAAATAAATTTATGACAAGCTCTGTGCCACAATGACAATCAGAGAATTCTGTTCAGCAGAAGGGAACATGCTCACAGGGAGTTTTATTTGAATTTCATTCAGACCCACATATTTGGGTGTTCATGAACTGTCATGTTCACAAGAATATCTTGACTGAAAACACCCAAACAGTACCTCTTCATCAGCTCTGCACTGACTCTGTGCTACACACTGGCCAAGCATGGAGCTGAAACAAATCTCTCACTGCCCAAGGTTGCCATGCCACTGGCCATTCTTGCTTCTTGTTTGTACAGCACACAGGGTACAGTGGGGTCGTCCTCCATGGCTGAGACTATAATGTACTGCAGAAGCTGTACCTGCACTACAGTACTGATAATAAACATTGGCCTCTGGAACTGTCAGTGCATCAACTTTCCATCCCAGCCATACATTCACTACTGTCAGACTCTCGGTTTTAGAGAAGGAGGTCAGATTCCACCATTTCACACTGAAAACTAATGAAAAAGGAATAACCCAAAGTGGAAAAATTAATTTCATGCCACTTTTAAAATAAACTTAACAGAACAGAGAAAAAGCCAGGTAATAGCTACTTGTGTTTTCTGTAAGCTACTTTGACAAGAAATCAAATCAAGTCAGGGAAGCATGTTTCTCCAATACTGAGAATGTAGCTATAATAACTGTTACATTAGCTAACACAAATTGAGAAAGCCTCCAAATCTGTGACTTGTCTCCACATGTCAAAAGGAGCATCTGGTCCTGTGATTTGCTGAGAATGAAAAATACAGCTTAGTGTAGGGGGAGGGCTGTAAGTGACTTCTGAACAAAGGACACAGCTATCTGAGTGCAGAAGGTGTCTGGTTCAAGTTCAGTTTAATCTTTGCACTTTTGCCTTCTTTGTTTGAATGCATCCCTTCAGATGGGGAAGGTGAAAAAAAAGTCTAAATGAAAGGAACATCAGGTACTGTTGAAACTCATTTAAAGTAGAACCTGCAATAGGCAGGGACTTAGTTTGCTGACAGAATTATAGCATCTGAGGGGCCTGGAGAGAGGGGCCTTAGCAAAAATGTGTGTGCTTTCGATCACAGATAAGCCTTGACTTTCTTCTTACATGGTCTGTGCTCTGTACGAAGTCATTGCTCCTGAAAGAGATAAACTAATAATAATGAGTTGGGCAAGGCACAGAGCAGACAAGGAATGTGCAAACTACACACACAGAGCCCTGCAGGGAACCTGTGCTACTCCTGAGCTCTTCTAACCCAAAGGCTCATTGAGCTGGTCTGATCTTCCCAGCTCTCCCTCTTAAGGGGATGGGTGATGTGAGAACTTTCACACAGAATTTTACTCTTGAATAGAGTAAATGTACTTCAAAGTATTGCCAGCTTATCCACAGTTTACTTACTGTCTCTGGATTTCAAAACTCATCTTGAACTATCTCTATGTATTCTTCCCAGTTTTGTATTACTTAAACCCCACATTTTAATATTGACCTACAATTTCTTTGCCTTTATAGGATTCCCATGAATAATGGTTATTGATCTCATCCTCTTTTCCCCACTAATCTGCAAAACACCTTCTCACCTTCCTATTCCAGACCACTGAGCTAGTTCTCATGTAAAACTTTCCTCTTTGCTTCAACCAAGGGCTGGCTGACCCTATTCATCTTTCCTTTCTCTTTCCTCTAGCTTGCAAAAATCCTGCTTGCATGCATTTTTTGCTCTTTGAAAACTTATTTGTCTTTCTTTGTCCTCGATTCAAGTTTTCTCTTGAGATGTTTCTTTACTTCTGCAAAGTTGAACTGTGATGGGACCAGGTCTGCAGAAGCAGTTTTATTCACTCACTCATTTTGTGAAGGAATGAGATCTCTCTCCCTTACAAAGTTGGTGGGATAAAAGGTAAAAAACAAGGCACATATAGAAAAATCCCATATGGAATATGAAGGAGGAATTCATCTTTCAAAGAAAAGAAGTCTGGAATGTTTCTGCCAAAAAGCCAAGATATCTGGAAAGCCCCAGAAAGATGGATGTGGTTGGTTTCTTCAGTAAAGGACACCTTCAGTTTTACAAACATGGATTTTTCTCATGCGATTTTCTAAGAGAGGAAAATTAGAAAAAATGTAGCAATGTATGTACTTACTAATTTTCAAAATCCTCAGCGTACTACACAACACCCTATCCCTGCATTTCCCAGCATATCCAATCTCCTCTAATTTCATGTGGTTTTGACTCAAAGCTAAACTCCAAATAAAATAAATGTATGCATTCTTTTTCTGCTGCCCTCATCTGGTTATCTGTCCCTTTTCACAGGCTCTTGGAGGTCAGACATCAAGACTTCAAAGTTTAGCTGTAGCCTAGCTTGTGATAAGTATTTATTCCTTGCAGTACTGAAATGCTTTGAGACTGAGACTTGGAACACGCCAGAAACCCTTCAGTGATTTGTATGCATTGTTTCACTCAACTTTGCTCCCAATATCCACAATCCTAAACATGCCATTGTTTTTATTAAAAGTATGTCTGTGTTGTTTATCCATGTTATAATTCTTACTGATTTCAAGTAAGAGACTATCGAAAAAAGGGGGAGAGAAAGGAATACACATCAGATCTTGAGCTGGTGTAAATAGCTATAGATTTACTGAAGCTTTACTGAAGCTGACGAAGCCAGGCTAATTTACTCCACATCAGGATCTAGACCAAAACTGTGCAGGACATTCTCCAGCTGAGTGGCACTGAAATCCAGGTGTTTCTGGATGTGCTTTGATATGGACAGGGAAATATTTTATATGCAGTGAAGATATCATAACTTGACCAAAATCACACATAATGCTTTTGGAGTTTAGATGTGAAACCACTTTGTGGCCTCATTTAGGTAGATTTATTTCACTGCTGACTCCCTTCCTGCACATTCAATTTAATACTATAAAAATCCAACCTGTCTTATGGAAAGAGTTGATGTCCTTCAAAAATACCTGAAAAGAAATAAAATTAAAAAGTTCTTCCCTCCTCCTAAAGAAAATAGAGCCTATTTTTTCAAGATTATTTTTTACCCACTGTTCTACTCACTGTTTTTATAGCATCCCTTGTGAATAGTAAATTTTATAACAGATGGTTGTTAGCCTGTGTCAGTTTTGAGGAGAAAAGATAGTGCACTCTAACCTCCAGTAAGTTAGTAAACATCTTTATTCAGAGAAATAAGACAAATGAAAGTAGAAAAATTCAATGGAGCGATGCTTCTTGGTACATTTTAGATATTCATTACCTTCTCTGTACATTGATTGCCTTGAACCAGGGCATGAACAATTACCCTGCATCTAAGGCACTGTGAGTAGTTGGTATTCTTACACCAGCATGTTATTAATCAGTCAACATAATTCAGAAATAAGGCTCTTTGATTGAATATGGTCCCTTATTTTTGATATTGCCTGAACAAGCAGCTCCTCACCCAAGCAAGTGACCATTGAGAAAGCAGTGTCACCTCTCCAAAAAAATGTGCCACAAGCCAGGTCCTTCCAGGATGCCACAGGATGCTACATGTGCTGCACAAAGTGCTCTTCTGGCTGGAGAATGGGAATCCAGTATTCAAAAACATCCAAATGAGGCCTGAGAGAGAGTATTGGTCCTCAACTCAGGTACTTCTGCCCTATGTTCATCACAGCAATTAAGCAGAGGAGTAAGGTGAAGGTGAAATTAAGGTGAAATGTCTCTCATCTTGAAGCCAGTGTCAGTTTTGCCATTCCTTGAGTAAGAACAATATTTAATCACAAAGTACATTAAAAATTTAGTAGACACTGAAATAGTTTTCTGAGTACTTGCCTTTTTTGGCAAATGCAAACCCTGCTTTTTAGGTGGTTTTCTTTGTATGTTTTTATTTTTGTGGTTTTTTTTTTTTTTTTTTTTTTTTTAATTCCCAATGGGAGATCTATTTCTGTAGCCTCAGTTTCGTGATACTGCTTTTCTCATTTTCTGGAGAATTCACATTTATCTGGAACGTAGAGACTAATGAGAAACATCTGAGAAATGCTGCTTTCTTATCACAGTAGAGCCAAAAAAGCCTTAAACAAAATGATCTAGCTCCTTTTTTGGGTATGGAGTGTCCTCTTTTATAGGAACTGTTTCCCATTTTATGTGTTGAATGGAGCCAGTCAAAAAATCCAAACAGATAATCCATTTGATAATTTGAGAGAGAGCTAGTAACCATTCTTTAAATATGCAAGTAAAAAGCAAATAGATTTCATATGAGTAGTCACTGTAGCCTCCTCATTGCCAGAGCAACCAAATTGATTAAATATCTAAAATTATGGAAGTTAAAGAAAATAAGAAAAATGCTATTTGCAATATTTCCACTTTACTATTTCCAGCCCACATGTTCCTGTTACCTCAGATCAATTCCTTTATCCCTTAATTCAAACAAAGAGCATTATGCTGTTCCCATACTATTATGCTGCCCAAATTATTCTTTTAAAACCTGAAGTTCCATTAGAGCACACGTTAAAATAATCTCCTTAATCAAGAGTGAGCCAACACGACCTTGCATGCTGCACCCAGAGGATGGGCAGGCCTGCAGAGCCTTAGATATTTTGGGATGTCTTTAATGGGGCTGGAACAGCCCAAGGCAGCAGCTCCCACCTTCCCTGCACACCGTGCTGGGCACAGCAGGGTCTCACAGAGGCTCCCTTGTCCCCAGCCCCTTGCAAGGACAGGGCTCTCCATGACTCCTTCCCTTTTACTCCTGACATGGCCACTGTAAAAACAGTGAGGTCTGTACTCAGAATCATTTTCAAATAGGTTTTGAGACATTTACTTCCATTATTCCAATTAAAAGCTTCGTATTTTCATATTGCATTCTCTTGGGAAAAAACCTACTTCTGTACTTAAACCAGTTAATGCTAAAACCAGATGAATTTGAAAAAAAGCAATGAGGTGTGCTCTATAGCTTTCAATGCAAAACCAGTGAAGTTCCAACTGAGTTCAGTGGAGATTGTGCCTACAAAACCAGTCCCCTGCTTACCACTCTTCTTTACAATATGAACAAGGGCTGCTCTTTAGAAAAAGAGAAATCTTTTCCTAACTTTAGAAAATAGCCAATATTTTGAAATAATTTATAGTTTTGTTACACTTATTATTAAAATTTCATATTTATAACCCCCAGCCTTTCCCCCCAACAGGGGATTAAAATTGTTCTGTCCCACATTGTACATACACATATACACACACACACACACACACATATATATATATATATATATATATATATATATATATATATATAAATATATATTTATTTATATGTATGAGCCTAAAAGGCTTCCTTCTGAGCATGGCCTGAGGCCATTGGTGTCCATACAGCAATTGATTGAAATCAACTGGAGGTTGTGTGATTCTCATTTTTTCAGCAACTGTATTTAATTTCTCTGGAAAACAACAAATATTTTAATTTTATATCTTCTACTCTCTGCAGCCATTGATTTGTCAGTAGAATGGAATGAAAAACACTATCAGGCTCTGGCAGCAGAACTGCAGTGGTGATGAAAGGTTGCCCTGCTTTTACTCTTTATTGCACCACTCACTACATTTCCAATGATGATTTGTCTACACTATCGTTTTTATTAGCTTTAGTGCAAAACAAAGAATGCTCTTCACAGGTCATAGTTAGAATGGAGAAAAAAAGTAATCTTTTCATTTCCATCAAGGAGTTTCCATAATAAAAATAGCTGAGAAGGAAAATATTTCCAATTTAATTTCTATTTAATTTCTTCCCTGGCTATACAACACTTAAAATATAAATGATAACAGAGGTTATGGATAAATTAAGCAAGCTGAAAAAAAGAGATAGGGGAAAAAAACAACTTTTCACCGTATTCTTATCAAGATGTTTTGTGCATAAACTTTGTGACTATCCCTTAAAACTTGATCAATTTTCAATTAAAAAAAACTCACATGTCCCAAAACACTCTGGGGTACATTTCCTTATGTATATTTTTCATACAGCAGTAGCAAGAGAAAGAGTTGGAGAATCATTCATACTTGCAAGTAGTCCACGTCCATAGGGATCAGTAATAGTCTCCCTGCCTGGAGTTGAGCCATTGTTCTTTATTTCACTCTGCATCTTCTCCAAATCAGAATCTCTTACTGAGCATATGAGTAATGTAACAAAAACATAGGTTTTGGATTGATTTGTAGACTAAAATTGCTTCCAACTCTGAAAGGGTCTTTATTTCATACTGTATTTATGGACTTTTGGAAACATTGTGCTCCGTATGAGAAGGAGGAAAGAGGGAAAAGCCCCACTCCACACTGAGGTATTACGAGAGCTTGACACTCGGGGTGTGTTGCCTGGGTATTTACTGATGCTGTGAAACAAAGAGAAAGACATACAGGTTTAAGGTTGGCTAAGCTAACTTAGATAAAGCACTCAGTCGTGTCAGGATGAACTCATTGCAAATTTTACTCATGAGAGCAATCCCAGAGAATGCAATGGACCTGCTCAGAGGAGTAAAGCAACCACAGCACTGTTGTTGGGCTCAGACCCATGCAGGATTCCCACATAGAATAGCTGATAGGACAAAGGCACACGTGCTCAGCAACAACTGATAGTGCTTAATGAAGACCATGTGTATTAATAGGCCTGGGCACAGGAAATGAGAGATTTCCCCCTGCTCTTCTAATGATGTCTAAGAGCAAGTTCTGTGTAAAGAAATATTTCTTTAGGAAATAGCTGACTGACTGGAATCCTTAAGAAAAAAAAAAAGAGACAGATTTCCATTACATTTTTTGTTGGATTACAGTTAGTCTTGGTTTATACTGCCTTCCCAGATTTCTTAAAATTGTTTTCCAGACATTCCCACGGTGCTAATGTCATACCAATATCTAATAACTTTTTCCTGAAGGCTGATATTCTAACACAATATCTTTCAGCCCAGAGTGCATAAGCCAATTACACTACTCTCCCAGCCAACACTTGGGACACACAGAAAAACCTTCCTGCTTCTGATTAGTAGCAGATATGGTTTTGTAATGGATTGAGACAAAAGTTTCCAAGTGCTAACAAGTTTTCATGACATGTTACTGATGTATATGCTTAAACTACAGAGCCTGATCCATGCAATTAGTTTCTAATGTAAATTCTTGAGCAGTCCAGGTCTAGTAGTACAGAAAAATACATTTCTTGCTATTCCTAGTTAATTATTGAACAGAAGCGGGAATGTTTATTCTTGTACAATTGCCTATTATCACAAATAAAACTTCAAGTGTAGTCATATTTTTTTACAGTTATTATTTTATTGCTCTATCAACATAACCTGATTTTCTTGAGATGTGTCACTGTACTACCAGAAATTACATATAATTATATAAGGAAAAAAACTCAGCAAATTATTCCCAACACCTTATTTATTAGACAACACATCAAATTTCACTAGCAAATAAGACAACTTATTTTTGTCAAACAATGTTTTGCACAATATTTATAACGCCACTACATATACAATTTTAACATACCTGCTAATAAAGAGATCTTGAGGGAATCCAAAAGCCTGTGTGGCACATTATCACATACAAAGTGCCATCTATCTTGGAATACTATTACCTATATTAAGATAGTCTTATACTTGTCTGCCTTTCACACCAGATTAACCAAGATTTGTCTCAGAATATTTTTAAGAGGTCCAAGAGGTCCAAGAATTTCATATATGATCCTAGCCTAAATCAGGAGTAATGTGGCTTTCCTCTTCAGTTCTATCTTCTGTTTTTATGGATCTTTATACTTTACATGTTTAATACATTGTGAATAGCATGAGGCTATTTCTGTGAAAAATGCTATCTTTTCACAGGACTTTTCATAGATCCAATTGCTCCTTAATCTTCAGGAGCTAGAATAGATATAAAATGTGTATAGCAAAATGACGGAATGCAATTTATTTAAAATTCTGTTTAAAAACTACCACCTGTCACAAAGAAAAGCTAAATCAAACACGGTGATCTTCAATTTTCTGTTGCCAGCCTTTAGAAAAGCACCTTTGAAGCTACTCCATTCAAGTATTTGGCCATGCCAGCCTCACTCTATATTGTTGTGCAAAGTTCCTAATAGCACTTGGCTGATGTGATCGTGATGCTGCCCCAAATAAGTGGTTGCTCATATGTGTTACAGTTCTAAATCTGATTTTTCTTTCCTGCATTAAAAGGAGTATCCAGCCCTTTCCTGATACCTTATACTCTACACTAGCTCCAGATCTGGGCAGGGAAGATACCTAGTTTTCTTCATAAAAATGAACCTTCAGAAGCATGAAGATTTGTCTTTTTCTGGACAAATCATAATCATTTACTTAATAGTCTCAAAAGAAAATTTTTGGAATGGTTTGTTGAAATTCTTTTAAGAAACTGTTTTCTTAAGAAAATAAAGAATTTTGTCCAAACTTCTGAACAGGGGCCATTTATGGAAGTAACTGGAGGACCTCTGCATTTTTAGGATGTTTATGCTACTAATAGGAGAATCTCCACATTTTTAGGGTGTTGCTGCCAGATAGGACCAGCTGTGGTTGAATTGTTCACCAACATGATTCCCAAGTGGATCCTAGAGGAATTTCTTCAGAAAGATTTACCAAATATGTTCCAAGACTTTGAGACCTATTCCTGAAAGTGAGCAAGGCTGGAACAAGTAAATCCCCATGGGATTCATGGGATGCCCTTGTAGCCAGTCCTCAAATCTCTAGAAGACTTTAAAAGCATAAAAAATGATGCAATAATGTGTCAAAAGGACCAGAGAAGATAACAGCTCAAAATACAGACAATTTTAAATGAAGGTTCAAAAAGAATACCTTTTCAGGTTTCCTTCGTTAAGAATTTTTGCAATTCAGTTACAACAAATATTTTATTGTTTTTAAGATACTTGCATTTGGATTCTGGCCTCCTAAAAAAAAAGCTTTTATGAAGTTGAGATGGCTTTATGTGACCTTCACCTCTGTATTTATCTTTTGCAGTGTCCTAGTCTATAACCAAGCAAGCAAGGGGAGATCCAAGTCTGAACCACCCAGCCCTGTCAGTGCCCTGGAGTGCAGGAGCTGGTTCAGGCAGTGTGTGGGCCAGCTGGCCCAAAATGATGAATAAGAACAACCAAAGTTCAGTGGTAGGCATGGCACATTTTTTCAAATATTTTAGTTGCCAGAGCTGTGTGTGTGTACATACACCACATACAACACTACAGACAAGGAGAGAGCAGCAGCCCAGGAGTTGAGTCTATGTTGTTTCATTTGCTCTTGCTCTGGAGACATGGGTTGTTCCTCACATCCATCACTGAGTGGGAGGTTCGCCTGAGCAGATAAATTCCCCCCAGATGCAGTGCATGAAGAGAGAGGTGCCCTTCCTTCCGTGCACTGACCCCACTTCTCTCTGGGAGGGACAGTGCCCTCAGAGAGAGCTCTGCAGAGCCTGCAGCTGACCCCCTCCAAAACCCTTCATCTCAGTCATTTTACTGCAAGAAAGCCCAAATAATCTCGAACATGGTGGCAATTAAAAATTACCTCACAGCCTCATCTAAAGCATGCATCTGCAATTAGCAAAGGAAACTTACAGTCACTTATTGGTTTCTAAATGACAAAATACGTGGTATGCCAAAACATTCAGCAGGCTGAAATAAATTTGTACTTCTGCAGTGTAAGTGGAAAAAAGCCATCCTCAAATCACCACCTACATGGGCAATAGAGTTCATGTAAAGCCTGGGGCAGACAAATGCTGCAGCTGCCTGGAAGCAGCAAGGAAAGGCCTCAGGACTCTAGGCGCCAGGGAGAATGATTTTCAAGTTTAGATTTCAAGAAATCATCTACTCTATTTTAGGTGGATGACACTGTCCAGCCTGAAGAATTAAGAAATGTGTCATTCACTGGAAAAAAAGGTAGTAGCATATAAAACTAATGAGAAATAATATGAATAATAATAATATGACTGTGAACTATGCCACGTGCTTGACATGGAATCACTGGGATAAGATCCCTTAACACTGTGGGCAAGAGCTTGCTTTCAAACCACCAAGTGTTTTGCTGTCACAGAATGGAAAAGTAAAGAGCTGACAGGTTAGAGAGGAACATAACCCCAATGAATGCCCTAGCATAGGGCAGTTTTGGTGCTGGCCTTTGGGTTCTGCCTCCCACTGTCTACACCCACTTCCAGCAGAGTGGCTAATGGAAGGAGAGATGCTTTTTTGCTGCTTTACACTTCTGAAAAAACCTGAAGACCCAGAGTTGAGTGGACACCATTTTAATTAATTCTTCACACTGTGCAGAAGTTTCTCCTGAAATGCCAATCAGCTGGGCTGGCTCTGTGTGCTGGCAGAGGGATGGGCACAGCAGCCTTGCACCTGGCTCCAGTTGTTCGGAATTGTTGCAAACGCTGAGTGCATTTGATGACATTTTGCAGGCAGGGCTGCAGCAGGAGAACAGAAGCAGAACATGTGCCTGCACATGTGCCACCACAAAGCTCAGCAGCTCCTCAGTGTTAGCCAGCCAGCATTTGCAGCTAAGGCCCTGAGCTTCCTATTAAAGAGTTAAAGTACAAGCACTAAATTCCTTCTGCTGAAAGGAAAGGGAAGTATCGGGTAGAGAGGCAGACTATAAAACTGAGGTCAATAGACCTTAAAGTTCATTGGCAAGCTCTCTGAAAGTGTATTGCCAGAGTTAAGGCTAGCCAGACAGCAACAAGTCATGGAGCTACGTGAAACACACCTCTAGCATGTTATTTGTACACTCACTGCACTAATTAAAAAGACAGCCCTTTTTCTAGTAGGATATAATGCCTGAAATTAAAACAAGAATGTATGCCATGGTGTTTCACCTTGCAATCTGTTATGGTTCTAAAATAATTAATTAGGCTTCTTACTGCAAAGATAAATATTTTCAATGATGTTTTAGATGGTCTGTTTATAAGTGAGGCCAAAAGACAGCTTGACTTTACTTTTTTTGCCAGTAGCTATTGAATGTATAAACCAGCATCCTAGAGACTGGCCTGCAAGTGACTTTGCCTGTACAGCTAAATGGAAAGTATTATTTGTTCTAACTGCTGCTTGCAGATGCTTTCTTTGTGGTTTCACAGCTTGGTCATAAGGCAAACCTTTTTAATTTTTATTTTTTATTTTTACAGCTGTTTAATTGGGATCGTCCCTGCTCTGGTATTTATTTGTGATGCTTATTTACACAGAAGGCTTTGCAAAGACTGAGTTTTGCTGGAAGGGCCAGGTACAGTGTTTGTGCAGCTGGTCACCAGGTAACCCTCCCAAACACTGCTGGAGACCACTGGAATCAAGTACAAGGATTGGAATGGTGCTCTCCCCAGGACTGTTTTCATTGCAGCACAAGCTCTGATGTTTGCTCAATTTTGTTTGATATCATGCAGACCCATAATTCTACTTCGAAAAGATAAAAACTGTGAAACAGCAATTAACTTTCTTCAATAAGCACATTTTAAGCAGAAGAAAATTAACAGTTTTATTGCTGAGTGTGGCTGGGGAAAACCATGACAGTTTATTAATAAAATTTCAGTACATGGTTAAACTGAAGCAGAAATTAGACCAATATGCTTAAAAAAGATAAAATTAAAGATTCAGATTCATTCTCAAATAATGAATTTGAAAGTTTACTTTTATGTGATATTAGAGACTTAAGCCTTAAATTACAACATGTTTTTGAGTTTTTCTCTCTCTGGTTGAGGCAGTAAAGAACGTGGGCCTGACTCTCAGCACTAAATTTGTCTCCTGTCCCCAG
The DNA here is from genome assembly GCF_052056855.1 of Sturnus vulgaris. Lineage (NCBI taxonomy): Eukaryota > Metazoa > Chordata > Aves > Passeriformes > Sturnidae > Sturnus > Sturnus vulgaris. The sequence continues at coordinate 14,755,863 of NC_142250.1, forward strand.
GACTGGGCACAGCATGTGTGTAATTAGCAGCCAGCCCTGTGTGAGAAGTGAAGTCCCACTGTAAAGCAAGGCCTGGGGGTGCTGGCAGTGCTGGAGGAGCCTTTCTGGAGGGCACTGTTTTCCTTTGAGTACCACTGGCTGTTGAGAAAGGTCTCTAAAGCTGGCAGTTCTGCAAACCTATGTGAAGCACTAACAAAAAGGTTTGACGTTTATACCAAAGAGTTACAAAACATCCAGCAACAAACAAACAAACAAACCAATAGAGGAAACCAAAAACCCCACAACCAATTACCCAACACGTTGAACACAATTTAATTGTGACTGTTCCCAGCTGGATATTCATGGAGTAAAACTCATAAGAGAAATCCCATACTTTCATGAATATTAATATAAATAAAAACAATCTATAATGTAAATATGAAATCCTCTCTTTTCTCCCTCCTTTGAGCCTGTTAGAAGACATTCCCTTCCAGAATTACTTGGGTGGGTTGGGTGTGTGCTGTTGAAAAATTGTTGAGATTTTCAGATAGTCACAGGCTTTCAAAAGCTACAAACTTAGAAGAGCATTTCTCACCCTGGTCACCTCTTAGCAGGCCTGAAATTAGTTAACTAACAGGTTTATTTGGAATGACTGGGAAGCAAGGTAAATCTAAATATTAATAATATTTTCTTTTGTACCTTGTAACAATGAAGAAGCACCAAGACAGTACAATGAACATTTATCAGGCCTCATATTTTTATTTTGGTAATGTGCTGAATTTCATTGTGCTTGATATGTTTACATTTTATAGTGCATCTGTAGCAATTCTAGTCATCCCTCTCTGAAACCTGAATTGTCATAATCCCACTGCAATTCTGCACTAAGTGCAAGATAGGCAGCCTGCATATGGGAAACTGGCTCAGAACAGAACTTAGCCTCTTGAACATGTTTGTGGGCATGTGTGAGACAACAAAAGAGCAGGAAGGCCTTGTCCTTAAGAAATATGTCAGGCACATCCCTCACCTTGAATAACCTAGATGGTGAATGTTATTTGGTCTAAATTTCTGTTTTCTTTTGCCTGGATCAACCACTGAGAGCATTTCTCCTTTATATCTTATAGTCACCTTCTGTCTTTTCATCCAGATATAACTTCAAATAATGGATTCCACCAGGGATTTTTTACTTCCTCCTTTTCAACTTCGAGAAAGAAGTTAAACAAGGAAAAAATGTTCTGAGCAAATCAATGAAGCTGAGGTTACTGGCTTTTAAAAACAAAACCCCTATAGTACTGATACTAGTGGGTAATGGTAATTTACCAATCTGTTTCCATTCCCATGGTAACTAATCTAAGTACTATGGTAACAAACCTAAACAAACATAAATATTATCTTTCCTCTGGTCTCAAAATTTTTACATTTAATGTGTTTGATAAATAGCTACACTAGCAGTTCCTCAAGTGTTGTTCACAAAGACATACTAGAGTAAATAGAATTTCTTTGTGCCTACCAGAATCTGCAAGCAGTTGCAGTGCTTAATAAATAATAGGTGATTATACATCCAGAACTGGTTTTATTTAGCAATATAGGTGCAGGTAACAGTAAGTAGCAATATGTCAATGAAACAGCATTTTAAGTAAGACAGGCTTCATGAACCTACTGGCATGGCTTATCAGTTTGTTTGACAGTCTGCAAAACTAAAGCTATTTTCCATGTCCGTAATACCTGTCATAAACATATTATGTGATTAACTTATGATTGTATGGAGAATAGATGCCTTTAAAAATTATTATTCTAGTGGAAATTAATCTTGGAGTTCATGTAGGCACTTGGCTCTTTTCTTCTTGATCTGTTTCTCAATGTTATATACATTATTATTTACCCACAATTCAATTTTTGTTTGGTAGCTTGATCACATAAAATCTTAACTTTCTAATACAAATATACCCTGCTGCTCCCTGCCGAGTGAGCTTTCCAGTATACACATCCTGGAGACTCTGCAAGCAGCTGCCTGAGGAAGCCCTGCCTGTCCCTACAGGGAGCAGCTGAGCCCTGCCCACCCTGCAGTGAGCCAGCCTTGGGCTGCTGCTTGCAGGTGAGCTGGCTCCAAGCACTGCCTCACCTGGCTGTGCTGCACTGCCCTTCCCTTGGATCAGCACTGCCAGCTGCACACAGCTGTCAGCACACTGCAGACACAGCACATCTGGCATGCAAGCTTTGCACAGGATTCTGATCAGACAGCTTGGGTTTTAAGTAGAGAGGAAGACACCCAAAATAGTGACTCTAGAAAAGCAGTTGAAATGCAATAGTTCTATTACTTGGCTCTCCCTCAGAAATCCAGAAAGTTTGACTGTGCTTAAGAAGACACAGATACACCCTCTTTTATGAGGGAATATCTCCATCATGAAATAGTAAAAGTGGTTTCCAGAGCTGGGAGGTTCTTGCCCTTTTCCATGTTCCAGTTTGCCATCACATGGGCCTGTTCAGCATTGCAAAGCAAGCACAGACCTTAGTGCTCAGCCTTGTTGAGAAGCAATGTCTTCCCATAAAAATCTGTTTTCTAAGGTAGGAGCTTGTCTTTAACTTGATTTGATTTCAGTGTAGTGATCAATTCAACACTCTGAGTTTTCTGTCTCTGGCCTTCAAAATTCCATCACAGAATTCTAACCAGAGTATGAAGAGCTCAGTATTCATAGTGGAGTGTGGAATTTGTTTAAAACTCATGCAGAGACCTCGCAGGCTCAGACAGATTTACATTGCTTGAAGAAAATAGTTCCTAATCTGGCCAAAGGGAAAGGGCAGAAAACACTAACTCAAGAACCTAAGTGCAGGCTCACATCTGCAATGTTTCCACTAGGATTGCTGAAACTACACAAAACACACCAGCCCTTGATCCTGGGCTTGTTTGGGTTGGAGGTCTAATGCAAAATCTGTTCTCAGCTCTAGTCAGCTGCTCCTTGGCTTTGGGCATAACCACAGTTTTGCATTACCTCATTTTATCTGGAAAACACTTTGGGTTCTACACAAATACAGTTAGTCTTAAAATGACAGATTTCCTGCTTTAGATTTATATATTTTTCTGCAATGTCTGGTTCACCAAATGTCAGCAGGGAAAACTGATCACCAGGAAAACTGATCATGCTGCCTGTCTTTCTTGAGCCAGTTCATAGCTATTTGAGTTGCAATGGGAAATACATTTCCAGTGAGGCAAACTGTTATTTTTGCATAATGTGAGCTGATAGTCAATGACTGATAGTCAACTGTCAGTGGTGCTCACAGATACAAGAGGCAATTGACACAACTTGAAACATGAATTTCCATCTCAATAAAAAACCCAAAATCACAACTTAATTTAGTATAGAACAGGTTGTCTAGAGAGGTGTCAGAGTCTCATCTCTGGAGATACTCAAAAGCTGACTGGTCACAGTCCCTGCTGTGGCAACCTGCTGTAATTAGGTGACCCTGCTTGAACTGGGGGGCTGGACCAAAAACTGGATCTCAGAAGGTCCCTGCCAACCTCAAACGTTCTATGATCTCTGTTTCTGGGCCAAATACTGTGCAAAGGTAAGCCAGGAAAGGAGCCATCAAACCTAAGTGAGGGTTTATCTCCTCAATTTTCCATCGTCAAAGGTGATATGAATCACACTATAGCACTTCTCAATCCTATCCTTAATTTGTTGATAGAGAACTCAAAATCCACTGGGACTTCCAAGGCAGATGCTTGTACTGAAGACTATGTTAATGTCTCAAGACAAATATTTTCTTTCAAAAAGTTCCTAAATTCCCTGACCTATAATACAGGTATAGTCACCTAAAGACATCTGTTCTTTGCAGATGTTTTCAGACTTAGACCCAGAAGTATGTCTGGAATGTAAAAATTTCTCAACAGTGGATTGCATCTCAGAGAGATACAACTGGAGACTCTATTTGCTTTTCTTTGGAGCAGGAAGCTTGGTTACTTCAACAATACAACTTAGATTGGGAAACTTTCCCTTCGTTTGCCAGCTTTTGTTTTTATTACCGTTTATCTTTGCTGTTCTCTGTCAGCTAACACCTCAAGAAAATGTCAACATCCAAACATAAGATTTAGCCTTTTCTCAAATCCAAGTTAATAGGTGCAAAGATAAAATCCTAGGCAGACCAACAGATAGTTGATGAACAATCCATATAAGGTATTTCAATAATCTGCGATCCTTTTTCCTCTTTAATTTGGACATTTAAAAAAATATTTTTAAGTGGTCTAGCTAATGTCTCCAGATATTTGGTAGAAAAATGTATGTGTTTGATTTGTCTCTAATACAAGCAGTGTTGTTTTTCTGGATTCTGAACTGTACACGCACAAGAGTGTGCTCTGACGAGCTCACAGACAGGAAGTGAGGTATTTGCTTACCAAGACACTTTAAAATAAACCAGAAAATCTGACACACATGTGCAGAAGTTTGTTCTCCAAACGTATTGTTCAGGCTCTTAAAAAATAAAACTATTGTTGCAAAGGTCTTTAGGTGTCACTATCTGCAGTTTGAAGAAAAGCAAAATGTCTTTTATGGAGTGGGACACTGTAAAGAATTAAAAGGATTTAATTTTTTTTATATATATTATAAACAATCCATATTTTACACAACTTAGGCATAAGGAATAATTTTTATTAAATTTAAACCTGCAATTCAGCGCAGTTTATCCAGATAATTTTACTGTCACTAAGTTGCTACTAAAATTATGAAGCTAAAAACCTAATCTGAAACACTTCCTGTCAACTGATGTTAGCAGACAGCACTAATTGCTACAGCTACTGCTTAATTTACAAAAACTAACCAAATTCACATTCTTTTGAACAAGTAAATAGCAGAAGGCCCAGTTCCACCCAGGCAGCAAGTAAGTGATGAATAGAAAACAGCCACACAGTTCTAAAGCTCAGCAGTGTGAAAACTAACAGGGTACTAACATTAACCCTGTAACTCCCAGACAATGTGGCACATTCTCTTTCTTAATATATTAGAGCTAGTTCTGAGCATTGTACACCACCAATACCACCATTTACTACCTTTGTACTGCCTTTTGCTCTATATAATCTATTAGCCATTAATATTTTTACCTAAACTCTGCCATATTTGAAAAATCAATAACGATCCTCAAAAATAATAATAAATGTGAAACTGAGAAGAAATTAGTAAATTTTACTTCATATGAAGACTGGGTATTAAAGAATTAAGGCATTTTGAACAAAGAGAACCTGAAAGTAAGTAAGGAAAAAATGTTAGAAACAGAAAATTTGACACTAATATTGTAATGGTCTTACAGAGAAATTAAGATACTTCTCACAACCAGAATTCCTATGACAGAATTTTACTGCAAGCAGGAATTTTTTATGATGGTATTTCAAGGTACACTCTTTCTTGAAATTCCTAGCTCTGATATTTTTATTTTCAGTCTCCTACCTACTAAAGTTCAATTTAAGGATGGTAGCTTTTCCTAGACACCATTATTGCCATTAGCTGTGGATTTCTACCCATTACCAGGAAATCTGAACCCCAGAAGAAGAGAGAAGGACCTGCACTCTGGCAGTAGACTTTGTCTCTTGCCTCATGGCGCTGTGGGTTCTGTTTTTTCATTCCTCTGTTCTGGAGTGTCTCTTATTGGATAGCTCCTTTCTGCTGCTAGAGCAGGAATGAGCAACACCAAAAAGAAACAGTCATTCATTATTTATCTCATCACCTGTCCCTTTTGGCATTGATATGATATGATACCAAGAGGTTTTGGTGAGGGTCCACTGACACAAAGATGCAACACATTGTTTTGAATGGTGGTTTGTATTTTATGTACACATATTACCAGAAGCAGCCTTCTCTTTGTGCCCAGCACATCACTGAAAACAAAAAGGACTGTACTCTCTCTTAAGGACTGGATGTATAAAAGGAACCCTGTTAGTGGGAGCACGTTGCACTGAAGTGTTTCTGCTGACAAGGTACAAGGTATTACAGTCTGACCCCTCATAGAAACACATTTCCACAGCAAATACACAAACTGTTTACAATGGCAGTGATAAAGCATTTCATGCTTCTCTCCTGTCTTCCTGCTTAGACCAGAAGCCAAGAAAAGGCTGAGGCTCCTGGATATTTCAGTAGTCTGGAAAAAAATGACTGTAGGAGACAGAGGTCCACTTTATTAAACTGAGTCAAGGGCTACGTTGGACACTTTTGTCCTTGTCAGGCTCGCACTTCTTAATAGTTTGTACATTTGGGTTATTCCAGTAAGTGTTTATTTCTGGTGATTACTGCAGTGACTCTACTTGGTGCTGCTGGAGAGGGACAGAAACCATCAGCTTCTTGAGCACTGATTCCTTGCAGGAGGCACGGGGTGAGAACAAGCTCTGCCTCAGAGATCTGGGCAGGCAGGTGTGGGAATGAGAACGCTGAAGCACAGAGGAAGACAGTGCCTACAGTGAGCCAAACACAGAGCCTTGCAAAGAGCAAATAAGAAAATGCACAATGTAAGCCCTGTAGCAGCTCTCTCTGCTGCTCAGCCAGCAGACACAGATCTACACTGGCATGTTCAATACTTGAATGAAGGCAAGGGATAAAGTAGTTTTCATAATTACGAGGCAAACCCTCCCAACTTAGCTAGCTGCCTCCTCTCATCCTGGCATGGCACCCCAACTTATATCCATAAATACAAAAAAATGGAATAGTTGTTGTAGTTGAACGTATTCATATATGTTAGTATATTGGAAACTTTCAGCTTTGCTTCTTTTTTTTCTATTTCACATTGCTGCAACAACCCACATCCCTGCTGGGCTTTGATTGCAGCTTTAGCTAATTATATTAGTTGAGACATTTTGTCATACAGTGAATCAGATCCTCAGCTGATCTAAATGAGTACAGCTGCACTGATGTTAGTGGAGATTTTCCTGCTCATACCAATTATTCGTTATCTCCCCAAAAATGAAAATGCAAACTGCCATACTCTAAAATACAGTTTTTAAAGCAAAGGTATATACCTTTAGTAGCTCTTTCCAATTTATTTCCTAGAAGACTTTGGGAACTTTATCTGCACTCTAGAAAGCACGGAAATAGCATGCTGGCTAACAAAGAGAAATGAACTATACTTTTGATACATTCTCCAGATGTATTTTTCCATAGAAAGAAAACTTTCAGATTATTACAATATCCAGATAATGACATATATCCAAGAAATCAACAAGCATGGAAGTCTACTAGATGACTATTTTAATGCAGAGTATAGGAGAAACCAGAATAGGGAAGATTGCCTCAGTTTTCCTCCTGACATAGATTGTCATATAGGAACAACCATAAAAATACTATTTATCTTACACCAGTTCTATTTGGTCTGAAAACGGTTGTACTTTCTGGCATGTCAAAAGCTTTACAAAGTTAATGAATAAATCCCACCTAGAAGCACACCAGCTTTGAAAGGCTCCAGTGTTCTGCAGCTATTGGCATTTAGGGCACTGGATTTGCTTTTCCAAATGGTGTGGCATGAGATAAAAGCAGATGACTTTCCTTCATCAGCTACAGATTTTCTTAGTCTTTTTGCACAGATGACTGTACACATTCTTCAGCTATCAGCACCTGAACATTCAAATTCTTCCTGGCAACATGAACTCTGGTTAAATTTCAGCTGTCATCCTGCCTTGTCCCTGATACCTAGAGATACATCTTTATAGACCCCCTCATTTTCCACAGCCTTAAACCTTCTGGAAAAACAACCCCAAAGCAACGAAAACAAAAAAGGCAGTCCAACAGAGGTTTATTTCTGCTTTGGCATCGAGCTTAAACTTCATATATCAGCTATTTGATGACTTGTTTTCCTCAGCACTGCTGGCCACCACCCCAGTGCTGGTGCAGAGGTTTGAGTGCTGTGTGCCCGGCAGGGTGCAGGGTGGCACACGAGCCTTGCCCCAGTGTCAGGGCAGAGGTTTGGGTGCTGTGTGCCCGGCAGGGTGCAGGGTGGCACACGAGCCTTGCCCCAGTGTCAGGGCAGAGGTTTGGGTGCTGTGTGCCCGGCAGGGTGCAGGGTGGCACACGAGCCTTGCCAGGCAGCGCCGCCGCCGCCCCGAGCCGGGCCCGCCCCTGGCACCGGCCCCGGCTCAGCGTGTGTGTTCCCCGCTGGGAGCACGGAACAGCTTGCAGGGATGCTGCGGCTTTTCCAGCCGGGAGCTGACAGTACATTTGCTGCTCCTCGGGCAGTCCTTGGCTCCCCCCTTTCCCCGGAGCCCCCCGGAGCAGGAGCCGCCCCTCGGCACCGGGGGTGGGCACCTGCCGCAGCAGCCGCTGCCTCATTAGCGCCAAGAATCCTCCCATGCTGGGGAATGAAGCCTGCTGCCGATGCTGGCTCTGGCACTTGATAGATACTAACAAAAAAATTGCTCATTGTTCAGGTGGCTGGTGCATTTTCCCCCTTTCAATTTTGTCGATCCTACTGTTCAAAGTGCTTCTCGGGCATAGCAAATAAATTAATGACAATCCATAGTAATCGTCTATGCCTTTTCCATTTCTCATTTAACCAAATCCTTCCTGCTATATGTAAACTGAGAAAATGTTTTCCTCTGTTCTTTCCTCTGACATTGTTACACTTTTCATCCCCACTGAGAAAGTCTGTATTTATGAGACCACTATTCTTATAAGGGTGATTTTGCTGACTTTTCCATCATAAACGCAGATGATTTTAAACAGCTCAATTGCTTGATTGTGAAACTCTGATGTTAACGGAATTATTCATGCAAGCACTCTCCACATTACGCAACAATTGCATAATCACTGCCTGAATATTGCCTTAGGTTCCAGCTCCAGATTCTCCAGAATCTCATCCTCCCACCCTGTTACAAGTTTTTATGCTGCATGTAGCTATGACAAAAACTCCCTCCTGTAAGTACTGAAGACAAAGCACTTAAATTGGGATTCTTTCAGATTTCCAATGCACATCTTAGCTCTACAGCTCTAGAGAAGGCTTGATGGGATTTGGAGGATTTTTTCATTTGATTCTGTGTCTGATTTTTTTTTGTCCGTTGTTGTTTGCTGAAAGGAACAGAAATGGCAAAGACAAAACAGTTTTCCCCAGTTTCTTCCTACAAGTGAAACAGTTTTGTTTTATAGCAAACACAAATGGAAGTGCAGCTGTTCAAAAAGGATTTCTAGACTTTGCCATTCTGAAACAGAAAGAGGAAAACTAGGTGATCATTGCTGCTTTTTCTCAGCCTCTCACATTCTGACATTCTTTGTAGCCACTGCTCTAATAATTTTACTACTCTTCTAATAATTACATTGTTTCTATGTGGTCAAAAGGTGGATAAGAATATTCAGCGTTTAGAAGGTGCATTGCTCTGTAGGGACCAAGGCTCATCATCCATACTAGGAACAGTAGTAAAATTAGAGACCATCTGGCCTATTTACCTGCTGATGGAGAAGCCACAGGCCCCAGGCCAGCTGGAGCTGTGCTTGCCAACATTTTGGAAGTCCCCAAAGCTGAAATTAATGACCAGATGTTAGTGGAAGGCTCAGCATCACCACCTCCACTTCAAACATCCTACTCTTTTCAGCCACAGTTTGAGTTGCCTTTGGGTGCAGAGAGCATGGAAAAGCTGGCCTTAGATTCTCTGAGCCCTGCTCGGAGGCTTAGAGTAAGCTGATTTTGCATGGTAGTAAGGAAGGGATGGAGTGTGCCAGTGTGTCCTGGGTTTGGCTGAGAAAGAGTTAACTTCTTTCCTAGTAGCTGGTACAGTGTTGTGTTTAGGATTCAGCAGGAGAATGTTGATAACATACATTTTTTTTTTTTTTTTAGTTGGCACTACTTGGTGCTGACTGTCAGTCAAGGATTTTTCATTTTCCCCTGCTTTGCCAGTGAGGAGGTGTTCAAGAAGCTGGGAGGGAGCAGAACCAGGACAGCTGAGCTGAACTGGCCAAAGGGATATCCCATCATACCCAGTATATAAACTGGGACAGTTGTTTGAGAGATGCTCAGGGATGGGTTGAGCACTGCTCAGTGGGTCATGAGCAATTTCGTTGTGCATCACCTGTCTTTCTTGGGTTTTATTTATTTCTCTTTTTGTTCCCTCAATTTCCATTCTGATTATTTTATTTCAATTATTAAATTGTTTCTATCTCAACCCACAGGTTCTACCTTTTTCCTATTCTCTTCCCCTTTCCCCTGGCACATAAGCAAGTGGCTGTGTGGTCCTTAGTTGCCATTTGGGGTTAAGCCACACCACCATGAAACAATGTCTGTGACAGTAAATCTAGTCTGAACCTCATAAATATGCTTACTACTTTGAGAGCTGCATGTATGAAAAGCTGATCAAAATTCTAATGCTGTATACTCCCGGGCTCTATCTGTACTAACAGATTTTCAGTTTTTCTGTACAGTATCAGTACCAAGTGCCCTGAGTCTAGGCTCTCTGATTTCTTTATACTTCTATGTCTGGCTTTTCCCCCCCTCCCCCTTCTGTCATTATATCACAGAGCTAGGAAAATACAGAGCATTGTAGTGTGTGCAGTCAGTATATGCTGGCTCAGTGACACAGATTCCTTCAAAAGACAATATTATCAAATTTATTACAGCACTTTGTGAGTGCACTGGGCGTGCAGCACAAGCTGTTGAGATATGGAACTTGAAAGATGCTGAAGCCAAACCCCTCAAATCTGCTGGTCTTTGGGGAACAGGATGGCAATTGTTGCCTGATGTATTGGGAAACTGCAACTACCACACAGTTATGGGTAATCTGCATGGCACAGGAAGAACTGGAAGCAGCATGGCACTGCCTTCCCCCAGCAAGACTCTTCTGCCACCTGACACCCAAATAAAGGTTGGGGAAAACTGGACTATTAACAGGTACTGCAGACAATAACAGAGACTACAGATTAACACTACACAAGTTCTCAATATCATTTGCGGAACAAACTAAATTTCAAATATCCAGTAATGTTAATTTCAAATATTTGCAGATTTTTTTCCTCATTCTGTCCTTATTAAAGTCAGGATAAGAGACATCTTCTCTACTAGTCCACAGAACCACTTATTTCATCCTAAGCAAGCCTGCAGATTGTTCAGGCATAGTTTGCTCTCGTCAATGTATTCTGACTGCTCTCAAGCATTATCTTGTCCTAGAGGGAACTGAAGATGGAAAATACAAAATGGGATACTGGTGATAGCCTACACAGATTCCTGAAAACTACACATCACTGTTACAATGGCAAGAGTAAAAGTGACAAATACAAGCCGTGAAATCACAAGTATAACAATACAAGTGTCCCAACACTCCAATCATAGGAAGCCATCACTATTCAGGCCTATTTTGTATATATAGGATAACTCAGATGATCCTACGTTTTGTATAGCAACCACTGTTTGTTAGAGTAACACATTGCCAATCTCAGAAATTCCAACCTAATACAAAACAGACAATATCAGCCAAAGCCAACAGAAACCCCTCCCTCTCTGCAGTTCAATTGCTACCAAATGTGCATGGTTTGTCTGAAGGGACATGGGGCACCTCTGCATCTCCCCATCTGAGTAGTGCTTGTGTGAGAAAAATGAAATGCTGGCAGTTGCATCATTTTAATAGGGAAAACACATTAGTAACTGCAAAGCAGCTAGTCCGTGTTTAAACTTTGCCTTCACTCCTTTCATGGTGCTTACAGCTCCTTTGCTCAGGCACACTCCCTGTGAGATTAAGCCTGAGAAATTTCAGAAGCTGGCCAGTAACTTAACAAATTGGAAAGCATTCTATGCATCAAGTCATTACCCTTTTTTTTCCACAACCAACCTGAGGCACTCTTAAAAATATAATAAAATTGGTATTTGTGCATACCTAAGGACTGATCTAAATTTCTTGGGAATCAGTGGCAAGGATTCCATCAACTGACACTGGACTAAACCCCTGCTGCTCAAGAGGTGACTTCTGTGCCTCACAGGATTTAGACACACCCTAACTGTGTAGGTTAAAGGAATGTGTTTAAAACCTTCAGCCGGCTAAAGCAGAGAGGTCCCAAGTGGAAGGCAAGTCTATGACAGGGTAGATAAATGACTTTCCCCATCTTCTCACCCCCTACTCCAGAAAGAAAAAAAAAATCCCCATAAATAAATTGGGTTTTATTCTCTGTGTGTTAAGCAGCTTTAAGTGTATTTTCCTCTCATGCTGTTATTTTATCTCCTGGAAATATTCCTCTCTATACTTGGTCAAAGGGGACTCTGTTCTAAAGAGACTTCAGTTCTGGGGAAAAAAATAGCATGCTGAGCTGGAAAAGTGAAGGAGGACAACAAAAATCATGCAGAAAAAAAATCATGGTTATAGCTATAAGGGAAACTAGTCAAAAAGTACTTTACAATTCCCAGGAACTATGCCTGCTCTAGAGTTCAGGTTTGGACAAATTTGAATTGACAGCAAGACTTTGTCAAACACACATTTTTTCCATAGAAAATAAGTTCTCAGGACCCTGCATCTGCACTGACTGACTCATTTTCTGTAAGCCTTACAATTCTCAAAACTGATGGATTCTGGACAGACCTGCTGGGAGTCCAGCCCTGAAGTCACAGGCACGGGACAACTTTTCCCATGTTTTCACCCAATTCTTCAGCCATGCATCACAGCAGGAAGCAGCAGAGAAGCAGAGCCAGGGCTCCAGCTGGATGTGCCACCAGATGCTGCTCCAGGGCCACCCTGCTGGGGCTGCTGTGGGGGCTTCCTCCTCAGGACACAGCTTGCAGTTTCTGCCACCTCAGAGGCAAATATTCCAGGACTCTGCCCGGCTTTGGGGGGCCTTGCTTAGGCTCCACAGACTTCACTATTGGGGCAAATCTCAGGACAGCTGGTTTTCCCAAGGTAAGTATTAAGTTCTTTCAAAGTTGCTGGTCCTGGATAATCTGGATAGGATGCCTCAAGCTTTTGTGGTCCTTACTTTGGAAAGGTTTCATTACATGCAGAAACTGGGCAACCTTTGTGAACATGAGGAGTGTTTTAGTTTCCACCAACTGTCTTTTAGCATTTTTACATATAAGAAAATTCCTTTGCCTGAAAGACCTTCTGCTTTAGTTCCTACCTTCCTTCATGGGCCAGGTATTAAGAAGCTAAAGGTTTACCGATAGTCCTTGTCAGCTGATGGATCACAAACAAAAACTACATGCAACTAATTTAAGATCTATTCCATTAGTTCTAGTACAATTGTTTAGTCTTTTACTTATGTATTGTACTGCATTTATATTAAATTTCTTTCATTTCATGAAATGAATTCATGAGACATCGACTGCTCCCAAGATTTAATTAAGACCTGATCAGATAAGCAGGTTGTACCTTCCACACAAATATAACTACAGACCAGCAACCTAATTTATGAATATAAATGCCTCTTTCTCCCAAAATATGTCCTATCTAACAGGTCTCTGAAAGCTAGTTAATAAATATGCCATGAGATCCTATCTCCACTTTACACATACAAGCTTGTGACAGTACTCTTGTGTGTTCGTAGCAAAGCCATAAAAGCAAAGCATTGGAAAGTTTGTATGTATATGAACTGCTTTGCCAGGGACAGATGGGGAAATGGAGTCAGAAGGAAAGTTTTCAGTAATAAGAAAATACTTAAAGGAAAAAAGTTGCCTGAAATGTTTAATTATTTTTTCCAAAATATTTGGTCCTGTGGAAAATGCAGGATGCACTTTAACTTATAATTTCGAAATGCAGAAATCTCTTGTTTCTCAAAATTTCATCTCTGATGCTTTTTCCTTATTTTCAGTTCACACCAAAAGCCATTATGAATTTTCCAAAGGCTGAAACCTTAACTTCTGTCGCACTGTGATATTCCATTGCTTAAATAAATCCAAGCACAAAACTTCTATAGGCTATAAAGCCTTTAATGAAGCTATTGTAGTGTCATCATGCTTCTTCACAGACAACACAGAGATATTCTCTAACTAAACAAAGATGAAAACATGGATGAAAAATACTAGAAGTCTTCAAAGCAGCACTGGTTTACTGAAGTGACCAGGATACCCCACCATTGCACAACTATTTTCCATAGTACACTGCGAACAACTTGCAATGATCCTGATCCACACTGTGTGGTTAGAAGCTCCCCTTGTCACAAAAAGCCTGAGTTTGTCTCAATTTTCTTAGTTTATTTTTAAAATAAATTGGTTTATTTCTTTTAAAAGTTAAAATTCCACAAAAGTAAAACAGAAAAAAAAGGTGAAAGTAAAAAATGTATTCCTCTCAATTTATTTTCAATTAATTTTTGTTCGTTAATTTTTTTTTCAGAATTGCATAAACCAGAACCCATAATATAGTCACAGCTACTTCTCAGTCCCTGCAACAGAGTGGAGAGCACAGAGTGGAAACATGAAATACCCCAGTGTTGAGACTGAAGGCACACCCCACCTACAAGTAGTTTAAAAACTGCTTTAACAGCCCTGATGGAAAGATTTGCCTGCCTATTAACAGCACACAGCTGAGAAGTAGTTTACAGCACTGAATATCTCAGAAGATTCAATCTATCTTTTTCTTTTGTGTGTGTGTGTGTATGTAAAGCACTTAGAGAAACTAATCCATTGTCTTTCCACTGCAAAAGTAAATTTAATTGGTAGCTTGGTAGCTCTTCTGCCAAACCCTCACAGTTTTACACTTCTACAAAATTTATAATTTTGACTAGATATTTTAGTTTTCCCTTGCTATCACTGGTTTGAAACCTCTAGGACAGATGCAGTAGTTCCAGGTCTGCCTTTCTTTAACTATCAAACTACCTAAACCATCAGCTTGGTGCAACTTAGTAGCTTGACAGATTTCCAGTGTACACAGAAGTAACACACAAAAATAGATTTAAATTTAGCTTTGTAATATCGGCTATCATGAACTCATCAGTTTCTATCTAAATAAGAAAAATATGGTCAGAGAAAATCCTGATGTGGTTTGGTTTGAGAAAGTATGCCCAATCCAAAATGCACCATTAGTCCCAATGCCTGAAAGTTGTGGTTTATTCTGTGTACTGTGTTAGAAAATGGCCAGTCTGGACAAGCAAGTCTGTTCATTTCTTTAAGTAAATAAATAGGAAAACAATGGATTGACCCCAGAGCAACTGAGCTGTAATATAGTCATCTACAGAAAGTTAGTGAACCTGGTAAATGTTTGGTCACTAAGAGGATGGACATTAATTTTTTTTCAATTTTTGAACCATATGGACAAAATGAAATAAAAAAGCTTTTACTTTTAATGGAATACCCTTTTATCAATTATATAAGCAAGGTCAGCATGTAATGGGATAAAGCCCTAGATACACAGGAAAGAATAAATTTTTTTACCATCAGGATAACAGTTATGTACTACAATTCAGCAAAACTGAATTAATTATTAAAGTCTAATTCCAACCTTCTTAGGGTGTAGCCACTACTGACTTCATCCCATGGAATTTGGCTTGTAAAGCCCTTCTTCCTTAATACACACCTGGTTTTGCTGTGTGAGATTGCAGTGACATACTGCAGATGCTACTACAGCATTAACCATGGATTGTGGAACTGCACTGGGATCACTGTTGTCTCTGTTGCAGGTTACTCAAGAAATAAATTTTTGTCTTGCATATGCCAGGTATTTGCTGCTATTCATGCAGTGATTGATTGGTCAGCTCAATTACCTGACTCAGTGGTAAAACTTAGTCTTTTTCCAAAACAAAAACCAAGAAAGAAGAATATGAAAAAAAAAAAAAAAGGAACACCCCCCCTGGATATCCTCCAGAAAATACATTATGCTCTTTTCTGTTTATGAAGGTCTTATTCTGCTCCAGCACTATTACAATTCATTGTACTGTTTACCATCTCTAAAAGAAGTGTCTAAATCTTTCTGTTTAGAAAAGCACAGGAAAGATCCATATCTTTTTTCAGTTTGTAAAGTTAGAATGACTGGTTTGAGGTTGAAACGTTTCATATCCTCTATCACTTTCATTTTCTTGACCTCAAATAAAAAAAATACCCTTGTTTCATCTAGGTCACTTCAAAGAGTGAAAGAGGAACCTCACCACGTTTACAAAGTTTAACCTCCTTGCTTTAAAGTACCATGGAATAGTTTCTTGGGATTTGTTACAAGCACTATGCACAAAGGCGTGTTAATTATCTGATCTAAGTTTACATTTACTTTATCTTCCTTTTGTGCAGACTGTAGCATATTAATTTCATACTGCCTTCTTAAAAATGGTTATTAGAGGAGCAATTGGCATTCAAACCAGCTTGAGGCAACTTTAGACTGGACACATGCCTCAATAGCACAGCACTGTCCACTACACTCTTATGAAAGAAAGATGAGCCCAATGACAAAGAATAAAATCAACTCAGCCAATGCTGAACATTTCTTTGAGTGTAATTCCTAATATGTGTCTGCAGTAGTTTTGCAAGGAGAAAATTTTCTACTGAGTAGAAATGTTGATTTTCAGTAAAATCTTTGTGTATGGCTCCCTGGGGTGTTTTGGAAACTATTAGTTTCAGTGTCAGTAAAACCCTTGTACCTTTTCCGTTAGCCTAAATAACAAACTTTGTTTAAAGGGGTATTGGGCTTAATAGAAACTTGACGTGATCATGCTTGTACTCCCAGTGTCCAGACATTACAGTACAGTAAAGTGCAGAAGGCAAGTGGCCTTGTCAGCAGGTTTTTGGGTATTAGTCTACCTCTGAGAAAAATTATTGCATTGCAGGACACTAGAGACAGCTGTGAATGTTTTCCTTCATATGAGGTAAGGACAACTAAGGAAAATGGATGAGATTTTTCTTCATTTCTGTCAAATCCCATACACAGAGAAAACATTTCATTTCTGAACTGGGTATGAAGCAACCTGTCTAAAATAAACAAGTCTAGGTTAAAAAAAAAAATAAAAATCAGGTATGAGATGGCAAGGACTGTTGCCAGCATCTATAAGAAATGATTCCATAGAGTGGGGTAAGGTACATCTAAAATGACAGGACAAGATAAATATAGCTGTGTGTTACCAACTTCCACTGACTCACAGAATATAAAATCTAAGAGTAATGTTTTCTTCTGCTGCAGTTGGTCTAAAACAAGGCCTTCTATGATCAAATATTTAGGGGAAAAGGCTGGAAAAAACATATAATTATACCTGTGAATAAGCCACTTGTTTTTCAGTCTTGGTGATCTCAATTAAAATTCCTGCCCTATGAATGAGTTAATTGTTTTAACTTTCATGACCAAAAAAACCAAGCTTCTACCTTAAGATTTCTAAGGCAAGGAACGCTTATTTCAGGGTTAATGGAAAATACACACAAAAATAAGTACCCTCACACATCAGGAGGGCAGCAGATTCCTTCTAGGAATCCTTGGTGTGCTGTTGCATGTAGGTGCTCCCACATGAAACCAGTGTTTTTGTTGTAGCTGGACTTCCTGTCCTGACAATGCCAAACATTTTGCACACTTTCAACAGAGATGCACATCCAAATGGCACCAGCTTCGACCTGGAACTTTGCAGCTCAAAAGCAATCATTTAGCACAAAAACTTCTTTTGGGGGTAGTGAACCACTTTGGCTAAAAGCTTGCTAACAGTGATGCCATAAGTTTTAGCTTTCATGTTTTCCAGATTATGTACTGCATTAGTATATAACTCTGAACTTCATATACAGTGTTAGCAAGTTCTCTTCACAGTTTAGTTAGACAAAACAATCCTTTTCCAGCCAGAGAACCAAGGACACCATTGCAGCTTCAGGCCCAAAAAGTGCAAATAACAGGGAATTGGGGTGACCAGTTTGGGAGGATGGGACTGCATAACCTGGAGCTGGAATTGGACAATTAACTCCAATATGTAAATGGACCAAAACTTACAGAAGTGTGAAAACTCGTGACATGCTGTCCATCTTGTACATCCCAAGGTGAGTCCTTTGAAGGCCTTTTAAAAAATACCTACTTTATTCCTTTAACACTGTCTAGCCTCTGTTCTAGGTAGCCTCTCAAGGCATTAGTAGTGCAGTGGAATTTGCACTCTGTTTGCCTATGCTACATCCACGTGTAAAGAGCTTGTGAAGAGGAAAAAGCCTGATAATTAGTTATAGAAGCATTATGGTCTTGCAACAATTTTATTGTCTATTTTACAGACCGTGCCAGAAATCTCTGTGAAAATGAGCTGAAGTTTCAGCTCACAAGGAATTTCTAGGTGGAATGGAATTTCCACAGGTCTTAGAATTCCACACTTAGGCAGGGAACACAGAGAACTGAAAAGGTGACTAAAGTGAGGTAAGTATCTACACAGATAAAAGTCTCTGAAGCAACAAACAAAAGCACAATAAAATCCACTACAAAACATCCTGGAGGCAGAGTCCCATTTGTGGTGAAATAGCACGTTTCCCATAAAGGTAGCAGAACCAAAGGGTGCTCAAAGAGATCCCAGAATGGATAAGGTTGCAAGGGACCAACCTCCCAGCTCAAGCAGGCCCATCCTGGGTCACAGAGCACAGGACTTTGTCCAGACAATTCTGGTTTATCTCCAGAGGGAAGAGACTCCACAACCCACGCAGTAAAGAAGTTCTTCCTCATCTTCAGATGGAACTTCCTGCACATCAGTTTCTGTCTGTGACATGAGAATTTTCTAACAAACAGCACCACACCAGCCTCAGACTAGCAACAACTAAATGGAAAGAGATACTACAATTAAAGACCCTTTTCTGAACAGTAATTTAAGAAAAAGCTCAATTCTTATTTATACCAAACTTGAGGATGATTTGCGTTGTACAAGAGTTGCTTTGAAGTCTGGGGAGTGTGTGAACAAGTTGTTTGAAATAGCACCATGATTAGAGGGGACAGCTCACATCTGGGGAAGAAATTACAAGGATCTGCAGAGAAATTGTTCCACGAGCAGAGGAGTTAAGTACATCTGGTTTCCACTGGACTAGTGTCTTCCAGTTGATTAACTTTTAACTGAATGTGTGAGGTCACCCTGACTAAATATCCAGCAGGTATTAGACTAAATATTTATATTATATATTTGTATTATATTTGTATTATAAAAATAAATATTATTTATTTTTTTATTAGAAAAAGAAATCTTTTTCTGTTGCTCAGTATTTGAAAAGTGGTAATTCATACAGGAAAGAAGCTTTAGTTGTGGAGGAGATTCTCTCATATCTGAAACAGCAAAAGCTCCAAAGCTGCTTTTTTCCAAGCAGCTAGGCATCCATGATGTACTATTCTGTGTTGGTTTTTTTGTTTTAGTAAGAATTTCAGTGACTCTTATTTTTCACCCTCTCCAGTGGACACCTTAAAAAAGATATTTGCTTTCCAGGAGAGGTATTTCATTACTTACTAGGAGCTTAATGTGATTAAGAACTTTATTCACAAATATGTCTGATTCAAAATGGAAGATAGGTAAAGATGTTTTCATACATCTTATTTCCTTAGGAAATGAGGATTCAAATAAACCAGATATGCAGAGAGGTGGAAACAACGTGGGGGACTGGGTAAACTTTGAATTCATAGTTGTTTCCTTGTTGATTAGTAAATCTTATTCAACATTCCTCGTGGTGGAAGAGCAAACGTCCTGGGAAAACCCAAGTACTTCTGTGACAACCAGACCTCCATCTACTCCTGAAGGAGCCTGTGATCCATGCAAAGAAAGGAGGGAATATTACTGCTATTTTACAAACAGACAAACCTAATGCTGTTGCAATTTATGAGACTGACGTCTCTGCATGTTCAGGGACATGTAGCTGAGTCTGAGAGTTTGGATTTCCACACGAAGGCCTTGAGCACAGACCTGCTTGTGCTCCTGCACCTACCCAGGGATGCACAAACTCTTCCATATGAGTAATCCCAGTGGGAAAGGACAGAAGTCTATGCAATGGAACGTGGTGTCTGGCAGGCTGCCAGCAAACCCAGCACTGGTGATCCTGGATGTAATTTATAAAAGGGAATTTAGGCTGCCTCATGAGGGTCCAGATTTTTCTTATTGTGGAGTGTAACAAGATAGAGAGACTAAGCAAAGGCACCACTGCAGAGAAATGAGGATTATTGGGTGACAGATAAATGTGCAGACACACTTTGCATGCTTGAAATAGTGCTCCACTACATTGATAATGACAATAAAAGTCTATTGGAAGGAAAATTTGCTAAATTCACATTTTAATTTATGGAACTATTAACAAAATAAAGTTAAGGTTTTATTATGGGCATATTCAGAAAAGTAGTATTGTGTTGGTTTTTTTTTTTAATATGTGGCAACTACTGGGATCTTTTTCAGACAAAGGCTTTGAGATAAAGTGAGAGCATGCTTCTAACTGTTGCCATTCTCTTTAAGTAAAAACCCTTCTTAGCACCAGTTCCTGGCCACACAGCATTTCCATTATACTTGGGTTTGTTTTTTTGTCCAACTTACAAGTGACTTAGTTTCTTTTAAAATGAGTACAAGTGATAAATCTACTATGAAACTACAAAGCCTATTGAAAGGCTTGCATTTATTTAACAGGGAACCAAATTAGACCCTACTTGGCTACCAGGCAAAATTTACTTTAGTATTTATACTAGGGAACGCAAAATAAAAAGAATTAACCATTAGAATAAAGAGAAAAGTTTCCTGTCCTGCCTTTAATACAGTCAGAAAGCATGTAAACAGAAAAGAAAAAGGAAGGTGTTACCTCATTCAGAATGGAAAAAAGGCAGAATTAACTCAGGATATCTCCACTAATTATCTGCTTCAAAAGGAGTGGGAATTATCCAGCCCTAGAAACTTTCCAAGGTATGAGCTCTAGAAAAAGCAGTAGTTCATTAGCCAGTCTCATAAGCAAGAACCAACAACCTCTAAATTTAAAGTTAATGACTGATTCTGTTGCTTCTCTCTTTTTATCACTTAATAGCATTAACATTAACCTGTTTGTAAGCAAACGTGTCCTAAAAATCTCTTGTGGCCTCAATAGCTCCTAAATGCTCTATCCCAGCACAGAAGACCCCAAAGACAACAGGCAGCTGGAGACTGAGTGGCTCCACCCTTCCAGTGCTGTGCATCCTGCCTTAAGGCACAGGGAGGAAGAAAAAGTAACTTTGGAGATTAGAGACAGTACTGGATGTCTGCTTGGACATCACTGGCTGATGGTGAGCAAACATTTCACAAGTACAGTCCAGCTGCATGGGAACACTGCAGTGCCCTCACCTTCACTCATGGGGGGTAAGCTGCTCTCCAGGGCACTGAGCAAGAGAAAAGCAGTCCTATGTTTGCCAGTGCTGCTGTTGTGATTAAAAGCAAGGAACTTATTACAAACTAATGTCAATGATATGGAGCACTTCTACAGATTCAAGAATAAGAGCTCTAAACAGCACAGGGAACAAGAAGCACAGCAGCCCTGAGCATAGTGTAATTTCTACTCAATTTTTCATCATTGAAAAACGGCTTACTTCTAGTTCTAGGCAGAATGAATCAATTTTTTTTTTTTAATTAATTTCTATGAAGAGATAGCACATTCAAATACTACCTCCTGGTCCTTAAATGCATTACTTTGTTATGGGAAAGAGTGAAATCAGACAGTTGGCCCAGTAGGGACCACCAGTAGAGACTGCAGGACAAAAATGAAAATCTTTTATCTGCTTTTCCCATTTCTGAAGCTGCATTGGCCATTTTCCATCCCATTAGTAACAGCAAGAGGTGATGTCATTTTGCACTGCCTCCACCCTTCTATCCTAGTCTTCAGGGATGATGCTCTGCCACTGGGAATTCAGATCAGTTTTAGAAACTGCCATCCCCAAGAACTAAACCCCACAACTTTCTGGTTTTCTCTCTTTCGTTTCTGGAAGAGGAGAAGGATTCAGATGCCTTCAGTATTTAAAGACACCTTTCCATGCAGTCTGTCAAAACTTCTCAAAGGATTCCCTCCTCTCTGACACAAAAACTTCCATAGGTCCAGAAGGAAGTTGCATATTTTCTGATTGTTCCACACAATTCTTGCAACAACTGTTGCTTTTCAGTGGAAACAAAAGGTAGTAGGCATTGCTTACTAAAATAAACAGGGAAATCCCAGAGCTCATCTTTAACAATATACTTTAGACAAAGCTGATCATGCTCTCTGGAAGCTATAAAAGCAAATAAATATGTACAAAACAACAGGCTGAGCATCTGATTCTTTTTCCATTGTTCTGCTTTTGCACATTTCAGGCAAAACTCCAGAAAATATCTGTGGGAGTCAGAGTCTTGAATCCTTTCTACCTTCCTATGACAGTATATTGGTTTTGAATCCGTTTTTACTCAGTTTTAGAGGATCCTAAAAGAAACGGCAATCGTATGATGTCACTGTGGAGACAGTACAGTAGCACTTGGTCCAGGTGTATCAAGTGTCTTGGCAAACTCATTTAAATCCTCGAATGGAACTTCTTTCTCTGCAGTCACACCTAGAATATGCTATTTCTGTAAGTGATTTGTTATGGGACAGAGTTTTGCATGAAGGCATCCATTTTTATGCCAGACTGAAACCGTGGCTGCCCTTTTTAAATATCATCTCACTCCTTCCTGCCCCAGGACAAGTGCCACCTACTGACAGCAAGAGTTGCTTCTGCTTGCTTAACTAAATTCATCAAGAATCCTAACCACAGTTCTTGTTTTTCAACCAGCTTTGCTTCAAGTCCAAATGGTGAAGAGAGGCCTCAAAGATGAAGGAATATTTCAAAAATCTGGAATGGTATGTGCCTGATTCCTTTTAAAACCCACCTGTCCAAGATGCTGATGACTGATGAATTCCCTAACAGTACCATCACCAGTCATCCTACCAACCTCTTCTGAAAAAAAATAAGCAAATCCAACAAAAATATTCATATTCTGTGGATTATCAAGTATTTAATTCAAAAGGAAAATTAGAAAGAAATCAAAAGAGAAAAAAAATCAGTAGAAATATATGTCTAAACCTGGACAAAGACAACAAAGCGCTATGTAAAGGAGACTGAGCATTACAGGAATAATAAAAATACCACTGCATAGTAAAAAGTCAGCTGCATGGCTTAATCTAAAAGTCTTCTGAAAAAAATTGCTATCAATTACACCTCTCCTCTACATACAAGCTTCATAAATGAAGTATAGGGTTTTAAGAGACATTTTCTCTTTCTTTTGTCAAGTCTGGAGTCATTAAACAGAGATTAGCTGGATAAATAGAGGAAGTGATTTTTAAACTGTTTGCAAACTTAATGTGAAGAGCCCAGCCTTGCAAATTATCACGTCTAATCAGAGATGCACGCTTCACTGCTCCAGTAATTGTACTAGTATTAGTCAAATTCTTGTTGTCTCCTCATTAGCCATGAAAAGGAGACTCAAGATGTACTTCATTAGAGTATCCTGAATATAAATTTTTAGTGAAAGGAGGAAAAGATGTGTTACATACTGTACTGTATATAGAAAGAAAAAATATTAAGAACATAAAACATATTGAATCATTCTGTTTTTTGACTGAATATATATCTTTAACAACCAAACCCTTCTTTTCTCTTTTACTGTCTTGATCCCTTCTTTTATTTGCAGAGAGAATATAGCACTTGAAAAGGTAATTTACAACCAATGTCATAAAAAAATATTAAGAAATGTGCTGTATTATGCAGCCCTTCCTATTTCCATAGCCAGAAGAACACAGCTTAATCAAGAGCTGTCTTTAGTAGAGACATTTAGTAAATTCTTGACTACTGGATAGGTGATCCAACTTGCATTAAATGTAGATCAAATCAAAAGGTTTGTTCCTTTGATCAGCAAAGCATTTAAGTACATGCTCATGCCCTTCTTTATTCAGCAATGCCCTTAAGTATATGACACTAAATCAAGAGAATTTAAACACATGCCTAACATGTGAAGCATGTGCTTAAGGGAATTGGGGTTTAAAAAATCCAGCTTGAATAGGATTTCCAAACAGGTCTATTAGAAGGCTAAAAGTAAAAATATTTTCAAGAATTTCAGTGGAAGGAGAGGCAAAACAAATGTTCACATTTGTTTTTTCACAGCTATTTTTTTGGGTGCAAATCCCAGTCTGAAATACTTGCATTACTCAACAACAGTTAAGGGAAGCTAAAAAGGAACTAGGCAGGTCACCAAAATGCTACCAATAGATGTGTTCTACCTCTCTGCTTTCTGACAATTAAAAAAAGAAGCAGAAAGCAAATAACATGCAAAAATGTACCCTTTCACCCCTTGAACTACAGCACTAGATCGCCACAAAGTCAGATGTGTGGAAACTAGAATCTAAGCCAAATGTGGTGAAGCATTTGTTTTTGTGGAACACTAGGAATGAGGACTGTAAGCAATTCCAAGGGGAGTTAAGTCCATAATGCATTGTCCAGCAACTCTGCGTACTGCAAGAAAGTAAACTGGATTTCTCAGCCTGAGGTTTGCTCCCAAAGCTGTCTCCTGTCAGAACACAGCAATATCCTCACCCAGCTTCAGCCCTCTCTCTCAATAAAATACCAGAATATTCTGTTGATTATTAGTTACTATAGTTTATACAGCATGAAGGAGCTCATTGTGGAAAGGATGATGCTTGCTTGGTCAAAGTATTCTGGACAAAAAAAAATAAATTGAAATACTTCCAGGTGCCTCTTTGAGCAATATTAAGACACTTCAGAAACCTTTCATTCAGAATTAATTAACATAAAAAACAGCCTCCTCAATACGGTAGAGCCCTAAAGTGGTTTGTGGAATTTAATTAGGCTAACCTTCTTTTCACTACATTGGTACCACTCTATAAGAAGTGCAAATCATTATTAATTCCTTTGGTGTTCACTGTAATAACATTAAACATGATGAACTCTTTTAGTAGTAAAGTGTATGTAGTACCTAATTCCATAATTTAGCACTAACTTGAAACTAATTTATAAAATATACTATTTGTCACCATACACTGAACAGTTACAAAATCCCTCCTCACCATAATATTAGGATAACAAGATGACATTGAAGGCCCCATCAAACTTAAACTATTCTGTGATATGATTCTCTGAATAGTTCAGTAATCATAATTTTGGGAAGAGGAGGCATGTCTGTGCAGCACAAAGAAAATCAAAGCAAGGTCAAGTCCAGTCAGAGTGACTGTTGGTACTGGATCCCCTAAAGATCTGTGATACAGAGCTTTCTTTGGTCTAAGCCTTGTTGAAAAACCTGAAGGACATACATTTTTACCAGCATTTTTTGTTTCTCTAGAATTTGAAATAAATTCAGAACTTGCGCATTGTTTGTAAAGAATTTACTGTCAGAAAACTTCACTTGCTCATCAATTGCATCATTGTGTGAAAAATAAAGCATAGACCTTGAAGCTCAGGAAAAAAAAAGAAAAAATAAGAGGCAGATACAAAGCACAAGTGCTTGTGAAGTGACATATCTTGTCGCTAGAAATGGTAAAATGATTAAGTTTAAGATGCTATCAGACACCAAACATATACAAACATCCTCAGTGAATGATACTAATGGAAAACAGTTTTGTCTTTCCACAGATGATTTGTTTTCATCACTGGACAATGCAAAATCTTTTATTAAAAATTCACAAAGGATGCATTTGGAATCCTTTTATCTGTCTGTCTAAAGTATTTCTAAGGTGCCAATCACTATATTATCTAAACATATTAACAGAATAGCTGGATTTTACTAAATACAAAAAGAGATTCCAAAAGAATTCAAGATGAAAACACCTTATGCAGCTACAGAAGCTGTTGGTGCTGGGCAAGGCTTCTCACAACAGCTCTGAGGATGTGCCTTTGGCCAAGTGTAGACACAAGCAGCACTTCACCCCATGTGCAGGGCCCAGAAGCTGATGAGAACACATTTACTCCCACAGCCTACAGCTCTGAATTCTCTCTGAAATCATGGATATTACAGTTTTTGGACTACGCTGTGGCTGACATAAACTGTGCATAAGAGTGAAGCAATGGCACATGTAAGCATATGCTGTGAGTGGGAATGAATTTTAGCATGTGTTTGCACACTTGGCTCAATCACTCCCCTCACCACTTGGGCAGAGCCTCAGTGGATTTTGCATCAGCATTGCCTCAGCAGAGTTGCCTCTCCCTTAATTTGGTACAAGTGAAACACAAGTATGTCCCATAAATTTCCGTGTTGAGAAGTATTTCCCAACTTATATGAAAAATACTTAGCATAGATTTTACTCTATATGATTACTTTCCCAATACACTAGGTTTATGTAAAAAATGATTCTTTAAACAATTTCTTCTAGCCTTATATTTGAACCTGTACTTTGCCCTTAAAATGTATTAAGCTAATTTACATAAAATAAGACTTCTTTGGAAAAAGTCAAGGTTCCTTTGCCTCACCTATTTCCTTCCATGATTTAATGATGGATAAAATAGACCAGAAGGATCAGATGTCTTAGTATAGATAGTTAGCTGTAGACCTTGCATAATAAATACCTTCCTTTTATATTATTGATAATGTTAATTTCAGGAGACCCTGTAAAGAAGAATCAGCCGTGATCCTGTGGTGCAGTCTGCACTAAGCTTCCTATTTAAAATGCACATTCAGCTATTTTGTAACACACAAAGAATTCAGTTTATTTGCCCCCAAATCATGACATTTATTTTTGGAATGCAGAAAAAACTTGAATAATGGATATAGTAATATCCAAATGACTTACATTTAAGAAGGCTCCTCACTCAGTGTTTAAAGTTGAAACTTGATTGAATTCCATTTATGCTCCATGTCAGTGATAATTCACTGTGCTGCAAAGAAAGAAACAACACTTTGAAAAAATTATATTATTTTCTTTTTATATTTAGTATTACAATTGTGTTCCTCTCCATGCTGGAGAGCTCTTCCTCATTCTGCATTTTTCTGTGTTTCCCTCATTGGTATTGGACTTTAGCCATCAGAACTGGAGAGGGACAAATTTCAATTAGCCTGACCCTCATTACAGGAGCTGTCAAGGTTCTTGTATGAGCTGCCACAGTCCAGCACTGGCCTAATTCCAACACTACTTTAAGGCTTTTTGTCCTGCTAACTCTGCTCTTTTTCTTAACCTTACTCTCCATTTTTTGATATGTTGTTTTCTGCATCATTTTCATTTTCCCAACTTACCTTGATTTTATATCCTTCCTCTATCTTTCCTCAACCCAGTATCTAGCCTCCAAAACTCAATCACCTGCCCTTTTTAGTTTCTCTTGAAATTTTCCCCTTTGATGAAGACCTCTCTTGTCTTCCGATCAGCATTTTGAAAAGAAATCCCAGCAAATTTCTTCTCTGTACAAACAGAGACTTGCAATAAAAATGGTATCTTTAGAGAAACTCAAAATATGCTTCCGCTGATACTACAACTTCACTCAACTCAAGGCCATAAAATGTAGCTTATATATTTTACCAGCCTAGTGATTTCAACCGTTTATTCTCAACACATGTGAGCCTGAATTAAAATTTCCAGCACATGCCAGAAGTCACAGGTATTGCTCCAAACAAATTACTACTCAAATTACTTCATGACACTGTCATTCCAGGAAAAGTATCCCAGGTATTCTATCGAAGGCTCAGCCAAGCACCATTTGGAGACCTACACAAAATATTTATGCACTCAATAAAGTTCCTTTCATCCCTAAGTGTTCTTTTTCTTTTTTTAAATGAACTATCCATAAATAAATAAATAAATAAATAAAGAATCCCAAGAAGAATCCAAAAGCATCCCAAGAAGAAGTTTCAGTAAAGCATATAGGGTTAGATTCTTATAGGACAAAGGGTGTAGAATATCTGATATTTCTGGAATAAACAGAAAGCTTGGAACCAGAAGACTCAGTAGAAAAATACCATATTGCTTGCTTTAAAACTTTATAATTGTAGAATGTGGGAATAAAAGAAAACAGAATATTTAGAACCATTATTTTTTAATAAAAGATTCCTTGAAAGTGTTCTCAGCAATTGGCTGTGATTTAAAACATCCTTTTGTGTGTGGAATTGCATGCAGAGAAAAAAGCTAAGTCAATTAACTACACACAGAAATTGGGCCAGGTAACATTCATGCCACAGTCTCTTTACATAACACAGAACTCTTGTGAACATGAAAGAAACAGGAAGCTTCCCAAAATTATTATATCAAAATCTTGGCTGGAGTAAATGAGCACAGCTCTTTTGTGCTTTCAAAGTGGGAGGAATTTATACGGCTAAACTGTTATTTAATCACTGATTAATAACAAGAATCACGTCTCAGTGTAAGATTTTGTACTCCTGTCTAATATGCCCCTGCAGGTTTTAGCTCTGCCTTCAAAAGCAGAGGTTACCCTGCCATTTCCTAGAGCTTCTACCTCTCTTCCATGCTCAGAAGCAGCAGACTCACCATCCAACACAAGGTATTGTAGCTGGAGCCATTTATTTCACTGGCGGAAAAGATACTTAAATGCCTCCCACACTAATGAAATATCATAGGGAGCTCCTTTCCTCCTTTTCCCCATCCCACAGCAGAGGGACAGCTAGGCTCTGTATTAGCCCAGTGGTCAGAGCCTGGGGCTAATAGTGCCAAGGTTGAGAGCTTGACCCATGTGCAGGCCATTCATTTAAGAGTTGGAGTCAATGATGCTTGTGGGTCCCTTCCAATTCAGAATATTTGGTGTGATTCTGCGATTTTCTCTACTTGAGCACCAGCTCCTCTTCTCTGAGGTCAAGGGGCCACTTGCAAGGCTGTGCACCTATGTAAGACTGGCTTAGTTCTGCAGAGCAATGCAGCCCTTCAGCAAACTGACTCAGTGCTCTTTGTGCCCAGGAGATGCTTCCCAGAGCAGAGTCTGCCCCACAGCTGCCCTGCCAGAGAAGCTTTCCTGGGAATTTGCAGTTACTGCTGGCAAGGTAAATACTCCTGCCAGTAAATCTGCATGGCCTGACTTCATAAGAACAGACTGCTCCTTGCTCTTCAAGAGCCTATGGATTTCTTTTTACAGACCTGTTTGATTGTGTGCCTAAGCTTCTTTAAGCATTACATATACTAATTCATTAGCAGCATTTTCAGGTAATACTTGTCTATTCATATCGTCCCAGCTACACTAAAAGGAAATTTCACAGGTTGTCAGCTAAAAATCACCTAAAAAAGGTAAATGGGTTGCTTTCAGTGGCAGGGAGATGAGGGGGGAGAGATAAGTAGGGGTTTGGTAGTGGTCTTGATTCATCTTCTAATAATAAACCAATTCAAATAATGAATCTACTGAGATTAGAGATGAAGCTGGAGTAGCCAGTACAAAGATCAATGCAAATCACTGATGCGTTCAATTCACATCTTTTAAAGAACCGTGATGAAACCAAAGGCATAGAGCCACTTGCAGTTCACTCACCCAAAACCAACCCAAAACCTTGTGGATGCTGCACAGGTCCCCTCGTGGTGGCTCTTGGAAATAGGAATCAAACTGAAAGAGAAGTTCCACCTCTATTCCAGAGAGGTATCACCCACATCTACAAAGTTCCTGGCAAGTTTACTGTGCCTCTATGACACAACGAGGAGAATATCAACCTCTTCCATCAGAAAAACCTTCTTCTAAAGGCTGGGGTTGATTCACAGAATCTGGTATTGCCTTACTGGATAGAAGGCTGGCTGTGCCCTTCCATTAAATATGTATGTGGCATCAAAGGATATTAAATCATGATTTTATCTAATTTTTTCTGGCTGCTTCTGTGGATGAAGCTAAGAGTTTACTGCATTCTTCAAAATCATGTAAGTGAATATTGCAACCCTGAGTAGCGTAAAGGAAACTGTCTTGAAAGGAAGACATTTTATTTGTGGTTTTGGGCTCATATAAGCTAACAGGATCTCAACACACCTCTGCAAACTAAACTGAAGTTCAGATGTGATTGTCTTTTTCACAATTAAAGAAAAAGCCCCTCAATTCCCACACCCTCATGACCTTCCTGGAAATTCCAGCTCCCTCTCATGCTACTGTTACAGAGAAGCTACTCACTTAAAAATGCAGACATTTGAACAGTGGCTGTGATGATAACTTATCTTGTGCATTCAAACCACTCTTTCTTTACAAACATATATAGCCATACTTATAGAAATCTGTTAAGGATAACACACAGTCAGCTTACCATCAGTACTGAATGCATTACAGAAAAGATGCTGGGTGCAACCTGGCATTTCTTGGATATGTATGAATGGGTCAGACAGAAATTGCCAGAGCAGCTCTGGCTAATCCACCAGCTGACACTTACAGCATATAATGAAAATCACCATTTTTCCTCCTTTGTGATCACTCCTGTTTCCAATCATGGAGGAGGGGAGCTACACTAATCAAGAAAAAGTACCAGGGCTCACTAAGGAAAGCAAGGAACAATCTGGAATCAGTACAAGCCAACAGCTTGGGAAAACATTATGAAAAATGTTTAGAATTTTAATCCACGTTACAAATAAACCAACTCACCAACATAAAACAAACTAAAGATTTAGAAAAAAATTTTCAGCAACCCCTGCTTACCTGACTTTTGAAGTTATGAACGATTTGTTTACCCTTTTCCGTGCTTTTATAACTTCTTCTACCTGCTCAGCACAGGTGTTCATTATTCCCATTTCAGCACAGGTGTGAATCCTTACACAAGGCTCAAATAAGGAACTTGTGTGAGGAAGGGTTTGTTAGCTCCAGGAGAACCCTCAATTTCTTTCTAGCAAGTCTGTCTTTGTATCTGAGCAGTCCCAATGTACCTCAGAAAACCTCACTCAGCAGGCTGGTTGTTCAGACTAGAACCCTAGTTCTGAACTCATGATACAAATTACATGGAAGAAATGGAATTTCATAATCTCACAGAAGTGTTGGAATTACAGACAAAGTTATTCTAATTTTTCAAACAAGAAACACCGAATTATCTCCTCCTAAAAGAGCAGTTCTTTCTTTGCATCCACTGTTATGCATTTGTAGGATAACAGCATTACTAATCCAAACATTGATCTGGCTGAGAGAAGGGACTAAGGAAAACAACTCGGTAAAATCCTTTCGTTCTCTCTTTGTTTAGGTTGCACCTTCCTAACTCCTCACTGCTGAGGATTTCCCAGCCCCTTGGTCTGCGGATTCTTTTTACCCTCTGCTATCCCCTGCCCTACCTGGCTTGGTGGCAGCTGTCACACAGCCCCACCTGCCATACTGGCCTTCCCTTCTAAAGCTGCATGTTTCTCTCCCCACTCTGCAGATAGCCTGAACAGCACTGTAGGAATATACTTCAGCATATAATAAATAATCTAATCTAGTGGGTAAAAGAAATAATCTTAAAATCATTAAACCCTCAGCTGAGTTATTTATATTAGGTATTTTTGAACAGAGAAGAAAAGACAAAGGAAGATGTTTTGTTAATTTTGTTGCAGGTTTTTTCTTCCAGTACAATGCTTTAGACAAGTTATTTTCCACAGGAAAAACAAAACAAAAGACAGCATAGCAACCCTACAGTAAAATTATGGGCAGTGCCTTTCTTTTTAATCATATAAATTATTGCCAGCTGACTGATGAATCCACTCTGGGCAACATGACAGTTTACAACCTTAAGGATTACAGTAGTACAGATGCTATCATCTTAATTGGAAAAGCACAGTATTGCCAACTGTCCACGTTAGAAAATGGAAGATTGCATTATTATTATTTTTCCTTCACATTCCCCTGCTTTCCTTTCCTCTAAATAGCCAAGAACTATTAGATCCTTTGTATGGTTTTCTGTATTGAAATATTTTTATCAGCTCGTAAAGACAGCATTTTTGAGACAACATAAATCCCACTGCATGAGAGCTCAGCATTTCCATTCCCTACACTCTCATTTTCCTATCAAGAGGGGGAAACTGGAGGAAAACCTTTTCAAACATCAAGTTCAGCCCAAGAAAGTGCCTGAGCTTATGCTCTATGTCAATAACACAGTAATTACATCATATGTGATAGGTCACAACCAGTAATTACAGTGAGAGAAGGAAAGAGGGATAACTAAGTTTTTATGGTAATCATCCACAAGTCAGGAACTTCCTGGTCTGACTTCTCTTGTTCTCCTCTTAGCTGTGTGCCAAAACAACAGTTTAGAACACTTCCAAAGTTTTTATGCAGTTGCCTCATACTACTGCAAAAAAATATAATTATCTATTTAAGGCACACAGGGACTTTCAGAAACGTCTGACAAGGCACTGAGCTAAATTGGCAAGGCTCAGGCTAATGCCCTGGCCATTGTTCCTTTTTTCTGTCCTTGGGAGAATCATGTAAATCACACTGTGTCTGAATTTCCCATCTGCAAAAAGCCCTCTTAGACTGTTGGCTATGTGTCTCCAGGTTTGGTCCTTTTGTGAGGAAGGTACAGTCACAATGCTTAATTACAGAATGTAAAATAATTCCAGTTGTGTTTATGCATGTGAAGCAGCTGGTGAAAACCTTCTTGGGTCTGCCCTCCTTCAAAGTATCCAGAAATATTCCCTTGTGACATGGCCAGTTTGGGAAGGAATAGGGAGGAGGAAGAAGAGGCTTGAGCCAATCTTTTGATGCAGGCACTGATTTAAGGGAGATTGTTCCAATGCAGTTCTCTCTGCACAATTGCTAAGCAGAACAACACATTCCTACTGCTGGAGTGTGCTTATAATCCTTCTAGGACAAGCTTTGAGGATGGGAGTTTGAGAAGCATCCAAGGGAGTCAAGGACAAATCTCTGTTGTCTTACTGGGATTTCTGTTCCTAAATTCCCTAGAGTCTGTGAAAAAACCCTTTGCTTTATATTTTTGACTCCTTTTAGAATATGAGGAAGAAAGGTTGCTCCTAGTATATTTTTTTTGTGAAATCAGAATAATCTCGCAGTATTTCCTAAAGGAAAATCTGTCAGTGGCAACTGCCTTATTCCAGCCAATTGAATCATACAAGTTTCTTTGTAGGGAACGTGGTAGGAGTAGGGACGAATAGTGAGATGCTCTGGGGTGGGGGGTGCTTTATGGACTGGGGAGATATTTACTACTTTTGAAAGGGAAAAAAGGAGACAAAAGCTCTCATTGCTGGAGACACTCTGGAGCTCTGCCTGTAGGGTAAAATGAATGGAAAATATACATGGAAATAAATTTTAAAAAAGCACTAAAGCAATTAAAATAAGATACAAGATATTAGAGGGTAGAAAAAGGCTTAGTTTAAACAGCATAAAATTACATAAATAGCACAGCATGAAAAAACAAATTAAAAAGTCCGAGATACACTCTGTGGGTTTATTCCAGAAGTCATAACATCAGTTTACTCATGCCTACTGCAACCTTCATGTCCGATTTTGTATCACAGTTGTTATGGTTTGTATGTTATGTATGACCATGCATGTAAAATAAGTCACCAAGTCACTCTTTCTAACCTTTCAAATTCTGGCTTCTTCATCTCAAAACCAGACACAGAGTAGAACTGAAAAAGAGAGAAAGCTCATTTAAGGGGGTGGAATGGTTTTCACATATGTAATGACTACAGCTCTTCAACCTGGAAGAAAGACAGCTGAGTGGGTGTATGATAGAGATGTTTAGAACATGAGCAGAATGAAGACAGTAAATACAGAATCAGTATTCATTGTTTTTTCCAAAACAAGGGCTGCAGTGCATCAAATGAAACTAGCAGGTAGAAATTTTAGAAGAAAAGATATTACTGTGCTGTGCAGCATAGTTGTGGAAGTCATAACAGGGCATTAGAGGACCTGAAATTTACATTTGTTCAGCAGCTGATAAACTCATAGAAGAAAAATCCACAAAGGGCTATTGAATTGGAAAGTAATACATTTAATTTCAGAAAGACTGAACTGCAAATTGCTGAAGGCAGTGAAACAATATTTACCTGTTCTGTTCTTATGAACTTCTGTGGGTGCTAATGGTGTCGTGGGAGACATCTGTAAATCCCATCTAGTCCTGGCTAATATTGTTTCTCAGCAAGGCCCCTCTCAGGCCTGAGGTTTCAGCATATGAACTCATTTGACCCCCAGAGTCAGCAGTGATGGGTTCTATTTTTTGTGACTTGAGAGGAAGCCTTTGGCCCTGGTGCAGCCCTGCCTTCAGCTGCAGCCCAGTGCTGTGGGCCAGCCTTGCCATGGTCCCAGTCCCACTGCTCTGCAGCCAGGCTGCTGAGCTGCTCCAGCCACACATGGAACACAGAGGCT
Source organism: Sturnus vulgaris (assembly GCF_052056855.1). Taxonomy (NCBI): domain Eukaryota; kingdom Metazoa; phylum Chordata; class Aves; order Passeriformes; family Sturnidae; genus Sturnus; species Sturnus vulgaris. Next base: position 14,789,872 of record NC_142250.1, read on the forward strand.
CTGAGATTTGACAGAAATGCTATCCATGTGCAGAAGTGCTTCAGGCTAGAAGGATGAGCAATTAAGCCACAGAACCAAGTGTCTGTGTAGAAAATAATTTTTTTATATGAATAAAAGTAGATGAATATTATAGATTATTATGCTCTATTCCTCTTCTTACTGAGGGACTTCGAAGTGAGTAAACTCTACTATGTCTTAATATATCCATAAGTAGAAATATAGCTAATGTTATTCAAGCTTTCATGGTTTTTTTTGTTTAATTCTTCCCACCTCTCCAACATGTTTTCCAAAAAAAAAAAAAAAAAAAAAAGAGGGTGTTCTAATTAACCTTCTGCTTAATCAGTGAAAACATGATATTTCACCCTTGCTGGCACTACAAGATTGGACAGAAAGGTCACTGGGTGGTCGTGCTGAAAACAAGGAGTCAGTGTGAGATGGAATGGGGAACAAATGGGAGAAAGATGAATCTGTGATAGCACAGTCAGCTCAGTGTGACTGTTTGGCTAGGAGGTGCATCCAGACCCACTGCCTATCCTACAGCCAAACAATTTCCCCTTTTCTGCTGTACTCTGTTGCCAACTAAATCCTACTACAGTATGTTGGTTCCCTTCACAAGATGTCTGACATCTGGGAATGCATTAAAGATGCCAGCTTGGTTTTCTGTGAATATGAAAAGCCGCAATAAATCCAACACTTCACACCTTTGCTTGATGAATGCTGTATGCTACATGGATTTCCTTCACTTTATTATAAAAATACCATAAGGGAAACTAGAAAAAATAATTAAAATATCAGAGCTTCTTTGTACCAATTTAAAATAAAACCCACAACTTTAATTTGAGATGGGTAGATGATTATGAAGACCACTCAGAGCTCACATATTAGTTTTGTCATGAGCTGGAATGGGAAATATTCTAATTAAAACTTGTAGTAGAAAGCTTTTTGCAAGTTTTCAAAGTTCAGTAGGCTTGGGATCTTATGGAGTGCTTAATAATGAAAAAATTCTATGGAGAATTTTAAGGCAAGGAAGAAGAAACATGACATTTCTTAATTAGTCTGTAGCCTGCTTCCCCATTGGGCAACCACGCCTCTCAAACATTTTAAGTAAAGCAATCTGCAAGCAGCTGCTTCTGTGACAGACACGTCTTTGCATATTCACTGGAAGGGTGTTTGATTTGGCATTTCAAAACCAGTCAGATTCAAGGAGGAAGAAATCACCCAACAGTGTTAAACCATATGAATACCCAGCAGATATTTTCATTTTATTACAGCAATAAACATAACCAAATAGCCTCTGATTCATCTGCAATGTTTGTTAGGACCTTCACCACCTACTGAGAGATGAATATTTAAAGCTCTTGCTATTGTTTTCAAAGTCGAGCTGTACAAACCTTTTCACCTGGAGAAACACATCTAAGAGAAAATAGAGACCCTATCTATTTACGTTCAAAGAAAAAGGAGTGATATGCAAAACATGAAAAAAAAAGGGAGAAAATGGAAACTCAGAGAATCAAGACAGAAAAATGTACATTTGGAGGATGGGAAAGACAAAAGTCTAAAAAGGCAAATGAAAAGGAAATATCTTTAATGTTATTTTCTTGAAGCATATTATTATTTCTTGTATTTTCTCTTTCCTTATGTCTCTTCTACCCATCATTTCTGCATCACAAATGACTGCAAAAGGCAGACAAAACAAATCTGGCTTTGTTAAGTCTTACTAAGACAAATCCAAGTGAAAACTCAGCCACTTTTCATTACCAAAGTGAGATCTCTGACTAAATCCTCTTCATCTCAGTATCATTTATCATTCGAACTTTTATTTCCCCATTTCTTTTTTCTCACTAACTTCTGTTTTCCTTATACATTCTCATTTTCCCTTCCTTTTCTTTCTTCATGTTCACCCTGCAAACATAAAGTAGAAATGGCAAAAGGATAATCTGGAGCAATCACCATTAAAGGGACATTAAAGCCATTAATTAATTCACTGGCAGTGGCACCAACAGCACACAGCCATGGGAGACACTCACAGACAACACGAGACCCATGGTGCTGTGATGGCTCTCAGTTACTGATGGCAATCCAATCAGGATTTTTCCATCTGATGGCTGAGTCCATAGGATCACAGAATCAGCAAAATGGTTTGAGTTGGAATCAGAGAATGGTTAGATGACCTTACAGACCATCTAACTGCAGCCCTCCCACCATGGGCACCAACACCTTCCACTAGACCAGCTTGCTTAGGGCCACACCCAGCTTTGTCATGAGCACTGACAGGCATAGGGCAACCAAAACTTCTCTGGGCAACCTGTTCCAGTGCCTCACCACCCTCACAGTAAAGATTTTCTTCCAAATACCTAATCTAAATCTACACTCTTTCAGCTTGGAGCATTGCCTTTTGTCCTGTCACTTTGTCAAAAGCCCAGGCTCCCTGTAGGATCCCTTTAGGCACTGGGAGGTGTTAGAAGCTCTGCTGGAGCCTTCTGCTCCCCAGGTTGAACAGAACCAACTCTCTCAGCCTGTCTCTGTAGGACAGGATAAATAAAAACTTTAGCATATAAAGACCTAACACCTTAGAGCCTTCTAAGTTTTCTTACACCTAAGAGCAGGTGTCCAGCTCCTGTAAAATGGGTGCTGTAGTGAATTCCATACAGCATTTAGGAGATGCATGGAGGAAGAAATCTGTGGTACAGGAAGCCTTATTACTTCTACAAGAAACTGGAATGATGACATATATTCTTCAATGCCATCTGCTGGCACTTTATTTAATAGTGAAGGTTTCAAAAAATATCTACCTTTAACATACTTATAAAAACAGGAGTCTGAAGTTTCAAGTTGTTTATATTTCAGTGCCTGGCCAAAGAGAAACATGAATCTGGACTGCTCATGACCATTGCTCCACTTCCCCCTGTTACCCTATGATCTATAAGAATATGTCATGGATTTTTAGAGTGGCAGGAATGATTGACCTATTTGAAGGGCCTTCTTAATCTCTAACTATTTTCAAAATTTTAATTCTATTAGCTATTTCATATAGAAACAATACAGAATAATATTTTTTAACTGGTAAGTAAGGTGTTTGAGATACTCAATTTACAGGAGATTTCCTAAATCTATATAAAAATACATAATCTATATCTATATATAGAAATAATGAGAGCACTAATAATTACAACTAATGTGGGTTTGGTCAATATTTCACCCACAGCCATTAACTGGAGCTTTTCCTTGCTCTTTCCCGAGTCTGTAGGCTCAGTGCACAGAGCAAACCCTGTGACACTCCACAGCAGAGAGATATTTATAACAGGACCAACAGCTGAAAAATCAGAAGACTTGTAAGAAGCTTAATGTGCAAAAGAGCTTGATGCTGGGGTGAAAGGGAGGGCACTGGGACAACCAGTGCTTCTGATCTCTGCTGAGTCTCCTTTTAACATAATGACAAATGATCCTCAATGATTTCTACATTATGGACTCCTGATTACACTTAAATTATTTTGAAAGCTTAGATTTATGTTAAATTAACACTTTCTCATGATTTCTAGAATAAGGCTGTCCAGTGCTGCTACAGCCTGTAAATGAGCTTTTGCAGTATTCAGGATTAGTCTTGAATGGTCCAAATTCTGTAAGAAATTTATCAAGAAGTTATTAAGATTGTTTTCATACTTCTTCCATTTGAGAGGAGCAGAAGGTGGTTACTTCACTTTATTGGCACTTATTTTATTCACCCTTTTCTGTACTATTTTAATTATTCCAGGACTGACATAATTCAGAAGACCTTCAAAATAACCAGACTTATTAAACTATTAATATTTTAAATTTTACTGAAACACTTTAAACACCATATATCAAATTCTGCATTCACTTACTGTCCATGCAGAGTTAATCCAGGAGGAAGTGGCCTCATGTCACAAGGGACACAACCAGACTAAAATTACTTAAATAGCACAAGAAGATTGGAATGGTTTGTGACATGTAGCATGTCATTCCCCATTGTCTTGCACCTTTTGTAGTAATTTATATCAATACATTTATACCAATGTCTGTAAATGGCACACACATACATGATTGTATTCCCAGGAAACCCTGAGATACCAGACTCCGTTTTTACAGATACTGCACAAAGAAATTGACTACAATTTATACCCTGTTATTCATCTATGAAAGACTAATTTAAGGTTTTGATCTATACAATATTCATATCCTTTTAAATTATGTGAAAGCTACTCCTTTTTAATAATGGTGCCTCTTACCCATATTAATACTGAAAAAATTATTTGCATTTAAAAAATTCTATTTGGTCTTTCTGTGCAATGACTTCCTTAATTTTGTGGAGATTCATTGACTCTTTAATTTCAGGGTTGAATTCAGTATGAAACAAATGCATAAATCTTTTCAGGAAATAGGCAGGTTAAGAAGCCATAGATGTTCTTTAAGCCAAAATGTAGAGGCAATCATTCAGCTCCAAAAAGGAGGAAACAAACAAACAAACAAAATAATAAATTTGAAGATAAAGTCAAATGCTTGTCAGCCTACCAACGACCCCATTCTTAATACATATTAGAAGCTCAATTCCTCCAATTAAAATACTTTTTAAAAACCAAAAAAGGCCTATATTTCATGAATGCATTAAACATATTTTCTGTGTTGTCACCAGTGAGATCTGCAGAAGTTAAGTTGCTGAGTTTCAGAAGAAAGAGCATGAGCAATTGTTTAGAAGGATGACATTTATACACATAGGTTTGCATAATGGGAAAAGCTATTGGGCTTTGGTACAGTGTTCAGTGGTGTAAGCCAGATTTTTTCCAGCCAGATCTGATTCAAACTGTGGTATAGCTATTATTAAAAAATGAGGACTGAAAAATTGTTGATCTGATTTTCTGATAAGCTCAAAACTAAAATCAATCGTATTTCAAACTATTGGAAAATTAACTCCTTTTTAGCAACCTCTAATTGTAAAATTTTTGCAGTTATTCTAGGCATGAAGCTTAGGAGAAGGAAAAGATGTATCCTGCCCTAATGATAGTCACAGAAAATGAACCAGGGCTGACAAGTCTTCCAAAAGAACCGGGAAGAGAAAATGCCAGATGTGGCCACAGGTAGAAACATTGCATGATCTGTCATAGTGCTATATTATCAATAATTTGGCACAACTATATCTTGTTCTGTCAAACACTCCTTGTGATGGCAAGTGAATTGTTCTCCTAGAATTTAGAGCAGAAAAAGCAAAGGGAAAAAGGAAGCAACGTTCCTCATGAATAAAGAGATAAACCAATATACTCTAAAAACACAAAGACTGAAATCTTCTCTTTGTATCCATAGGATTTAATTCAAGGATGAATTCAGGGTGAATGTTGCTACCTAGCCTCAAATTAGAACAAGATTTTTAAAAATAGAATGCACAACAGCCTCATTTCCTTTCATGAAGCTACACAGATTTACATGCAACTATCATTTATTCCCTTCTCTTAATTAAAAACTTTTATTTTTTTGTGTCATTCCAAACTCATTTGGGTTTTGCAGTTCAGAAGATCAGCTAAAACATGTGCACTGATTTTTATGCAAAGATGGAAAAAAAAAAGTAGGACTCTAAAAACAAAGAAAACACCAGGAAAAGTAAAACCCATCCAGTAATTATGTAAAAAAACAGGCTGAGGCATTAGGATAGGAGAAAGAGCATACCTTCCTTCTGGGCCAGGCTTCACCTCCTCAGGAGCCAGAGTTCCTTGTAAATGCATACTTCCTTTATTCTTCTCTTTTTTTCTCCAGTGCAGTTACACTGAAAATTTAATGTCCGTGACATAAACAGCTGGAATTAATGGCAGCTAGAGTCACTAACTTAAAAAAGCTGCTCTGAAATGCATCTTTCACAAAAAGCTTGGCCTTTTGATTTTGATCAAAACTATCAGTATTTTTATCAGTCCAGTAAAATATTTTGAACTCTCCCATTTTTTCTGTTGACAAACAAAAGAAGTATGAAATCACAAGCAAATGAGGAAAAAGCAAAAGGCTATTCCTTTGTGAGAATTAAAAAAAAAAAATTAAATCACTCAGAGACAAAGAGGAAAAAGTAGTCCAGTACAGTGCTTATGTTACCAGTGAGAGAATCTCTTGAACTAAATGACAAGGAGTACCCTGCCCAGAGGGATTATTCTGTTGAGAACAGTGGTACCACGCATCAGGGAAAAAAGCACTCCTGTTCTACAATCAGGAAAGGGATAGGGACTATTTCCAAAAGTGCCCACTATGTGCATTAAGTCCTTTCTCACTAGCATCAATCAAACTTCAAGCAGGATTGTTTTTGAGCCTTCTAAAATGGAAAATGTAATACTCAGACTATTTTGTGAAATCTGTGAGAAAAAAAGAAAAAAAAAAAAAGAAAAAGAAATCAAGACTGAGGGAGGGCTTATTGAGAACCACAGTATAGAGGGCTCTTCGATTTCAAAATCTCCATTAATTTGATTTAACAACAAGAAAAGTGACAAAAGTTAGTACAGGTGAGTTAGAAGTAGTACCTTAATATTGTGATATTGCAGTAAAAATCACTATCCTAGAAGGAAGCACTGCATCTCTACAGCATCATAGAGTTGAAATAGGAAAACAATTTTCAATGTTTTCAAAATACGTAAGATATTGTTTGGATTCATAAATATTAGGAAAACAAATTCCCAAAAGTAGGATTTCCTAGCCTATAAAACAATCCCGTAAGAGAAGTAAAGGAATCCATTATGACTTCCTAATTTAGGAAGGATAGGACAAAGTGCTGGAAGATATCCTGTAGTGAATAATATAATATTTGCCAAGGAGCTGCACAAGATGACCTAATATGCCTTTTCCATAAGTCTGTGATTTAGCCAGATGCTCTAATTAAATATATTCATCTGAGGGTGAGTGATTACTAAGCAGAGCATCAAATTTTTGGTAGAATCTGTCTCATGAACAGTCCCATTTTCAAAAAGAAAAGTAGAGCCCAGTGAGTGGACCAAGTCAAAAAAATCAAAGTCACAGGAAATATTATAAGCCAGGAAAAAAAAATCAGGACAATTAGTTGTTAGGAAATGCACTTTTTCCTTCTCTTGAAAATGCTTCAGGTTTCTTTCCAGTGTCCCAGTTAAGGAAAGGATTTGAGATCTGTTCTTCCCCCCGATGTCTGCTGGATTTTACACTTGAAAACTGGTTGGAAATTATTGTCCAGAGGAGTTAAAGAGCTTTTCTTCATGAACTATAAGAGAGGGGTAGTACAGTTATACAAAACTATATATAAATTGAGCATAGTGCCTACCTCAGCATCCATATATCAGGAAGTCCTGTTGCTGCTGCATGGATACCTCTGTTATATATTATATTTGGGGTCCATTAGTAAGAGTAGGCATGCACTCTGTGCCACAGGTACCCAAGCAGTTCTGAGCTATACTACTGCCCTGACATGAAGTTTCTAGCAAAAATGCTAGAGACCACTGCTCTAAAAAGCACAGCTTGGGTGTGATGTGCAGCCTTCTCCAAATTCACCATTTCACAGGCTGAAATTTTTTATATGCTATTGTTAAATCTGAAACACAGAAGTTGTTTTGCTCAAAGTAGGTGTTTGAGTTTTCAGTCAGGAACACACACTTCTATCACCTGCCCAGAAAAGCCTGGATTAATTTAATTTTCAAGGATTTTTGATCTCTTTTTACACCATTTTCCGAGCAGAAAGCTCAGAGTATTTAGGTGAAGTCATGTGTTTGACGCAAAGGCTAGAAGTGCCTATAAATTGATTTGTCTTTATCGTTTTCTGTTGTTTAATTACGTGGGGCTACTTCCAGAGATTACCTGCAGGTACATTTTCCACACAGCAAACATTATTATATAGAGAGAAAGTGAAACAAACACAGTGTTGTGGTTTAACCCCAGGCAGCAACTCAGCTCCAGTTCACTCACTCCCCCCTGGTGGGAGGGAGGGAATCAGAAGGGCAGAAGTGAGAAAATTCGTGTGTGGAAATAAAGACAGTTTAAAAGGGAAAGCAGAGCAAGGAATTTATTCCCCACTTCCCATGGGCAGGCAGGTGTTCAGCCATGCCCAGGAGAGCAGGGCTCCATCCCACATAACGCTGACTTGGGAAGGTGAATGCCAGCACTCTGAGCCTCCCCCTTCCTCCTCCTTTCACAGCTGTATATATTGAGCACAATGTCATATGGTCTGGACCATCCCTCGGGTCAGCTGGAGTCAGCTGTCCTTACCTGGTCCCCTCCCCACTCCCTGTGCACTCCCAGCCTCTTTCCTGATGGGTGAGGAGCAGAAAAGGCCTTGGCTCTGTTTAATGCTGCTCATCAGTAAGGAAAGCATCCCTGTATTACCAACACTGCTTCAAGCACATTCCCCAAACACAGCCCGTACCAGCTACTAGGAAGAGAATTCCCCACCCCAGCCAAATCCAGCACCACACCCATGCCATGCCAGGGCACGGGGACAGGGCTGTCACCTGGGCTGTGTGGGGGCACTGTGCTGTCCTGGCACCTCCTGCACACAGGCCAAGGTGAGGGGCTCTTCTGAACTAGCCCAGCCTGCCAGCTGAGCCAAACTGCCAGGGAAAGGCTGTACGGTTTGGAGGGTGATGTTCAGGGAAAAAAGGGTAGAATTCTTCAAGCAGCTGAGAGAGATATCACCAGAAATAATTTGATGGAATTGATAAAGGTGATATTTCTGTGCAATATTTTGATGCTCTCATCAGTGTCACCAGGACTGGTGAGACTTGTTCAACTGTGTAATAATCATCCAGGAAAACAGATGAAGTTTTGTCACAAGAAAAATGGAAGAATAATTTGACACATCATTCAGATGTATACTTTCTGAAAGAGTTCTGTACCAGCAAGTAGATAGGACATACCAGCTCTTTTCTAGGTCTGGGGCCAACTTCTTATCAGCATCCCTTCTCTGAAATAAGGAGAGCAATCCTACCTTACATCTGACAGCTTGACACTGAATTTCTGTAAGGCTTAATGTCTACTTACAAAATACCTTCACTGAAGTCTCATAGGGATTTTGACTCTGCAATAATGTGACATGAAAATTTTCAAATTGGTAATAGAAAACTCAAATATATCATAGGAATGAGTGATTATTTCTTGCTAAAATATCTCTATGACAGTGCAAGAGACCTGATGCCTATGACAATTCCATGCCAGTAGTGGAAGGAACAGAACACAATCTGTTACTTTATGAACAAGGAGGCATGTTTAAAAAAACGTTGAAAAAACCCTTGTTTTAAATGCAAAGCAAGTTTCAGGAAAAAGAAATGCTGCTTCCCATTTCAAAGTATTATATCTGTGAGCTGCATTTTTTTCCCTTTAAGAGAATAGACAGCTCTGCAAAAGGAGTTGATATTAAGATACTCGTTACAGTGCAATTATAGTCTACAGCAAAGGCAGTTCTGGAACTTCCATAAAAATCTTCTGCCCCTTTTCCACTGGTCATAGATCACATTTTCCAGGCTCAGACATCAGAAGCCTCATAAGTGAGTAATCCTTAAAGAGTTTGCCTTCATCTTTTGCAACCTGCAGGGAAAGGTTTTCTCTGAGATCCGAAAACTCACTGATGGTAAACGGTTCAGGTGAGACCATTTTCTCCAGCAGTTTTATCCTCACTGAAGTTAAACCCACTGCACTGAGTACTCAGTTGCTGTTTGAAGGGGAAAGGAAGAAAGAAAAGGAATAAAATCCAATCTTTCTCCAGCTCAGTCCAAATGCCTTTTCTGTAGACCTTGGAAACTGATTGCAATTTCAGTCAAAGGAGCTTATCTAGCGGGGGCTACCATTTCTCACAAAGCACCCTGGCCAAGGAATTGTGTACCAAATGCACCCCAGAAGGATTAACTTTGAGTGGGAGGCTCATTTCTCTCTGTCACTTGGTTTTCTCCAGCATGGGAGGGAGTAGTATGTTATCAGCAAGGGCAGGGTCCACGATCTTAAACCCTTGCTTTGTCTGGACTATGAGAAGTGAGATACGAGACTTGAACACTCACTATCCCCCTGCTCAAGCATGTGCTTGACAGCTCAGTCAAATGCTTCACCCATGGCATTTCATCAAAGCTCCCACATTCCCCACAGCTCCAAACACACACACACAACCACCCAGAGAGGTGGAAATATTTAGGAAGTAAGAGCAGTGTGCTGACAAATGTTCATTGTGAAGCATGCTGTTGTAGCAGCAAAGGCCTTCCTAAATCCACCCAAATGGTTTCCATTAGCAAGATCCAACTGATGATGCTTACTTATAGGAGGCAAAATTGCCACTTAAGAAAGACAAAGGAAAAAAATGAGATCATGGTTAGACTATTACAATATATTTGTATTGGGGTGAATTGTATTTGCATCGCTGTGATTCCTCTTGACTGTGGAAGAAAGGAGACTGACATCTGCCAGCCTTTGCATTGTATTTTTCTAACAGCAGGGCTTGTGGAATAAAATCTGTTTTATTGGCTACTCATTTATCACCTCAACTAGCAATATTACTAATGAACGGCACTCACATTGCAGCAGTGGATTAAAGCTTTTCCTCAGAAGAGGTGTCTGAATCTGGACTTTTCTCCAGCACTGAGCTCTCTGGAGCAGCTCTCAGTCAGGAGCTGCACATGGCACACCTGCATGGAAGGATGGAACACCTCAGCCAGAGCCACAGGAGGCATTTTCACCCTGCTGCACATGGGAGAGGCAGGATGGGGAGCTGGAGCACGTGTCCTAACTGAAGGACCAAATGTATGAATTTCAAATGCTTCCTTTCCTAGATCCCTGCAGACAGATCTTAAAGGATAACTTGGTATAGATTCAAACAGCTCTTCTATACATTTAGACAAAATGAGAAGATAATAAGGCAAGGCTGGTCCTGGCAGGATCCAGGACTCTTGTTTGGCTGGACAATGGGTGTGAGGCTGTGCAGTTGTTCCTTTACAATGTATGTTCTGACAGGTATTTAAATGTATGCCCTCCCACAGCTAGGGGAGACAACCTCTTGATTTTTGTTTTGTTGTAAACAGAACAAATAACATTTTTTGTCATTCATTAACTCTCTAATATTTTCTTAATTTAATCTCTTCCACTTTCAATTATGAAAGCCTTTGAGATTTGAGTTGTTAGTCAGGCATGGGGGTGCTTCATTTAAGGGCTTTTTGCAATGGTTTAATTAGCAATCAGAGGCTTATCTGCTTTGCTCAGAGACACTGTCAGAAGAAATAGTGATCCTTTGATATTAGATTTGGAGAAGCAGATTTCTGATGATGTTTGATGAACTGGGATAGTTCTGATTATTTCTCTATTCTCAACACCGCCATCATAAGTATGTCCATTTTCCAGTTGTCATCCAGACAAGTATTCCTTCTCTAACCTTGGATAAGCAGAACTTGAAATTTTCATTACTTAAACACCAAAATTATTAAATCCTTGAGGTCAAGGATGACCATTTCTTCTGATAATACAGTGCTGTAGGAGACCTTCACATTCAGGTCTGTATAAAATTATGTTGCAAACTTACATGGCAGTGAGCAGAGACACCTTTTATAGCCTCACAGCATCAGGACATGCAGTTGGCTGCTTAGATGTTTGTGATCCACTGCACGTACCAATTAACTGCACAGGCAGTTTCTGCCTAGATTTCCAAATAGATTATGAACCTGGCACACTTTAAAACGCCTTTCCTTTGTTTGGAAAAAACCTGTTTTCGTTATGTAATGATATTTTCATTTTGAATCCTTAATTTTAAGACATAAAGCCCTCCCCCTGTGGAAGAATAGGTATCAGAGTTCACTGTATATCCACAGACTGGATGGAGTTGCTTTGTTTTAATGCATTTGGTGTAACCGAGGGAGAGCTGGTAGTATAGATCTCAACTGAATACTGTAGATTTTAATACAGGTTACATTTTGAATTTTAAACAAAACTGTGCATACTATGAAATTGTAATTCCATCAAGCTACTTAATTAATGCTTAGAGATAGCTGAAAAATAAGTGCTAGCTTATTTCCTACAGTAATTTTGACATTCAGAATTTTTTTCTGTAGTGGGCTTTTTAGCACAAAGGTATCATATGAAAGAGTGTTAAGAAATGTTTTAAGACAATTCCAGAAAGGTCTTAATGAGATGTATTGAATTACCTCATTGTAACATATAGTTTCTACATTTTCATCAGAAATATAATTGAATTTTTCTCATAGAAGACCTTTTTCTTTTCTTATTTGCTGCTGTGGAAACTGCCTAAAATATTTTAAACTATGATATTTCTGATTATTTAAAGTTTACATGTACTACAGATGCTGTGAAATATCATATACAGAGCAGATAAAAATGTATAATCCACATGATACAGCTTTAAGGCCTTTTTTCCATGTACTACTGAAGCTGTTAAAAACTGCTTTACTTCACTGGGAGTGGAGCCTCTGGGACAGCACAGTATTCTGTGCCTAAGTAGCCCGGAGGGAATTGTCACTAGGATTTCAGATGGAGTTAAGATAGCTTAAGGTCACTTTCCTAGCTAGGCCAGGATGCTTTCAGTGTCTGGAGCATCATGTGGTACCAGGCACTGAGCCAGCCCTTCCTTGCCTTGGCTGCCCCGGCTGGAGAAGGATGAGAGGGGCAATGAGGTGCAGCACTGCCTCCCTTCCTTGCATCTTTGCAGCTGGGGAGCAGACACTGGCTGGAGTGTCAGTTACTTCCCCAAGGACAGCTTGCTAAAGAGGGGGGTAAATTAAGTGGGAAATACCTACAAGATGGCCAGACACTCAGCTTCAGGGCATCAGAATGCTCCTACTGAAATCTGAATTGCTCTGAGGATACCGGCTGAGCACCCATGTTCCTTCGTCTGGGCAGCTGTAGGAAGCTCAATTGGTGGATCTAAAAGACATGATCAAAACACGGGTAGAAGACAGTGGCAGTGATTAAAACCACAATGATCCACGTTGTACCTCGTATTTTAGATAGGGTGAGCAAAGTCATAAAGTTTAAGAAGCATTGGTCTATAAAACAGAAAAAAGTTTTAAGGCAGCACTATAGGATTCCACAGGAGAGACCCTCCCAGACTTGGGAGAAATACAAGTAACCTAAGAGGCACTGGTCATAATTATATCTATTAATGCAATTGAGTCTTTGGGCTGAAAAGAGTGGCAATGATGATCAGTTACTGATTTATATACCAGAAACATGCTGTCAAGGATTAGAAAAAAAGTATATTCTGCCTATTGTATGAGGCCTCAGCCTTATGTAGAAGTATTTTTAAAACAAATTATGCTGACAGAATTGCAGAAGAGGTTAATATAAATAGCTCTTCTAATGGAGGCAAAGTGAATATCTGGGCATCTGAGCTAGATTATGGCTGGCTACTGTGTGTGCATGTGTGAATGTGTGTGACTAAAACGACCAGTTTCCCCTGCAGAATGCACCACTGGGGAGAGAATGATACAGGGAATGGCTTATGGCCTGTGTGTCTGATGGTAAAAATCAATGACTTGCCTTATTGAAAGGTGCCCTAAGGGGCAAAAAGCAGTGAATAGCTTATTAGTTTGTGTGTGCATGCTGGCAGATGATAAAGCAGCATTGAAATCAGTCATAGACCATAATAAAGTACCCATCCCCATCTTAAAGCCAGTGTGTACTTCTGTCTCAGGGGAGAATGCCTCCATTAACCCAAACTGTGCAGTAACTCATCTTTAACCACAGAACAAATATGCAGTAGAAGAAGAACCAATAACGATTTCTTATGGTTACTGATGCAAAAAATATAGCAGATAAATTAGTTATGTGTAGGGCAAGATTCTTTTTGGTGTAATATTCCATAATTCTATTTTACTGCTATTTTGAATGGTGTGGAAGAGTTCCACTGTGAATCTGGCTTGATACCAAAAATATTTTAGTCATTTCCAAAATAAAAGAGGAAAACATACAGTGATGCAACAAAGAGTAGATGCAAGAGACAGAATGTCCTGACCTTTTTATCCTGTCAGTGAACTCTGCTTTGGAGTATATTCAAATCATCCACTCAGATACACAAACTCAAATACAATGGGTTTATGCTGTCACCAAAGAATTTATTGACCTTAAGATGTTGTCATCCTAGGCATGACGTGCATTTGTTGGCATATATCTGATTAATGCCAATAATGCCTTCAGCAAACATGAGAGCCGTTTAATGTGAAGTTTTCCATAAGAACACAAGGGCAGATCTGGCCTAAGAAGCAGAGGTGATGATTTCTCCTGGTTGCAAAGTGAAAGTACCAACTTCTGTAAGTATTTTCATACTTTAATTATTTCTTGAGAGATGCTGAGGGCATCTGGGCTTGCACCCATGGATATACAAAACTAGTACAAAGTGTGTCTTTTTAAAAGGACTTGACATTGCAAAAATGCAGTATTTTGCTTTGAAATATGCCACAGTGATGTCCATATGGGGCAGAATAATTCCCTTAGCTGGAGTAACTGATATGTAGAGTTTATTAAATAGACAAATAGGCACGTGTACACTCACACACAGATCTGCTAACATTATGACAGTTGTGGCACTCCCTGAAGGACATGCCTCTGGAAACCACAGGCAGAAATCCTGTCATCATATTGTTATACAGAAAGGTGCTAATGGCTTCCATAACAGAGCTTTGAATGAAATCAGGAAAAGAGCTCAGCATAGGGTAGTGGCATCCAGAGTCAGTAGGGCTCCTGCACCATTTAACCACATGTTCCTGTCTTAGACATTTCTGAACTTCCCACTGCAGCAGCTGCTGAAGGAAGAGTGATCAGGCTGTCTTTGCAACCCTGCTTATTCCAAAGGAGCCTTGCAGCAGGGAGTTTCTCAGGTGTAAAGTAAAGGGAAACAAGAGGGAAAGTCTGACTAAGCAGCTGGATTCCACTGAGATTTGTGCCTTGGAAAGAAGTGGTGGAAATATTGGTGAACAGGATAGAGATACCCAAGTTGAGAAATCTACAGCTAGAACTTTTTAAGGAAACAGTCCTCATCAGGCACAAAACATATTCCTCTTATATTTAGAATAATTCTTCACACTTCATCACAGTATAAAAGACTATTCCCCTTCTACTGTGGCAGATGTACACGGCTTTACTGACTCTACGGAGTAATTCAAAAGAAAAACAAGAAACAGAAACAAAAATCCTGATCAGCTTGACACAAATATTTGTTTGTTTGACAGGTACACATATACCATGCTGCAAAGTACTGGTCAAAAGACAGAGCACTTGTGCCCTTCTCTGTCTCCTTCAGAAAAATCACGTGTTATATTAGGCTGTAAACATTTTCAGTTACTGAATTCTTCATTCCACTATTCCACTATTTTGAGGGTGGTCTACATATGGGAGCTTGGACAAGCCAGTCTTTGTGTGGCATTTTCCCACCAACTGTGTAGGGCAAAAGCACTTACAGCAGCAGCACGATGTGAGAACTGATTGTGAAGAAAGATTGTGAGATAGCAAAATCTTTGCTAATATGGATAACATATGTATCCAAGACAGATTAATATTGGCATGCTTTATGTGATATATTATATAAAATGTGTTTGAAATTTGTCAACATTGCACTGGTCCATTAAAGATCAATCTTTTCCTTATCATTGCATTTTGGGCTTTCAACACGATCATGAAAGAAATAACACAGGGAATATTCATGCCAACAGACATGAAGGAATGGGAATTGCACTTGGAAAAGGAAGTGGGTCTTTCTGTAAAGAAGACTTTCTTTTATCTCCTCATGGGCCATATGCTGAGGAGAGCCAGCTATTCTCCAGATAAACATGCAGGAGGGAAAAGCAGATAGAAAGCTAAAAGTTAATCCATTTTTACTCCTAATTTTTTAGAGAGGAAAGACAGGGTTCCTCTAGTTCTTCAGAAGATCCAGAGTGGTTTTGGACTTGCTGCACCACACATAGAGAGAGAAAATCAAAATGCCTGTGCTGCCAGTGGACAATTTCCCAGAAGTTTTCTCCCAACCAAGAGTAACTTGCAATCAAGACCAGTCACTGTACACTTGATTATTATACTTCCTCCACAGAAAGTACATACTAGAAACTACACCTGCTGGGTACCTCAGTCCCTCCTAACTCAATTCTCTCAAAAAGAAAAGGACAACTGATAGCCTTATCTGAGGACTGATCTAAAACCTGCTGAATTCAATGACTAATTCATATTAGTGTTTTGGATGAGACAAGGCTTGTCCTTCTAGAAAAATCCTCCACTTTTCCCCTTTTAATGGGCTTTGGTTTGCTCTTGGAGAGCATTGGATTCTGTTTAAATGAAACTAAATGGGAAATGCACTCCAGGAGCACCCCTATGCATGCCAGCTCATGCTGGGAGGTCAGTCTGTGAAACAGACTAGAACTCGGGTAACCCTCCATTCCCAAACACACTCCCTGGGGGTAACAGGTCTTTAGCAGCCACTCTTTCAAGCTTCAGGTACACTTCTGTTGTGCTGCCCTCCTTGTGAATAAAAATATAGTTAAAGAAGTTCCCTTCTGGACACCTCACCCATGCACAGCCTGACAAAATTGAAAAGAACCCTGCACAAAAAAAAAGGGGAAGACTGGGTAACATTTTAAGTCATGACACAGATTACCAGCCAAAATGGGAAAGTACATTTTGTTTTTCTGTAGTTTGACCTTTCTTCAGGAGCTGCAATTTTACACACAGGGAAGAAAATAAATGCAAAAATTACTGAATTACTGTGGACAGTAGCATTTTTTTGTGCTTTCTTAGGAACCTTATAATAAGACTATCCTGATTCCCCAAGGAGGTAAATTTGATATTTCTCCAGTGAGAATCCAGACCCCTTCTGGATATTAATCCACTTCACAGAGTCATTACGAATAATTTAGCATAAAAGCAGCCTTTTTCCTCACAAGACAAAGCACAGTGACTGAAGCATTTGTAGAGCAGTGTGAAAAACATACTGTAGCTGCCTTGGCTCCATTTGGATGGAGTATAAACAAGGAATTTTGGCTGCAAATCCTGTCAGTCTCTTAGTCTTATTTAGGACAAATATTCAGGAAAAACAATGATAATATAATTTGGCTTGCCTTTTTTTTCCTCCTTTTTTTTTCCTTTTTTTTTTTTTTTATTTTCATAGTGCTAAGTCAATGCATAATTACTGGAAAGAATTTCTGACTGAATTTTAGATGAGAATTTTGATAAAATATAATATTGGAAACAATCTTTATCAAACATTCATGTGTAGTGTGAGAGATAAAAACAGGAATCCATAATTCATATGGCAGAATGTATTACCAAGTGTGAATAAGAGGCTGAATTTAAATGAGGGGGTCTGAACAATATTTTCTGCGAGGCATCTGCTTTAATCATTTACATTATTCACTACGTTTTCCAGAACTGTAAATCTTAAATATATATTTGTGTTAGTGAGAATGTGTATGTAAATACACACATATATGCACACATACACAAAGCATTATACACATCCACACATTAGCACATATTCATGCAGATACAGAAATGTGTTTGTATACAGAGACACAACAGCTTAGGGCCTGATTGCAAATCATTCTACATGAATGAGAACACTCCTATCGACGAGGGTGGATTTTGGCATCAAGGCCTTAGTGCCTTGGTTTCTCACCCCACCTTGAGTTTGTGGTGATATGAATCAGATTAAAGTTAAAGGAAAAAAATAAGTCTTTATTTACCTTAAAATAATTGAAACATTTACTTATTTGACACACATTATAGGAAAGAGGAAAAACCCACAGTGAAACCCCCTACCCTGAGATGAAATCCTTGAGACTTTTCTGTTAAATGTATCTACTGACCTTCTCACCAAGTTTTCAGTACTGGCTCTCTGCACTTCGGGGTGCAATGACAAGAAAAACCTTGAGTAACTGTGCAGGGCTGGATGGAAGTCTGCTTGGGACCCACCCAGACCTCACTGTCCCACCTTAACTCACACTGAGGGAATCTTAATCCTCCTCCCAGTGCTTGCCCCTGCTCAGTTTGGCTCTGGCTATGCACTTAGATGTTAACTCTTGCCAAGGTAGCCAAAGGAGTCACCTAACGGTGGCCGGGTGCTTCACTAAGCCCTAGACACATTTTTGGTCCTTCATGATTAACCAGGCCCTCTTCTCATTGTGCTTTCAAATCCCAGAGGGGTTTGTTTGTGGTTTTTTTGTTTGTTTTTTGTTTTTGTTTGCTCATTTGTGTTTTTTTTTAACAACATAATAATGTCTAGATTTCACATAAACGTATCCACTTGCTAGTAATACTTAATGCTTCCATACAGGTAAGCTTTACATACATAGCAGCTACTGGCTCATTTTTCACTTGAGCACAGGCAGGTGGGGCTGATAATGATTTTGAGAGCCTGCTCCTCCCCACCCCTCTCCTGGAGGGACACCAAGATAATCTGTCTTTTCCCAGTTGTGGTTACTGTGTACAGTTCAGCCTTCTGACTGAGAATTCCTTTTCAGAGACTTCCTTAGGACAGTGTAGAACCAAGGGAAGATTCATGATGGCAAATAATACAAGACAAAAGCCAGCAGTAACCCAGACTCAGAGTCTGATGCTCACATATTCATCCTGACATTATATCCCACATAAGGAGCATCCCCTGTGCCAGCTTCTGTGTAACTATGTCATCTGCATAACTAATCCTTTTATTTCCATGTCCCAGTTTAGTGCCTGCTAAAGCAATGTCACAAAGCAGTAGCTGTCACTTTGTTTCAAGAGAAGGGCAGAGGGCTAGAAATGGCTGAGTTCTGCTGCACCTCTGCTGACAGGGCACAGGGATTGCCTGTTTAAAGAAATCTGCCTCTGCTCCTTCCATTACTGTTCATTTGTAACAAACAACAAACAGCCCTGTTTTGTTTTGTTTTTTTCCTGTTGGAACTCTGTGTGCCTTTCACTTCTCACTCTTCTATTTAATAATGTGTTTCTTGATTCTAGCAGATCTATTTGTCAGGTCAGGAACAGCTGGTATTGTTGCACAGGAGGTTGTCTTACTCCGGCATCTATGTGCTTATTTCAATAATTGTTACTTTCTTGGAGGGTAACAGTGTACAAATGATAGAAGAAAAATAGTCAAACACTGCAAATCTTTCTTAGTACAGAATTCACTGAGTTATGTAGGGCATATTAAAAAAATCACATTTTTTAATTATGTACAACAGACAAGTCGATGAAGAATCATGCATGAAATCCAGGCACTCTGAAGACCAATGAAAAGGAATTTCACCTCTTTTTATGAAGCTGAGACCAAGTGATTAAAATGATTGTACCCTATCATTTTAATTCTCTTTCCTCTAAGCTTTATTTAATGGTGCCCTCTTCCTCTGCTTAACCAAAATGATGAATTAATCCAGTTTCTCCCCTGTGGGGCAGAAGAAAGCAATATTCACACATCCCATTCTGCCTGTACTTCATTCACAAGGCACATTACATTTACCCATTTTTCCCCTCCTTGATTGTTTTATATTGTTATCCTGAGGAATAGACACAGATCATAGAATTTGTGACTGTGAGACATACTGATAAGACAAGAAATCAGATGCAGTGCAAAACTGTGCAATGTAATTTGGAACAAAGCACTGCTGAGATGATGGGGAAGAGGGAGAGGCACATATTTCTAGGTGATAAAAAGGGGCTGGCTTGCCCAGGATGTGTACTCTTGAAGCAGTTACATAGCCCTACCAGCTTTGTGACCTTTAGCTGGTCACCTGGGGGTGCTGACACTGCTCTTTAAGTGAGCTGAGAACCTGGGTTGTGCCCCAATCAACCCCTTAGAGCACTTGTGAGGGTATCCTCAAAGCCAAATGCCCTAACCATATAACAAAACTGTGGCTTGCTCTTCAGGGTTCTTGTGTGTTTCCTGGCTGGAAATTCAGGAAGTGTAACCCAGGGCCTTTGAACAATGCTCCAGGGCTTGAATGAACCATTATCCCAAAGTGTCCCTGGTGAGGGCTCCTGAATCTTCCAGTTTGTGTCCCACAGGGCATTGTGTCCCTCAACACGAAGCCTCACAGAAGTCCTGCCACTCCAAAGCTCACTGTGCCTTCTCAATGGCTCCATGGCACAGGCAGAACATGTTTTTTCCTTATACATTTCCTTATACACACCTGATCCTCACATCAGCATCTAGATCCACTGTCAGCTTCTTGTCCAAGGGATAGGAGATAATTTGGAGGTGGGAGGTGGTGTAGGTACTTCTCTTCAACACTGTGCATTACTCCTAAGGAGATATTTTGAAAGGCTTTTCTGAAAGCACTTTCATTCACAGATTAACTTGGTTTAAAGTCTTAGATGAAAACAGAGTAAGGTTGAAAATAAGGAAGTGACCAGTCACTCCTACTTAGATTTGGATACATTCCTGCCTTAGGAATGAGCAACCACTGTAGATACTTAACAGAGAAGTTATTACAGAGTTTATACGTGATGCCAAAAGAGGAAGGCAGGGATCCTCTATTATCACCCTAATATTTGCAAGGAAGAAAAATTTTGCTTACAGATGTGGCTGTGGGCCTTCTCCAGCCAAAGAAATGGCCACCAGACCAAAGCAAGTTTTTGATGGCCTGGCCCATGTACAGTTTAAGCAGCCTCTGTTGTACATCTGTCATGCTTAGGGTGGTCACAAACCTCACTCCAGTGAGAGTTGCTATTTAGTGCTATGTATTTGGCCAATGGGTCCCTTCATCAGTGATTCTGTGCTCCATTTAATGACCATGACTCCAGTGGGTGGAAATATATCATCTCAGAAAATGCCAACCTTTCTTGCGTCTGAGTGACAGCTGGCTACTCTAAGCTGGAAGTCTTGATTAAGACTCTTTTTGTGTCTCTTCTCTGAGTAATATTTCCCTTGTGGAAAGCTCCTTCCATCTTCTTGGCTAAACCTTAGTGACAAATAAAGAGTTATGTAGGATGTCAGTGAATTTTCTGGGTTATTCTGCTCACAAAAAGGGAAAGATTAGAAGTGGGATTATTCATTGAACCAAATCTTTGTTACAGGAATGTGGGTAGGGTAAGAGACCTCTGTATTTGGGTCCAAACTGCAGGATCATCCATTATCCAGACTCTTGGCACAGGGCAAAATATTTTCACTTGATGAAGCCTTTGTCATGGTAATTGATTACTATATTGTCACATCTTTTCAGTTAATCACATCTTTTCAGACACTGCCAAGGTCTGGTTTGACTGCAGCAGGGTCATGGAAGTTATCATTCAGGGAGAGAATAGATTGTGACAGTAGCACAGGGCATCCATATGTTCCTGAAAAACATCTGTTTGAGTGCTCTTTTCAGGAGGCTAAAACAGTGCAGAAAATGAAGGCTAGAAGTGGGCACAGACTTTTGGATGGCTGAGAGCATGTATTGGCAGATCAGTGAGGTAAAGGCAAATAGCAGAAGGGCCTTGCTCAGGGAGCTTAAAGAACAGCCTCTGAATGCTTGGAGGTTTGTCTAACAGTGTGATATGTAGATGTGATTCATTTTGGGTGAGTAGTTGTCCTAAAAGTATCAAGTGTGAATTTGCAATGAGCAGCTCAGGCAATACCACTGGTGGAGAACCCCAGCCAGTGTCAGCAAAACCACTAACACTAAATAGTGACCCAAAAACTTGAGATAGCCAGCAAGCCTCTTTCACTGACCTGTCACTTTTACCTTGGAGATGAGAGATTGTTTGAGGCTAATAAGAAAATCCTCCTTTTATGCTTCAAGGCTCAGTAGGCAACATGAAAATAAAGAAAGTGAACAATGCCTTCATAGGTTGACCAACAAAACAAAGGAGATGCCCTTAAACGTACTTCTCAGCATCAACAGTAGCACCTTAAAAGGAAGCAATTTTAATGTGCAGAGCAATTGAAAAATGATTCAGAGCAACTAAATCCATTGCAGTGAAGATTAAAGAAAGTGTATACCACCTTTTTTGTATGGTTAATCTCTCCTTAAGGAAGATAACTCAAGCCTACGTATACATTCATGAAAGTGCAGATTTGGATGAAATATTGAGCAAGAGCAATGTTAAAAGGTAGTTTCCTAATAAAGATTCCATCCACATACATAATGGCTTACTGCAGCCTAATAAACCTACCCCTCCTACATAATTATGCAGGAAGTGTAATACTGTGTTGCCCTGGTCCAACAGTCTCCTCCCCGTCACACACTCACACACAAATTCCATTTGTAATTAACAGGAAAATTCTCTGTATTAGTTTTCTTTGCACTTTATAGAATAACAGAGAGATTAATTAAGAGGTCTGCATTTCTATTTCAAGGTTCAAGTACTTTCATTGAGCACATTGTGCTTTCAAAATCTGTAGTGTCAGCAGAATTCCTTACTTCAAAACGCAGACATTTCTCTTCCTTAAGTTTTTTTTATATATGCATTAAATGATTGTAGGTAGTTAGGAGGCCCAGATCACACTGTCACCTGTTATGTATCTAAGCTGTGCTGTAGATGTATGCAACAAACACAGAAAAAAGTTTTCAATGATGCTCATGATTTACTGCTGTCTATAAATATAGCCCTTCTTCAGCAAACCAGCCAAATGAATAGAAAAAACACTTTTCCCTCGAATTATCTTTGCTGACATGTTCTTTCTACTTTTTCTTTTTTCCAGAGGGTGAACCATCCCATTGAAAGGACTATTTATGTAGCTGCTAATCCTAAAAAATATTTACTTTTGTGACTAATTTCTGTACAGGAGTAGTGCCCCTAGGTGTGAAAGTTAATTTGGACAACAAGGGCTGTGATATAAACCACTCAATCTTGTTCAGCAGAAATCTTTGTGTTTTGCTCACTAAGTTTACATCTCTCCTTAAAGATGAGCAGAGATTTAAATGACCACCCTGAAGAGGAGCCTTGGTGTCTGCAAACGAATATACAAAAATCAGGAATCAGCAAAATTATATTCTCTTCCACTTGTGCCCAGAAAAACACTTCTCTGCTGTTGTGCTGTAACTCTAGCTCTGTGAAATGGGAAGGGATCTCTCTGGAATGAAAGAAATGCTATCTCATGACAGAACTGGATGGAGATCTGGGGCGTGACTTCTGCTTGTTTAGTGCCTAAGAAGTTGAGTATTTTCAGTAACTCCCATGGAGATCTGCAGGCATCAAGAACACTCACTCACTTAACAAGGCACTGCCAATCAGGCATTAAGGGGCAATGCTTTTCTGTGGACTCTTGTAACCAACATTTAAACTCAAGGTCAGATTTAAAATGAAGAAAGGAAGGGACCAATTTTCCTGCAAGGCAGGAGCCAAAGAGTTACACTTTGAAGCTGCAGCAATTCTTTTATGAGCACTTTATTGTTGACACCATCAACACACAGAGTTCTCACGAGTGAGAAAAACACTATAATTAAAACAAGAGGAGTGCCAGAGGCAACTGATCATTCTGGGATGTGCTTGCAAGGGCACCCTTTTTGTCCATCTGGGTTAGCTAAGGCTTACTTTATATGATCTTGCATAATGATTAATATATCAAAAAGTTATCACAAAGAAAAAGACTAAGCAGCAAATAATAACTAACGGACCTAGATCCAAGCATTCACTTTCTAATGTGTTGCTGAAAAGTTCTTGAGAAATAAGGTATATTTGTATTTTTAAAATCGATTGTAGTGAAGTGTAATAAATTCAATATAAACTCTGAAGACAGTTGTAGCCAATCTACAGCATATAAAAACATCTGGGACCAGACTCTGAGATGATTTCCGTGCATACTGACTTTTTTTTCATGACCATGAATAGCATTGCTTAAAGGCTAAGAAAAGGAATGGGATTGAAATGTATTAGCCAATATGTTCTAGAAATGTTTTAAAGGCCTAAGGCAACTGGGTGTATAATAAAATATTCCTGACTGCTCCATATTAAGTGGTGTGAATATACTGGAATACACTGATTAACATATCATCACACCATTGTTTTAGACAAAGACTGGATGGTAAAGATAACCTAACAGCCTAGCTCTTATTCAGAAAATGTAGTAGATATTATTTCCCAATAACTTGTAATGCAGCTAAAATTTTTGAGCATCTTTTAAAGTTCTGTACACGAGAAAATTAAAAGACAAGCACTAAATCAAAGCAAATGTAAGAATCACAGAAATGAGGCATTGTGGAAGAAAAGTCTTGCCTCTGTGCCAGCAGCAGTCACAACCCTGACAGGTTCCACTCTTGCTCAGCCCCTGGGCTGCATCACCATTTGTCAGGGCTTGAGCATTCATGGCTGATACATTTCAGTCACAGAATCCAACCCAGACAGGAGGAAAGTAAAATAAGGTAACCAAGTTAGAAATAACCATTTTTTTTTGGAAGGATGCATGGATTTTTGTGTGACATAAGACCTTTTTGTTTTCTCTGGAACATTTGATGAAATAATTTGCAATGCTAAAAAATATCTGAAGCAAAAAAAAAAAAATTAGCATTTTCATCTGATATACATTGGAAAATCTTGATTATTCTATCAAGAAGTATTCTGTTTGAAGCTTACTTGCACTGCCTGAGAAAGATCCCGATGAGATAATGTTCAGCAGGCCTTTTACAATTTCCAGTTGTCTTCTCAAAAATCAGAGAGCCACTTGGCAGTGCTTGCCCTCATTGAAAAGCACTGTCATGAAAACATTATTTTTAAAAAATTAGGAATAAATATTCCCATTGTTCATGTTGATTTACTTTAGATAAACATTTTGAGATAAGACTGTATGCCTACACCAAAGAACTGAAAAAACATATATAATTTACAGACAATTATTCATGATAATTTAATTAGCTCTTTGTTTCCCCTTGATTCACCACTGAACTGTGAGACACTTTGTCACGAATCTGCAGAGAATGAAAAAAATCAGAAATGTAGTGAAGCATGTATTTCAGAAAGTAATGAAAATTTTACACTTTCTAAGTAGTCTTTAACAGCCTGTCATCCAAGGGAAAATCCCCACGGGTCTTCTAATCCAAAACAATATTTTTGGAAAATCCTGTCATCTCTTCCCACTACAGCTTTCCGTAATTGAGACTGAGAACAGGATTCAGTTAATCTTTGGGTCCACCTCAGTATTTATCACCCTTCAAGTGTGCCTTTCAAGGTGCCTATGTAAAGCTCACTGGTTTTTGAAGAATAGACTGCTAAATCATGCTGTGCTGAAGATTTCTTTATGCAAACAAGATCTGTCTTCAAAACTGAAAAAAAAACAGAAACCAGAACTATTTATTCCAAGCAAGGGAAACTCCATCTGCCTTTAATCAGTCCATGGACAACAAAGAGACAGTGCAGATTTTCAGGCATATGCTTTTGCACAGATGTGTAAGTCAGAGATTGTGGGTGTGTAAGATACAGGCACATACATATCCCCGTGTGTAGGTTTATCCTCATGCCCCATGACAGACAAATGCAGAATTGTCCTTCCTCACTAGTTTGTGTCCACAGGTTTGTATAGCCATTAGAATTTTTTTGTTTAAGTCAGAGTTATCCTGGGGTATTGCATAAAACAAAAAAAATTTAGAAAATGGTTTCATGTTCTTTTTTTTTTTAGGATGACTGAGGGAAAAAAAGGAT
This sequence comes from Sturnus vulgaris, assembly GCF_052056855.1. NCBI lineage: Eukaryota > Metazoa > Chordata > Aves > Passeriformes > Sturnidae > Sturnus > Sturnus vulgaris. The sequence continues at coordinate 14,815,378 of NC_142250.1, forward strand.
CTTTTTAAAAGCCATTGACAGTGACAATAGCTATGAGGTTAACCTCTACTAACATGACCTCAATCTGAGAAACCTTTTCATCACCAGCTCAGATAGTAAAAAACTAAAATCATTATATATCAGGAAATCGCTTAGAAATCTAAGAGGGCATGAATGGAGTATCTCAATCCATTTCTTAGTGGATAAATATGGATTCACAATATGCACATGCTTCTCATGCTGTCAAAAGTCACTAAATTAGCTGTGATCAAGGGCTGATTAGGAATCATAAAGGATATTCGTCTTTTTTCCTCATCTACAAACCACTCTCTACAGAATAAGGCAGAACTTAAAGGATGATGGTGGCCTTTTTATATGTTCACAGAGTTCAACAAAATGTAGGCCTGCACCTAAGGCTTTTGTATCTGGAATCCTTCTCACAGGTTTTGTACTTCAGTAACACTTTGTAAATTAATGTGTCTTAATCTGTCCATATGTGTCCATATCTGCTTGGAGCTCATGTTTAACCAAACCTTGTTCCTGAAACAGATTTAGTGTAAGAGAAGGAAACTTTCAGTTTCCTGAAGCTGTGTCATCACTCAGACTTGCCAGGCCCACACTCTCTGTTCATCATTACCTGGTGGGGTCATGAAACACATATCAGCCATGAAAGCTCCTGCAGGGATCTCCCTGCTCCTTGTCCCTTTCCCTCAGCCCTTGGGAACTCTCCATTCCTTCAGGAACATGCCTGCTCTGCTCTGTGTCTCTGGAATCATTTAGTTACAATAATAACCTGTAACAATAGAAATCCCGTTCCGCAGAATTCCACAAAATTAATTTCTTTTTAAACCTTGTGTTTTAATTGTTAAATTCAGCACATTTTTTCAATGGGGAGTGAGGAAAAAGAAAGCAGTGGTCTTAAAATATTTTCCCTTATATTTATTTTATAACTTTGGTGTTCGAGGAGGTAGTAAAAAAGCATCATTCGTTGGTTTGGGAGATTTTTGTGGGAGGAGTGGGAAAGGGAACAGATCACTCAGTTTTCTTCTGCTCTATCCTTGGGGACTGCACCTAGTATATCTGCACAATGCTTAATTAACATATTTCATGTTTTAGGAGGCATAAAGTTGCACTTCATGAGATGCATGGCCCTAATAAGCCCAGTGAGATGTGGCCAGACTTGTCACATTAGTGGGCTTTCAGAAAACAGTGCTAAATTCATTGCTTTTTTTGCCCATAAACCTGATTCAAACTCAAGTCTCAAGCTGAGAGCCTGGTGAATTAACCTAATGTGCCCACTTGACTGTCTCCTATGTATCATGATAGATTTCTTTTAATCTGCTGCAGAAAATAAATTGCTGGAGAAAAAAAATAAAGATTTGTACTCTTTAAAGACTAATCACTTTCAGGCACTGTATGGCAAACAGCAAGATTCAGAATGAATCCTTTTACTGCATTACTCATGACAGCTTACAACCCAGACTATTAAACATTCATCAATAAAAATTTAACATCCCATCTTCCCTTTGATATCCTCAACTGCTCCCTACATAAGACAACAAGAAGGCTTTCCACAGCTCAGTGTGATGGCAGGACATCAAAGCAGGCTCCACAGCTAGCCTGCTTGAACAGTGTCTTGTATTTAGAAAGTAGAGTTGTCACATGGGAGGGGAAAAAGCAATGCAGGAGATTCTCTCTGGTTTGAATATATATAATCCCTCCCAAGGGGTGCATTATGGCCATGTTGTGGCTGAGCAGCAAGTTGCAATTCACTTTTCTTCATATAAGGATATGACAGACCACACAAAAGCAAAAAGAAGAGCTGGATATTTTCCTTTGTTAAGCAATGAACACTGCATGCCAGACTTTAACTGCAAGAAAAAGAAAGAACAGGCTTTTGCTTAAAAAAATTACCAGAACTGACAAATTTGCTGTAGCTACTGTTTGCTAGAGAAGTGAAGATTGTAAACAAATAAATCTATTTGCTTTCCTGCTACCTACAGAAGATTTGTGCTTGCCATTGAAAAGCCAAGCAGGGAATTTTCAATGGGCAAATTCAGTTCAGTTGAGCAACTTCCATTTTTAGCTACTTAACAGAAAAGAGCTGGAAAATTAGACCCTGAAATAATCCTCTCCCAACAACTGTGGAGCCTCATTTGTACTTATTGTCCTGAATCTTACTCAAATCCCATTGTAAGAGTTCTGTGATGCAGGTAGGTTTTGGATCAGATGCTAAACTGAACAGGCCTTAGGGTCGACAAGCTCAGACTTGTTCCATCTGCCTTTCTCCTGCTCCTATATCCTAATGCTGGTCATTTTTACTGCTTGCTGTCCACCTGCAATGGCCTGGGGTTTCAGCAATGCTCCTGGCCAAAGCCTGCCTGCTTCAGGAAGAATGAAGGGCCAGAAGCTGGAGAATAAATCCCACAGTGTGCATCTTTTCAGTTATCGTGTCCAGTCAGAGCTTTGCTAAGAGAAGGGATGTAACAGGGTAAAAAGGAAGAAAGCAAAAGGAAGAAAGCAAGGCTCTCACGGTGGTAGCAATTTCTAGGTGTTTTAATAATTTGATTGGAAACTTCCAGTAGCTCAGCATAGATTTTGATAGCATGTTACAATATCAGTTGACAAAATAAATTGGACTTATGTTAGCAAAGGACATTGAAAGAAGAGCAAGTTTTTGTCCACAGTTATGGATAACTAACCTGGTTTTACTTAGTCTGTAGTGACCTGTTTAGCATGTGGAGTGCTGCTAAGAAATCTTAGAAAGGACAGGTTCCCTGTTGGCCTCTGTCATCCTGTGTTACTATCAGAGAACCAAAGTTATTCTGATTGCACATAGACTGCAATCACACCTGCTACAAGTGTTTTCTGTGGCCTTCCACTTAGCTTTAGTTAGTGTCACCCAAAATCCTTTGCAGTCTGCTCAATTATAGCACTAAAATATTTGCAGAACCACAAGCTAAGTTCAAAAAAATGCAATAGAGGTGATATGTGGATTTTTTTCTGTTCTTAGATTTTAAATCCATTCTCAGTGTTTTAAAATCTTCTCCAGCAATAGCAGCAGCAACCAATATCTTTTACTGAGACAAGAAAGTGTCTGTCATAAAGTCACAAGCATGCTATTGAACAGTTGGTGGTCTAAAAATTAGTGGAAATTAATAAATTTTCCTATTTTGTTTCCTCCCTTTAAGAAGCAGATTTTGTTGTTTAGTTTGGGTTTTGTTTTCAGTTTGGAAATAATTCTGTATTCAGCAACCTTGGATTCGTCTGTAATCTGCTTAAGGGCTTTCTATTGACTTTCAAGCTCTAGCAGTGAAATAAAATGGGGTGAGAGAATGAAATGATCTGGGTGAGACAAGAAATTTCATTTGATTTTGAGTCAAAAAGGACCAGGGAAGGAAAATCACACCTCTTTATGTTGCTTCAGAGATGTAAAATCATGTCAATACTACTAGGGCAGGCACTTTGCTGAAATCCTACAACTGGTAGTGCAGTCAGTTGTGTAACCACTGACTATTTGAAAATGGCACAGTGCTTTGTATGTCTCAGACCACACTGTCATTTTTGTTTCAATGCTGGTGCATCCTATGCTAGGCTTGCCTTTGCAGTGAACAGATGTCATAGGATCAGTTGTGAAATCATAAAATGGCTTGGATTGGAAGGAACTTTAAAGATAATGGAGTTCCAACATGCCTGCCATGATCAGAGAGCCTTCCACTAGATCAGGTTGCTCAGAGCCCCATCCAACTTGGCCTTGGGAATTTCCAGGAATGAGGCAGCTACAACTGGTCTGGAAAAGCTATTCCAGTGCCTCCAGGCACCACCCTCACAGGAAGGAGTTCCTGTTATCTAATCTAATCTAATCTAGAGCTACTCTCAGTTTAAAACCATGCTCCCTGGTCTTGTCACTACATGCTCTTGTAAATAGTCTCTCTCCATTTTTCTTGTAGGCTCCCTTTGGGTACTGGAAGGCCACAATTAGGTCATCCAGAAGCCTTTTCTTCTCCAGACTGAACAATCCAAATTGTCTCATTTTTTTTTCTCATAAAAGCTCCATCCTTCAAATTATCTTGGTGGCCTCCTCTGGACCCATTCCAACAGGTCCATGTCCTTCTTGTGCTGGGACCCTGGAGCTGGATGCTCCAGGTGGGTCTCACCAGAGAGGAGCAGAGGAGCAGAGTCCCCTCCCTTGTCCTGCTGCCCACAGGGCTTTGGATGCAGCCCAGGACACGTTTGGCTTTCTGGGCTGTGAGTGCACCTTTCTGGCTCATGTCCAGCCTCTCATCCACCAGCACCCCCAGGTCCTCCTCAGCAGGGCTGCTCTGGATCTGTTCATCCCCCTGCATTGACACTGGGGGTTGCCTCAACCCTGCACTTCATCTTCTTATGCCACACGTTTCCCAAGGGCCCAATTTTTGAGCTTGTCCAAGTCCCTCTGGATGATATCCTGTCTTTCAGGTGTGGTAAAAGCACCACTCAGCTTGGTGTCACCTGAAAATTTGCTGGGGGTGCATTAAATGCATTATTGAAGGTGTTGAATAACACTGGTCCCAATATAGAATCCTGAAGGATCCACTCATGTCTCAGCAAAGATTATACTGACTGAAAATTACTTATTTTCTGAAAAAGTTTCTACATTTCCTAGCATTTGTTGTGTTTTCATGCAAGTGATACCACTAAGCATACTTTCCCTCCTGAGATCCATTTCAAGAGAAATTTAAACAGATAGGACATGATTCACCGAAATGTGATTTTGCCACAGTAGTGAGAATAGCACCTTTCCTTTCTCAGAAGTTCCATATGAATTTTAATGCCAGCATCCTTTGAAGCAGTCTCTTTCTTTGCTCCTTCATCTAGTTTCCATTACATTCCTGAGCAAACACAGTGCAAATACACACCATGATTTTTGGTTCTTCAAATGTGCTAATACTCTCTGGTTACGGTGGTGTGGTGTGCAGGTTCAAATCATGTGGATTTGATTAGTGAAACTTAATTGACCTAAAATTGTATGATGAACATTCCTATTAATAATGACTTTTTATTCTTCACTACTAAAATTGGTGCAGCAGGCATTTCTAATTTTAAACAGGACATATTCTTAATATAAAAATCACATGGTATGCAGAATAAGGCTTTGCTGCAGGGCAGAACTGCATCTGTTACCTCAAATATGTAAGCTGTGACTATCATCTTAAAAGTAAAATTATCTCACTTTAATACCTATGCATACAATTCTCATTCTCATTAAGTAGTTTCCAAACAGTGTATATCCTAACTGCAAAGTGATTTGAGGAAATTCTCAGCACTTTGGTCACAATTCACACCTGTGCACAGAGACTGCACAGACCATCTTGTCATTCAGGTCCCACTCACGTTCAGTGAATCTTGCCTCTACTCATTTTCTAAAAGATGATGAAAAGGGGAAGGTGCTCAGCATGTCAGAAAAGCAGGCATATTTTTTGTTATAGTGGGCGTTCACTATTCTCATGGGGCTGAGGTAGGTGTTTTGCACAGCAATGAAAGAATTCTCTGGTTTAAAACCATGTCTAGTTAGTTATAATTCTACATGGAAGCAATTTTAGCTCTGAATTTGCAAAATGTTCTAAAATTCACACGGTCTTTTCAAATTTGCACCCAGATGTAAGAATCAGGGGAAGTATTCTGTACCAGTACCATTAGTAATTTACAGCTTAAGTGGCATGAGGGTATAACAGCAATATAACCACAACAGTGAAACTGTAAGCTGTAACTGTATTAATGCACAAGTCAGTCAAAACTGACCGGTGTAGTAGAAGCGGAATATAAAAATAACTCCTGATAGTAGTTTAGTAAAAACATCGATGATACTAACATAGCTGGTAGATTTCACCACAGTGAAAGAGTTCTACAGACAACAGGGGGAAAAATATCTTAATATATCTTAATACATTGGACCTCCTATTCCTCCTATTAGGGTCAAGCAGTCTCTCTAACATCAGCCATCTATCTACACCTGAATGTTTTGGTGAAAAACTCCTGTGCATAGAACAAATACTCTTGTAAACTTCTCTACTCTTGCATACTGCAAATCTGAACTAAAAAGAAAATGTAAAGTACAAAATTTTTCCACTCAACCACTTTATTCTAACAACTGACAATCAAAAACACATTGGCTGCTGTCAGTCACCATAACAATTTTATAATGTTGATATCTGTATAGCAGGGATTTAATCAACATATCAACTCATTTCACATATGTAAACACACAGAAGCTGATTCAGTCATAGTAACCCTTACTATACTAGAGATTTTCAAGTAACTCAGTTTTTACTCCTCCAGATTCCACTGAAATATATTATGAATGAGAGAATTAAAAATAACTGAAATAGTATACTCAGTCTATAGATAGTGAAGTAAAAGCAGGAGCTGTGGAATAAAATAAGTATCACACTGAGAAAACCACTAATATCTAATTTTCAGTGCTGACCCCAGGGGCAAAGGAGGCAAAGGAGACCAGAGAGGTCAGGGCTGACACCTAAACCATTGCAGCTCAGCGAAGTCAGTGCAGACCAACAGCACTGAGGAAATGCAGCTCCCCCAAAGAATGCATGCCTCAGATAATTCTGAAGTTGAAACTCCTAACACAGCCCTCCCTAAGATAACAGAGGTTTTATTTCATTACAGCAGTGGTCCCACAAAGCTGTGCTCGCAGGAACAGCTCGTTTGAAACTGGTGTGCCCGGGAATAATCACGGAGTGGTCCAACAAGCCATAACTTATCCTGAATTACAGCTGACCACCAGTGTGATACCAACAGCACCAGTGCAGAGTCCTGAGCCTATTCTGCATTCCCTAGAGCTTGAATATTTCTGTGTGTTCATTTCAATCTGAGACAAACTGCTTGAGATTCAAAAGTCTCTGTTAAGGAGTGGCAGCAAAGTTGCTTAACCCTGTATTTGAGCTCATCATTCATTCACAAGCTTCTCCTCCCAGGGTGAATTTGGCACAAAATGTGCTGGTCTGGGGATTTCTCACCGCTCCCCCTGTTCACATACAGACTTTTCACACTGAAGCACTTGGCTGGTGTTGAGCTCTAGACTGCCACGAGTGCCCCTGCACTCACTGGGATGCAAACGTGCCAATGAGGGAGAAATTCTAAAAGCAGAAATGAAGAGCTAGCAGGCATTTAACACAAAATATCTGACCAGCATATGCTTATATACAATGAGCTGTCAGCAACAAAAGTAAAAGTGGGCAATATGATGTTGAACTGTTTCATTTTAATGCATTTCAGTTGTTTTGAAGGAACTGCTGGTAAACCACTGTTTTGATCTTTTACAAATATAGCCAAGGCCCTGTAACAAAACCATGAAGCCTCCTGCTGTGAATGTTGTCCATTATTTGTTGAAGCATTATTCCCTGTACAGTGGGAAGTGGGGAAGACAGAAAGTGCATAAATAATGACATTAAGGCACAAAATCACAGAGTCACAGCTCTGTATCTAGGGTGACACTGGTCTTAAAGATACATCATCAAGAGAAGACAGTCCACAGGCCAGAGCTCAAAATCAGAACTTGAAGCACAAGTTGGTCATGTTAAAAATCCATTTGAAATGGTTTATAGAGGGTTAATATATAGTTAATAAAGTCTTTAACACATATTGTAAGCTCTTGTAGTTTTTGTGGTGATTATACATGGTTGCAGATGTTCCATATACATCAGTAGAAAGTGATGAAGATGGTTATGAGTCACATTTGACCCTCCCATAAACAACCTATAATTATTTATTAAAATACCCACTAATTTTTCTGAACTTTTCATACACTATATATGGATTTCTGTGCTAGTGCTGACTAGCTGTCATTTCTCAGAACACTCGACTTCCACAGTTATAAAACAAAGATGACAGTATTTGAAGTTATAGACCTTATAAAAATACTAACTAAAGTTAAGGTTCTGTGGCATGAGTTATACAAGTCAACTTGAGTTACACAGTTTGGTCACTGTCATGACTCCTTCTTACAACAATTCTACACATTTATTTGTCACAGAAGAGTTCCATGATACTTAGTTTTTGTGAAACAAATTCACAATCCCGGTAAAAGGCTCACTGCCTTATTTGATATAAAATATCCACACAAGAGTCAGTACCAATACAGAACTTAGGAAAATTATATCTCCTCTATGTATATGGAACTTAGTCATTCAAAGATAAAGAACCACATTTTCCTGGGAGATCTTTACCTTCATCCGCAGACCATACTTTGTATACCCTGAGGAAAATGCCTGGGTTCATTTTTAAGATAAGGAATGCAGAGTAAAATCCAGTGCTCCAGTTTCCCAGTGCTATGGGATATAGTTGTGCTTTTACAACAGAATCATCCTGTCACTACTTGTGAATATCAGACATATATTTAGATAAAGTCATCAAACATTCAGGGCTGAGGACACCTGGGATTTATACAATCCCATCGTCTTTATGTGGGATCTTTGTAGGTCTGACAATCCCAACTCAAAATAATAAAAATGTGAGCCAGACCTTTTTTTTTTTATTTTATTTCAGTTTTTCTTTTTTAACTACCTTAAAAAACTATTAGCTTTTATCAATGAATAATCTATTTTTCTAAGCTTTCCAATCATATCTTCCAAGTATAGGAGTTAGAACCTTTCTTTGCAAGTTCTTAAATGAAACCTAAATTACTTCTGAAAAACCAGCAGCCTCAAGACTTGCTAGAAAACCAAAGGAGATGGAAATACTGTATTTTTTACCATTTCTGAACATACAATTTCCCTCCCAATTTCCCAAACCAGACATTCTGTCTATCAGTTAAATTTGAATTATGTCCAACTCCAAGGAAATCCAGGGACCACACATTTCAGATTTTCTTGAGTCAAACAAAGTTAATGTAATTCCTACAGATTCCTGTATGCCATCAAGATCCATCTTAGCATTTTCATCAGTTTTATTTTTGCTTCTAAGAAGGTCCAAGAAGAATATGAAAAAGGAAAATAAGCTGAACTATTTTTAACTCAAATTAACTGATTTTGATTGAAAGACTGGGCAAAGTTCCAGTGGTGAAGTATGTGTTTTATACAATCCAGACTGCTTTGCCCTTTCCTTCACACAATGCTAATGAGTAACAGAGTAACCTGAAAATCTGAGCAGTGAGGTGTGCTATTGTTTGGATTAGTCTATTCCAGTTTTAAGAAGGATTATGGATTGGGAACTACAGCTCTACTGAGGTGTGGAGCTGCATTAATGGTTTTATGTGTAATACTAAATCACTAGACCTGCTCCTGCCATTCTTAAGTATCAGACTGCATTTGATTCCCTTCTCAAACAATTAGACCAAGCATCTACAGTGCAGCAGAACAGAAAAGAGCAAAGGGGAGTCATCAGGTGTTAAGCCAGAAAATGCCTGTATACTCTGCCTACACCGTGTAAACAGCCTGATTTTTGCAAGCCGTCCAAGAAGTAAATCAATGCTGAGTACATTTTTGATATCCTTATGAGGCAAACAATATTTTTATCTTTTGTCTTCAGAGGAAAGTAGTTAACACAATTGTTTGGAATAATTTTGCATGGAGATGCTATATTAAAAATTTATAATATTCTGGAGTGACTCTTCAAAGATGACAGTGATTTTGACTTTGGAACAGGAAGGCTGCACAGTTAACTCTTCCAGAACAGTTATTCTCCAGTAGCTAAACTGGTATGTAAACATGGACACTGATGGATTATCTTCAGATGATTAATCCTATTTGTGCTTCTTTTATCCAAGGGAACAGTTTCATTCTCAACTAAAATTGATCTGAGTGCATGCTTCTGTCAAAAGGGATGGTCCCTTCTTGTCCTTGGGTTGCATATGCCTATTACTTTTCTCTTTTAAACATTTGTGTTTTTATGATTGCCCAGGGATCCAAAGGAAAGAAGAAAATTAATCCAAGAGTGAAAAGGGATAGTTTTCATCAAGATCAATAACTGATCTTCCTGTGCACAAAGCTCTCTAAGATGCATGCTGGCAGAATAAAAGCTACTGCAAGTGCAGTAAAAGTGGGGATATCCCATCTTTGTGAATTTGCATCAGTTGAAAGTAATAATGAAAGTGCACCAGGGCATAATTTCTCCTTCTTTCTTTAAGATATTATTTATTTTAAAATTATAACATAAAACATTATAAAAATTATAAACCATAAAAATTATAAAACAAACTATTCATATAGGAACATAGTATTCAGGTGACTTGTTCTTTTTTCTTTTCCTCATGGGTAAAATTTTTTTTTGCTACAAAGATGAATTTTTACAAAAAGCAAAGTTTGATTTCTACATTAGATCCAAAATATAGGTCATTTAATGTTGTTGGCAAGACGAATGATGACAGCTGGGTTACATAATGCCAATACTTTAATTTAGCAGGGGACACTGAGTGACTGGCTGCTGTCAGGGCTTCATAGTCTGTCAGCTAAATACAGCTTGAGGTGCCACGCCTGTAAAATTGTGTCAGACAGGGAACATCCATAGCACTTCACTTTAGGCTCCTGGCTCAGGTGAGGAAGTAAGAAATTACTTTCTGGATCCTATACATGAACTAGAGGGACAGAAGCTTCTCTGGAGTTCAAGTCAAAGCTTAATGAGGGTACTGTTAATGACCAGAGAAATCTCTCGTTTCTTTTCTTGTGACTCTACAGAGAAAGACTTGACTTAAAGGGGAAAAAAAATAAAAGTTGACTTTATCATGTTAATAAAAAGAATGAATGATGTATCTTAGACCTTATTGGAATGAGTTATATAGTCCCAGGTTTCACACTTGATTTGTTTGAAGAGACTGGGTGGAAATGCAATAAGACAGAGAGAGTGAAACTCGTAAATCATAGGAATTAAGGTTAAGGAGGAGAAGCTTTGCTTTTCAATTCCACATGCTCTATAAAGGAAAATGGAATTTCCAGAAATGCAAGACCAAATCATCTTTGAACAAAGTAATCATTTTATCAAGGAGGATTCTTTCCTTGTCTTCAACCCATGTCTCTCTATCAAAAGAAGACCACCAAGGGCACTGTACCAGCATTTTCTGGCTTCTTAATATTGTTCTAGATCATCAGGAATCTTGAAGTTAAAATAATGAAATTTCTTTTTACTTTCATTTTTTTTTGTCCTGTGTTTTTTATTAGCTGAGGGATGGAAAAGGCTTTTATCCTTTGATTGTAGCGTGTGACAGTGTATTGTATGTACATGAATCTCTATGATCCTGTGAACATTTACACAAGAAAGATGTCAGAAAAAGGTTTAAGTATTCTTGAAATAATCTCATAAGTATACTCTAATCTTGAGTTCTAAACTAGTATTAAGACCAGCTTATTGATTTCTTCACAGTCTGATTTGCTTTATTTTAGAAAATGTTAATTTTGCTGTTATGAACAGTAGCCTAGCATATGTGACAGCATTTTCTAAGTGTTAATTTAAAAACCAGTTTTAGTAGAATGCATGAAAGGGAGTCTGTGTTTCTTTCTATGAGCAATGTGTTTCAGGGATCTTTTAGACTCCATCTAGCTATAAGCAGGTTGATCTGAAAGCCCTGAGCAGGCACGGACTCACACAGAATTCATTCACATCCATTCCCATGTGCTGACTCCATCTTCACAATTGGCCTTGGAGCTGATACAGCATGATGAACAGGAACTCAAATTCAGACTTGTTTTTCTACTCTGCAGAAAATGAACTTAAATTTTCTTTTCTCTTGCATTACACTGGCCTCACACCAAGATCTATCAAAAAAACTTCAGATACAAATATACATTTAACCTATATGCAGTTAAAAAGGAAAGTCATGGGTGCCAGCAGCATTTGTATTTTGCATACAACCAGTTGCCTCAGGCCACTAGAGGCTACTGTAGGCTAGTAGTAATACTCATTTTCCAGACTATTCTGCCATATATTGTTTAAAAAGAGATGACATAGAAACAGGGAAAAACACACCTGACATCATGAAGTAACTTGAAAGAAAAAGAAAATTAAGTGCATCTATGAAGAACATTTTTGCCTCCTCCAAAAGATTTCTGCCAAGAGTCTAAACAGTGGCACTAATTAAAAACAGAAGTTGTTTTTTACCACATAAATTAATCAGTCTTTGAATTACCTTACACTCAAGGTCTTAGAGCAAAATTTAGAATTTCTCTTTCCTAACCCCCAAAACCTCACAAATCATCCTGTTTTGTTCTCAAACAGGTTTCTAAACAAACAGAGTAGAACCAACCACTGTTGCCATAGGCTTTGTTGAATTCTTTAACCAAGGTAAATGATATTAGATTCGGATTAGAACCCCTCATGTCTACTTTACATTCTCTCTCATTTTCATAAAGATCACAGACACTGGCCTGTATGTCCTCCATTTGCTTTATAAATTTTTTTTGCTTTGTTTTCCTTCAGGTGCAGTAACACACCTTTTTAGTTACAAAGAAAAGGTGCATCTACATGAAGCACGCTTATCCGGATCTAGAGAAGTTATGTGCATTTCTAATACACAATGGCACCAGCGCTCATTTCTGAGAGCTCAACAGTTTTAATTGCAAAAAAAAGTGAGAAAATGCATCTAAAACTTTGCATGGTTTATATTCTTATCCAGGCTAAGATTTTGGGCATTTGACAAGTGAATAAAAGGCATGATATAAAAGTAATCATTAACAGCATTATGTAGAAGTTTTTATGAACATATTTAACATCAGCTCCTAAGGGAGAATTTTAAAATGAGAGATGAGCTGCTGCAAAGGGAACTTAGAGGGCACAAAGCAAAAAAAGGATTAGGAAATCTAAACCTAAAGAATTAACATCAAATTGTTGCTGCAAATTTATTTATTACTCAATTCTTAAAGAATTTACATAGATTCACTTACTTAAACAGTTCTAGAACATTAACCATATTCTATATATATATTTTAAATGCTGATATTAGTGTTCACTCCAAACCCTTATTTTCTCCCTACACCGTGTTTGTACAGTAATCAGCATGAGAGAAATATGCTCATGGGCTGGGCATTTGAACACTTGCATCATGCAAGTGAATAATTCAGGAATGATGATAGTGCAAGGTCACTAGTACAGGGAAAATTGAGTCATGTTTTGCAAACTCTTAGGTCACTGGTCCTACTGACAGCAGTAACCAGATTTTATTTGCAATATTTTTAAAAACTACCTGCTCTCAGCTGCTGTTTCAGAGGTTTCCAATTACAGTCTCTGAAGCAAGTGTATTTTCCCTCCAAGATGGTTTTATCTTATCTTATTTTAACCCTGTTTTCCAAATAGGCTGTGTAGATAGCACTGCCAAAATAATCATGATAGTGTACTTTAACGTATAGGGGTTATCAGCATCATAATATGGATCAGCAGAGAAACTGGACCACAGCTTGTGCTGGGATTTATCACCAGCTGGGTCTGTTAGCAGTGATGACTCGAGAGACCCATCTCCCTCCTGGCAAATTCCTGCCAGTGCAGGGCACTGCAAAGCTCAGCCTGGCCTGGGGCCATGCCCTGCTCTGCTGCAGAGGGCACAGGTGCAGAGGTGGGCACAGGTGCAGAGGTGGGCACAGGTGCAGAGGTGGGCACTGCGCTGCTGCCAGCGTGCACCTGGACAGGCTCCAGAGACAGCGGATGGCTGAGCTGCTCAGAATCCAAATGGAAAATCAGAACAGATGTTAGAGGTGCAGGAGGTTCTAAACAAAGGCTATCTCTGAATTTAAGTCAAGTTTTGAGTTACATATGCTCTGATTAGGACAATAATGAGTTGTCAGTCCCCAGGGCAAGAAAAGTAACCTTGGATTTTTGGATCCAGTAACTGATTTGAGTAATTCATGAACACTTATTTTAGGATGATTCAAGAATATTGAAGGCCATAATGTCTGTTCCTATGAATAAAAAAACACCAAAGGAAAAGGAGCTGCATAACATTTTACTACTAACAAGTTTGGCTTCAAAACATCATTAACATAAATTACTGACACAAGTTTCATAAGAGTTTTCTAAGCCTTGACACTACCTCAGAGCAAAGAAATGAACATAATGTTAATATATCTCATTCTCAGGGTATAATACTGGTAGTTTGCAACTCTACTGGGCTCATACTCCTGAAGTTTTTGGTGAGCAAAGCTGGGCTGGCTGGCCAGATAATGTCTTACTGCCAGTGCAGTTTTACACTGTGTAATACACTTTTAGAATTGTATTACCAAGTAGACTGTCATTATATGACGCTGGTGTCTTCTGCAATAGGTAGAATTAGTAGCTGTTTCCTTTTAAACTAAGTTAATGAAAAAGAAATACAGTAACACAATGAGACAGAATGACATGGGCACCAGGTCTGTAAGAAGAGTCAGGGACAGAACTACTGAACTGTCTGTCCTGTTCACAAATTAAGGTATGCTGATGGAAGAAGTATTTTGAAAATTCCATTTTCCTTGTCTTGAATTTGTAAAACTACCCGTGAAAGTTATTGTTATGCAGTAACACTCAGTCATAGACTAGAGAAGAATGGATTTTTCTGTCTCCATCTATGACCAAGTTTGAGTTTTGCATTTTTTTTTGTTCCAAGTTATACAAAATTCTGTTCTGCTCTGTGGAGAGTTTAGCAGGTCACTCATTACAATTAACCTATTTAAAAGAGCATATACAATAATCAGTGTTTTCCTGTGTGTTTCAGGTTAAAAAAACTTGTCAGCAAAAGTTGTATTTTTCATGCAAACCTATTCTTGTACAATTCCATTGTAATAGAGATAAGACATTCCTCCTTAAAAAAAAAAGAGGAGCTTGCCCAGGAGGGGAAAAGAAAAATACATTGTCTTAAAAAATAAATATAAACAAAGTATCTGGAAGGATTAAATCATTCAGAGAAATTGCACTCAAATAAAAAGTTATCCTTCTTGAAGTTATTTTGTTAAATTTAAAATCAGATTATGTTGTCTCAAGTATTCACGTTGTTATTGTTTTAAATTTTTTAATATTGTTTTAATTGTTTTCAAAGAGTATTAAATATAATATGGGTGTTTTGCTTTCACTTACTGAACATAAACTGTTCCTAGAAATTAGCAAGAAGATTGGGCTGAAGAGAAATGTCATTCAATGTAGTTCAGCTTGAAACTGGAGGGCTTCTGTTTTGTACATATGGCTTACAGATAAAAGAATTCTATTCTGTGGCTCCCTTTTCCTCTATGAAAAACTTACAGAATGTTCAACCCAAGAGAATGACAGAAGCATTGCATTCTACTCATTCACTTCATAGCTCCTCTGGCAAGGTACTCCAGCACAAATATCACTTTCCAATGCAGCTGATAGCACACGACCAACATCTCACTGTCCTCAGCGAGCCCTAAGCACGTGCTGAAGCACTTTGACAAACTTAAGCACACGCCTAACCAATTATTCAAGTTTGCATAGACTCAAATATAATCTGATATAGCTCCCTGAAGGCTAATTTGTAGTAAATTTGAGAGAGAACATTCATATTATAAATAGAAAACAGATCTAACTCAAAAATTCAGTGACAGTTTAGCCTTTGGGGTGTTGTGTCAAAATAGGGTAATTATAACAGGCAAAATTGCAGAACTGCTGCTGAAACTAATATCTATTTCGTGTTGAACTTCAGTCTCAGAATATGATACCCTAGTTCTTGTTAGAATATATGCCTGTGGTAAGAAAATTATCAGTGTTTGCGCTGGAGTTTTCAATTGATGATCACATAAAGGATGGTAGTAATAACTCTGATTTCAAGCATGTTAATAACTGAATCTCATAGACTGTTATAATGATTCATTCCAGGGTCTCAATAGGGAGGAAAAAAATCGAAGTAAAACACCTTAATCATAAGTCATTCAAGTGACAAATGTGAAACAGATTCAAAACCTTATATCAGTTTCTTTTTGGTGCTCTGAGAACAGTCTTCTATTCTGGAGAGGTTCGTGGCACAGTGGCTGTAACTGTGTAAGCCATGGACATATCAATAACTGCACAGTCAGCCATTAAGAGCAACTCATATTTTAAGAGGTGTCAAATGGATTTGAGTGCCTCAGTATTCACAAAATGATGTTTCTCAAAACTACTTGTAAGTTTTTTAAATGCAGATGGATAATGATAACCCATTTATAGTCAGTCATACTAATATAGCTAAAATTTATATTATATTTATGCATACAAGATTATCCAAAAAGGTATGTGAACTGATTTTTAGAGAGATAAGAGCTAGATATTTACATTTTGAAAATATTTCATTTTCATCCATATGTGTTTAACTTAAAGCAGCTATTTCAATAAATCTTATCCATCATTTACAAAGCCCACCACACTCTTTGGTCACTCTTTTATCCCTGAGAGGAGCAAGAGTAAAGCTTTTAGTCACATAACAAAACAAAAGGAAAATAAAGAATTTGTAAAATTCTTCCACATTCTAAAGACATGGGAGAAACAATCCTGCTGAGACGATGGCTGCCAATTCACTCTGTTTTTGCAATGTTATTCCCCTCTATCCTCTTGCAACTGGTTTTCAGACTTCCTTGCTCTTAATTTTGGTCTCACTGCTGTCAGTTAGTGGTTTTTACCTTGCTGCTACATTGGTAATGAAAACAATGGCAAAATCCAACTTTAGGGAAGATCTTCACATACCATTAATGTCTATCACCTTTAAAAGTCAGTACTTCTCCCCATGCAAGTACTAACTATGTAAATCCTCACTGCTAATCTTTAGGATCTAAAAGGATAAAAGCAAACAGGGCTAAGAACCAACCTATTTGTTATAACTTTCACTGACCAAATCTCATGTTTTCATTAATTCTAAAGAAAAAATATGACTAAAATGCAATGTGCGAGAATAGCATTAGAGAGAAGTGCAGTGGCATTAGTGCTTTTGGTTTCCATTAATATCAGAGGAATGAAGAAACGCAAACTTCTTCTTCAATATAATCCCTTAGTTAAGTCAAAATTCATTGAGAGGGAAAGAATTTAAAGTAATGTACTGTTGCAGCCGAAAAAAACACATATTAATGATTTAAACCAACCCCTTGTTAACAGTGCTGCTCATTTACACATTTGTTGACCATAAAAGCATCATTAGTAACTTGTATGAACCTGTTACTCTATTTCATTAGGTTTCAGAGACAATTTTCAACCTAACAGAAAGAGTGAAACTTTAATCACAATTGGCTGAGTTCAGCCCAATGCAGGAGGAACACTTCACAATTAATTCTCTTGGCCCAGAAACAGATGCCTGGAAAATAGATTAAATAGGTCTGCTAAAACATTATTTGCCCTTATTAATGGTGAAATCCCATATTGTATATTCTCTAATCACCAGTATTTCCCAAAGACCAAATTAGATGATTAAAGTTCTTCTATACCATTAAAATTCTCATCTTCTCAATTCTTTACCCTAATTTTACTTCCTCAGACCAAACCTCTCCCTCTCATTGCTGAGAAAGTCACCAAAATTTCTCCTACTCTAAAAACTTTGTTTAGTCAGCTGTCAAGAATATATTTTATTACTTCCTGATTTCCTTCAAATAATAAATAGTGAATGCCCATATTCCTTTTTGAAATGTCATTATTGTTCTTACAATTAAAAAAAAAATCTAATTTTTGGGGGCTACTGTTTATTTTCAGTCAATTTGTACTGTCTCATTTTCCATCATTTGTCCCCAGTAATCGCATTGCTTACTCCTGATTCACTCAATTCATAGCTTTTAAAGTATTTTAATTGTTTGTAGTTGGTTTTCATGTCTTGCTTCTCATGAAAGTTATCTTCTATATATTGATCTCAAACCTCTGTTCATCACTAATTTTTTGCCTTAGTTCAAGGATTTGAGTTCTTTACAAAAGGTCTTTTCTGGAACTGATGGCCTTGTTATTCCAAAAAGCTTTAGCTATTTTTTTTTCTTTGGAATGCAAATCCCTTGATCATTTTCAAGTTGCTTAGTGTTTTTTTGATAGGTGGGTTTGGTCTTCGGGACAGTCTTCCAGCACGTGGGAAGTCTGTGGTTTGCAGACATGGCTTGGAAAATGTGTGTCAGAAAAGTACCAAAGACCCCTGGGGGATGGAACGAAGTCTAACAGCAAGACATGAGCTAGAGCAGTTCTCATGCTCATTTAAAGTACTTTGGGGTGCCAAGTGACCCTGGAACAGCCTGGATATCAGAAATTACTTGAAACATTGACAGGTATATCTTCTACCATTCCCCCAGCTGGGCCAAGTGCAGCTGATGCTCTTTTCCAAGGAATGTGAAGAGCAGATTTCTCTAAATTGAGGATATCTCCGTTTTTATCTATTGTTTGTGGGTAAAGCATAATTTTCAGGTATTATTATTTAAGATCATTCAGTGAATACTTAATCTAAGTATTGCTTTCAAAATCTTCACAGATTTGCTGTGAGATTCAGGACTGGGACATAGTCTCTGTTTCTTAATTGAAAGGCCTCCACTGTCTGCTTTCACTCAGAACTTGTTCTATTTGTCACAATTAAAATTAAATGCTTTACTAAAGGTGATCTTGGATGCTGGCTTGATACAGCTGTTTATGAAACCTATCTTTTAGAAAGTCCACAGAGGACACAGGCTCAAAGGATTCCACAGCTGAATTCATGAAGGCAAATATACAAATCTTTTCCCTTTCTATTTCTCTACCTCTTGCTAATAAACCCTCTTCCTGAATAATCACAAGAAGAAGTAATACAGAACACCTTTTTCCTTACTACCCCACTGTAATGCCTCTTATTCTAGGGTTTCTTTTCCAAAGCTTTTATTAAAAGGAAATCTGTCACAAGAAGTATTTTCCAGAAAGAGTAGTTGTTGCATACCCAAATCAGTTGCAGGCAGCAACATTCAATCACACCGTGGCTGTAATGTCCGCTTGATTTCTGCACCTTTCCTCAAGGACTCACTGTCTGCATGGCAAATAAACAAGGTTTCTTGTGCTTTTATTTCACTTGTAATGATAATCAAGAGGCCAAGGGCAAGCACTAACCTAGCACAAGTGATATGACTACTGTCTAATTACGGAGTTTCTAATAAACAGACTTCAGAGGTACTCTTCTGAAATAAAAAAGAATTATTTCTATAAACAAACATAAAAAATGCTAGTAACTGGTATAAAAGGAACATATTCTCTCAGCCTCACACTTGACTGATGCATTCCACAGTGAAATCAACATAACAAGTCTTGTTTTCTTTGTGTCTGTCATTTTACAGTTTTGACAAGTAAACATTGTTTAAGGAAAGAAATGTAAATATTAAGACGTCTGGTTTAGCTATCAAGGCTGAAAAATCAGATTTACTAAAATGGGATGCAATCACAGACACTACCTAGCATGTTGTCTGCACTCTAGGCCTTGGAAATGGCAATGGCTGCTCTGATTAAATGTGTCAGTGTTCACTGAGACAAATCATGCCTGAGAACACAAGGGCTGCCCGGAGAGAGGCATAAGAATGTGGCAGTGCAGCAGAGACAGTGAACTGAGAGCCAGCAGGGCCACACAAAGGGAGATTTTACAAGTGGGAGAATGAGTGAGGGAGCACTTACACAACCTGGGTTTGTGTTCTGGCCCCAGAGGAAGTGAGAGAGACTGGAGAATAGCTCACACACAGAAGGAAACCCAGTGCAGCCAGAAGCTAAAAGAAAGCTTTTATTGCACAGTGCTGGAATGGAAAGATAATGCAAAATCTCCAAGTTGCATGGGAACAACCTTACAGAGGTTTACCAACACTAAAGAGGAAAAGGAGGGGATAAGAGTGCAGTAGGGCAGCCAGTGGAGCCATGTGGGCTCCAGGAAAACACTTTTGGACTCCTGAGCAGCCTGTTTAGCAGCAGCTCACTACAGCCCTGGGGGATACACTGGTAATGTGTCACTGTTTGACACTGCAGCCTGTCAGATACAAGGACACGTGTGCCCTCTCTCTCCAGGCTTTTCTGGGACTCTAACACGGCAGTTCTCTCCAGCCTGGATCAGCTCATTGGGATATTAACTGTGACAGTGCTTGCCTACAAGGGGGTTCAGGCCTGTGCCTCACGATCCTCTTTGGACATACCTATGTAAGGGAGGTACAGCCGTGCATATGTCAGGCTCAAGTGGAAGAAATAAATACTTCCTCATGTATTATTTTATTTTGTGTTGAAATGCCCAATGGCCTATCACAAGCTGGTCAGATGCACCAACACCAAAGAGACACTGTGAAGACACCAAAGTATTCAGTGGCATCAGCTCTGTAGCCAAATGCCTATCATGAATCATCCCCAGCTGCTCCTCACTTCAACACTAAGAATTTTTTTGAACCCTACTTTCATAAAAATATGGTGAGATGATGTTCATTTTTAGTTCCTGTAGACAAAGCAAATAGGTCACACATTTTTTTATCTTCCATATATTTTATTACTATTTTAATGTTATTCCACAATGTAGTAACATCACAAAATGCTTTATTACTTTTGCTATAATAAAAGAAGATTTGGAAAATTGGTATTTCATACTGAAACAGTTATACTTTTCCCAGATTCAAAGGTTTGGTTTTTTGGTTTCTCTAATTAGGTCGGCATTTCCTTAATAATCAGTTTAACTTGTATTACAAAGTAAAAATTAACATTAAAATATTTAATGTTTAATTATATTTTCCTGAAAATTTAAATTCTCCTGAAAATTTGTATTTCTTTATCCCTACTGAAACTTGAAAATTCCTTGTAGAATTAAGCACTGATATTTTGGTTAGCTTTACACTTCCCTTTACTGAAGAATGTCACAGTAACTTAATGGCACAGTCACTGACATAACAGGAGTGACATCCACTCGAATGTGAGTTTTGTGCCACTCCTTGCAAGGTGTGCTGGCTGTTTCAGCCCAGCTCATGCATATGTCCATAATTTTAACTTTGCAAGTTCCTGGTGTGAATTTGTGTCAAATGCCAGGGGTTAGACCTGCACTTGTAGCAAGGGAGGAGGAAAGTGACACCTGGTTCATGTCTCTAATTTGGATTTTGGAATGAGAGTGAACAGCTGGTGAACCTACTGGCTTTTCTCAATATGGTACCATCAAGGCTTTCTAAAAATGTAGTATGATGTGTGGGTCAGGCTTTTTGCTTTTTTATTTCTATCACCAAATTGCTTTTGTACAGATTTCCATATTCTAGGCTGTGTTAATTATGCATTACATAGTTTCTGTGAACAATTCCTGGTAGCTCGGTCACTGTTCATTTTGACTTGACATATGGGTCACAAGCATTCTTGATTAAGTAACCATGTCAGTAAGCATCAGCTACTCTGAATAAATAAGATTCTGAATTAGGAATTCACCCTCCATCTTCCGTGATACTTCTTTCAAAACTGTAGGAGCAATAAAGGCACTTGCTCCAGAAAGTGAATACAGGGAAATCCTTGAAATTTGGTTTCTAATAGTGTAACAAACAAGCAGCCAAGAAAAACGATGAACTATTCCTACCACACTGTATTCATACTCCTGTCCTTATAAATATTTGTCTGTAGTGCAGAATTCTAACTTTTGTTCATACAAATAATGTCAGATTCTGAGTGGGTTTTCCTATATAAAACAAGATTAAGGAACAAAATATTGGAATAATGAAAATATGTGACATGTGGCGAACACTAAATAGTATGTCACAAATTTTTATATGATATGCTGAATTTCGAAAAATTTGGGATGATTACTGATAGCTTTTAGGATTTTTTTTTTAATTTTCAAAGAGTTTCTAATGGCTCATTCACTTTGAATATCTTATCACAGCTTTTATTTGACTTTTACTACCAATACTAAGGTCACAGAGCTACATGGTAAAAGAATGATATAAATAAATACATATGCCATGCAGGACAAAAAAAGAGAGATATTATAGAGCAGTGTTCAAGAAGAGAATGATGTGCTGTGTACATGAATGATACTGGGCTTGGTGAGGCACAAAGGTAACAGCAACCCTCCCCTTGCTGCTTGGAACGATGACTGGAATTGACCCTGATCCAAGATTAGCAGTCAGGCGTGTCATTGGAAACTTTTACATAACCATATGACAGATGTCACAGAGCATACACGGGATGAATGCATCCTAAGAGTCAGGATAAGCTGCACTTAAAACTGATGTGCAGTCCTTATGCTTCCTGGGATTAAATGAGACGAGTTGCAGGGTGTGCTCAGTCATTGCAGCACACATTTGAACAGATTCTCTGATCTTCTCCTTTCAAGCAATTTAGCACCGGTGCTCTTACTGTATGTACTTGCAACTGAGGAAAAACTAGCTGAAAGGTTTTCCAGATTTTAAGATTTTTAAAAATTGATTTACTTTGATTGTTTTGCCACAGAACACCAATGTATCAGGGAATCAGTCACCTGCAATAAAATATTGCCATCTCCAGGAAGCAGTTATTCTGCACCTGCAAGGCTTCACACCTTGCATTCTAAAACACCCCCCAAAACCCTGATAAATTTGGCATCAGAAGTAAGTAATTCTACAGATAAGATCCCAGAATTATGTTCTATATCATAAGAAATGTTTGAAAATCTTTTAAAAATTGAGATTATTTTATGATTTATGCAAAATTACAGTATTTTCTAAACACACTCCAAATATAGACTTTGTGGATGAGATTAGGATTAATGTAGACTCAGTTTCAAGATAGAGTTTGAAGCTCTCTCTTGCTTTTACCCCCTGTAAATATCAAATTGATCAAGATCTTCAAAATTAAATGGCTAGTCTTTTGATTGGCCATTGATTTAACCTGCATTACCACTCAGATTTCTTGTTGGGGAAAACTTTTGTCATTCACAGTAGGAACAAATAAGAACAGACAGTGACAATACAGCAGCAGAGAAGTGGCTGCTTGTAGAAGTAGTGCTTAAAAAACACAGAAGTTGTGCATATGAAGTTTAAGACTTGTCTTCGTCTAGTACTTCTACTATTTCATGTCATATCAGTCAGAGTTTTTAAATTTAATATTGTGTTTCACAAGTGAATTGTGAAATTTTTAACTTTGCAAGAAATGTAGACTTGATTTACTTAGGCCATTTAAACAGCTCACAATATAAAGTGTTAACTAAAATTTCCATATTTGTGTTCCACACATGTAATAATAGACATAAAATAGTAAGAACAAATGGAGAACTGTAAGGAGGTCAATCCTTGTACAAAACAGGAATTTTCTATTTTAAATATGTGGATTTCTGCCAGTGCAAAACTGATTTCTCAAGGACTGCATCAACTCAACCACCTACTAGGCAAATGAAATTGTAATCATGTAATAAGACCATAAACAAAGTTTTGTGATATACCCTCAGCATACCAATTATAATTTCTTCTCTGGAAACAAAGGATTTAAATTGCTTCTGCTATTCCTTTTGGTAAAGGACATGTTACGTGTAATATGCAATACAAGAAAGAGTTAAGCTTCCACCAGCACAGTCCCAGCTGAATCAGCCCTGCTGACCAAATCAGAGAACAGAGAATAAGGAGTGCTGGTAACAACTGCAACTTTGATGGCCTAGGAAGGAAGAAGAGGGAATCCCTTACAAAGTCCTTCAGGAAAGGTTTGTGTGAACGAAAAGAAGCAGCATCTACCTTTCCATCCACACAACCTCATCACAACTTAGGAAGCAGGTGTCTCTGCAGGAGCCTCCACTGAGTGAACAAGCAAACATCCACAGTCTGGTTTATATCTCTAAATCACTTGTTTGTTTGATAGTACTGACTGATCTCTCAGACTAATTTAGTGTCCTTAGATAAGAACTTCAATTACAAGGAGAACAAAATGTAAACAGAACTCGAGATATCTATTAAAATTATTTACGTATAATGTAACATTACAGAGCATAAAAGCATCGACTCTCTTTCACTGACAAATCAATTTTCAGCTGAGAAAGAACAATCCTTTAAAGCTGTCAACAATGATAGAAACCCCCAATTTCCAAGTCTTAGAAACTTGGAGTAAGTCCTGGAAGTTGTCCCACTGATAGCTGGATTTTAAGACTCAAAGATTCAGACCCATGCAAACCCTCGGAAAACAATAAGTAAAATGTCTGAAACCTTCATGCAGGGGGCATATGGATTTCACTGTGTGAAAATCTAAATTTTACGGGAAGAGAGATACAGAGTTACACTAAGTGAATGCTCCCATTCATGCTATATTGCACTGAGATCTCAATGGTTACAATGAAAGCCATACAACACACAGACAGGTAGGATTATAGGAAACAAACACGTCTTTCTTAGGCCAAAAGTTACAGGTTTAACATGGACTGAAATGCCAGAGGTTTTCAAATTCTGGCCAGGCCTCGTGTTTGCAGTTTTCTGGGTTACTGCAGACAGAATGTATTTCTCCACTTACACTCTTGTCACAGTCAGTGGTTATGGTACATAATCAGCAATACCTACTGCAAATAACAGGTCCAAAATAATCAGCAAGAACACCTAAGTTTTCATCACTCTTCCAATAACTTTAACTAAAACCAGAGCTGGTCCTAAGTTTGTTCAGAGCTGAAACTAATATTATTTGCACTTTTTCTGTCCCCACGTGCTACATTAGGAAGCTTCAAATTAGACTTTTAGCCCTCCCATCCCATTCACACAGATGCTGAGCAGCCTGTAGCTCTCTCATTATCACTACCCCATGCTTATATATTCTCTGCCACACAGCAAGATACAGACTGAATTATTCAATATGTCTCCAATAGCAGCCTTATTTCGGGCAATACTGTATTTGGCAAATGATATTTATTAGGCTCGTGGGCTGTAACAATATCTAAAGCCTTAAACACCCTTGAGAAACATGGAAGAGAGACGATCTTCTTGTGGAAACTGATATTACATGAAAATAAGCATGAGTGGGTGATTTGA
Source organism: Sturnus vulgaris (assembly GCF_052056855.1). Taxonomy (NCBI): domain Eukaryota; kingdom Metazoa; phylum Chordata; class Aves; order Passeriformes; family Sturnidae; genus Sturnus; species Sturnus vulgaris. Next base: position 14,840,184 of record NC_142250.1, read on the forward strand.
AATCCAAAGGAGTTCTGCTATCTGCTTCAGTGGAGCTGGATTTCAATAAGAGCCTGTGAATGTAAATCTCATAAGCTGTAATGTTCCCAGGCTGCATGGTCTCCCTCTGTGCAGATGCTCATGGTGGAGGCGAAACAACACTGAATCACTCAGGGCTCTTCCTCCTTTACCAAACATATGCACATCCCTCCCTGTGAGCAGTCCCCAAGAAGAGAGGGAAGAAATCAGTGTTGGGATGTGGCCTTATATGTGTAACTTCTCAGAGCTTTGGTGATCAAAGATACATCAAGCTCTGATCCTCGTGGACCATCATTCTCCCTTCGACTTGATGTCATTACTGTTTCAGGAGCTGCATGACATCCTTTGTGCCTTCACAGACATTTGTCTTGTGCTACAGGGAACCATGCAAGGCCATGCAAACACCTTAAAGAAGCTTCTTTTGGACTTTGCCTTAGAAAACCCCGTTATTCAGTGACAATGTGAGGCCATCAAGATCTCCTCATTTCACTATAACTTTTCCTCCCAAAGGAGACAAGTGCCTCATAAGGAAGGTCTCTATGATCTTGAGGGAGAAAGGAAGATTTTAATGTACTAATCTGAATGCCAAAAAACAGAGGGGTAGGTTTGCTTACCTATCTGTAAAGATAAAGATTACATGAGATGAACTTGCCTTTGCATCTCTTACATATTTTAAGGCACTTACCCCTCAGCCTTCATCTAGATTACTATTCCCAACAGAGTGTTGTGAAACTATTCAGATAAAATACTTAAAAGTGTAGAACTGGCAATTTTATATTGTCAGTTATGAAACCTTTATTTAGAGTCTACCTTTTATTAACCTCCAGGGTTCTCCTATTGTCCCTAATGACACTATACTGCATCAACATTAAGCCAAAGCTTTTTTACTAGGAGTTGTGCTATTTCTTATGACTTGGTAGTGCTAACGTTTAAATTCCAAGTGCTCTTACTGCTGATTAAACCTCTAAAGACTACAGGAAAATTTCTGCTTGACTGCTAGAAAAGAAGAAATCCAGCACAGTTTGTACCAAAGAGATCACTTGAAGAATGTACGTAAGGTTACTGCATTAATGAATAAAGCAAAGCATTATCATTTTTAATAGGAATTAAACAGCTAGAGGGAGAAGTAGGGCAATGCTGTGATCAGTGCAAAGAAAAACAATCTAACCATTTTAATTAACTGTATTTTAATAGCTTTAGTTATAATTGAATAATTTAAATACCAAGGGAAATAGTTAAATCTCCTAAAAGCCTTCTTTTTATTTACATTTTAAATACAGTTCATGGAGAAGGGATGGCACTGTGAAGGCTTAAAATAAATGGGTGGGGAAAACCTTACTAATTTCTGCAGCTGCTGGACCAACAGGAAATATTTATGGGATCTTAGTCATTGCTCTCGGCAGGAGCTCCAGTCCAAACCTTAATATGTTTTCTGCTTTGCTCTCCACTTCTTCAAAATATTACACAGTCCCTGGTGGTGCTACCCTTGACTGATTTTATAACCATAAAATGCAGAGAAAGATAAATGTGAAGCAAGGATCATCTAATCCAATTTTTTTAAGTAGGCATTGGTGAAGAGGATCGCTGCAGAAGATAAAACTATTGGTCAATGAGGAGTTTCACTTAGATTTAGACAGTATAAAGATATTTAGACAGAATAAACTGACACACACATTTATCTTATATAAAAAACCCAATACCAGTCATAAACAGAGCCCTTCCCTACTATACTTTTCGTGTTGCCTGTAACAATGATCACTGACTTCTCTGTTGGTTTTCAGAGTCAATCTGTTATGAGGCTGTGCTTCCTCTCACGTAGACTTTATCTCTCCATGGTTTCACTGACTGTCCATTACAGCAGTTCAAGTGAGAGGGGCAGGATTCCAACCCTGTCTGTCACTCCATCCAGTCTCTGAGATGTATCCTGCCATCCACTGAGCCCACTGTCCTGCCTGCCACAGCACCCAAAACGCCTTTGCAGGGTGAACACACAGTATAGCTCTCTGTGATACAATCTTCTGGCACTCAGCAATTTTTTGCAGTTCAGACACTTTCCCAGCTAGAGGAAATATTTCTGTATTTGAATAACACACAACAGAGTTTCCTTTCTGTAGTATCTCTACATGACCTTTTAAAATGGTGTAAACTTTTCATGTCCAAAGTATCCTATGGTGAAGCCCCTCTGCCGTGCATCGCCTTCTGCTATTTTGACCCTGCTGTTACTCTTGGACAATTAGTCCTTCTCTTAGAAGTTACAATAAAGAATAATTTTCCAATCATTTCTGCTTGCTGGTTGAGATTTAAGAGACCTCTGTCATATTCCTTCCAAACTGAAGCACCCTAGTCTATTTAATCTTTCTTTTCTTAAAGTTCTTCCAAACCTTTGATGGGTCCTTTCACACACCTCCACCTCCCTAAATCTCCTAAAACCTCTTCAAAAAAAGAGAAACTGTAAATTAAGACAGTATTCTGTTCACACATTTTTATCTTTAGCAAAAGAATATTTCTGGTTTTCTGCCTCTGTTTCTCTTTTTTAAGATTTTAAGTAAAATGTGGAACATATTATGGAGGTACAGCATTTGGCAAAGGACAGATACAAAAGTGTCAGTACCTGGAAATAATTAAACTAAATGCATAAATTAAAATATCTGTAAACTCTTCATGAAAACATAGAAACCCAAAAACAACTAAGGAACAGCTCTTTTTTTTTTTTTTTACCAGGTGTTGATAATGATATTAACTGAAGGAAATTTCGTCAGAATAATGTGGTTTTTAATGGAATTATTTGTAATGTGTTCAAAAATCCTGATCCAAAAGCCAGCCTATAAATTTTGATAGGCTCAGGTTTCTAATTCTGGCTCAACTCTTTCTGGAAATATAAAGACAATGCCATTGAATCTCATTTTTATTGTTTTTTCTGGGAGCTTGAAGTGCCTTAGATGCCTCACAGGCTAGGAAAGAGACTGGAGTCAGTCTCAAAATGCTTCCAATCTAAACACACAAATTTGATTAAGAATTTGGATGGTGGACGCAATGTAAAAACAAGATGATCAGTGTGGTGTGGCTGACATTTTTCATTAGGGGATATTTGGCAATACTCTAATTTCTAAAATTCAGTTCTTCTCAAAAATCTCACTTGTTTGATTCCTAAAGACTTTAACCCCTCACAATCAAGTTGAACATTTTACTCAGTTTTAGCTTTTGCTTACTCATTACTGGAAAAGTCATGACACACTGCTTGCTGTAGCATGCTGTACGTGTGAGTAAAACCAGGGAATAGGATTCTTTTGTCATCATGAATGGCAAGGTGAATAATCCCACAACTAGGAATTCTGACCAGATTTCAGAGGATGTTTGACTGTTCCAGTGTGCAGAGCAATGTGAACATCTAATCTAATTTGCATCTTATGCCTTTCTATTATGGAAATACAAAGTAAGAAAAACTGAAACATGCATCCAAAGTTTCAGTCCTGGCTTGAATTCCTCACTGATTTAATGGAAAATTTAATGCTTTTTATGAAATACATGAAAGTTTTAAAACCCAACTGAGCTTTTGGACAACTGTTGCAAGACTCTCTATTGACTCAAAACCATGTAGAATTAAGTTTCTATATTAGTCAACGTAGGATATAATGAAAACTCTGAGCTTCTACCATTAGTTACCTGAAATTCCCAATTCACAGTAAAAAACAGACTAATGATAAAAAAAACCCCAAAGGGATTAATGATAAAAAATGATTAATTATAAAAAAACCCCTTTTATTAAGCCATAAAGAATTGTCATTTCTACTTTTTTATTATAGTCTAAGAGAACCTCTATTGCTATTTCTCACTCATGTGTAACAATAAATATTTTATGCAATGATTCTGGATTCCACTTGGCAACAATGCACTCACACTGTTTATTTTTGAATCTCGATTTCATTCAGAATATATTTTTCTTGGTATTTTACTTCCCAGTCAGGCTTTGTTTCTTAAAGTTAGAAAGAGAAGGCTAAGAGCAGAGAATTATGATAATACCATATATGACAGAAAAAACCTCATCCGTCTAAGATCAAGTCCTTTCCATCGCTGGAAAGCACTATGAAGAAAATTATGTTCAGCTGGTCTCTGGATGGGGAAGATGGACACTTATAAAAGATATTGTAATTATTGCAGTAAGGAGAAGAAAACATGAAAAATGGCAGCAGGAAGAAATTGTAGGTTCTGGAAGTGAGAAAGCAGAGACAAGGGAGTCTTGAATTCCCAAAAATTGTCTAACATTTGTAATAATAATAGTAATAATAATAATAATAGCCAATTAGCAAATTGAGGCAAGAAAAAGCATAACCACTTTATTTTATAGTATCTGCCTATGTATATTAACATAATTTTGAAAGAAAACCTGTGCAAATCCCAGACACATACAGACTGAAGACAAGTCTATCTCCACATTTGGAGCTTTAGGAAAATAAATGTTTATGTTGCTGAGGAATACGGAAATGAAAAGTCAGCGGGAATTCTCGGGGCCGAGGTTTTTAAAAGATATAACCTATATCTCTCGTTCTACCAATTACATTCTGTATTTGAAGACAGTCAGAAGTTTTAATACACATACCATAGATCCCTGACCCACTCTCTTCTAGATCAAAATTGTTCAATCTCTTTTCCTTCCCTCAAGTTTCTTTGGATATCAAGCAACACACTCATTAGGGATCTGATCTAATTCTCAATGACACATCTGGTGTGGGTGGCACTCATTAGAATATGCTCTCCAATAAATGATCTGCTGAGGTTCTGACAAAACAAATGCTTATTTTCATTATCAGTCACTTACTCCCTGCCACTTCAATGCATGTCCTCCCAGGTATGGCTTCAATCCAAACTGACATCTGAATTACAGTCAAGTATGATGCCAGATTTTAGTGGATAACATGAAACTGCACATGTAAACGTGGAAGATACACAGCTATTTGCAATATAGAAACAGCCTCAGAGGTGAGGGCAACCAAAAGAGAATAGTGCAATTAATTATGGAGAGCTTGCAAGAAAACGACCAGAAGAAAAAAGGGATAAAGAATAAATAGCAGCAGTTTGAAGAGAGTAGCTATGAATATTTCAAGGGAACATTCCCATCTATCAGTGGGAACAAAGAACAGAAGGAGAGTGGTAAGAGCTAACTGGCTTCCTTATTGGATTGTCCAGCAATCTGTTAGCAATATGTACAGCCGATTTCATGCAAAGCCTACGTCTGACTTTCAGAAGCTTGTCAGTAACCAGAAAAGTGATGCAAAGAAGGGATTATCAGGGTGTGTGTTTGTAGATCTGTGTTTACCATTGGTAGGTAAATCTGGACATGCTGAAAATACTTCTATGATTCTTTTTGACATGAAACTCAAAGTAATGAAAGAATGGTTACAGTATGACTCCTTCTCACAAGGCAGAAAAATGATGATCTAAGCTGTATGACAGATGTCAAGAAAATTGATGTGTGGTTTAGGAAGATGCTTTTAATGACATGCTTGCAGCAGTTGGAAACAAACTGTCAGACTAATAGCAATTCTTTTTACTGCAGACCAGCCCAAGGAAATGGAAGTTCTGCCTTGGAAAATACTGAGGGGAGAAAGAATTGCATTACCGCAAGCAAACAAATAACTTTCCTAAAATGAGAGCAAAATTTTCAGAGTTAAAGTTTTCATTTTTATCATCTTCAGTGTTCACTGGTACGTGTTAAACCATCAGTCAAATGCTTTGGACCATAGCATTTTACTCTTCAGTGATAGTCATGCCCTGCCACTATGCTTCAAATTCCTCAGTGAGTGCATAGGTAATACTAGATGCTAGAGTTTAGAAACCAAGGCATGGAGAGACTAAAGGACTTGCCGAGGTCATTACCAATTAAGCCCAGTCTCCTGAGTCTCATTCAATGCCCTAATTACAAGATCTCTGTTTCCCTTTGTAGTGAAGTAGGAGATTTACCTGTTTTGCTGGTGTGTTTGAGGTAAGAAGCCCCACAGTGTTTCTTACAATGTAGGCTGAAAATGTGTCAGGGAAGAAAGTAGAGGAGAAGGGGGTTTGTACTCAGTTCCTTCGTGAGCCAGGGTGCTGTGCTAAGAGGAACTACTAAGGCCCTTAAGGGAGTAAAATTAAGTAGAACTATGGGGCTCTCTAGAGAATATTTACAACAGGGCATTAGCTGGACCATATGACTCTCTGATGTAGCATGAGAGCTGAGATCTTTCTTCAGATTTTAACTTCCCTATTTTTAATAAGTTAAACTTTATACCATGGTGAACAGACTAGAATTCCCAATCCTTAGTTAATTCTGCAAATTCATATTTTCTCCCTCTTCCAGATGCAGTTGGTGTTTTACTTGTCTTCCTTTCCTACTTGATCATTTAATGCTACAGCACAATCTTAACAGATGGCAGCACTTCAGAGACAGGTGACTTCCCCAGAAAGGCTGGCAGTAACACATAATCCTTGGAGATGGAAATAATTATTTGAATCTATTGTTGTCTTTAAAAGAAAGCCAGTGCATGATTTCTGCAGACCCTTTTGCATCAGTTTTATTCTCAAGTTTCTTCTCACCTAATATTTCAGTATCTTTACTTTCCTTCAGAAGGCAAAGTTTCCCTTCCTTTCTAACAACATATTTTTTTATTTATTAGCAGATGCTGGACCATCCAGTACAGATCAACTCCCTCTTATGATGATCTCTGCACGGGCTCTTCCATAAAGACAATTAAACAGATTTTGAGAGTTAAAGGTTGTTCAATGTAAGCAACCAGTGGAAATCAGCAGTGAAAGAAGTAGGACTTGAAATATCTCAATTTAACAAGAAGTTACAAATACTGATATTAGAAATAAGTAGTCAGTAGATCTGTATTTTATACCTGAGATCAAGTCTGGAATGCAGTTTTCTCCTCATATCCTCTCTTTTTATCTCTTTTAAATTTTTTTTTGAAAGGGGATGCATAATAGAAATGTATTTTTTACAAAGAATATCTTCGTTGTAATTTTTTTCTTTTTTAAAGGACTACTTTAGCTTAGAGGAAGTAAATAAAAGCTCTATTCTTAAATCTGCATTTTAATGGCAGTCTCTGTACCACAAATGAGTCTCTGATCATAGCTATGATCTATTATTATGTACCACTGAAAGTTCATTACTTTAATGTGTAAAACATGGATTAAAATGTGACAGAAAGAGACTACAAAGTAACAAATCAAGTCAAACTGGACTAAATATTAGTGTAAACAGCATAAAAATAAATCCTTTGAAAATGAAAACCTACTTTCTTACTTAGCTGTGGGGTTTATTTTAGCTCATTGTAATTTCTGTGCAGTGAACATTTCTTTTGGGGCAAAATCCACTTCCTAATAAGTTTACATAATGCATATTTGCAATCAGAAAATGATAATACAGAATGACTTCTACTATTTAAGAAATGGAGTACTTCTAGACGGCCGTAATTTCAGACATAAAATTTTCTTGACCACAGGCAAAATATCTCATTTATAGATTGCAGTAAGTGGAGGGTGAGTCCTGTGGTCATAGTACAAAATGCAAATTACAGAGTTCAAGGTCATATTCCGAGCTGTGTCATACCATTCACAGGTGAAAATAAACAAGGCACAAGCTCACATATTTAAAGATTGGTATTAATTACCATTATAAGGTAGTATTTTCTGGACCAGAACAAAAAAAGTAGATATTGCATCTTTTAAATAGGTCTCACAGTACCTGGGATTCCTTGGTGCTACATTTTTACGAAAAAGATAAATGTGTCTGGGATATGTTAGTTTTAGTCTCTCCAGAAGAACTGGGGAGGTATAAATTTCATTATGCAAAGTATAAAGTGTAGGTAGAAATTACTCTGCTTTGCTGCATCATCCACGTTGAAGAAAGATTAATTCACATGCAAAAAGTATGTAGAAAGGTTTTAGCATGACTAGGAAGTGACATGAAAATACCCTTCTCAGGAAATAGAAGAGAGCTGAGATTGCTTATTTATTTGAAAATTAACATCCTTATGATTATGGTCCATCAAAGACATCAACTTGATCAAGAGCTGAGCTTTCGATGCTCTGGTTCACAGCTAGTAGGAGAAAAAACAGCAGCAAACTAGACAGAAAAGTTACAGAGAGATGTTTTGCTGTTTTAGCAGCAGAGTGGATTTGATGACCTGGAAATTCTGCTCCTGCCAATGCTGTAATTTCTCTGTAAAACTACCTCAAGTCCTGAAATCAGGTTAATGTTCTGCTCTTTCCTCTGAGTAAAACAATCACCAACATTTGAGAAGTGTTCAGACCCTTCAGTGTTGACTACTATAATCATATCCTACCTCATTAAATCAGAAAACAGGCTTGCAGTAACTCAACAATACAGAAAACTGGATAAACTATTTATTAGGCACTATTTAATTCAGACAGATTTGCTGTTTAATAGGGTTAAGGAAAATTTGTAACATAATATGGAGTTTGCTTTGTCAGTACTTCATCACCTTGGGCAGATATACACGAGATATAACTTCTAGAATACTCATTATTCCACAAAACTCTCAACGTCACTACTAATAGTTGAAATTTTTATTTTTCTCTCAAATAGGTTTGTAAGGATTTTGTCTAATACGAAAATGGCTGAAGTCAATAGGAAGACTCCAAAATTCCATAAGATTTGGAATAATACATGGAAGAGCTTTTATTAATGCTATTTTTCCTTTTTTTTTTTTTTTTACCACAAGTAGAGAGCTATTAACATAAGTTCCATTATGCTAGCTGATATACTGAGGCAAGAAACAGTGATATGTGGTTTTGAGAGTGATTATTATTTGATGGAATTGTTCTACATTGTTTATGTTAAGCTTTCAGTTGAAGCTTGCACATTTAATTTATGGAAAATGCCTAGAGTGTTTGACAGATGCTACAAAATCAAAATGAAATAATTAACTTGTAATGAGAATAATAGGTCTAAGGACAAAGACATGAAAAGAACAACAAAGTGATTCAAGGTGGGGGAGCAGGGAAAGCAGTGGACTCCATCTAATTAGAGTTCTCAAAAGATGACTGAAGGGTGGACTCGTTGCAAAGGCTTTCTAAAAGCAAAGAAAAGACATTACAGAGCGAGGTAGAATATGGAGGTTCAAATATTTAGTTGGCTAAATGTCGAAAAACCTGACCAGGGGTGAAGATTTACCTCTGGAACAAACTATTATAGCCGAAAAAGACTCACTTGACATTTTCAAATGAAGACAGAAAGTCTTTCTTGAACAAGTACAAATTAAAATAAACTTAAAATTACTTAACTGTCACTTAAAAAAAAATACTTGACTGACTACACTGAAACATGTAAGGCACAATGGTCTGTGAACTACAAAAGGTGAGATTCCAAAGTAATACTAGAAGGGAGCAGTGTAATCACCTCTTGTGTAAAACAGGTATTGTGGCAATCAGATGACTGACAGATTAAGGTGCTAATAAATTAGTCTATGACCTGTCCAATTTATGTGCCTCTTGAAATGCAGGACTGTCCTTCTAACAGGATCTGGGCATTAAGTTACATAACTCTGTAATGCTTCTCCCCCACCCCACATCACAAACAGACCCATGCCTGTTTGACAGTAAACTCAAATAGGAGGTAAACTGCTGATGCAGTCAGCATGGCAGATATTTTAGTTTCTTCACAATAACCTCAAGGCAGAGCTTGAAGACAATGTAGTGGAATTTGTTAAATAATATAAAATGACAGGGCAGCTACCATCACACAGCAATTGTACCCTACGGTCCTTAAGAGGCACGAGGCAGAACCAAATGCCTCCCTGACCCCTGTGGGCACGATTATTTTGTAATAACCATGCGCACACCCTGCAGCTGCTGTTTGCCTTATAAAATATATTTCATTCTCCTGTGGTGAAGAAAGAAATTGTCATTCTTTACTAATTAAAATCACAAAAGGTGGCAGTTAAGCCGGTAATTAACAGCTCTAGTAGACCTAACATTTAAAAAGACTAGTCCAGTAAAGTCTACGGGCCCTTTTACCTCAGATGGGTCTGAGACATCAGTGTCTGTTATGTCCTAGAGATTAATCCTAGTCTGGCCTTCTAAAGCTAGACCCTGTAGCTTTCTGGGGTGCTCTATGGTTCTTTTCAATGAAAGGCCCCTTTACATCTTAGAAAGAAATTTTAAAAATAAAAAAATAATAAATACTTTTTTTATTGTATCCTTGAAGCATGGAAGGCTAAATCTCTGTAGTGCAAGAATAAAAATTAGAGTCACTATAAGCAAGAGAGACAAAATGCTCTCAGAGTGCTTCCTGGCTTTCAGAAGTAGATTCTGTCCTCTGGAAACATTACCATTCTGCACCGTTTTACAAAGTTCAGTAAGGGGATGTTGATATGGACAAGGACCAGCTAGCAAGTTGCAGGCAACTGCAAATGTTCTTAGGCAATCAGTAGCTTGCCTCTGGGCTGTGCAAGGAGGAGCCACTTCCTGTACGGCAGTGGTTTAGTAACTTCTGTTGTTTACATGGATCCCCTTGACCCTTTTGTCTGCTTATTCATGTTGTTTGCAAAAAGTATTCTGTTAGATGTTATTTTCCTCCTGAGCCTGCTGTACAGTCAAAGTGGGCTTCTGGTGTCAAGCATTTACCCAGTAAAATAAAGTGAGGTTATAGCTCTGGGATTATGATGTCTGTGCTGCACAGGGTAAAGTAGAAAACTGACTGAATCCAAGAAAAACTTTCCATAATCATCTAGAAACTATCATAATAGCAATGTGAATATATACATCAATCAGTAAGAAGGGGAGCAGGAGAGATTGGTTTTTTTGGCCAAGAAGTAGAAGTCTTGTCTCAAAACAAGCATTTGAGATGCAATTCTTACTGTGATGAAAAAAGATACAAGAGTTGAGTAAACAGAGTTGCTTGAGGGTGTCCTTACTATTGCTAGCATATGGTGACCCCCTATTTCATATAAAATAATTAAGCTCACAGAGTTGATACAAATCTGTTGCCCTCAATAAATTCTTAGTTTTCTAAGACTGAGTGATGCGATTGCCCATTTGATCCAGACTCAGCCAGCTGAAGCTATTTCTTCAGGTAACATGTACAAACACCACAGCCAAACAATGCCACAGCACAACAAGAGCTAACAGGACTACCTTCTAATGTTGTTCTTCAAAATATCCTTCATCAAATCATGATAAAGCTTCTCTGCTACTGCAGTTCATTACAGACTATACAATCTCTCTTTGTAGTCTGAGAGCTGCTTTTAATCTTTCAAATGAGTACCAAGTTTTCCCCCTCCTTAGTCTTTCTTGTAGTTTCTTAGATAACTTACAGTCTCTAATGGAGCATTGCATACAGAGCAGCTTTCTCCCTAGTCAAGTTTTTGAAAATTACACCACCTTCTAGGTCTAAAGAAGAAGAAGAACAACTTTACTTGATGGAAAGAGCACTCAATTTAATAACAACCTAACGCAATGATTCATGACAAATCATGGTCATCAAAAGAAAACTTGTGACTAACTTCCCCGGCTTTTAAAAGGACAATTGCCTGGGAACCCTTTACTCCCTAATAGAAGCAAGACTTGAGAAAAAGGCTCCTTGCTTTAATAGTGCTAACAGGCTAACTCAAACATACACCCTATCTGCCCATGTGTAGCAGCTCAAAAGGAAAATATGAAAGCACTTTCTGCAAAGTTTGAAGCTAATAATGGGAGAAAAAAAAGCAAGAAAAGGAATGTATTTTTCTTTTTAACGCTTGTTTTCCCCTGCTGTCCCTCACAAAACATCTAACCCCTAATAGGAGCCAAATTGACCCCTCTGAGCACCTCCCTTTTTACAGAGTGCTGAGAAACTACTTAATTCTTGACAGCTGGGTCAGCCCAGAGACTGGAAATCCCTGTGCTTAGGGGATGCAGCTGTGGACTTCTCCCCAGTCAGGGAAAATCTTAACTCTTTCCGGGACCTGCTCCAGCAACATCCATGCACAGTATCTGCTTGTAAAGGAAGACTGAACTGTGCATGTAATGAAATGCTGAAGTTCTCTGTAAATGCCCTGTTAAGGAAATATTTCTTCAATCTGTATCACTGGAAATCTTCCTCAAAGGAAGTGTCTCACATTTTTTCTCCTACAAAGTTAATATTTTCTGAGAGATTGGTTTATATTATTTTGCACTCAGATGATATTTAGCTGAAATCCAGCCATGCTGATTAATAAATTAGTCAAATATATAATACCAAAGTCTCTGTACTACTCACATTTGGAGAAGAAACTATTTAAATCCATAAAACTCAGAGGAGTTAATGACAAAGTGATATTGAATCAAATTAGCAACCTAGGGGCTAAATTTGCCTAGATCCATTGCTCCATTAAACTTTCTAACTGTGTGGGGTTACATGTCAATTAAGCAGTCTAGCCTATTTAATGTTATGAAAAACAAAATTGGATTGTGGAGCTGAGCTGAGGTGTGTGAAGGAGAGCTGCCTCATTTACTCATTTGGTCATGGCACAAGTGCATCAGGAGCAATGCCTCTCCCTCCTCACATCTTCCTGTGTGCCTGGGCTGGCTGCAAACACCCCAAGAGCATTTTTCCTTCATGCACTGCATACTGTAAATATTTCCCACAGTGCTGCTCCAGGGGAATCTTTGTCTGTGTTCATTCCCATGGGCTCTCCAGGCCATTAGGAGGCTGGATAAGAAGCCACAGGCACACTGATGTGGTGGCCACAACCCACAGTAGCCATGGTGCAGGAATCACACCGGGCCACTGAGCCCACTCCTCCCACTGGCACAGGTACAGAACCTACTCTCAGTTATGAGCAGGAAGCTGTAGACTGAGACATTGCCATTTACTGTGCCTGTACACATTGATGGACAACACTGGTAGATGAAGGGATAGGTAAAATTAAAATACATGAAATAAATATATCTGCAAAGTGTATGTCAACTCAGCATCAAATTACTGATATTTTAACTGTCTCTATAGCCAACAATGGCCACAAGCTGCTCTGCCTGAGTGTCACTTCAATACCATGTATACTGTGCATGAAGATCACGAAAAAGGCTTAACAGGCCATCAAATCCTGTTTCTCTGGACTACTAGCACCCATTTATATGCTCCTTTCCATAAAGGTATCAACTTCTGATAAGGTTTATTAGACATTTAATCATTTTCATTCCATCTGCAAGGCTATTCCAAGACCTTTCCCTTAGGTAGTAAAATGCTCAGGAATTTTCCAAACTATTTTAATTCACAGCAAGCTTAATTTAGCTCTTTTGTCTCCATGAAGTTTATTCCTATGAAGTAACTATATAATGTAACCTTGTCACCCTCAATGGCAAAGAATGGACTAAACTCAAGCCTTTCTAAAAAAGTGTTCAAGTCTATATTTTTCTTCTTTTTGTTGAATAAAATACACACATAAGAAGAGTTCCCACAGTTTTTAAGGTTAACACAACCCAGCCTCGTGGGCTGCCAACTGTAGCTACTTGTCTGTGTCAAAGTAATGTGAAATTTGAAGTTACCAAGGCATTCTTGCTAAAAATAATCAAACGTATATAGACCTTTTCTGGAAAACTTCATCTTTCACTGGTAAAGGCAGCAGTGAGACACTGTTCGGGAAATGGCCAATTAATCAAATATTCAAGAAAGAAAAAAAGTAAATCAACTGTCAGCCACAATGAAAATCTGTGTTATTTAGAAACAGCAGAAGTATTTCACTAACAGACAGCAGAAGTCCTGCTGTGCAATACCTGCTCTAGAGCTAGGGAATCTGACACTAGTTCGTTTGTGGCTTTTTCTGTTGATTAAGACTGGTAAATTAGTTCAGAGCAAATCAGAATAGCCAAACTGTCTTTTATTGTTCTAAAAAATTTCAAAGGTTAGCCCTTTCTTAAAAGGCCCTCCAGTTAGGCTGGTGGTAGGCTCATGAAAAGAAAAGCTCTTGTGATTGCAGTACTCACCATGAGACAAAGCAGAGAGTATGAAGCTTTTCTTCAGATTTATATTACCCAACAGTCATCCGTTTGCATGATGGAGAAATGAGAGATCAGTGGAAAGCAATTCAACAGCTTACACTGGAAAACTGTAATCTGATATTGTGCATCTAACCTTAAGCTGCAGATTTATGCTTCAGGTGCATTGTGTTTTACCTCTGAGTCTCCTCTTGGGAGGGGGCAAAAATGGGATTGGATTTATATCCCTGTGTTTTCTGAATCACACAGCCTAATAATATAGGAGTCTAGGTACAGAATGACATTAAAGGCTGTGAGTATTTGATGTTAATCAATGGATGGCTGTCTCAGTGGGAGTTTGCTCATTTCTGCCTTAACAGAGCTAAATTGCTACATCTAGCTATGCTGGGCAGTATTGAAACAAGCAGTCAATACTTTTTTCCCCAGAATCAATAGATAAAAAAGTAACTCAATGGAAGTGACCTGAGAAATGTGCTAGAAGGAAGAAAACAAGAAGCAGTCCACCTTGTGCACTATATCCCATGCTGGTTAACCAGACAAAAACATACAAACACCTGTAGGAGGATACAGAATTTCACAGAGATCTTGCCTGGCCCAGAACTGGCTATGTAAACTCTTCAACAATAAGACTGAAGATTAAAAGCAGCAAAGACAAATATTTTCCCTTCCATTGACAACTGATACAGAAAAGCACTTAATCATTTGCTTAAGTCTACCCCAGTTCAGCCAAGCTGTTAAGTTTAAGTGCTGGAAAGTCGATAGGATATAAGCACGTGTTTAACTGCATTGCTGAAAGGGGCAGTTTGCAGCTCAGGACGTGGAAGAGGTGACATGAAACACTGTTTTCTGCACTGACCTTTGCCCAGTGCCAAATCCAGCTTTCATGGGCGGCAGCTGAATCCCTTTCCATCTTTAAACTAAGAGAATGGTCAAGATGTTACAAGTGTACACTTCCCCCGAGAAGTGCTGAGCACTGGGAATCTCCCTGATGTCTCTGAAGAACTACAATCGCTCCAGTGGAAAGCGAGGGAACAGGTGAAAGTCCCTAAGAGATATCAGTAAATGCATTTCTGACCCAAGGTGGAAGAGTGCCTTGCTGAGTCTTCTTACTGCTGCTGATCCTCACAATTAATCCAAGAAATGGGGAGCACTGGAAGGGACTCCACGCTGTTTTGATGGGAGAATAAATGACAGCCTTCCTAACATAGTCTGGTGCATTCCCGTGAAGCAGCTGAAGCACAAATGAATTCAGCAGGCTGAGTAACCCAAGTCAGGGATAATGTGCAGTGACATGGTAACACTGAAAGCATGCAGGAAGGGGGTGTGTGTGCTTGTGCCTGTCTGTTTGTGTGCAGGAGGAGAGCTGCACCTGTGCCTCAGTCCCAACATCTGCTTTATTAATGGGTAATATGTGCTCTTTACAAAAACAATTTTGTTATGTGATTTGCAAAACATGAGTCCCAGGAGAGTTTTAATGGAAGAGTAGTGATACTCTACTCTGATTTCCTGATCAAAAAATAAACAGGAGTGACAAAAAAATTAAGCTTTATATTTCTGAAGTAATATTTTCTTCTTATACAGGCTTAACAGTAATTCCATTCATTTTTCATGATCTCAAAAGAGACAATTAAATTTGCTGTATCATAGGACCCTACAAATTAGGAAGGAAATGGAGGGTTGTCATGATGTGCTTTTAAAATCACATCCACTATCTGCTGGTAAAAGCTCTCTTCATACAATTGGAGGGGTAAGACAAAAGTGTACTGTGAGAGGCAGCATGATGGAAATGAAGAGTACCTCAGTCCTTCTGTCAGCCTGGATTGTTGTGATAGTGTCTGAGATCTTTACTGACAGCTAGAATTTGGGGTCAGATTTGCACCTAAACTGATTTTGCCTTTTTTTTTTTTTCTCTAGTTTTTTATTCTAATAAAAAACAATAGGTTGCCGGATTTTTTTTTTTCCCTTATCAATTATGAAAAGTGTGGGTGCATGGAGCAAATGTATTTGGGTTAT
Source organism: Sturnus vulgaris (assembly GCF_052056855.1). Classification (NCBI taxonomy): domain Eukaryota; kingdom Metazoa; phylum Chordata; class Aves; order Passeriformes; family Sturnidae; genus Sturnus; species Sturnus vulgaris. The sequence continues at coordinate 14,856,171 of NC_142250.1, forward strand.
TGCTGTTTCTCTGGAAATGGTGAATCTCTATTGAGTAGTATATGCAAGCAATTCTTCACCTGAACCAACAAGCCAAAAATAAGCTCAGGACTCCCAGGAAAAAAATATGTCTCCTCAAAACCTTCAAGGACTACTTTGGTTGCTAATACTTTCAGGCATTATGTCCTGGGAGAAAAGCAGTCTCTGGGCATAAACCATTACACTTCTGACAAGAAGCAGCAACAAAAAGAGCCTCAAAAGTTGCCCGTGGCAGCTGAAAAGAGGTGAGTGTTACTGGATATGACAGAAAGTGATGGGAAGCTGGTTGCTTACCAGGTGTACATAGGCTGGAAATAGATGATTAAAAACACTGTATGCCTTAAGTGGTGGATCAAAAAAACAGCTAATTTTTTTCAACATTTTCTTGAATAGAGGGGACACAGTTTTTCCAATGTGATTAAAGTAAATCCAAATTTATTTTTATCTCTGGCTCCAGATCATTAATTGTATTGGCAGCCTAGTTTGATGGTACTACCATAAAAAAATCTAGCTTAGCATGCTGCAAATCATGCTCTGGTTGGAAAGAGCAACCTACCAGTTTAGGAGAAATTTTTAAAAAGATAATATTTATATGTATTTTTTTCCCCTGGTCTTTGTTACATGAGTCTTATGCAGCTTTTTCAATTCAGCATCAGTATTTAAAGAATTAGCTCAACTTTAGAATCATGCTTAGATAATTTAAAAGTGAAATTTTGCCTTTTCATATCCAAGTTTGCATATAACTACTTTACTCAGATAAAAAGTTTTAATACCTTGTAATGAACAAGGTATCTTTACCTTGGGGAGAAACTCTAAGTAATAAATAAATTTTAAAAGCTGCATCAATAAATCCAGCTATTACTCAAAAGCTATGGTGACATGAGGTTTATGGTGATTCGTGAAGATTTTGAGGAGAATTATGGAAAATGAGTAAGAGTACATACAGCCCAGCTTTGTACCAGTTTGACACACAGTTCTCTCAGTTGAGAGCTGCATTGAAAAACAAAGCTACCTCAGTTCAGTTTCATTCCCACAGCAGGAAAATGAGAACCCAGTATTTAACACAAACTGACATGTCCACGGCTGATATCTTGTAACGTGTTAACTAGATCACATTTGATCATTATTTCTGTGCCTAGAAATCCAGTCAGTAATACTTCTTTCATACTTCTAGAGACCTCTACAAGAATCAATTTTTAAAAAAATCTACAGCTAACTGAGAAATAAGTCTTTTTCATATGCCTCAGGGCATATAATTGATAATACTTACCCCAAATGGCACTTACTGCAGAAAAATGTAACCAGCTGCACAGCAATGAAAAATCATGATAGGACTTTCTTTTACATACCAGTGCAGCCAGAAACATAACCTGGAAGGTCCCATTGGCCATTAAAAACTGTTCTGACTGTAGTGAGGTCATGTTAGGTCAGCATAGATGCATATATTACTGACATTTGTATTGTAAGTAGACATTAACTTGGAATCAGATGGTTATAACCCACTGGAGACTAAAAATGGGTCTGTGCTTTGTACAGCTGGAAAGGAGAATGCAGGGAGCTGGTACACAGAGCTGTAGCTTCCATCCAAGAGGTATTGACAGCAGAAGTCAGAAACCAAAAAATAATAAAAGCAACACCAACCTGGAGACACAAAAAGTCTGCTTCTGGTAAGGCATGGAAAGACAAGTGAAATAAGCCACTAAACTTAATGGCATTTTCCTTCTTTGGACTGCACATCTCACAATCACTACCAGGAATTTCTTCAGTTTCAAAAGGATGTCCTGGCACCACTGGGAAGGCCTCAACTAATTTGAGTGCAAATATACTCAGCTGAGCAAATTTTCACACAAAATGATTATATAGTCATAATATCATTAAAGGAGATTAAGTAATGGTTAATAGAGTTAAATTAATCATAGTTAATTTATTAAAGTCTATGAAAAATTTTTTCAGCACGGCATCTTCATTTGAAAAGCAACTTGGTCTAGGTATGTAGGAGTGAGGAATGAAGAAATTAAAGCAGAGAAATGTTGAAGGAATTGAAGGAAGATGGTAAAGTCTGAGAAAAAAATGCTACTAAAATTTCCAGGCTTTAATGTTTCAAAAACGAAGTACCATGTAAATCCAAGAGGATGTTCCCAGCCTACAGGTGAGAACGATATAATTTTAGGAGAAGCAATAATAAACACAGGATATTCCTCAAGCTATATCTCACATGTTGCAGTGTACCTGTTATCAGACTGAATCAATCTATTCCTTGAGCATTGAATAATAACTGGAAGCTTTCCAAAAACCAAAAGCTATATGAGTATAATAATATATTGATTTTAGTGTTTTACAGTGCCCCAATTGGTTTCATTTTCTTGAAAAAGGAAACACAGATTTAATATCCTAATTCAGCCAAAAATAGAAGCAACCATTTAATTAATTAAAGTTCATGTCACTCAATTAAATTATGAGTTTAGAAACCAGCAGACCATTTTCATAGTTTTACAAAGCTATCAGAAATACTTGCTGTAGGCTGAAATTTTTGCAATTTTTGGGTTAGGCTGTTTTTGTTTGTTTGTTTTTAACAAAGAAATCCATTTTGGTGTTACAACTAAAAAAAGTTAAAAAAACCCAAACTTTTAAAACGACAGTTTCTGAAAAGAAAAAGTCGTGAAACTGGCTTAGAAATATGAACAGCACTAGTTCTGTAAAATCCACAGAAGGTTTAATTTATTCATATCTCCAAGAGATATATCTCATTTTTCACTCGGGCCAGTGACCCTTCCCACATTTCAATTATAGTGTTTATCTATCCCAGATTCCCCTTTTTGGGTAGAAAGCATATCTATAGAAAACTGTAGTGGAAAAAGAGCTATGCTTGTATAATACCTGACAAATACATCTAAATTCTAAGGCATCAGTGTGCTTCACTGATTCGAAGCCTGTAGCACGAGCAGGAAGTTTGTGTTGTGTGCACAGTGGTTTGGTCCAGAGCAGCAGCACAGTTTTCAAGTCAATATCACGTTATTTCTGTTCTCAGAGTGTTTTGGTGTTCATAAATTAGAATCCAGTTGGAGAATGAGAATCTGAAAAACCTGTCACAGGTGCACATCAAATGTGCACCACCACCTTTGGGAATGTTCTGGTTTGAACCATTTCATCCTTCCTACAGTTTCATGGGTAGCTGGGGTGTTCACTCCAGGGAACCAGACTAAATTTAGTCTAGAGGAAAACACCACAGCGAGTTAGGGTAGATATAAAGGCTTTAGTACCAACTGTTCAGAGCTACTGCCAAACTCCTATTGTGCCTAATTACCTGCAAACATAGTTACAGCCTAAAACTCTGTTGCTTTAATTTAGGGCCATTACTTCTCATTCTAGATAGTAAAACAAATTACTCTCTGAGTAACAAATTCCCTTCCTCTTTTAAAATAACATTTACATACCAGAACATTGTCTTCACCCAGTCTTCTACAGATATCACAGCCTAATTCTTCAGTCTTTCAAGGCTTTTCTCCTGGAGCTGCTGTAAGCACTCCACCCGTTCCCAGAGCTGTGGTGCCAGCCTTTACTGGCACAGTGTGAAAGGCAAGGCTTATTTCATGTATTTCATGGAAGGTGCTTCTCTTATACTTTCCAATACAAGAGCTGCATTTTTCCAGTAAAGAAAATGGACATAATGCTGATTCTTACTCACTTAAGCTCTGTTAGAAGGCATCCTTTTGTACAAAATTGCCCCACAAAAATCTGTTCTCTGGTGCATGTCTGTGAAGCTCATTATTGCTGTCTAAGCACACAGCCTCACACAGCGAGGCCTGCATAATTCTCCAGCAGAACTCCATGAAATCTGCATTTTCTATTTCATGAGGATTTTTCCTTAGAGTTCCTACAACCATTTATTTGTGCTTCATTTCCTAGGAAATTTCATATATGGACTTTAGAAATAGAAGACAAGTACTTGTGTTGAAAAACTCAATAAATTTCATTCTTGTGTTTACTTGATAAAATTATGTACCTCAGTCTAAACATAAATGATTGAAACATTAATTTCAAAGTGAAATGTCCTTTTTAAAGAGCCTAAATGAAATATTTTTTGTGGTATGTTTACCAGCTTTTAATGAAATAGCACCAAAATCGATGTGCTTCAGCAAAATGTTTAAATGAGTTGACATTTTCTTATATAAAAATGTACTACATCAGAAATTTTTTGACCAGCTACTCTCTGTGTGATATCATGGATAATTTCATTCTGGATATTGATTTGAGAAAATATTATACATTAAGAAAAACCTCAAAGGTTGGTAACCAAGTGGGACTGGTTGTTTAAAATGTGGAGAATAGTATTTCCCACTGAGATAAGTCTGCATTCACATAAACAGATTAGAGAGTTTAGAGACAGTACAAGCTGGCCAGTTGTTAAATAATGTGATAATAGGTTACAAATTATCAGTGTTTGAAAAACGGAGAAATGTCGCTGAGTCTTCACTGCAGACTCTATTCAATAAACTTTCTTGGACAAAATTTTAAAAATCTCAGAACACACAAATATCTCAAGGTGTTATTAAATAATGTAAATAAAAATATAATAAAAATGCATGGAATTTATGAAAAATTGAACTTTTTCCCCCTTGCTCTTGCTCTGCATTTAATTTTCTTAAAACACGTTGAAGATAGATAATTTCATTCTGATTACTACTTATAGTTTAAACATCTCAACAAATGCCCTATCAGGGCCTGGATGTTACTCCATGACCTGTAAGTGCTCTCCATATGAAGCAGAAAGGTGGTAGCAACCAAATGATCTCTGGATGCTATTCCACTTCAACACCAGCGAGTTCCCAGGTAAGAATTTCTGTCTTGGTGTTAAGGTAATTCTGATCTCGAGTTTTAAGATGAACCTCTGCTAATCATTCTTTAGGGTTCTATGTAGTAGTAGAATATCCAAAAAAATTGTAAGCAGAATTCATTCATCTTGTCCTCAAAGCATGGCACAATCATCACTGATTTAAAAACTTTGAACAGCTACATAAGCAACTTTTCGTTTCATACGTGAATAAAAATAAACCAGGATTACTTCCTTTATTGTGTGTGATAACTCTGATAATTATACTAACTCCTCTTGAAAATAATTCTTAGAATCGTATATGTTAATTAACGTGTATATACGATTGGCAGAGGGTTAGTTAGCATCATCCATAGTTATTGGGCACTGCACTTGAGCAGATGGTAATTGTGCACATGCTCTGAAGCAGTAACCCGGAACACACAGCACAGAATGAAATGTGACTGAATTACTTTCCATGTATTTCTCTTTCCACTCTCACTGACTGAAAACCTAGAATCACCTTCTCCCCTTTTAAACTCTGTATCCACTTCCCATTTGTCTTACTCTTTCTCAAACACTAAACTGATCCCGAGATCATGGATTTCACCTGAGATTTGTCTGCCCTAACGTGTGCACTGCTTGCTGGCTATGTACCTTCCTGTGTGTATCAACTTAAAAGTGAGAGCTGTGTCTCTGCTTCTCTCGATGCAGTGCCTAGCACCATCAGGTCCCAATCTCTATCAGCAATTGTGAAAATCTTTTAATCAAGCTGTAGCTCCAGTACAATTTTTGGAAGGAAAAGCTGCTGCTGTGTGTTAAGTGATGAAACACAGCAAAGTGTTTCTTTACTATCCCTTTGGTATTAGCTTTTTTCTGGTCTTTGGCTAGCTTACTATGCCTGCACTATGGGTCTGCTTCTCAATTATGATAATATTGGTTTGACAGAATGAAGGCTCTAAAAGTAGATGTAGAAATTTCCTTCAAAATCCACCCTCTGCAGTGAGCCCTTATCCTGCAGCCTCTGCATAGCATCAAAAGGGCTAAGGGATTTTACAGAAGCTCTGCTTCCAGAGCCCAAATATGGGCAGAACTAGGCACTCCAGAAGTTTCAACCTGTGGACTCTACATTATCCCAGGGAATCTGATGAAGGTATGCAAAGAAAATATACATTTCATCAAGCTTCAATCATCAGCACAAAAGGTCATCCCTCCATTGGGAAATTCCTACAAACTGGATATTATCAGAAAACTTTGAAATATTGGTGCTTGTTTCCATATTTGGTCAGAGACAAGAGAAAATAAAGTCACATACAGAAATCACAAGACCCTATCTATGCCAAGATACAGGTGTTTTAAAGTTCTGTCTATTCTCCTCCCACTCTGTTAGCTGTATTAACTGAGATTCGGGTAACAGGGTATAAATAAAAAAATCTGGATTGTGCTAATGTGTTCTCGTGTATGAAAAAATCCATCTGCAAAATTAGGTGATTAAAGATACCTGCATAGAAATATCAATTTGAAATGCAATTACACACTTGTATTTTTTCACTGACAGTTGAATGTGGCAGTTTATAGAATATATATGATTTTCCTCTTCCAGATTCCTCCCACTAAGTAGAGGAGGTCATCCACCTTTATTGGTAGCATTTGATCTACAGCAATTCACTGTCCTTCAGCAGCATGAAAAGCCTCTAATCAGCTGGCAGTGTGGACCCCAGCTGGAGAATGCTGTGTACAGTGGTGAACATGGTACCTGTTCAGAATGAAAATGTACTGCTCTATTTGCTTAAAGCTATAGGCAGCAAAGCACCACTCCTTTCATGTTAGTCAGTTTGGATTTGATCTTTGGAAAACCAGGGTTCTGAGAATTTGCAGCTCTTGGAAGGTGGCAGTGTTTATAAGAAGATGATTAAAATCAACAAAGATTTGCATGCAACTGTCCTGTCCCCCTACCCTCATACTATTCTTTTGAATAATTCATGAAAATAAAAAATAAACACCTCTGTATAACACCCTGCTTGTCTGACAAAGAAAAGAGCAGGAGATGTAAAGCATGCAAACATTTTTTTGTGTATAATTCTAGCACAGCAGTTGTTGAAGTCTCCCACAAGCATCTCTTCCCAGGCAGAAATTAGTCACCAGGAAATACATAGACATGATTGTTTACCAGTAAGGACAGGACCCAAGACATACCCTCTATAAATGTTGTGTATGACAATACTGTTGCCTGAAGATGTCTTCATAAATGCATTTAGCAGATCTATCAGATGTGATACTTGACACAGTAATTCCTCAAGGCATTGCACAGAAGAATTAATCAACTATGCAGAAAGAAAGATACAGACAGCAACTATAAAAAGAAGGCACACACATGCAATTCTTGCGTTTTGTGGCTTTTAGCAACTCCAATGAATAACAGATAACAGAAGTTCCCTCAATAAATGCATCCAGGAAACCAATGAAGGTAAGTGAAACTGTGCAGGAGACACTGCAGCAGCCAGCAGAAAACACCCAGTGGTGAGAAATGAGGATTTGCATTTATATAGCTGATGAAACAAAAAAAAAGCTAAAATAAAAAACTGCCAAACCCCCCAACTGTGACTAGACCACAGCCGTGCAGGTGAGGAAGCAAGGGAGACAGAGCAAAGACCCAGTCAATACATTTCATTCAGACATGAGGTAGTGCTGTTGGGAACTGGGGGCAGGCCACAACCTTCTGGCCCCAGTCATGTGGAAGCTGGTGAGGAAGTGATGAAACACAAGGGATAAAATCAGCCATCTGTACCATGTACTAGACCTACCCCATATAAATACTGAAATCTGCCTGTGAAAGTAGAGTGCAAATTCTGCTAAGTTCTACTAAGGTATCTTGGCCAAGAATAAACCAGAGTAATTTTCCATGTGGAGAGCAAATATCTAGACAAAACATTTCCTTTTCTGAAAAGAAGAAGAGAAAGAAACAGATGTGACAGGGCAACCTGTGCTTTCAACACCTTCCTTATCCTTGTCAGCTCTGCCCGGACCCTTTTCCTGAATGGTGCTCCAGAATCGCTCAGAACAGATCTTTGGGCTGCATCTCCAGCTCATAAGCTCATCTGGGTTTCTAATTGAAAAGCTTTTTTTTGGGAAACTTTCAATACATTCGGTATTTTTTTTTAAGCTGCCTTCTAAAGAAGTATTTATTCATTCATTCAAAGTATGTACAGCAAAATAATGAAACAACATGCAGGACCATAAATATTTTTACTTTACATTATTAACCTTTTTTCATTACAGGTACTTCCACCTTTGGTTAGGAGACACATCTGTATATTGTGAGAGACCACAAAGCCCTGTTAGCATTCACAGATATTTCCAGTGCAGTGCTGGGAAAATATTCAGCCCCCTTTCTCCCTTTTCATCACCAGGGCAGGGCTGGGAACTGTAAAATTTTTCTAGAACGTTGGAACCAGGCTAGCAGTACTCCACCCAAATAATAGCTTTCCCATAATTTCCCTTGAAACATCAGGTATTTTCTAGATTATCCTTGCTATTACTCTGAGGGAGATTTTCCCAATAGTCTGTTGCTTTTAACTCTTTACGGGAGAAATGTTAGAAAGATAAACTGAGGTACCTGAGAGAGAGAGAATAGTCTTTTTGTTCTTTAGTCTCTTCATGCTCACATTTTCCATGATGTCTGTGAATCAGTCAGAGGAACCTGTTATGGAATGTACAAGTAGAAATATTAATGAAAATGTCTTTTACTTAAAAGCAACATAGACAAATGCCTAGCAGGGAAGTTCTTGTTCTCTTTTTATTTTCTTTTTTCTGCTTTTTAAAAATAATGATCCATAAATTCATGTTTGTCTTTAGAATAGAGCTAAACCCTAAGAAAGAATGACACACCACATATTTTAAATAACTACTGTAATAATCAATTTCATGGGTTCTCCAAGGTTGAGAGCAAATTAACCAATCAACCTCCACTTTAATCAACTCTTAGGTGATTAGGGCAAGTGATTTGCAAGGCAGCATGAACAACACATATCAGCTTGCTGAGTTTTTGCTGACTCGAGAAGCCTTCAGTGTTTGCATAATAGATCTAATAAAGATTGAGAACTACAGCTGTGGAAGGCTGCCCGATATGAAATATTCTGTGAAGGATGTTATGATGATAATCTTTCTACTGCTGCCATACAAATAAGTCAAGTTGTATATATGTTTTGTTTGCACATATGCTCAATTACTGGCTTCTACCTCACAGTGCAGCTTCTCAAAACAGCAATAAAAAGCACAGGCTGCCTCTATTTAAATACCTAATATGACTAATTGAGGAATTCTGTTCAATGTCATTTTACTTCTTCCTCAGATAAAGCTCTCCTGACCATCCTAAATGTCCTCCTGAGGGGAAAAAAAAAATCCTGGATGTGAAATGTCAGGATCCAGTCCTTACCTGGTGACATAGAAAGATGAGAGAAAGATACCTGGTGATTTGGTACCCAGTAAGTGGTTTTACTATGTGCAGCATATTTTCCTGAGAACTTAAGTGCCAGTGTATGCCATATTGTCTCCAAATGCAAGATGGGATGTGGGGGAGAACCATGTCCTTGAATCCTGACAATATAAAAGCATGAAGTCTAGGATGAAGTCTAAGTTATCCAGAAGCCTACTATGCTGAACACCTGCAGACTCAGGTGTTTCCCCAAGAAAGAAGCAGTTGTACAGGGCTCCTGAGGATTTAGCCAAATAAGATTAATATTACTAACAACAACAATTTCTGGGCACTTTCTCTGGTGAGAACCTGTGCAGATATATCAAATAATTATACAACCGAATCTAGATATTTTAAAAAGCTGAAATGCAATGTCTCAGGTACATAGACTCAATTCTTCCTGCCTGCAAGGACACTTAGGTGCTGCAATGTAAAAAACACCACTGGCCCTTTGCTAGAGCCATCTTTTCTCTCCTGGTTTATTATATCTCCTGCTCCACTGAGTCTCGGCAGGATTTTCTAGTCTCTTCTTGCCTTAGATATATTCTCATATTCATAATCTTGTATAAATCAACAGCTGAGTGCTGGACAGTCCAATCTCTGGCCCACTTGAGAATGGGAATCTCAGCTACTTTCACAGGCTGCTGTCACTCTGGGACTCACTGAGAAAAACAGCCTGAATGTGAGATCATCATGGGGTAGTATCTGTCTGAATTTTCAGACAGTCTCAGGAGAGTCAGTCGCTGGAGCTTCTGAAGCTAGACCAGAAACTTTCAGGCCCCAGAGCTGACTAAATCCTTAAGAAGAAGAAATTGCATTGGGCATCCTAAGGCAGATTTAATAGATGCTCCTTCCCACAGCTGACACAGGAGACCTTCTGGAAGTTACTGCTGCTTAATGTCCAGCCAAACTTTGCATGTGCTGTGGCACTTAACATTTTTTTGACAAAACTGACTTTAGTATCTTGTCAGTATCTTGCAGCCTCTATGGCAGACATAATATACAGCCCGACCAGCACCCACAGAAATCAGTGAAGGGTCCAAATTGTAGAAAATTAACAAAGGGCTGATATACAATTTTTCAGCCAAGAAATGGTTTTTACTCTGTATCCAAGCACCCAAAACATATTTTTAAAAGTAAATTGAGCTTCAGAAAGGTGCAGTACTTCAAGAACCAAAACTGAAGATATGCTCTGCAATGTTACAAGGACAGTGATGCTTTTTCTTCAGGAACTGAAAATCTAAAAAAAAATTAAAATGCAAGCTACTCTATAAAACTATCAACTGAAAAACATCTGCCTTTTCACACAAGAAACCAAAGAAAGACATCCCTTTAAAAGTCACCTTTTTAAAAAAAAACCAAAAACGTTTATTTATTTGAATTTACATGTATTTATGTTCGGAAGGAGTTCTTCTCAGCCTTAATCAGATCAACATGCTTGTAAAAGTGTATATTTTTCATAAACTTGGGTGGGCTACTAATCTGTGTAGCCCTAATAAAAAGGACTGTGTGGCAATTACCTCTAACCCACCCCTATATATAAGCACTATTACATACTGGCAGCAAATTATCGGGACAAGTCATTAGAGTTATAATAACGAGATCTGGAATATATTGAATGTCTGGTTACATAAACACACAATCCAGCACACCCTAGGAAATTAAAGGAAATATTATCCAAAGAAAAATAATCACTATTTCTATTATAATACCTTCGTTTTTTCAAATGCTTTTTCATTTTTATCATACAAGACATTTTAAATCAAACTGTGAAATGAGAAATACAAAGTGGCAAACCTTTCAGTAAACTTTATTCTGAGGAACTCAAAAAACAATCCACTTGCAGTGTTTCTCTATTTCAATTTTGTGGGTAAGACCTAAATTTCAACTTATGTTTTGAAAGAGAGAAAAGAGACAGGTACCAGAGCCAGCCTGAAAGCAGCTGGTGCAATGAAATAGCATAGAGCCATAGAAGTCTACAGACTGCTCAAGTGAACCAGGCTCCTGTATATTCATACTATCTTCAGAGTGCTGTACTACTTGTCAAGAGAACCAAACCAGACCTACTTCCCATCTCTCCTATAAATCCTTGGACACAGAGGTAGGAGAGCCTGTGGTGGGAGGCTCTTGGAAACAGCACCACTGGCTTCCATGCCCAGCTGCCCTCTCAAGGAGCAAGCCCACAGTCAATCTGGACCATGGTGGTCACTAGCAGTGCAAAATCAGGAGTGGGCTGACATGTCTTTAGGCTGCAGGAAGAACATCACAGGAATAATGCTCAAGGCACTTGGGAGTGATCCAGAGGAAAGGAAGAGCCTACATATCAGCATGAGAAATTACTTGTCAGCACAGTAAGCGCCCACAGCACTCTCAGGGTTAATCAATTTATACTTTATGTAAATCACAGATGAACCTGTCTCCTGTTTGCTGGCACCGGGTCTTTAGCAGTCTGTCTGCTACTGGATTATTTTAACATTCTTGTGAGTCTTGTGACCCCATAAAGTCAGGGCAATGTTGCTCAGTTTCAAGCAACACCTGAGCTCAGGAGCACTGCAGAAGCATGAAGGAATGGACCTTTCAGCATCCATGTACCACTGACTTACCAGCCTGTAGTTGTCTTGTACACACAGAACTGCTCATTTGTTATAGCTCTACTAAAAGTGACCTATCTGAAAACACCAGATTTCATGCAACCAGCATGTGCAAGTAAAGAGAAGCCAGTATAGTTTAAAATATGTTTGGAAACAAAAAAGTTAACACCATAGTTTTGCTACTTATTTACTCTATTTTGAATTAAAGAAGTGTATCAACTTGTATCAAGCCATTTGCTTTATTTCTACTTATAAACTGTATTTGCTGGTTTTTTGAATCTTTCATTATTTTGAACTATACTGAAAAAAGGAAATACTGGTCACAGTAAGGAGTCTTGATAACAGAATTGAACTCTGCAGCTAGACATAGCATAATAATTTGTTCTGCATACAAACTTGCCATGGAATCCCAGTTATCTTCAGAAGCTCCATTAATAAGGCAAGGCCACAAGCCATGGCTCAACACCTAATTGAAAGTTTGGCCTTTGATCCCAGTAGAGGAACTTTATTCTTTCATTGAGGATGGCCAGGTCTTGGCTTCTGTCCTGAAGAGATGTAATTCACCAGAGAAGTTTGCTGTTTCTGCATGTTCCCAGTACCTGCTCACATATGTAGAGGTAAGCATGTGCCTAGTCTCTGCAAGCCTTGAAACCCATTTTATCTGCCACAAGAGAGCAACATTCAGTCCTTATTAAATAATGGGGGTTTTCAAATGTAAAAATATTTTAATTGCATAAGCCTTTTATTTTTTTTCCTTTCAACATTACCATACGTAAAGGAAACTAGCCAGAAGTCTTTTTCTGGGACTTAAGAAATAAAGGTCAAACGTTTCCTTTAATTCTGGTCTTTGACACATAGAATTTAAAACATGGCCAAGAAACTACACATCTGGCACCTTTGTTCTTACTGTATTAATCTGCTCCCATCCAGTATGAGGCCTGAGTTAATGAATCACTGGTGCTGGATATGATCCTCAGGGAAGTTTTGAATTTACTGTGCTGTGTTTTATATTGATGGCATGGCGCTGCAGAACTAAAACAGACACCTGCCCTGGCTCAAAGGCATGTCTTTCACATGATTCAACTAATAAAGTTATATGAATAGGAATTTATTACTGAATTTTATGAACACTAAAGTCACCGTTTATATAGTCCAAGGCTGGTCTGATCCTTAAGACGCTACAGTATATTATGTTGCAGTGTTCTGCCAAATAAACTGAGCTGGCTGTGAATTAGCCTGGGTACCAGAAAGAACATGACCATATTAGCACACTGGTCCAGTAATACATAGCACCCTGATCTACCTTTTCCTAAGCTAATGTATCAGCTAAAATTATTTTAATGGCAAGTTGCTCTGATCAAATTACTACCATTTTTATTTGCTCAGTTGCAATCAGTATTCGGTGATTGGTCTGATCAGGCACCAAGACTAGAGATATTCTTCCAAAACTGTTATTTCTCACCTAGGCCAGACAGTTTCCTCAGAACTACCCAGAAGAAGGGATTAAATGGGTTATTTGATCTGCTTCCTCTCTTGTGGGCAGCCTGGCATAGGCCTGAGGGAGAGCAGCGAGCTCAGGAATGCTGATGAGATTCTACGTTTATCGTCCTGATGGAGAGGTTGTTTCTCTAGCCTCTTCCTTTCACACAGTTTCTGCCTTTTCATTCCTCTTGTAGTGCTTGTGCTCAGCCGAGGTGCTGGTGCAGAGCATGATGTCATTCCGAGCTCAGGGCTCCAGGGCGTTCTGTGCCTGGCCATGTGCAGCAAGGCTGCCCCGGGCTCCTGGCTCTGTGAGCTAAGGGACTGTGCCCTCTTTCCCCCTTTGCAGCTGACCTGCTGCTGCTAACTGGGCAGGGGGATACCCCTGCTGCCTGGATTCAAACAAAGTGAGTCTAAAGGAAACACTCTATCTGTTATCCTCATGGGGAACAGGCAGGGTTTAATCATGGAACTCGCCCTATTCTCACGGACAATCCCTTTTGTGTCCTTTACAACAGAATACAGAGATGTACTCAATGCAAGCAGACTTTTAGATAATGATACCAATTCAAATATATTTTATTAGCATTCCCCCACATATTTAGTCAACAGCTTTGTGAAGCCAAAGTTGAAAGATTTCAACAATTTCAGAGATAAAGCAAAAGAGTCAGGAAGATCTATAAACTGGATTAGCATAAGTGGAAACAACATGCAAAACTCCTTAAAAACTACTGCTTGTACAGCTCCAAATCAGCGTCCATCGAAATTACTGCTTCCTGCATCAGTCCTTCCTTGCTGAAGACTTTCAAGGCACTTACCCATTCTTGGCACTCTTCAAGATCTCCCAAATCATTATTGTAGTTAGTAACTTAGTAGAGACGATTAGCAACTTATTGTCACTAATCTATGTTTGTCTTAACAACTCCACACCATTTCTAGTCTTTATTACAGTCTATAAATGGAAAATTAATGAGAAGTGTTCAAATTGCCACACTGAAATTAATTAAAAAATGAAAATATCTACAGTGAAAGAACCTTAGACTGGTGCTGTACAAATATGGTTATGAAACAAGCCAGGCTATTCAGGCTCGCCCAGCCTCCAGTAATAGACAAGGCTGAAAGCATCAGCATATCAGCTCCAGAGAAAAAGGGCTCAGAGGTGATCTGACAAGGGCTGGAAGATAAAGTTTAAGAAATAATCCCTTATTCAGAAAAAAATAGATACAATTTAAAAATCTTGATTACTTCTATAGTATGTTTATTACACAAAAACAATTTATATTTTCTCATATTTACTGAATATTTTTCTCAATAAACAATATGAATTTATCACAATAATTAAAATATTTATTCTAAATTATTTTTTCAAAGTCTAACCTTCCTTCCTTCTCTCATACCCCTTTGCTTTTTTATGATAACAGAGTGTGTAAGTCAGAATATTGATGTGAGCCATGCCTTCTCTACAGATGTGAATTATGTTTCTTACTCCCTTCGAATTCTCGTCCTATCTAGTAAAGGAAACTATAGCTACAAGAAACTCGAAGTTTTGGTTTGCTAATGCCCCTGATGACTTCATCAATTAGTCTCCATGTTAATAGGATGATCTTGTGTCACTAAATTCAAGCAGGAAGGGATTTTTTTTCAGAGGTAAACAACCATAAAGCAATCAAGGCATCCAGTCTCAGTTAAAAGCCAGCAGTTTCCCACCTCCCTTATAATGCTAGGACAACTGCTTCAGGAGAGTCCTTTTAATTTCTAAAACATATGATGCTCAGCTTCATTTGTATCAGTATTCTCTCTAAAGAAATAGTCCTTTTCCTTTTCCAGTCTTTCCTTCCAGCAGGAAGAATATTATATTAGGCTGAATAAATCAAGGTGTTTTTTTTCTTTCCTTGTGGAACAGTATATGTTTCCCTCTTCATTCCAGTGAACTTTTTCTGTTACACCTTGGAATTATCTTTCTTTCCTAAGAGACCAATGTGCTCATCATTCCAAAAGAAATCTTCAACATTATCAGTGTTGCCTATATGAATTTTTTTTCCAGACACATCCTCAGACCACACCTTTTCCACAGCTGTGTTCACAGCTGGTGATTCTTAACTCTACTGTGATCACCTAAAAGGCCCAGAATTTTCCTTCCCCATTGTTTCAATTTGTACTACTTCGAGATTATATTATGAATTGCTGCTTCACAGTTTGAACAATTAATCCCACCTCTACAGACCATAATCCACTTCTCTTGTGACATTCTTAACCTCCTGCTTTTAGAAATCCCTTATCCACTTCTCATCAAGTGTCATTAGCTTGTGTCTATTTCCTGTGTCTGGGTCGTTTAAAAAAATATTAATATTAGCCCTACGAGTGGCCCTTGGGGACTTTATTGTTGCCTTCCTTCCCCTTTCAGCATAACCCTCGGTCTCTTCTTTTTAGCCAGTGCCTTATTCACTTCACAGTTTTGACTCTAATCCCCATCTCACCTTCACCAATAATTTCCCAGGTGGCATCAAATGCTGTACTGAAGGCCAGAAGGATTAGAACTACCACATTTCCCTTGTCTTCAAACAAGCTATTAGACAAATCTTGGAAACAAGGGTTGAATTTAGATAAAAATCCCAGTAAGAAATAGGCTCTGCACCAAAGGGAATATCAGGAAAGAAAACGCTAATGTCAGGGAGAAAAAAATGTAGACATCAAGATGCCTTTGGCCTTTGAACAAAATAGGTGCCATTTAGAATTTCTTGGAATGACTTTTGAAAAGAAAGAGTACAGTAAGAATGTTGGTTCCTAAGTAATTTTTTCTTTTTCAGGATAAGTGAAGAGGATTCTGAGGTGTAGAGAAATAAGCTGAGAGAGAAACTCCCCATGAACAGTCCTGGGTAATTGTGCTGCAGAGTCTGATGACAAGTGAGAGTTACTTGTGTTTCAGGCAGCAGCACTGGCCTTTTTTGATGCATGGATCACTAATAGTGATGAAGTAATTATCCATGTGTGTGACATGGTTATATTACTAAATTAAGCTAATTGAGGTGCCTCTTCTCTCCTTTGCTCCTCAGCTCCCAAGTCTTCCAAGTGTATCCAACAAATCTTCTGATAGAAGCACAGCCTCGCAGGCTGTGACACACACACACACAGTGTCAGCTACAGTGGAGGGCATGCTTTGAATCCAGATAACTCACACATGCATCTCAGCCACGTTTTTTTCCCTGCCACTGATTTATTCGCACAAGTATTGGAGAAATTACCCTTGGTTTTCAGCGTGAACTTCTTGATCTTGTATGTTTTAGATTAAAAGTCACTTAAATTATCAAAGCAAATTCTTACACTTGTTTATGCCATTGCTGAATGGGTAAGTTCTTTGTCAAGTATGACATCAATTACTACATCACAGGCTTTAAAATGGACTTTTGAAAAAAAGACAAAAATCAAAAGCAACCAAAAATGTTTGAATTGACACTTCTGTTCCTGTACATTTCAGTCAACTTAAATACAAAATTTAAATTTAAAATTTAAATTCTCTTTAAAAAGTAACTGGTAATTTTTAGATTGGACTCAGTCCACTTCAAATCCGCACAAAAACTGACTTGGCCACACACTCAAGTTTAAAAAGAAATGTACGCTTGTTTTTAGCTGCTAAGAGTGTTTTTTCTTTTCAATAGCAGGTTCAGAGGATTAATATGAAAGTAAAGCCTTTCCTATCAGCTTGTGCAGACTATAGAGCAGCATAGGATACTATGATCTGCAAATGATGTGAATTCATGTATCTTACATGCTGTGAATGGGAACTTCATTTAAGACCTGAGCAAATTGGCATGGCAGGGGCAGCAGGAAGGAAATCAAGGAAGGAATCCTAAAGACCAGCCCAGTAACACAGAGTGGCCCCAACCTTTTTTACTGGTCTCAAGAACAAAATAACAGATGTCAAGATCCTTTGTTATAGTCCTGTTGTAGCCTGCCTATAGATTAGGATATTTGAATTTCATTTCCCTGCCTCCACTAAGAGTTTCTTTGAAAGCCTGGTGACATTGGCTTTGTGTAGGTGAGGTGGATTTCCTCTATAGTTCGTGTTGGCACAGTAGCACTTGAAATGCAAAACACAAACATTTTCTTAACAGTGCTAAATGTCCTCATTATTCAAAGGCATGGAAACAGGCCAGAAACTGCTCAGATTACCAGTGAACCATTTAAGCTAGCTGTACAAAAGTAGGTATTATAACATGTGAGAAGGTACAGAGAAAAGTGACAACTCTGTTGACTGAAGGAACAAAAGCAGCGACAGTATAGATAGTTTATAGTGCTTAATCCCTATAATCTGAAAGGTGAGAAAGGATCAAGGGGACTGTATTAACTGAAGTATATCTGATTTTAAGGTTATGGTTGCTGCTGAGAGATAATCAAGCACACATTTTAGAACAGTGTGTAAAACGGAAAGGAATAATTTCATACCTGACACTGGAATTACTTATTCCAGAAAAAATAATGTATCAGATGCTGCCTATACAAAAAAATGGTGCAGAGGCAGGGAACATAGGGTTCTCCTGCAGCCTTCAAAAGACAACCACTATCATTTTAAATAAAATAACATTAAAAAAAAAAAAGAGTCTCAATGGGCTGAAGAGCCTTTTTTCATTCCGACATTCCTGATGTTCTTCATAATGGGCTTTTTTTTAAACATTACCCCCTCAATTAACTCATAATTGCTGTCCGTGCCATATGAATTATGCAGCATTTGATGTAAATTCAGATTCCCTGGCAGTGAACAAATCTAAGGGCATTTCAGAACTTGGTGTAATTACAAAAGTAATCCCTTTAGACTGAGGAAGAAAATTACTATCATCTTTTTTCATCCTGGTTGGTTTGTATGGTACTTCTGTGTTAAGTTCCCTTTGGGCTGCCATGTGCATGGATTGGGTCTGGCTGAGATGGAATTCATTTTCCCCACTGCAGCCCTTGCAGAGCTGTGCTCCACTGGTGGCTAGAAAGGTGTTTCTAACACACAGTGCAGGGCTGGCACAGCATCAGGGCTGCCCCTCCAAGAGTTACCCCTCACCAATAGGCTGAGGGTGGGCAGCAGCTGGGGAGGAGACAAAGCCAGGAGAGCTGACCCAAGCTGACAAAATGCAATAAAAGCTCAGAGAGAGAAGGAGGTGAGGGGCATTTGTTTTCACAGCATTTGTCTTCCAGAGCAACCACTATGCATACTGAAACTGTGGTTCCTGGAAAGGGGTTGTACGTTTTCTGCTGACGGGAAATAGAGAATAAATCTTTTGTTTTCCTTTGCTTCTGCTGAGGAGGGGAGTGATAGAAAGGCTTGGTGTACACCTGGCATCCAGCCAAGATCAGCCCACCACAGTGCAAATGCAAGGAAGATGCTAAATTGGCGTAAATGAGCACAGGTCAGGAGAAATTAAGGGATCTAGCCCAGTTTACAACAGTGATACCTGTGGCTCCAATTTCTCAAATATTATCCTTGGTGAGTTCCTCACTGAAACTCTCACTGAACTAGAGTCTGAGTGGAAAATATTACTGGGGAAGAAAAAGCAAAACAAGTCTTGCAATGTACTATGCTCTGAATAATTCAACCGTTGAAAGATTCAACATTTCTCTAAAATAAGAGGAACAGGGGCAGTGAATTAGTGCATTTAAATATATGGCAACTTTTAGAACAGTGGACAAAGGAATAAGACAAGAGGCAATGGAAAAACTGATGCATAGGAAGTTCCACCAGAATATGAGAAAGAACTTTACTGTGTGAGTGACTGTGCACTGGAACTGATTGTATAGAGAGGGTGTGAAGTCAAACTGCCTGGATGAAATCCTGTGCAATGTGTTCTAGGATGACCCTTCCTGAGCAGGCAGTTGGGCCAAATGACCCAAGGTAATCCTGATTTTCTCCTTCAGTCTCTGTAGTTCTATGAATATTTCTCTAGCTTGTTATGTTTGTTTCTGGAAACAGACTTCTAAGAGAATAAATAAAATATGCTAGGAGGGAGTCCGGGTTCTAAGCAATCTCTAATGCTCCTGGAAACTGACAGACTCTCAACAAATGTAAAAAAATGCAACAAGATTTATGTGCATCAAAAATTTTCAATATACTTAGCATTTTTTCTGAAAATGTTCTTAGGTTGGGAATATATCTGATCAGCAAAAATCCAGATGTTTACTATATTGGCCAGACATAAAAAGCTCAGCATACTGATAGCCTTGATATTAAGGTGATTGGTGAGAATTTTCACTAAATACAAGATGAGAGAAAGCAAACTAAGTAAGATAAGGTGTTCAGGGTTGACTTCCATATGCATTTCTTAGCTAATGTGCTATTTTCAATGTAGAGAGAAGCAAATCTACCTCTCTAAATCTGCAGGTTGGGGTGGGGTGTGTTGCCAGGGTTGAGGAGACCCTAGTGAAACAGCAACAAGAAATGCTGGGAGGAGCTGAAAAAGCAGGAATAGAGAGAAGACAAAAAGCAAGGACGGGAGACAAGATAACAAGAAGATGCTGTGACCAGTAGTACAGGTGGATTGCATGCCAAATCAACAGTTCTTAATGCCTACAGATTTTCAGCCTGAATTGTCTCCAGTTCAAGGGAATTTGGGGTAATGCAAAGCCTTGCATTTAAACAAATTTGACACTGAGCTTGACTAAACTCAACCTTGAGCTTTCATGATTCATTTTTCTTCAATATCAGGAGAAATAAAATTGCAAGACAACACTGAAGAGAGTTTTGGCCAGAAAGCCTCAAATATAGAGATGCCTAAAGAGTCAGGTGAATGAAAGTCTGTTAAGAATCTCTCCAAACACGTTTTTCTCTTAATTAAATAACATTACCATCAACATATATAAATATAATTCCTTTTTTTAACTACTCCAACTTGACCGCAGCTCAGCTTCAGTGATACAATGACATTTTTATCTTCCTAATCTATTTAACATACATGTGCTGTAACCAGTACAATTACAAGAAAAATATTTTGAAATACATCGAGCACACCAATACAACTGATAAGACTCTGATTTTCAGCAATTTTGCTATTGTGTTTGCTGCCCCAATCACTCTAAGAAACTTCTGAAGCTGCACAAATAAGAGTGAAAAAAGGCTATAAGCCATGAAGTGCCTGTGTTTAACATCCTGCTATTGACCCTGCTGTCAGGGATGTTTATGCAGCCCTTCTGATGGATTACCTGAGTACATTATGATCTTTATTGCAAGGAATTTATGAAATACGAAAGTGAGACTATTCTTCCTTTACAGAACAAAGGTGAGCATCAAGAAAGATTATGTGATTTCCCTGAGACAACTTAAAAAAAAAAAAAGAAATACGTGAGTGAAATCATGGATACTTATTTCAGCATGGCCAAACCTAGGCTTCCTCCTCTACAACAGGAGAAAAAAAAAATCCTGCCTCCAGTTTTAACCTGGCAATCACATTCATTTAGATTTGGGCGTGGGGGGGGGTGGAGGGGGAAGAATCCAGTTCCTTTCTCAAGGTACTGTAAACACAGAACTTTTTGCTGAGATAAAGAACTGAAGAATCAAACTGAATAGATACTAAGTTGCATACAATATTAAAATAAATGCTACCACTATGCCTCACCTTTAGTATTTCTGGCTTCTGGTGGTATTTCCTGACTGCCTATGAAGAGAATCATTAATATTATCCCTGCTTTGCTGCCTCTTTGTCTTCCCCTCCCCCTCTCCTTTTCTCTCTTTATATGGAGACAAGTGCCATAGTCTCTACTGAAAACTGAAGTATAACCATCTAATTGTTAATCAGCCAGTAGAGAGTGTCTGATAAAGCAAAATGCCATGATGACTTCCACTTGAGAGTGCAAAAAATTAGGTAAAATTGATCTTCGGTATACACTTACAATAACTTTTCTTTCTGGATACTCGGAGTCCTAAGGCTATATTCTTAAAATCAAATGTCCTTCCTTTTCAACAAGCATTATTATAAATTTTAAATCAATTGACTGCTTGCATTGACTTGAACAGGACAACAGTTAAACGATGTGCCCACGGTCATACAGAAAGTCTGTGTGAGGATGAGGAAGATTTTATTAGCTGTGTACATTAACATTTTTCTCTCTGGCTATGATAGCTCTAAAATTTATTGTCATTTCCCTAGGTAGTGCCCTGTACTGCTCGCCTGAAACCATCTGCAGCGAAATTATTTGCTTGCAGAGTTTTTTTAAGTATCCTAAAAAGATTATGGAGTCTGACTTTATTTTCTGACACTTGGAAATAAAGTTGCATTGCTACTGAAACAAAATTCAAGAGTAATTATGTTTCTGTCTAAATATTTGTCAGTAAAGCTTTTTATTCTGCCTCCCCTTCAAAGTCTGCTACATTCAAAATAGTTAGTCACACCACAGAGCACAGAGATTCCTTTCTGAACATTAGCCATCCAATCCAGCTTTTTTTAGAAGCCACCAAGAAAACGGTGACCCCTTCCACACACATATAATACAGACAGTCACTCATGCATTAACAGCCATAAACCCCCAAAGGTCGTTTCCATGACAACCCCAGGGTCCTTAATGACCCTGACAGTTCAATGATTTTGTTTTGTTTGAGAGTGAAGGAATAATAAGTCTTCTCCCATCACCCCCTACCCCCTCCGCTGCACTGATATGCTGTTCATTATCTGATCCCAGGCTCAGCCCTGGAGACAGAGCGGCAGCCAGCTCTGAAAGACAAGAGCCTCGCTGCAGACAAAGAGCATCGAAGGAGCTGAGCGTGCTCAGCATACTGCAGCAGCACCAGCCTCATTAATTCCATCACTAGCCCAATGAGTTTAAGCAAGTGCCAGGGGTATTACAATAGTTTGTAGCAATATGTTGCATAAGTGAGCCCCAAATCACTGTACAGTTATTTAGAAAGTACATTTTGCATACCACTAGCAGGAGTGCTTCTATTAATGATGTGTACCACAAACACAATAAGACATTGCAGCTAGTCTGCAGCAAGACCTATAATTTTAATGACATGATGAATAAGGCAATTAATGTACTTCAATCTATTTCCCATATGTATCATATTTAACTTCAGAGAACTAAAGAGATATCCAAGAGAAAGAAGTGTAATAATGCATCACTAAATGGATAGGCTACTCCTAATTCTTTGAATGCACGATTCTTAGTACTGCACATCAGCTGAACCTTCTATTCTTTAATTAGAAATCAGCTACAGGCACATGCAGACTTCCATTCCCAATATTAAATAGAGTCTTCATTAAATGCTATAGAAAATGGCTCGTTGATCCAATGTCATTCTTTATGAAATTCCACTAAAAGCCACTTCCATTGTTTACATGAAACTATATCCATTCATTTGATCCCGGTCCAGCATTACCTCGTCATGACTATGGTCTTGCTAGTGCCATATTAAACCAGCTCTTTGGTGACCTATTTTATGGATGGATGAATCTAAATTGCCTTCGTTTTCCTTCACTTCATAGATTAACTGTGCATTGAACATAAATGGTATAAATTACGGCTTCCAAAACATTTCTCTAAGCAGTATCAGTGGCCATTGGCCGTACAGCTTTCAGAGTCACTGCAAGTTGCAACTGTGTGGGGAGACCACAGTTGTGTCTTCCTCTTCCTGCTTATACAGAGACCTCAAGGCAGTATCCTGGGACTAAAACACTCAGTGCAGCTGAAAGGTCCTTGTCTTTATAGGTGGATATGCTACGGTTAGAGTAGTTTTGTACCTGCAACATAAGAGGTGGCTCAACCTTTCTAATGAGAGTGAGAAGGCTTTAATGTGCTTTAGATCAAATAATAACAATTTTGCTGTAATCAACTTTAGCGTATAACATTCAATCCTTTGACCTAGAGAAATGCTTAACTTCAGATGGCTTTAGGAGAAACATGCTATGGCACAACCCCCTCAGGGTACACACATCCTTAGAACACAGGCCCCATAATGCAGCCATCCAGAAGAACTGTCCCTAAACCTTTAGTTCAATGCCCTGGAATTTATAAAAAAAATATATTTTAGCCAAATGAATATTCCCAGAGAAACCATTTCCCTCAGTACTTGAATTCAATGAGCTGCTTGAATTTTTGCTGCTATTTGTATGTTACATTCAGTCATTATTTGGGGAAAGTTACTCAGCATTTCTAGGATAAAAAAGTATATAAATTCTTTCTTTATTCTGAATAGTAGAGTCTAATATGAATCAAACTACTTACAGAGGAAGTCAGAGATAGGGCTGTAGGACAGGCACCAGGCCCTTCTGCTCTTTCCTAGCACTCAATTTCCACTCCCTCAAATATAATGATACGCCTTTTAATCTTGCCTGCACTCGGTTTATTCCTCTTCACTGCAACCTAAAGCAAGGTCACTGGGAAGTCAGAGACAACACAGCAAGTCCAAGTCTCATGCAGGAAAGAAGAGATATTTAAAGAAACAATTTAGCATCTTGCTTCTACAGTTAATCGTTCCCAGCAGCATGTCTTGATTGTACACTGCAAAGATAATCCAAACTATCAGTTACAGCCACACTACAGCCTATGTGCTCCCCAAATATGACATTTCCTCCTGCATGCCATCCATGTTTCTCTCCATGTTGGCAGAGTTTCCCAAGTTCTGCAGAGCTTCCCCACAGAGTGCTGTACATGCCTTCCTAAGCAAGCCCTTTGCTCTCAGTTTCATTACCATGTTCCATGCATACCCCATGTTATGCAGAGGTAGTCTTGGTCTGATAGCAATTAAATATGCCCAGAGGCCTGGATTCTCTCTTCGAGTGCACATACAGCTCTCATTAATGTTAATGCACCTTATCACAGGGAGAAGCAGGGAGATCTGTAAAAGTACCTAACCTGGGGAAAATCTGGCTGGGAAGCGAAATGATGTATGCAGGCACACATAGGATGTAGTTCTCCATTTCAATCCAGTTTTCATGAACAGTGGAAAGTCTCCAACCCCACAAGGCAAAGAAATTAGGCACCTAAAGTGTCAAGATTCTTATACAGCCTCCAAATGTAACTACACTCAGTTTCTGTCCTGCTAACATAGTACAACATAGTCAGCTATGAAACACAGTGTGTAGTCCTGTAGAAATTTTGAGATATTTTATTATTTTTCCCCACAACCGGAGACACTCAGAGAGCCTGAATAGGATTAGGATCCTACTGAAATCTCTCATCAAAAAATGTGTAACCTAAGTGTCTCTTTCCCAGTAAGTTTAGACGTAAAACAGGCAAGACAGACAAAAGAAGTGGTTATCTCCATTTCACACACTAGCAGAAGAGGCATAAAGATGAAGTTACTTTCCCAAGTTTACAGCAACAGGAAGCAGAAACAGACAGCAAATTTCCTGAAAACTATCCCAACTCTTTTACTACGTCTATATCTTCCCCCAAATCTGAAAGCTTCATCTCCCGTCTCATTCACTTCAACAGTTCATGAAACAAAATTCATCCAACAGGATTTTTTGAGGGATTCCCTCTTTCTTACATTTCATCTTGTTAAAGGCATGTAGCACATAGTAAAAGACAACACTTCAAATTCCTTTCCCAGCAGGGAACAAAAGATTCTCATGGGACCAAGTTCTACTACCTTGAGGAGAGATGCTCCACCTAGAAAGTGAAAGGTTGACCTAATATACAGGATGTCTCCCCAGCTTTTACTTCTGTTTATAAAACAGAAGTAAATCTCAAAAGTTGTTATTGTACACAGTCATGTACTAAACTAGCATGGTGCAGAAAGAAGAGAAGAAAAAATGTAGTTTAAATTGAATGAACATACAGGATTTGGGAGTGGATCATCCTGATTCCCATCACAGGGCATGTACATAGCAACCAGGGGATCAGGCCCAGCCAGCATGAGTTCATTAAGACAGGTCCCTCTTGATCAACCTGATCTCCTTCTGTGACAAAATAACTCACTTTAGTGGATGAGTGAAAAGCTGTGCATGTTGTCTACCTGAACCTAAATAAGGCTTTTGATACCTTCTCCCAGTTTTCTCCTGGAGAACCTGGCTGCTTACTCATGGCTTGGACAGATGCTCTGCTCCCTGGATAAAAATCTGCCAGTGTGGCTGGGCCCAGAGAGTGGGGGGAATGGAGTTACATCCAGGTCGTGGCTGGCCACCACTCGTGTTCCCCAAGGCTCAGTATCAGTGTCAGTCCTGTTTAATATCTATATATACCTATATCTATATCTATATCTATATCTATATCTATATCTATATCTATATCATCTATATCTATATCTATGATCTGGAAGAGGGGATTGAGTTTGCAGACAACAGTGAGCTGGGTGGGAACGTTGATTTGACTCTCTAGAATTACTTGCTAGAATGAAAGAAGGGTGCACTGAGGTGGGTATTGGTCTCTTCTTCCATGTAACAGAAAAAGAGACAGAAAAAGAGAAACCAGCCTCACACTGCACTGAGGAGACTTAGATTAGATATTCTGAAAGGGTTGTCAAGAACTGGCTGCCCAGGGAAATGGTGGAGTCACCCTCCCCAGACGTATTTCAAAGATGTGTAGATGCAGCATTTAGAGACATGGTTTAGTGGTGGGCTTAGAAGGGTCAGGTTTATGGTTGGACTTGAGGATCTGAAAGGTATTTCCCAACCCTAATGATTCTACAATTCTCTGAGGCACATCTGAATATTCATGAGGCAAGCCTTTCCCATGAGAACGTTAGTAATGAGGGGAAAAACTTCAGCAATTCAGTGTCTGCACACCATGATTCATCCCTCCAAACACCACAGCTGTTAAGCACAATTTTGTTAATTTATCTGGAAAACTTAGAATTTCAAGTTTTCACATATATACTGACTTGCGAAATAAAATTGCCATGAAGTAAAGATTTTAATGACTAGAACAAGTCACTTCAACTGAGCTTCTATAAAGTGTGTCCTAAATGTCTGAGGTGATATGAAGTTTACTTAGGGTTACAAAACATTTTAAGACAGCCATATGGGCAATGATTCAACTTAAAGATAAGTGTAAGGGAGTGTTAATTAAGCATAGGTAATTATTTACATTAATGTAGTATCTCTCTTTGCAGATATAAAATAAATGTGTGTTGAATGGGAGAGAGAAATGTCTTGAATTAGTATAATTTAAGAGCCATTTGAAATTCGGAAATATGTATTACTTTTTTTCCCCAATGGCACTGCTCATAGCTATAATTTCCATGGCAATGAAAAGAAAGGCATCTGAAATGAAAGTGTTAGAATAACAAGGCTTTTCCATTTCACTGCTAAGAGCAGGACAATAACTGCTAAAGTTCAGAAACAGCAGACCCGAAAAAACATTATTTTTATCACCTGCATTGCTAAAATGTAATCTGTGGCAATTTGCCCAGGCCTCCTAAGGTTGAATCAGAAGACACTGCTGTTATTCCTCCCAGTACTTGTTGTTCGTGCTAGTCTGGGCACAGTTTGATGTCAAAAAACAGGCTTCTACTGCCAAGAGGACAGGTATTTAATGCTGGAATAAAATACACCGAACCACGGCAACCTCAAGCTTTGATGCTCTACTTCCTTACACTGGAGTTATCATGAAACTTGGACATATATTGTACATTTTTTACCAGCTAAAGTTGTTTTATATTATTTGCAGAATCATTATTAAGTTATAGATGATTTCTTCAGGTTCTGCAACTAATGACAAGTGTTCTTTTCCCCATAAAACAAAATTATTCACAATCAAATCCTAGTGTTCGTGCACAGTACGAAAAGAAAGTACCAATAGCAGAAGGTAAAGCAGAAGGTGTTATGTGCTGCAAATTGCAGGAATCTGCTTTACCAAAACCATTTTGGCATTTTGGAGGACAGGTTTTTAGGGTTTCTAGGTGTTATTTTCAAAGGATGTAAGCAAATACGTCTGCTTTCTACAAAGATCAATAGCTGTATTGCATAAAAACCCCAGTTGAAGGCAAAGCATTCCCAAGGTGACACAGACAAGTCAATAATGTATTAGAATTTCCAATTCTCATCGGTTTTGACACTGTTTTGAGACTTTTACTTTCTTCTGAGTCTGACACAATAGGATGTTGACCTCTCTTAAACCAGTTTATGGAAAGCACAAGACCTTACCTAAAAAGCATGGAAGTTTCTCAGGTGTGAGGGATCATGGTTGGTACAGACATCTTTCCTTAAGCAACCCTTGCAAAGCATCACTAACCTTGAGTGAACACTGCAGCAGCTCCGAGGAGTAACATGCTACAGAAACAGCTGCACTGACACCCACTGACTAACCAGAACACACGGACCCAGCCCTGGTTCTGCTTTGTCAAACCAGAGACAGAAACACTAATAAGGATTTTGCAATTGGTTCCAGCAGGAATAGTTTCGCACTGGGTGAACACTTGTAAGCTTTTCTGATCAAGTTATCTGTGGCTAACTTACTGATTCATCCCCAGAGAAGTAATTTAGATTTTTCACTTTCCACATCCATATTAGGCAAGGAAAACTGTCTATTTTATGCATTTATTTTCTTTCCATTTTCTAGCTGATATCTTGTTTGGGCTGCTTCTTTTGAGAGTAATAATGGTAACCCTACATGTCAATAAATATTAGTTAAGTAACAAAATATCAAGGTGTGAGCTCTAAAAAGCAAGAGTTTTAAAAAGTAATTGCTTTCAATTTTTGAGCTTTATGTGACAGAAAATTTTGAGAACTTGTCACACAGAATTAGTTTGAACACAACAAACCTTTTCATAATTTCCCAGGTAGTTGTAAGACAGCACTCACGGCAGCATAACACTAGAAATTAAGAGGCAGATAGCAAACTGAAGCAGCACTAATAAATCTGACATAGATGCAGAATCATCTCTAATGAAATTTTCTTTCTTTACTTTCTTCTCACTCTGGTGCTCCATAGCACAGCTGAACCATTTTTTCTTGCAGTGTGTTTTCTGAAGAGGTATGCTAAAATATATCATCTTTTAAAACAGGGTATCCAGGATTTCAGATAATATGATCAGCTTTTTTAGATTTTTTATAAAATGCATAAAAACATACTTTCTAGTGCAGAAAGTGCCTGCATTTATTTCTGTATCTATTCATCCATATGTTCCCACAGGAACAAAATTTTGGTAGCAAACATTTGGGCTAAAAGAGTCTCAGATTAGTCACCTATTCTGCCATACCAGGACTAAATTTACTGTTTCCATTAGCCCTGGAACACTGCAGTGTCCTGCTACCAATTGCCATCCTGAGTGTGTTTTGTAAGCAAGGCCACGCTACACTTGTGGACCAAATGGTGTATGCCAAATGATTATGCAGGCCTTGAGGCACTCTGAGTGTATAAACATTTACACTACAACAGATCTTTGGCCAAGTGGCCAAGTAATTGATTACAGGGCTATGAATGTCACTGGATTTTATTTATAAAAATCCCATGGCATTGGCTCTACTTCGTGCAGAACTAGTACTGTCAATTTTTAAAAATAGGATACTCTTAGGTGAATTCAGAAGCAAGCAGTCCTTGCAGAAAATCGTGGAGAACAAATTGGAGCAGGTCTCACCCTGGATACCACTTCTTCTGAATTCAGAATATCTGACAATTAGGCAAATGCATTATGAAGGCTCCCTATTTCACTATAACATAAGTGAACATGAGGAGGTCTTTCCTGTAGGGAATAGTATATAAAAACACAACAGCACTGACCTATGTTTAAAAAAACCAGCAAACAACCCAAAAGACATAATAATAAAATGTATCAGAAATTTTTTAAAATAAAATCAGTTTAATTTTACCTTTAAATACAGACCTTGAATAGAAAACGTCAAACACTGGACAAGAGATGAATTATTACAGGAAATATTGCCCCAGTTTTAACTACTTTTCCCATGAAATCTTAATTAACTATTTTGAAAGGTAAGGAAAAATTCTGTGGAAAATCAGAAGGAGATATAGTGATAGTCAGCTGTATACATTAAAAGTCAGAGGCACCATTTTTATCTTTAGAGGTGGCACTACTTAGACACACATATGATAATAAGGAGCCATGCAGAAGCATATTGGCCTTTAGTTTTAACATCTGCAAAACACAAAATCTCCGACCCATAAAATCATATGGACAGTTAACTTTGCACACTGTGTTAAGCCTCTTGACAGAGAATCTCATTCAAAAATGCACATAAGGGCACATTCAAGTGTGCTTCCCTGGAGCTGAATTTGCTGTCCCAATTTCTTCTCAGTTTTATTTTTTTCCCTTTCTTTTGCTGCTTAACTGGAAGAAAAGAATGTGTGAGTGCACCCTAATTTGATTCACTGCATCAGACACAAAGGATAAACTCACCTCAAGTGACTGATAGATAAAAGCAAGGTGTAGGTTAGAGACAATGATTTTAACCATTTCCCTTGTTTGTAAAATTACTATCTGTCTAGAAGCTATGCCTTTGCAGAGCTGAAGAAGAATGTGCTGTATCCCCAGCATTTGTCACAAATCTGCTCAGTGTGTTGCTCCCAGAAGTACCAACACATGCACTCTAAATGTGGTTTACAGACACTGTTCCCCACTTGCTAGGTGATTATAGGTCCTCCTCCTAATTTACTCAAATCTCTGCATTATTGTTGTTGTTTCCTGTCAAGCATCACCTCTGGCAAAGATGAAGAATTCTGTGAGCAAGCACAGGGAACTGTAGGCATCACCACATCCACAGACAGCAGTGGGACAGGAAGATCATTCCAAAGTTCTGAGTTTGCCATGTGACACCATGGCACTGGCTGTCTCCAAACCCAGATACAGCCATCCCAAAAATGATACATTGTTCAGAGTAAGTAAACAGCTCTTGCTGCACTTGTAAATGGTTTGTAAATGGAAAGAGTGAAAAACTGAACAGGTAACAGTTCTGTGCCTCAGTTTTGATCGTTCCTTTAAACTTCCGAGCAAAACCACCCAAGAATGATGAAGTTCTGTCTCTAAACTGTTTTCTAGAACACCAATACTAAATACTGATATCAAAAGCTGCAATCTAAAATACAACACATGAATTTAATTTCTCTGTGATACAATTAGAAAATAAATAGACAGATATGTGGTATGTAATATTTTCATTAGAATAGCACCCAGAATGAAACATTGTTCAAGTACTCCGTGACTGTTTGGAGTAATGCCAAGCTGCTTCTTGGCAAGTCAACAGACCCAAAAAATACAAAGGTGGTTTGGGGTTTGCTTTGCTTCCTTTGAAGTCCTGCCCTGCACAAAGGTTGGTCAGACTACACTGAAGGTCTCAGAACAGCTAATATGTTTTTCTTTGTGCAGGATCTGTAATTGGAAAGCATTTTGAACAGCAGGAGGAAAACCATGCAGTTCTGAGAGACAAGTAGTGCATTTCCTCTGTCACAAACAAAAAACAAATCACTTTCAATAGTAAGAAGCCAACAGCAGCATCTCTAGAATACCTGTGGAACAGAGCTGCTGCTGTTAGAAATGAAAAAGACCTATTGATCTGCTAGTCCGGCTACCTGGAAATTTAAGACTGTACTCTACAGGATGTCTGCTATTGTTTATTTTCTAGACTGGTTTCAGAAGAGTACATATTGGTGATCCCACCACTTTCCTGATAGGTTTTATTCCATTTTTCAAATAAATCCCTGACAAGAGGAAGAGAAGAGGGTGAGATTGTTTGTTATCCAGACTATTTTTGAGTTCCTTAGAATGTATCTGGATGTCTCTCTAAATAACTTTTTTTTTTGTGTTTGCCTACTGAGAAAAAGTTCATTTTTCATCTTTCTTTGCCCAGCTTTGATATTACATCAGAAACCAGCAGTCTTCTGAATGCTCATTCTGGTCAAATGCCCAGCACTGCATATTTTCTGGTTGCCCTTTGCAGCTTGTTAAATTCTTTCTTTCCAGGCTCTGTGGGCAGCATAATTTTAGCAATGTCCAGGATGACAGGCACAGGAAATAAGAGTAATCCAAGAGTGTAAGGATCTAATTACTAAACTAGTAGAAGCATGTAAATGCAGAGTGTCAGAGCTTAAAGTGGAAACAGGGACAAACATGTTGGTTTCTTGGAACCTCTGTAATTGTTTCATGTCAAAAGCGCCCAAGGCTAACCAGCCTTTAGTGGATTGATAAAGGACCAATGTGTCGGGTCTTATTTAGTGGAAGAACCCAATTAATTATTATACAGAATTAGATGCCATTTAGCATTGCTTATATTACTGATGACTCGCTAATTTGGTTGGCTCTGATGTAATTACAATTAATTTACGTCCTTAATCCTAATGCTCTAACCTGGCTTTGATTTAATCAGGCGATGTGGAGGTATCACAATCAAAGCAGCATTGAGGAGTTCACTGCTAAAAAGAGATAATTACACCTTACAAAACATATCCTTCCTATCACTCACATGTCTTGAAATACTGAATTAGAAGAGTGAAATTCTCAGTCAGAAAATCTCCAATGGCAAAGTTCAGAAAAGACCTGAGAACACTGCTCAAAATTCTTCTTTTCCTTCTTTCAGAACGTGCAAGAACAGTTCTAGTTATTTAGCTGCAAACTACAGATCTTTGGATAAGCCCGAAGAAAAGCAAATCTTCATGCCATGCCATCAAGAGACAAGAGGCAACAGGCAGTAAAGCTGAACTGTCTGGAACATCTGGAAGAGCACATCAGTCCAAATGAGAATAGCAGCAATCTAGAGCTCAGCTTCAGCTTGCCTTAATGAGAAGCCAAAGGAGGAGAAAGTAACAATCCCTTCCTCCTGAGGGTACTGGTGTTTTTCATCCCTAAATGCATCCCATTATGCATTATGCATCCCTAAATGTCAGCTCCCCTTGACCCTCCCGCACTGTCACAGCTTAGAGATAGTTGTGCCCTCTATCTTATCCCAGAAAGCGTGGGATTTCTTTATAAGGACTCCTAAAGCTGGGGAGAGACAAACAGGTCTGTCTGAGCCATTCCTGCAGCTGTTAGAGAGGGCCCTTGCTGTTGGTTTGTTCTCTAATTTCAGGGAGAAAAGCAGCTTTGAGGAATTAGTCTTCAGATGCTTTCTAAGGAACTAGATATAAGGCAAGCCTGGACCCACTGAATTTTGCTGTGGATTTTCTTACCTTGCTTTCTGATTTCCCCTTGGGTTGTAGATCTGTCCTCAGACCTTAACAATACAATGTGGCCTCTGCCTTATTTACTCCTTTTAAACTTCTGTTTTGGATGGGTTGAAGAAATTTAATTTTCTGACTTTTATATGTCTACAATGCTAAACTATTAAGTCATTAAGTTAATTTTATTTATTCTTGAGGAAATATTTTAGCTACTCATTAATTCTTTAGCATATACCTTAAACTTGCTCCACTATGAAAAGCTTCTTTGCTGTTGCAGAATTGAAAGGCACAGAAAGTCTCTCTCTGTTCCCTGTCTTGGAGGCCAGCCTGACAAAAAAAGACTTCAGCTGAAAAAAGACTGCCATAGTAGAATGCACATAGGGCAATGCAAATCTTCTTATTCATTTGCAAACAGCACATCTTCTTTCAGCCCAGAATTGCACATGTTAGTGAGGTTATCATAACACTGGAAGTTAAGACAGTTCACAGGCTGGAATGCAAGAAACTGTTCAGTGTAGGGAATTTAATTTCAGTTACCCTGGTTGTGTTGCTTGGCAGCCATCAAACTGCTCTTTTTTCTTATAGCCTTGCTGCTGTGTAGTACTGTAGCACGGTTCAAAAACACTGAGCTTACCATTACTGAGGGCAGCCAAAGGAACTGCTGTAACTTACTGTCTTGTGCTTTGTTAACTAAAAGCAGGACATTTTTATGAGAAAGAACATTAGCTTCCACTTTTGCTTGCTTGCTATGATACCTTCTAACTACATGCAGGGTGAAAGATTAGCTTTACAGGACCCACAACTTGCCATTTCTCCTTTAATCAGTTCATAGCAAACAACCTGTGCTCAGATTTAATGGGAAGAGAGCAGGACTCACCCCTCTTTTCCTCTCCCCTTGTCTTATTCACATTATATAATTGTATTCAAGCTCCTGCACACTCCAGTCATCCCAGCTCAGTATAGCACTTAATCTTATCAAATACATGCTTAAGTCCCACTAAAGTCTCTGAGAGTTAAGCATACATTTGTATGCTTTGTTGCAAAGCAGACTGTCAGAGACCGCCTGCGTGCTCTTCATGGACAGATAGGTTCCAAATTGTTGCAAGCACTTTCATTAGTCAGTCTCTAAGACAAGTCTGCTTTTATCAAGTTGTCAGATTTTGCACAGAGGAGAAAGAAGAGAGGGTAGTTTTGAGAGGGAAGGAGAGCTGTTCCTTCCCTGTGCATGCAAACATCTCCCCAACAGCTGACAGAACTGCAGATGTGTTGTTTTGAGATGCCTGCTCTCTCTACAGCAGGCATGCTCCAGAGGAGATAATGGCTGCCATCCCACCGAGAGTGCTGTTATATGATCCTCTTTCAGTTATTTGAAATATGGACTTCACTCAGAGGATTCTAGGAATAGCTGCTCCAGCTGTTCTGGAGAGATAGAAAGCTGTCACAGGAGACATTGTTAGAGTCTGCTAAAATCAGTGGCTGCACTAAAGATCTCACATAAACTCCTTAATGGTTTGTACCATTCAGTCAGGAGTCAAGGAGAAGTGAAATGTGGTCTGTGACTATAAGGCAGCTTGTATTCCATGCATCAAGGCTACGCTTGGATTTGGCAGACAGAGCAGGAAAGATGCTAAACGGATCCTTTTATCAAGTGTCTGAGCAGTTACTTGATCTAAGAGGTTTGTATACCTGCAACCAGCAGTGTAAATGTCTGAGACAAATTACAAGGCAGCAGTAGTGTTACAGTGAAGGATGAAAGTGCACACAGAAAGGCAAACAAGCAAAGCATTACAACAGCCACTTAATGGCAAACACATTTATTAACATCAAGTGCGATGTTTGTAGGTTTTCCCTGCCACAACCAGCTGCAGATGCCAGCTACTTAAAAAGATGAAACAGTGCAGTGAATAAAATTGAGGGATTTTCTTTTTTTCAGTGTAGCCTGCCTGCATTCTTGGCAGAGGAAGCAGACTCCTAGCTCTGCCTTCGAAGGAACAAAAGGCATGCTGGCACTCAGCGAGCAACTTGATTTCACAAGGCCTCCTGGGAAGGCTGTACGGGAGCATGGCTCTGTGTCTGGCAGCTGCATCCTTGAATAAAAAGAGGAGGAGGAAAAGGGCAGGAAGGAAGGAGCACACAAGGTCTCCATACCACACATGAGAAGCTTTTACACACAATCAGACATCCTTGCCCCAAAGTATTCAATAAAAGAAGTGTTGAAGGTGAACTTACTGCACACCGCAGCAGCACATTTCACAGGCTACTGTTCTTTTATTAGAAACATTTCTCAAAGATTTTATTGCTACTCATAGATTGTAAAGGTTCAGGTTTTTTTAAGGATAGGAAATATAGCGAAGTAGAAGAACTAAATAAAAATTTGAAAATTTGAAAT
Organism: Sturnus vulgaris; assembly: GCF_052056855.1. Lineage (NCBI taxonomy): Eukaryota > Metazoa > Chordata > Aves > Passeriformes > Sturnidae > Sturnus > Sturnus vulgaris. Next base: position 14,890,952 of record NC_142250.1, read on the forward strand.
ACTTTATAAGGCAAAACCAGCATTCTTTCCTTTTAATTTTTGCTTTTACTAGATAAATACATGGTCAAAATGCAAGTGGGAAACTGTCCTATTCCAGCAGAGTACATCAGTTTATTTCAGTTTAAGAGATTGACTCAAAATAGGTATTTTATCATGCCAGTAGTATGACATGGACAGAAAACAGCGACAAAAATTAATGCATGACTCAGTGGAAATTCAGACAGAGATACTCATATTAGTACCAAATTATGTCTGAAATGTATGAGTGTGAGATAAATTCTCCACATCTATGATACTGATTCTCCTCAAGACCTTAATCTGGGTAAGTAAGGTACAAGTAAAGGGTTGCTCTCTTCAGAAGCTTAAAAATATTATGAAGTTCAATGTAGTTAGGACACTTTTTGCAAAAGGCAGAGTCAAGGTTGTTCTGTGTTTCAAAGTCCTAGAAAACTTCTAGACAAACTAGAAAAAAGAGCAGAATTAGTATTACCATAATAATACTGGTGTCTCAGCACATTTCCAGGATTGGTCTTTTCATTTAACTCCAGTGTATTTAGACTCATGCAGAGAATTAAATTAATCATTATGCAATGGAAATTGGGACAAATTTCCTTAAGGGCATATTGACATTTTATCTCTCTTGTTCATTGACACAGATGTAAACAGGAGCAGCAAAAGAGTGAGAATCTCTTCTCTTGCCATTTCACATTTGTAAATCAAAGTAGAGTTTAATCTGATATTCCCATTCTTCCAGCAGGATAGAATGAGGGAGGGCATGCACTCCCTGAAAGTAAACTTCTGGCAGTGAGGCCAAAGAAAAAGAAGTGTTCAGTTCTTTAAAGAAGATGGTGATCCTAATAAAAATAAACATCTGGTTATCTGAAACCACTGTCAGAGAAAGTGTTTATTTTAACTATTAGCTGTACCTGGTAGATCAGATTAATTCTTCCTCCTACTCTGGATATATCTTTTTTAATCATAAGTAATTCTACTGACTGCAGAAGGATTCCTGGCATAAGCAAGATTGTTATGGTTGTAAATTTTAGACAATAGAGCCTTTAAATAAAAAACCCTAAGCAAACAAATTAAAAACCCCACAACCCAACCCAACCTTCTTCATGACCTGTTACTTGCATGCCAAATTCTTGCTAATTAGGAAGTGTTTTCTGTGTCAAATAGAAGTTGCTCATTTGTTGCAAATGTTGCTAGGAGTTTATGATAATTATGTACTTCAAACAAACCTGTGTTGGACAGTTCACAATGGTCACCTCATTTCTTTGTTGGCTGATCACCTTGGGTTAGTAGTTTAAGTAGCTTACTCTCAGCAGAATCAAGTAATCCTATCTCATCATCCCCTTTACATCTTAGCAGTGTTTCCTTTTTTGTTTCCTTATTTTCCTTATTCCTTATCTTTAGCTCAATTGATCTCAATAGTGGGGAACCTGATTCTCCTTAACCTCTTTTAATGTTGATTCTCTGAGTTTGCATACAGTATCTCATTGCAACACCTTACTCCAGCTTGTGTCACTACTGGTTCCACTCTTTTGTCCCTCTTGGCAAGCCATGCACAACTCACTCTACAGCTCTGGAGCCAGGCTCCTTCTCGCAGAAAAACTGAACTACCTTTTATAACAGACATAGCATCCAGAGAAATTGGCATATTTTTTTCTAATCAACTTTTTAAATGGCATCATTCAGCTGTGCTTAACCACATTACTTAATTCGCAGTCTGTTTTGCTATTGATTTCTAATATCCTCTACAGATATTGGACATCACTCAATACAGCATTTTCTTTACCTAATGCATTTACTTGTCAGCCAAAAAGCTGAGAAATTTAGTAAATATGTTTGTAAGTTTAGGATTACGGCTCTCTCATAAATTAGTTGATAAGGCCATTTGCTGAAAATATGCAGAATTATACACACAGTATTTTTCAAAAAACCTCTGAAATAAAAATTACCATGAGGTACTAGAAAAGTTAACTTTGGATTAAAAAAAGAAAAACCCAAAACCAACTAACATCTTTTTCCTTAAGGCAGACCCTAGCTCTATGTCCAAATTCCTCTTATTTTCTAATCAGATCAGAGGCTTTTTAGGGTTCATTTTTTTGTGTGAAGAATGTTAGTTCTTGATAACTTGTGAACAAAATAAAAGAAGATACATCTGGAAAACTGAGGAAGTAGGAAATATTATATTTCCACTTAATTATTAGTTATGGGACAGAAAGAATTATGGATTCCTCCAGTGAGGAAAGAAGAAACCGGAAAGAACACAGAATGCTTTTAGATATTTATCAGTTGAAACCCTGATAAAAGCATGAAAAGAGGTTACTGTGAAACATTTTCTATAGAAAGTTCTGAGCCTACTCTTCCCAAGGTACATTTGAAGTGGACCTCACAAGTGGTACACAGGGTTTTCAGCTCCATCAATTCCCAACATCTGATATTAAGCAGTTGCACGGGAACCTAATTTTCCTCTGAAATCTGAGCACATTTCTATCTCTCTTTCCAAGGACGGACATCAAGAGTGTGGCTTGACTATTCAAGGCTGAGAGCTCAAATAGTAAAATCCAATTTTATAAAATCCGCTTAAGGGTAACAGTCTTATAAAGATATTCCAGAAAAAGTGCACAAATTTTGTTACACAGGATTCTTCATGTTTGAATGCCTGGTTTACTCAAAATTGAATTGTTTTAAGTAAATTCTAGAAGAATAATTCTTATACTGCAACAGTAATCAGTGCTTCTTGCTTTAAAATAAAAATATTAATTTTCCAAAAAAAATCTTAGTTCAATGAATTTAAACAGTTTGTGAACTGATTACCCATAAGTCATTGAGAACTCAAGGACTGGTAAAAAAAAAACAACCCTATTCATTTGGTAGAAAATATTTGGTAGAAAATTCATACAGTAAGTATTTAAATAGCCATTTAGCATGTGCATTCTACCCATTCTAGCTGTAGTGTTTAGTGCATGATTGCCATATTCCCACTTTAGACAAACAGCAAGTCTTAATTGGAACAAAAATAGAGACTCCAAATCAGAACAGGTCATTATCAAACTCTACATTTCATCAAAATTAATATAAACACCCTTTTGTTAGGAAAAATGTGATATGACATATTAACCTCTACAAAGAAAGACAACACAGATTTCATAAGAACTGCTTGTTCACATCACTGAAAAGAAGAGCTGAGCAAACAGAACCTTTGCCTATAGGGACTAAGCTGTAGTTAAATATATTTGGTTTAGAACTCACTTCTGTGCAAACTTCAGCCAAGTTGCTTCAGTTTAAAGAGAATGACGGCTGTGAATGAAGTTAACAATATTTTCACAAAAGATGAAATTTGAAAGAGCCAATGTGGAAACCTGCTCTTATGAACAACTATATTCAATCAGGGGATTGTGTGTGCAGTCAATACAATTCAAATTGCAAATATAAACAATGAATAGCAAGCACTCAAAGGACCGCTGACAGAAAACACGTTGTCAGCAGTTCACTGCCTGAAATATCTTAACAACAAACATTTGCTGAGTAATTGCAATCAACAAATTTGTTGAAACACATCCAGTTGACAGACAATTTATCAACAGGAAAAGAAAAGATAAACATGTGAAAAATCTTTGTAGTTCTTTCATTAAGATTTGTGGTCCAGCATCACAGATTTGGAATTTGGAAAATTACCTCTGGCCCCTCTGCCTCTGCTGTGATAATGCTACTTCTAATGCTATTTATAACACAGTTACAAGTTACACCCATACAGAAAAATAGCCTAAGACTGTACTGTAAGATTATCACAGAAAACACTTGCTTTATTTGCTTATTCTCAAACTATGTATGTACTTTAAAAAGAGTAATTGGTCAGGTGAAACACTGGCGACTGCTCTTTTCCTGGAAAAGAGCAGTGTGCTCAAGTTTGGAAAGTCAAAATAGACTATGAGAGTTGGCACAGGAAGAACAGGATCATTACAAGACACAAGGATCCTGATGCTTGCATGCAGAAGCAGAGAGTTTGCTGGAAGTCCCAAGCAGCAGACAGTGATGCATCAGAGAACAGCAGTTTCCAAGAGTAATTGGAATATGTTCTGCCTTTCAGAAAGTCACCACGGTGTATCTATATATGCATTTTAAAAGCTCAAAAGTGCACCTTTTAAAAGCAAATTTCCCAATTTTTCACTATTCCATACTATGCCTTGATTCACGTCATGAAACTCTTCTGGAACAAGAAATCTGGGTTCCTTTTAGGTGAAATTAAACAGAAAATATTTTACAGGAGCAAACCTTGTGTGCTCTGGGCACATCTAATCTAATGGGCATTCAGTCTTGAAGGGTATGTGGGTGAATGTCACTGTCTCACCATCAAATATTTCACTCTACAAAAACACTCCTATTGCCCTACAATACCTGTTAACATGGATGTAACTTGAGGTGATGGAAACCAAGCCAGGAAGTCAAGATACATATACACAGCCTTGATGAGATTAGTATATAAACCCTGTATTCTGTTTTATATGCCCATTTCAAGATTTTCTTGGTGTTAAGTATCCCCTTTTGAAGTATAGTACAATTTGGGCTTGTTGAATTTACAAGCCTTTTCATCTGTTTTGTGCTCTGACAAAACAAAAATGAATAGGCAGATTTCAAGGTTTTCTTGACCACCATTTGATCATCTGAACGTCATTCTTTGAATGCAATTGCAATTTGGAAAGCAACTGCAACTGGAAATAATGTCTCACAGGAACATTAGTAACAATAATATTAATGTTTCCTACTAGCTGGAAAAGGATAAACGTAACTCCCAATGTGTAAAAAGGCAAATAAGCAAGGCCCAGGGAACTACAGGCTAGTCAGTCTCACCTCAGTGCCTGGAAAAGTCGTGGTGCATGTCATAGTTTCCACCTGGAAACTGTGCTAAGGCACATGTAGGTAAGGAGGTCATTAATGAAAGTCAGCATGGCTTCACTAAGACTGAATTGTGCCTGAAAAATTTTTTGGTCTTTTATGAATGTTACAGTCATAGTGGTTACAGTAGTGGTGGATGATAGAAGAGTGACCAGTATATAGCTGGAACTGTGTAAGGTATTTGACAGTGCACATGTCATCCTTGTCTCTGCATTGGAGAGGCATGGATTTGATGGCTGGACTACTCAAGAGAGAAGGAATTAGCTGGATGGTCACACTCAGAGCAAGGAAGCTTGAGTACAACACTAGGGTGAGTAGTGCAGTTGGCACACCTGAGGGATGGACGCCTTCCAGAAGGTTCCTGGCTGAAGAAATGGGCCCATGCAAACCTCATGAAGTTTAATGAGCCTAAGTACAAGATCCTGCACCTTGCTTGAAGCAATCCAGAGCACAGGCTGGGCAGTGGCAGAAGCCCTGCTTGGAGTGCTGGTGGATGAGAGGCTGGAGATTACCTGACAGTTTTCCCTTTCAGCCCAGAAAGCCAATCATATCCTGGGCTGCATCAAAAGCCATGTGGCCAGCAGGATGAAGGAGGGGACTCACTCCTCTACTCCACTCTCATGAGATCTTTCCTGGAGCACTGCACCAGCTCTGGTGCTCCCAACATAAGAAGCACACAGCACGCAGTGAGTCCAGAGGAGGTCACAAAGATGATCAGAGGGTTGCAGCATCTCTCCTATGAAGATAGACTGAGAGAGTTTAGGCTACCCAGACCTGGAAAGAGAAGTCTTCAGGAAGATCTTATAGCAGCCTTCTAATACTAAAGGGGGCGTATAGGAAGGCTGAAAAGGAACTTTTGACACGGCCATGTATTGACTGGACAAGGGGGAATGCATTTTAACTGGCAGAGAACATGTTTATATCAGATATTGTGAAGAAAGTCTTCATCATGAGGGTAGTGAGGCATCTGAACAAGTTGCCCAAAGAAATAGCAGATGCCCCATCATTGGAAGTGTCCAAGGGCAGGTTAGATGACCCTGCCCATAGCAGGAGAGGTGGAAATAGGTTACTGTGAAGGTCCCTTGTGACCCAAATCATTCCATGATAACAGCTATTGGAGCACCATTCTAGATCTTTTGTCACGCCAAGGCTGGTATTTGTGCTTGCACCTACTTGCAGATATAGTCCTGGTCAAACTCATACAATAGTAGGTGACAAGCAGGTTTATTTGGTCCATCATTTCAAAGGTACTCCCAGCATTTAAGCCATGGAGAGTAAGCTGTATGCCACAGGGAAATAATAAAAGAGGATTAAAATATTTCTTACATATTAATGTGTAAACTAAATTCCCACAGACTTAATTCATTGCTGTACCTAGAAGTGGTATTTTTTTTATTTCCAAAGTAGAGAATATTTATGTAGAAGAGAATAGGTATGCTTGGGAACAAGAAACGAGTATAAATAAAACTAAAGAAATCAGAGAAGACTTGGCATAAATAAGCCAATTACATAGGCTCTTGAACTGAAATCTTTAATAATGCATAAAGTAAAACACAGACATACAGCAGAGCTAATGCTTGCAAATGAGCAGGTCTGCGATGTGGAAACATTTTCCCAAAGCGAGGCTAACATAAAGAATACAGTATCTAAAAAGATCTCTCCAAAACCCACCCCAAACCAAATCATGAACTCGAAAAAAAAAACCAACTTAATATAATAAAAATATATAAAGAAGAAAATCTATTCAAATTGCATTTAGAAAAAATTCAACTGAAAAGAAGTTGAAGTCTAGTGGAGACCAATATATCATAATAAACCTTCTGTAAATAAATTATCATGTTTCCTCACAGACCCCTTTGTAACTTAAGATCTTTGCAGCCCATTCTCTCTATTGTAATCCAGCTAATTTTGTTCAATCACTAGCTATGCACGTGGTTATTTCAGTTCACAAGGGTTCCTTGGGACAGCTCTACTGTTCCACATTTCCTCCTAAATCTGAATTGCCATAAGATGCTGGAATGAAAGCCCTGAGCACTAGAAAACACTCTACAATTGCAGGACAGCTGAAAAATACATACTATAAAAGAGTATTTTTTAAATACTCATGAATATTCAAGTTCTTTGATTTCAAATACTTTCAAATACTCCTTCAAATACTTTGATTTTCTCCCCCACATAATACATTACGTTTGATAAAAATTAACCTTGGATCTGTTGAAATAAGTATTTTGTTAATGTCAAGATATTTAACCATGGTTTCAAGCATTCCAAAGTTTTGAAACACTTTAGAAAATTTGTCCAACTTTTTAGAATGAAAATTTGAACTCGACAAACATTTTCTCATTTTTTTTTTCCACATGAAACCATATTTGGTCAGAAAATGTGCCAAGCTTTAAGCAGTACATTATATATTCTATTACATCGAGGGGTAATTATTTTGTGACGAGTTTAATATCTCACTTCAGGTCACACATGCAAAAGCTGTCATCGTTTTACATATTTTACCTTTTACTTTATTCATGAATAAGGAAGTAGGATATTATAGGACCTGACCTGTTGGTCAAACTTCCAATAGCAATTGAAAGCAATTATGGCAAGGTGAAATGTCACTGTGCACTGAATCCCCTCCTAGTTACTCCATCTACAGATTGGGCAGAAACCATTTGTGTTTTATAGTGTAGTCTGAAAGAATTCCCTCCTTAATCAAGAAAAAAAAAGAAGTAAAAACATTAAATTCTCTCTACAATAGATTTTCACTGTTTGATGAATAGTCAAAAAATTATGTTATGCTTCCTAGGTGTATTTACATCTCATGTCATGTGACGCATAGTAACCAGACGCTTGCATGCCAAAAATACAGGATAGATTATTATTTTAAAATATGTACCATACTGCTTATTTAATGATATAAACACTGGTAAAGTTTTGGCTAATTGGAAAAAAAAAAAAAAATTGATGCTCTTTGAGAACACCAATTTCAATCCGAAAGTTTTACAAAAATTCAGCCAAAAACTGAGCCACAAAATTACATATTACCAGTTATGATGTCATGCACAGATTTTTTCAAGTTTATTTTAATCTTTACACTATAAACTGATAGGAATGTAAAAATTATTAACTATCTTTATTTTTTAATAATTGATTTTTATTTAATAATTATCAATTATTTGTTTCTATTTGTAATAACATCAGTTCACTGATTTCCTTACAAATAGAAATAATAAGAAATGTAAAATAGTAGATTGTGATATAAAATAATAAATGTCTCTTCAGGGATCCACTTATCCCTCCAGCAAAATTAATTACCCAATAACTGCAATTAAATTATATGAAATACTGGCACCATAAAACTAATCAGCCCACAGAAAATAACTCAAACAGCCAGCTACCTGTAAGGTCCATCCCCTAGGATGCATCCTGCAGGGTTTTTTTACAGACTGATGCATGATAGAAAAATTCAGGCCATTTGGTACCAATGTGGCAGTCAGGTACAGAGTCAGATCTCTTCACAAAAAAGATCCTTACAACTCCCTTTAGCACTTCATGGCAAAGATGATCCAAATTGGACATCTGGGGAGATTGAGATTGTGACTGCAAGGCACTGGAAGGATGAAAATTCATTTTGTGACAGGAATTTCAGTGTCTTAGGGCTCTTAATACCATAACCAAATCCTCAATCACACATTTTACAATCATCAGTTTAAAAATGACCTTCATCAGCATCCTGATACCTTCTAGTACCTGAAGCAGATCAAGATCAGAAAGGTCAACACTCTCTAATGTTTTCTGCTGGAGTTATTATCTGGCCAGAAGAAGCACCACGAAAGTCTTGAGGTGAGTGGCAGGAACCAAAGTGATGGCAAGGCCAAGACCTGCCATCATTTCTGACTATAATCTGATAGACAAACACCTAAAATATGGGACAAGAATTAGAAAAGCTACTATAGAAAGAATTCATGAGGATAATAACAATTCTAAACTATAAAATACATAAAATTTACAAAAGAGACATTAAGGTAAGGGTAAGGAGAATACAAAGATGTGGCAGGAAGGGAGAAAATATAAGAGAGGAGACTAAGTGAAATGACAAAGAGAATTCAAGAATCGTGCAGGGTATGAAAAGTCAGAAGAAAAAAATCCACTGTCAAGCCAAGACACGTAGCAGAGATGTAACCATTCTTATCTGTACTTGAGGGCATGAAATAATTCCTTTTCTAATTTTGCCTTTTTAATCCTGCCAATTGGAGCTGTCACTATGGATGTAATAGCAAGTATCCCAATCACAATATCAAAGACTCTCCACTGACACTCCTTGAAATAGCATTAATATCTGCTCACTGTGAGTACTACATTTCACTGTTCATGTGCAGTGCTGTAGCTCCCCCTTAGTCAGGTATCAAGCTACTATTTCACGCTCTGCTTGTAAAATTATTAACAGCTGGCCTAACATTAGATCACTGGAGTGTGGTTTGCTAGAACAAGACACTGCTAATACAACTATTTCCTACTCTATCAAGTTATTTCTGACTCTGTATTTCCAAATATCAGAATTGGCCTTTAAGCCCAAAGCAGGATTTAACTTTCCAAAAGCAACAGGTCTGAATCAAGATGTCAGGCTTAAATTTTGGGGAAAGATGAATTTAAAATCTGAGTTCATGGATTCTGCAAATATTCGAAAAAAACCCCCAGGCTCAGTAAAATCCAGGTAGAAATGTCAGGTAATATAGAAATGTCAAAATCCAGATAGAAATAGAGTGGGTGGATTTGTGATGATCCTTGCAAAATCCGATATTTCACCATCTTGGTTTCATCACCACCCTCAGACCCTTGCTCTCAATCCCACACAAAAGGGATGGGGACAGGAAAATGTAAACACTACAAGGTCTCATACAGCAATGCAGTAATTACTAATTCCATAGACAGATACATAAGAGAAAATGAAACCACATGATATGCTGAGGTCAAGCAGGTATATAGAAAAGAGTAAAGAGTATATAGAAAAGAGTCATTTTATACCTTAAAGCAGTGGGCTGCTTTAAAAATGTTACAAGTTGCCCCTAAAAATGCAGATGATTAATACTGAATGACCTGTGGACTCATATCTACTTAAAGGATAGTAATATCTAATTGGTTCACTGGATAGCAGGCAATTCAGAGGGGATCCATTATATTATCAGTATATACTAGAAATGTAATAAAATAGATAACAAATTTACTGCTTACATGAAATATTTGTCTAGCTTAGTGATAAAGGGAAAGATAAAACGTCACTCAGAAGCAAATTAAAGTATGTAGGAAGAGTCAAAATCATATGTACTGAATTTATTTGGAAAATAGTATTATAGAGTCATTATTATTTTTGTGATTGCAGTATCATTAGGAATTTCATAAAACTTCATTAAAATCTGATGTGTGCTGATAGCTTTCTGTAGGAGCCTAAATGGATGAAGTGCTTGTGACCTTCAATCTGGATAGGGACTCTCTCCTTGGGAAGTGTAAAGCTGAGTGTATGCTTACATGTCCAGTGGGATTCGAGTGATCTGTTTTGTGGTCAAGTAATGTTCTTAAACAGGTAGAAGGCTGTGTAGTGCTTAAACTATTATTTTCTTGCAAATGCACTGAATTAAAATTTTCCTTCATTATTTACCAAGGAACAGAACTCAGGTATCAAGAGATTGATATCTTACATGTTACAAAACCATAAGAAGCACTAAAAACAAACCCCAGGAATAAAGCATGAGAGGTGCAGCTCACATGAACCACTGCAGTTGGGGAGGTGCACAAGTTAATCTGACAAGAAACATCATCTGACAGTGAATGAATTTGCATTCATTTACTAATTTGTAATGCACATTTCAAGTTGATTGACATAATTCCTCGTCAGGAAACTCAGTCACTTGCTCAATGTAGTAGTACAATAGTATTTAAAAAAAGCTGGGTTAACACCTTGAGAATGCATAGGTGAATCCAGAATTCCCTTAAAAGTAACAGAAATATCAAGGAAGAGAAAAACAAAAAATTAAAAATCTAAGGATTTAGCTATAGAGAAGATTAAAGACTTTCAGATTTTGAGAGCCTGCTCTGGGGAAAAGAGCCTCTAGATGCTGTGAATTATATAATCTTAATTCTGAGAGGCAGTAAAATTTTATATTTACACACAGACTATGAAATAGTCATACTGAAAGTAGCATAGCTGTTTTTCTGATAACATATTATTTTTGTTTCATTCATACTTAGTAAAGCTTTTCCACTTGGGCTAACAGTCCTAATTTTGCAAAAACCACCGTGGAAACTTATGGAGTCAGGATCTGTACTTCGCCTCTTCTCCAAAATACTTATTAATACCAAAAAATGTTGCACAACAAATTGAGAACTGACTGAGAAAGTCATTATTGCAAAAATTTCTTCTGTTTTTCACTCACATCTACCACACGCTTTCAGCTCTTTCTAACGAGGCAGAGCATCAAGACAGGAATGTGGGGGTTCTGTGCTGGGTGAGTTCAGGGGCTGCTCAGAAGCTGCACCAAAATCTTTCCCTCCACTGCCTCATGTTCTGCACTCCTCTCCATTTCTAGACTTTGGCAACTCACCCTGAGCTCATTTCTTGATTTTGTATGGAGGACAGAAATCACTATCATACAAATATTTAAATTGCCTTAGAGCAATGGAAGTAGTGCTACTTGCAGGTAGGTATGATGCTGCCAAGTGGGTGCTATCAGCTGCTTTTTATTTTCACCCAGGCCAGGGTCTGCTGACCTGATAATAAGTTATCTGTTCCCCAACATCTCCCCCACTTTCTTAAATTTTCACCAATAAAAAAGAAAAAATTAGCAAGGCACTTACTAATTGACTGAGTACAACTCTCCAGGTTATGAATTTATATCCAGTGCAGGCTTCTGCATTGTTCATCCAATTGCAAAACATGTAAAACATGCATGTAAGAGGGGAATTAGTATTTTAAAGGAGTCAGTGACTTTAAAAGACTAATTCCTCTCTAAAGCGGTAGGCGATACTTGATCATTCTCTGGACATGGGAGAACACAGCTTGCAGAGTTCTGGTTTGGTGACACGTTAAACTACAATTTCTGCACTGCCAGCAGGTAGTCAGTGCAACTACAGGACAGCAAAGTACATTAACTTTGGGCAGATGTCCACAAACACCATCCTGCTAGTGCTGCCACTGATTTCTGTGGAACAAAATTACGTTATTTTTAAAAATTTTTGTTAAGATATGCTGAAAATCAGTGCCGTGTTTTCAGCTTTTGCTCTTCTACAAGTTAAAGCATTAGCTCTGCTAAGGATGTTTGGATCCATACAAACACAGTTTTGTTGTATTATTGAATAAGGAGGCAGTGTTAACTGTCAGTGTAGTGTCTACATAAGTGTCCAAAAGGCACAAGTTAGCACCTGGGCCCAGATCCAAGACACGGACTGAAGCAAAGATACTCCAGAAATTATATGATTATGCCATCAAAGAAATTTAAACATGCTTCTGATATTTTGCATTTCAATATTCAATATTTCAATATATGTGAGATGATAACATTTTTCAAGACCAAAAATCAAAGGACTTTTTGTCTGCCAAATGAGTTAACCTGGCTGTTTATGTGAGCAAAGGTTTTGCAGCCCAAGAATCCAAGTCAAGAAAGACTGAGAACATCAGCATAGAAAGGTAGTTGGCTCAAAGGGATTTGCTTAATGTTTAACTTTGTAGTTTATTGTTAATCTAGTGCGAAACAAAATATTTGAATCTGTGCTTCTTACTTATAGCAGAATTTAATTTGATTATACAATCTAATATTGTCATTGTTCTCATCTCTAACAGGATCATCTAAATTAATTTACACAATAATCTGAAATTATAAAATCAGAGATCTCTCTTAGAGGGAGTTAGCAGAATTCTCTGTGAGGCAACAGATTTAACATGAATTTGAAGAGAGAAAGCACACAAAACCAAAATATAATTTGTTGGGTTTAAATATTAATTATCCTTCCCCTAGCCCTGCCACACAGAATCCTAACTGAACATAATAATCAATGTATTCTCTGTAGAAAACCATAGAAAACCATTCATAGTCATGGATCAAGGTTTTATAATAATATTTGGCTCTTAAAGGTGTTTGTTTGTAGAAGGCCACATTTCAGTGTAAAACTAGCTTTAGCAAAGTACTTTCAGCTACTCACATTTTTACATTTTTTTTAAGTAGCTCCTGAATGCTTTCTATATATACATGAAAACCAGGGGCCACATTAGCAGCCTTATGATTTTTCAATATTGGCCATGATTTTGAAAAAAAAAAAAAATTATCTTCTTACATATTTTTAAGTGAATTTTGTTGTTGTTGTATTTCTCTGCCATTCTCCTGAGCAGCTAACAGCAATTTAGTGTTTCCTGTTATGGCAAGCAGGGTTCACACAAACTAGGCAGATGTTTCATAACGTGATGGAAATATTTTCATATATGTTCATCTCTAACAGCTTCAGACACCATTAACATACCAAAGATGACAGGATAAGGAATACTTGTACAGCAGAACCTAGACTATTCAAGGATGGAAAGTACAATTTAAAAATTATGATATTCAATGAAGGAACACATTTAAACTTTCCCAATTATTTCTCTGGTATCTTTTCAATTTCCTAGAATAAAGGACATCCAAAATCCAAAATTTCCCTGCATAAAATTGATGTTTTGGAAGTCCATTATGCAATTCTCATGAAGCCAATGATATTTACCCAATTTACTGACTATTTTTCAAATGGAATTTTCTTCACTTTGAGGTTCCAGGCCATGTCATACTAAAGTGTTTTGTCTTAGTTTTCCTTTTTTTTTTTAGTTATATATGACAGAGCCAAAAAGATAAGTAGTCAATCTCTATCAGCAGATCTGTCCCAGTTTATTTTTTTTCATAACTGTAAAAATCTCCTCCCGTGCTGAACAGAACATTACAAGGAGCAGAATCCCTTTATTCTTTAGCACTAAATTAACAACACTGCAATTCAGTGATATTTCTTCTCCTTGCATTGACTGCATCTATAGAATGTGGTTTCTACATATTTCCAAAAAGATCCCCAGAGGACTGGCACTTGAAGCTTATGGCTAAAGATTGAACAATGAACCAGGTCAGCTTGTCCTAAGAAATCAGGTCATTCAGCTGCATTTCTTGTTATCATTTTGACAACAGGGGATGGGGGAACAGACGCAGTTGTAAGCCAGCTCTCTGGGAGAGCCACTTACAGAACACAGGGAAATAGCAGTGCTTCTGCTGTAAAACCAAAGTTCATATTTAATACACGGTCCAGTTATTTTAGGTGCTGGTATCTCCTTTTTTAAAATCCTTAAATGAGGAAAGCAAAACTTAAAAGTAATTTCGGATTGATGACCCTATATCTTGTTGCTTTTGTTTGGGGTTTTTTTATTTGCTTTTCTGGAGGCAATGCAGCACTATTAAAATATTCACTATGGAGGACATTTTATTGCTATGGATGTTTGCAAGAGCAAATTTAACAATCAACGATTAAACAGTCACATATTTCTTTAGAGAATTTTAGCTTGTGGTAAGATGCTCAAAGCTTGAAATGGAAATTTGTTCAGTATCTATACACTTAAAATATATATATCCCTATGGTTACAGAATTTTCTTCACTTAGTTATAAACTACAGGGGACATGCAAGATTTTTCTCTGTGTACACCCACAAATAATTCTGACTTTGTGCATAAAGTCACAGAAGCTCTCCAGAGATGGGATGGTTCTGATATATTTTGCCAATCTCCATCCACAGGTAGCCTAAAGAGAAGACAGTGGCTGTTACACATCCCCTAACTACACTCCTCCATCAATGTAAGCAACCAGTGTGGAGAATGAATTGGAAGGATACTGAAGAGAACTACAGGGATGTCTGATGGCTGCAATGTCCTTTGTGGATGCCAAGAGACCAGGCAGCTTGGAAATGAACTTTTGATCTCCTAATAAGTAGAAATAGATGGAAATTGGAGAGCTTTTCAATTTGTTTGACTTTAATCCAGCTGTACCTGGATGTATCTTGAAAAAAATAATTTTGAATGAATCATCACTACTTGTTGAAACCTCTAATTTAACTTCTACAGACAAGGAGCTTATGTACAAACACATAAATGTATATACATCCATACACATTAATTTTCCAATGTTTTCTAATATCTTTCCTTTCTCTTGAAATAGTAAAGCTCATTTTATACTCAGAAAATGGGAAGAGTACCAGTTCATGTAACTGCAAATAAAAGAGAAAGTAGAAGGTTTGACATGCTTTTCACTGAAATGCAACCTATATCTGAAAGCGTTTCCAAATCTGTAAACTAGCCAATAGAACAGAACATAATCATATGATATATCTAACACACCTACTGATTCTGAATCTTTGGCTTACACCTACTTGAGCACAAACAAGCCTAAGTGAGAACTGGGAAGTTATGAAAATACCATCAGGACCCTGTATTGGCCTAAAAACTGCAGATTTTGAGAGAGGAACAAAAATAAGAAATACGAGAGAACATGACAAAGCGTAGTTTGAGGATCACCTCATACCTGGTACCCAGCTCAAAGCCAGAAAATTCTGGGCAGGCCAAGATCAAAACACGTGCTGTGAGTAGCAAGGACTGTACATTTGTAGGTAGGTAGATGAGCTGGGTATGTGACCAAGTAGCTAAATACAACTGAAGAGTGATGGGCTGTGCGTGGTATATTAAGAGAGGAGTAGCTGAGCTGTTTGCTTCCTACTCTCTGGACAGCCAGGCTGCACTGCATTGCTCTGTAACCACCAATGTGCAGTACTTTACTGCCATTCCACTCAAAAAGCTTCCTGAATAAATAAAACCAAAGTAATAATTGGTGAATTAAGTCAGGTGTTTCCATTGAGGGTCATGTACTTTTTGTCAGAAGGTCTTGGAAGGAAAAGACAGAATTTAATTTGTAGTTTTTCTTTATTTTTGTTTTGGAGGTTTTTTTCTCTTTTTTTTTTAAAAGAATGGCCACATTTATCAAAAGAAATGTTTCACTGCAGTTTAAATAAGTAAATTAGTATTAATATGAAAGACCCTGTAGAATTTTCCACTGAGGTACTGACCTAAATCTTTCACTAGAACAACATAGATGATTATCAGAACATTTACCTTTGCTTTTTCTCGCTTTTAATTCTGCCAACCAACCTTTCTTGCTGGAGCTTATATAATAGGCTACATTTTAAAAAACGTTGTTCTTGCCTATTCCCAAATGAACTAGAAATTGGAAAAAACAGTGCAAATTCCAATTTGGAGAGAATCTAAAGCAAGTCTGCTATAACAGTTAGCTTTTTACTAGAGGGCCAGGCCCTAAGATTTTTGTGATCTTTAAGCTGCCACTTAAAACCTACGAAATTGCTTAGCTACACCTTCAGGAAATATTTTTTCTCTCTGCTTCCCAAAGATGCAGAATCTATTATTACAAAGACACATTCCATGTATATCTGTAGCACCTTGATGCACCCCTTCCTTTGATAGTAACTTGTTCTATATTGCATCGACCATCAGGCATTCAACACCCGTGTTGTTCATGAGGCACCATATTCAAGAGAATAAGAAGCAGTTGTACCATTATAACTCAGCTGGCATTCAGCAGCAACAACTGCATTCATTTCAACAAGCTTGTCTTTTAAAAGTCTATTATCTTCCCATTCCCCTGGGGAATTCAATATAACCACAGCTAGGTGCATGCAGTATACAAAATACCCTTCAACTTAACTGTGAAATTCTAAACCCTACTCATAATAAAAAAAGGTGCAGAAAAAACATCTGTGGAGTTGCAGGACAAAGTCTTCTTAATATCAGAAACACTCTGGTCAGAACATTTGGAAGATGCATTATCTAGATAAGCATTAACAGAAAGGCCTATCAGGAAAATTTCACCCAAACTACCACATTTTATTAAACCCAGGGGAAATTTTAAAATCACCCCATTATTCTGATGGTTTTTGCGAGCCTGTTTTCTCTGGCTCAAATGTAACATGAAAGAGATCTGACTTAACCCTAGCACTAAATAATATGGAGAACCGCCTTAATGGCAGAGCCAGATTGAAAGAAATATTTTCATCTTGGCAGACTTCATAGAATCAGGAGTAGTGTCTTTTGATCAATGTCAGCCTAAATGCCAGCTGGTTGGCTAGCACTTGAGGACTGAGCTCCACATTAGATATATTTTAACCTCACCCACACTGCCACTTATTCAAAAGCCAGGGATCCCTCATGGAATTTTGGAGTTGTGACGTCTGTGACATCTGGACCACGGAACATTAAAAAAGATTGTCCTATGCATGCAGAATAGTTTGCAAGTGGAGAGAAAGAAAATAAAACTCTCCAGAAAGATATGTTCACTCTGTATTTAAGAGAGATAATGATCACTGTTTGAGTACAAAACAATAATGTGAAAAATATAAACAGCAAAAGAATTTGAGATGATACGGACATTTTAAAGTGAGGAAAACGTGATGCTCACAACCACAGTTTTAAATTATTGCACCCTAATTTTAAAACATCCTTTCTATTGAAATATAAATGGGCACAAAACCCCAGCATATGCTTGGGATATAGAGATTTCTCTAACTGACAAACAGAATAAAACCACCTTCATTAACACTTTATACTCTCATCCATGCTTATTCTTGATCAACTAGGAAGACTGACAGACATCTTTCAAAGTGTCAAGCTAATTTCTTTATTAAATTGATTATAAGCTAAGTGATACCTCTTCAAAAGATGCTGTCCAATCTTCTTCTGTATCCCTCTGGAATAATATTTTTTAAACACTATTTCCATTTTATCCAAGTTGTAAATATTTTCTGCTTCTACGGTTTTTGTCATCGTCCTCCCTAACTCACTGCTCTTTCTTTGGAAACAGCAGTTGCATGCTTAAGGACAGTATTTAACATGGATCAACCAAATGGTTCCAATTGCTCTCATGCTTGTTCAGCCAGCAATGCCAGGAACTGTTGAGACTATTTTGGATGCTCCATACAAAACATAAGCCTATTGCTATGGACTTGTTTTTCTCAGTTCTTCCTTTTTATGGATCACAGATTCCTCATATCTTAGGAGGGTTTAAAAAGGTTTCAGGTTTAAAAATCTCTATAAATTCCTAAAGACAGCACACAACTCTATGGATTAATTGTTGTTGGACATAATTTTTAACTTTCAGAACACTCATACATCACTGATAGCCATCTATGGTTTCAGTGACTATTAGAATATACTTTAAGGAAATTCATGCTGTGGAGCTTAAAACTTTTTCCTGTCAGCTCAAGAGCTTTTCTGCATTGTTTTCTGCTTATTATTCATAAAGAATTTAAGATCACAAAAAACAGGTTTTTGTCTCCTGTTTCAATGAATTATAAGTCAACATTACTATTCCATTCCCTCTCTGCCAATAAATCTCCTAGAAAACGTATGCAGAGCCTCTGCTGTTGAAGTCAAGTAATGGTTAGAAGGCAAAGAACTGCAACTGCAGTAGCAGTACAGATGCCTAATTCTGAGCAGCTTGGTCCTCAGGTATTTGACTATAGCTTAGAGAAGATACAAAGTTTCATTCTTACTTCGGAATTGTGCCAGGAATCAGGATAGGATATGACATAATTTGTTTTAAAGGAAAGAAATTTTAATTAACAAAAATCCCCAGTGAACAACTACAGTGATAGCAGAAGAAGGCATGATCTCATCACATAGTCTAAATTTTGGGCCTATCAAAAATCTCTCTTCTAAGTCATCCTAGATTATTTGGAATCATCTCTCATTAAGCCTGCTGATCCAAATTAATTAGATATACTAGAGAGGAGTGAAACTGTAATAAGGAGAGTTTTGAAATAATATTCCATGTGTTTAAAAAGTGTTAACACGCTGTTGAGCTAAAGTTTCCCTATGGTCCACACTGCCCTGACAAAAAGTCATGGATAAAGGCTGACAGCCAGGTCTCTCTGCTTAGGTAATTTTGCCCACTGAATTAATTGAGACCAATGATCAAAAATATCAAGAACCTTTTGGGTCATTTGCTTCACAGTTGCAGAGAGGAATTCCTTACCCAGGAGGAATCATCCCCCAGCTGTCTAGAGACACACCATTTCCAAGAGTGCTCTCCCTGAAGGTAAGACCAGGATATACTAGAAAGGCTCTGGAAGAGTAATCTACGCTTTGGCAACACTTTTCCTAAATATCATTCTCAAGGGAGACATTGATATGTTTTACTACAAAGCAGGCCTGGGATCCATCTATTATACACTGTGAAAAATAGAGAGGCAGGACCAAAATTTATAGCATACCACCCATGCAGACACACAATCCACCCTGGAAAAACACTTCAGAAACAGAAAAGAATCCAAGCCTCTTTGTATTTTCACAAAGGTACTGTAGTAACATGTTGAAGAGGAAAAGGGCTTTTTATGTTAGAGGTGGGCAAGGATGGTGCCTGTCTAAAGTAATAAGGGCAGGTGTACTTAACAGTCCATCCACAGTGCTTAAAATATATCATCTCAATTACAACAATATTTGGCTAAATCATTCTCAGTGAATTCCCCTAGAGCTCTCCATCCTTAGCCCATTATTGTAAGCATAAAATAAAAGTAGATTTACTTTTCAACTGAAACAGATTTAGCATCACATTAAAATGTACTGAATCAGTTTGAGACATAAAAGCATTTTTCCCTTAACATCATGGGTAGATTGGAGGTTCAAAGAGGAAAAAAAATTTTCAAAAACGTGAAATACATTAACAATCCATCCTTCACCTTACTGATGAACATGATCTGGTCCAGACCACAATGGTTATTATCATAAACTTGAAATGCATCTTTGCCTAATATCATATAAATTCCCTTTGAATAAGAAATTACTTTAATCAGAAGTCAGTTTAGCATAGACTGATTTCCTGATAGTGGACTTAGCAGCTGAGTATTTATTTATTACTCCTTCATGACTATTTGCTGAAGAAAGAGGAAAACTAATACCTAGTCAAGTGTAATATTGCACATACACTTAAATTTTTGCCCCCCAAAATTCCACCCAGTACACCTTGGGCAAGTTGCAGAACTGTGCCAGAGAGGGAGGAGGACCATTCTCCCCGGCCCTGTTTCTTCTCCATCACCTGCTTAGATCTTGGACCTGCAGGCACCATTGGTAGGGGCAAGTCTACTTTGTTTCCTTCTCCATTAGGAGTGCTAAGCTGGCTGGAGGGTGGAAAATAGGCTTGCAATGAGAACACACTTGCTCTAATTCCATTTTTATAGAAATGAGAAACTAGTTGTGCTGAAATTGTAGAGATTATAAACCTTGTGTTCTATATTGTGCCATCAGATTTCAAGCAGATGGCTCAGTTTATTCAGCAGATGTCTGGGTAGCATGATCTATTCCAGTGTTTGGCCACAAATAAACTGACGAGGTTGACCAACCCTGAAGGAGTTCATGAAAACTTTTCATGTTCAGAATAGTTCTCAACAGGGATATTTGTATATTACTAGCTTTCACATGTGAATATATTACTGCCTCCATTCATGATCTCATAGCCTTTTAGAGATATATTAGCTTTCCTCTTCCAGAACAAAGCGCCATCATCTTTGAAAGTCTCAGCTGCAAAATGTAGGAGTGAATATTATGCTATAAATTTTTTATGATCATATCCTATTTGGTGTAAAGTTCAAAGGTCTATAAATATTCAAAGATATGTAGGATTCTGTGGAATGTATTTCTTGGTTGTATTCAGATCTGAAAAAAACATTTGTGATATGAACTAGAAACAATATTTGAAATGTGTTGTATTCATTCCCTGCTCATAATGGTAGATAAGAAAACAGGACAAGAACTTTTCAAGTCTACATACTTTTGACTTCTACCTTTGAATTAAACAAAGTTCTCTAGGACTACTAGCAGATGAATATTTTCTTTTTATGACTGAACTGAGAGGTACAAAAAAATAGACACTGCCAGTAACCAGGAGCTAAGCAAACAAACATAAGGGAAATATAACTTCAGAACCAAGCCAACAGAGCTTTACTGAGAGCAAATTTTCTACCAAATAAAGATCTAGTCAGTCATCTAAAATTTTTTCCAGTGGCAGAAGTAGTATCGAAAGAAGGAACTATTTATTTCAATAAATTTAGGATAAATGATGGCTACATTTTTATCATAATAATAACAGCAGTAATTAAAAGACCTTTCCTAGATGTATTAGAACTTCCTTTATTCCAAGAATCTAAAGCTTGGGAAGGTATTGTTGTTTGACTTTTTTGTGCACACATTTAATTTTGACAATTTCCTTTCATTGTTGTATTTTAGAGTTTGATATAAACACAAAAATTTTAGTTCAGTCTCTGCTGTAAAAATTACAGTTTGTAAATGACTTGGTTTTATAGCATTTATAATTCATGGCATTGGATGCAGCTAGAATATATATGAAGATATTTTAGATAATTTGTATTAAAAACTGTTCAAAATTAAGCATATATTTAAGTTTATCAATGAACTGATGCTTATAGTTGTTATATACTCCACTTGCAGAGTAATCAACTTTATATGTTATTGTATTTGTGGATCATTCATCCCCAGAGAAACCTGAATATGGCATTGAACTAATAGATATAATGGCCACACCTACAGATGTGTTATCGGTTTACAAGAATCCCACAAAAACCTAGAAATTTTCCTCCTGAAAATTAATACCAGCTGTAATATAATACATGTGCAAAATTCTCTGCAGGCTGAATAGCACCCAAAATTCCAGATATTTTACTCTGATGAAACCTTACAAAAACCCTGTTCCAGGGCCATGCTAATGCAGGCAGATTGTTTCTGGGCTCATACCCGTCTTTCTGCAAGGTTTGTGCTGTGATTTCATGCAGACCTGGGGTTCTGCACTTCATTGCATTGCACAATAAACACACACTAAAGCAATTTCACAGTCAAGACAACCGGGTACCTATGGATTAACAGGCACTTAACCAATGAGGAACAATTTATATGCAAATTGTTTTTGATCTGAGACTCTTAAACTGCAGCTCAGGTGAAACTGAAGTATGTGAATCCCTGTTTCGAATCCAGACCTCTTTGTCTTGTGCTTTTCAGATCTACCTGCAGTGCACAGCAAAGCGACAACTTAGTGCCATAAAAAGCACAAGAGAAAACTATTTTGCAGTAGAGAAATACTGCAGTCAGCTTGAAAGTGAATCAAATGAAAAAAAAAAAAGAAATAAAAAAAACAAGTGAGAAGCATAAGTCTGGGAAAGGAATAACTTTCTGCAAGAAGCTGCTGCAAAGCAAAACAACATGAGTGAATTACAGTTTGCCAAAGTTGCTTAAAGCAGCCTTAAAGAAGCAAAAGTCTGTCAGTGAGGGAGCATTTCCCTACAACTGTGATCCTCAAGTTTAAAGCTCTAGGGCTGTCACCAAAAGGAACACAAGTTGTTACACCACAGAGATGTTTTTAACTGGAGCCACATAACAGCCTTCTTTTCAGTTACAAGGTGGTTCATTCCCTGCACAGAGGCTCACGTTTAACTACCAGAGGAGTACTTTATAGAGCTTGCTAGTTTAACTTGTGATCAGCCTTTTAGCCATGAGCTACTGTCTCCGCTCTCCTTGCTTTAAATTAACTCCTTAATTGCCACTGTACTCAAATCAAAGCACCTTGGAGTGTTCAAATGCTTTGTTTGAAAATGCCTCAACTTACCATTGCAAGATGAGAAAGATCTTAGGTGTGTCCTAAGTAACATTCCTGTGCAGTTTTTAAGTTTCAGCACAGAATTTTGTGATTCTTCCTGCCTGTCACGGCACAGACTACACCAGGACACAACATACTTAGTCTTCTCTTACGAAGTACTCAGAGCATGCCACTATTGTTAAAGCCTGAGCCTGAAGTGAGGCAGCCCCAGCAGAAAATAAAATAAAATAAAAGATAAACGTAGCTAATGATTTTTACAGTCCCATTTCAAACACTTGCTATTTGAAGAATTCCATTCCATCTGATCTTTCAATCAAGCTATGAAATCCAGCTTTGCAGCCATTCCCACTTCACCAGTATCATACCGCAGGCAGGGAGTTCCCCTTTCACCCCGTGGGAGTTCTCACTTTCACTGGCGTGACATGAGGACTTGGGTTGTCCACAAGGTCACTGAGGTTTCTAAAAGGATAGACAGGAATCTAGAGAGATTTACCAGCAGCCTGACAATCAGTGATTTTGGCGCAGGTCAGAATACTAGATGGTTCTGAAAATCCCAGTTCAAGCCTGTTTCCAGCTGTAGGCACCTAAATCTCTTTAAAACAGGATTGCATAAGAGTCACAATAAGGTCATTTAAGGAGATTAAGTAAGCTTTAAGTGGCATATGGGTATAAAAACAACAAAAGCAGCTGTGAAATGGTAATAGCTTTGGACCTGAACTACAATAGTTAGGATGCTTTTAAAATGACCTTTTAGATAAGATAGAGATTAATAAAACAAAAAGTTCTCTTCTAAGTAGAAATCTGTGACCAGAATTTAAGAAGTGACTACAATTAACTTTTTCTTCGAAAGAACTAATTGAACATTATTTTTCTTTTCTTTAGATGTTACTAAAGAAATTGTTTGGACCGAGTTTTAAAGTAAGCATCAAATCACAAGTCAGACAAAGAAACTCTGTGCTGATGAGGTTGTAATCTATGTTCAGGAAAAACAGCTCTGGTTATCCAATAGTTCTCATAGTCAATGAAGTTTTTGGGTTCTACAAATAATAAACAGTGAAGTTTGGACAAAACCGGGGGTTTCAATGTACTCCCCACCTCCTCCAGGAGTCAGTCCTCAGCTTTTCCTCTTTGTATGATGACTCCCACTGCTGTTCAAGCATTCCCTTCCCTACCCACCTCAGCAGCCTTTGCTCTCCACATACTCTGGGCTGCTGGGCAAGCAGGGAGAGGGAGTAGCTAGACCAGAGCTGGCTGTTCTGCAGAGGAGTGAGATGAAGGAGTGGGCAGGACAAACCTGAAGGTGTAAGGGACAAGGGAGACAAAAGTGAGGGCACAGGGATACTCCCCTGCCCAGAAACTGCTGCTACCACACATCTTGGCCTCCCAAGGGAGAAGGAGAGCAGGGCAGCAGCCTGAGATGGATATTACTACAGGCCTATATTCAAAGCAAAGACAAG
Organism: Sturnus vulgaris; assembly: GCF_052056855.1. Lineage (NCBI taxonomy): Eukaryota > Metazoa > Chordata > Aves > Passeriformes > Sturnidae > Sturnus > Sturnus vulgaris. Next base: position 14,915,020 of record NC_142250.1, read on the forward strand.
GCTGACAGTCTGATGTTCTAGGCAAGTGACTAATTTTCCACTCTTACAATATCTCTGAGACAAAGAGGCACTTGAGGAAAACAGTACAGGCAATAACCCTTAAATAAATGAAAGTGAAATACAGCATTTTAACAATTAATTACAGTATGGTCAGCAACAACAAATCACACTACTAAATTAATATGAGATAATTCTATATATGCAATCATATTTTCATTGCCTTCTTATTTACTGAAACTTTTCCATGAGATAGGGAGAATCATAACTGCTACTGAACAGGCAAGTGACTTACATCAGATGACAAAGGACTAAGCCAGAAGTGGAAGCCATGGAATCCCATACCATCACAAAACGAGGCATCTGTTCTCTGCTTCCATCATAGTGCTCTCACATTGGCCTCTGCTGGCTTTGTATCGGGGCCTGAGCAAAACAAATCAACTCACCAACAAAAGTGATCTAGACATTCTTAGTTTTCAGAGTTTACAAATAAATACCCTATTTGTTAACCTTCACTGAGCTGAGCTCTGCACTCTACCAAAGGCAGAAACTCACATCCAAGGAACCCTCCTGTGTCAACTGGTGTCATTTTAATCAGAATTGCAATGTAATGAAGAGTCACATAAAATAAATGCATTTTAAATACCAGCAATGCTACTACTTCAGATGAGATGAAGAACACTAACAATAACAAATCCTTGCATTTCTGAAGGGTTTATGTTTCACCTACTATCATATGCCACTAGATTTGTGACATTTTTGTCCTAACAATTCAGCAATTTTGATCTTCTTGGATTTGAACTTTCAGATTAATAAAAATCATTCCCAGTTTGGAAATAAAATTTAGGAAATTGTCTTTTAATGTCCTAGGGTTACATAAGCAGCCTTTACAAGAGGTTTCACCTAATCTGGGAGTAAACAAATTCCATCCATTTCCTTCATTTGTGTACCAGGAACTGCTTTCACCTGCTTCCACTGTCCCTCATGCTACATTTATGTACATTTAGCTTTTCCTTGTGTTTACATAAAACTTCAAATTATTTTGCTATAAAGTTTAAATTCCCTTCTTCATCAACATGGAAGGTCTCAGATTTTGATAATGCAACACACTTGGAGGAGAAATCCCCAAAGTTGAGAAAAATGCCCTCTGTGGTCTTACCAGCTGCAGCTAATGAACCCTTCCTCCATTGCTGATCATGCTGCTCTATTCTGCCCATACTGCTGTTTGTACACTTCCATTGCAAAGTAGAAATGATTTATTTATTTAAGGTCGGAGACACTCTTTATTTTTTTAGAGGGTTGAGGTTTTTGCTTAGTTTTTTTTCTAAAACCAGAAACCTTTTAGTTGACCGGTTTGCAGTTTAATCTCCAAAGCTGTTGTAGCACTGCAATTGAAAAGGCAATGAACTCCTGCACTGAAACGAATGTCTGGGGGCAGAGAGAGGTGGGAATGTCTAATCTGGCTTCCTTCCCAGAACTGACATGACACAAATATGTTGTTTTCAGTGAAGCAAAGTGCTGAGCCTCTAGGTAAATATTCTTATTTATTTTGGGTAAAAGGGTAATTTTTAGTCAGGCTAAGTGTCTACTGAAGTGTGTAATAATTAAAAGAAGACTTAAAAAGATAGAAAAGTTAAACTTTTTTTCCCCATCATATACTGCTCTTATGGTTATCAGCTTGATTTGAAACAAACTTCAAGGATCTCAGCAATAATAATTCAAGTTTAGCAGAGAGATTACAAATCCCAGTTCTTCATGGGACCTGGAAAACTGGAGCATTTTTCAGAAATCTAGATCTATAGTAATTTTCATGTTTAGATAAATATTTAAGACTGGATTGTTAAACATTTCAGCAACTAAAAAATGTGAGGTTAGGAGTTGTTTTGAAATAAACCTCAATTTTATTTCGAGATTTTTTCAGCTATCCCATGTGCGTGATCTACATAATTCAAAAATACAACCACATATAAATAGTAAGAATTATTACTATTTTAAAAAGTATACACAGTATACTCCTGATATGTATCCAGATTTGAAGAATCTTATTGAGAGAAGTTACAACTTATTCTTCCTGCTTAAAAACCTGAAAACAATAACCAGGCAAACAAACATTCAAATATACATTTAGCCTTTCTCATCAAACTACTCAAAACATTGCACAACTATAGAAATCTGAACAGAGATGCCATCATTTTTTATCAGATAATCAAATAATTAATAATGATTTGTAGTTTTGGTTTTGTAAACATACACACAATTACATTTTCCCACTAACTACTTCTGGTACAAGTGTAGAACAAAACATCAAATACCACAAAGGCTACAACTGCAAGTGGAGTCTTTAATGATTCAGTAACATCTTGACACAACTACCTGAACTGCAATATTGTCAAAATACATAAATCCAGGGGTTCCTCAGCCTTCTCTATACAATCTAGAGGTATCTTCTAATCACTTGATTTGAATGAAGCCTCAATCTGATGACACATTGAACTCATTGAAGCTAAAATGCTTCAATCCATTAAGCTTGCTCTAAAAGGCAAGGCAATTATTAATAATTGTTGCTGTTTTTGTCATATAAAAATTCCTTTCATTTGGCTGGTATGTAATGACAATGCACTATGCCACTTCCATTTTTATTTCTTTAACTTCACTTACATGAATCTGTCAGGATCCATAGAATTCAAAGCAGACTTTTATTTTAACAGGCCTGCTTCTCCCTCACTTGTGCCTGCTATCAATTTCTAACAAAAATAACAACTAAATGAAAAGTTATGACATAAAAAGTATAATTTTAGCTTCCCTTAATGATATTTTTGTACCTCTAATACCAAAACTATTGCAATGTTTAAACATTGATTGCTTTGTCAAAAATTCTTCATGAAGTTCGTATGAAACAAATGATAACAGGGCACCATTTACCTCTAATGACCATTTTCCACACAATTTAAATAATTTATTTTTAGTTCAGTCCATTTGCTTCTGTGCTCAACTATTTAGATTTGATACATAAAAAGAGCTACTTTCAATATAATTATTTTCAAAAACCTGATTTATCATTTTTTTACCTCTAGGGATGTTTTCTTCTTCATTATCTGGCTGGTAACAACTCCAGCACTAGGTTGGAAATTTCTTCCCTTGGAACCTGACAGTATCATGTTTGCTCTACATTTCTTGATTGTAATGGGAATCAGATCATCAGTAATTATGCAATCAAATATATTAGCCAGAAACGTGTCCTTTCATCCAATGTCATCTCAAACATTAAAATTATAGTTTAAATTCCAAAAATTTGCACCATTTCCCCAGAGTGATTGAACTCTCCTGCTCACATTTTCAAACCAATTTTTATGAGTCCTTCAAAGACAGAAGCATACAGAGAAATAGCATCTTAGAAAGCGGATGCAAAGATCCCCTCTGAACAGGAATTTCCAAACCCTGCTCATGGAACCATATCGATCATAGAATCATTGGAAAAGACCTCCAAGATCATCGAGTCCAGGCTTTCTGAAAATTTATTTTAATTGCCAGAGGAATGGCTTGTTGAGCATTTAAGCTCATGAAAAGCTGCAGTGCAGACAGCCATGTGCTGGTGGACTTGCACACTTGCAGAGTATGAACTTCTGTCCCATCTACTCCTGGGGCATTTTCTGGAATTACCTCCTCTCTAGGTTTCCTGAGCCCACCTGGAAGCCTTTTCTTAATTTGGAGCACTTTAAGAGTCTCTGCTTTTTCTGGCCCCCAGATTTCAGGACATCTAGCAAATTATTGATCTTAGAGATTTTTATTCATCTTTCAGATTAGATTTGAAAGAAGATAAGGGGGTTAAAAACTGGATCATTGGCAGCCAGACACAGGCAGTATGGATATATAAACAATCCCACAGAAAACAAAATTAATATCTATGTAATGTGGGTTTATTGATGGTTTCAGTCAGGATTTCTTATTACACATCTATTTGTGCATCTGATATTGCTCATGAAAATTTGGCATCAGTTTCATGCTCGTCTAGCACCATTACCTTCACTGGAAATAGCTGTGGACTATGCTGAGGAAAAAAGAGAACCTATCTGGATCAGAAAAAATAAAGATCTTATATTCTAATCAAGGCTTACTTTAATATATAGCTAAACAACCAATTCTCTTTAAATGGATTTCATTCCATTAAAAATCTATTATCTGGCAAATCTGTTATCTATTTCAGACAAAATCATAAAAGAGAAATGAAAAGGTGAGATGCCATAACCAGAAGTGTCTGGGCTCGGCCCTGAGTATGGAAATACAGAAATCCTGAAAATCAGATAAAGGGAGTCAAGCCAACATGTTTTTATGCCTGTCAGCCAAGCATTTATACATTTTCCACCTAAGGTGATGCATCTATAACCTTGAAGTATAGCACAGTGTAACCATATTGTATTTCCACACAACAAAATCTTTGAACTTAGGCTGAACTCTGCTCAGGAGTTTTCTACTGAGAAAAGAAACTCCATTTGCATCGATCCTCCTAGCAGCTATTCTCTTCAGAGCAATGGGTTGTGCATTCTTGGTAGGCCTAGAGAGACAACTTTTTTCCTCCATGGTGTTTGCATAAACAGAATGAGCTGTAAATTTCCAAGACCACAGATGATTTCTTAATGAACTTGCCTTCACAACATAGTTTTTACAGGTAGCAATGGTTCCAATTATTCCATATCAGGTGTTAATCAGAATATTTTATATTGAAAGATGACAAGCTGAAGTGATTTCCCCTAGATATTGGCTCTAGTATCACACAAAAAATACTGACAATTTTCTTATGTGAAACCAAACTGCCTCCTGACTTACATCTACTGCAATGACTGAAATTGAAGCAACAAAAAAAACCCACTGGTTTTAACTGTAATTATATTAATAGCAAAACATTCAATCTATAGAAATAATTTTATTTTTATCTGCACACTTGAATAACTTTTCCAAAAGAAAAGTCGACTCTTTTTGGGTATAATTTGATCTTTTTCTCTGCTGCATTGAATGTATACATATGTATTTAACTTAGTGTTTTAACATGATGACTTGAATTTTACTTTATTTCTAATGTTTAGCTATATTATCTAAGAAAAGACGTAGGAAAAGAGCTTTTCAAGTTTGGATAAGGATGGAGGTTTTTAAGTTTATATTCAGATAGAAAGTGAAGATTAAGATAAACAAAACAAGCAATTTGAAATTTTATTTGTTAAACAAAATTGTTTTAAATATATCTAGCTCCTTAGAAACGTAAAGTATTAATAAGCTAATTTTCAGTGTAAATGCCATTGAAGTAACATGAGTATTTTTCTGCATTTAGTGATTTAAACATATTACCTAATTCTTCCAGGACTTTAGGATACAGATCGGAAGATGCAGGGGAATAGTTGTTGCTTTTTCTATTCTCCCAACTGGATTTTAATTTCTCAATGAATTAATTATAAACTACCTGAAAAAACCCCAGAACACTAAAATATTCACACCCATGGGGAAGGCAGTGTCTGTAGGCAGTGTCTCTACCAACAGCTGGCTTAATATTTCAACAAAGAAATTCCAGAAAATAACTTTGGCAGAATATCTAGGCTGCTCTTAGTATTTTCAAAGGAAAATTGTTCTAATAGTTCACAGCAAATATAGTCATTATATAGATTACTTTAAATTCTATGTGTATATAACACTATGTTTAAAATACTAAATACATGTTTAGAAAGTCAATTAAGATGAAAACAGATGTCTTTTTATCTTCTCTCAAATGAAAAATATAACGTCTGACTGCTGTACTCTGCTTGTAATCTTGGAGGGAAATCCAAAAGTGGTTACACTATGAACTGTGAGAAACCCATTGGTCAAAAATTAAATCCATGAACTGCAATAATTAATATCTTGTATTTACATAGGTAGTCTTTCATCTCAAAGAATCCTGAAGCACTTTGCACATACATCTGAAATATATCCTCACAAACCTTGAGACTCATGCAAGAGCTTAAAGAAATCCTGTAAAAATTAGCCACTTCTCCAGTATCTCTTTTTCACCACATAACTATCAACTACTTGTTCAACAGTTCTGAAAAGCAAATTCAAAAACTCTCTTCCGCCAGTAGCACAGGAAATTAAAAGCATCTCACAAATTACTCCAGTCCCTGCTACAACTTAGAAGTCTCTCTGGGGCCACCTGACATACCCTTCTTTGATCTCCTCTTCCCCTTGTAAACCACATAGCCCTTAGTCCTCAAATTAAAAACATACAGGTTTTTCATCTTCAGTCTCTGCAATGGTAGCTGCTGCATTGATTCTGTGCCTTATGGCATTGTCAGCTTTATATTTCTCCTATTACAAAATGATTTACAAAATTTTTCAGTGGAAAGACACTTCTCTATCTTTATTTGGGTGTGAAGACTTCACTGCACTTGCAGATTGAAAAGTTCTGGCTGATTGGTGGGGATCCTTCTCATTCATCTGCTTACCCTCTATCTTACTTCAAGAAAGTGAGTCACAGATTCATAGATTTTATAATCCATCAGTGAACAAATGGGTTATAATATATATTATTCTTGCACAGGACTCTATTACACACACACTCTAGTACACACACAGCAGTTGTCAGTCTGCCCTTTCTGTCCATCTCCTGGAAGTTCATCTCCTGCAGTGGCCAAACACCTCATCATACACCAAACATCTCAGATAATTACACAGTAAGCAAAATTTTCTTTCAGACCCCTGCAGCAGCTGAAATCTTCTTAACAGCTGTCTCACTAATTCTACTGACAGTGTAGATTTTGGTCAGCATGGTTTTCAACTTATCACCATCTGAATATAAAATTTAGCACAGTCATGGCTTCACAACCACCTGTAGCCAAGCACCACCCACCATTCACTCACTCCCTCACCAGCAGGATTAGGGAGAGAATAGAAAAGGTAAAAGCTTGTGGGTAGAGATACAAACAGTTTAATGGGGAAAGCAAAAGCTGCACTCACAAGCAAAGCACAACCAGGAATTAATTCTGTTTCCCATGGGCAGGCAAGTGCTCAGCCATGTCCAAAAGGGTAGAGTTCCAGCACATGTAATGGTGACTTGGGAGGACAAACACTGTAACTTCAAACGTTCCCTCCTTCCTCCATCCACTTCATATAGAGAGCATGATGTCACATGGTCTGGAATACCCTTTTGGTCACTTTGTGTCACCTGTCCCAGCTGTGTCCCCTCCAAGCCTCCCATGCATCCCCAGACTCCTCACCAGCGTGGCTGTACCAAAAGCAGAAAGGCCTTGGCTCTGTGCAAGCCCTGTTCAGCAACAACAAAAACATCTCTGTATTATCAACTCTGTGTTCAGCACAAATTGAAAATGCAGCCCCATACCAGCCACTGTGAAGAAAATTAACTCTATCCCAGCCAAAACCAGGACAAGGCTGCACAGTGACTTGCTCTTCCCTTGGAAAGAAATGGGGGAAGAGAAGCAAAACGCTTTTCTGGTATCATCTGCTAAGCAGCAAGCACATTTGCAGTTCTCATGTGCTTCCTAGTGCATGTGATGCTCTGGTCAAGTACTTCTTCTTCCCTACAGTCTGCAAAAAATATGCCTTTGGGAGAAAAAAAAGACAAAATAACTTAAGATTTCTTTAATTTTTATTTTTTTTAATTCCACTGAGATACTTAATAACATTAGGCCCTTGCAAAGTAAAGATTCAAGTTTTTAAAAGAATTTTAGCAGAGCTGTGACAAAGCCAACCAACACAACAACCAATTGTGAGGTTTTCTGTAGTTCTGCCTACTATTTGGCATGATCCCACATTCCCCCAAATCCCTCTGGGCTTAGGACTAATGGAACAGTTGCAAATATTTTTTGAGTCTCGCAGTGATGAACCAAATGTTATTTTGCTTTTTAGTATTTGACTCTCCATCTCAGGTCAGTGCTCTAACATCAGTCAAACTCAAGAGAGTAACTGAAAGTGACATAATTTGTAAAATATACCCTGCAGCACAATGAAAATGATGTAGTTAAATAAAAACAAACAGTCTGCTGGGTAATTGGGATTTGAACTTATTTATTACAAATTGAATGACTCCACAGATCTACTAAAATGCAGCTTCTGAGCATAACTAGCAAATCCAAAGGCATCATTGCTATGTGCAGTGTATTGCTAGGTGCTATGTACTCACTTCTCAGGGTAAGCTGGGATCATCAAAAGACTCACAAAGGATCTCCAAACTTTGTTTCCCTCCTTGACCAACCCATTTGCTGAGAAGACCCCATCAAAAGGGCAGCAGTGTCAGGGCTACTTTTTTCCTGGCCTGAAAGGGCTCTTCCAGTAGCTGAAGCTAGTTCAGGTGTCGGGAAAAATCTGGTCTGCCCCTGCTCTGTGCATGAGAGGGTAGAGAAGTGGTGCTTGGAGGGACTGTTCTGGCATTTAATAACTGGAATATGCTCTTATGCTCAGGACATCTTTTATTGGTCAGTTGAACTGACCACAAGGAAATCATTCCACATGTACAATTCAGTTGCATATTCCAACACGATTATAATTCAGATAGTTTTTATACAACAAACTGTTATTGCCGTTTCCTTATTTTATTACCCTAGCAAAATGGTTTTCATTTTTATCTCTGTTTGGAATGAATTTTCACTTTGAAAACTATAGCCAGTTTCAAACCAGAACAGGCAATTTACAAACACCTACAAACACATAGAGAAAGCTGACAAAGTGTGCTCTGTTTCATAGTGGAACAGTTAAATCTTAATGGAATGAAAAAGTAACAGAAAACAAATCAGAAGGGCTCAAAAATTTGGTAGCATTCTATTGAATACCAGGGCAGAAGTTTTACTGCCAAAGAACTTTTTGTCAAATGATAATAATGGAACAAAAAAGAAGCTACCATTCAAATGAAACTACTGGCAAAAAGTTCTGTGTCATGGAATATTTTAATATAAACACCAAGTTATTTACAAAAAGCTAACGATGAACTAATGATACAACGAAGAAGGAATGTAATGCTGAAATATTAAGCAACCGTTCAAGAACAGGCTCCTGTATCATGCCAAAGTTTTAATTTACAAAGGTTATTTTTCCTCCGAGTAGTCTGACCTGTCTCTCAACGATGTCTCCTTCTCCCCTGCTATGTTGCTGCTTTCTAATGACTTCTGTTCTGACCACAGCATGTTTTTGCATACTTCTTGAATATTTTACCAGTAGTGCTGCCATCCTCAGCATTCCATTCACTTGTAACAAAGACATCCCAAAATATCTAGTCTTGGATCTTTCTAAAAATAATTGCAATAGTTGGCTTTGGATGAGAACATTTTTCTTGTCTGTTAAGAGAAATCAGAGAGTTCTCCATGTGAGGCTGTATTTGTATTGGCTGCATTTAAATATAGGTCCTATTTACACCTCCTTATTTCAGCCAAGTAAATTTCATACAGCTTTATGCAGGTGTTTAAGGCACCTGCTATTTTTCAGACAAATGATACAGAAGTAAAAACATGGGTAGGTAGGCAGAATCCCTAACCAAAACTCAGATTTATGTTTTTCTCAACATGAGTGCACATGGTAGCTCTGATATTTAAGCCTGAAGTTAGTATACTGATTTAGTAGTTAGTAGTAGTAGTTAGTTGTTCTGATTTAATATGCAAATGACATTGAGATCTGGCCTGAAACCAGCAATATTCTAGTCCTGTTCATAGTGCATAGCCAGGGAAAAGAATCTGTCATAAAGGAATGAGAAAGAGTGCTGGATTAGGGTACAAAAAGAATGCTGTGCTTCAGTTGTTAAATGGTTTTTAACAGAAATCTGCTATGGTAATTTAATTATAACAGTTCAAGGGATTTTCTCTAAATTTTTTTTCTTGCTACTCCATTAACTATGAAGAAAATTAAGAGCTGAATCTTACTGTGAATAGGCTACAATGCAAACTATTGCATGTTACCTTTCTTTTAAATTTTCTAACATTAAAAAAGGCAAATTTATCATCCATCCTTTAATGTTTTTTGATCAAATTCAGACATGGTGTATACAGGTTGAACTATATCTTTTGAGAAAAAGTTAGTTTCATTTCCTACTGGTACTGGGTTTAGAAAGATACCAGCTTGAATTGTTGCACTCAGAATAAATCTCCACATTCAGCAGAAGATGAGGGAGAGAAAATAGAATAGGCACCAGCTGAAATCCAGTGACAGGTATAAACTAGAAGGACTAAACCTTTTGATCAGTAGTTTTGTTTGCTGGGAAAAAAAAAAAAAAGTGTGAGAACCTCTCCAAATCTTTTTAACTGCTTTCCAATGTTTCTTAGTTAAGTGATTCATCTCAGCAAAGGCCTGCTTTAGAGAATGACAACATTTACAGCTAGATAAAAGGTGGCAAGACCATAGAAGCACAATCATGTGAGTCAGAAAATTATTTTGGATTCACTGTTTACTTGCTCTGAATATATTTATCTCTGTATGAACAATATCTGATTTCAATGATGACAAAGGACATCCATTTGAGGTTCACACTAGTATTCATTCCATGAGGAACTATTCTTGGTTTTGCTGCCAGCAGCTGCCTACTTCAAGAAACTTTAAAAACTTACGTAATCCTGTCATATTTCTTCTTTTCAAAGGGAAAAATCACCCAACATATTCATAAGTTCACCACACTGTGTCAAAAGCATAATAAATCGATCTTATTCTCCCCCCTCTTTGTTAGCCACACTTAACCAGTCATAGCACAAAAATATTGCCATGGCAACATATAGTGATAGCAACAACAAATGGCAAAGATGTGAAGAGAACATCATTTATGTACAGTCCAGAAGCTTTTACTCACTTGAAACACTGCTGAGAGATTCTAAATAACAAATTAAAATTAGCAAATTTGCAATAGTAGAAGAGAGAAGAACTCAGGGATCTTTTCAAAGAATATTCTTAGACTCTTTCCATCTTTATGCACTTGTAACCCCATTTCTCTCATTCTCCCCTGCTGTGGAATGCAGAAACTTTCTGTATCTGCCACCTGGTATGTAAATCAAGAGTGTTCAGGATGTTGTATACTTTCCAAAAAACTGGAAATGCATTTACTTGTGAAACTATAACATCCAAGTGAGAAAATCATGCCTGCAGAAAGCAACATAGTAACTGATATTTTTATGTAGAAACCAGATCTGCCCAAGAGTTGATATGCTAGAGGGCAGGGCAAATTCTAGTGAGATTTATGCATTTTATAACCCAAATGTAACTCAGATTACCAATTTCTGACAAGCCATGATGGCAGCTTGGAAGATTGCTTTCACTTTTGCTATTTAAGGACAGAAAACCAGATGTTTGATCTTAATGAAGATCTTCTGAAATCAGACAGGTCTTAATGGATATAAAAATAGCAGCAGAGCAAAAAATAGGGAGAAAAAATTCAAAGATTGCTTCATAGCTTTATCAGGAGCTATCTCCAGTCATGGTGCAGATGTACAGAAGTGACACAGACATTGGCAGCATCAGGTTAGCACAAGATAACAAACCGGGACATTGGGATGTCTGGGTACAGAATTCAGGAGAGCAGAGCACTGTTTGTGTCAGGAATGTAAAACCCTGCACACACTTGGTATCTCTCAGCACAGATTGCTGAATGACTGCAGGGCCTGCAAGGGTCAATTTGGCACAGAGGCCTTTATAGGAATATTAATTGCTATGGTGGTTTCTATGTAAGTCAACAAGCTCAGTGCTGTCACTGAATAAAAATAAAGTAATGCCCAAAGTATTCCCATAAGTAACAGACTAAAACCGAGTTCTGTTGCCATTCCCATTATTTTTACAACACTAACACTTTCAGGATATAAACTACTCTGTTTTAACCAAGGAAGATCACACTAAAATTCTTCTTATTAGTCTTGGATCTGAACATCAATACAGAAGAAACACCTGACACCAAAGCCATGTGTACTACCTTAGGGATATTCAGAAGTCATGCAGTTCCCAAAATCAACAGAAATCTTTCTCCCTCTCTCACTTATTTGCTTGCTATGGGGAATAATGATTTCTCAGTGGGTGGAATTATGATGTTTGACTTGGCAATGCAGTGGAAGCATCACACTACTTATAATGAAGGCCCAAAGTGCTGTTTCTATTATTGGTAGCTGGTTATGTCATCAGAATGTTCTCACATGTCAAGAGCAGGTGTCCCCACTGTTGATTATAAATAAAATCATTAGTAGTCAGAATTTGGATTTTAAATTAAAGAAGCAGCAAGTGACTAACTCTTGCACCTCCAAATAACAGAATGTATCTGAGATCACTTATCTGTGAAAAGTAAGTGAAAGTTCTATCAGAACTAGAGGGAGAAACCAAACTTGCATACAAAAATACTAGTTGTGGGAATGAGAAAGAAAGGCAGGGATGAGGAAACTGAGAGGGGAGCTTGAATGGAGAACAAAGGATTACTTAAATTCCTTCAGTATAAAGTTAAAAGTAATAGAGAGACTGAGTGAATTCCAGATCCTTGAAAATCAAATTCAGTTCCTAAAATACAAGCCCAGATGGTTGACTGGTGTAAATAAATGCAACTTCATTGGTCCAGAGGGAACAGTATCAATGTATACCAGCTGAGGTTTTGGCAAATCCACCTTCTGAGGTTCAATCAACACTAGCAGGTTCTCAGGTCAGTGGACAGAGATTTGTAAGATTCATTCCCAACCTACTGTGATGACAAATAGATAGAATTACCATTTGTGAGCTAATGAGCTCACCACAATCATTCTTCACTTCATTTTTCACACTAGAAAATTCTACATATTAACATCACCAAACCCATATTCTGGCAGACTCTGAGGATTTCCACTGAATCTTGCATGCCATTTTCTTTCTATGACTTACCAAATAAGTTATGTACATGGTACTGCAGAATGAATTTCAGATAATTATTGGCCTCAAAGAAGTACGGTTGATTTGAATTATTTGAAGAAAGAAAATATGATCTGCATCAACAGGCTTATAACAAGACATCTTCTCAATGCATTAGTACCAGAGATCTGACTTTTGTCTCATCTGTAGGTCTAATGTTGGCTTGGAGTAACAATTATGAGCAGGAAGGGAATATTTCAGTCTCACACGTTGATTTAGCTCTTGGACTGTGCCCTGAGAATACAAATTAGGTTACTGTTTGAGTGAATGACATCTGTGCAACTGGTAAAAATGCACATGTAACTGAAAAATACCATTGACTTCTGTCAAGTCAGCAAGAATTCATTAGGAACTGCAAGTAGCAATGAATTCTGAACTAAGACACTGAAAGCATCAAGTCCTGTGGCAGTGTTACCCAGGCCTTATGTGCTCAGAGAAGCCCAACAACTTGCTCAAGGATGTGATGGATGACAAAGTGCTACCAGGGTCAACTCTCTGCTACCTCCCACCAGCACATCTGATTATTCCCCAGAAGGGAAATCTGTGTAACGTATTTCTCTGTATATCATGGTGTTTATTTCTCTAACTTTAGATTTGTAGACAGTGAACACAGGGAGTGGAAAATGGGCAAAATAAACACTATTATGCATAACAGATGAAGGGAGATGAGAAAGGCACTTTTTGCTCCTAAAGGTAATTATTGTTTATTGGGTTTTTTCCATTTTCTTGTCTCCATCATCACCAATAAAAATGTATTTCCTGGAGAGAAGTGAGGAAGATGTAGGGAACATAGTAAACCAGTGCAAGCTTCCAGGTAATGAAATATGACACTAATTTTAATTCAAGGCATAAGTCACAATAGCCAGAACACATACTTGACATCTGAAAAAAATCCAATACTGAGCAAATACTTGCTTTGATATTTATAGCAGGAAGTAGAAACATTTGGTTAAGTAAAAGTTTTGCAGCAGACAGTTGCATATGAATTATTCTGGAACCAAACTATTTTTTTAAGAAAGCACTGCAGCTGTAGTACTTTACCATAAGCAAACCACAGTAATTTAAAACGTCTAGTACAGACAGCAATGTGAATTGAATACTAGCAACATCTGGTTGGAGATGTTTTGTTTCCATAGTTATTCCTAGTTAGTTTATTTTTAGCACCTTGAGCAGGTGCTAGCCATCCCATTTGAAAATCTATGTCTCTTATGTAAGAGGCACAACCTAAAATTCCACTGGAAAACTAAGTTATGCACAACTATTTGTGCTTTTTCTCCTTGCACAGCCTCAGGAAGTACATGTTGCATCACTAGGTAATGCTAAATTTGGCATATCATTAAGTAACCTGTGTCTTTGAAACCCTATTTTAAAGCACAATCACCACACAGATAACCTAATAACCTAAATAAATGCATGTAACTATCAAAACAACACAGCAAACTTGCTGAGTCCTCTGTTCTGGCTGCTTGAGGGACACTTCAAGTCCTTAATGCCAAAAGCACAGTTTTATTTCTCCAAGCCTCGAAAGACACCAAGAAGTGAAATACTTCTGGAGACTGAGAAGGGGGGAATACCACCACCCTAAACCTACAATATTTTAATTACTGAAAGCTTTGGAATGAAGGGATACAAGACACCAAGGGCAATACCATCATTAATGAGTCCAGAACTGTTTCATGCACAGCCACATGGAAAGCCTGCAGGGAATGTGGTGCAGCCTCAGGGAGAGCCCCAGGTGTCTTCCGACTTGGAGGAAAATCTCTATTTTTTATTTGGCTGTACTTAGGTTTTGGGCAGAGTTTGCCTAGGAACATCCATGTATCTGAGTCGTGTGTAGGCCTAAATTCTGGCCTGGGCCACTTTTCTTGCTACAAAATAATGAAAAGAAACAAAGACATGTAATGGGTTTAATCCATAATAATGTAGTTGCTTCGGAAGCACATGCTTTAGTTAACCAGCATAAGCAGGTCAAGATATAAATATGTCACTGATTTTCAGCTAGGAATGTGTAACCTATGGTGCTATATTTTTGATAACGAAAACATATTAAAATATATTCAAGAATAAGTCAAATGGGATCTCTCTAATTTCCTTAACAAACCTTACTGATGACTTACAGGAGAATCTGCAAGCAGACATTCAAACATATCATCAGTCTCCATGCTTTGCTGCACACTCAGGCTTCTTACTGCTTTAATTGAAGCGCTGAGTCAGAAGGTTGGGGTTTTTTTCTTAGATACATTAAGTAGTTTTCTTCACTTTCTCAGGGTCTAAGTATATTCTACGTAGCAAAAAATATGCTAAATTTTGTTTGCAGGCTGACAAAATTCACATTCTCATTGTCTTTCTGGCAATAACAATTGTTCTGTCAAAGCTTCTGAAGTTAATTCTGGGTTTGCTCCTTTATGTTATTTTATTTGTGCATGACATGCTACTGCCCATCATTATCAGGCATATTAATAAACACACAAGTGTACACATGCATGCATTTGTTAAAGAACTTCATATTAGCATTAGGGATATTCCTCTTGTGGACAGACAAGAAATGATACTCATAGACCACATTTGAAGATATTTTAAAACTCACATTTGAGTTGCAACACTATTCTTCCAAAGGCAACATTAGCACTGAATTGCAGAAACATGACTTCCAAATGACCTCAAACCTCTAAGATGATCCACTAACATGAAGTTCAGTACAGGAAGAAAGACAATCCTAGGGATAGCATGAAAAAACCCAAATGTAGGGTGTCCTAACTGTGTCCTGGGAGTATTGGAACTCTGTAGGGTCTCCAGACCTCCAAGGGTTTGGGCACATACAAACTACAATAGGCTTTGCAGTAACACTCTCTGGTCAGTTCTTGTTCACCTGTTGAACTAATCTGCAATTCCTGGAGGCCTACCTGGCCTCCAAAGCAAAACAATTCTTTAGAACTAAGATTAGGACCCTCAGAGGTGGCCCCTTTCAGCCAATGAAAAAAATTGCAGCTGCAAGTTTGGTTTAGTTATGGTGACTGGAATGCAGAGCTATTGCCCCAAGCACTTGAGGAGAAATGGGCAGGCTGACACTTCTCTGTTGCTTCTTACAGCATTCTCTTCTCTGTGGGCTAGTGCCTACCTCAGCAAAAGCAACCATTCATGCCTATCTGCAAAGAGGAATGAGTTAAGGGGTATCAGCTGACAGCAATTCCTGGAACTATAGACCAAAGTGGTTTATTAAAGAGTATTCACTTTTCTGCTGCTAACGTTGCAAAGAAGAAAAAATGAAGTATTAAAATTGCATATGGCATCTGATATGTGAAAAGAAGTGCTCTTCCTATTTCTTCCATGTGGTCTAGACCTCTTATCCTAAAGACTTTAGGACTGCTCAGCAGTATTTCTGACTCATTCCTGAGCTCCTGGAGGCAGCCTGCAGCCCAGTGAAGCTGGAATAAATATGTTCTAAGGCAATATCATCAAACTTTTAAAGTGAGCTCTTTAAACTCAAGAGTCTAAAAAAAAATTAGCTTATGTGGTGTTTGACACCAAGATTTCAACGTTTTAGTGCATGACAATATTTTCTCACTATTTAAAAAATGCTTTATAGTGAAAAAAATGAATCCCATACACCTTTTTTATATTTTCATATGAGATTTGCTCATTATTGGTGTTAGCAAATGAGCAAAGGAAAAACGTCTTTGCTGCAGATCCTATATTCTCACCAAAACAATGCAAGTAAAACTTAACCTTTTTGACTGAATCACAGTAAATATCACAAGAAATTCACTTGCTCTCTTCTTGTATCCTCCTCCAGAATAAGCTTTTTGAGTTTGCTATTTTGTACAGAAACACAAAAAAAAATAATATCTTATATAGCCAGGAAAGTATTCCTAACTCATAAATATAACTTTTGGACAAACTGAAATTGTTCTCAGAAGCACATCTCTCAACAGTTGTTAGGTTGGTTTTTCTTTTTCAAATGCTTCTTCTATTTCTCTTTCTTTAATACATCAAAATAAAAGGAACAGATGTTAACATACTCCAGCCAAAATTTAAGTAAGCCCTTATGGTCAGGTCTAGCAAGCCAGGAAAGATATCACTACAGTGGAAATAATTCCAAAATGGATAAATGAACACAGGAACATATAACACTACACAAAGTCTGCAGGACAATCCTCTTAGTAGTGGACATATCTGACTCTTGTATACTTTTGTAAAGCATGTCAAAGTAATTTTCATTTCCATGTTAAGGATGGACACAGCAACAGTGTCCTCTCTCCAGGCAGTCTACAGGCCAAGTGCCACCTTGATTTACAACAATCCAAATCTATAGGATAGCCAGAAATTGTTGCCCCAGGATTTCCTTGCCTTCTAATGTTCTGATGTTTACACATTTCTTCAACAGTTCTCCCACTCTCTTCTGATAAACAGAAGATTGTTTACATTCCTCTTGGAGGAAGAAAGGATGGATGGACACTGGAACAAACCAATTGTAGTCAGAGATTATTCTAGCTTTGTCCAATCCATGATCATTGTTAGATATCTATAAATAAGCATGTCATGCAAATAAAGTTCTCTTTTCCTGTTCATCGAACCTGGTGTGAAGTGTGTGTCTGTCTCCTTCTTTTGTGGGTGCATCACAAAGCCCACAAGAAATACTGGCATAAAAACTTCCATCAGTATTTGGCATCTCATGGTAAAATAATGGCAGATCTATAAAGGATGAGGTTTACTCCATTACACCTAATTTTTAATTTGTATTCACACCCCAGTTCTGCTTCTTTGAAAATGACTTTGTAAGACTAACTTGATCTACTCTAGACCAATATGCCCAGTGTGCAAACTCTTCCATGACCTACAAACTGCTACCAACATGAGCAGGAATCTGCAAGTTAAGCAGGTACTTAATTTCATATATGTGCTGCTCACATCACAGCTGGCAATAAAAGGTTTTGCAATATCAAATCAGGGCCTCAAAACACAGCTATTTCAGCAGCTGTTGTTTATAACAACCCTGGTTTTTGTTGGCTAATGAGAATGCCAGGAAATTTCTGTCTTATTGTAGATGGGGTAAAGTAATCCTCAACATCTTTAAATAATGGTGTCATATACATAATGCCCCTCATTTGCAAAGATTGATCATGCCTAGCAGTTATTCACTGGAATTTAGTTAGATACCAAGTTCTTTGTATATAACAGTAATACATAGACTCCCATGTCTTAAAGCCATAATTTTGTTACTTAACACAGCAGAACTGAACACATTCAATACGTGGAACAACCTAAATCCATAGGAAAATGCTCTGGAATGACTTTGCTTAAACAGGGAGGTTGACCAAACAATCTACTGAGGTCCCTTCCAATCTGAGCCATTCTGTGATTTTCATATTAATAAAAGATGCAGAGAGAAAAGCAGCATCAATATGCAGATTAAAAGGAGGCAAAGGAAAAACCTTGGGTTTTTTTAGGCTAAACCTGACTGATTCTATATGAGAAGAATCATTAGGTTGTCTTCATCTGGTTGTTTATGCCATGCTATTTCAACAATATGTAGCTGAATGGAGAAAAAAAAAAAGGAAATATTGGAAATATTTTAGCAGGAAAGCTCAAAGCTGTGTCTAAAAAGACAAAAATGTCTCTTTTCTTTTTCTAAATGATAGCATTTAAAGATCTACAGAATATTAATTTCTGGCTGTCTTCTACAAGCTGCTTCTCAGCACTGCAATCATGGAAATAGCTTTCCTTTACTAACCCTACAGTGAAAGGCTGAAAACAACTTTTATTAGAAGTGGTTCAAGCCTCTAAACATTCTTTATGTACAGGATAATTAGAGGTCATTAGTTACTGGTGTCTTCCTGCTTTATTTAACCTGCTTTATGCAGAAAGAACTCTTAGATCAGCAGTAGTCTAAACTGTACAAAGATGCACACAACTTACATCTTTTACCCAGCCCTGCCCAGCTGTGCAGGGTGAGTGCTGAGGTACTGCTATATTGTTTAGACAAAACAGTTGGGAAGTCAAGAAAGAGGCCACTGCCATAGGGCATTTTCTCAACCTGGATCAATAAATCAAAAATTACATTAGCAAAGTGATGCATGATCCAGACATAGATACGTAGTCATAAACCCTTTCATCCTAAAGTCATCAGATCTTTCTTTTGAACTGTGCAAAAACTGGTGCTGTTTTCTTTTTGGTGGCCCACAGGAAGGAAGTTCATAGTCTCAGCCAGGAGAATGTTGCCCCTGTCACTATAATGTCAAAAATCCAACTACTGGATAAAAATACAGGCTGGACATTCAACAGGATGGCCATATAAAGATAGCTACTACATGGCAAAAAAATCAGAGGCACAGAAAATTGGGAACCGCTCTTTTTCTCTGTTACCACATTTTTAATAGACAGACACCAAAGAAATTAGGGCAGAAGCTGTAATTCCAGAAATGACAGCAGGGCCAAGAGCCTCTGTTAAAGATTTTAACAACAGTTCATAGCTTCACACTGATTTTTACCTTTTATTGGTACCAAGAGAATTACCTTGAATTTACATTGTCTCTGTATTTATCACCTTTCTTTCCCATTCTTTATTTCAGACTACTCATCTGCCAATATGTGTTTGTAGATGATATTTTTATTGCAGTGGATGTGGTTTTGTCTGTTTGAATTGTCTGGCAAAATTCAAAGAGGCTTATGGCACAAAATGAATAGAGTTAATTAACTATTATCTATAACCCTTCTGCGTGGAAAGGTCTTACTTCAGCAGTCCATCAGTATGATTGCCTGTATATTGTAGCTTTAGTAGAAAACTCCAGAAAGGACTACTAATTAAAGCCAATTTTGTAAAGTAGACTTAAGTGTTGATCCAACACATGAATTAATCACTTCTACAAACTTGTTCTGCTTGTTTAACATGTTTTCAAGGTTTTCAAGCTTTGTATTGTCATCTCATCCCTTAAGCTAGACAGCATCTAGCCAGCATTTTGGTTAATTCAAAAGAAATTCAATCCCTCTGACTTGCCAGGCTGAACTCAAATTTTTGTGACAAATTCAGCAGGTTGTAGGTCTAGCATCAAAGAACATGGGAACTATAGTTTCAAGCTCTAAATGGAAAGGTAAGGGGTTAGAGATAGTCTTAAAACCCTGGGTTGGCTCTCTGAATTAGAGATCCATGAAGGAAAGCCAGAATTTCAAGGAAGTTCACTGAGTAAAATGTGTGTCACTGTCAAACAGGGTGTTGTATGAGACAATTTGCATCATGTTTTAAAAATAGTAATTATAAGAAAAATACTTTACCAGAATTGCCTTTCATCTGTACATAGACAGTTCTGCTCTCCTGATAGTGCAGAAATTGCATTCCATAGTCTGGGCTGGCAGAGGTGCAGAATGTCCTTCACTCTGGCACATATGTGCTCAGATTCTAACTTCCATAAAACTCCAGCTCAGTGCCCTGCATTTTCCAAATTACTAATAGAGAAAACATTTTAAAAACAAAAAGCAGACCCATCAATAAAATAGCTACACACACTGCAGGTATGCAGGCCTTCTTAGAGCCCCTCTTCTAATCCAGACCTCCCTCCACAGTTCCAGACCTATCTGATTTATCTCTTTCAGCATCCTGTTGCACTCTATGCCATGTGTATGTATAGAACACACAGATATATAAGAACACATATAAATCTTTTTTATAGAGAGAAATCTCCCCAAAGGCAGCATCCTGTAGACTCTAAATCAATTTATTTTAATCTAATCTTCATCTGTAATGGTTTTCTTGGCTGCAGCCATCAAGGAAACATCCTGGCAGGTGGGAAAGAATGAAAACATATAACATTTGTTTCTAATGGTTCCTTTGCATCATTCAGTTTTGACTTTCCAGTACAGAAATGCCTGCAAACTCCATGAAATATGACTGGGCTTGGAACTGACCTCCAATGCAAACTTATATCTGCACAGCTGAGAACTCCCTAAAATATGAACATAAAGATGTCAGAAACTTCTTAAAATATCTTTAAAAACCATTGAAGCAAAGTTGAAAATTGAACTTTTCTACCTAAAAACAAAGCTGAAGTGGATTTTTTCCATATAACCATTTCATCAGATGGAAAGCCTTTTCTATTTCTAAGACTTTTCCTTTTCTTCCTCAGTACACAAGTTTCAAGTCACCCAAATTGGTTTTCTATTAGGAACTAAGACCACAAGCCCCTAGGAATCTCCATGTACTGTCAGATCTTCGCTCCCTGTTGCCAAACTTAGTGCTTTACTAATTGCCTGGGGCTACAGTGCTTTGCTTATAGAAACAAATTATTTTCTTGATGGAACAGCAGGATTTGCACCTGCAGAGACTCGGCTTAGGAAGCCTGGCAAGCAATCAAGTGGGCAGCTGGGGAGCCTCTGTGCCCAGCAGTGTGCAGGACAGGCCTCTGGAAAGCCAGGATGCCTGTCAGGTCGCCTGGCAGCTGGCAGACAGCTCGCTGGCTAGGGGGCTGGCAAAAAAAAATACAGCTCTGCAGGACAGCTTAGCTTAGCTTAGCCTATGCATCTCCTAACCTGGCTTCTGCCAGTGACCCTGATGAATCAACACATCGATGAAATAATAAAAAAAATCTGTTCTGTGAGATCAACTTGAAACAACAAATGAAATATATCAGAAAAATACTTTCTAACAATTTTCCTAGATCCCTGAGCCCTCAGAAAGAAAATCAGCTCGAGGTTAAGTCAACATTTCTTGCACATGTTGCACTGTGGAAAATAACGAGAGCAGAGCAAGAAGAAATCGCCGGCAGTACCCTGGTCATGTGTAACAGAATGTCTGCACCACATTGGTCAAGGTTGCTCTGGGGCTTGTTCTTCAAAAGGCCACGACTGTAATTCACATTCATTCACACACCTCATAAAACTGCAGAGCTGAGTTACTAACAGTGGTAACCACTTATTCTTTTGACCACTAAAACAATAAAAAGTCAGTTTGGTTTTAATTTATTAACTGAAAGGAGGTTGGTGGTCACAGATTAGTCCTTTCTGGGAGTCACCAAGCAACCCAAGCAACACTTGGTCTGGCACACAATAGCTGTGCTACAAAACCCTGCCCATGGACAGATAAAGTAGAATAGACACCAAAATCTGCTTGTTGCTTTAAGTCACACTCTTCAGAGCCACAGTCAGCTTTCTATCAGAGGCTCAGATCATGCCAAACAGGAATGCACGTATCATACAAGGAAAAGGTTTCATCTCATCTATTACTTCAATAGGCTTGCACCTGGCCCAATTGTTTGGTTTTTTTTCCCAAATTGATCTGACTGCTGTCACTGTCAGGAGAAGAGAAACTACTCATGTTTTCACAGAGCTTTCTGGTTGGCTTCTTCTCCCACACCAGACCAGTGCAACATATTCTGACTTGAAGAAGCAGCTACAGAACATGGAATTTTCTATCACATTTCTTATAGAATCATTGTTAGGTCAAATCTCACACAAAATTAAATGCTGAACAAACAAAAAAGTGCATGGGAAGAATATACAAGATAAAGATTAAATATCTATATTAGTTCAGTTTTAATTCCTGAAAGTGCTCTTAATAAATATAGGAGCAAGACTACTCAAGTAGTGTCCCTAAAACCACACTCACTCTCTCTCAAAAAAGCAGCAATCTCAAACTCAGCTCTAAATGTTTCACTCAGTTGCTGCAAACACATTTGAATTTAGCCTGTAAAAAAACAGGGATTGCTTAATTATCAAAACAAAAAAACAAATTAAGAAACAATATCAATAGATAGAATGAAAAATAATAGAGCAGGTTTCCCAGTCCCCCTCCCATCCCTCCCTCCAAATTGGGTCAACAAGGAATACATGCCAAGAGAATGTGCTTTATTCACATCAAAAAATCAAATTAGCATCAATCATTTTGATCACAAAGTATCGGTCCAGCTACTCCTCAACCCTCCCTCTCATGTCTCCTGAAATAAAATGCCTTTTCTCCTAGTACAATAAATAAGAAAACTGTGTGGGAAAGAACTGACCTCCACATTGTAAGAATTAAAAATTAATTCCAAGACAAGTGACTTTGGGTTGCATTGATTGGTTATATTCACTGCAACACAAGGCAATGTAACCAACTCACAACACAAAGTGTTTTCTTCCACAGGTTGCACCTGAGCAATGCTGTTACAAGAATCCAAAGGCATTAATATAATGGAAAATAATCATTACTATTCAGCAGCTAATGGTATAAATCAGAGTTCTGGATGAAGAAACTTTAAAGAAAGCTTTTTAAAAGTAAACAAAAATACATGGAACAAGAATGAAAAGCATCTGAGAGCATTCTAGGATTTAGAATCCTTCCAGAACACTGACATTTTCATCTTTGCCATCTCTGTCAAGTACCTTGCTGTAGTATAGCTTCTGATTAGAAAGCCAGAATGGGACATTTCCAGATATTTCCTCTTGCCAGTCCTACCAGATAGGATGACTGCTCCACACAGAACTTTCCTGGTTCATGTGATGTTCTATGAAATATAGAAGCTCTTTCAAATAATCACACATACACACACTATAAACTTCTTCCTCCAGAAAATGTAATCACATATTATCACTGTAGGCAAGACATCTTTCATGAAAGCCAGTTCCTTTTTTGGACCCTGACAGAGCTCTCTAGAGAACTTGTGAGCAAGGAATGTCTCCTTTTCATACCTCAATCTACTTAGAACAGGAAAATAATTGTAAGCCACTTCTTTAGTCACACCTTTTCAGTATTATTTAAAAACTCAACCTACCAAGAAACCAGTTCCTCATCCTCTCTGGACTTTTCTCCCTTTCTAACTACCTCAGGCAATGGACATTATTCTGTTTAGTTTTCCATGTGAAATATATATATATATATGTATATAAAGCCATTAATCTTTATTGGCATAATATTTGTCTTGAATGCCTTTACCTATTCTTTTCTTTCTCTTTCACCTCCCCTAATTATCTGCTTATTTGAATTTATAGTGGGCAAACCGATCTAAATTTCAATAAAGGAACCACAACAATCCCAAATTTACTACTGCTACCTAACTGCTATCTAGTTTTTGAATATGTTTCCCATTGTGCCTTGAAGCTGAAGAACATATAAAGTATTGAAAAAGCTGTAGTTGTAGACATACTACTGGCTTGACCTCAGCAGTTTAATTTTAAAGCCATTGCTTTTAAATTTTTCATGCTTAACTATCTTCATTCTTAGGCAATATCATTATAAATTGGAAAGAGTAAGAACTACCATAACTCCATAACAGTAAGAGGTTTTGAAAGACTATGAATTGACAAGGCAACTTTTTTGCCCCTGTAAGATGACTATTAGCTCTTAGATAATGCAAAGAACTTAAAAGAATCTGCAGGATCTTCTTATTTCTCACTGTTTCTTATACCTAGGGAGATTCTAAGAATTATTAAAAATTTTAGTCCCCCACTAACCTCCAAATTGCCTGTAGCACACTCATTTCAGACCATAAGCCAGGTGAAAAACAAGATCACTTTTAACTGCATTGCCAAGTCTTTTACTGTAAAGCATCAAATGCAGTCTTTGTATAGAAAAGTGCTCTCCTGAAGTGGCCTAGATATTGGAAAATAGTAGGTACCCAGCATTTCAGTTTCCTTTGAAAGTCTCTTATATTTTTCAAGTAACATGAAGTTAAAAAATGCCTTTTTTCCTTACAAATATTTAGTGCAATGTAAAAGGCTGTTTGTCTGCATTCTCACTGAAGGCTGGAACAGAGTCATTAAGTCTCCCTGGCTATTAAATACAAAGACTGGATAATTTCAAACATATCCATATTAAACAAAGAGCTCCTGAATTTTAACTGAGTTCTTAGCATTGTGACAATGAAGCAATAATACTTTCTATTCTTTTCATTCCTCCAAGCTACTTTCTCTCTTCTTATATACCCATAATAGAAATGAGAACAAGTTTTCAGCATTTAAACTTCTCCAGATATGTCAGTGTCACAAAGAATGTGTCAGAATCAACATTCATTTGGACCTGAGCTATCATCCTCAACTAAGGAAAGCAGTAGATGGGGTTAGAGGTAGCCCGTTTATTTTGCTGGCAATTCATTCCATAGTAAACCAGCTCTATTCACTAGCCCATGAACATCACATACATTTACACTCCCATTTCACACTGCAGTACATCAATCTAACACCATCTCTCAAGGGGGACTGTCTATATGCAGTCCAAATGGCTTTTCAGATGAAATATAAGGGCAACAGCCTTTTATCTCAGGAGACTTGGGTTCAGACCCTTGTTTAGGTCACAAGTTAAAATTAGTTTGGTGCTCTCGTCCTTCCTCACATTTGTGCTTGTGACAGAAGTGCTGCTCATTCAGGCACCATCGGGTGTGACTGGCAGTCCTGGCTCCAAGGCAGACTGTCCATGGCTACAAAGGAAGAGCATACTGTCTGTGATGTGTGTTGACATGGAGGAAAAAAGGGAACCTGAAAGGGGAGGAGAAAAAAGAGGGACGAACTCAGAGTTCTCACTGGCTTTGGCAATATGAAAAGCCAGTCTCTTTCTACTACCCCGGTCTTTTCTTTTTAAATGGGCAACAAGCGCATTGAGGCAGAGCTGTATTTCTGATTTTGACAGTGAAAGGCCTTCTTATGTGCCTTGGTTACCTCCAGAACATGCATCACATCTGCAGTTTCTCATTGCCTGCTCACATAACAAAGTGAATGGGTAAAATCATACTTGAAACATTCTTGTGACCATGATTAAAGAATCATTGTTTTTCAGACCTAAATACTGAATACTTGACATTCAGAAGTACCTGACAAAGAATCACCACCTGTCAGGAATTGTGCAACAGAACCACGGTCTTGGGCTATTTACCTCAGGCTCTCCCTGGTTTCCAGCTTTGAAGATATTCAGTCAGCTAGAAGGAAAGACAGTCTAGAATCTTGTTATTCCTGCCCAGAGCTGTCAATCCACACTAACAATGAAAGACTTCCTGTACTTTGTTGAACATAGCAGTAAATCAGTGCCATCTGCACAGAACACAGCAGCACCATCTGCATTATAAATGTCTCACTGAAGTTCATTATTGCATTATGCCAATTCAATAGCAAGAAATTGCCAGAAACTCGGTTGTACACCCAAGTGCATGTTAATTTTTAGCTTCTCCTACTTTTCACTATACCAGTTTTCCTAGACATATGGGTATATAAAACACTGACATGCAATTATAAGCAAAGTGTGGTTTACACCTAAATCCACGTAACAGACTTAACAGTATCTCCAAAGTGAAGCATTTAACCACAACATAAACCCTAATGTGTTTATTCACAACTATATTGCTGTGAGATAAAGCAAGGTTATCCCCA
This sequence comes from Sturnus vulgaris, assembly GCF_052056855.1. Lineage (NCBI taxonomy): Eukaryota > Metazoa > Chordata > Aves > Passeriformes > Sturnidae > Sturnus > Sturnus vulgaris. The sequence continues at coordinate 14,941,207 of NC_142250.1, forward strand.
CATTATAGATGAAAATTGAAGTGCAAGACAGAATAATTTGCCCAATCCTGAACCAAAGTTCTGAGACAAGGCACAAATTTGACCAAGTCAAATTGTAGGCTAGCTTATTTTCCACATTTCTGAGATAAGCTCCAACTAAAAAATACTAAATACCATTTTCTCAAATATGATATGATGAACAAAAAAGAAAACATGAATGACTAAATTATTTTAAATGGAAATTTGAAAGCATTCAAAATAAAAAAAATAATCTGATAGCTACCGTGAAGGAAAAGACAATTTCCAAAGAAATAATTTTTACAAATATTTATGCTCTTCTCTATGATGGACATGAGTTTTGGGGAGCAAGGTATGACAGAAATATGGCATAGATATCATTTTTCCTAAAAAAATACATTTCCTTCAACAACTGGATTTTATTTCACTTATATTCCCACTTCACCTGTATGTGTTTGTATACAGTTTCCTGAACAGAACTTAGAAAAATAATAGATGCTTGTCATGTTGGCTGACACTTAACTTTGGTAATGCTCCTATATCTAGCCAGCTGATGACTGAACGCTTAACTATTCACCGCAGGTTTGTGCATACCACTATCGAAAACATTGATATTTTAATGTGTAATCTGCAATTAATTACATGAACCACTGGATATGCCACTTACACTAATTAAACTTCAATAGGCACTATTTTGCAATACATGGGTAGTTCACATGCAACACACTTTCTTAAACAAGGCACTTCACTAAAGACTATTTCCAGGATTGGTGAAGGGTTTCATCATCAGTACTGGCTGCAATTTATAGCAAAAGGAATATCCCATGTTAATGTTTGAATACCTGGGATTGCACTCAGACTGTACTGCTTGGTTTGGTTACCATCTTTATCTAGCCTGGCCTGTTAAGCATACTCAGACAAATACAAAATTCATTTGGAGCATCTAGACTGAGATAGCAGAGTTATTCCTTGTACTGTGGCTTACAAAAGTTTAGGAATCCACAGTCATCCCGCATAAGCTTTTATAAGATCAGTTTGGACTTACTTCTCTGAAACACTGTTCTGATTCTTCCTTGAAACTAAACTTCCACATTTTGATGTGTCATTTTTCTTTATTATGAACATTCAGGGACAAATTTTCCAAAAGTGTTTAGGCACCTAGTGATGCAAATAGGCAGCTTGTTATTTTTCAAAATCACTTAGGCAGGTTAGACAGCTAAATCCCTCTGAAATTAGAGAGAGTTAGGCATATGACTTAGGCACTTAGAAAAATTTAGCCAATGCTTATTTGCATTTTCAGGCTTCTAATCACTTTTGAACATCTGTGTGATAAGTTTTGATTTATTTAGGCTGGTTCCCAGTACATTACTTTCCCTCACCTGACTGAAAGAGCATACCTCATTAAGCAAGTTGCAGATTTTTCTTGCAGACTATGTTAAGAAGACAAACAAAGAGAAAGAAATGAAAGAGATGAAAAGGGGTTTTTCTCTATAATTTGTTGGGGTTTTTTTATTTTAAATAGGTAAGGAGACATTGTGGAATAGTGGATAATGTAAAAGGACTGTTTTATTCTAAAATCTGCTCATTGACTCATTGAGCTTTTTAATAACATCTAATTTTGTTTAGCACAACATTAAAATTAGGGTTTAAAAGCTGGCAAAATACAAAGCATCCAGTGTATAACTTGATCAGATTATTATGCTTATCTTAAAACAAAAAGAAAACCAAACCCAAAATGATTTCTCCACAGCTAAATGGAGAAATAGTCACATTTGAGTCAAATTGCAATTAAATTTGAGAAGCACATAACAAAGACCTCATTTTATTGTAAAATATTTGTCTCTCCAGATCCTTGGTTTATAGTTTTTCATTGAATGAGGAACTTTTGGTTATTAAATATTTCGCCATTTAAATTTTGCAAGATTGAGATGTATATGATTTAACCACTAAATTCTTCATATTCATATTTCTCGCTAGAAAATAACAAACTATTTTGTCTTGTTTAGTTTTAAGATGATGTTCTATGGAAAAGGGATTAATCTGAGTATGTCACACTACAATAGGTCCTTTACATCAGCTTAGTTGCTTTTGAATCCACTACCAAATTTCTACAATATTTGATTTAAAACAGATGAGATCTCAAAGAGAAGAAATTCTTATGAGAGCCATGAAAATTTTCATCTGATTTTCTTGAGAGACTATTTTTGGTTTCAGGTATATGTTTTCAGCCTGTGACAATTCTGATTTTTAAATTTTCATTTTCAATCAAAAATACCTCCAAGCATTTTTAGAATACCCTAAAGAATATCTGCGATTTTCTTCCCCCAAACTGTTATTTTGTCTCCTTTACAAGAAGATTTTTCCCAGTACACAATTCTTTTCATTAGAGAAAGGGAAATGAAAGAATAGGCTGCCTCTGATGATTCATAATTGTACATTTTGTGGCTTCAGTGACAGGATTTTTTCCTTTTTTAACAGGTATTAATTTATCAAAGGAACACAAGTCTAAAGCTGTCTTCCTACATATATATGGTGCAGTTTAACTCAAGGTACAAATTTAATACTTTCCCATCTTATGTTTACATAAAAGGAACAGGAAGGTCCAAATGTAAGACGTTATATATCATAAAATAATAATCACTCTAATGTGTGGGTGCTGAAGTTGATTACTGACTTAAAGCTTGTAGAATAGATGTACTAGTAGAGGGGAAGAAGCAAGGAAAGATACAAAGAATACATCAAATTTAATCAGGCAATTGCATCCCTCCAGGCTACTTAGCCTGACCTAAGCTTTCCATTGGGAAACCAGGGTTCAGAATAGAATTTCTGCAATGTAATTTCAGGTGCAACAAAGTCACATCATAAAAAAAGCTTAGAAGCTATTTCTCATACTGTGATTTGCATGGCTAGAGAAGCAAAGGGCAGGCAATGTTGTCCACAACAAATCTGTAGTAAAATAACTTATTTCACTCTGCTCAAAAGCCTCTAATTCTATATGTCCATAGCTGTATAGCGTGGTCTCAAGATCCATCTTTAATTGAGTCATGTCTTTGACAGGGACAAGAAAATCTGTCTGAAAAAATTACATCTTCTAGGTTTCCTCTGAAAGAGTTTAATTTGCTTGAGCCAAAGTGTTTGGTTTGAAGAAAAGTTTCTATATGATTTATACAACTGCTTTCTTTCTCTTTTTCTGTCTAAACTCTGATTACCTGTGTAGTGGAGAATAAAAAGCAATCTTCTCCTGTGCAGGTGCAGCATCAAGCCTTACCCAGCACTGCTAAATATTTCAGACGAAACCAACTGGAGCTGCTATCTCATGAACTTTATCTCATTATTGACTACTTTGACAGGAAACATATTAAGCAACCTTAGCTATCAATTAACAATATGTTTATGTGGGGCTTAGATAAATTTTGGATTAAATTTTGTTCAAACACAGTTCTCTAAATATCTTAAAATTGCATTAAGGAAGTGGATGACATAATAAATACATATATCATTCAGCAAAAAATAAAGCCAGCTTCTAATACCTGTTGGTTTAAGTATCTTGAAAAGATTAATAACACATAATTTCATCTATGAATACCAATACCTCTAAGAACTCCTTTAAATTCCTCCTATGTGGATAATGTAATTATATCAGTCAGTGCCGCATCATGCTCCCAGCAGCCCTGGATTTGTCAAATGATACGTAAAACAGGTAATGTCCTTGTAAATCTGCTTTATTTTTCACTTCCCAACCACCTTTGCCCCCACTGACTCAATTTATAAGAGACCGCACTCAAAGAATCCTACTTGAATAGCCAAGGTTCTTTCCCAAGCCCAAATCCAGGTTTTATTAAGGAGAACTCATTGCTTATGCAACCCCACATTCAGCTCTTGGCATAAATAATTTAACCACAAGCTGACTTGGTTGGCTGTGCTTCCAGAACTGAGTTTATCATGGATAGAAACTCCAGAGAGGGTAAGTACAGAGCAGACTGAGCTTGCAGTGAGGCTGCCTAAGGAGATCCCTCCTCAGTTTTCTTCACGGAGTCTCTGCACTCTAATGTGAAGGAGTGACAGCACCTCATCACTACAATTTCCATTGCATTCTGCTGGCAATCACAGCACTGCTATGTCTCAGTTTCTGCCATGAAAAATCATTTTATTTCCCCAAACATCAGAGCTCAAGCAGTTCTTGAAGAAAGGTTTGTACATTCTTTGTTTGCACCTTGTTTATCATCCACATTACTTATTTCTGCAGAGCACCATTTTTGGTGTAATTGCTTGTGCTGCATTCCACCAACTCATTTTGCAACTCTTCTGCAGCGACTGTAAGTGAGCCAGAATAGTTTACTGGCAGGCTAATTATTTTTGTCTATTAAGTCAGTGTACCATAGACAGCAGGACTGCATCTTTTCCTTTCAGATGTTTCACACAGAACTGAAAGGTAGTTTTTGGTGTTTAGCATATACAAATGTTCCAGCAATTAGGTGATGCTTTTTATATTTCTGGATGTATATCCTGAGAAGGTCTTTGACTTTCTTGCTTAGAGAAGTTTCTCAGGACAAACTCTTTTCACAGGGATTCCACTTCACTAATAAAATGAGTAGAGGAACAAACCCCAATCAGTGTATCATTGAGCCATTATTAATTAATGTGTACAAGCATATACATGCGTGTTTTTACAGATATTTATGTACACACACACAGATATATGCTCATGTGGAAAGCTGTCCCAGAACATTTTGGTGTAAAACCCCATACAAACCACTGTTAGCAGTAGGCAGGACAAATAATGGAAGATATCCTGAATTCACAAACAGGACTTGGGAAAGGATGTTCAGTGCAAAGAAAAGTTGGCTTGGAGTTAGAAGTCCATAGAATTTTCTCTGAAAACTTTGGACTGCAAAACATCAAGACAAACTGTCCCTTCAGTTTATATCTGGCAAACACAGATGTGAAACCCTCACCTTATGACACAGGCATTGACAGGACCAATTCACCTCAAAGTATGAGGCACCAAGGTATTACAATGAAAGATATAAAAAAATCCCCATAGTGGCAGGAACTGCAGCTGCCTGATGAGAAGATTCTGACAGTTCTTTTCAGTGATGAAGATTTATTTAGAGGTTCAGGTATCCATAAGTTTGGATGCTTGTCTAGACCGCCTCGCTTGTGAACAAATACAGGATTTCCATCATCACATGAAAGACAACACAAAAGGCTGGAGGTAGAAGAGCTGTGGTGTAGATGAGAATCTGATGGTATTTTGATATTCTTCTATTTATTCACAGAAACCCCAGGAAACAAAGGCTGACAGCTTGTTAAGGAAGCAGAACTTAGCAAAGACAAATTGCATTCCCTGTTGAGATTGATGAAGATTCTAAATTCAATACAAGGTTTTGGTAGAAAAATTAATTTGGCACTTATTTACTACCATCTGTTTCAGATATTCCAAGTGTGAGCTAACAACCTATCACTGATGTGAAGACTTGAAGCTGCAGAAATAAACAGTATGGAAGATGATTCCTGCCTTCATGAAAGACAATCCCTCTCAACCATACCACATTCTAGGCCTCAACCATGAATTAAATATAGGATAAGTTGGATAAAAATCATACTAACTAAACCTGTATAATTTCAAAATTCAGCTACAGTTCTAATACCATTTGACTGCGTTTGACATATAATAGAAAAATATTTGAAAATACAGGGATCAGAAGAAGTGGAAAGAAGTACAGAGGAAGCATGCTTAGCATGCCACAGGAAAAAAAAATCCACATTCTGAGCCTGTTTTACAATCATGTTCAAAATTATTATTATTTTCATTGAGGTTCACAGAAATTGAGAAAATGCAGAATTTATCCCAGTGACAATTTCTTCAAAAGATTAGGGAGCAGCACAAAACTCTCCACACTAGTCTGGCTTGGTATCACAAAAAATTATAAGTCCCAGGCCAACGCTGCTCTACATATCAGGCACAAGAACTTCACTCCCACAAGAGTAAAGAAGGGGAAAGGGCTGGACACTTTCTTGCCCTCCTGAGTGCTAGTGCTTCTCTTTCTCCCCCACTGCTTCACACAAATCCCCTTTCTTCCCTCAAAAAAACCAAAACAAAACCGAAACAACACAATACAACAAAAAAACAAGCAACTTTTTGCTTTGGATTAATTGGGTGTCCACCTCCCTGGAGCTAACAGGTAATTTGGGTGCCAACTGCTGCTCTGGGTGCACAGAAAACTGGTTGTCTGGGAACTGGTAAGGCAGTGAGAGAAGATCCTGAGAAAGATTTCTTCCAAAGACTTCACTGACCTTCATCTAAAACATTAAGTGGTATTACAAGTGGCATGTCTATATCTTGAAAGATTAAGCTGGCAAAGCCTTATCGTCACACTCACTATCACCAATTTTCATTTAAATTAGGTATCCAGTCTGATGAAATATATAAAAGCTATCCAATTTAAAAAGGGGCAGTTTTATAATTTCAGAAGACAAATTAGAGATTGCATCTGAGACTACCTGATGGGAGCTGTTTGGGGAAAGGTCTTGATTGGTTAAATGTTTCACAGATAGCTGAGGTTTTGTAAAGTGGCTTGATTTAGTGCCTAAAAAAGGAAAATGAACTCTACCACATGTGTGGACAGATTTCCTACTCATAGTTGAGCCTGCTTCTCAAGAAAATGCTATTTAAAGTGAGTCACAATTTTAACAGCACTGACCTCTATGAGAGATAACAGGACCATCAATTTTTGGTGTGCTTACTCTATTTCAGTGATCAGTACCAAAATGCAGACAGAAATTTGCAAGGAGTATAAATAGGCCACAATCCCATGGATTTACAAATGAGTGTAATGAATCTACCAACAAACCTGAAGTTAACTGCCCAGCACATAGATAACAAGGCTATAGAGGTAACCAGATATCCCATAAACCTGACAGCAATAGTCACAAGTGCCACATCTTTTAAGAGTGGCTTACAGGTCACAAAAGCGAATCAAAAATTGACTTCGTTAGAATTAGGGTGGGAAATTAAAGTTGGAATATTATGATCTTGATGACACTGGGAAGACAGTTCAAAAATTTACTTCAGATTTTATCTTAACTGTCCTACTATCTTTCAGGCATTTCAATTTCATTTATTTTGTTTATCTTTCTTCAGTATGTCTCACCTATTTCTTTATACAGCACTTCTACAAGGAGAAAGAATAAATCACCTAACATGTCACCACTATCTGAAGCCTTTTGTAAAAGGCTTCTAAAAGGGTGTAATTGAAGACAGGAGTTTCAAGTCTAATAAAACTTTTCTACTACATTTAATACAATTTGATTCATGCCATACACAGCATGCTTGATTGAAATATCAGGTGTTTTTATCCTTTCAGCTGAGTAGTGTCTTGTCTGTTACAGGACTGCTTTTGTCCTTCAATTTTACAAGTTCCAGACACAGCTTATAGATCACATTCACTAAAGCATTCAGCCATTTAGGACTTTGCCAAATTGCACTGCTTCAGTGCAGAAGTTACTTGGCTTAGATATATCTTAGAAGTTAAGGTGCCATTGTCACATTTTTCTTTTTCACCTACAAATAGTTCTGTTTATTCCCAACTCAGCAGCCAAGCTATTGATTAGGTTGGCTTAGGTCAGCCCACCCTGCAATTCCAGTCTCAATCCTTGCATTGTTTTCCAATAGCTTGCTTTATTGATTTCATGTTCTCGGTTTTGACTTAAGGATCTTGCTTTTAGCTTAACTCTATCCTGTGTTCTTTGCTCAAGTTTTATTTTACTGTTACCACAAACTGTCCAAAGAAATTGCAGTCAAATGTAATGATGTGTCTGCTGGGCTAAAAGGGAAGAAACTAAATTAAGCAGCAGGAAAAAGGCACACAGGGCCTGTCACACACTAGTTTCAGAATACATATTTTTCAATCCAAGTGCATATTATGCAATATCAAAAGCAATCTTCATAACAACCACTGTACCGTTTCTTCTGCTCTACTAAAACTTTAGGGAATCACTGATTCTCTCTGCATAGCTCACTTGGTGACCTTTGATATCTGAGTTCTTCAAATGTTTTTTATTCATGTGGATTAATTAAAGACAGCAGTCCAGTTTTTTACCACCTCACGTTTTGTTGAGTTAATGTTTGTGCTGAGAAAATAGTAAAATGCCATTATTCCACTTGGGTCGAACTTTTACTCACTTTGTCCTATGGGGAATCAGGCATACAAATCAGATTTGAGGTGTTTCTTTGAGACCCCTACCTGTGAATCTGAGGGCAGAATGGGACCTTTACAACATGGATGGTTCCAATACATGAATTTACATTTTGCAAAAAATCCAGTGGTAGTTACTTTTGCAGTTCTTTATTACGCTTCTGCAGCTGAAATTAGCATTCAGTCAGTGCATTTAGTTTGTTCTACTTATTTTACTGAAAAAAGCATGAGAGATTTGTGTGTGAATAGTTCTAAATATATATATTTTCATTGAACTAAAATATTGTTTGGGTTGGTCAGTAAAAGCTTTCAAGAAATGTATGCTTATGGAAATGTTTATTTCTGCAAGAAGAAATATTCCATTATTTGTGTGGCTGACAGTCAGCTTTGTTGTAGTTCCAAATGAAAAAGGGAGTATGTTGATTAGAGAAAATACAGCTATGTTCCATCTTCCTCCCCTGCTTCAGTAAGAGAAGAGCATTTGCATATTAATTCTAGGACTGAACAGCTGCATTCCCTAGAAAGCTCCATTCATTGCAGCTCTGAGCCTCTGAAACCAGGCAGGAGGAAAAAAAATAGAAAAAGGGAAAGAATAAAATAAAAGAAAGAAGCAGGCATAAAGCTTAAGGTAGATAGAAACACTGATTTTGCAATTCTTTATTTCCAAAAGGAGTACTTTTCATTTTAAGGAGTGCACATAGACATTTCCATATGGCCTATCACAGGAGTATTCCAACCATCTGATGAACAAAAGGAATACTCTTATTTCCATTTCACAAAAAGGCAAACAGAGGCATAATGGGATTATTTACTAGTCTTAGAAAACTATTTACCTATGAATTTAAGTCTCTATTCTATGTAAGAGCAGGGTGATGTGCCCAAGATTACACAAGAGCTGTGGCAGTCAGAAATAATTTCCATCTCTAGCTCCCACTTCTATGTCTTATCCTTCACAATAGAGATTCATGCTTTTGTCTTCTCTACTGTTTTGTTATGCTACATAACTTTAAAATATACTGAAAGCAGAGATACAGAGCTGCTTTGACAAGAGCTGCAACCAAGGCTTTGGGTTGTTCTGCTCATCTGCAAAAATCTGTGAAGATGGAAGGCAAAGCCTTCTGTGAGGCACTGAGGATTACCAGCACCATAAGTTGCTATATTTGAAGCATAGAATAATATTGACAGTAAGAAAAAAGTTGTAAATTTTTGTCTTAGCTGTATGCCATTCATGTTTTCTAAGCCTGTGAACTGTGTCCGAAGTTGGTGATTGCTTCTGTGACCAAGAGATGTGAATGAAAACAGGTAGGCTCCCACAATGCTTCAGAGGGAAGGATTGGTGGGAAGCAGAAAAATCTCTCTTCACTCACAGAACATGTCATACTTAATCTTCCTGGCATTACAAGCATAAAGTCAAACCAGAAATGTTATTAAAACAGGAGACTGGCAGAACTTTTCTTGATGAGGGTCTATAAAAATAATTACACTTGACATTAGAAAACAAAACTACTCACTTGAAGATTCAGTCCTGGAAACATTTCACTATCAACATCAGTATGTCCAAGCAGATGAACAGGGACTAATTTTATGAGCAATTAAGCTGTTAAGTTTCACAATAAATGTATCTAGTTTAAGATCTCCTGCTTCCAAGTTGCTTTGGCCACTGGCATCTATTCCAACATGTACAAATGCTCCAGAGCCACGTGGCAAATTCAATTAATGCAATTACACAGGCTAAAAATAACTCTCCAAAACACTTTTGGTTTTTATTCAGTTTGCTTGAAATCAGTCATCAATGGTCTGCTTAATTTCTACTAGCAATGCAAGCAATGACAACAAAATGCTTCATCACAATCTTCCAAAGGATTGCCATTTATCAATGGTTTAGTAAGATAAAGAAGCACTATTGGCATTATCATAAATGTCTCCTGACCTTAAAGTTAAAGAATTGGGAAACAGCTGTTATCCACAAGAAGTAACTAAATGTCTTTAGCACGTTACACTGCCTCCTCCTCAGCAGGTTCATAGCCACCAATCATATTTGCCTAGTCTCCCCTCAGCCATGGAGAACTCTGTGTGCTTCATAGTCTCCAATGCATGGTAGAATGGCACCTTTTCTCCAGCTCAGAGTCCCCTGCACAATATCTCATTATTTGTTTGCTTCAAAAATGTGTGCTATGTACTAGCAATAAAAACTAGGAGCTTGCTCAGCTGCTTGCTGGAACTTCCAACAGTGTTTTTATACAGAGTTTTGCTTAGTCCTCCTCCCCCATATGTTTTTCTTCTTCTAAATTAGAACCTAATGGAACTTTTGAAAGATAGAATCCTAAGTTAAAGGCAAAGTAATTTTTTAAAGCTTATTCAGCTGCAGTTATGAGATCACACGGTAAACTACCAGAAACTGAAATCATGCAGAGGAGAAATGTCAGCTCTTAACAGAAAAGGTATTTGAAAGAATTGTGGTTAAAAAGAAAAAGAGGGGAAAGTAAATATAAAAAGAACTCTAGCATTTCGAGAAATGCTACCACTTTATGTCAGCCTTCTAAAGGACTCAGATGAGCTCCTGTCCCATAACAGATAACATGATTTATAAAGAAAACATACTTTGTCTTTGCTTTTTTTCCTTTCTTCCAATTTTCTAACAGGAGCTCCTGCCCAACTGGCAATTAGCAAGAGCACTAATGGTGTATCATACTGTGTTCAGGAAAGCAAAATCAGCCACAGAAGAGATAAACCATACTTTCTGCAGAGTTCTTTCACAAATGGTTTTCATGTTTGCTGGTTTTCACAATGCAGCATTCCATCTCCTGGAGCATTTTATTGTGAGTAAGAAAGGTTGCTGTAGAACTTCGGCCTTGTTAACCAAAGTTAACCAAAGGAGTCAGTGAGCCTCAGCTCAATGCACCCAGCAGCCATGGTGCCATTTCCACCGTTCTGTTCTTCTTCAGTACCGCCCCTGTAGATTTAAAAAGTGCTATGATGATTGTGACTGTCACATTTGAAAATCATACTCTACATTCCTGCAAAGCTCCTCCATGAACTTTCTGCACAAAATCATTTCAACAACTTCAGTGTAAGTATGACAAGTGCAGGAACTTTCATCAAAATGCTTCAACTCTGTACTATAACCCAAGCTTGAAAAACTTCAGTATCAATTACATTCTAAATACACAGAATTTTAATGTCTGGAGCAAACTTGAATTTTCATCAAACATAAGGCTCAAGTGATGTCTGACTGAGCAGTTCAAGAGGGCTTCTTTTAACTAGAATACCAAAAACATGAGTTGCCAGAAATTTGGCTAGAAATAGCCATTTTCTACATTTAAATGAAATATTTTTCTTGCCCAAAGTACCCTTTACACAGTCACAATACCAGCCTAGGTCTAATTAACAGCATTATTTCACTATTTATGAATATATTGTGTAACTCTTGGAAGGTAAAGCAATACTCTCAAAGAAAAACAGCCTAATTATTTTAAATCAGTTATCAAGATACAATTCTATGTATAATCAGGTTTCTATGGCTATGCTGATAACAGAAATTTTTAAAGCCCTAATATTTTAAATCTTGAAGTAAATCTTGAAGTATTCTTCATCGGAATTAGTTTCTAAAAGTATTAGTTTTACTTAGAAAGTCAAGAGGCCATGGGCAAACCCCCAGATGTTAATTTATTTTATTTTGGGGGTTTGCTATGTTTGGATTTTCTTTTTTTTTTTGGGGGGGGGGGGTGGGGGGTGGAGGGAAGGGTGGGAGGTATGTTTTACTTTTGTCATTGCCCTCAGGATAAAAATGTGCCAACTGTTTCACAGTTTCACATCTT